>NC_140987.1:92145278-93439951 GCF_052327205.1 Somniosus microcephalus
CAAGCCGAGCGGGTTACAGAGTGACCTGATGGCTATGGGTCCGGCTCTGGGGCGGGGCTGTTGACGCCGCGGGGAGGTTTTGTGCGCGGCAGCTCCCGCACGGCCTGTCGTGGCCGGTGACCTGGTGGCTATGGGTCCGGCTCTGGGGCGGGGCTGTTGACGCCACGGGGAAGTTTTGTGCGTGGCGGCTCCCGGCACGGCCCGCAACTCAAGGCCCAGGCTTCCCGGGCTGCTAGGCCGCGCCCGGCGCCGGCACAGCCGCTCGAAACGGCCGTCAAAGTAGGCGAGCCTCCAGGCGAAGGGCAGGGGATCACTTCATTTCCTCCTGTTACTAAATACAATTTAAAACACAAATAAATTGTTATTTAATTCCCTAACACATAATTCAAATATTTACCTTAGTTCCCTAACACACAGAAAGTGTGGGAAAAAAATTGTGAAGAATCAAGATGGCGGCCACTGACCTCGGTTCAGAACGATAAGGCCCGCCCACACACGCACCGATTGGTCAACCGTCAGGTCACCGAAGCGTAGGATTGGTCAATCGTCAAGTCACTCAACACTCAACTGTAGGATGGCCCGTCGGTCAACTGTCGACCGCACGATTGGTCAACCTTCACGTCACTCAATGCTAATGAGCAAATGAGCGGAACTTTTCCCATTTAATGAGCGAATTTTGAACGTTTTTTAGATACCGCGGGCGGAATTTTTGTCCGGCCGAAACGTAAATACACCTATGACCAGTCCGTAATCGTAAGCTTTCTTTTGACGTGACGCGCGCGTAGGTACGCTCTATAACTTTCAAACGTATAGAGAACGGACAGACAGACAGACAGAAGAGCCGCTTTATATATATAGATAGATTCAAAACAGAAGTCGATAGATTTCTGACTAGTAAGGGCATCAAGGGATATGGCGATAGGGCCGATGAATGGAGTTGAGGCAGAAGATCAGCCATGATCTCATTGAATGGCGGAGCAGGCTCGAAGGGCCAAATGGCCTACTCCTGCTCCTATTCCTTATGTTCTTATGTTCTTAACCTATCAAGTATCATTTGAATGTGCATTAGGGACAGATCCACCTGGATACTGCCAGGAACTGCTTGGATAACACTGCATTTTGTGCTTCATTTTCTATGTGAACTAGGATGGGTTCATGCGGTTTCAAATGAATGCATTACTACACAGATTTAAGGAGAAGGATGTGTCTCTGCTAACTTCATGCACAATGCAAGGTTCTTTAGGTACTGATGGCCACAGATTACCCCCAATAAGGCAGCAACCCACTGTGAGCGTACAACAGTGGTAGTTCATTCAGCACACCATAATCTTTATCACTTTGGTGGGGTCTAAGGGTTGGTTGGTTAGTGCAGTAAACAGACAAACCACAAATGCAAGCTTCAACGGACTTTTAAATAAAAATGATCCTTTTGTTATCAGAGCCCTTACATCTTCAGTAATGTCAAACTTATTAGTTCAAAATATGTTTTAAGTGTTTTTATTAGCTACCTTCACAGTCAATGGTTTGTGTGGCAGTGTATAGCAAATCTGTGAGGCATGAACCTCTGAACAGTTCTGGTACAATCTCCATGACACTACACTCTTTAAAGATTGATGTCTGTAATTACAAATCAAGCTGAAAATGTCTTGAGATAAATAACCCTCGGAAGAAACTAGATGCTCACATTGTTACATAAGCAAAAAGAATCTTCCTATTTTTCAAGTTGAGAAAGTAGTGATTAGGTAGACAAACATTCTAATCCTCCATACAGTAAATTATTATTAAGTAAACTAGGGGAAAACCTACCAATATTCCAGCTCAGACCATCAAAGGAGGTGAAAGCAGCTGACGTGAAAGTGTTAAATTTTTATCAACTAGGTTTGTTTAGAGATATTAGGAAGGATGGATCTCCTGATCTCTTTTAAAACTGCCTTTTCTCCTACAAATGCAGCTTTGACATTTCCCTTTGGGTAAGTTATTGAATTATACTGCAGTATACTGTAATACAATTTTCTCTCAAAGCCTAACTAAAAGTGATAGTCCAGTGGATTGAGATGTAAAATTCCTGTGTGGAATGAAATTAAGAGTAATTTAATGCATTCCCCAGCTTTGTCTGGCTTGTAACGTAATTATACTATCAATATCTGCTGATGATGCCGACAAGACCACAGCCATCCACATTCTGGTGGATAGACAAGGTTAGAAAAGGTTTTCTTGAGAAACAATTTGCTACTGCCTGAACCTTTCATTTACTGAAAAGTCTGAGGCCACAACAGGTACAGACCAACACCAAAATGCACTGTTCCCATCTAATATAGTACTGACCAGTGAAAGTATAATAAACCATTGTTAAAAAACTGGGACACTGTGCTAACAGGTAGTGGCTTTACCTGTGACCCCTGAGTCACTGGTATAACATGCTAGGTTGCTAGCAGTTGGTGCATGTACCTGCAGAGGCAAGTGTGTCAGTAGTTTACAAGGGCAAATATTATGGGGAAAGTGTCTTGTGTGATTAATTAGTTATCAATACTTGATTGATTGGCTATAGCTTAAGTAACCACAATAATGATATCTAACAAGTTCACATTACACCAGAGGAGAAACGACATGAATAATTTCAGTGGGGCTAGGATCAGCAGACTAAAATGTCAGAGTTTGAAAAATGCCTGGTTCTTGTTTAGGTACTTTTTACCTTAATGCATTAAAATAGCTCATGTGTAAGTGCTTTTTAAATGCTAAATATCCGGTACAATCTAATAGCAGGTTACAAGGCTTAAATCGCATATCTTTGCAAATAATATTCAGTGATGGGTCAATGGAAGGGTTCAGTGATTTCACATCACAACACAAAAAAAAATCTGCTAATAATATTTTAAGTAATTAAGATTAAGGTTAAGATTAGATTCAGCAAATCAAAAATGTTAACCATACCATATTTATCACCCCACGGAAATGCTCTGGAGACCTCTGAAGATCTAGAAATTAATTAAATAAGATGGAAATCCTCCAGGAGAAATTATACACTGGCATTCAAAGAAGAGGGTTGTCTTAGTCCATAGCCATTGTGATAAATATCGCTATTTAAGATTTTTTTCTGATGATGCCATTTTTCAAAGTGGTGATTCACTCTGGCACCAATGGATAGGCTATGCCTGATGGAACAAGGTTTATGATGAGCCTGGGTGATTGATCTCTCAACAGGAGTGTCAGCCATGGCTCAGTCGGTAGCCCGCTTGCCTCTGAGTCAGAAGGCTGTGGGTTCAAGTTCCACTCCAGGGACTTGAGCACAGAAATCTAGGCTGACACTCCAGTGCAGTACTGAGGGAGTGCTGCACTGTTGGAGGGGCAATCTTTCGGATGAGACGTTAAACCAGGGCCCCGTCTGCTCCCTCAGATCCCACGGCATTATTTCGAAGAAGAGCAGAGGATTTATCCCTGGTGTCCTAGCCAATATTTATCCCAGCTGTTTCTGGGAGCTGGCTGCGCACAAATTGGCTGCTGTATTTCCTACATTACCACAGTGACTACACTTCAAAAAATACTTCATTGGCTGTAAAGCATTTTGGGACGTCTGGTGATCGTGAAAGGGGTTATATAAATGCAAGTCTTTCTTTTTTTTCTTTCTAACCAGCAGGATCGCAACTGAAGTTCTTAAGATAGTTAGCTTCCATTTTCCTGGTCTATGTTTTCTCCTCTCTCTTACTTCCTACTGCAACATCAATAAGACAGAAAGAGCAGCTGGCACAGATGGCATTGCTTATCTGTCACTTAGTATGTGGCCAAAATAAATTAAGAATTTCAAACAGTCGTCATTGTTAGAAAGTGATTTTTAATTGATTGCTGTATGGAAAAAACCCTATGATATATTTTAAGTAAAAAAAATCATTACACAATAAAATCATGTGCTGATATTCCATTTAGGAGAAATTATTGCTTATAATCTGAGACTGGATAAGGCCACAAATTCTATGGATTCAAACATGTCATTGTTACAAAGTGTTTTGTAATTGATTGTTATATGAAGAAAAGTACCTCTACATACAATTTTGGTTAAAATGCTATTAGGCGGTAAAATCCTGTTTACAAAGTCCATTTCGGGGAAAGTCATTTGAGTTAGTTGATTTGATCAATAATAATCTAGGCTGCAATAAACAGCAGAATTGAAGTCCAGTATTACTGTATATAAAGTACAGCTGTATCAGATATTGAATCCGTACACTGAAAAAGTTCTGATTGCAACTAAGAAAAAATGATAAGCAAAAGCTTACAGCTGCCCAGTTTTCAGCAGTCTAACTTTCTTTGCTCTGGTTATACAAAATGTATGAAAACCATTTTCTGATCATTTTGATAAAATTGCAGGAGTGTGTAAGTGCTGACTGCGAGGAAGGCAATTTTGCAAGCAGCAATTAAAAAGTATCCGTCAATCACAACGCATCTGCAACAATGATCTTTATATACTTCCAAACCAGTTAATGAGTCGCTTGATCTTATGAATTTCGAAAAATAAAATAATCCAACTGTGGAGCACACAATTGTAATAAAAGTGGGTCAATAACAGCAGAGCAAAGCCAGCTTGAATGATAAGGATCTGCAAGCGCTGGTAAATACCTTTATGGAATGATGCCAAGACATTTTTGATAGTGGAGGTCAGTCCAGCCTGAACTGTCACAGCCCCATTTGGAACAAGCACCCTCATTGTTACACACAGATATTGATATTGTTAGGGAAGCACAGGTTGAGAAGGGGGAACCTTGTTTTTTTTAAATAAATGTCAAGAAGGGTAGCAGGGATAAACCAGGGAATTACAGGCCAGTGAGCCTAACATCTGTGGTAGGGAAATTATTGGAAAAAATTCTGAGGGACAAAATTAGTCTCCACTTGGAGAGGCAAGGATTAATCGGGAATAGTCAGCATGGCTTTGTCAAGGGTAAATCATGTCTGACCAATCTGATTGAATTTTTCGAGGGGGTGACTAGGTGTGTGGATGAGGGAAATGCTGTGGATGTGGTTTACATGGATTTCAGTAAAGCTTTTGACAAAGTCCCGCATAGGAGACTGGTCAAGAAGGTAAGAGCCCATGGGATCCAGGGTGCCTTGGCGCGTTGGATCCTAAACTGGCTGAGTGGCAGGAGGCAGAGGGTAATGGTCGAAGGTTGCTTTTATGACTGGAAGCCTGTGTCCAGTGGGGTACCTCAGGGATCGGTGCTGGGACCCTTGCTGTTTGTGATCTACATAAATGATTTGGATGAGAATGTAAAAGGTATGATCAGTAAGTTCGCAGATGACACGAAAATTGGTGGGGTGGTAAATTGCGAGGAGGAAAGCCTCAGGCTACAGGACGATATAAACGGGTTGGTCAGATGGGTGGAAAAGTGGCAAATGGAATTTAACCCTGAAAAGTGCGAGGTGATGCATTTTGGACGGACAAATAAGGCAAGGGAATACACAATGAGTGGTAGGACCCTAGGAAGTACAGAGGGCCAGAGGGACCTTGGTGTACATGTACATAGATCCCTGAAGGCAGCGGAACAGGTAGATAAGGTGGTTAAAAAGGCATATGGGATACTTGCCTTCATTAGCCGAGGCATAGAATATAAGAGCAGGGAGGTTATGATGGAGCTGTACAAAACGCTGGTGAGGCCACAGCTGGAGTACTGTGTGCAGTTCTGGTCGCCTCACTATAGGAAGGATGTGATTGCTTTGGAGAGGGTGCAGAGAAGATTCACCAGGATGTTACCTGGGATGGAGCGCCTCAGCTATGAAGAAAGACTAAACAGGCTGGGGTTGTTTTCCTTGGAGCAAAGAAGGCTGAGGGGGAACCTGATTGAGGTGTACAAAATGATGAGGGGCATAGATAGGGTAGATAAAGAGGAACTTTTCCCCTTAGTAGGGGGGTCAATAACAAGGGGGCATAGATTCAAGGTAAGGGGCAGGAGGTTTAGAGGGGATTTGAGGAGGAACTTTTTCACCCAGAGGGTGGTTGGAATCTGGAACTCACTGCCTGAAAGTGTGGTAGAGGCAGGAACCCTCATAACATTCAAGAAGCATTTGGATGAGCACTTGAAATGCCATTGCATACAAGGCTATGGACCAAATGCTGGAAAATGGGATTAGACTGGACAGGGATTGATGGTCGGCGCAGACACGATGGGCCGAAGGGCCTCTTTCTGTGCTGTATAACTCTATGACTCTATGAGGATAGAAACTTTGCATGCTTATTTGTCTCTACTCAGTTAAGTGGAGATATAAGTTTTATTGGACCTGCTATTAACTGGAGGTTATTGGAGCATCAGAGCGATATTGAGCAATCATTTGACCCCTTGTGTGTAACATTGGAAGCTGACCACTACCATTTCCAAACAGAAGTAGTGAAATGGACAATCAATTAATAATAAACAATACTTTAACCCTACAGAGGAACTGTACAATATGAGGCTGAGGTTCAACAGAGACGCTCTTATTTTTAGGATGCTTTCTGGTCCACAGTCACCCTCAGCAATAGTCACCCGCTGATAGTGAATGTCACCACTGCTCTTAATGTTATCCTTCAGGGTACATCACAGGAATCAATTACATTGCCATTCACTGCTGTAAAGAGGGCATAACTAAACCTCTGTTTTGCCACAGACCCACCTATGTACTCATCAGCAGGAACCACCATCTGTAGGAAGAGAGGCAGTACAGTTTTCCCACATGGATCACTTTCCCAAGTTACAGAGCATCATTGATTGTGTTGAAATCTGTCACTCACTTTGTGGCATCTCCAGTGGAGGCAGTTACGCAGTACATAGCACAGTAGAAGCATCTCTCAAGAATGCTCCCAGTGCTGTTATGGAGGCTTTAGGATTAGATGTTTTCCATAGTGTTAGATTCGTGATTCTGAGAGTATGATGTTTTCAAATAACTACACGGATGCTGTAACTTAACAATCAACAGGTGTTTACTGGAGTAGGGTAGTCTCAAGACTGGGGGTACAGAGGCATGCTCAAGGCTTATATACAGGTGTGGTCACAGCCGGTACTACAGTATACAGGAGCTGTAAAAGTCGTTCTCTCTTAAAGGTACATACACTACACATAGGAGTTAGTTCCATTGCCCAATCAGGATTGGAACCATAGCTTTTCATAGGATATTTCATTGTGATATCTATATTTATTATTTTATCCTGACCTCGGGATAGAAATTGCATAGCGCTGGCCTCCCAGTGGGAACTATGCCTGCGATGGGCCTCGGGGCTCATTTAATTTAGACCGGCAAGCTCTGGATGTCTGCTGTGCATCCCCAGGCAGCTCTTCAGTGCAGTGGACATCAATGTCAGACCGCAGGCAAAACTCAGGATAGTCTCAGAACAGTATTGGAGTGAGCTACAAGGGGGCATTTCAATCACAATGCCTGTGAAGTCGGAGGAGCACTACTGCTCCTTCTGGCTCTACGGGAAGGTGTTCCTTTCTTTAATATGCTTTACAACGTATCTTATATTAGCGGCCACGAGAGCTGCTGAAGAATCCTGATTAATTTTGAAAAGGGGTCTTTCAAATGGTATTAGGCCCCTAATTTACATATTCAAGGTCAACACCAGTTTTAGGCATCTGCCCGGGATGGGCCCACAAATTTAGCAGTGGGACCAATGCCCACGCAGATTGAGCGCAGGACATCCCACTACTAAATTGCATGCTTTGTGCTTGTTTTACACCCGAAAAACAGGCACAACACATACCAATTCTACCCCCTCATGTTGTTAAACTGGTACAAGGTTGACTGCAGTCATGATAGGACACATTTTATTTAATACCCATGACTGAAATGGAAAACAAAAACAGAGCTTTAAAATCACTTTTAAAAATGCTGTAGATTTTTAACCAGCTGCTTCTCCAATGGAGTTAATCAATAAAACATTAACTGCTTTTGATTGAAGTTCATTTCCCGTATCTACAATGTTGTGAAGAAAACAATTATTCTCATCTGCATTCTGTCTGGAAGCTTGCTAATTTTGCACTCATGTCCTCTAGATTTACAATAACAGTTTAAGCTAAATAAGTAGGTTACATCCACATTATTCATGTCTACCAGCACTTTGACTGTGTCCTTTGAATCACTTTTTACCAACAAGAAAACAATTTAATTCTGTCAGTGTCTCATCATAACCTAGCATGGAAAAGGTAATTCTGTGATGTGGTACTCCCATTGTGGAATAGCACGCACTGGGAGATGCATATGCACAATTTACTGAGATCCCTGACTGTGGGCAGTGCACCACCCCCCCCAACCACCACTGGAATTGCCAGATCTTCGAATCACTCTTATGGGATCATCCCTGTTGCTGTTCTCTGATCCCTCGCCAATGCATCAACATCTTTTAGAATGTAGGGTGGTCAAAACTACATTCAACAAATGCTTTGCTATGTTCACTGCAGGACATAACATTCCTGCTTATAACATCTTCATGAGAGACAAAGAGGAAAAAAGGGGTGGGGTGGCAATGTTGGTAAAGGATTCTATCACAACACTAAAATATAAGGATGTCCTAGGTGGTTGCATTAAGGTAGAATCCATATGGATACAGTTAACAAATATGGAGGGACCTGGTGCAATTCTCAGTGTGCATTACAGGCCACCAAACAATGGAAATGAGATGAAGTAGAGATCTGTAAATAACTCAGAGAGGTATGTAAGAACAACAGAGCAATAATATTGGGTAATTTTAATTGATTTCAATGGAACATAAATCGGACAGGTTCTGCAACGTGCAAGAGGAAAAGTTGAAAATTACCCCAGGATCCTTTTCCCTCATGTACCTCATCATCACCTATTACTTTGTAGCTCACAAGTGTACCACTCAACTAGAAATATGTTTTCCTTTCTCATCAGGAAACCAATGCAAACATGACAGCCAAACTTCAACATCCTTCCATGATGGGTAGTAATAAAATGTCAACTGAATAATAAAGCTTTCCAAAGAAACTAGTAGTTAGCAATCCCTATTATTAACCCATCTTTTTAATCAAATGATAATTTGCACAGTGTGGTTCATGTAAGCATATCAGAAGAATTATTGTCAATAGAGGCTTCTCCTAATGATCTGGATAAATACAATTATGACTTTTATTCTTCATTTGACCAAATAATGATTTTAGCAAGTGGATAATGACTATTGTTGTCAATACACTAATAATTAACCAGCTTCTTCTTGTTCCTAAATAGTAGCAAATGATCTAAGGCATTCTTAAAGTGGTAACCGGCTGGCAATATCATGGCACAGCATCAGGGAATGTGGGGCAGAGATTCACGTCCATCATGAATCATGTGCCAAAGGCCCTGAATAAAGCTATGCCAGAATAGTACCTGTTGAGTGACGGCTGGGCCCTTTACCACTATGGGGGATGCAGGAGAGGAGGGGAAGGAAGAATCATTTCCAATGGGGCTGCAACTGTCAACTTCTGATTGGCTTGTTTCAGAATGCCCCTGGCAGAGACCTATGAGATAGTCATCCACCTATTAACTTTAAGTCATGCCCGTTGTAAGCTTTTATAGATATGTGAAGAGAAAAAGATTGGTGAAGTCAAGCATAGGTCCCTTGCAGTCAGAATCAGGGGAATTTATAATGGGGAACAAAGAAATGGAAGGCCAATTAAATACATATTTTGGTTCAGTCTTCACAAAGGAGGACACAAATAACCTCCCAGAAATGTCGGGGAACATAGGGTCTGATGAAAGGGAGGAACTGAAAGAAATCGGTATTTGTAGGGAAATGGTGTTAGGGAAATTGATGGGATTGAAGGCCGATAAATCCCCAGGGCCTGATAATCTACATCTTAGGGTACTTAAGGAAGTGGCCCTAGAAATAGTAGATGTTGCTGATCATCTTCCAACATTTGATGGAATCTGGAACTGTACCCATGGATTGGAGGGTAGCTAATGTTACCCCACTATTCAAAAAAGGTGGTAGAGAGAAAACGGGGAATTACAGACCGGTAAGCCTGACATCAGTAGTGGGTAAAATGCTAGAGTGCATTATAAAAGATGTAATAGCAGAGCACTTGGAAAACAGTGATAGGATCGGACAAAGTCAACATGCATTTACAAAAGGTAAATCATGCTTGACTAATCTACTGGAATTTTTTGAGGATGTAACTGGTAAAATAGATAAGGGAGAACCAGTGGATGTGGTGTATTTGGACTTTCAGAAGGCTTTCGATAAGGTCCCACATAAGTGATTAGCATGTAAAGTTAAGGCACATGGGATTGGGGGCAAGGAATTAACTTGGATAGAGAACTGGTTGGCAGATAGAAAGCAAAGAGTTGGAATAAACGGTTCTTTTTCCAAGTGGCATGCAGTGACTAGTGGGGTAACGCAGGGATCGGTCCTTGGACCCCAGCTATTCACAACATATATTAGTGAACTAGACAAGGGAACTAGATGTAATATCTCCAAATTTGCAGACGACACAAAGCTGGGTGGGCGTGTGTGCTGTGAGGAGGATGCCGAGAAACTACAAGATGATTTGGACAGGTTGGGTGATTGGGCAGAAGCATGGCAGATGCAATATAATGTGAATAAATGTGAGGTTATCCACTTTGGTGTCAAAAACAGGAAGGCAGATTATTATCTGAATGGCAATAGATTGGGAGAAGGGGAAGTGCAACAAGACCTGCATGTCCTTGTGCACCAGTCGCTGAAGGTAAGCATGCAGGTGCAGCAGGCAGTTAAGAAGGCAACTGGTATGTTGGCCGTCATAGCGAGAGGGTTTGAGTACAGGAACAAGGATGTCTTGCTGCAGTTGTACAGCACCTTGGTGAGACCACATCTTGAGTATTGTGTGCAGTTTTGGTCGTCTTATCTGAGGAAGGATATTCTTGCCATGGAAGGAGTTCAGAGAAGATTCACCAGGCTGATACCTGGGATGGCAGGAATGACGTACGAGGAGAGATTGGGTCGATTGGGCTTGTACTCGCTGGAGTTTAGAAGAATGAGAGGGGATCTCATTGAAACTTATAAAATTCTGGCAGGACTGGACAGACTAGATGCAGGGAGGATGTTCCTGATGATCGGGGAACCCAGAACCAGGGGTCACAGTCTAAGGATAAGGGGTAGGCATTTTAGGACAGAAATGAGGAGGAATTTCTTCACCCAGGGAGTGGTGAACCTGTGGAATTCTCTACCACAGAAGGCAGTAGAGGCCAATTCATTAAATATATTCAAGAAGGAGTTGGATATATTTCTTAAGGCTAAAGGGATCAAGGGGTATGGGGAGAAAGCAGGGGCCGGGTACTGAACTTGGATGATCAGCCATGATCTCATTGAATGGCGGAGCAGGCTCGAGGGGCCGAATGGCCTACTCCTGCTCCTATCTTCTATGTTTCTATATCTGAAAATTAAGAGGGAAAATTTCGGTTGGTTAGCGCCTCCTGTTAGAGTCTCCAGGGGGCGCTAACGGTGCGCTAACAACTTTACGCCCATTCTGCGGTGATTTTAGCGCTGCCTGCGAAATTCAACTGTCAGTTTGCGGTGGTGCTAAACACTACCGCCATGATCTCCTGCGCCCAGAGATCATGATATCATCCAAGTGCACATCGCACTGGTAGTGCCCCGGACCGGAAATTGATTCTCGTCCCCTGCCTCAGCATCTGGCGCTAGGAACGACAGGTAGAGGGGATGGTTTGCAGTTGGCTGGGAGCTGGGGGAGCCCTGTTTAAAGGTGTGCATTTCCTGTTTTTCCACAGCCACAACCAGGAACTCTAATGCCTGGTCACTAAACCGGCAAGCTCTCTCCCTGGGCCTCTGGCAAGCCATGAGATTCCTGGTTGAAGAATTGCACCTCCTTGCAAGCTCAGGTCACAGGCAGCAATGATCAGCGTGAAGCTGTGCAGCATGATTGAACCTCCCCTTTAAGAACTGGAAGGCCCCAGTCTGTCTGAGTACTAGGTAATTGACAACACCTGAACTTGAGTAGCGCTCTGAGGTAGCGCCCCGTTCCCCGACCTTAGTTCCCTAAGAGAAGTGTGATAAATCCATTAACTGGAACAAGGACTCAAAGAGGCGATATCGTAGAATTAACACGAGTACTTTATTAACAACTGGGAAACACGTTTACAGACCGCCTGCATCAGCATCCTGGCATTCCACCTTGTGCTGACCTATACAGGAAGCAAACCTCTGACCTTAACAGGAAGCAAACCTCTGACCTTAGTAGCAGCATTGGCTACAGCACCACCTGGTGTATAACCTTAATCATAACATCCCAGATTACTATATCCCTCCTCCCCTTAAGATTTCAGTATGAATTTCTTAACAAACAACCATTCCTGAGGGTCACATAAGGAGTCTCCATTCATCATGTTCCATACTTGACAAATCTAACAGTTCAGTATCAATCTCTCTGGTGGCTTGCGAGGCCTTTGTGAATGTCTAACAGTAAAGTCCCTGCTTGTTTGTGGTGAAGCCACCAGCTGCTCCTGAGCAGTGCTCAGAGTATCTGACTCTGCAACGATGGTTTCCTCTTGACGGATAGGTTCCTGTGGAATTATCTCTGTCCCTGGTGGTGGCACCACAGATGCACTTGGATAACTGGGGGCAACCCTGTCTTCAGTCATTGCATCTGGAACCTTCATTTCAATTTCCCCTTGTCTGGGAGGTATCTGATCTACATGTCTGCGTACTACCCTACAATCTCCCAACATGACCTTGTATGATACTGGACCTGTCATTGAGTCTATGAAGCCAGGAATCCACCTTGGTCCATAATTGAAATTCCTGGTAAGGATCGCATCACCTTCTCCAAAACTTCGGCTCTTTGTTCTTTTGTCATGGTTCTCTTTTTGTTTGTTTTGTCTGTTTTCCATTTTCCTTTTTAGGTCTGGGTGGACATGGTCAAGAGTGGAGCGTAGTCTATGACCTAATAACATCTCAGCAGGAGAGAGTCCTGTGGTGGATTAAGGTGTTATTCTGTAGCTAAACAGAACCCGTGACACTTTGGCTGCTAAACCCCCTTCTGCACTTTTTTTCATCATCTCCTTAAATGTTTGTACGGCTCTCTCTGCAAGTCCATTCGAGGATGGATGATATGGAGCCGAGGTCACCTGCACTATGCCATTTTTTCTCAAGAACTCTTTTGTCTCTGTACTCACAAAACAAGTGGCATTGTCACTCACCACGATCTCCGGTAGCCCTTGATTACTGAAGCTCTGTGCAGGAAGTCTATAGTAGTAGTGGTGGAAGCAGAATTTACAGGATAAACATCCATCCATTTGGAATGTGCATCAATGATTATGAGGAACATCTTCCCCATGAATGGACCCGCATAATCTAAGTGCAATCTTCTCCATGGTTTATCCGGCCATTCCCAGGGGTGGAGAGGAGCCGCTGCTGTTGCCTTCTTGTGTTCCTGACAAGTGCTGCATGTCTTGACTAGATTTTCTATCTCCTCATCTAGCTTTGGCCACCACAAGTACTCATAGCCAAGGCTTTCATACGTGAGACCCCAGGATGACACTGATGTAGTTGCTCTTGGATAGACTGTCGTGCTGGCCGAGGAATAATCACTCGTGCTCCCCACAACACGCAACCATCCTGCACACTCAGCTCTGTTTTCCTGACACTGTAGGGTGTGAAGTCAGCCCCTTCCGGATGCTGTGGCCATCCCCTCACCACATATTCTCGAACTCTAGACAGTACTGGATCTTTACCTGTCCATGTTCTTACTTGCTCTGCAGTCACAAGTGCCGTGTCAGTGTCCTCCAACATCAAAACTCTGTCCTCTGGAGCTGCACGGATAGGTATACCTGGCAGTGGAAGGTGGCTCAAGGCATCTGCATTCCCATGGTACTTGCCCGCCTTGTAGATGATGACATACTCATATGCCCTCAACGTCACTGCCCACCTCTGGATCCGGGGTGACACCATCTGTGGAACTGCTTTCATTTCATTGAAAAGAGAGAGAAGAGGTTTATGATTGGTGCATATGGTGAACTTCCTGCCATATATGTACTTGTGGAACCTCTGTAACCCAAACATTACTGCTAACCCCTCTTTGTCTAACTGGGAATAGTTTTTTCCACTGGTGTTAGAGTTCGGGACATAAACCCTATTGGTCTTTCAGTTCCATCTTCCATGCAGTGTGAAAGAACTGCCCCCACCCCGTAAGGTGAAGCGTCACAAGGGAGAATGATGTCTTTCTCTGCATTGTAGTGAACCAGCACATCCGACGACAGCATCAGTTTCTTGGACTGTTCAAATGAAACCCCCTGCTCCTCTCTCCACTGCCACTGTGTCTCCTTGTGCAGTAGTTTGTGAAGAGGTGCTAACACAGTTGACAAGTTTGGTAAAAACCTGTTATAATAGTTCAGCAGTCCCAGGTAAGCTTTTAACTCAGCCACATTTGTAGGAGCAGGGGCGTCCTGCAGTGCTTGTACCTTCTCCTTGAGTGGATGAAGCCCGGTTGCATCCACTCTGTGTCCCAGGAACACTGCCTCATTCCCCAGGAAAATGCACTTACTCCTCTTGAGCCGGAACCCTGCCCTCTCCAATCTCTGTAGTACCTCTCTCAGAGTGCTCAGATGCTCCTGGTCAGTTCTTCCCGTCACCAGAATGTCATCCAGATAGATGGAAACACGTGGAATCCCTTGCAGTACACCTTCGATTGTCCTCTTGAAGATAGCTGGACTAGATGAGACACCAAACTTTAAGCGGTTACATGTAAACAAGCCCTTGTGTGTATTTATGGTGACATACTTCTTTGATTCGTCATCCAGTGTAAACTGCAAGTAGGCATGACTCATATCCAACTTTGTGAATTTCTTTCCTCCAGCCAGGTTTGCAAAGAGATCCTCTGTTTTGGGAATAGGATACTGCTCTAGTTTGGACACCCGATTGACTGTCAATTTATAGTCTCCACGAGTCTTACCGAATTGTCCGGTTTTAACACAGGTACTATGGGAGCTGCCCATTCCGAACATTTCACTGGCTCCAGTATGTTCTCTCTCAATAGACAGTCAAGCTCAGCCTCTACCTTTGGCTTCATGGCATAAGGCACAGGTCGTTGTTTAAAAAACCTTGGCGGTGCCTCCTTGTCTACATAAATCTTAGCTGGGGGGCCATTAAATGTGCCAAGTTCCTCCTTGAACACACTCTCATGTTCATTCAACACTTCTTGCAAAGTCAACTGTTTGCCCGCATCTATTTGATGTACTGCTCCCCAGTCTAATTTAAGTTCTTTTATCCAGCCCCGACCTAACAGGTTTGGTCCGGTAACTGATACTATAACTACAGGTTCCACTGTGTCCCTGTGTTGCACAGTTACCTTAGCTGTACCTAATGTCGCTACTCATTCACCTGTATATGTTTTAAGATGCAGGGAGCAAGGCTTTAACTCTGGAACTTTTGCACGGTTCCACAATTTTGAGTACTCTGCCTTGTTCATTATGGTCACGTCGCACCCTGTATCCACTTCAAAGTTCACCTTAGAGTCATTTACTGTCAGTTGCAATGTGATAGGAGCCACTTTTGGAATGTTCTCTAACATGCTATACATTATGAACATGTCCTCTTCTTCCTCAGCTTCCCCGCTGATGTGGTGTGCTCCATGTTTTTTCACTTCTCTCCCTTGGTTTTGCTGTCCTCCCACTTTTGGTTTGGATTCCTCCACAGGTGATTTCGCCCTGCAAGCTCGTTTTGTGTGTCCTTGTTTCCCACACTTGTAGCACTTTTCCTCCAGAAACCGGCATTCACTCACCAGGTGATCACCCTTACATCTATAACATGCCTTCACATACTTACGTTGTGGTTTCTGATGCATGTTCAACTTGTGCACAACAACCTGACCTGCAACTTGCGTAGCATTAGCCCTGCCTGAACCCTGTATTTCTTTTACATGTCAGTTCGCTGTCTCTATGGCTTGAGCAAGTTCCAATGCTTTTTCATAAGTAAGCCCAGTCTCAGATAATAATCTACGCTGCATTCAGTTGTCCATAATTCCGCAAACTAGTCTATCTCGCAGAATTTCCTTCAGGTTGTTCCCATAATTGCAATCTTGTGCTAATTTATGCAACACCGCTACATAGTCCATTGCACTCTCTTCCTCTTTCCTGTTCCTTGAATTAAACTTGAACCACTGTACAATCTCACTAGGCCACTAATTCAACAAATGATTTGTCTCCAGTCTTTTCAGGACTGAGCAGATTTTTCATCAAACTGTAGATTTGGCTTCCCACTGAACTAAGCATAATGGCTGTTGTGTATGTACCTTTAAGAGAAGAACTGATTCTATACTGCAGTACCAGCAGTGACCACCCCTGTATATAAAGCCATAGCAGGCTTCTGTATTTCAGTCTTAAGTTACCCTCTGTTCAGCTGCAAGCACGAGCAGAGGGAGCAGCCAGACTTTGGAGAGTGGATTAAAGTGGTGGTCCCCTGACCAGGAAGAGGAGGAGAACGTTGGACCACCACCACCAACTCCACCATCATTACATCAACTGAGGTGCCTGGAGAGAGAGGACAGAGGAGGAGAAGGAGAAAGGAGGCCTACATCAACATCAACCAGGGGAGAGGCCTTTCTATCACTGCCTCCCCAATTTGGCCTCCACTTCAGGAGAGGGAGAGAGGGGAGAGAAACCAACTGCTTGAAAGGAGGGAAGAAAACTTCATCCGGAACATCTACAGGTGGGTGTTATTTGGGGCACTCTCCCAAGACTTTGTATTTTAGGTGGGGGGAGAAAAGAAGAAGCAAGGCCGGATCATCAAGGGGTGTAGTGTGTGTGTGTGTGTGCTCTTGTTAAAAGCTAGGCCACACACACCACTAATTAGCATCCCTTCTATTGCCTGCCCTGGGAGAGCTTGGAGCTGCCCAAGGTGAAGTCCTTAATTTAATTTAATTACATCGTTAAGACCTGTTGCAGGACTAAGCCTGGGCTTCTCCAGCTTTTCCAGGTGAAGACGTCTTCTCCCCCTGCCAGAAGACCACCATCACCAAAGACTTTTTCCATCGGAGAGTGCAACCCTGCCTACACCCACCCACCATCCTGAGTGGCAACACTGCCCTTTGCGGCCTCCCTCCTTCCCACCCCCCCACCTCTCTCTCTCTCTTTGTCTCTCTCTGCCTGTCTTTCTAAGGCACCTTAGTTTCATCTATTTTATTAATTGCCAATTGAGCAGAGGGGCGAGGGCTCCTCTCCCAATTTAAATCAATAAGGAGAGACGTGTGTCCTCATTTTAATCAGCTCCCTCTGCTCAATAGAGGACAAAAAAATATATATATATACACCGAGGCCATTAACACCTTCAGGCCTGTGACTTGGGGTGAGTGTAGCCTTAAAAAAAGCACCCCAGAATGGCGACTGCATCTTCGCCGGTGGCGGGGCCAGCCGGGACCTATGCGAGAGTGGTAGCCACAGCCACAGCTGCTCCCGCTGTTCCTGCTGCCCCGTCACCTTTTCGATTAATAACAAAAAAGCTTGGGGTGAAGAGCTACACTCACCCCACTATGACCATCGAGGCCTGCGTCAAGGCCATGGCTGGGGTTGTCGGCCCCTCAGCCATCGTCGCGGCCTCGAAAATGTATGGGAAGGCTGTGTTCTTCCTGGGGTCGGAGCGGGCGGTGTCCCTGGCTGTCGCCAAGGGGCTCACCGTGGGCGGGACCTTCCTGCCGGTGGATCCTCTCGAGGCCACCGCGCAGAGGATCATTATTTCCAACGTCCCGCCCTATGTTCCTGGTGAGCTGCTCCTTCCCCATTTGCGACAACTTGGGGAGGTGAGGTCGGGGATCACGCCCATCCCGCTCGGCTTCCGGGAGGCCAGCCTTCGCCACGTCTTCTCCTTCCGGCGCCAGCTGTTTATCCAGCTGGCGCGGGAGGAGGACACTGAAGGGGCGTTCGTCGTCCTCCACGAGGGGACCGCCTACCGCGCCTTTTGGACGTCGGACGGTGTGAGGTGCCATGCCTGCAGGGAGGTGGGGCACATCAGGAGGAACTGCCCTGCCTCCAAGACCGCCGGATCATCTCGTGCGGCCGAGGCTGGCGCCGCCGCCGCCGCCCTTCCCCCCGGATCTGCCCGCGCGTCAAGTACGTCTGATGCGCGGTTGACGTCGGGGGCCGATGCCACCAAGGCCTCCGGCGGGGGGGAGGGAGCGTGTCCGGCCGGAAAGAAGGCGCGGGGAAAAAAGAAGCACCTTAGGGCAGGTCCCCCCGTGGATGGTGAGCCCTTGCCCCTTGAGCCCCTTACACCCGCGCTCCTCGTGGAGTTGATCAGGGCAGATGTGAGCGGGAGGGGCCCCGTGCCCGAGCCTGTGGCCGCAACCGCCGCAGCGGTAATGCCAATACCTGCGGCCGGGCTCGGGCCCGAGGAACCCGACAAACCTGCTCCGCCGGAGGGAGTCGAGGAGGAGGCCTTTGCAGACATGGAGGTCTCCCTCGCTCCCTCCATGCTAAAAAGAAGGCGCGACCCCCTGGATGAGGAGGAGGACCGGGAGGAGGAAGGTCCCTCCGAGCAGGGGGAGTCGTCGCCCGCCGCGGGTACTGCGCCCCCCCGCCCCCCCAGCGCTGTCATCATCACCAGCGATCGGCAGGGGTCGCCTGTCCCTCGGGAGGCTGAGGCAGATGTGTCTGTCCAGCACGTGCCTCCCGGGGATGGGGATGAGACCCTGCCCGTGGGGGGGGTTGCGGAACAACCCGCGGCAGTAATTGAAGTTGACCTTTTATCAGTGTCGTTACCCCTCGCCGGGTCGGGCAGCCTGGGGGCTGGGTCGGGCGAGCTCGAGGTTAATGAGCTCGCCCAATGCGACCCGGACGTCTCCCAGGGGATGCTCGTCCTGGTAGAGCTTTTAATTCAAAACCCCCCGTCCGCTGGGTCGGAGGTTGGTGGCGGGGAGGAGGATGGCCCCCTGGCTGCGTCTCTGGTGCCGGACATACTGGAGGAGCTGGAAATTGTTCTCTCCCCGGTTTCTCCGGTCGTTCCGGCGTCTGGGGCGGAGGGGAGCTCTGAACCGCCGCCGTCTTCTGGCCCGGCACCCCTAGAGGAGCCCAGGGAGAAATCCTCTGCCGCCGATCCTGGGGGTGGGATCCGGGCGGAGGCGGGGCTGGCTGGCGCGGCCGAGTCGTTCGCTTCGCACTGCGCGGCGGACGGGTCGGCCGCTGGTGACGACCCCCTGGAGGAGGATGGGGACTCGGTGATGGGCACTGAGGACGATTCGGACTCCAGCGCCGACGTGGCGATGGATGACCTCGTGCCCCTTGCCGAGTCTCCCCTCATTTCCGTAAGGGAACTCCGGGATTTTATGGCCACGTGCCTGGGTCAGCGCAATAAGGTCCGGCTGGCCCTCGACAGGTGGTCGGAGCTGGCGCTGCTCATCGATTCCGTCCGCGCTGCCGTTAAGATCTTGGGCGCGGACGAGGGTGTGAACCCGCTCGAGCTGCGTCGGCTCACAACGTTTCTCACTGGGCTGCTGAGGAAGTGGCGGCGGACCAGCGGCTGCGCTTCCTCGCCCCGTTAGGTGTAGGTAGAGGTTGCACTATGCTTCTGACATGAAGATAACCATAGCCAGCCTCAACATCAACGGCAGCAGGGAGGCGCGCCGCAGATTCAATAACTTCTCGGTCCTTCGGGACGGGAAGTATGCGGTGTGCTTCCTGCAAGAAACCCACACCGTTCCGGGAGACGAAGCCACGTGGCTCCTGGAGTGGCAAGGAGGGGTCAGCATGAGTCACCTCTCCAACAATTTCAGCGGGGTGGCTATCTTGCTGGCCCCGCATTTTCAGCCGGAGATCTTGGGGGTCAAGGAGCATGTGCCGGGCCGCTTGCTCCATGTCACTGTTCGCCTGGGGGGCGTGCCGCTCCATCTAGTGAACGTGTACGCCCCTCAGACCAGTGCGCAGCAAGTGCGCTTCTTCGAAGAAGTGTCCGCTCTCTTGGGCTCCATCGACGTGGGCGAGTGCGTCATCCTCGGGGGGGATTTTAACTGTACCCTCGAGGCGAGGGACCGTTCGGGTCCCCCGCGAAGCCCGGCGGCGATGGAGAAGTTGAGGGACCTGGTTGGGTCCTTCGACTTGGTGGACGTCTGGCGAAATCTCCACCCCGACTCCAGCGCCTTCACTAGCGTGAGGTCTGGGGGAGGAAGGTCCAGAATCGACCGCCTCTACATTTCCCGGGCATTCGTCTCCTGCGTTCCGGCAGCTTCCATGCGGCCGGTGCCGTGCACGGACCACCACCTGGTGTGGGCGGAGCTCGCTCCGCTGCGAGCGCGGGGGGGGTCCGTGTACTGGCATTTTAACAACCTGCTGCTGGAGGACGCACGGTTCCGGGATTCGTTTCGTCGATTCTGGGCCGACTGGAGAAGGAAGCAGGGGGGCTTCCCCTCCTTGAGGCTATGGTGGGATGTGGGCAAGGCTCACATCCGTCTCTTCTGTCAGGAGTACGCGAAGGGGTCGACCAAGAGGCGGGAGGCCCGGGTCGGGCGGTTGGAGAAGGAGGTGCTCGACCTGGAGTCCCGTCTCGGTCAGGTCGTCGAGGACCCGGCCCTGCGGAAGGTGTACGAAGAGAAGAAGGGCGCGCTGAAGGACCTGCAGCTCGTCGGGTCCCGAGGCGCGTACATGAGGTCGCGGATCCAGCTCCTGCGGGACCTGGACCGCGGCTCCCCCTTCTTCTACTCGCTAGAAAAAAGACGGGGGGTCCGTAAGCAGCTCTTGGGGCTGCTGGCCGACGACGGATCTCTGGTCTCGGATCCGGAGGGAATCAGCGCGGAGACCCGCGCCTATTACGGGGCTCTGTTCTCTCCGGATCCGTCCAGCGAGGATGCGCGCAGAGTTTTGTGGGAGGACCTGACGAAGGTTGGCCCGGAGGGCGCCGAAAAATTGGACGCTCCGCTAAGTCTGGCGGAGCTGACCGGCGCCCTCCGCCAGCTCTCTAGGGGAAAGTCCCCGGGGCTGGACGGGCTGACCGTGGAGTTCCACAGGGCATTCTGGGACGTCTTGGGGGGCGACTACGCGCGGGTCCTGGGGGAAAGTTTGGCGACCGGGGAGATGCCCCTCTCTTGGCGCAGGGCGGTCATTGTCCTGCTGCCTAAGAAGGGCGATCTCCGCCTCCTTAAGAACTGGCGCCCGGTCTCCCTCCTCAGCACGGACTATAAAATCTTTGCCAGGGCCATGTCTGCTCGCCTTGGCACCATGCTGGCCCACATGATCCACCCCGACCAGTCCTACACGGTCCCGGGCCGGACCATCCACGATAACATCCATCTGGTCCGGGACCTGGTCCACCACTCCCAGAGGGCTGGTCTGTCGGTCGCCTTCCTTTCCCTGGATCAGGAGAAGGCGTTCGACAGGGTGGATCACGAGTATCTCTTCGGGACTCTGCGCGCATTCGGGTTCGGGACGCATTTCGTCGCCCGGATCCGACTTCTGTACGCCGCCGCGGAGTGTCTGATTAAAGTTAACGGGTCCTTGACGGCGCCCCTTCGCTTCGGGAGGGGGGTGCGTCAGGGATGCCCCATGTCCGGTCAGTTATATGCCATTTGCGTGGAGCCTTTCCTGCGCCTCTTGCGGAAGAGGTTGACGGGACTGGCTCTGCAAGGGCCGGGCGTGGAGGTGGTCCTCTCGGCTTACGCCGATGACGTGCTCCTCACGGTCACGGATCCCGCTGACTTGCGGAGGATGCGGGAATGCCAGCAGATTTACTCGGACGCATCCTCCGCCAAGATCAACTGGGAGAAATGTTCCGGACTCCTGGTGGGTCAGTGGCGGGTGGACTCCCTGCCGGAGGAGTTCAGGCCTTTCGCCTGGAGCACCACGCACCTCCTCTATTTGGGAGTCTACCTTAGCCCTGCCGAGGACGCTTGGCCGGCGAACTGGCAAGAGCTGGAGGCCAAAGTCACCGCTCGCCTAGGACGCTGGACAGGACTGCTCCGAGTGTTGTCCTACAGGGGTCGAGCGCTGGTCATAAACCAGCTGGTGGCCGCCATGTTGTGGTACCGGTTGGTCACTTTGATCCCTCCCCCTGCGTTTGTCGCCAAGATTCAGAAGAAGCTCATCGACTTCTTCTGGGACAAAAGGAAGCACTGGGTCTCTGCCGCGGTTCTGTGTCTCCCACTTAGGGAGGGCGGTCAGGCGCTGGTGTGCCTTCGCACCCAGGCTGCGACTTTCCGTCTTCAGACGCTGCAGAGATACCTGTACGTCGAGAATCCTCCGAGATGGTGTGCGCTGGCGACGTTTTTCTTCCGCCAGCTGCATGGCCTCAATTACGACACGCAGCTCCTGTTTGCGAAAGTGGGCAGCAGGCGTGCCGGCCTGCGGGAGCTGCCTGTCTTCTACCAGGAACTACTATGGGTTTGGAACTACGTCGCTTCCAGGCGGAGCTCTCCCCCGTCAGGAGTGGCGGCTCTCCTTCGGGAGCCGCTGCTCCGGAATCCGCACCTCCACGAACACGGGTTCGGGCGGCTGGCGGAGGGTAGGGCTGTGGCTGGCAAGGTGACCAGAGTCGGGGACCTGCTCGATGGCGGAGGAGCGGGCTGGATGGCGCCGGAGGAGCTGGCGCGGCGCCTGTCCTGGGCCAACGTCCAGCTCGCGGTCGAAACCATCGATTCGGTAAAAGCGGCACTGGGCCCCGACTCCACTAGGTGTATCGAGGCGGCTCAAGCACGTGGGGCGATCCCGTCCGAGCTTACCCCCGTTCGGACGGAATTCCTCATCGGCGCCCGGCCCCGAAACTCCCCTCGGGAACCGGCGCCTCACAACTTGAGCCGTCTCGAGGAAATACCCTCCGTGCCTTTTCATTCCGCGCGGAGGGGTTTCCTGTACGGGCTGCTCCTGCACACTCTCCACTTTGCCATCTTCGTCTACCGTCCGGACACGCCTTGGCGTGGCGTTTTGCCGACCGGCGGTAGCGGAGGTCCCCAATGGAGGGCTCTCTATGCGGGAGTCCTCCCTTGTTCCATCGGGGACTTGGCCTGGAGGGTGTTGCACGGAGCGGTCCCGTGCAATAAGGTTTTAAGTAGGTTCACGGACTCCCAGGCCGCCTGCATTTTTTGCGGCCTGGAGGAGTCCGTGTTTCACGTTTATATGGATTGTGAGAGGTTGCAGCCCCTCTTTCACTGCTTGAAGGGGCTGCTCCTCGATTTTTGGTTGCACTTCAGTCCCACGCTCTTGATCTACGGTCACCCGGTGCGGAGGGGAGCGGACAGGTTGGAGGACCTCCTTGTGGGCCTGCTCCTGGGCCTGGCTAAAAGAGCAATCAATTGGTCCAGGCAGCGGGCGGTCGAGGGGGTCGTCCAGCCGGATTGCCTGCACCTCTTCCGCGGCCATGTTCGCGCCCGGGTGGCCCTGGAGATGGAGCACGCGGTGTCCGCCGGTGCGCTTGAGTATTTCCACGACCGGTGGGCGCCGCGGGGACTGGAGTGCATCATCAACACGGAAAACGAAATTTTAATTTGATTTCTTAAGCTTTAGTTGAACTTTTGTTTATTTACAGTCGAATTGGGTTTTTTTGGGTCCAAATAAAAGAGTACCCTCTGTTTAGTAAATACCTGTTATTATTGTTCTCCTGCAGTCCGTGTATTATTTATACTCGGACACTACATTGGCGACGAACAGGTTCGAACTCACCTGCAGTACTGCATCACCTCACGGGGATCTTTCCCTGAGAAGAAGCTTCTTGGAGGTCGAAGTCAGAACAGCGGGCGTCGACCGCGGGCAACCGCCCAAGGATCCATCGGAGTTCGGAGAGTTGCAGGAGAGGCTGCGGAGAGCTGGGCTTGGCTCCCCAGTCAAGGTGTTGCAGCAAATCGTGCTGGTAGTAGGTAGTGCGCTGACCCTTCCGGACAGCGGCGGGCTCGAGCTCAATCGAACGGCTCTGCAAAGGGGCCGTGCAGTGTTGTCGGGAGGAAAAGGGAGAGAGAGAGGGTGGAGCACACAGGGCGGTCGGTGCTCAAGAACCGGGCAGTGTAGCGAAAGTAAAACAAGGGGAAGGAAAAGTGAAACGCACCGAAGCCGCGGGTCGCCGCCATTACCCTGCAGAATGCTAGGAGCAGCGTGGCAGCAAGGGGAAAAAGGAAAAGCGCGGGAGGCATCATTTTATTCCATTGGGGAAGAAGGAAAAGCGTGGGAGGCGCCATTTTAATCCATTGGTGAAGAAGAAAAAGCACGGGAGGCGCCATTTTAAATCACCCAAGATGCCGAAAAGTGACAGTATCACTGCTTTCGACAACGAGGTAGAAGACTGGACCACGTATGTAGAAAGAATTGAAGTGTACTGCAAGGTAAATGAGGTGGCCGATGGAAAGAAGGCGTCGGTGTTATTAAATTTGATGGGCACGAGAACGTACGGCCTATTGCGGAATTTAATTACCCCAGCTAAACCAATGGAGAAAAGGTTTGAAGAGATTGTTAATATCTTACAGGAACACCTAAACCCTACACCGCTGCTGATAGCAGAAAGATTCAAGTTCCATAAAAGAAACCAGCACAAAGATGAGAGCATTGCTGACTATCTTACAGAACTACGCAAGTTATCAAAGCACTGCCAGTTCGGAGCAGGACTGGTAGACACCTTACGGGATAAGTTTGTCTGCGGGCTCCAGAGTGAAGGAACCCAGAAACGACTACTTTCGGAAAAGGACCTGACGCTAGAACAGGCTTTCAGCGTGGCAGTATCCTACGAAGCAGCAGCACGGGGAGCTGCGGAAATACAACAGAAACCACAAGAATACAGCGCTAACGAAATGGCGTATGGAGCAGAAAAGTGCTATCGCTGCGGCAGAACAACCCATGATCAGAAGGACTGCTGGTTTAAGGACAAAGTATGCAGGCAATGTGGGAAAATGGGACACATAGCAAGAGTCTGCAGGTCGGGAAAGAAAACCAACACTACAAAAACTACTAAGGAAAAGTACAAGAAAGTAAAGAAATTGACAGACAGTAGTTCGGAAGATCAGGAGAGTGATAAGAACTCCGGGAGCAGGAGACTAAGCTGTTTAAAGTTACACAACGTGATCACAAAGGAGGATCACCAAACCATTTGGGTCACCCTCATGATAGCAGGGTCCACAGTGAAGATGGAATTGGACACAGGATCAGCCCTAACTGTCATGAATCGACGAGACTATGAGCGGCTATTCTCACACATACCCTTGAAGGACACGTCCATTGTATTGAAGACATACACGGGGCAAAAAGTCTACCCCAGAGGAAAAATAAGGGTGCCAGTTGAATACAACAGCAAGGAAACACAGAAACTGTATCTATATATACTACAAGATGGAGGACCACCATTATTGGGACGTGAATGGATCCAAAAAATACAATTGGATTGGCATTCCATTCAGGCGCTAACTGTGACTGATAAAAAAGGATGATGACGTCACACCTGGACGACTGTCAAAAATTCTAACTGACGCGAAAGAGGTGTTCCAACAAGGACTTGGGAATCTGAAAGGAGTAACGGCAACGATAACAATCGAAGGTAACGCAAAGTCAAAAATTTTTAAGGCCAGACCGGTACCTTAAGCGATCTGCCCAGCCGTTGAAGCAGAGCTGGAGAGTCTAGAGCGTTCGGGTGTGCTGTCCAAGGTGGACTGGAGCGAGTGGGCCACACCCATCGTTCTTGTAATGAAGAAATCGTTGAGCAGCATGCCTGGGGAACCAAAGAAGGTTCGCATCTGTGGGGACTTCAAGGTGACTGTGAACCCAGTCCTGCACACAGTACAATATCCACTTCCACGGATAGAAGATATTTTCGCCTCACTATCTGGAGGGAAACGCTTTACAAAGATTGATCTGGCCCAAGCGTATCTACAAATGGAGGTAAAAGAAGCATCTAGGAAATACCTCACGATAAACACCCACAAAGGCCTTTACCAGTACAATCGACTGGTATTCGGGGTAGCATCAGCCCCGGCTATTTGGCAGAGTGCGATGGAACAAGTCCTGCAAGGGATCCCGGGGACCCAGTGTTATTTGGACGACATCCTGGTTACGGGCGAAAATGACAGTGCACACCTTGCCAACCTGGAGCAGGTGCTCACTAGATTACAGGAATATGGGCTACGAGCCAACCGCCCCAAATGCGAGTTCTTCAGGAGACAAATCTCGTATTGTGGCCACATGATTGATGAGGAAGGGTTGTATAAGTCGCCGGACAAGATTGAGGCTGTAGTCAAGGCTCCAGCACCGGAAAATGTTTCGCAACTGAGGTCGTTCCTCGGGTTGGTGAACTACTACCATAAGTTCTTGCCGAATTTATCTACAATTCTGCACCCACTGAATGCCCTACTGCAAACTGGAGTAACATGGAAATGGAGTGATGAGTGTAAGCGTGCCTTTCAGAAATGTAAATGCCTAATCACTTCAAAAGAAGTATTGGCCAACTACAATCCAACACTACCGATTCGGTTAGCAGATGAAGCGTCTCCCTACGGCATCGGAGTGGTGCTGTCACACAAATTCCTTGACGGTTCAGAGAGGCCAAGAGCCTTTGCGTCGCGCTCATTAACCTCAGCCGAGCGTAACTACACTCAGATTGACAGGGAGGCCCTCAGCCTGGTGTGGGGGGTGAAGAAGTTCAATCACTATCTGCACGGGCAGAAATTCACCCTACTGACTGATCATCAGCCCCTGGTCTCCATTTTTAACCCAAAGAAGGGCGTTCCGGTGATGACGGCGCAACGGCTGCAAAGATGGTCACTTTTTCTAGGGGCACATCAGTATGACATAGAGTACAAGGGTACAAAACAGCATGGAAACGCTGATGGGCTGTTGCGCCTACCGTTGCCTACGGTAGAAGAAGCACCTGCAGTGGACCCTGTTGAGATATTCCATGCGACCATAGTCGAATGTCTACCTGTTACAAACTCAAGTATAGAGAAGGAAACCCGAAATGACCCGACACTCTCTCGGGTCTATGATTTGACGGTGAAGGGATGGCCAGCACATGGCGACTCACTGTTGCCAGCATTCTCACCAAGGAGAGAACAGCTGTCAGTGTGCCGGGGGACCTTGATGTGTGGATCCCGAGTGGTAATTCCACCCATGTTGAGAGATAGAGTGCTCAATGAGCTTCATGAGGGTCATCTGGGAGGGGTAAAAATGAAGAGCCTAGCCAGGGCATTTGTGTGGTGGCCAGGAATCGATAAAGAAATCGAGGATATGACCAAGAGATGCACAGGATGCCAGAAGGTCCAAAACGCTCCACCACAGGCCCCGCTACATCCATGGGAGTGGCCCTCATCTCTATGGCAACGGGTACACATTGATTTTGCTGGTCCATTTATGGACTCAATGTTCCTAATCGCTGTGGACGCCCATTCGAAATGGCCAGAGGTCATCAAAATGTCCTCCACCACCATGGAGAAAACTATTGCAGTCCTACGGACCATCTTCACCAGGAATGGCTTGCCAGAACAGATTTGCTCCGACAATGGGCCACGGTTTGTGTCAGAGCATTTCCGGAGGTTTCTGAGGAATAATGGGGTGAAGCATTATACATCTGCCCCATATCATCCAGCCACAAATGGATTGGCTGAGAGGTTTGTTCAGACCTTTAAATGGCAATAAAGGCAATGCATAATGACGACATACCACTACAACACAAGGTGGATAATTTCTTGTTTGCTTACCGGAATGCGACACATGCAGTCACCAACCAAGCTCCAGCCATAATGTTCTTCAACCGAAGGCTAAGATGTCGCCTGGATTTGCTCAAACCAAACATAAGACGAGATGTTGAGGATAAGCAATTCCAGCATATCAATGAGAAGCCAACCAGGAGCGTCAAGATAGGGCAACCAGTCTTGGCCCGCGACTACGGAACAGAAAAATGGCAGCCAGGAACGATATGCACACAGCAGGGACCACTAATGTACACAGTGGACGTCGGCAAGGGCATCGTGAGATGCCATGCTGACCAGATTCTAGAGTCACAGGAACAAGCCAAACCCATACCACGAGCAGGTGCACCTGGTAATCAACCCAAAGTACAGATTGCGTCTACCTCAGAAGCAATGGTATTGGAAGCTGACGAACCAACCAATGACAATGAGCCAGAATCAACTCCGCCGCAAGAACAGGATACTCGAGAAAGGCGCTATCCAGTCAGGATCAGGAAGCCTCCTCAAAGACTGAACTTGTAAATGATTATTTCAGTTGATGTATATAGTACAGAGAAAATTGTAATTGTAATTAGTTATTATTTAGTTGTTAAATGAATGTTATGTACTGTTTATCTAAAAGGGGAGGAATTGTTGTGTATGTATCTTTAAGAGAAGAACTGATTCCATACTGCAGTAGCGGCAGTGACCACCCCTGTATATAAAGCCATAGCAGGCTTCTGTATATCAGTCTTAAGTTACCCTCTGTTCAGTAAATACCTGTTGTTACTGTTCTCCTGCAGTCCGTGTATTATTTATACTCGGACACTACAATGGCTTTCCTTTTTCCGGCATCATTTATTTCATTTGCTTTGAAAAAATAACCCAACACTTCACAGTATTCTTCCCAGGTTTATGCTTGAATATCAAAAGCGGAAACCATTCCTACCGTGGCAGCCATGCTCTCTTCCAGCTTGTAGCTAACTTTAGCTTATGATTTTGTTGTTTAAATGTACCGGCAGACTTTTCTTCTTTATGCAGGGTCCTTAAGTTGCCTCATCGCCAAATGTGATAAATCCATTAAGTGGAACAAGGACTCAAAGAGGCGATATCGTAGAATTAACACGAGTACTTTATTAACAACTGGGAAACACGTTTACAGACTGCCTGCATCAGCATCTTGGCATTCCACCTTGTGCTGACCTATACAGGAAGCAAACCTCTGACCTTAACAGGAATCAAACCTCTGGCCTTAGTAGCAGCATTGGCTACAGCACCACCTGGTGGATAACCTTAATCATAACATCCCAGATTACTATAAGAAGTGTTTCGTGCTTGATTTAGCGCTCCAATCACCTCCAGGGACGCTGGAGACAAATTTTGTGGTCGCTGGCGCTAATTTGCGCCAGGCACTAAAGTTTGCGGCCAGCCAATGTTAGTGCCCCAAAATGGTCAATACCAAATTTTTCCCCGTAAGTCCCTTAATGTTCTATCCATTCATTTAAGTGGGCAGAACATCAGAGCCTACAGGTCAATGATTTCCTGCCCAGTTTTCTTGTGATGCCAAAAGTGCCTGAAGTAGCAATCATGTATCCTAATATCATAGAATCATAGAATCGTAGAATAGTACAGCACAGAAGGAGGTCATTCAGCCCATCAAGTCTGCGCCAGCTCTTTCGAAGAGCAATCCAGTTAGTCCCACTCCCCCGCTCTTTCCCCATTTGGCTGCAATTTTTTTCTCCTTCCATTATTTGAAGGCTACTGTTGAATCTGTATCCACCACCCTATCAGGCAGTGCATTCGAAATCCTAACCACTCAGTGCTAAAAACTTTTTTCCTCATGTCGCTTCTGGTTGTTTTGCCATTCATCTTAAATCTGTGCCCTCTCATTATCGACCCTTCAGCCATTGGAAACAGTTTCTCTTTATTTACTCTACATAAATCCTTAATGACTTTAAACCTTTATCAAATCACTTCTTAGCCTTCTCTGCTCCAAGGAGAACAACCCTAGCTTCTCCAGTCTATCCATGTAACTGTAATCCCTCATCCCTGGAACCATTCTAGTAAGTTCCCCTCCAAGTCACACACCATCCTGATTTGGAAGTATATTGCCGTTCCTTCATCGTCACTGGGTCAAAATCCTGGAACTCCCCAACAGCGTTGTGGGAGTACCTTCACCACACGGACTGCAGCGGTTCAAGAAGGTGGCTTACCACCACCTTCTCAAGGGCAATTAGGGATGGGCAATAAATGCTTGTCTTGCCAGTGATGCCCACATCTAAGGAACGAATAAAAAAAAAATCTCTCTGTACTCTCTCCAAAGCCTTCATGTCCTTCCTAATGTGTAGTGCACAGAATTGGACAAAATACTCCAGTTGGGGCCGAACTAGTATTTTATATAGGTTTAGCATAACTTCCTGGCTTTTGCACTCTGTGCCTCTATACATAAAGCCCAGGATCCCATATGCTTTATTAACTGCTTTGTTAACCTGTCCTGCCACCTTCAGAGATTTGTGCATAAGCACCCCCAAGTCTTTCTGTTCTTGCACCCCCTTTGAAATTGTACCATTTAGTGTATATTGTCTCTCTTCATTCTTCCTACAAAAATGTATCACCTCACACATCTCTGTGTTCAATTTCATCTGCCACGTGCCTGCCCATTCCACCAGCCTGTCCATGTCTTCTTGAAGTATTTTACGATCTTCCTCACCGTTTACTACACATCCAAGTTTTGTGTCATCTGCAGGTTTCAAAATTGTGCCCTATACCCCCAAGTCCAAGTCATTAATAATGTATATAAAAGACAGCAGTGGTCCGAATACTGAACTTTGGGGAACACCACTGTATACCTCCCTCCAGTCCGTAAACCAGCCACTCACCACAACTCTCTGTTTTCTGACGAAGGGTCCCAGACCTGAAACGTTAATTCCGTTTCTCTCTCCACGGATGCTGCCCTGGCCTGCTGAGTTTTTCCAGCGGTTTCTGTTGTTATTTCTCTGTTTTCTATCCCTTAGCCAATGTTGTATCCGTGCTGCTACTGTCCCTTTTATCCCATGGGCTTCCATTTTGCTAACAAGCCTAGTCTGTGGCACTTTATCAAATATCTTTTGAAAGTCCATATACACAACATCAACTGCACTGCCCCCATCCACCCTCTCTGTTACCTCATCAAAAAACTCAATCAAGTTAGTCAAACATGATTTGCCCTTGACAAATCCATGCTGGCTCTCCTTTATTAGTCCTTTCTTTTCCAAGTGACTGTTAATTTTCTCCTGGATTATTGTTTCTAAAAGTTTCCCTACCACCGACATTAAACTGACTGGCCTGTAATTGCCAGATTTATCCTTCTCCCCCATTTTGTACAAGGGTGTAACATTTGCAATCCTCCAGTCCTTTGGCACTACCTCATATCCAAGGAGGATTGGGAGATTGTGGGCAGCACCTCTACAATTTCAACCCTTACTTCCCTCAGCAACCTAGGATGCATCCCATCCGGACCGGGTGACTTATCCCATTTAATTACCATTAGCCTGTCCAGGACCTCCTCTTTATCTATCTTTATCTCTTCTAGTATTCTATCAATCTCCTCATTTACCATAGCTTTGGCAAAGTCCTCTTCCTTGTTATACACCGATGCAAAGTATTCATTTAGTACCTCAGCCATGCCTTCTGCCTCCACCAATAGATCTCTATTTTGGTCCCTAATTGGCCCCACCGCTCCTCTGACAACCCTTTTACTGGTAATATGCCTATAGAAGACCTTTGGATTCTCTTTTATGTTAGCCAGAACTTTCCAACTAAGTATGCATCTCCTTCCAGCCAAAACACTAAAGAAATAAATTCCATAAATGGAAACGGATGACTGAAGTCGTGATTATGATAGACTTAGTGCATGCCACAATTTAAATATTTTGCAGTGAACTGACACTTACTCTAAGAATGATGCTCATTGTTATTAATTACTTGTCTGCTGTTCTAGATATGGCATATTGTTAGAAAGAGTAAGTCACAAGTTCACATTGAGTCCTTGGGGTCGAGTTTACTTGGTTGTTGCAGCGCACTCCCACCATTGTTCCAAGGGAAGGCGGATTAGTTTGGAAATAGGGTGGAACTAGCATACACTGGGTCTCGGCCTAAGCTATACCTACCTGCCTGCAGAATGGTGTAAGTGGGCGCCATGAGCGATACGGCCTGGGTCTCCGAATATGAGGTACTATTTAAAAAAATGTTTTTATTATTGACCTCATTTGTAAGATGCCACAGAAATTATTACTCTGAGGGGAAGGGGGAATTGGGCAGCCAGGTTCTGGAGTTTCGAGCAGTGTGGGACTGGAGGGTACTTGAAATGTGTCCATGCTGGTATGGTGCCATCTTCCCCACCAAGGCTTTGTGTCTTAATGCGAGGAGCATTTGTAATAAAGTGGATGAATTGGCTGCGCAAATAGAGGTAAACAAATATGATTTGGTTGGGATTACGGAAATGTGGCTCAAGGATGGCCAAGACTGGGAACTCAACATCCAGGGGTAGTCGATATTCAGGAAAGATAGGCAAAAAGGAAAGGGAGGAGGGGTAGCATTACTGGTTAAAGAAGGGATTAACACAATTGTAATGAAGGGTATTAGCTCTGATGATGTGGAATCTGTATGGGTAGAATTGAGAAATACTAAGGGGAAAAAAACATTAGTGGGAGTGGTATATAGACCTCCAAACAGTAAGGGATGGCATTAAAAGGGAAATTAAAGAAGCGTGCAATAAGGGCACAGCAGTCATCATGGGTGACTTTAATCTACATATAGATTGGGCTAACCAAATTAGTAACAATACTGTGGAGGAGGAATTCCTGGAGTGTTTACGGGATGGTTTCCTGGACCAATATGTCGAGGAACCAACCAGAGATCAGGCCATCTTAGACTGGGTATTATGTAACGAGAAAGGATTAATTAGCAATCTTGTTGTACGAGGCCCCTTGGGTCGGAGCGATCATAATATGATCGAATTCTTCATTAAGATGGAGAATGAAGTAGTTGACTCAGAAACTAGGGTCCTCAATTTAAATAAAGGAAACTACGATGGTCTGAGGAGCGAGTTGGGTAGGATTGATTGGGGAATGGCACTCAAAGGGTTGACGGTGGATAGGCAATGGCAAACATTCAAAGACCGAATGGATGAACTACAGAAGTTGTTCATCCCAGTTTGGCATAAAAATAAAACAAAAAAGGTGACTCAACCGTGGCTAACAAGGGAAATTAGGGATAGCATAACATCCAAGGAGAGGGCATACAAATTGGCCAGAAAAAGCAATAATCCTGAGGATTGGGAGCAGTTTAGGATTCAACAAAGGAGGACAAAGGGATTCATTAAGAAAGGGAAAATAGAATATGAGAGTAAGTTTGCATGGGAACATAAAACCTGACTGTAAAAGTTTTTATAGATATGTAAAGTGAAAAAGATTGGTGAAGTCAAGCGTAGGTCCCTTGCAGTCAGAATCGGGGGAATTTATAATGGGGAGCAAAGAAATGGCAGACCAACTAAATACATATTTTGGTTCTGTCTTCACAAAGGAGGACACAAATAACCTCCCAGAAATACCACGGAACATAGGGTCTGATGAAAGGGTGGAACTGAAAGAAATCAGTATTTGTAGGGAAATGGTGTTAGGAAAATTGATGGGACTGAAGTCCGATAAATCCCCAGGGCCTGATAATCTACATCCCAGGGTACTTAAGGAAGTGGCCCTCGAAATAATAGATGCATTGCTGGTCATCTTCCAGAACTCAATAGACTCTGGAACAGTACCCATGGATTGGAGGGTAGCTAATGTTACCCCACTATTCAAAAAAGGTGGCAGAGAAAAAGCGGGGAATTATAGACCGGTAAGCCTGACATCAGTAGTGGGGAAAATGCAAGAGTCCATTATAAAAGATGTAATAGCAGAGCACTTGGAAAGCAGTGACAGGATCGGACAAAGTCAACATGGATTTACAAAAGGTAAATCATGCTTGACTAATCTACTGGAATTTTTTGAGGATGTAACTGGTAAAATAGATAAGGGAGAACCAGTGGATGTGGTGTATTTGGACTTTCAGAAGGCTTTCGATAAGGTCCCGCATAAGAGGTTAGCGAGCAAAATTAAGGCACATGGGATTGGGGGCAAGGTACTAACTTGGATAGGGAACTGGATGGCGGACAGAAGGCAAAGAGTTGGAATAAACGGGTCGTTTTCCGAGTGGCAGGCAGTGACTAGTGGGGTACCGCAAGGATCGGTCCTAGGACCCCAGCTGTTCACAATATATATTAATGATCTGGACGAGGGAATTGAATGTAATATCTCCAAATTTGCAGACGACACAAAGCTGATTGGGAGGGTATGCTGTGAGGAGGATGTCGTGAAACTCCAGTACGATTTGGACAGGTTGGGTGATTGGGCAGAAAAATGGCAAATGCACTATAATGTGGATAAATGTGAGGTTATCCACTTTGGTGGCAAATACAGGAAGGCAGATTATTATTTGAATGGCAATAGATTGGGAGAAGGGGAAGTGCAAAGAGACCTGGGTGTTCTTGTGCACCAGTTGCTGAAGGTAAGCATGCAGGTGCAGCAGACAGTTAAGAAGGCAAATGGTATGTTGGCCTTCGTAGCAAGAGGGTTCGAGTACAAGAACAAGGGTGTCTTGCTGCAGTTGTACAGGGCCTTGGTGAGACCGCACCTTGAGTATTGTGTGCAGTTTTGGTCACCTTACCTGAGGAAGGACGTTCTTGCCATGGAGGGAGTGCAGCGAAGATTCACCAGGCTGATACCTGGGATGGCAGGAATGACATACGAGGAGAGATTGTGTCAATTGGGCTTATACTCACTGGAGTTTAGAAGATTGAGAGGGGATCTCATCGAAACCTATAAAATTCTGTCAGGTCTGGACAGACTAGATGCAGAAAGGATGTTTCTGATGGCATGGGAGTCCAGAACCAGGGGTCATAGTCTAAGGATAAGGGGCAAGCCATTTAGGACTGAAATGAGGAGGAATTTCTTCACCCAGAGAGTGGTGAACCTGTGGAATTCTCTGCCACAGAGGGCGGTGGAGGCCAGTTCATTAAATATATTCAAGAAAGAGTTGGATATATTTCTTGAGGCTAAAGGGATCAAGGGATATGGGGAGAAGGCAGGGACAGGGTACTTAATTTGGATGATCAGCCATGATCTCATTGAATGGCGGAGCAGGCTCGAAGGGCCGAATGGCCTACTCCTGCTCCTATCTTCTATGTTTCTATGTCTCACCACACGCGAAATCCCACCCCCTACCCCCGGCCCCGTCCGGCCTCAGCCTCATGCAAGTGAGGTGCTCTCCACTACTACTATTTGTATAGTGCCTTCAACATGGAATTTTTTTCCAATGTGCTTCTCAGAGGCGTAAGGAAAAAATGAATGCTGAGCCAAAAAGGAAATATTAGGAAGAGTCTTAAAGGAGGATAGAGAGAGGTGAAGGGGTTTAGGAAGTGAATTGCAGAGCATGGCACCTAGGTGGCTAAAGGCATAGAGACCTATTGAAATAACAAAAGCATAGATGATAGTTTCAACAGCAGATGGGCTGACCCAGGGGCAGAGGTAGGCGATGTTATGGAGATGGAATTAGATGATCTTAGTGATGGAGAGGATATGGGTGTCAGGAGCTCAGCTCAGCAGTCAATTAGGACATCAAGGTTGGGGCCAGGGAGTTGGATAGAATCAGTGGTGAGGGTACAGAGTTTGAGGCAGGGGCTAAAGATGATAGCCTTGGTCTTACCAATGTTTCGCTGGAGGAAGTTATGACTCATCCAAGACTGGATGTCGGACAAGCAGTTGACAACACAAAGGCCATGGAAGGGCCAAGAGAGGTGGTGGAGAGGTAGAGTAACTGACCAGAACAACGTAAAAATATTGGAACATTTCTGTATTCATATTATTCACCGAAGAAACTATAAACTGCAATATATGCTTGCTAGTTTTGGCTGATATATGGTCCCTGAATCCTGGAAAGATATTCTCTATTGATCTCTGTCATATTTTAGGATTGCTGATCAATTTTGTTTTCTCTTCACAGAAAGGATTTGAGAGTGAATTATGTTTAAGTGTTGTGTTTTGAAACAAAGTTATTTTGCTCAGTTTTAAATCCCACAGGCTGAAAACACTTAGGCAAAAGGTTTATTTTTAATGGGCCAGGCACTGAAAATGTATATTAAAGCCACACATGCCAGTTTGTGAAATTTTGCAAATAATGGTCCATTTCAAACTGAGACATTTTGAAACTCAATTGTGTTATCCCAGGCTCATTAAGACAGAATGGCCCTACTCATTTCAGAATAAGAAAATATGTTTTTACTGCTACATCAAAGGGAGGAGGGAGATAATGGCCTAGAAATTGGGTTTTGGCGCAGCCAGGGCTTTAGCGCCGGAAGTTAGTGCCGGCGCTAAGTCCCCCTGCGCGCGCCAAAAATTCAGTAGCGCCGCGCCCAAACGGCTGCCGGCGCTACTGGAGGGTTTCAGCGCCTCCCAATGGGCGCTACCTGCCCCATTGCGGCGCTGTTCCGGCGCTGCAGCGCCCGATGCGTTGCGGCAGGCTGGGGAAGTGCAGGCCTCCTCCTTCCGTTAAGGAGGAGCTGCCTGCACCCGACCGCTGGCCGTTGACGGCTGAATAAAAATGAGCCCGGCACCTCGGAGAAGTGCCGGGCTCGCGGCCCACATGCATCTGTGCCGCGGGGGGGTCTTGGAGGAGTCCGGGGAGGGAGGTGCGGGCAGGCGACCGCCGGGGAAGCGGCCGGCCGCCGCGCGACCTTAATGCGCCGGCGCTAACTTCAGCAAGGCACCTTTTACAGAACGTTGCTTGCGGCTGCCACGGGCGAGGCGGCCGCAACTCAATTTCGGAGTTCGGGCGGGTTACCACGGCAACCGGGACGCTGCGCACACCGATGACATCATCGGTGCCGGCGCAGCGCTACCGGTGCAACGCCGCTTTAGGGCCCCACTCAATTTTTCAAATGGCCATAACTCTGGCGCTAGTCCCTCTAGCGCCTCAAAAGCGGCGCTAAGGCTAGTGAATTTCTAGGCCAATGTTTTTATTGACAAGCCTGCTGGCGAATCGCTGACCAAGAAAGGTTAATTGAGCCAGATAATAAGGGTACTGTGGTGTATTTTCATTGTTTTTCTTGTTCTTACCGAGGGTTCTATGATTATGTGAGTCAAAGTGAGATTTGATTACAACTGATATTCTGTATATTCACTTGCAGTCTGTAACATAAAACATAAGAAATAGAAGCTGGAGTAGGCCATTTGGACCTTCAAGCCTGCTCCGCCAATCAATAAGATCATGGCTGATTTTCTACCTCATCTCCACTTTCCTGCACTATCCCCATAGCCCCTGATTCCCTGAATATTCAAAAATCTATCGATCTCTGTCTTGAATATATTCAACGACTGAGCCTCCACAGCCCTCTGGGGTAGAGAATTCCAAAGATTCACCACCCTCTGAGTGAAAACATTGTTCCTCATCTCAGTCCTAAATGGCCGATCCCTTATTCTGAGACTGTGACCCCTGGTTCTAGACTCCCCAGCCAGGGGAAACATCCTCCCTGCATCTATCCTGTCAAGTCCCTGTAAGAATTTTGTATGCTTCAATGAGATCACCTCTCATTCTTCTAAACTCTAGAGATTATAGGCATGGTCCACTCAATCTCCCCTCATAGGACAATCTCCCCATCCCAGGAATCAGTCTGGTGAACCTTCGTTGCACTCCCACTATGGCAAGTATATCCTTCCTTCGGTAAAGAGACCAAAACTGTATACAATACTCCAGATGTGGTCTCACCAGGGTGCTATATCATTGCAGTAAGACATCTTTACTCTTATACTCAAATCCTCTTGTAATAAAGGCCAACATACCATTTGCTTTCCTAATTGCTTGCTGTACCTGCATGTTAATTTTCAGTGATTCGTGTACAAGGACACCCAGGTTCCTCTGAACACCAACATTTCCTAATCTCTCCCCATTTAAAAATTACTCTGCTTTTTTATTTTTCCTACCAAAGTGGATAACTTCACATTTCTCCACATTATATTCCAGTTGCCATGTTCTTGCCCACTCGCTTAGCCTGTCTGTACCCCCTTGAAGCCTCCTTGCATCCTCCTCACAACTTACATTCCCACCCACCTTTGTATCATCAGCAAACTTGGATATATTACATTTGGTCGGCTCATCCAAACAATTGATGTAGATTGTGAATAGCTGAGGCCCAAGCACTTATCCAAGCATTGGTTCCCCCTTATCTATTCTGCTAGTTACAACCTCAAAAAACTAACAGATTTGTCAAACATGATTTCCCTTTCATAAATCCGTGTTGACTCTGCCCAATCCTATTATTATGTTCTAAGTGCCCTGTTACCACATCCTTATTAACAGATTCTAGCATTTTCCCTACTACTGATGTCAGGCTAACTGGTCTGTAGTTCCCCATTTTCTCTCTCCCTCCTTTCTTAAATAATGGGGTTACATTTGCAACCTTCCAATCTGTGGGAGCCATTCCAGAATCTATGGAATTTTGGAAAATTACAACCAATCATCCACTATCTCTATAGCCATCTCTTTCAAAACCCTAGGATGTAGGCCATCAGGTCCAGGGGATTTATCAGTTTTCAGTCCCATTAATATCTCCAGTACTATTTTTGTACTAATACTAATTTCTTTAATTTCCTCATTCTCGCTAGACCCTTGGTTCTCCACTATTTCTGGGACATTTTTTGCACCTTCTTCCATGAAGACAGACACAAAAAGTATTTGTTTAATTTCTCTGCCATTTCCTTATTTCCCATTATAACTGCTCCTGTCTCAGCCTGTAAGGGACCCAGATTTACTTTAGCTAATCTTTGCCTTTTTACTTACCTATAGAAGCTTTTACAGTCTGTTTTTATGTCTCTTGCTAGTTTACTCTCATATTCTATTTTCCCTTTCTTTATCAATTTCTTGGTCCTCCTTTGCTGAATTCTAAAAATCCTCCCAATCCTCAGGCTTACTACTCTTTTAGGCAAAATTATAAGCCTCTTCCTTTGATCTAATACTATCTTTAACTTCCCTTGTTAGCCATGGTTGGTCCACTTTTCCTGTGGGGTTTTTGTGCCTTATAGGAATGTATATTTGTTGTAAATTATCTATTAAGTCTTTAAATGCTAGCCATTACTTGTCTACCATCATACCTTTTAATGTTGTTTCCTAATCTACCGTAGCCAACTAAGCCCTCACACCTACGTAGTTTGCTTTATTTAAGTTTAAGACCCTAGTTTTGAGATTTAACTAAATCACTTTCAAACTGAATATCAAATTCTATCATATCATGGTCACTCTTCCCTAAAGGCCACTTTACCATTAATTAACCCTTTCTCCTTGCACAGTACAGGAAACTTTGTGCTATCCGGCACCGACGGGACCGAGCTGTTGCCGTTCCCTCAAAACTGCTGGACAAACCAACGTTAATGTTGAAGCATACGGAGCTTTTTAGCTCCGTATCTGGCAACAAACACTGTTGCTTAGCAACAGCTTCTAAACAGTCGGCCATACCTTAGAAGCGTCTCTGTCGTTTAGCAACAGCTTCAGCGAGACTTTGCAGAGCCTGACTGTTGAAAAAAAAGCCACAAGAAGAAAAAAAAACCTAACAAAATGGCTCCTGATTTTTGCCGGTGGCTCGAGCTTGCTGGACATTTAGCCTCCGGATAACACAAGGTTTTCTGTACTAGATCTAAACTAGCCTGTTCCCTAGTTGGTTAAAACAACTTAATCATTCGCACCTGGTCTCGTCTCATTTAAGTCTTTTAATACACCTTCAGAAAGATTGCCGAACCACGTGTGAGGTCATACATGAAAGACAGTGGGGGAATATAAACCCCCAAGGATGGGTGGGTTGGGGAGGGTGGAAAATTCTCAAATCCCATCCCAACCCGCCTCCAGCCTATCCACTTCCAGCTTTAACGGAGATGGGTCGTGATGTGCCTCAATAATTCCGAGACTCGAAGGTAGCAGAACAAAACAAGGCTTTTATTAACTTAGAACGAAACACGTAAGCGAGAGAGATGTCGTCCTTCTGGAGACTGTGGCTAGACTGAAGCTAGCTTACAAACGGGGCCAGGTATGGGCGGAGCCCTACACAAAGCACATTCCAGTATACAATACAGCACATTCCAGTACACAATACAATGAGGTCTGGGGGAAGGGAAATGATACTGAAACCGATCTCAGTCACAGACAGTGATGAATGGAAATATTTCATCACATTCACCCCTTCTATAGATTTAGTCTGTTCGGGGGTTTGATAGTCCTCTGCGACCGACGTGGCTGTTGCGGTGCTGCGGGTGTCGGCTGGGTGTCCCCGGTAGCCTCCTGGGTCTCTGCCGGGGGTGCCGCCAGGGTTGTTGAAGGGGTAGTTGGTGGGGGTGCCGTTGGTCGGTGTTCTTCCGGGGGTGATGAAAGAGTAGTGGGTGGGTAAGAGTTGCTGTGATCGTTGTTGCCGCTATTGCCGTGGTTGTTGTCGATGCCGGCTGGGGCGACGTCTTTTATGGACACGGTGTCCTCCCTTCCGTCGGCGTGCCGGACATATGCGTATTGGGGGTTGGCGTGGAGTAGGTGTACTGGCTCCACGAGAGGGTCCGTCTTGTGGCCCCTCACATGCCTTCGCACGAGTACCGGACCTGGGGTGGAGAGCCATGACGGCATGGATACGCCTGAGGTGGATTTCCGGGGAAAGACAAACATTCGTTCATGAGGCGTGGTATTAGTGGCCGTACACAATAGCGACCGTATCGAATGGAGCACATCCGAGAGGACTTCCTGCCAGCGGGAGATAGGGAGGCCCTTGGTCCTTAGAGCTAGAGTGACTGCTTTCCATACTGTCCCGTTCTCTCGCTCCACTTGGCCGTTACCCCGGGGGTTGTAGCTGGTGGTACGGCTCGTGGCGATCCCCCTGGACAGCATGTACTGGCGTAGCTCTTCACTCATGAAGGACGCCCCCCTATCCGTATGGATGTAGCTCGGCATACCGAACAGGCAGAACAGGCTGTTGAGGCATTTAATGACCGTGGCGCTGGTCATGTCTGGGCAGGGGAAGGCGAATGGGAACCGGGAGTATTCGTCCACAATGTTCAGGAAGTAAACATTGCGGTCGACGGACGGGAGGGGGCCCTTGAAATCTAAGCTGAGCCGCTCAAAGGGCCGTGTAGCTTTGATTAAGTGGGCTCTATCTGGGGGGTAGAACCGAGGCTTGCACTCAGCGCAAGTGCGGCAGTTCCTGGTCAGGGACCGAACTTCCTCAATCAAGTAGGGTAAGTTGCGAGACTTTATGAAGTGGAACAGCCACGTGACCCCTGGGTGGCAGAGGTCATTGTGGAGGGTCTGTAGCCGATCCCCGGTGGCGCTGGCACACATCCCTCGTGAGAGGGCGTCAGGGGATTCGTTAAGGGCCCCTGGCCGGTAAATGATGTCGTACTCGAAGGTGGAGAGCTCGATCCGCCACCTAAGAATCTTATCATTTTTAATCTTCCCCCTCTGTTTATTATTGAACATAAACGCTACCGACCGCTGGTCGGTAAGTAGGGTGAAGTGTTTGCCGGCTAGGTAGTGGCGCCAGTGGCGCACTGCCTCCACGATGGCTTGGGCCTCCTTTTCCACGGAGGAGTGTCTGATCTCGGGCCCTTGGAGGGTCCTCGAGAAGAAAGCTACGGGCCGCCCCGCCTGGTTGAGGGTGGCCGCCAAGGCAAAGTCAGACGCATCACTTTCCACTTGAAATGGAGTGTTCTCGTCCACTGCCTGTAGCGTGGCCCGCTCAATATCCTGCTTAATGCTTTTGAAGGTGGCGTGGGCCTCAGCAGAGAGCGGGAAAGAGGATGCTTTCAAGAGGGGGCGGGCTTTGTCGGAGTAGTTGGGGACCCATTGGGAATAATAAGAAAATAACCCCAGGCACCTTTCCAGGGCTTTGGGAGTGTTGGGCAGGGGCAGCTCCCGTAGGGGGCGCAATCGGTCGGGGTCTGGTCCGATTTCCCCATTCTCCACCACGCTGCCTAGTATGCAGAGGCGCGTGGTGTTGTAAACGCACTTGTCCTCGTTGTAGGTGAGGTTGAGTTTTTGTGCTGTTTTCAGGAACCTCTCGAGGTTCGAGTCGTGATCCTGCTGGTTGTGACCGCAGATGGTGACATTGTCGAGGTAGGGGAAGGTTGCCTGCAAGTGGTGGTCATCGACCATGCGGTCCATCTCCCTCTGGAAGACCGAGACCCCATTCGTCACTCCAAAGGGGACTCTGAGGAATTGGTAGAGGCGTCCGTTCGCCTCGAAGGCGGTGTATGGGCGGTCCTCTGGTCTGATAGGGAGCTGGTGGTACGCTGACTTGAGGTCGATGGTGGAGAACACCCGGTATTGGGCGATTTGGTTCACCATTTCTGATATGCGGGGTAGCGGGTAGGCGTCTAGTAGGGTGTACCTGTTGATCGTTTGACTATAGTCGATCACCATCCGTTTCTTCTCGCTACCCCTTACCACTACCACTTGGGCGCGCCACGGGCTGCTGCTGCGTTCAATAATGCGCTCTTTCAGGAGCCTGTCTACCTCGGTCGCGATAAACCGCCTGTCCTCCCAGCTGTACCTCTTGCTTTTGGTCGCTATTGGCCGGCAGTTAGGGGTAAGGTTCGCGAATAGCGAAGGCGGCTTTACCTTCAGGGTAGCCAGACCGCACACTGTGAGGGGCGGCTGGGACCCACCGTACTTGAGGATGCTTTGGTGGTTGCACTGGAAATCCAGGCCCAAGATCATGCTCGCACATAGGTTCTTCATGATTAATACTTTAAAATTATCATATACAGTTCCGTTAACGCACAATTGTGCCATGCAGTAACCCAGAATGGTCGATGTCTGGGTTTTGTCAGCCATAGAGATGGTACCCTGAGTAGGGACCACCTTTAGGGAGAGTTGTTGTGCCAGTTCTGGGTGGATAAAGCTCTCCGTGCTTCCACTGTCAATTAAGCATTTAACCCGGCACCCGTTTACCTCGATGTCCACCATTGATCTGGATAGCGGGTGCGGCCTGGTCTGGTCCACTGTGACCGATGCCACTGTAGGGCCCTGATCGATACAAGATGGCGTCCACGCTGTCTGCTCACAAGATGGCGGACCCCACGAGGTCGGGCAAGATGGTGTCCAAGATGGCCGCTCCCACGGCGCACACGTGGCGGTGGCGGGTTTTCCGGCGGTTGGTTTTCCGGCGGGGTTCCCTCTGCACACCTTCCCGAAGTGCCCCTTCTTACCGTACTTAAAGCAGGTGGTGCCTTTCGCCGGGCACAGGTTTCTGGTGTGCTTTTGCTGCCCGCAGAAGTAGCAGTTGGGTCCCTGACGCGTCGCGGCTGTCGTAGGGCTTCTGGGGGGAGAGCGGGGCCCAGCCGGTGTCGGGCTGTCGGGCGGGGAAGATGCCTTCCAAGATGGCGGCGCCCTCGGTGCACACGTGGCGGCGTGGATGGCGCGGGCTGAAGAGTAGGCGTCCGAGTTTCTCTGGGCCACATCCAGGGATCGAGCGGTGTCCGCAGCCTGTTTCAGGTCCAACCCCGTTTTTTTCCAGCAGTCTTTGCCGGATGTAAGTGGAGCTGAGGCCTGTGATGAAGGCATCGCGAACAAGCTCGTCAGTGTACACTGCGGCTTTTACATCTCGGCACTTGCAGTCTTTGCCAAGCATTTTCAGGGTGCTTAGGAACTCCTCCACCGATTCCCCAGGTCGCTGTGCGCGGGTGGCGAGCAGGTGCCTAGCATACACCTCATTCGTAGGCTGCTGGTAATGCACCTTTAAGATGTCGCAGGCGGCCAGGTACGTCTCGGCGTCTTGGATGAGGGGGTAAACCCGGTGGCTTACCCAATTCCGCAGAATTCCGAGTCTCATCCTTGCAGCGTCCGTAGCGTCTTTGACGGCTGCGGAATTGTCCAGGAAGAATTCCATACACTCAAACCAGTGTCCGAAGCGTGCTGATGCGTCCGGAGCATGTTGATCCAAATCCAAACGTTCGGGTTTCAGGAGTTGACCCATAGTGTTGAAAATAAGTTAATAAAATTGATGTGCCTCAATAATTCCGAGACTCGAAGGTAGCAGAACAAAACAAGGCTTTTATTAACTTAGAACGAAACATGTAAGCGAGAGAGATGTCGTCCTTCTGGAGACTGTGGCTAGACTGAAGCTAGCTTACAAACGGGGCCAGGTATGGGCGGAGCCCTACACACAGCACATTCCAGTATACAATACAGCACATTCCAGTACACAATACAATGAGGTCTGGGGGAAGGGAAATGACACTGAAACCGATCTCAGTCACAAGGCTGTGATGAATGGAAATATTTCATCACAGGTCGGAGGGAGACCAACCTGCTCAAGGAGGTGGGTCGGTCACTAAAATTTTTAATGAGGCAGCGTGCCTCCATTTTAACTGCATTTTAATTTTTAATCTGGGCCTCTGGAATTCCGGCAGGTAAAAGGAGGCAAGAAGGATCGGATCCATGAAGTAAGTGCCTTTACAGCACTGCTTGTGGGCCATTAGAGCAGGAGTGTTTTCCCCTGACCCAACAAGCATACCTCCATGTGATTGGATCCCTGCGATTGGCCAACTCCGCCCCCCGTGATCAGCCAACCCACCCTCCCGTGATCGGCCAACTTCTCCCACGATGTCCGAGTTGTCCCAACCACCCCGGTGCCCATATCACTCTCCACATCCCCCACTACGTCCGACCTATGTCACAATGACCGATTCGCCCCCCATGATGTCCGCCCCCCCACACGATATCCAATCGGCCCACGATGTCTGAACCCGCGCGATGTCCGATCCCCCCATGCGATGTCTGACCCCTCCGTACAACATTCGACACCTCCACACAAAGTCCAGCCGCCCCGTGCAACATCTGACTCCCCGCGCGACGTCCAACCCGCCCACGCGACATTTGACCTCCCACGTGACGTCCAACCCCCCCGCCCAACACCTGACCCCCCCGTGCAACGTCCAACCCCCTCACGCAACATTTGACCCCACGCGTGACGTCCAACCCCCCCACGCAACATCTGACTCCCCGCGCGACGTCCAACCTGCCCGCACGACATCTGACCTCCCGCGCGAAGTCCAACCTCCCCGATCGACATCTGACCCCCCGCACGACGGCCAACCCCCCCACCCAGCATCTGACCCCCCGCGTGATGTGCAACCCCCCCATGCAACATCTGACCCCCCGCGTGACGTCCAACCCTCCGCGCGACATCTGACTCCGTGCGAAGTCCAACCCCCCACGAGACACCTGACTCCCGCGCGACGTCCAAGCCTCCGCCATGACTGATGTCCGAAACCCCAGCGCAATGTCTGACCCCCCCCGTGATGAACAACCCCCCTCGCGATGTCTGACCCCCCAGATGCTATCAGACACCCCCAGAGACTAATGACCCCCCCACGATGTCTGACCCCACCGGGCGCTGTCAGAACCCCCCCGCGCAGTGATTAACGACCACCCCCACCGTGCGATGTCCAATCCACCTCATGTTGAATGACCCCCTGCAATGCTTGAATACCCCTGCGATGTCCAACCATCCGCATGATGTCCAAACCCCTCGGGTGATGTCCGATCCCCCCTTCACCCTGATATCCAACTCCCCCGCGTGATGTCAGATCCCTGGGCAATGCCAGACCACCCCCCCCGCGCGATGTCCAACCTCCCCTGTCGACGTCCGACCCCCAGGCAATGTCTGACCCTTCTGCCATATCTGACCCCATCAATGTCAGATCTCCCACCCGATGTTGGACCCCTCACCGTGTCTGATCCCACTGATATCTGACCTCCCCCTGATGTTTGACTTTTCCCCATTCCCCAACAAATTCATCCCCCTCCCCATGTCCTCCACCCCCCTCCGCCCCCCAATGCCCCCGCTCCCACCGCAATGTCAGACTTACCTGGCATCTGCTCCCCAGCTGATTTCCAGCCCAACATTTAGCCAACCTGTCAATCTGCCTGGAAACCTATTGAAGAAAATGTAAACGACGTCCTGCTGTTAAATTCAGCGGGACGTGCGGGAAACCCTTGCTTCAGGTTATTGCATCCGAAAATCCTTCCCCACGCTCTCTTCCTGGCTCTAAGTAAATATCGGGGTCATGATATGCAGTTCCGATCACCCCTAAGTTATGCCATTGTATAATTAGATATTGGGGAGTATGAGCACATTCCTAAACATGAGATACTCAGGATGCTTTTGATAGTGACTGCTATATCCAGGAGAATCTCTGAAGGCCAACCTGAAACTTGTAACAATCTCCTTTCATACTGTAGCACTGAGACACTGCAGCAACAGTAGGGGTGAGATCTGTGTTCTTCTCTTAGCTGAATAAGATGTGAAGGAAGTTAGAGAATTCTGGAAGAAGAATATTAATGCTGAAAAATGAATTTGACAGTGACCTGAAATTCATTGGGGGAGAATTTCAGTATCGCCCCATTTGGGGCGTAAGTATCGAGCGGGCGTGAAATTTTGTGCCCGGCGCAAATTATCGCCACCTACTGCTAAATTGACCTGCTTCGCCCCAGGAGGTGCTTGGAGCGCTAAAACAGGCACTGCACGAATGTCTTAAGGCGCTAAGCCTGAGAAGCAAGCCGCTACCACTGAGGGCGGGTGCAGCGCAGGTGCGGCCAGTTAGCGATTGCACGCAGACATGCTGGCACCGGTCAGCTCTTAGAGGGGAGGGTCAATCTTGGATTACAGCCACACCCAGCGCCTCGGAGCCCTGATTCTCGGCCTGGACAGACCTGCTGCCACATTCTTACGCCTAGGACCATGGAGAGGGCCAGGGAGCGAGCGCAGCAGTTCAGCGAGGTGGCCTTGCAGGTTCTGGTTGGCGCGGTGGAGTGCAGGTGATCTATCCTGTTCCTGGACAGTGGCAAGAGGCCGCTGCCCAATGACTATCGCAAAGCTTGGAGGGAGGTGGCTCACAGAGTGACCTCCAGCAGCATGGTGCCTAGGACCCCTGTGCAATGCAAGAAGAAGTTCAACGACCTCACTCGGGTCATCAGGGTGAGTACCCTTTTCAGAATCCTCTTCATCCCTGCATGTCCACCTCACTTTATGGCCAAAGGGTCCTGAAAGCCCCAATGCCCAGCCCTCATCCAACACCTATGGGCCTTTCATGAAACTCACATGCACATTCAGCACTTTACACACTGTAAGTGCTAATCAACCATGGGAGGCAGTGCAGCCAGGATCAGGGCATCACACTCTAAGGGCTATTCCACCATGGGAGGCAAAGCAGCCAAGATCAGGGCTTTACACTGTAATCAGAGCCCGTCCTTTCTCTTGCAGGGCAAACTGGCCCATAACAGGAGGCAGCAGCTACGGACCGGGGGAGGCCGGCCTCACCTTCAAGCCCTCACCGATCTGGAGCAGCGAGTCCAGCGGATTATGGCAGGCCGGATGATTGGCCCCGTCGCCACTGGAGATGCCGACCCCATTCTGGACAGCAATGGTAAGGTCATCACCTTTTTGACCTCTCTCCTTCCACTTGTGCCTCACACCAGCATCCTTTGCCACTATTGAACCAATACAGTGCATTGCAGCACTCATGCCTCCCTCGCTGCCGCCCTGTCCTCACGCTAAAGCCACTCTTGTACCTCCCTGCTTTCAGATGCTGATTCGCCAGGTGAGGAGGCGGGCCCTCAAGCTGCCACTGTGAGTGACTCTGAAGGCGACGACGAGGAGGAAGCCGGACCATCAGTGCCACCCTCAGCCGAGGCAGCCCATGGCCATAATGGGGACACGTCTTCCCTGGAGGGGAGCAGAGGGGAATGGTCTGAGGAGGGTGAAGCTCCGGGTTCCAGCGGGCTGCAGCAACGCGGGGTGGGGCAGGGAAGCTCGGCGGCCTTCTCCCTGGAGGGAGAGTCTGGCTCGAGTCCTGCTACAGTGAGCGCAGAAGAGGTGCGGCTCCTCGCTGAAATGAGCGCCCAGGCGGAGCACAGGCACACTGAGCTCATGGCTGCAGTGGCAAGGATGCCCGAATCCATTGAGTCACTGGCAAGGGGTGTCCAGGACTTCGGTACATCACTGGCAAGGGGTGTCCAGGACTTTGGCGCAGCACAGGCAAGGAGTCTCCAGGACTTCGGCACAGCACAGGCGGCTGCCACGCAAGTGCTTAGTGCTGCAATGCAGTCAGTGGCTGGTCTCATGCAGACACAGATTGAGGCCACACGAGCACTGACTGCTGCTACCCTCGCTGGATCGGGCACAAATCGCCGGGGCCCTCGCCGCGCCGCAGCAGGCCAGCAGTCTGTGCTTCAGCAGATTGCTCCGCATGCTGCAGTGCTGCCCCGTGGGAGTGCCAGTGTGTCGTCCGACCAGGGAGTTGCTGTCCTCTGTCAGGATGACAGCATTCCTGCTGCCAACACTGTCACTTCTCCACTGCAGCTGCCACCACCTGTAGGACAGGCTGCTGCCGCCCATGCAGAGTTGGAGCAGTCAGCTGCCGGGCCCTCCAGGCCCAGAGCTGGTCCAGGCCGTCCCTCAAGGGCATCTGCAGGCTCAGTTTCTGATACTCAGCAGCCTTCCCCCAGCCTTGCTGCAGCCACTGGGGTCCCATTGCGGAGGAGCTGCAGGGTGGGAAGGGGCGAATCTCGCAAGCGAAGCAGATCACCCTCGAAGGGCAAAAAGTAGGAGGTGTGGCAAAATGCTATTAAATGTTTTATTGAAGGCCAAGGATCGTGGTCATTTTTTGGTTACTGTTTTGTTCATGGTTTCCAGGTTGTGAGAGCCAGTTATGTGAATGACTGATTTTTTGGGGGTTTCTCTCTATTACTTTGTCATGCTGGAAGGGCACACAGTTTGTTCAATAAAGAAGTGTCTTTATTCAGAATGTGTATGTTTGCTCTTTGAAGTATTTGTTGCCTTGGCCGGCTTAGGGGTTGTGGAACGGTTCCATTCATGTTCTTTGAATGGCAGAAGCCATTCCCTCAGAGGGGGCCTAGAACCGACTTGCTATAAGTCGCTGACGCACGGCCCTTGCACTTTGTGCCTCCCTCCCATCCTGGTGCTCCTCCTCCTCCTCCTCTGCTGGTGCTCCAATGTCTGGTGGCAGTGGCTGAGTCCTGAGGATTGCCAGGTTATGCAGCATGCAACACACAACAACGAAATGGGAGACTCACTCAGGTGAGTACTGAAGGGCTCCCCCGGAATGGTCCAGACAGCGGAACCGTTGCTTGAGCACGCCGATTGTGTGCTCAATTATGTTCCTGGTCACTTGATGGCTCTCATTGTATCGTTCTTCAGCAGGGGTGCTGGGCAAACGGAGTGGGGTCATCAGCCAGGTGCACAGAGGATAGCCCTTGTCCCCGAGAAGCCAGCCTCCTGGGTGAGCCGGGGCCTCGAAAAGGTCTGCCACAGAAGTCTGGCACAGGATGAAGGCATCGTGGCTGTTGCCTGGAAAGTGGGCATTGACAGCGACTATCAGCTGTCTGTGGTCACAGACCAACTGGACGTTCAACGAATGGAACCCCTTCCTGTTGCGGTAATCCTCAGCATTCTCTTGCGGTGCCCGCAAAGCCACATGCGTGCAGTCAATGGCACCCTGGACCATGGGGAAGCCTGCTATCCTTGTAAATCCCATTGCGCGCTCTTGCTGCTTGTCCGGGGTCATGGGAAAGGAAATGTACTGACGTCTCCTTTTAAAGAGGGCATTCATGACTTGACGGATGCAGCATTGCACCACGAACTGGGAGATATTGGCAATGTCCCCAGTAGTGGATTGAAAGGAGCCGGTGGCATAGAAGTTGAGAGCCACTGTGACCTTCACTGCCACCGACAGAGACATCCTGCTCCTCAGTTGAGGCTGCAGATCTGGCTGAAGCAGGTGGCAGAGCTCAGTGACCACCTCCCTGCTGAATCGCAGCCTCCGAAAACACTGCTCCTCAGACATGTTGAGGTATGAGAATGGTTGGCGGAAAACCCTGGGACGGTAAGGTCTCGTGTGCCGACGCCTGTTGGCCCTCCTCCATCTGACCATGATTGGCACTCTCTCTCGGCGTCTCTGAGCCCTCTCAATGTAATGGAGAAGCCCAACGTTCCCACCCATTGCAGCCCCCATAGTATGTGGCCACTCAAGGTTATGCCAGTGAAAAAGCTAACCAACTACAAAGATCTGGGCCGATGCCAGAAGTACCTCTGTGAGCACTGACTCAATGCAGAAAGCTCTCTCCCGTTGTCTCTCTGCAAATCTCTCTCTCTCTCACAGAAGGAATGGTCCAAAAATGGCTACAACAAAGAAGCCAGGAAGAGCCACCTTTAAATAGCGCCTCTCCAGCCCCACAGCGACTGGGAACCGTTCCAATCAACCAGTCGCTGGGAGTGACAGGCGGAAAGGAGGGGGGCACCACTGAATTTCCGGTTCGGGGTGCCCCAAGGGCGTTGCACCATGAAATAACGTCAGGATCTGCGCACGCAGCTGAGCGGGCGTTGTGGATTAGCGCCGCTGCTAAATGTCCGCTCAATTTCGTGAGAGGCGCAGGTCTCACTAGGCCCGGGAGCTAGCTGGCTCACGCCCCACTTAGCGCCCTCTTAACGCGCTAACGGGTGGCGCAACCAACTGAATTTCTCCCCCATTTTTCTTCAGTTTCTGCACCATGAGGCTTACTGTCTGAAAGTTCAAATCGCAAATGATCTTACCTCAGTACATTAACACAGGTAAAACTGCTTTATAGCCTTAACTGGGTTTGGGTACGAAATATGCATTGAAACTTCTGGTATGAACATGTTTCACTCACTGTTCAATAATACATCCTTAAAACTTTGGCTTACAGGCTTGAATTCAGAAGAATTACATTTCAGACCGTTGAAATCTAAGCTGACAGTGAGGGTGAAATCACAGCCAAATAAAAGCTTTAATCCAAAGTCCAAATTTCCCTGAACACTGATCCTCAGTGAATAGTTACTATCATTAAAAAGAGCTCCGAGAACTCCAGAAACATGTTTGAGGGACTAGTTTAATATCTTATCGCTTTAGTGACATGAAAGTATGTTAGAAACACTGCAGTAGGCTTGATGAATATTTATTAAATCTTTTTCAAAAGGCAGGTAAGGATTTGTGGCAAGACAAAAGAGAAATACATTTAAAAAGAGATAGTGAAGTGAGTAAACTTAACTGGGTGTGCAGTAGCTCAAGAGATTTCCAGATGAAAAGAAAAACTGTTAGAGGGACCTTGCTCTGAACTGTACTCCCTGTGGTTTAAGTTGATGATGTACTTTCCTTTGGACTCGAAGGTTATAGAATCAAGGAATGGGGCGAGCAAACAAGATCACAACTGACACTGACAGACCCCATGCAGAAATAAAGGGAGTACCAGAGAGTTTAATGCACTGCCCTTTGAATGAGACAGCTAATGAAAGTCTTCTCTGCAGTGATAACCGTAATGCTGGTTCAATATTTCTCCAAGGATCTACTCCTTGATGTCCCAGGATCCTAAAATAAATTTGATGTATGCTAGTTAATAGCTTCAATTAATTTATTTCCATCTGGAGAAAAATAGGAGAAGTTCAGACGAAAGGTCATCAACCTGAAACATTGACCCAGATATTCGGGTCCCAATGCGTGAGTACACATGGGGTACTCACGCGTAGGCCCAACGAAAGTGCTGGTACCCTGCACTGCGCATGCGCGGGAAACCGGCACTTCCGTTCCCCTGAAAGAAGGGGTTAAGAGGTGGAACACGTGCGCCGGAGAGGTAGCGCGTGCGCATCGAACTTACGTTTTTTTCCAGGTTTCTCCGGGAAGGTAAGTCTCCAGAAGTTAGACATGTAAAAAGCAGTCACAAGGCCTGCTTTTAACAAGGTAAGTGGTGAATTAATTAAAATTAAAACAATTTTTCCACAGGTTTATTATTTTTAAATACTTTAAAGAAAGGTAAGTTTATTTTTAGCCCCATTAGAAAATGTAATTATTTTTTTCAAAAATTTAAATTATTATTTAAAATAGTTATTTTATATCATTTATAGTTATTTTAAAAATGTGATTTTTTAAAAATTTATTTGAAGTTTTAGTGATGTTTTGGGGCTTGTAGTATTTATGGTTTTGACAGCTCTTCCTGTCAATTTTATGAATGGGCATTTCCCTGCTACCATTGGCTCTCCTTGGCCCATGTGATCCCAGGGGATGCATCGAACAAACTGCGCCAGCAGTTGGAGGAGGCCCAGGATCAGAATCCCATGGGAGCCCACAGCTCAACAGCCGGCGCGCAATGTAAGTGCAGATCGGAGGCTTGCATCCGCGGGAAGCCTCCGATCCGAATTTCTGGGCCATTAACTCTGTTTCTCACTCCACGGATGCTGCCTGACCTGCTGAGTATTTCCAGCATTTTCTGTTTTTATTATGGAAGATTTCCTCTCTGTGTCACGAGTAATGAAATTATAAACCTATTTATAAAGAACATGACTTGAAACCATAATCTAGGCTGACACTTCAATGTAGACCTGAGTGAGTGCTGCTTTGTTGAAGGTGCTATCTTTCAGATGAGACATTAAACCTAGGACCCCCTGCCATGACATCTCTTATTTTGAGCACCTAAATACATATTATAAGATCCTGAGATAGTGTCCCCCCTAAACAGAGTGTGGCATGCAGATTATTTGTGTAGCTATTAAGTTTAGATGGAAAATAGTGTGTTGATGCCCAGGGTGTCCAAGGTCAAAATAGAAAACTAGTCCATGTGTTACCTTGCTTGCCCTTGTCAGGTCATTGAACATCTTTCAGCACCATGTTAGGGTTCGGGTTAATCTGCAGTTTTGGGGGTGAAAGAGGTGGCATGACTGCCACTGCCACATGATATCCAAAATTGGCTTTTGAGGTTTCTTCCCATCACACCCAACAATCTGTCCCTCCTTGGCTGTACCTTATCTAGGGGGTGTCTGTAGGTCACTTACTGCAGGCATCAATGAAGCATATGGCAATTTCATTGGAATCCATGATAGAGGGGTTTGGGTGTTCTCATACACGAATCACATTAAGTCAATATGCAGGTACAGCAAGCAATTAGGAAGGCAAATAATATGTTGGTGTTTATTGCAAGGGAGTTGGAATATAACAGTAAGGAAGTCTGGCTGCAGTTATATAGGGCTTTGGTGAGACCACTCCTGGAGTACTGTGTGCAGTTTTGTTCACCTTACCTAAGGGAGGATATACTTGCCATAGAGGGGATGCAACGAAGGTTCACTAGATTGATTCTGGGATGAGAGAGCTGTCCTATGAGGAGAGATTGAGTAGAATGGCCCTACATTCTCTGGAGTTTAGAAGAATGAGAGGTGATCTCATTGAAGCATATGGCCTACTCCTGCTCCTATTTCTTATGATCTTATGTTCTTAGACCCCCATGCCAGACGTGGCCAGGAACCATTCCTTGCCTCTTTCTCCTCCATGGAAGCACTGACTGCTGCCCCGGTGACAATAGGAGAAAGAACAGACAGCACCTTTCAATTTCAATTTCAATTTTATTTGGCACATAACCAAATACAACAAGTGAAATCCAGTAAGTGAAATGCTTTTTTCTTAACGAGCCGAGCGCACCAAGCAGCAAAGGACACTTAGCTGCCTGGTACGCACGGAGCCCGCAAGGACGGCAGCCATCTTCATCGGCGCCATCACAATAGGGTCCGCTCTCACCTCGCTCCGCCTTTCCCGCACTCCTGCCCGACAATGTTCAGCCGCCGTGGTATCGACGTCCCGGGGCCTGCTTCTCCCTGGCTCTCCTTCCACCCGGTCTGACCTCCGAGCCTCCCGCGGTGTCCGACCTTCCAGGGCCTGCTTTTCCCGCCCTCGGTCCGCTAGCCGCCTCCCCTCCTACTGGTTCGACCTCCGAGCCTCCCACCGAGGAGCTGCCAGCCGCCGTGCTACAGCGGGTCATCGTGGCCTCCATCGCTACTTCTGCTGCCTCCCCGCCGACTCGCCAAACTCATCAGCGCCGATGCACAGCGTCTGTAGCGGGAGTGGGCCGACCGACTCAGGGAGAGCGCTTACCATGCGACCGCCACGGACGCCACCTTTCATACTGGAGGCAAGCACGCAGCCTCTGAGAACTTTTAGGATCTGATTACTGACATTAGATCAGCCAGGCCACTGATTAGTGAGCCGAGTGATTGGAAGGCAACATACCTGAGGCCGCCGTTTCTCCGGACAGCAGTATATGCCAGGCATCCAGTCTTCCACCTCACAGCACCATGTCAATGGCACACAGGAGACAACACCAGGCTGCTCAGGCACAAGCTCTCGAAATTCAGCCAGAGGCCGCTCCCTCCCAGGAGTTAGCTGCCGCGAGAGGAGGACCACTTCAGTCCCATGAAGCTTTTGGCCCAGAAATTCAGGTCGGGGGCTTCCCGCGGGTGCAAGCCCCCGACCTACACTTACATAGCACGCCGACAATTGAAGCCTGGCCCTGCGTGGATTTCCTGTCAGTGGCCCGGTTCAGCTCCCGGCGCGCTGTGCTTGCGTGACCCAGCGGTGTACTTAGTACGATGAGCCGGCTGGGATCACGTGAGCACTGGGCAACCAATCGGAGGTTACAAAAGTTCATTCATGAGTTTGATAGTAAGAACTGTCAAACTCATGAAAACTCCGGGCGCCCAAAACAGTACTAAAACTTCAAATAAAAGTTTAAAAAACAGCCCACTAATTAAATGAACTATTAATAACTGTAAAAAACTATTTTAAACAATTATTCAAATTTCTGAAAAAAAAAATTGTTTAATAAATCGGGTCTAAAAATACACTTACCTTACTGTAAAGTCTTTATAAATAATAAACCTGTGGAAAAAATATTCTAACTTTAATTATTAGACCACTACCTTTGAAAACTAAGTCCTTACGTCTGCTTTTTTCATTCGTAAAAAGTTAAGGCCTTCACGCACGGGCAAACCTTTAAAAATAAAGGAATTTCAGCGCGCACGTGTTCGACCTCTGAACCCCTTGGTTCAGAGGAAAGGAAATGCCGGTTTTCCGCGCATGCGCTGCGCATGCTGAAAACCGGCAATTCCATCGGGCCCACGCGTGAGTACCCCGTCCGTACTCACGCGTTGGGACCCGAATTACTGGGCCATTATTGCACAGGAACAGCCAACCACTTCTCACACAACACAGGCCCTCAAGTTGCACCTTGGAGAAGCACTAAAATAAGAGAAATAAGTGCATGTTTAGACACCCAGGGGAAGCAGTGTGAGAAGAGAATAGGATGGCTTATGTTTAGTTATAAGTTGATGGTAATAAAGGAGAATGTATACTTATTTCATGCTCAGTTATTCATGGGGATTATAACTACACAAGAAAGGGTGTATTTATTTTGTCCTGAACTTCTCAGTCAGGTAATTAAGACATAGGGCCAAATAAATTTGATGATTGATATTCTAGGATGGTTTTGGATTGAAGATTTGTCATTTATTTTAAGGTAGGGGAGAAGGAGTTATGGGAGTTGTGATAAAAGTAAACTGTGTTGAAAAGATGAGAAAACTTCATTGATAAGTTGTGTTTCGATGGCCTAGAAATTCAGTTGCGTTCGCCAGCCGTTAACGCCATAAAAGGGGTATATTTCCAGCGCTAGGCACTTAGCGCCCGGGCGCAGGCCGATCTGCGCCTACGCCCAAATTCAGTAGACATTTAGCGCCGGCGCAAAGTGTTTGCGCCCGTTCAGCTGCGCGCGCAGCTTATGACATCATTTCGTCGTGCAACGCTGTTTGTGCGCCCCAAACCGGAAATTCAGTGGCGCCCGCCCAATGTGGGCGTGGCGCTGTTAAGAACTGTGAAGTGGAACGCAACAGAGGCCCTGTGGGCCTCGGGGAGCGCTAATTAAAGGGCACTTACACTGACCTATAAAGCCCAGCCATTTTGCTGCAATGACTTTACTGCTTTGGATTTCTGGACAGAGACCAAGGAACAGAGCTTACTGATTTGGGACAACATAGGAGAGGTATTTTTGGCTTCTGGCCAGAGCTTTGACATTTGAATCATTGTGATTTCACTGTTTGCAAGTTTATTATGGGGGCTGTATGGGGTTCCAACCCTCAGTTGCAGCATTATGTGCAAAGGGCTCGCAGACGCTGTGTGAGAGGGCCAGCCATGCCTAGACGCAGAGGGGCCATCAGGCGTCGGCAACGTAGGCCTTACCCACTCAGGCAATACCGGCAGCAGGTGTCCTATATCACCATGACTGCGGCGCATTGTGTTAAGAGGCTGCGCTTCAGAAGGGAGGTGGTTGCAGAGATCTGCCAGCTGCTTCACAGAGATCTGCGTCCACAGCTGATGTGCAGGACGTCTCTCTCGGTGGAAGTGAAGGTCACGGTGGCTCTGAACTTTTATGCAAGCGGCTCCTTCCAAGCCGCTGCTGGGGACATAGCGAACACCTCCCAGTTCGCCGCGCATCGCTGCATCCGGCAGGTCACCGATGCACTTTTCGCGAGGAGACACCAATTCATCTCCTTCCTCATGACCCTAGAGAGGCAGGAGCAGCGTGCAGTCGGATTTGGCAGGATCGCGGACTTCCCCATGGTGCAGGGCGCCATTGACTGCACGCATGTGGCTATGCGGGCACCTATCGACAATGCCGAGGATTACCGCAACCGGAAGGGCTACCATTCCCTCAATGTACAGCTGGTGTGTGACCACAGGCAGCGCATCCTAGCTGTCAATGCCCGCTTTCCAGGAAGCAGCCACGATGCATTTATCCTGCGCCAGACTACTGTGGCTGACATGTTTGAGGCACAGCCTCCACCAAGGGGATGGCTTATTGGGGACAAGGGCTACCCTTTGTGTACATGGCTCATGACCCCGCTCCGCGCACCCAGGACCCCAGCGGAGGAGGCATACAACGAAAGCCATCAAGCCACAAGGAACATCATAGAGCAAACGATTGGCATCCTCAAGCAACGGTTCCGCTGCCTGGATCGTTCCGGCGGATCTCTACAGTATTCGCCAGATAGAGTCTCCCAGTTCGTCGTCGTGTGCTGCATGCTGCACAACCTGGCTATCCGCAGGACTCAGGCACTGCCACCTGACGTTGCACCACCACCTCAGGAGGACGAGCAGGAGGACCATGAGGAGGAGGAGGAGGAGGAGGAGGAGGAGTACCAGCCCAGGAGGGAGCCACAAGGTCCAAGGGCCGTCCGCCGGCGGCTTATTGAACGACACTTCTAGGCCCCCTGTCAGGGAATGGCCTGTGGCAATGAACGCACCTGAATGCAGCCGCTCCGCAAGCCCTCAGCCGCTTAACGCAACAACCACTTGAAACATGACACCTGGACATGCCGAATAAAAAAAAAGCTTTATTTTACAAACTCAGGGCCCTTCCCACATGAAACAGAAAAACAGACGAGACCCCCAAAAAACAGTCAAAAACATCTGTCACTCCCACAACCTGGGGAGGAATAACAAAACTTGCCCATCCAATTGGCCTTCATCATCGGCCTTACAAAAATAAGCCCCCCCCTCCACAACACAAACACCCCCATAAAAACAAAAAATGCCTTCATCTTCGGCCTTACCAAAATAAGCCCCCCGCAGAACACAAACACTCCCATATAAAAAAAACCGCTATCACCACACTCTACTGGGTGTGCCGAGAGGGCGAGTCCTTATGCAGGCTTCTCCGGCCCCTGCCCGACCTGCTGCTCCGCCTCAACCTGGGCCCTGTGGGTGTGGCAAGGCTGGGGGAAGGCTCATGAGGGCCACAATGCGTGATGGCAGATGCCCTTGGGGGTCGGCCTAGACGAGGCCCGGCCCGGGAGGGGCCGGCTGCTGACTGCTGCAGCTGTGGCTGGCCAGCATCAGTCTCAGCAGCAGCTCGTCGCACCTTGGCTGGGGGAGTGGCAGTGTCGGCTGCACCAATGGGGGCAAGCTGGCTGATGCCAGGCGCGCGCTGTTCGCCAGAGACACTGGCACTCGGCCGGGCTGGCAGTGCAGCAAGCGCAGCAATCTGGTGGAGGCCAGACCGCTGTGCTGCAGCAGGGCGGCAGGTGCCCTGGCGATGCCTCCGCGCCACAGCGAGTGTGGCAGAAGTGAGTGCCCGAACTGCCCTGGTATGTGCCCGCATCAGATCTGCCAGTGTCTGGACGGCACCACTCATGGACTCGCGACTCGCGTCCTGCGCTGCCGCGAGTTGCTGGACACCCCTGCCCTGCGCTGCCGCGAGTTGCTGGACACCCCTGTCGTGTGCTGCCACGAGTTGCTCGACCCCCCTGGCCTGTGATTCCCCGAAAGCGACCACACTATGAGCCAGGGACTCAATGGCCTGAGGCAACTGTCCCACAACCCCCATGAACTCCTTGTGGCGCCGCTCCGACGCCGCGGACATCTCATCAAGGAGGCGCACCTCCTGGGCGAGGACCGTCTCCGGACTGGAGGGCGGACTCTCCCTCTGGGGAGAAGGCCGCCGAGCTGCCCGACCCTTCCCGCGTGCCTCGACCCCACTGGGCCCAGGAGCTACACCCCCCTGCAACACTTCCCCCTGCTTCTCCTCCAGGCCAGACGTCTCCCCTCCATTGCCATCCCCTGGCGCGGATGAGGGTTCCCCCGATGTGCCGCCTTCCTCCTGGTCCTCGTCGTCCTCCTCCTCCAAGGGCCTGGCACTCTGAGCTTCAGGGACCACCTCCTCCTCACCAGCTGAAAGCAGGAAGGCACAAGAGTAGCTTTAGAGTGAGGACAGGGCGTCAGCGAGGGAGGCATGAGTGGTGGCATTATGCGCATTGGTCGGACAGTGGGAAAGGATGTAGATCTGAAGCGCAAGGGCAACGAGAGAGGTCCAACCGGTCATGTCCTTACCAGTGGGTCCCAGTACAGGGTCCGCATCTCCAATGGCAACAGGGCCAGTCACCCGGCCACGCATGAGTCGAGCCACACTCTCCTCCAGCTCACTGAGCGCCTGGTACTGGGGACGGCCTCCCCCGGTGGCAGACTGGCTCCTCAAATTCCGCGCCAGCTTGGCCTGCAAGAGAAAGGACGGCCTCTAAGTACAGTGTGGTGCCCTGTTGCTGTGTGCACTGCCTCCCATGGTCGAATAGCTTGGCCAGTGTGGTGCCCTGTTGCTGTGTGCACTGCCTCCCATGGTCGAATAGCTTGGCCAGTGTGGTGCCCTGTTGCTGTGTGCACTGCCTCCCATGGTCGAATAGCTTGGCCAGTGTGTTAAGTGCAGAAAGTGCTATTGATGATCATGCCAGTGCCATAGCTGCGGGAGGAGGGCTGCCCATTAGGCCTTTGAGGTCCCTTTGCCCATAATGTGAGGTGCACATGCAAGGATGAGGAGGACACTGGAAAGGGTACTCACCTTCACCATCCGAGTGAGGTCGTTGTACTTCTTGCGGTATTGGTCCGCACTCCTGGGGACATCGCTGGTGGATGACACCCTGTGGGCGATTTTCTTCCAGGCTCTCCTGTACTGCCTCCTGGGAGCCTTCTTGCCACTGTCCGGGCACAAGATCTCTCTTTTCTTTTCCACACCATTAACCAGCACCCTCAAAGCATGCTGGGAGAAGCGCTGCGCTCGTTCACGGGCCTTCTGCATGGCTTCAGGCGCTATTTGGGTCCACCAGCAGTGTTGAGGCCTAGCTGCAGGGCTCCACTATGCAGGGCGTGGCAGCAGTCAAAGTCGACCCTTCCCCCTTTAAGAGCTGGCCGGCGTCAGGGTGTCTGCTGTCAATCAAAACATGACCGCACCTGCGCTGCGCCCGGCCTCGGCGTTATCAGGCCGCATCTCCGGCTTAGCGCCTGAAGATAGCAGTGCAACGCCAGTTTCAGCGCTCGCCCAAACTCTTGGCCAAATCTACTGAATTTCGGCGAAGTGGCCTACACTTTCCGGCGGGCGCTAACTTTAGCGACCGCCCGACTTTACCGCCCCAAAAGTGGCCAGACTGAATTTCTAGGCCGATGTCTTTTGCAGCAGTCACTGAAGAGTGATGATCATCTTGATGGCCTCCTCCATGTTGTCCTGCCTCAAAAGTAGCTAGGACCACCTCTCCAGGAAAGTCCATGTCCAGGATTTTTTGGATTGCAAAGTTTTTCAGAGCACAGCAAACTACAACTATACAGGACACATGATCTGGTGTATGTTGCAGGCCCCTCCTGACCAATCAAGGCATTGAAAGTGCCCATTGAAGACCCCTTTAAGGTAGTCCTTTTAGTAACTACTCTGGTAGGTGCCTCATTGTAGGGCACCTCTGCTCCTGTTCTTGCAAACCTTAAAGAGGTCATTATTATGGCAGCAAGTTATATGGCTTGTCATCCACAAGTCATCCTTTTCACATTATTCTCTTCCTCCTTCTTCTTCTTCTTCTTCTTCTTCTTTAGTATGGTAGTAGCAAAGCAAAACAAATGTCAATATCCAAGTCATATATCCAGGCCAAAGCTTCCGGTGTAACAGCGTGGATATCTTATCGGCTGCCTGCGAATTTCCTCTGAGGGCAGTGCGCAATGATGTGCTCCAGGGTCTGATTGGGATCTCCACAGTTGCATGATGGGGATGCTTTAATCTTCCATCTATGCAAAAGGAGACTTTCAAAGCTTGGTTTGCTTGGAGGGTGTTGAAGTGGAATGTTGAGGTGATGGTCTTTTGTGGGTTTGGCTGAAGTCACCATCGGTGGAAGTAGGCCTCCATCCTCTGTAAATCACTGGTCAGGGTCTCCTCGGTGATGGACAGATTCATGTTTTGCATGGCCAAGACAATGTCATCAGTGTTTATGAACTTGCAGGACTCTGTTTCGGGCAGGTCACTGGTGTAAACGTTGAATAACATGGGTGCCAGGACAGAGCCCTGTGGGCATCTGTTGCTAAGCTTGGAGTTGAGAAGATGGATCGTTGTTCTGCAGGGTAAAATAGTGGAGAGCTTGAAAAGCAGTCCATGCTTCCATACTGTGTCATATGCTGTTGACAGGTCCACGAGTGCTACGGTGGTCTTGAGCTGGCGCTGGAAGCTTGCTTCCATGTGCATTGAAGAGCTCAGGGAGGCCACAACTTCTAAGGATGAAAGGATTATGGCAAATTCCTGCAAGTTTGCATTGATGTGAAGGATTCTTTACATTTTATCATGTACAACCTGGATATTGAACAAGTTGTAGCCCTTCTTGTTCAACTCATGAAGCAACATGGATATCATCTATTGCACCCTGCACTTTAGAAACCAGCAACACCATAAGGTGTGTCAGTTGCATGCCCAGTTACCATCCTGGCTGATACCGCACAGATCTTTTATGCCTGCCTCAGGTGAGCTGGTGGCATGAAATGAGTGTGGTTATAACCATTACAGCCACAAACAGAGCTGTAAAGGTAAATGGCCATAACTGCATCTGTAGTAGCTAGCACAGCTCCACTATTGTGTCTTTGGTGAAGGGCAGAATTCTAACACAGAACACTCCTCAATGAGGTCTTCATGGGATTTGTGTGGCCTGTAAATTTGTTGGGTGGGTAATATCTGGAAGGGCGCATCCTCCTCATACATTGCCTCTCTTATTTCCTTCATACTCTCCTGTTGCTCCTCTTCCACCATTTTAATTGCACACAAAGGAATGCCCATTGGAAATTCCTTGCCTGGTTCATTGCTCGTGTAACTTCTGAAATTTTGACATGCCAACGCCACTAGCCCTTATTTTAATAAACTTAAATGAGCTCCAAGGGGACTCAACAGGCAGTTCTTGGGTAGGCCCAAAATGGGATGGGGCTCTCAAGCATGTCGATTTTCATAAAAATGGCTCCTGATCAGTATGTGTAATTTTTCTTTCTAGTTAATGTAATGCTCGAGAATACTCCTGTCCGATATCATCACAATGGAAGTGCTTCAGTGCAATGTTGGTCAATAGGATTTTCCAAAAGGACCTCACCCCCATCCACCCCAAACTTTACCACCCCAGGAAAAGTACTGTGCTCGGGAAACATGCTTTAAGATGAGACTGTAATGTGCTTATGAATAACTATAGCCCCATAAAGTTATTTTCTCCTCTAAATATATTCTTCGCGTAACTTTTATAGTTTCTTTTGTTGATGCCAGTAAAGCAATAAAGTTTTATCTTCTATATATCAACCTATCAATTCAAAAAACCATCTGGCCTAGTACAGACAGTAGAATTTAATAGCCATAACAGTTATGTGATATGCAGCTACTTCCAATATTTCATCATTTATCAAATACTGCCGCAACTTTTAAGGGGTGATTTTTCTCGCGCACTGGGAACATGTATCAGAAAGTTGGGTCCACACTGCGTTTGGATTTCCCATATCTGCTCCGACGGGTGTCATTCTCAACTGGCAGTGTGGAGTTGGGAAATTAACCTTTCAACGTAGTTTCACTAAATTACTTATACTTTATACTGGCTATACAACTTTCCTGAAACCAGATACGAATTAGTTATTGATAACATTGCAGTAATATTGTTGCATTTTTAAAAATTCCTCAGTATGGTATCCTGCACTGAAATACTGGGCCCAAAACTAAAAAAAAAGCCACCTAATAAAGATGTTCATTTTGTTGAGAAACTGTGCTGAAGGACTGCGGCCCCCATGACGCAGAACATCACCAATGTTCAAAAGAGTCAAAGGAAAGACAAATGAAATCAGAAAGCCTAATTATTGTCCAAGGAAGAAAGTGGGAGATGAGGAATTCCATGGTTTTGAGGTTCTTGGAAATAAAGAAGACTAGAAACTGTATGATGATCTTGATTTCAACACAATAATGATGAGGGGAGGAGAAAGATCACAAAGGTACCTGTGATAAATCCAGAAAGTGGAGCAAGGAACTCAAAGAGGCTGGATGTTAGAATTAACACGAGTACTTTATTAACAACTGGGAAACACGTTTACAGACAGCCTGCATCAGCATCCTGGCATTCCACCTTGTGCTGACCTATACAGGAAGCAAACCTCTGACCTTAACAGGAAGCAAACCTCTGACCTTAGTAGCAGCATTGGCTACAGCACCACCTGGTGGATAACCTTAATCATAACATCCCAGATTACTATAATACCATAGGTATATTTTCCTGTCCTATCACTGTTGACACAGAACTATGATTGTGAGATGGGGTCAGATCTATATCGCTGCATCTGTGCCACTTTTAAGCTGAGCGTGAGCACTCAGTTAGTTTTCTAGGTAGGCCTTTAGTGGTTTCATCCAAAATGGGTGAGAGTTCATTTAAATATTCAAATACATTTAAATTAAACATTGCAGGGCAGAAATCCTGGAATACCACCAGAGGTGCAGCAGGTGCAATTTTAAAACAGAGGTTATTGCCCCAAAGGGGTCTCGGAAAATCAGAGCGGCACTCCGCCACACCGTGAGGGGTATCAGACATCCTTAAAAGGCTGAAGATTGCAAGTGCAAAAAATATTTTTCTGTGCAGGGAACCTAGTGTCCTTTTCAAAGCTAATTGATCTCTCCAGGATGGATTACCTTTATTCTCAACCTGCTTTGGGGCCTTTAGTAGGCCCACTGTGGAACCCATGCCTTCTCTCAGCAGGCATAGTTTCCATTGAGCCTAACAAGAGCATGCTGTCTGAAATTCACAGCGTAGCCTGAGAATATGTCTAGACACACTCACAAAGCTGGCCGCTGAGGTGGGAGGGGGTGGTTGGAACACTCGACCATGACCCCATTGAAATATTTGATGGTGTCTTAATGGGGGAAATCCAGCTGATCCAGCTTTTGCCTTAAAATCCAGCCCCTCTTGCCCCTCCCCCTGCAGGTGAACTGCTGAATTTGTACCCTTCCTCACTCCAGGAAAGTCAAAGGTGCTGACCCCACTGGAGTTTGCAGGGTCAGGGGAAATCATTCCATTTGTATACTTTGAGTGGGCACCTGTGGGAATAAGTTTGAACACCTGCCAGCTACAACATACCGGATTGTCTGTAAGTGCTGCTGTGTCTGAAAGGAGTTGGCCCTACGTTCTGGAATTCCCTCCCTAAACCTCTCCATCTCTCTACCTCTTCTTCCTCCTTCAAGATGCTCCTTAAAACCTACCTCTTTGGCCAAGCTTTTGGTCAGCTGCCCTAATTTCTCCTTATGTGGCTCGGTGTCAAATTTTGTTTTATAACGCTCCTGTGAAGCGCCATGGGATGTTTTACTACATTAAAAGTGCTACATAAATACAAATTGTTGTTGTTGGTTGTCAGGCCCCCATCAGAAAGAATAGAAAAGTGCCCCTAGCGGCTCCTGTTGTAAGATTAAAAAAGCACATTCAAAAAGTAAAAATAATTACCCTTTCCTTTTTTTGGGGTGATCCAGGCCAGAATAGTGGCCTGGAGCCCCAAGTGGCGCCTCATTAGAAGAATGAGAGGGGATCTCATTGAAACTTATAAAATTCTAACAGGACTAGACAGACTAGATGCAGGAAGGCTGTTCCTGATGGCAGGGAGTCCAGAACCAGGGGTCACAGTCTAAGGATAAGGGGTAAGCCATTTAGGACTGAGATGAGGAGGAATTTCTTCACCCAGAGAATGGTGAACCTGTGGAATTTTCTACCACAGAAGACAGTTGAGGCCAATTCATTAAATATATTCAAGAAGGAGTTAGATATATTTCTTAAGGCTAAGGGGAACAAGGGATATGGGGAGAAAGCAGGGACAGGGTACTGAATTTGGATGATTAGCCATGATCGCATTGAATGGCGGAGCAGGCCCGAGGGGCCGAATGGCCTACTCCTGCTCCTATCTTCTATGTTTCTATGTTTCTACATGTGTCCTTTGATGGGTCGGTATGCCTTTTCTCAGTGGGCGCACCTGTTGCCGATCCTGCTCCAATCTGCTACTAAGCTGGGGATGTCGGAACTCCTAAAGTAGGGGGTCGCTGTCCCCAGCCACATCCCCTCATATGCTTCAGGCCTTGTAAGGAGTGGACTGAAGCTCTGTCCCTTATGAGACCCCTCCCCCATGAGTCCTGCCTATTTTCTGGTCCTTCTGGTGCACTTTGCCAGAGTTATTAGAAGATCGATAATTTTTAGCTTTCATATCTTTTAATTTCTGTATTCTCCACCTTAATGGAACATTTATAAATATCTTTTATCAGGTTACACCTGCAAATATTGCTTTCTGTACAATCTATCACTAAGTGCTCTGAAGCAGGATCAATGAGACAGCATTACTGGTATTCTTGAAATGAACACTTGTTTAAACTTGGTTTTATTCTAACTTGTTATTTTGTTTACCAATCAGCTTTCGGTCTTCAAATGATCAAATAACTATTAGGTTCATTTGTTCTTTGGCATTTCATCATGGCACATTTTAGTCAAAAGATTGGACCAAGTAAATGTGAATCTTCCTCGGTCGCCCTTATTGCAATGCTGTCCTATGCTGTGCACGAACAAATGGGCTCCCTGAAGGATAGGATTAGCTGCAGCACTGGGTTTTTTTGCTGTCAAAGTACAAACTTACAAATTATTGTGTCTGTGCCAATCAATAATTTTGATTTGTCTGTAAAGTGATAATTTGCAGAGATACGAATCAGTAGTTTTCACCTTCTGTCATTTCAAATAATCATAGAATGTTCCAGCAGGGAAACAGGTCACTCAGCCCAACAAGTCTGCTCTAGTGTATAGTGAACCACATATTCTTTAATATTCCTATTTCACAAGGTCACACATACTTATGGATGAGGATAAGCCTTATCTTAGTTCATCTATCCAGAAAGGCCCTACAACCTCCCCGCTTCACTCCCCATTGCTGCATCTAATTGTTTCTTAAATGATTCCAAGGTTTTTGCCTCCATCATTCTACCTGGTAGCCCATTCCCAATGTTGATCACTCTCTGAGCAAAGAAGAAAATCCTGATAGCAGTCTTAAAATTACCCTTCACGAGACTGAACCTGACCTCTTGTCCTACTCCTTCCCTAGGGATGACACCTTGACGTGGTGGGAAGACTTACATGCTCCTATGACCCTGAGAGCTATGCTGGCAGGACTCACACTCCTGGTAGAGCCACCCAAGCCAAATAGATTGAACAGTAGGAATCAGACTAAAGACAGTACACTGATCCTCCTGGCAAGGGTTTATGAATCAGGATATGACCTGGCCACGTAAAAATGCCTTTCATTCAAAACAGAGACAAGACGAGTCTGTTAGAAACTTGCAAATATAAACATCAACTATAGAAAACCACAATCTGCTGGATGTAAAGAAAGGTAATACTCTGATCAGAGTCAAATAAATAGCTCCGGACAAATAACGAATGGCCTACTCCTGCTCATATCTTCTATGTTTCTATGTAAATAGGTTGCCTCGTGTTGTTTGATAGCACAAAACCCAGCACTGCTGCTAATTCTATCCTTCCTGGAGCTCATTTGTTCCCACACAGCATGGGCTACCAAAGATGATTTACATTTACTTGGCACAGGAGAATCTAGCTAACTTGGTACAAGATAATCTAATCAACTAACTTGGCAGAGGAGAGTCTAACTAACTAACTAACTAGCTTGTCCTACTCCCACGGTATAATTGAATGTAGTAATCCAGATTAACCTTTTCCATTTCCTTAACTATCTTTTATACCTCTGTAAGATCACCTCTCAGATGCCACTTTTCCAGAATTTCCTCATAATGCATTCCCCTAACTCTAGGGAACAGCTTCATGGTTCTCCGCTTCATTGCTTCCACCACTGGAATAGCTACCTTGTTTGTCAGTGACCAGAAAGAGACATAGTACTGAAGCTGCAGTGTAACCAGAGCTCTGTACAGATTGATTACAACTTATTTGACTTGTATTCTGCAGTTTTGTCTATATTGTTCAATACTTCATTGGCTCTGTTGATTGCTGATCTGCATTGGTTGGACACACTGAGCATCAAGTTTGCTAAGACTCTTAAGTCTCTTTAAACTTCATCATTAGCTCTTTCAGCATCATTCACACAACTATCTAATTCCCTTTTAAAAGTACTACAGTCTATGCTTCACCAATGGCTTATGGCATTGAATTAAACATCCTCAGTATAAAAGATTTCTTGTAACCTCTGCTTCAATTCTTTTTGTTATTACCAGAAGCTTGTGCCCTCCTCACATTACAGTCTAGCCAATGACTGGAAACAATCTGGCCTCCATTGTAACTCCCCCAGTCTAGCACAAACCAGGCGGGAGTGGGGTGAGCTGTTAAAATGGAGAGCGAGACTTACCCATTCCTTCCCTTTCCCGAATCTGGCTGACTGCAATTTTAAATTGCAGGGGACAAGGACACCAACCCCAAGCTGGCAGGGTCCTCTTTAAATATGCAGCTCAGGCTGCAATGACATCATCCGGGCCCAATCTGCTATTTTAGCCTGAGGCCTGAGCAGGGGAGCAGGAATAGCTTCTCTACCAGGCTAAAGCGCACTTCTGCTCTCACCCCTTCCCCTCCCTCCTGGAACCATGATAGGGTTCCCCTTATCTTCACCTTTCACCCCACCAGCTTCCACATTCAACGGATCATCCTCCACCATTTCCGTCACCTCCCACCATGATACCACCACCAAACACATCTTCCTCTCTCCTTCCCTTTCAGCAGTCAGAAGGGACAGCTCCCTCCACGATACCCTGGTCCACTCCTCTATGACCCCCAACACCCCTTCCGCTTCATCCGGCACCTTCCCGTGCAAGCGCAGGAGATGCAACACGTGCTCTTTTACCTCCTCCCTTCCCACTGTCCAGGGCCCCAAACACCCCTCCAGGTGAAACAGTGATTTACTTGTACTTCTTGCAATTTAGTATACTGTATTCCCTGCTCACGATGCGGTCTCCTCTACATTGGGGAGACCAAATGCAGATTGGGTGACCGCTTTACGTAACACCTCTGTTCAGTCCGTAAGGGTGACCCCGAGCTTCCGGTCACCTGTCACTTTAATTCTCTGCTCCACTCCCACTCAGACCTCACCATCCTCGGCCTCTTACACTGTTCCAATGAAGCTTAATGTAAGCTCGAGGAACAGCACCTCATCTTTCGATTAGGCACTTTACAGCCTTCTGGACTCAACATCGAGTTCAACAATTTCAGACCATAACCTCTGCCCCTATCTTTTTTTCCATTTCTTTTTCTCTCTCTCACATGGCAGCTACCTTTCATTCTGCCATCGCCATTTACACTTCATCTAGAGTCATCTTTTGTTTCTTAACTTGTCCCATTACCATCTCCTTTTGCTTTGCACCATCATCCCTTTTGTCTCTTAATCTCTCCTGCCTTCCATCCTATCACAGACCTTCCCTTTTGTTCTTTCCTCCCCTCCCCCTTTCCCTGCCCCTACACTTGCTTAAAAACCTGTTCCACCTCCAGCTTTTTCCAGTTCTGACGAAGGGTCATTGACCTGAAACATTAACTCTGTTTCTCTCTTCACAGATGCTGCCTGACCTGCTGCGTATTTCCAGCATTTTCTGTTTTTATTTCAGATTTCCAGCATCCGCAGTATTTTGCTTTTGTATTGATCTTGCAGAAGATGGACTCTGGCCAACCCCATCCAGTCCAATGACCTCAGTGGCTTGACCGTAGTGAGTCAATAAATATCTGATTAGGAATGGGATTCAGGGTTATAAGTATAACTACAGAACGTGATGATAATAAACCATATTGAATGTGATCATTGCGAGCTGCTGGGACCTTGGAGATGTCACGCAAATGAAAGCAACTAGTCAAGAATGTAGGATGTAACTTTTAAGATATATTCAGGGGTTTTGTATGATTTCTCTTTGTTAGGGCACAGAGCAGCTGCAGAATCTTTCTTCAGGAGATAAAATTGTTTGGGTACTGTCCACAATAAAGCCAATTCAGTATAGACTGTGGAAGGAGAGTGTTTGATGGGCCAAAGGCCCCTTTCTCATTCTATACAGTCAAAAGCGCTTTGATTTTCCTCTAGGAGCACAATTGGTAAAATGTGGCCGGAATACGCTGGACGCTGCTGGTTTTGCTGAGGTAAAATTACACTGAAATTTCCGTGAAAACTCATTAGCATAAGCCCAAATGTAAAATCTCCCATGAATCAACGCAGTCAAGCTGCACAATCGATCGTAATCAATTCATGACTGGAACAGGGACTCCTCCAGCATCACACGGGAGTGGGATTGGCAGGAAATGAGTCATTCTTCAATGACTCGTCGCCTCCAGTCCAGATCCAAGGTCATCCCATCCTCTGTCATCAAATTACAGTATGCATATGATGCTTGCGTCTGCGTTCACTCGGAGGTCGAACTCCAAACCATCGTCAACACCTTCACTGAAGCATACGAGAGCATGGGCCTTACGCTAAACATCCGTAAGACAAAGGTCCTCTACCAGCCTGCCCCCGCCACACAGTACTGCCCCCCGATTATCAAAATCCACGATAAGGCCTTGGACAACGTGGTCCACTTTCCATACCTCGGGAGCCTACTGTCAACAAGGGCAGATGTCGATGACGAAGTCCAACACCGCCTTCAGTGTGCCAGTGCAGCCTTTGGTCGCCTGAGGAAGAGTGTTTGAAGACCAGGACCTCAAACCTGGCAGTAAGCTCATGGTCTACAGAGCAGCAGTGATACCCGCCCTGCTGTATGCCTCAGAGACATGTATTGCGTTTGCAAAGATAATCCAGAGACCGTCAGTGAGTTCAGTTCATGCTGCAAACCCGTCGCTACCAAGAGCAGGCGGTACAGCGCTGGGGACAGAGCCTTCATTAGCTCTGAGGTGCGGCGCCTCCTGAAAGAGGGCATTATCGAGGGGAGCAACAGCCCCTGGCGTGCCCAGGTCGTGGTCGTTAAGACCGGCGATAAAAATCGCCTGGTCATCGACTACAGCCAGACCATAAACAGATACACCCAGCTGGACGCATACCCCCTTCCCCGCATATCTGACATGGTCAATCAGATTGCACAATACCGCGTATTCTCGACCATCGACCTTAAGTCGGCCTACCACCAACTCCCTATCCACCCCGAGGACCGCCAGTACACCGCCTTCGAGGCGAATGGGCGCCTATACCACTTCCTTAGGGTCCCCTTCGGTGTCACCAACGGGGTCTCGGTCTTCCAAAGGGAGATGGACCGGATGGTTGACCAGAACGGACTGCAGGCCACATTCCCCTATCTAGATAACGTCACCATCTGCGGCCGCGACCGGCAGGACCATGACGTGAATCTGGAGAAATTCCTCCGTACGGCCCAACGGCTGAACCTCACCTACAATAAGGAGAAATGTGTGTTTAACACCTCGCGCCTTGCCATCCTTGGCTGTGTAGTAGAGAACGGACTCATCGGCCCCGACCCCGAAAGAATGCGCCCCCTCATGGAGCTACCCCTCCCCCACTGCCCTAAGGCACTTAAGAGAACCCTGGGGCTCTTCGCCTACTATGCCCAATGGGTGCCCAATTATGCGGACAAAGCCAGACCCCTCATGAAGTCCACATCCTTCCCCCTCACGGAGGAAGCGTGCGCGGCCTTCTCCCTCATCAAGGGAGACATAGCCAAGGCCACAATGCACGCAGTGGATGAGTCCATCCCCTTCCAAGTGGAGAGCGATGCATCCGACTTCGCCCTAGCCGCTACCCTTAACCAGGAGGGGAGGCCGGTGGCCTTCTTCTCAAGGACCCTACAGGGCCCCGAGATCCGACACTCGTCGGTCGAGAAGGAAGCCCAGGCAATTGTGGAGGCGGTACGGCGCTGGAGGCATTACCTGGCAGGCAAACGATTTACCCTCCTCACCGACCAACGTTCGGTTGCTTTCATGTTTAATAACAAGCTGAGGGGCAAAATCAAGAATGACAAGATCTTGAGGTGGAGAATCGAGCTATCCACCTACGATTATGATATCTTGTACCGGCCAGGTAAGCTGAACGAACCCCCTGATGCTCTTTCACGAATTACATGCGCCAGCGCGCATATTGATAGACTTCAGACCCTCCACAACGACCTCTGCCACCCCGGGGTCACCAGACTTTACCATTTCATTAAGGCCCGCAACCTGACCTACTCCATCGAGGAGGTCAGGACCATGACCAGGAACTGCCAGACCTGCGCCGAGTGCAAACCGCACTTCTATAGGCTGGACAGAGCAAGCCTGATCAAGGCCACCCGCCCCTTCGAGCGCCTGAGCATCGACTTTAAGGGGCCTCTACCGTCATCTGACCGCAATGTGTACTTCCTCAACATCGTTGATGAGTACTCCCGATTTCCTTTGGCCTTCCCCTGCCCAGACATGACCAGTACCACGGTCATCAAGTGCCTGAACGACCTCTTCGCCTTGTTCGGGTTCCCGAACTATATACATAGTGACCGGGGCTCCTCCTTCATGAGCGAGGAACTCCGTCAGTTCCTACTAGCGAGAGGTATTGCAGCAAGTAGGACCACCAGCTACAACCCCCGAGGGAACGGCCAGGTGGAAAGAGAGAACGCGACGGTATGGAAGGCCGTCCTCTTAGCCTTAAAGTCTAAGGGCCTCCCAACCTCCCGCTGGCAGGAAGTCCTCCCGACAGCGCTGCACTCCATCCGGTCACTACTTTGCACTGCCGTTAACGCCACCCCCCATGAACGAATGTTTGTTTTCCCCAGGAAGTCGACTACGGGAACCACTCTACCAACCTGGCTGACCTCTCCGGGGCCCGTCTTGCTGCGAAAGCACGTGAGGGCCCATAAAACGGACCCCCTGGTCGAGAGGGTGAACCTCCTGCACGCCAACCCCCAGTACGCCTACGTGGCTTACCCAGACGGGCGGGAGGACACTGTCTCCTTACGAGACCTCGCACCCTCGGGCACTCCGGAGACACCACCTTTACCCCCCCCCACCACCCCCCCAATTCCAGCCCAGGTAGACAGCATGCCGGAACCCCACGAGCCTTTGCCGACCACGCAGACACCAGCACTAACACCGGATAATGCAGCACCGCCGCTGCGACGATCGGAGAGGCTTACGAGGCCTCCGGACAGACTGACATACCAGAACTGGTAGTACACTTCACCCCGCCGGACTCAAATCTAAACAAGGGGTGAATGTGGTAAACCACTTTTATCGTTCACTATCGTTACACTATAGTTATCACTGTTGTATTGTTATCACTGTTCTCACTGTTGTATCACTATACGAGGTCGCCTCTTGTCGCGCTGTTATACCTGGGCTGACCACCTCCGACTCCGCCCATGGCTCCACCTACCTGCCCAGGTATAAAGGTAGTCGACTGGCTGGTATTCCTCCTTGTTGGACCCGATCACCCACGAGGGTGGGCTCTGTTATTTAGTCAATAAAAACCTTTAGTTACGTTCCTAACTCGTCGCTTTTTATTGGACGAATTGATAGGTATATCAGCGTGCCACATGAAAACAAAAATCTGGCAAAACTTTTGTTCCATAGCGTACAGTGAGGTTGACTGAGCCCACTAGTCCAATTTTCGAATTACCATACCCGCAAAGGGTAGTGGAGGGTGCAGAGAGTGGCAGGGAGCTGAAAAAGCGTTTGAATGTGTCCACATTCAGCAGTGAGACGCTGGCACCGGTATCCAACAACAGCGGGATGCACACATCATTCAGGTTAATTGTGCATGATTTGAAAGCCACTACTGGCCCAGAGCTCACGTTGTGGATTATAGTGCTTGACGACTGAGAGTGTTCATTTGTAGCAACCGGGGCAGAGCGGCAGACATTGGCAAAGTGATTTTGTTTTCCACAATTTCGACAGGCTTGGCCGCGCGCGGGGCAATTCTGCGCTCTGGTAGCATGTGAATGAGATCCGCAGTTTCCACACTGTTGCCGCGGTAGCGCACGTTGCTGCCGTCGCGTGAGCATTACCGTGTTAGAGCTGTCGGGGCCGAGGGCGCTGTCACTGGGTGTGTGTGCTAGTTTCGCTGCACATTCAGCTGCAGACTTCACTTGAAAGGCAATGTTGACTGCCTGTGACAACGACAGATCGTTGGACTTGAGTAACAGTCTTTCACGCACTCTCACGTTGTTTGTGTGCTCTATTAGTTGATCACGCACCATCTCGTCTTATAGTGCACCGAACTTGCACGAGCTAGCTAATCCCCTCAAATTAGCCACGTATTGATGCACTGACTCGCCGAGGAGTTGGTGACACTGTCTAAAAATGAATCACCGCAGGAGGGCACTTTGTGGGGCAAAGAAGAGTGTGTTTAACAGAGCCACAGCCTCATCATATGTTTGGGTTGAGTCTGCTGTGCATAATGTCCCAAGAACACGCTGGCCCTCCGCTCCCAAGCAATGGGATAACATGCCTTTTTCCGAGCCGTACTCACAGTTTCTAGTCCAAGAGCAATGAGATAGGTTTCAAAGGACTGTAACCAGCAAACCCATGGGATCGGGGGCTCACCTGGTAGTGCAAGGAAGGGAGGAGGTGGTGGAAGAGACACTTCAGCCATCCTTGTCGCCAAATATTGCGTTTGCAAAGATAATCCAGAGACCGTCAGTGAGTTCAGTTCATGCTGCTTTTAATATGGCTGACACACACACACACACTCCCAGGCACAAGCAATCGAATACCTATACACAATACAATGATCACAGCACTATCAAACTGCATGTGCTCAGGCCAAGGCAATCGAGTACCTATCACCAGATCACAGAATCACAGAAACCCCACAGTGCAGATAGAGGCCATTTCAGCCCATCGAGCCTGCACCGACACATATCCCACCCGATCCCCATAACCCCTACACCAACACATATCCCACCCTATCCCCGTAACCCCATGTATTTAATCCCCCTAACACTAAGGGTCAATTTATCAAAGCCAATCAACCTAACCCGCACAACATGGACCATGTACAGCAGGCACCTCAAAGCACTGGAGAGGTACCACCAACGCTGCCTCCACAAGATCCTGCAAATCCATTGGTAGGATAGGCGCACAAATGTCAGTGTTCTTGCTCAGGCCAACATCCCCAGCATCGAAGCTTTGACCACGCTCAATCAGCTCCGATGGACGGGTCACATTGTCCGCATGCCCGATACGAGACTCCCAAAGCAAGCGCTCTACTCGGAGCTCCGGCACGGCAAGAGAGCCCCAGATGGGCAGAGGAAACGCTTCAAGGCACCCTCAAAGCCTCCTTGAAAAAGTGTAACATCCCCACCGACACCTGGGAATCCCTGGCCCAAGACTGCACAAAGTGGAGGAGAAGCATTCGGGAAGGCGCCGAACACCTCGAGTCTCTTCGCTGGGAGCAAGCGGAAGCCAAGTGCAGGCAGCGCAAGGAGCGCACGTCAACCCAAGCATCCCACCCACCCGTCCCTTCAACCATCGTCTGCCCCACCTGTGATAGAGACTGTAGGTCCCGCATTGGACTCATCAGTCACCTGAGAACTCATTTTTAATGTGGAAGCAAGTCATCCTCGGTTCCGAGGGACTGCCTAAGAAGAAGAAGGATTTAATTCTCTTGGGCTTCAATTGACTGCTTTGATCTGCCCTTGGTACATAAAACCTGCGACTAGCACTCAATTGACATAGGGGTGTCCTGCTCTGTTATAATTGACTGAATTTAGTCTCATTTAAACTGAATTTAAAGTAATTGCAGCAGCAGCGGGAGATGCACAACAATCTGGCTTCAATTGACTGCTGGTCACTGCAGGTACAGGTGATTATCGCTGAACTGATGTGACCAAGGGTGTCTGTGGGCCTGAGAATCTGGGCACAATGTGATGAACATCCCTAAAATAGCACAGTCAGTGGAAACTCGCCATTCCAACCTGGGGGGTGTGGCCAGTTTTGTGGGCGGGGACTGCTTCAGGCGAATAGGCTTTTGAACCAACGTCGCAGATACTTGAATGTAAAGTAGTTATGGGCGCAACTCACGTTTAAAATTCTGTGCTCTTTAGCGCTATTTCATTCGATACCACCCAGGTTACGATGATATTTGTGCAGAAATCGTGTGGAAACTCCACCCTCTTGTGTCCATAAGCAAGGAAATTGCTTTCTCTAGAGTCTGACAAATAGAGCTGCATTGTTTCATCACTAAACCTGTCGACTTTACTGTTGCCAACTGTGACAAGCAGAGTTATCTCAGAAGATAGGAGTAAATTCATTATGCAAGGGTATAGATTGTACAGGAGCAAGCGAGATCACATAAAGTGGGATGGGGTAGCTTTTATTTCTTCAGAATCATCAGGAAATTAAAAAAGAAGAAATTGCATCTCCGGACAAAAACTGGAGCAGTCTAGCTTGAAGTAACAAGCAAGCAAGCAGATATGGCTACAAACAACAACAACTTGCATTTATATAACACCTTAAATGTATTGGCCCAGAAATTCGGGTCTCCACGGGTGAGTACGCACGGGGTACTCACCCGTAGGCCCAATGGAAGTGCTGGTTTCCTGCATGCACTGTGCATGCGCGGGAAACCGGCACTTCTGTTCACCTGAACAAAGGGGTTCAGAGGTCGAACGCGTGCGCAGGAGAGGCTGCGCGTGCGCATCGAACTTACGTTTTTTTTGCAAGTTTCTCCGGGAGGGTAAGTTTCCAGAAGTTACACATATAAAAAGCAGTCGCAAGGCCTGCTTTTTACAAGGTAAGTGGTGAATTAATTAAAATTAAAACATTTTTTCGACAGGTTTATTATTTTTAAATACTTTAATGAAAGGTAAGTTTATTTTTAGCCCCGTTAGAAAATAAAATTATTTTTTTCAAAAATTTAAATTATTGTTTAAAATAGTTATTTCATGTAATTTATAGTTATTTTAAAAATGTGATTTAAAAAAAAATGTATTTGAAGATTTAGTGATATTTTGGGGCTTATAGTATTTATAAGTTTGACAGCACTTCCTGTCAGACTTATGAATGGAGCATTCCCTGCTACCATTGGCTCTCCATGGCCCACATGATCCCAGGGGACGCATCAAACTAACTGCAAGCACTGCGCGCCGGCAGTTGGAGGAGGCCCAGGATCGCAATTCCACGGGGGCCCACAGCTCAACGGCCGGCGCGCAAGGTAAGTGCAGGTCGGGGGCTTACACCCGCGGGAAGACCCCGACCCGAATTTCTGGGCCAATAAAACATCCCAAGGTGCTTCACAGGAGTGTAATCAGATAAAAATTTACACCGTGCCAAAGAAGGAGACATTAGGACAGATGAGATAGCTTTTAAGGAGAGTCCAAAAGGAGGAGAGGAAGATAGAGAGGCACAGATGTTTAGGGAGGGAATTCCAGAGCTTAGGGCTCAGACGGCTGAATGTACGGCCACAAATGGAGGGGTGAAGAAAGTCAGGGATGCACAAGAGGCCAGAATTGAAGGAACGCAGTGTTCTCGGAGGGCTGTAGGCCTGGAGGAGGTTACAGGGATAAGGAGGGGTGAGGCCATTGATGGATTTAAACACGAGGATGAGAATTTTAAATCGTGCCGTTCGTGGACTGGGAGCCAATGTAGGTTAGGAAGCACAGGGGTGACTGGTGACTGGGACTTGGTGCGAGTGAAGATGGGCTGAAGCAAGGGTGGAGAGGGGCAATATTATAGAGGTGGAGGTAGGCGGTCTTGGTGAATAATAGTCTTCTACAGACCCCCAGAGCAGTTAAAGGGACATGACAGCATATAGAAAGCCATGGTTGATTTCAACCAACCCAATATAAACTTGGAATTCTTTAATGGAAATGCAGCCATCCACATCTGAACAAGCCATTCTGGTATAAGGTTACTTTTTGTCACCATGTGCCATAGACAGACAGCTAGGGGAAACTCACATCTTGTCCTGGTTCTTAAAAGTAATCAGGATGATATCCACAATATAGTAATAGTGGAATCTTTGAAGGCGAGAGATCACAACATGATTACATTTGGGATCATCTGATAGTCAGCACCAGTAAAGACCGGGAGAGAACTACACCATTTAAAAAAAGGCAAACTTTCATGGAATGACAGCTGAACTAAAAGTAACACTGCTGAGAGATGTCTCAGTTGGATAAAAATGGAAATTTCTTAAAAATATAAAAATATTGAATATGCAAGACAAACATATTCACAAAGTAAGTGAAAGCTAAATAAATAGTTCCCAAAAGGATGATTAAGTCAATTAAAAATAGATCTTAGTAAGAAAAACCATCTATGCAAAGCTTACAGGAAAAAGGAGAGATTTAAATATAGAAGAGAGCTCCAGGGATGAAGATAGCTAAATGCCAATAATAAAACATTCTTTCAGTATCGTAACAAGACAATGGCACTTATAGAGGACCTTAGCGATCTAATGAATAAAAGAGGTAAATAAACTGAAGATAAAGGAAAAATGTAGACTTAAATATTATTTTCTTGGAATGCTGAGGAAGAATACAGACTTCATTTCAAATTTATGTAATAAAATTAATATCCTAGAAGATTTTGAAATAAGTTTGGAGAAGTTACTTGATAAGTTAAAGGGACTGAACACTAGTTCAGTGTTCTCCTGGTATATATTCATAGGATTACATAGGATATACGGCACAGAAACAGGCCATTCGGCCCAACCAGTCCATGCCGGCATTAATGCGCCACTCGAGCCTCCTCCTGTCTTTCCTCATCTAACTCTATCAGCGTAACCCTCTATTCCCGTCTCCCTCATATGCTTATCTAGCCTCCTCTTAAATGCATCTATACTATTTACCTCAACTATTCCCTGTGATAGCGAGTTCCACATTCCCACCACCCTCTGGGTAAAGAATTTTCTTCTGAATTTGTTGGTGACTATCTTATATTGATGGCCTCTAGTTATGCTCTTCCCCACAAGTGGAAACACTCTCTCTGTATCTACTCTATCAAAATCTTTCATAACTTTAAAGATCTCTATTAGATCACCCCTCAGCCTTCTTTTCTCAAGCGAAAACAGACTCAGCCTATTCATCCTTTCCTGATATGTATACCCTCGCATTTCTGGTATCATCCTTGTAAATCTTCTCTGCACCCTCTCCAGTGCCTCTATATCCTTTCTATAATATGGTGACCAGAATTGTACGCAGTACTCTAAGTGTGGTTTAACCAAGGTTCGATACAAATTTAGCATTACTTCACTACTTTTCAATTATATCCCTCTAGAAATAAACCCTAGTGCTTGGTATGCTTTTTTTATGGCCTTGTTAAACTGTGTCACTACTTTTAGCGATTTGTGTATTTATACTCTGAGATCCCTTTGCTCCTCTACCCCACCCAGACTGACACCCTCCAAGTAATAAGTGACCTCCCTATTCTTTTGACCAAAATGTAATAACTAACATTTATCTGTGTTGAAATTCATTTGCCAATTATATGCCCATTCTGCAAATTTATTAAGGTCCTCCTGTAATTTGTTACATTCCTCCTCAGTATTGACTATCCCCCCCAATTTGGTGTAAATGCAAATTTAGAAGTTGTGGGGGAAAAATTCAGTTGGTTAGCACCTCCAGTTAGCGCCTAGTATGGGCACTAACAGGGCGATGATGCAGTAGCGATGGGGCGAGGTGAATCCAGCAGCACACAACAAATCCGGCCCCCCCTCCCTTAGTACCGCCGTTATGAGTTAACGTTGAGGACCTCAGCGCCAGGCAGATTGTGATGTCAGTGAGTGTGCAATGCTCACTAGGCGCCCGATCTGCAAAATTCATTGTCGCCCCTGCCTTAGCACCTCGCCCCGATAGTGACAGGGAGAGGAGGCATCAAGCAGGTGGATGCCAGCTCCAGGGGTGCCACTTGAAGGGATCATGAGTAATTAGTCGCAGCTGTCAGATTAGTGCTGTTTCACTGCTTCCTTGTCAGTTTGACATTGTGCAACAATTCAATTCAGTCATTTAAAGGTTGTTTAGTATCAGGAGTGTTGTGGCTACTAACAATTAGTTACAATTATTCTCACAACATATCAAAGTGCTACACTTCGTTACATTAATGGGGGCTGTACTGGCAGTTGACCGTGCCCTCCAGGATCTACGGCAGAGGGAGCAGAGGCCACGAGAAAGATTGGAACATGTGGCTAGAGGGAGGAGAAGGGCCATGAGGGCTCTCAACAGGAGGCCTTACCCCCCGAGGGCATTCTGAGAGCACATCTCCTTCCTCCAATTAAGTGAGGAGCAGTGTATTAGCAGGCTCCGCTTCAGCAAGGAGTTGGTCACAATACTCTGCCACCTCCTGCAACCAGACCTCAGGGCAACCACGGCTCTCTCAGTGGCAGTCAAGGTCACCGCCAGCGGATCCTTTCCAATCTGCAACAGAAGATATAGCTACCATCTCGCAGTTTGCCTTCCATCACTGCATCCGGGAGGTCACAGAGTCGCTCTACAGTAGGAGAAGGGACTACATTTCCTTCCCCACCACCAGAGAGAAGCAGGACGAGCGTGCATGTGGCTTTGCCAGGATAGCAGGCTTCCCCATGGTGCAGGGTGTCATTGACTGCACCCACGTGGCTTTGCGGGCACTGCATAACAATCCTGAGGTCTTCCACAACTGCAAAGGCTACCACACACTTAATGTGCAGTTGGTGTGCAACAACAGACAGCGAATCCTCAATGTGAATGCCCGCTATCCTGGCAGCAGCCATGATGCCTTCATCCTGCACCAGACCGGTGTGCCAGCACTCTTCCAGCCACCACGTCAAGCTCGCGGCTGGCTGGTCAGAGACAAGGGCTATCCACTCTCCACCTAGCACGTGACTCCCTTCCGCAACCCCAATACTCCTGAAAAGCACTCATATAAAGAGAGCCAAGCCACCACCAGGAACATCATCGAGCAGAACATCGGAGTGCTCAAGCAACGGTTCTGCTGCTTTGACCGCTCAAGAGGAGCCCTCCCGTACTCGGCTGGGCGGGTGTCCCATTTCGTGGTGGTCTGTTGCATGCTCCATAACTTGTCCATCATGAGGGCCCAGCCCTTGTCACCAGGGATTGCAGTACCACCTCAGGAGGAGGAATAGGGAGAGGAGGAGGAGGAGGAGGTCAAGGAGTAAGAGGAAGATGAGGAGGAGGAGGGGGACGATGAGGAACAGGAGCGAGGGAGGAGTCAGCCACTCAATCGGCCTTCCGGAAGTGTGGTCCGTGACCGCCTCATCAGACAGTGATTCCAATAAATTAAACCCCAGATTCTCGTTTCTCACCACATCCCCATCATTCCATCCCTATCACAGGCCATATCACAGCACAAAGCTGAAATGAGAGACACCACAAAATCATCCAAACTGAATTAATAAATTTATCAATAATCAGTGAACATATACTTAAAGCAACATTACCTATTCACCCTTGTGCAATCCCTTAGTGCTTCTTGTTATTGTGCCTTTGCCTACTCTAGTACTTCTACAAAGTGTTGGCCCAATGGCTGCAGCACGGCTGGTGGAAGGCTGTTAAGTGTCTGTGTGGGAGACTTCAGATGGCCTTGCAGGATGCCCTCGACCATCTCTGGGCCTGGAAGGCCTGGCTGTACACTGCACCACCTCAGCATGGGCGGCAGCAGTCTGGGCTGGCTGGATGACAGGAAGTGACAAGGGCAATGGCGGTGTGGCAGTGGTGGGAGCAGGAATGCTGTCATCCTGAGAGAGGACAGCAGGTTCCTGCTCCACTGACCCACTGCCACTCCCCCGGGGCAGCACCTCAGCATCGCTAGCAATCTGTTGAAGCACAGATTACTGGCCTGCTGCGACACCTTGAAAGCCCTGGTTGACGGTGGTAGACCCAGCTACGATGGCAGCAGTCAGAGCTTGTGTTGCATCAAGCTGAGACTGCATGACAGCAGTCTGGGTTTGAATGGCACCAAGCATAGACTGCATTACAACAATAAGACGTTGCGTCACTTCCACCTGTGATGCAATGGAAGCTGCCAGATCGCCCATCACACACGGCATCAGGCCTGGGTCGCCACAGTCTCTCTGGGAGTCTACCATCCTTTGCATACTGGACATGATGGGCTCCATGATGTGTGCAGAGCTCTGTGCAATGTTGGAAGCAGATTTCTCCACCCTCCTTACCAGTGCTGACAGGCTCTCGGGCACCCTTGCCATTGCACCTATCATCTCCCTGTGCATGTCCATCACCCTTCTTCTAAAGGCCTCCCCATCAAGGTCCTCATCTGAGTCCTGTGCAGCAGAACTAGTGCGCAAACTCGCCCTCTGGGGAGCTAGCTCCCGGACTACCCTTCCCCTCTGGCCTTGCTGCAGCCTGCTCGTCCCCAGTGCCTCACCTTGTGAATATCCCACTACCATACTAGCCTCTAAAGAACGCGCAGTACCAGTATCTGAGCTGGTGCCTGCGGGTCAGACATACAGTGACGTGGTGTCTTCTTCCTCCTCCTCTTCTCCCGCCTCACTCTCAACGGTACCCACAGGGACAGGCTGCTCGGGTGCTTGCTCATTATTATTAAAGTAAGGAAGTCTTACTCCAATTATATAGGGCCTTGGTGAGACCACACCTGGAGTATTGTGTACAGTTTTGGTCTCCTTACCTAAGGAAGGATATACTTGTCATAGAGGGAGTGCAACGAAGGTTCACGAGATTGATTCCTGGGATGGCGGGACTATTGTATGAGAAGAGAATGAGTAAACTAGGCCTGTATTCTCTTGAATTCTGAAGAATGAGAGGGGATCTCATTGAAACTTATAAAATTCTAACAGGACTAGACAGACTAGATGCAGGAAGGATGTTCCCCTTGGCTGAGGAGTCCAGAACCAGGGACCACAGTTTAAGGATAAGGGGTAAGCCATTCAGGACTGAGATGAGGAGGAATTTCTTCACCCAGAGAGTGGTGAACCTGTGGAATTCTCTACCACAGAAAGCAGTTGAGTCCAATTCATTAAATATATTCAAGGAGGTAGATATATTTTTTAAGGCTAAAGGGATCAAGGGATATGGGGAGAACGCAGGGACAGGGTACTGAATTTGGATGATCAGCCATGATCTCATTAAATGGCGGAACAGGCTCAAGGGGCCGAATGGCCTACTCCTGCTCCTATCTTCTATGTTTCTATGTTTCTATGATCTCATTGAATGGCGGAGCAGGCTCGAAGGGCCGAAGGGCCTATTCCTGCTCCTAGTTCATATATTCTTATCTGACAGCATAAAGGCACAAGAGTCGGGTTAAGGTGAGGGGAGGGGAGCAGGAAGGGAAAAATGCATGCATACAGCATGATTAGCTGGAAAGTGCGAAACACTTGTGGGGTGAGGGGGCTGTGGGATGTGAGAGAAGGAGTAGGGGTGAACATACCGTTGTTGTCCCCAAGGGGGTCAACATCACCAGTGGCCACGGCGCCCACCACCTGGCGCCCAATAATGTGCAGCACTCAAGTCTCCAGCTCAGACAGTGGTTGGGTGTCGGCTTGTCCCCCACCTGTGCGCTCCTGCTCCTTCCTGTTGTGAACAACCTTGGCCTGCAAGAGAAAGGAAAATTTGTGAGTGAGTGTGGAGCAATGTGTCTGGGTGATCCGCCTGCCAGAGTTGAATAGCTGTGATTGTGTGCAAGGTGTGAGATATGGGTGTGAGTGTTGGTTGGTAGAGGTTGTTGGTGGGTGAGTGCTGGTGGTGTGGTGCTTTGGGCAGTGTGCGCAGACTGTGGTTCAGATGGTGGTATGTAGCATTTGAAGCATTGACTCACCCTGACCACCTGAGTGAGGTCATTAAATTTCTTCCTACACTGTGTGTGGATCCTGGGGACCACTGTGCTGCCCGAGACCTGCTGGGCTACCTCCCTCCACATGGTGCGGAAGACTTGCAGCGAGGGCCTCCTGCCACTTGCTGGGTAGAGCACTGCCCTCCGTCTTTCCACTGCAAACACCAATGCCTCTAATGCATAGTCACAGAATCTGCAGGCTCTCTCCCTGGGGTACAGATCTGCCATTATTATGGCTGCTTGCGTCATCCGGCTCCTTCTCCTTGACCTGCTGCTGGTGACTGAGATGACTGCACAGCCAGTAATGATGAGAATGAGGTTCTGCAGCATCAATGATCCTCCCCTTTAAGAACTGGAAAGAGCTTGTGGCAATGGTGACTTGTGATTAGACTCCACCTGGTATTGCTCAGCGCTTTAAGTTTAACGCCACTGAACTAGACCATTCGGGCTTGATTTAGCGCTCCAATCCTTTCTTTGTGCAATGAGACTTAATTTTGCATGCAGTCTGAAGCATTAGCGCCTGGCGCTAATACACAAACTTTTCAAAAGTTACAGCCCATTCCTGGGTTATAATGAATTTCTCCTCCTGTGTTTTTGATTCCAAAGTCTAAATCGTTAATATAAATTGTGAACAACATTGGTCCCAGCACTGACCCTTGTGGAGCACCACTACCTACCTTCTGCCATTGTGAATAGCTACTCTTTACCCCTGCTCTCTGCTTTCTGTCTTGAAGTCAGCTAGCTAGCCAATCTGCTGCTTGTCCCCTGACTCAGCATTCTCTGACGTTATTTATTAATCTATTATATGGTACCTTATCGAAGACCTTTAGAAAATCTAGATAAATTACATCTACTACATTACCCTTGTCTACTCTCTCTGTTATCTCTTCAAAAAATTCAATGAGGTTGGTCAAGCAAGACTTTCCCTTTTGAAATCCATGCTGACTATGCATTATTATATTTTAGGCTTCTAGATGTTCTTCTATTTTCTCCTTTGGTAGGGATTCCATTATTTTTCCCACCACCGATGTTAAGCTGATTGGTCTATAGTTCCCTGGACATGTTCTATTTCCTTTCTTAAATATAGGTATTATGTTAGCTATCTGCCAGTCCTACATCATTCTATTGCCCCAACAATCTCCTTTTCACCATGGATGTCCAATCCTCTACACCTCCATCCCCCACCAGGACGGCCTGAGGGCTCTCTGCTTCTTCCTTGAAAACAGTTCCCATCCACCACCACCCTCCTCCGCCTGGCTGAACTTGTTCTCACATTGAACAACTTCTCCTTTGAATCCACTCACTTCCTCCAAATAAAAGGTGTTGCTATGGGAACCCACATGGGTCCTAGCTATGCCTGCCTCTTTGTGGGATATGTGGAAAATTCTATGTTCCAGTCCTACTCAGGTCTGCTCCCTCATCTTTTTTTCCAATACATTGATGACTGTATCAGTGCTGTTTCCTACTCTCACCCTGAACTGGAAGATTTCATTCACTTTGCTTCCAATTTCCACCCTTCCCTCACCTTCACATGGTTCATCTCCAACTCTTCTCTTCCCTTCCTCGACTTCTCTGTCTCCATCTCTGGGGATAGGCTATCAACTAACATTCACTACAAGCCCACTGACTCCCACAGCTACCTGGGCCACACTTCCTCCCATTCCGTTTACTTTAAGGACTCTATTCCATTCTCCCAGTTTCTCCATCTCCGTCGCATCTGATCTGACAATGCCACCTTCCATACTAGTGCTTCCGATTTGTCTTGCTTTTTCCTCAACCGAGGATTCCCCTCTACCATGGTTGACACGGCCCTTGACCGTGTCTGTTCCATTTCCTGCAATTCTGCTCTCACCCATTCCCCTCCCTCCCAGAACCACGATAGGGTTCCCCTTGTCCTCATCTTTCACCTCACCAGCCTCCACATTCAACAGATCATCCTCTGCCATTTCCGCCACCTGCAGCGTGATCCCACCACCAAACACATCTTCCCCTCACCTCCCCTTTCAGCATTCCAGTGGGACCACTCCCTCCACAACACCCTGGTCCACTCCTCGATCATCCCCAATACCCCCTCCCCTTCCCATACAAGCGCAAGAGATGCAACACCTGCCCTTTTACCTCCTCCCTTCCCACCGTCCAGGGTCCCAAACACTCCTTCCAGTGATTTACTTGTACTTCTTGCAATTTAGTATACTGCATTCACTGCTCACGATGTGGTTTCCTCTATACTGGGGAGACCAAACGCAGATTGGGTGACTGCTTTACGGAACACCTCCGTTCAGTCCATAAGCGTGACCCGGGCCTCCTGTCACCTGTCACTTTAATTCTCCGCTCCACTCCTACTCTGACCTCTCTGTCTTTGGCCTCTTACACTGTTGCAACGAAGCTCAACGTAAGCTCGAGCAACAGCACCTTTGCCTCTACTTTTTCAGATGGCAGCTGTTGATGATTCTGCTATACCCATTTACACCTCTTCTGGACCCATCTTTTGTTTCTTTACTTGTCCCATTACCATCTCCTTTTGCTTTGTACAATTATACCTTTTGACATGTAATCTCTCCTACCTTCCACCCTATCACAGACCTTCCCTTTGTTCTTTCCTCCCCTCCTCCCTTTCCCCGCCCCTGCACTTGCTTAAAATCTGTTATATCTCTAAATTTTTCCAGTTTTGACAAAAGGTCATCAACTTGAAACGTTGGCCAAAATTTTCTTTACCTGGGCGGGTCAGGTGCGGGCAGTTGGCATGGCGGGTCGCGACCCCGTTCTTGCTTCAATCCCGCTGCAGAAATTGACTTTGCGCTAATGGGGCCTTTTAAACCCGCCCTGCGCGTTACCCAGCCCTATTAAATGGTGCAGGTCTGATGACATCATAGATGACACGTTTTCAGCCAGGATATTTAAAGGAGCTGTGGCCACATTGCATTTGAAGGTTCATCTAGGAGTGTGCAGTCACTGCACTGGAAGCTTTGATTGCTCCAAACACTTGGAGACATGACTGCACAGAGGCAAAGGGCTGCACCCAGGTTCTCCGATGACTCCCTCCATATGCTTGTGAAGGGAGTCAGAGCATGCAGGGAGGTCCTCTTCCCTTCGAATGGATGGAAGAGACCTCCCCAGGAGACAAAAAGAGCCTGGCTCCAAATTGCAGAGGAGATGAACAGCAAGGATGTGTTCAGGAGGGCCTGGGTGCAGTACCAGAAATGTTTCAATTATCTTATTAGATCAGGAAAGGTGAGCACAAAGCCACACTGAACATCATCCTGCTGTGCCTCTCATCACATCTCCATCATTCTGCCTTCCCAACCCTACTCCTGCACATCATTACTCACACCAACATACCTTGCACGTCCACCCATCCCTCTCTCTCTATCTACATTATCACATCCCCTTCTTACTAACCACCCCTCACACTCACCCTCATCCTAATGCAATCATATCAACTAACAACATGCAAGGAGGCCACTTGGCATTGCCACCCGACTCCATCGTAGTCTCCCTCTAAAGATGAAACCCATCCATTCTTTGCACTCATGCCATCACTCTCGCTCAAACGTCCCTCCTTGCAGGAAAAGAGAGCCCACAATAAGAGGGAGAGGGAGACAACCAGAAGTGGGCCTCCATCATTTGCCACCCTCACAAAAGCAGAGGAGGCTGCCTTAGAAATATCGGGAGTGGCCGAGCAGCTGGAGGTGGGAGACGGAGAGAGGGAGGCATCTCAGCAACCTGGTGACAGAATTACATATCATACAGCCACATGGCATACAGCAGTTACTCATATGGAGACTGATGTCATCAGTCACTGAATGGTCATCATTTGCATAATGGTAACTGCACCCATTCTTCATATGGTATATCTAACTCATCTCTTTACTCTCCCACAAGTCCATCAAGAACCCCCACTCCACTGTCCAGGAGGAAGAGGAAGACGACTCCTCAGAGGAGCCTCCAGCCTCTGAGGGTGCAGCATCACCAGACATAAGCGCACCCAGCATCAGCACAGAGACACACACCTCGGTGGGTCCCATGCTGTCACCTGGTCTATCACAAGTCACAACCGAGCAAGAGCAAATGGTAGAGACAGGGACAACAGTGGAGACTCCTTGCCAGAGGGCGCAGGACGCTCCAAGCTCTGCTCAGCTTTATGCAGACGCTGAGCCTCGGGGGCCATCCAGAAAGAGGGCAATCCTGGAGGTGCAGGAAGAAGTGCAGGAAGCTCTGACAGGTTTTGCGACTGCAATGTCTGCAAATGTTCAGCGAATGGAGGAGTCCATCTCCAACCTCAAGAAGTGATGTCAGTGTAGACATGGGTTCTCATGGCCCCACTGATGCGCAGCAAGGTGCTCTCCAGCTCCTTGCTTGCAGGGAAGTGTGGGTGGCCCATGAGAGGGATGATGGTGAGAGTGGACATGGAAGTGGGGGCTTCTCTCAAAGCGCTTACACTTCTCCCCCATTGCCCCTACCCTCCCCCCCTCAGTCAGAGCCCCAGATGCCCCCTCAGTCAGCGATGACCGAGTTTGCCCCTGCATAGTTGCTGGAGGAGCAGACTTTGGCGGGGCCATCACAGGCTCCAAAACCCAGAGGACATCCACCAAGAGTGTCTAAGCAGTCGCAGCAGGGAAGTGAGCAGGCTGCCTCTACCTCTGCTTAAGCCATAGGGGTAGCACCTCGTACAAGCACGCATAAGAGAAAGATGACACACAAATAGATTCACAAGGGTAGCCACTTGGGTATTTTATTCAACGTTAATGTCAAGTTTCCATTAATGTGATGTCAACCATAAAAATCTTTGGGTTAGAAATTCAGTAGGTTAGCGCCCCCAGTTAGCACCTGGCGGTTGCACTAATGGGGCGCTCAGGCATTAGCGCTGCGGAGGGGTGAATCCCACACTGCACAGCAAATTTGCCAGCCCCATAACGTTGGCGATAACAGTTATCGCCTCTGAACTTTCGTCATGCAGATCGTGACGTCAGCGAGTGTGCAACGCTCACTGGATGCCCAAACTGCAAGCTTCAGTAGTGCCCCCTGCCTTACTGCCTTGCGCCGACAGCGCCAAGGAGTAGAGGTGTGAACCAGCTGGCTGTCAGCTGGCATTGCGCTACTTAAAGGGATGCGCCCCAGCTGTCAAGGAACTTCAGTTCCAAAGGTCAGTTATGAGTGGCAGCAAGCGCAGGATGTATCTACAGCCAAATGAGAGCTGCGTAGTTCCCAGAGTGTTGCGGGTCATCAAAGCACTTTAAATATCGCCGTTCTGCACACCCCGAATCATTGGGGGTTGGTGTGCAGACTCCAGTAACCCTTCTATTTAATGGCTGGAAGGCGCCTACGCCAATGCTCACTTCTGGTTACACAACACCTCATATTCGTTATCACTTGGAGCCTAACGCCACTCACCTATGCCATTATTGCCTGATTTAGCGCTCCCCTGCATTCTTTGAGCACCGAGATTGAATTTAGCGGGCAGCGAGACTGATTAACACCTGGCATTAAATTTCCAACTTCTCAAACATTAGTGCCCCTTCCTGGGCGCGACTGAATTTCTCCCCCTTTATTTTTACCACTTTCCGGTCTTGGACAAATTTGTGTGCACCTTTGAAAGTGGCTTAGTGAGTTGGAGTGAATGGTGAGACATAATGTTACCTCCAGCAAAGGTGGTCAGTGTGAAAGGAATGGATTGGTCATTGTAGAGATCCTTTTTGGTATTGCTGTGGGGTGGTGCTAACCTGGCACAGCATGTGGTAGCCATATGGGTGTACTGCGTAAAGTTATGTAAATCTGGCTATGATAAGGCTGACCCTGGCCTCCTGGGCAGCAATGTGCTCAGGTGCTGAAGGGATCTGGACCGCAGGTTCCTCCAGCTCTTCCTCTTCCTTGTCTTCCAGCTGATGCTCCTCCTCCTCCTGCTCCTCCTCCTCTGATGATGATGAGGCTGTGCACTCAGTGCCTTGCTCCTCATGCAGCGCTAATCCTCACTGCTGCACTGTGTTGTGCAGGGCGCAGCAGACCACGACAATTCTGGGGACCCTGGCTGGTGCATACTGAAAGACTCCTCCAGATCTGTTAAGGCATCTGAAGTGCATTTTGAGCATGCCTATTGTTTGCTCTATTACACATCCGGTGGAAATGTGGCCTTCATTGTATCTTTCCTGGGCCTCAGTACTTGGCCTCCTCAAGGGTGTCATGTGCTACGTCTTCTGTGGATAGCCCTTGTCTCCAAGCAGCCAGTCGGAAAGTCTGTTTGGAGGAGCGAAGAGCTGAGGGAGGGTGGACTGGTGAAGGACGAAAGAATTATGGCAGCTGCCAGGGAATTTGGCACACACATGCATGATGATCTTCCTATGGTTGCAGACCAGCTGCACATTGAGTGAGTGGAAGCCCTTGCAGTTGACAAAAACTCCTGGGTTATGATGGGGTGCCCTGATGACCACATGTGTGCAGTCAATGACGCCCTGCATCCGTGGAAAGCCAGCCAGAGTGGCAAAGCCGAGTGCCCGCTCAGTAACACTGGCTTCATCAGTGGCAAACTTGATATAATTGGCTGTCTTTTCAAAGAGGGCATTGGTGACCTGTGTGATGCATCTGTGGGTGGCCGACTGCGAGATGCCGCAAATGTCTGCTGCAGATCCCTGGAAGGTGCCTAAGGTGAAGAAGTTGAGGGTGCTGGTGACTTTGACAGCCACTGGTAAGGAGTGTCCACCCATTCCTCTGGGCTGCAGGTCTTCCTCCAGCAATGTGCAAATATCTGCGATGACCTGACGCGATAGCCTGAGCCTCCTTTGGCATTGCTGCTCAGGCATGTTGAGGAAGCTTATCATCTGCCTGTATACCCTGTGTTGGAGGTAACGCAACTGCAATGACACAGCTTTGTGCTGATGGCCTCTGTCCTGTGCAGCGTGTAAGGGGTTTTCTCTGAAACCGGTCCCCTGTTACACACAGTTCTTGGACGTCAGGATTTATAATAACAAAATACACACGGCACAGGGTTTTGGCTCAACCTTTGAATCTTTCATTTATTGAACACACACACAATTACTTCCCTAGTATAAATCCCTACGATTTATATCAGGCAAACAACCCCAAAATACAAACACCTACGCAAGGATCATTTACATCGACACAATATGACACAGTTAAACCAGTCCGCATTTAACTGTTACATATAAAGTTACCCAGACTCAGTCACAAAACCCTTATTGTGATCTGACTGAAACTCACAAACTTATTCAGACTCAATCATAAAAGCCCCCTCTATGATTTGACTGAAACATACAATCGCCACTCCCAATCGGCTGTCTCTTGGAGTTGATTGAAGGCCCGAATCGTTCTGTTCGCTGTTCTGCCGTCGCCTTCCCATACACTGTCTTCGAAGTGAACTTACTTTAAACCAAAACCAGCTTGCAGTATTTCCTAGCCCCCTCTTGAGCATACGATTCGTTTCAAAATGTGTGAATTGTTTCTGGTATTGTCCATTGATTTGAGATATCTTTCTGACAATGCAACCCTCCCAGAGTGACTGCATATGCGAGGTTGTTGGTTTCTGTTATCATTCGTATTCAAAAGGTTCGCGGCCCGGCCACATTGCCTAGGCCTGCACTGAAACTGGTTATTCAGTGGCCATGGTCTAAGGTGGACAATGTAACCCCTTAAGGTACATGAATATGCGAATGTTCTTGTATCTTCCCTAGACAGAAAACCTTCGTATGGCAATTCAGCCGCAATGTCTGAATTAACCCTTTATTGTCCAGCTCTTTTTGTGGGCTGTGCGCTTCTGGGATTTTATATTTCATAGTCCCATATTTTTACCATGGGGGTGGGGGAGGAATCGATCCGACATCTCCCCCCTTTAATATCTCTTACATTAGAGATATTGGCCCAGAAATTCGGGTAGGGGGCTTCACACGGGCGCAAGCCCCCGACCTGCACTTACCTAGCGTGCCGGCCGTTGAGCTGTGGGCCCACATGGGATTCCGATCCTGGGCCTCCTTCAACTGCCGGCGCGCAGTGCTTGCGTATCCCAGGGGCGCAGTTAGTTTGATGTGTCCCCTGGGATCACGTGGGCCATGGAGAGCCAATGGTAGCAGGGAATGCTTCATTCATAAGTTTGACAGGAAGAACTGTCAAACCTATAAATACCATAAGCCCCAAAACATCACTAAAACTTCAAATAATTTTTTTTTTAAATCACATTTTTAAAATAACTATAAATTACATGAAATAACTATTTTAAACAATAATTTAAATTTTTGAAAACATTAATTACATTTTCTAATGGGGCTAAAAATAAACTTACCTTTTGTTTAAAGTATTTAAAAATAATAAACCTGTGGAAAAAAAGTTTTAATTTTAATTAATTCACCACTTACCTTGTTAAAAGCAGGCCTTGCGCCTGCTTTTTAAAAGTGTAACTGCTGGAGACTTACCCTCCCGGAGAAACCTGCAAGAAAACCGTAAGTTCGATGCACGCGCGCAGCCTCTCCGGCGCATGTGTTCCACCTGTCAACCCCTTCTTTCAGGGGAACGGAAGTGCCGGTTTCCCGCGCATGCGCAGTGCATGCACGAAACTGGCACTTTCTTTGGGCCTACGCGTGAGTACCCCGTGCGTACTCACACGTTGGGACCCGAATTTCTGGGTCATTACTTCCGTCCATTCTTCTGCCGTGGAGGGTGCATTGTCGGTCCCAGCCAAATCTCACATTTTTTTACATCATCTATACATTTGATTCTATAATCCCTTATCCCCTTTATACAGTCTTTCCTGTTTTTCCTTTTTTACCCTTCATTTCGTTTTACACGATAACCTGAACAAATACAACACCATAATTAATTGCACAATTATCAATACATATGAGGCAATTCGGATCCAGGGAGGAATTTCAATATTAACCCCAATGTCCCACCAAGGTGGGGTGGTCATTTTCCTGATCTCCTTCGCGTTTCTCTGTTTTCCTGCTGGAGAGTGTAGTTTCCAGCTCAGCTATCAATTCTTTTAGGTGAATGGTCATTACTTGGTCTTCTTATAATTCCTGTCCCTCAATCTCATTACTCTCCCCCAGTATCTTTAGCTGATCCCGTAAGGTATTGACCTGCATTTGCTATCTTTCCTATTGACCAGTGACGTCCCCGTATTAAACACTGTGGCCGCGTCATTGATCAATCCCCTCTTCCGTCTCCCCAAACCGGTGTGACTGCTGTCAGCTCGTTTATACAAATCCTTCTGACTTTCTTCCCCATAGTTCAACTCATAGAATTGCCGGAACATTTCTTTTAATAGTTTCTCATACAATTTTTCCGTTTCAGCTGGGCACCACCGGGGTAGCTGTACCTTTGTCAAATTAAGGATAACAGATGCTACCTTGTAATGCACGTCATGGTACAACACCTTCCCTGTTGGAATCAGTAATAATCCATCATTATGGAGCACTTAATCTCTTTACCCCATGTCATTGGGGCTGATGGTAGGGGCTTCTTATCGTGCGTTACTAGTTCGGTAGCATTGACTGCGTTTGGAGGATCTGGGACCACACACGAATCGAAACTCTGAGTCCAGCCTATTCCAGACCCGAAATCTTGCCATTGCCGTTTAAAAACGATGGCCACCCCCCTCTGGCATTTACATTCCGATCCTCCCACACACACATAAACCCCTTGTTCCTCCTTCCACCACTTGTCCCAACATAATTTTACACCCCCCTTTGTCCCCACAATCGATCTGTACGAGTTGTTCCCCAATCATTCCCAATCCGTGGATTCATTACCCTTTGCCTTGTCTGTTTTCCGTAGCCACCACCACCATCCCACGGAGATACTTCCCTAGCATTCTAGGCACACTTGCCTTCCCTTGTTCACCAGTACCTTTTTGGTGGTGATATTTAATTTGGGGCAGGGCACTGATGCTTCACCGAATTTGTAACCAGTGTAATTGGAATATTTAATGGAATTTGACCCCAACCAACCCAGCCATACTCCCTCATAGAAGTATGTAGCTATCCTGTCAGTGCCCTGTGCTCTACCTCCCTGTGTTACGGAGGGCCTGGCTCCTATCATACACCCTTAAGTAAATGACATCTCGATGTCGCCTCGCTCCATCTGTCCTGATCTGATCAGGATTACCAACAGGCCCAGCCACAGAGTGCATTCCATCCTGCGTCCTCCGTTCGACTCGCCTCTGCAAAGAAAAGAAAAGAAAAATAGCAACGCTCTGTGAGAGGCCTTCCCTCCACAGGTCAAACTTAGGTTATATACATATTATACATGCGTGATTGCTGCAATCACCACGTCCCTTTTTCCTTACTGTCCGGTTGGGACCTCTTGCTGCTCGGGGTCGGTGTGTGAGGAGGCATCCAAGGTACCCTTAGGTCGGGGTGTAAGACTACTCCTTCTCACCGCTCCGCTCTCTGGGTTTTTGTCATCATCCTACAACATGGGAGAAAAACTTACATTGGTCAAACTCATGATCATTCCCTGGGCTCTGGTTCATTTTATTCCCCTTTTCCCAGAGCCATAGCGTTTACATTGATTAATGTGGAACCACTTTGTCCGTTTTGGCAGCTGCACTGCGTAAACCATAGGGCTTGCCTTGTCCACTATACTGTACGGCCCCATGTACAGTGGCTCAAAAGCCCCTACCCGGGCATAATTTCTCACCATGACCTGGTTCCCCTACCTTCCACTCTTGTACTTTCTGTGGCTCTAACAGCATTCTATTCTTCTGGTGCTGGCTTCCCATGTTATTTGCAGCTTCCCATTGTACTTTCCTCAAGGTCTCATACAGGCCTTTTACGAGCCTATCCCGGTTGACCTCCTTTGTTTGAGCTTCAGTCAGGACCGGTACCAACACTTGAGTCGGGGCCCTCATCGCCCTACTGGTCATCAGCTCATACGGAGAGTGTCCTGTGCTTTTGGAGAGGCTGGCCCTGATATTCATGAGAACTAGAGGCAGGGCCTCATCCCATTTCTTTGAGTACCCCCCTATCACCTTCCTAAGCCATTCCTTTAAGGTCCGGTTCATCCTTTCCACTATTCTCGATGATTGGGGGTTGTGGGCCACATGCCATTTTCCCTGTATCACTAAAAGTTTCAGGGTGGTCAGCATGACTTGTCCTGTGAAATGGCTCCCCTGAGCTGATTCCACTACCTGGGGCAATCCCCATCGGGAGAACACATCCCTTACTAGGATCTTAGCTTTGTTTAATGCTGTGGCTGTTCGACAAGGGAAGGCCTCAACCCACTTAGAGAAAACGTCCACCAACACCAGACAACACTTGCTGCCTGCTTTTGTGGTGGGCAGGGGCCAAATGAAGTCTATTTGTATAGAATGCCATGGTCCCTCTACCCTCCTACCATGTCCCAACGGTGCCTTTCTACAGTGGGGGTCTGGATTATTCGCAGCGCACACTAGGCACTCCCTGCAATACTCCTTCACCTCTTCCCTGAGATGAGGCCATCAACCCATCTCTTCCACTTTCTTCCAGGTAGTCTCTGGCCCTGGATATCCAGCTCCCAGACCACCGTGAGCTAGCTGCATAAATTCCCCCCGGTACTATGTGGGCACGATCCACCTTTCCCCTTTAAACAGCATCCCCTCTTTGACTACTATATCTGCTGCTCCAAAAGGACCCTCAATTGTTTCCCCTTCTACCCTTTTCTTAATCACGGTTTTTAAAACCGTATCTTGTGCTTGAACCTGGGTCAGGTCTGGGGGCAACTTCACCTCCTGTGGGCCCTCCATATCCCTTATGGCCGAGATCTGTCCAGATCGGTATGGGTCCCAAAGTACTCCCTCCCTGGCCCCCTTTTTTGCTAACCCGTCGGCCTTCTGGTTACCTTTCCATTTAGGCTCGGTTTTTGAGTGCACCTTTACTTTTTGAATGTAATACTCCCCTTTATTGCCCGTAATGCCCAGGATTGAGTTCAGCAGTGGGGCGATTACTAATGGTTTCCCGTCGGCAGACTTGAATCCTCGTCTAACCCATATTGCCAGATATTCAGTGCAAGAATTGCATGTGAACATCGAGTCTGAGCATATTGTGTAGGGGGTTGGGAATTCCTCGGGATGCGTGACCACATAAGCTACAGCCGCCAACTCAGCCTGCTGTGCGCTCAGTGTGCTGAGGAGTTTGATGACTTCTTTATCCCAGCCCCTGGGTCATAAATTCCACACCCTGTCCTACACTCTCCGTTTGTCACCGAGCTGGACCCATCCACATATATATCTCTCCCTATCGGGTGTTGCCCAGCCCAGAATCCCACGTCTTCATCCCATACCCGTTCTACCGTGCACACGTGATTCATCCCTGGATAAATCATGTTCAAGGCCAGCTTAGGTTCTGCCAGTCTTTCCACCCTCAGGTTCATCTGGGAGAGTAGCAATGTCCAGCGGGCAATACGACTGCTACTTACTGTCCTATCTTTTATCATCCCATCCAATAGCATCTGTGCCGGGGTATGACATGTCAGTAAGGTTATTAAAGATGACCCTGTAAACAATTGGAAACGTTTGACAGCCCAATAGCTCGCCAAAAGGTGTCTTTCACATTTCGAGTAACCCCTCTCTACATCTGTCAGGACTCGGGAGGCATAAGCTACTGGCCTCAACTTGTCATGCCATTCTTGGAGCAACACTGCATTCAAACTATCCCCAGTAGCTGCTACCTCCAGATAAAAATCTTCATTCCCATTTATTGCTCCTAGTGCGGGTGCAGTTTGTAAATTTTCCTTTAGGCGAGTAAATGCTTCCTTACAACTCTCATCCCATTCCCATCCTACTCCTTTCCTAAGGAGTCTAAACAAAGGGGCTGCCGTGGCTGCATAGCCTTCAATGTGATAGAATACTCTCCACTTGCCTGGATGAGTGTAGCTCTAACAACACTCAAGAAGCGCGACACCATCCAAGACAAAGCAGCCCGCTTGATTGGCACCCCATCCACCACCTTGAAAATTCACTCCCTCCACCACCGGCATACCGTGGCTGCAGTGTGTACCATCTACAAGATGCACTGCAGCAACTCATCAAGGCTTCTTCGGCAGCACCTCCCAAACCCGCAAGCTCTTCCACCTAGAAGGACAAGGGCAGCAGACGCATGGGAACACCACCACCTCCAAGTTCCCCTCCAAGTCACACACCATCCTGACTTAGAAGTATACCGCTGATCCTTCATCGTCGCTGGGTCAAAATCCTGGAACTCCCTACCTAACAGCACTGTGGGAGTACCTTCACCACACGGACTGCAGCGGTTCAAGAAGGCGGCTCACCACCACCTTCTCAAGGGCAACTAGGGATGAGCAATAAATGCTGGCATTGCCAGCGATGCCCTGATCCCATAAACAAATTAAAAAATAAATAAATCCCTGCAAAAACCTGTCATACCAAGAAAAGATCTCACCCCAGTTACACTCTTTGGAGCGGGTAGTTTGTATACTGCCCTCCTCTTTGCCTCGTCTATAGGCCTTTCCCCTGCCCTAATCATCAATCCTAAGAACTTTACCTCCTCCTGTCCTATTTGGGCTTTCTTGGGGTTTGCCTTAAACCCTGCCTCCCCCAACAGCTTTAGTAGCTCATTCAGTGGTGTCCCGTGGTCCTCTGCACTTTCTGAGAATAATAATAGGTCATCCACGTACTGGATCAATTGGCTAGGCTGACTGAAATTCTTTAAAGCATTAGCCATAAACCGATGGAAAATCGAGGGACTGTTATGAAACCCTTGCAGGAGGCATGGCCACGTATACTGTTGCCCTTTGAATGTAAAGGCAAATTTATACTGATCCTCCCATCTTACTGGGATAGACCAGAACCCGTTAGCTATGTCCAATACAGTGAATATCGCTGCCTCCGCAGGGATATTCCCTATTAGATCGGCTACTGCTGCTACTGTGGGCGCGCATGCTGGAAATCCTTTATTGAGAACCCAGTAGTCTACCATGGCTCTCAATGACTAATCGGGCTTCTTAACTGGCCATAGGGGTGAATTTACGTGGGTCGCTATTGGTCTCAGTACCCCTTGTGCCAGGAGGGAGCTCAGTGCAGTTTCCTTGTCCTTCTCTGCCTCCTGGGGAAAGCTATACTGGTTCTGAGGTCGCGATATTGGGTCCCCGTGTACCTCGACCTCTACCCCCATTACCCTACCACAGTCATGTCGGAGAGTGGCGAACACTGCGAGATTATTTTTCACATACCCCCGATACCTTTCCGGGGTGCTACGGACCAATTGTTCCAAGTCATAGCTACCCTTCGGCTTCATAGTACAGGTGCTACCTTTCATTTTCTCTGCCTTGCGGATAACTAGAATTTCCTCAGGTGTATCTGAACCAACTGCCCCCCATAGACAGTGGTTTCTCATACCCACGATCACATAGTGGGCCAGCATAAAATCAGCTCCGAGGACCCCCGTGCCGGGCTGATCTCATTGCATCAGTACGCATTCCCACTTAGAGACAAGGGGTCCTAACCCTATAGACAAAGGTTTCGATATTGCCCCAGCCTGCTCGTTCCCTGTGAAACCCACTAACTTAAATGGGACCCTGCTCGACCATGGAGAAGTGGTCGGGTTTGGTGAGTGAACCACCGTACTGGAAGCTCCGATGTCCTCTAGATACTTTCCCCGAACGGCCTCTACCCTGAACTCTACACAAGGTCTGCCCCACTCATCATAGGTGAGCAGGCACAGGTGCTCGGGCTGGGCGCGTCCCAGTCATGGGAGAAGTGGGGGCGCCCTGGGCTTTTCACTGCATATGGCAGTGTCCAGCTTTCCCTGGTCATTGTCCATAACCTGCCGTAACGCGGTCACTAGAAGTTCCACCGGGTCTTCTACCTTCTCCTTCTCTGCCTCTACTACCCACGGCTTTGACCCTGAGGGACCCCGTATCCTGGATTTTCTCTTTTTGGGAACTTGCACTCCCTGCTCCAGTGTCCCATTCTACCACAGTTAAAGCACGCCTGGGATCTGTCCATCTTACCCCCCTCCTGCTTCCATTCTTTTCTACCATCCACGCTTCCCTTCATCTCATGTACTTTTCCCTTTTGTTTATTCTCCTCCCCTCGGTTGAATTTAAAAGCCAGAGTCAGTTTCCTTAACACGCCTGGCTCTGTGTTATTAACATCCTCAGAGTCGAACCATGATTCTGCCCTAGCCCTGATCCATGGCAGGCTGTTAGCCAATAGGGTCCTCAACCATTGATTCCTGGGAGCACCTAACAACTGTGCTCGGGCTAGACTTCTCCCCGTCGCTTTCAGATACATGGGCCACAACCTGTCTGCGAATGCATCCGGTGCCTCACCAACCAGCTGTCTGGCCTGCTCGACCTGAAAGAATGGGCTGCCCTGGCTACGTCCCAGTGCCATTAAAATGTTGTCCTTTACCCCGTCCAGGGTACCCGTTCCTAACTTAATGGCTGCCAACAAACCCTGGTACAGCTTCCCATCTAGAGAGAACAGTATCAGCTTTTTCTGTTCGTCGTCGTCACAATTATTGATTCCTCCTATCTGCTCTACATTGGCAAAATGAACAAAGGCATCCCCTCCGTGCTTCAGTTTTAGCACACTGGCCAGCATTTCCTGCCACTGAAGGGATGTATAGGGAAGCACATAATCACTCTGCAATGGCCCTTGACTGCCGCCTTGTGGGGGTGGACCGAACTTTTGCTGTCGCAGGGGACACATCGGTCCCAGTGGTCCCTGTACTTAGGGAGCCGGCCGAACCACTTTATATTGGACCCCATCATAGGGCTCCTTTTTCTCCTCATTCCAGTCTACCCCAACTTTCCCTGGTGCCATGAGGCAAACCATACCCCTGGCCCTGGATAATGCTAGGGTCAACTTACGGATTTTTTCATTACAGGGCCCGTGATCGGCCTCTTCATGTACCCAGTTTTTGACTACCCTGTAGGCCACCTTGATATCTTTTAACGGCTCCTCAGCCTTGTCAGCTCTCTCTGAGTTCCTATTACATTCCTCACGCTGAGCCTGACACTGCCTTCTACTTTCGGTGACCTAACATTGCAGGTACTCTAATGTGTTTCTAGCTGTTTCTTCCTGCACTTTTCTCTTCTGCCTTTCAAAGTTCAAATCTTCTGTCAGCCGGTTCACTATGGCCTCTCGCTCTCCTGCCCTACTTTCTGATTCCTGCTTCTCTATTCTTGAACACTCAACTTTCTCCATGAGCATCTGAATTTGCTTTCGCATACATATTAGCCAAATCGCCTTTTCCTTTGGTTTCTTATGTATACTACTACTCGCCCACGCTACCGCTTTCTCATACGGACTGTCAGAGTGTAACATTTCCCGCACCCAGTGCTCGGAAATGTTTACTTACCCGAACACATACGAGGATACCCTATCCTCCATTGCGGGTTTCTTGCACTTAACCCTGTCCATAAACCTTGACGTCCTGCCGCAGTCGCCAGATTCTGTAAGGGGTTTTCTCCAATACCGGTCCCCCGTTACACACAGTTCTTGGACGTCAGGATTTATAAGAACAAAATACACATGGCACAGGGTTTTGGCTCAACCTTTGTCTTATGTTCATTAATAAATAGACATTCTTATTATGAACACAGCTAGCTTTTGCTAGACACTTTTATTGAGCACATGTGGACTAGGTACAGTGTCTGTAGAGGCTTCCATCTTGACTGCTGCCTTGTGGGTAGCCTAGTGCCTCATGAGTAATGTAGTCTTAATATATGTACAGCTGGGTAGTGTAGTCTTATACATACAGCTATATGCAGCTCTACGGCTCCACCTAGTGTCCACTATAGAATGACATGTTATTGATCGTTACATCCCCCTTTCTTTGAGGTTTAACAAAATCAATATCAATCAACTTTCAAGAAAACAATAAAGATAATATCAGTAACACTTTTGTTAGTGCTCTATAAACATAAACATTTTCAAAACAGTCAACACATTTTCAAAGCTTTACATTGTACTCAAAGATTAAGTCTATCAGGCTCTTTTGCTTCACGTGTGGATCTTCTCAACACAGGTAAGTCTGATGTGTCTTCATGAGATTGTTCTGGTGGTGAATGACAAGATGCAGTTGCGGCATTGTCATCAATCTGCTCTTGTATAGATCGAGGTCTCCTTGCGATCTTTGCTTGGAGAGGGTTTCAGTGTTTCCTTCACTCTTCATGCCATAACCCTCAATGTAGTCAATGCACTCTCGAAAAACTGCTGGCAGCTGGATCCCATCATACAGCATAGTCCTCTCAGCAGCCTCGGCTAATGGAACACCAAAGATTGGCCTGCGGGAAGAAGGAGTATCCACCGGAATTGCTTCCTGCTCTGGTGCAGGCTTCTTCTTTTTCTTTTTCTCTTTCCATTGCTTAACAACATCTGCTGCGGTTATACCTTTAGACTTTATCTCCTTGTGTTTTTCCTCTTTGTGCTTTTCTTCCTTTGGCTTCTCTTTGACCTTAAAGTCTTTTTCTTTCTTCTTGGAGAAACTAGGCTTTTTGAAGACATGGATACCCTTTGGCCTTTTCATCCTTGATGGGCTCTCTGCTTTATCACCTGAGTCATCTGGTCTGCTTATGGCACAGTTTATATGGTAGACTCTCTTGACCAGTTCTAAGTCTTCACAAGCTTTGTCACCTAGTATCGAATCAAGTCTTTCAGCCACAACAGAAAACATGAGATGATGCACTTTGTCTTTGACTGTCACTTTAAGTCTGCATACACCTAAGCTATCTATTTTCTGTCCATTATAGCTCTTCAGTAGTAATGACTTTTTCTGTATTTTGGGCTTTTCTTTCATATTTTTTATGTCACTCATACTGATTAAGTTTGCTTTTGCCCCAGTGTCCAGTTTCAATGTAACTAATGCTCCATTTATCTGCCATGGGATCAACCATTTGTCCACTTTTACTGCATTGACTTTATGTTCAGCATTGTCCATTTCTGAGGGCTGCACATTTTCTGTATCTTTTTTGATATTGTCACATGACACCATTCCTACAAAAAATGTCTCACTTAAATCAGTGTCCTCAATCACATTAACTTGTTGCCCTTTCGTTGTTTTTACTTTTGAAAAGCATTGTTTGGCAAAGTGATTCTTTCCATTACACTTTGTGCACATTTTTCCAAATGCTGGGCATTGTCTTAACTGGTGTTTGTAACCACAGCATTTACAATTAGAAATGTCATCCTCCGATAGCTTTTCATTTCTGTTCTGCCCACGTTTCTTCCCCTTGTAGGACACAGCACCGACAGCAGCATTATCACTCATTACAATCGCATCATTATTGATTTCACTGAAAGTCTTCGCGTGCTTTCGAACTAGCTCGCTGGCTTGGCATATTTTCACCGCATTTTCCAAATTTAGTTCGGTTTCTCTCAACAGACGTTCCCTGACTTTTTTATCATGAATACCAAACACAATCTGGTCACGAATCATGGATGCTTTGAGCTCAGAGAAATTACATGTCTGTGCTTTCAGTTTCAGATCAGTTATAAAGCTATGAAAAGTCTCATTTTGTTGCTGTGTCCGAGAACGGAAGATGTATCTTTCATACGTCTCATTCTTTTTGGGAGAGCAATGTGCATCAAATTTTTTAGCACATCTTTTAATTTTTCTCTGTTCTCCGCTGGATTAAATACAAATGTATTAAATACCTCTATCGCCTGTGGGCCTGCAACCGTAAGCAGCAACGCTATCTTCCTTGCGTCTGGCTTCGTACCGAATCCGATGGCTGCAACGTAGAGTTCGAATTGCTGTTTAAAAGTCTGCCAATTGTAGTCGTTTTTTTCTGTGAGTTTCAAACGCTCTGGTGGCTTTAAATTCTCCATGTCGCTTTTCACAATTTTTAGCAGATCTTCACCATCCTGGTACCATCTTATGTTCATTAATAAATAGGCATTCTTATTATGAACACGGCTAGCTTTTGCTAGACACATTTATTGAGCACATGTGGACTAGGTACAGTATCTGTAGAGGCTTCCATCTTGACTGCTGCCTTGTGGGTAGCCTATTGCCTCATGGGTAATGTAGTCTTAATATATGTACAGCTGGGTAGTGTAGTCTTATACATACAGCTATATGCAGCTCTACGGCTCCACTTAGTGTCCACTATAGAATGACATGTTATTGATCATTACACTTTGATTTGTTCGTTTATTGAACACACACACAATTACTTCCCTAGTATAAACCCTATGTATTATATCAGGCTAACAACCTCAAAATACAAATCCCTACGCAAGGGTCATTTGCATCGACACAATATGACAGTTAAACCCATCCGCAATGTGACTGTCACATATAAAGTTACCCAGACTCAGTCACAAAACCCTTATTGTGATCTGACTGAAACTCACAAACTCACTCAGACTCAATCATAACAGCCCCCTCTTTGATTTAGCTGAAACATACAATCACCACTCCCGATCGGCTGTCTCTTGGAGTTGATTGTAGGCCCGAATCTTTCTGTTCACTGTTCTGCCGTCACCTTCCCACACACTATCTTCGAAGTGAACTTACTTTAAATCAAAACCAACTTGCAGTATTTCCTGGCCCCCTCTTGAGCATACGATTCGTTTCAAAATATGTGAATTGTTCCTGGTATTGTCCATTGATTTAAGATATCTTTCTGACAATGCAACCCTCCGAGGGTGACTGCATATGCGAGGTTGTTGGTTTCTGTTAGCATTCGTATTCAAAAGGTTCGCGGCCCGGCCACATTGTCTAGGCCTGCACTTAAACTGGTTATTCGGGGGCCATGGTCTAAGGTGGACAATGTAACCCCTTAAGGTACATGAATATGCAAATGTTCTTGTACCTTCCCTAGACAGAAAACCTTCGTATGGCAATTCAGCCGCAATGTCTGAATTAACCCTTTATTGTCCAGCTCTTTTTGCGGGCTGTGTACTTCTGGGTTTTTATATTTCATAGTCCAATATTTTTACCGTTGGGGGGGTTAGAAATCGATCCTACAAGCGTCAGGTGGTTGAGGAGAAGGTTGGTGGCGTTGTTGTTAGTGCTACTGGTGTGCCTGGTGCTGCTGGTGCTGGGGCTCATCGTGGCCCGATTCTGAGGACCAAGTTGAGTCAGTATAAATGGTACCCATGTTGACGGAATAGATGGCAGGTCAAGCAGAGTTGAGAGAAGCAATCTGTCAGTGGTGTGATAGGTTGTACCAATGAGGTGAGACTGGATGGTGACTTTTCTGCGATCACTTGCAGCCTGTAGAAAGCTAAATCTGCGCTGGGAATGCAGTCAGCAACAGCTTCTGCCTGAGGAAAGTGATCAGCTGTGAGGTGAGAGCTTTTATAGTACATTTCATGCTGTCACCTAATCAGCTGGAGCAATGGCCACTCAACTCCCATCTTAGGCTGACAGACATGGTTCCTGAATTGCGTGAATCCCGTGGGTAGCCAGGGAAATGTGAAAGGTAGGCTGAAAAAGGCGCTTAAATGTCTGACAACTACCTGTTAATGATTTGAACTAGGTCGCCCGCCTCTGCCGGTCAGGTCACAGCCGCACCCGCAAACGCGCCTGAGGGAAAGACGCGTGGGGGAGGGAAGACGGCAGGTCCCCGACCCACTCCAACTTATTTCAAATTTCAAACCCGACCTGCCTCTGATCGCACCCACATGGACCCCAGGAAATTCTGGCTGTTAACTCTGTTTCTCCCCACACAGATGCTGCCTTACTTGCTGAGTATTTCCAGCATTTTCTGTTTTTATTTCTATTCTCCTGAATCTGATTAGGGAGGAAGTATCTGGGACACTGGTTATAGTCATCAAAGAATAATTTGATCTTGATCGAATTCTGAGGGACTGGAGGCAACCAAACATTAGCATTATTTTTAAGAAGGGCAAGAAATCTGACTTAGGTATCTCCAGGCCCATTAGCCGAACATAAATAAGGTGTAAAATAATAATTCTACGGTGTCGGCTGAAGACATACTATGTAACAATAACTTAAGAAATAGCCAACATGGATTTAGCTGGGGATGGTGCTTCTAAAACGTCCTTGTCTTCTTTGATGACGTTACAAATAAAGTAGGTAGGGAACACCCTAAAAGATAGGCCGGTAATATCCTTGGAGCTGCTCCTCTCCATCTCGTAGCAGCAGAACTACGTCAATTTTTCCACCACACTTCTGCTGAAGATACGGCAACAGAGTGGGAGCAGCTCTAAGAAAATTTCTGGGCATAGTTTCTTAATATTTTTAAACGCTTTTGACAAGGATCCACATGGAAGACTTTTAATAGAATTAAAATGATAGAAACGGATAATATTTAGGAAAATAAGTAGGATAAAGCGAGTACCACTGGCATCATAGCTTAGAACTCAGTTATTTTTTATCTATATAAAACAGGTTAACGGCTTTGTTAAAATAGCAATAAAGAATTTCAGATGAACATATTTAGCATCTGTAAGTTAGAATCTCATTGATCAATGTCAGTGCTGTAGGGGGTGGTGTGTGGTGGTGTTTGGCGCGTACGCCCAGTCAGTTATGCCCCTGGGTTGTAGACACCGGACTTAGGTACAAGGCGGCGGTACAGAGAAGACTCGAGTAGACAGGTGATTGGATGGAAACAAAAACCAAGATTTTATTGAAGAGGAAAAACTTGATACAATCTTATGGAAAATTACTAGTGTACTTCTATAGGCAAAAATACAAAAGAAGAATAACTATACTTATACAGGGAATGGGGAACACATGGCACATCGAGGGAAAACAACTATCTTAACAATCCCCTTATCCTTATCCCACCCCCTATGCCTAACTAGATTAAGCTATGAGGGGTCAGAACTTCATGCTCACCAATCAAAAGGTTTGTTAGACTCAAAACAGCGGTTGGGTTCGGGGTTCGCTCTTGGTGCTCTCTGGAGCCTGCCGTCGTCACGTGGCCTCCGAGCACTGCAAGGGCGTTGTCCAGGTTCGAGTACCCAAAAGTTAAAGGCCTAGAAATTCATTGTAGCCACTTTTTGGGCGGTAAAGTCGGGCGGCCGCTAAAGTTTGCGCCCGGCGCAAAATCGAGGCCACTTCTCCGATATTCATTAGCTTCGCCCTAAGAGTTTGCTCGAGCGCTAAAACTGGCGCTGCACGCCTCTCTTTAGGCACTAAGCCGGAGGTGCTGAGCGAGAGCGCCGAGGCCGGGCGCAGCGCAGGTGCGGCCATCTCGAGATTGACAGCAGACACCCTGGCGCCGGCCAGCTCTTAAGGGGGAAGGGTCGACTTGGTCTGCTGCCACGCCCTGGATAGTGGAGCCCTCCAGCTAGGCCTGAACACTGCTGCTGGACCCAAATAGCGCCTGAAGCCATGCAGAAGGCCCGTGAACGAGCGCAGCGTTTCTCAGAGCTTGATCTGAGTGTGCTGGTTGGTGCTGTGGAGAAGAGGCGCCATATTTTGTACCCGGACAATGGCAGGAAGGCGCCGGGCCACGTCTACCGGAGAGCCTGGAGGCATGTCGCCAGCAAGGTGTCAGCCAACAGCGAGGTCCCCAGGAGCGGTGTCCAATGCCGCAAAAAGTTTAATGACTTCACTCGGATTGTCAGGGTGAGTACCCTTTCCAGTGTCCTCCTCATCCTTGCATGTGCACCTCACATTATGGGCAAAGGGACCTGAAAGCCCTAATGGCCAGCCCTCATGCAGCAGCTATGGGACAGGCATGAACATCAATTGCACATTCTGCACTTAACACACTGGCCAAGCTATTCCACCATGGGAGGCAGTGCACACAAGATCAGGGCTACACACTGGCCAGGCTATTCCACCATGGGAGGCAGTGCACACAAGATCAGGGCGACACACTGGCCAGGCTATTCCACCATGGGAGGCAGTGCACACAAGATCAGGGCTACACACTGTACTTAGAGGCTGTCCTTTCTCTTGCAGGCCAAGCTGGCCAATAATAAGAGGAGCCGGACTGCGACCGGGGGAGGCCGACCCCAGATCCAGCCGCTCACCGAGCTGCAACATCGCATGGAGCGCATCATGGGTGGCCGGGTGATTGGCCCCGTTGCAAGTGGAGATGCCGACCCTGTTCTGGGCACCAATGGTAAGGACATCACCTTTTGGACCTCTCTCGTCCCACTTGCGCATCAGATCTACATCCTTTGCCACTGTCCGACCAATGCGCTGAATGCCACCACTCATGCATCCCTCGCTGACGCCCTCTCCTCACTCTAAAGCTACTCTTGTGCCTTCCTGCTTTCAGATGGTGAGGAGGAGGTCCCTGAACTTGCCAGTGACAGCCCCTCAGAAGAGGAGGAGGAGGAGGAGCAAGAGGAAGGCGGCCCATCAGGGGAACCCTCAGCCGCGGCAACCCATGCGAATGTAGGGGACACGTCTTCCCTGGAGGGGAGCGTGGCGGAAGTGTCGGAGGGGAGGGGAGCTCATGGGACCTGCGGCCGGCAGAAACGCAGGAGGGGGGTGGAAGCTCAGTGGCCTTCTCCCCAGAGGGGGGAAGGGTCGGAGGGGAGTCCAATTGCTGGGCCCAGCGGCGTCCAGCAACGCAGGAAGGGTCGGCCAGCTCGGCGGCCTTCTCCCCAGAGGGAGAGTCCGGCCTCCAGTCTGGAGATGGTCTTCGCCGAGGAGATGGGACGCCTCGAGGACTTGTCCGCGGACTCGGAGCGCCGGCACACGGAGCTCATGGGGGTAGTGGCACGGTTGCCTGAGGCCATCGAGTCCCTCTCTTGGAGTGTGACCGACGTCGGGGCCTCACAGGCCATCAGTTTGGCGGAATTCGGGGCAGAGCAGGCAGCGAGTCGGGCGGCATTCGGGGCAGATCAGGCAGTGAGTCGGGCGGCATTCGGGGCAGCTCAGGCAGCGAGTGGGCAGCTGATCAGTGGTGCCGTGCAGTCACTGGGTGCTCTGATGAGGTCACTGAACAGGGCAACACGGGCACTCACTGCTGCCACACTCGCTGTGTCAGCCAGGCATCGCCAGGGCACCCGGCGCGCTGCAGCAGCACAGCGGTCTGTCCCTCGGCAGATTGGTGCGCATGCTGCAGTGCTGGCCTGGGCGAGTGCCAGTGTCTCAGGTGACCAGCGAGCGCCTGCCATCCGCCAGCTTGCCCTCATTCCTCCAGCCGCCACTGCCACTCCCCCAGTGGAGCTGCCAGGAGCTGCTGCAGCGACTGATGCTGGCCAGCCACAGCTGCAGCATTCAACAGCCGCCCGCTCGACGGCCAGACCTCGACTAGGCCGACCCCCAAGGGCATCTGCCGTCACGACATGTGCCCCTCAGGAGCCTGCCCCAGCCTTGCAGCAGCCAATGGCCTTACTTTGAGGAGGAGCAGCAGGGCGGGCAGGGGCCACACAAAGATGGCCAAGGCATCGCCCTAGCGGGCCAAAAAGTCGAATGTGTGGCCAGTTGTGTTTGTTTTTTGAGGCCGAGAATTGGATGTCTGTTTTTTGAGGCCGAGAATTGGATGTTTGTTTTTTGAGGCCGAGAATTGGATGTTTGTTTTTTGAAGGCCGAGGATGTGATGTTTGTTTTTTACGAAGGCCGAGGATGACGGCCATTTTAGTTGCACTGTTTTGTTAATCCTCTCCAGGTTGTGGGAGCGAGTAATGTGTTTGAGTGTTTTTTGGGGGTTTCGTCTGTTTTTGGTTTTCATGTGGGAAGGGCCCTGAGTTTGTACAATAAAGCATTTTATTTATTAACATTGTCCATGTTTGATCTTTGAAGTGTTTGTTGCCTTAACCGGCTGAGGGCTTGCAGAGCGGCTGCAATCATGTTCTTTCATTGGCACAAGCCATTCCCTGACAGGGTCCTAGAAGTGACGTTCAATAAGCCGCCGACGGGTGGCCCTTGGACCTTCTGCCTCCCTCCTGGGCTGGTACTCCTCGTCCTCCTCCTCCTCATGCTCCTCCTGCTCCTCCTCCTGAGGTGGTGGTCCAACGTGAGGTGGCAGTGCCTGAGTCCTGCGGATAGCCAGGTTGTGCAGCATGCAGCAAACGACGACGAATTGGGAGACTCGCTCCTGCGAATACTGGAGGGCTCCCCCGGAGCGATCGAGACAGCGGAACCGTTGCTTGAGGACGCCGATTGTTTGTTCTATGATGTTCCTAGTCGCTTGATGGCTCTCGTTGTATGCCTCTTCAGCAGGGGTCGTGGGCGCGCGGAGCGGGGTCATGAGCCAGGTACACAAAGGATAGCCTTTGTCTCCGATAAGCCATCCTCTTGGGTGAGGCTGTGCCTGGAACATATCAGCCACAGTTGTCTGTCGCAGGATAAAGGCATCGTGGCTGCTGCCTGGAAAGCGGGCATTGACAGCTAGGATGCGCTGCCTGTGGTCACACACCAGCTGTACGTTGAGGGAATGGTAGCCCTTCCGGTTGCGGTAATCCTCGGCATGCTCCAGAGGTGCCCGCAAAGCCACATGCATGCAGTCAATGGTGCCCTGCACCATGGGGAAGCCCGCTATTCTTGCAAATCCCACTGCACGCTGCTGCTGCTTGTCCAGGGTCATGGGGAAGGAGATGAATTGATGTCTCCTTCTGAAAAGGGCATCGGTCACCTGGCAGATGCAGCAATGCACGGCGAACTGGGAGATGTTAGCGATGTCCCCAGCAGCGGATTGGAAGGAGCTGGTGGCATAGAAGTTGAGAGCCACCGTCACCTTCACTGCCACCGACAGAGACGTCCTGCGCATCAGCTGTGGCTGCAGATCTCTGTGAAGCAGCTGGCAGATGTCTGCAACCACCTCCCTTCTGAATCGCAGCCTCCTAACACACTTCGCGGCAGACATGGTCAGATAGGAGGACTGCTGGCGGTATACCCTGGGTGGGTAAGGCCTCAGTTGGCGACGCCTGTTGCCCCCTCTGCATCTAGCCAGGGCTGCCACTCTCTCACGGCGTCTGTAAGCCCTTCTGGCATAAGGCTGAAAGTCAGCGTTGGCACCCAATGCAGCCCCCATTATATGCTGGCAAACACTGAGCTCTCAATGAAGGCAAAGATAATTGCTAAGCTCTGGCCTGAGCCAAAAATACCTGTCCTAGTGTTGGTCCAAACCAGTAAGCTCTCCTCCTTGGTCGCTTTCCAAAAAACCGTTGCACAAGAGCGAATGCTGCAAAATGGCTGGCCTTTATAGTGCAGGGTAAGTGCCCTTTAATTAGCGCTCCCCGCGGCCCACCTCGGCTGTGTACCGTTCCACGTCACAGTCGTTAGGGCTGCCCGGCGCACAATGGGCCGGCACGAGTGAAGTTCCTGTTCGGGGCGCACAAAGGGCATTGCACTAGGAAATGACGTCATGATCTGCGCGCGCAGCAGGGCGCGCGCTAAGACTTTGCGCCGGCGCTAAATGTGTACTGAAGTTGGGGCGAGGCGCAGATCGCGCTGCGCCCGGGCGCTAAGCGCCTAGCGCTCGAGATCTACTCCTCCTAAGGCGCTAATGGCTGGCGCACCCAACTGAATTTCTAGGCCAAAGTCTCTGTTTAGGTACTTTACCTTGCAGGGATGATTTTTCGTCGACAGCCGACAGATTGTGTGCAGATATTTGAAGGTCGGCTGAGGCTGAAGGCCCGATAATTCAAAGCCTCCCCTCAGTTCGTCTCCTCAGTTGGTCTTCTTCAGCCAGTCTTCCTCAGGTGGTCTTCCCTCCTCCCCTCATCGCGTCCCGTCTCGCCTGGCCTGAATTGTCCATGTCCGCCCGACCCGGTGCCGGGGCTAGTTCCAGATGGAGTGGGAAAAAGGCACGGGCAAAGGCCAGGGGGTAAGCGTGGGATGGGGAAAGAGCTGCAGCCACGAGGGTGAGGGGCCGAAGAGCAGCAGCACCAGCACACCAACCAACAAAGAACACACCGATTGCTACCTGGGGGCCTTCAATTATACCTTTGTCGAAAACCCTTATTTGCGCGCTAAATCAGGTTAGTTCTTTGTCTTAATCTTGGCGGGCTATTTTATATAATGGTAGCAATCCATACTGTTTTTAGATGGCCGGTAATCGCATCTACCGGCCCGATAATTGACTTGTATTGTCATGAAAGTTCCTTAATGGGCCTGTCCAGCCTCGATGGCTCTGTTAATCTGTTTCCAATAATATATGTAGACTGCTTGATGGCCTTAACTATAGGCCTAAACTGAATTTAGATTTGTCTCCAATTCGGTCTAATGCATAATTCAGAGTCCTGTCTGGTTCCAAAATACAAAATCTCTCTTCACAGAAGCCTGCAGCTTGGTTTCGATCTACAAGCTGTCTGCATTGCAGAGTCCATTTTAAAATCTCACAGGCTTGCTGCCACGAGGCACAGACGCCATCTTGGGTACCCTTTTTGATTTAAAATGTCCACGCAGGGTCCCGTTTATTAATAACAGCCTTTGGGTGAATGCAGAAATTTTGCAAATCTTACATTCCCCCCGTGATACTAAATCTTGCTTGAAGTATCATACATTTAAGGTGAGCAAAATTTTTCTGACCCTCCATAGTCACCGTTCCCCTGTAATTACCTATCTAATATACCCACGACACATGCACTTCCCATTCCGCGAAAATGTAGTGTACATCAGCATACAGAGAGTAAAATTACAGACTTTACACACACATCCAAGCATGGAGGGGTCCAACACCCCTGCACCACTTGGTACACATATCTTTATTAAACCGCATCGCAAAAAAATAACAAAAGAAAAACCTTTGATAAAAATAACAAACACAAAAGAAATGACAATCCTTTAATCAAAATACAGGGAAAAAGACTTAAACCGGCGTATCTCCCTCCACCTTTACATAGTGTTCCTTCCAAATCCTCTGGTTTCGGAATTCTGACCACCGACCTTTTCCCATACCCTGAATACAAACTAAATACAACACTATCCCTAACTGACAAACCACGAGAATGTGGGAAGCCAGTCTGATCCACGAAGGGACCTCTATATTATTGAAAATGTTCCACCAGGGTGGAGTCACAATATCCAATATCTTAGTCCCTATCTCTACTGTTTTCTGATCGAGTGTATAAAAATGTTTCTGTGAAACTATAACGACTTTGAGTATTTTGGTAAGGTGTTCAGGGAGAGGGGGAATTTTGTAGCCAAAGTGCGCTACGTACTTCTGCAAATCCGGAAAATTCTCCTTCACAGTGAGGTGAACAGTGGAGGGTTCAGGAATTGGAGCAATTCGCTCCTGGGCCACTTGAACTTCTGCCTCGGGTTTAAAACAGAAACTGCTGTCACTAACCAGATACCAGCTATGCTGTCCATGCTGGTAGTGGGACGCGCCGGTGGTGACACAATATGTCCCACCTCCTATATATGCTGCCTGCGGGGGAACATGGCCTTGTGTCATTGCCTCCATGGTACGATTTATAGGTACAATCAGCAGCTCTGAACCCACACTGCGGTTTTGAAAAGGCATTCAAGTGCTGGGGACACAGGATTATGTGTGCTCCCCGGCTCCGGCACCCTGAGAGGTCAGTACCTGTCATAGCGTGCTCCCACTTAATGACGTAAGGCGGGACCGCTGTGAAACGAATGTGTGCACCCCCTTGAATGACTCCAATGTTCTCCACCCTGTATTCCGGTGCAGGTCGGGCTGTCCTACCCATGACCGGCATCCTAACTACTACTCCCATGATTGTGTGGTTGGACCGCCCACAATCCACGGGGACTGGGTAGGCTTCAAAGGCTAGCCGGAGTTGGCACGGGCTCAATGCATTCTCATGTAACCCCTTCACGGTTCTTTAGATATATGTGAGATGTGGTCTCTGTTGTAGACAGTATTCTATAGTCCAGTAAGGAGATCACTACTACAATGGCTTAATTCTAACTATCTTACTTTATAGTTTTAACATCAGACAGTATAAGAAGATTACAGGTCAATGAACTAAATTAGACATTTGCATACATTAGAATGACTCTAGACATAATAAACATACATTCTCCATTTACATGGATTCAAAGGACTGTCCCTGTGTCCAAATTCGAGTGCACTCTTTCGTTGGCGCGCTTAAGTTGGAGCTCATGGTATGTATAATGTCTGCAAGACTTACGGCTCCGAACCCCTTCGTTGAATTCTCTTCACGATCACTGAATCCCACTTTGAGTTCTGGATGCAGAGCACACAGCAGCCGCTGGAGTTGGTGACTCTCTCTCTCTCTCTCTGCAGCTTTTCCAAGTAGCTCCCCATCAGCACGAGGCAAGCAGCTCTCCCCAGACCTCTGCCTTGCAGATCTGGGTTCAGACGACGATCCCCCGGTACTGGTGACTTGCAGCCAGCCAGTTCAGGATGCAGTGCTACTAATACGAAGGGCAGCGGCCGAGTTTGGAAGCCCGGGACGGGGTGCGGCAGCCATTTGCCTCCTGAGCCCTCTTTTCAGAGCTCCTGCCCTCTCCTCTTCCAGTCGCTCTCTGCAGCTTTTCCCGCTCGAAAAACCCGACTCCACCCCTTCCTCCTGGGGTTTCTGCCTGGAGACAGCGCAGCCTCACTGTCTGCAACAGTTGATACTGGTGCAGAATTATGGAAAGTCTGCTCTTAGTCACATTGTGTCCTTAAAAGTTCTTGCCGTACCTTCACATGGCAACTTTAACCCAGGGATTTATAACAATGATAATACAGTGTCTAAGTTAAAGATTGATAACCATACTTAGCGTACATAACATTTCCAGTGGGTATTACACTCAAAAGGGTGGAGAGCTGCGAGGTGCTTGTTGCTAATCCAGGAGGGGACCAAACCTTGTTTTAAATCCTACAGATTACTGCGGCCCTCGCCCAGTAACCACGCCCCATAAAACACGCACACCTCATTCTGCGCAGCCTGTTCAGAAGCATTCCTGTCCTCCCTTATGAGAGCATTTACCGTCTTTGCGTGCTTTTCCAACTCAGCTATGATCTCCTTTAAATGGACCGTCATGGCCTGGTCCTCATGCAACTCTGAGACCACTATCTTGTTCTCATCCAGTAATATCTTTTTTAAAAAGACGATAGCAAAATTTTTAACTGTGTTTTTAAAACCATTTATCTGGGTCTGCAGCTCTATGCCATCCAAGCTGTTGGTGACAGAGGACCCAGTATTAAACGCAGTAAAAACATCATTCCATACACCCCTTCTTTGCCTCCCTGCATTACTCAAAAATTTTTGGTGTGTGGTGTAGAGTTCGGTCTTGTCCACGTGGGCAAAATCGAACTCGTAAAACTTCTTGAAAATGTCCTTTAATAGGGCCTGGTATAACTGCTCTGTTTCTTTGGGGCACCACTCCGGTAAATGTAACTCCGTGAGATTTAAAATCACGGAGGCTACCGCATAGTTTACCCCCTGGTACAGCATCTGATCGGTGGGGACTAATACCAACCCATTCCCTGGTCCCTTGGTGGTGGTGGGGCAACCTTCCCTGGATAACCTCACCGCCTGCACTGTGGGCGGGGCACAAGCTCAGTGGCGTTGACCGGGATCGGGGTGTAAGGGACCGCACACACCTTCAGGCTGGGATCCCACTTCATCCCCTCCCCGGTGTCGTGCCACTGCTGGTGGAAAACAATGGATATGCCTGCGGGGCAGACCTTCTCTGACCCCCACATACAGATGTAAATCCCTTGATCCGGTCCCCACCACTTGTCCCAACACACGCTTAGTCCTCCATGAGTCCCGGTAATCGTCCGATGGGTGTTGTTTCCCAACCGTTCCCACTCGACTTCAGGGTTCCTCATGTCCTTGCTCAACTTCCTGAGCCACCACCACCTATCCAGTGGAATGTGTCCTTTACACGTTAAACATATTCGCTTTCCAATGGTGACGCTGACCCTCGTGGTAACGACCCGTACCCTGGGGCACAGGAGGGAGGCTTCCCCGTACGTGAATCAGGTCTGGCTGGAGTACTGAGATGAATTGGACCCCAGCCATCCTGGCCACCATCCTTCGTGGAAGCAAATGGCGGTCTCCTCCACATCCCATTCACCGTTCCCATCGATCGCTAGGGGCACCTTGTCTCCCGAACACCCGTAGATGTGGGAGTCCTGGATGTCGCCACTCCTCTCCACACTCATCCCGATCAGGGCAAATAGGATTACGATCCATTCCATTCCAAAAATCTTTCTGCAAAAAGATGTAAAATCATGCAGCCAGGTCCCCAAGAGATTCTCTGGCTTGGTGAAGCATGGTCGGGTCCCGCGACCTCGACCCAAATATACACTCTTAACAGACTACTTACATAAAACTACCCATCACCTTATTTAACTTAAATTATAAACACCCAAACTTAAGCTAAATAATTAAACTTTACTTAAACTTAACTTAAACTAAACTATATACATCCACCGCCCATCTCTGGGCGGCCAGGCTAATCCCTGGTCGGACTGCGGCTCGCCGCTACCCCCGGCGTGACCGCACCGTCCTTGACTGTTGGTCCCTCGCAGCCCGTGTCTGCTGGCTGAGGGCCTGTGTCCTTGGACCTCTCCCTGGCTCGAGGGGCGGCCTTTGGTAACTGGAGGGCTGGTGACTATGGCTTTCTCGGCTGGGGCGTCCGTGGGGACCTTCTAGGGGCTTTGACGGGTGGGGCTTTCTTGGCCGCTGGGCCTTTTACCCGAACCGCTGCTCCCCCAGGCTTGACCCCTCCCGAACCTGGGCTACGGGCAGGTAACTTTTCGCAGCCTGCTGCTGCGAGCTGAGAGTCTCTGCCCCCAGGTCCCATGGCTGGGTCCAGGGCAGTGTTTTCAACCTCAGGTCCCTCCCTCTCTACACCTGGGTTAGGGGCGGGGTTTTCGCCCTCATGTCCCTCTCCCTCGTCTGGATCCCAGAAGAGTGGGGGAGCGTCCCAATCGATGGGCGGGATGGCCCCTCCCTTCAAGCAAGCCACAGCGCCTGCCTGTTCAGTCTGTGAACTCGCTCCTGCTGCAGGCTGAGGATCTTTATCCTCAGACCCTTTTCCAACTGGCTGCTTTCCCCTTTCAGGTGTAAACAGCTTACACTGATTGATATGGAACCATTTTGTATGCCGGGGCATCTTCACAGCGTACACCATGGGGCTGGCTTTATCTACAATACTGTAGGGCCCCATGTATAATGGCTCCAAACTACGTACTCGGGCATAATTCCTTACCATAACCCGATCTCCTATCTCCCACTCGTGGTGCTTTCTCGGTTCGAGCAGCAATCGGTTACTCCGATGCTGCCTTCCCACATTCCCAGCCGCCTGCTCATGGACCTGCTTCAGGTGCTCAAAGAGGTTTCGGGCGAACCTGTCCTGGTTTACCTCCCTGAGCTGACCCTCCGTGAGCACTGGGGCTAGTACATGGGTGGGGATCCGCATGACCCTGCCAGTCATTAGCTCGTACAGGGAGTACCCCGTGCTTTTAGACTGGCTAGCCCAGATCCCCATCAAAAACAACGGTAGGACTTCGGCCCATTTACGGGGCGAGTCCACCGTTTCCTTTCTTAACCTTTATTTCAGGGTCCGATTCATGTGTTCTACAATCCCCGATGACTGGGGGTTGTGGGCTACGTGCCATTTCCCTTCGATGCCTAGCAGCATCAGGGTGTTCTGCATCACCTGTCCGGTGAAGTGACTCCCTTGGTCGGACTCCACAAATTGTGGTAGTCCTCACCTCGAGAACACTTCCTGGACTAGGGTCCTGGCAGTACCCAGAGCTGTGGCAGTTCTGCAGGGAAAGGCCTCTACCCACTTGGTAAACACGTCCACCAGGACTAGGCAGTACTTATAGCCTCCCTGGGCGGTGGGCAGGGGCCCGATGTAGTCGACTTGTATCAACTGCCATGGTCCCTCTACCCTCCTGACGTGTCCCATAGGGACCTTCCTTTTGTGGGGGGTCAGGCTTGTTCGCAGTGCACGTAAGACAGCCTGCACAGAACTCACGGACATCGTCCCTGAGTCCCGGCCACCATCCCGCCTGTTCCACCCGTTGCCAGGTGGTCTCAGGCCCGGGGTGTCCCGCTCCTGGACCCTCATGGGCCAGTTGAAGGAATTCCCTCCAGTGCTGCTGCGGCACAACCCACTGTTCCCCCCGGAACAGCATACCCTCTTTAACGGAGAGAGTCACTGTGCCAAATGGACATTGTATCTCCTTTCCCTCAGCTATGGCACCGAGGACTGCTTTGAGGACGGGGTCTTGGGCTTGGACTGTCTTAAGGTCTGGGGCTAATGCTACTCCTACACTCCCTTGGGTCCCGTCCTTACCTCTGACTGCTGCCATGGGTCTGGACCCAAATGGGTCCCAGAAAGTGCCTGTGCAGGCACCCTCCTTGGCGAGCAAGTCAGCCTGCTGGTTGACTTGGCCACAGGGTTCTGTGGAGGAATGGGCCTTCACTTTGTGAATGAAAACCTCCCCTTCCTCCCCCACTGCTGCCAGGATCTTTTCCAGCAGGGGCTTTACTGTGAGGGGTCTCCCATCAGCGGAGGTGTATCCGCGGCGGGACCAGATGGCTAGATACTCTGTACACGAATTGCACGTAAACATGCTGTCCGAGCAAATCGTGTAGTGGGTGGGGAAGATTTCGGGGGGTGTAATGATGTACACCACCGCGGACAGTTCAGCCTGCTGGGCACTCATGGTGCTGGGGAGCTTAATCGCCAGGGCAGAGTTTGCCGCTGGGTCGTAAACTCCACACCCTGTGAGACGCTCACCAGCAGATACCGTGCTGGAACCATCTACATAGATCTCGTGGCCTGTGGGATGTATCCCGGCCCGTAATCCTATGTTTACTTCCCAAACCCCTTCAATGGAACAGCGATGGGCTGTTCCAGGATATACCATGTTGGCTGCAAGCTTTGGCTCACAGAGACCCTTCACCTTCAGATCCATCTGTGAAAGGAGCAAGGTCCAGCGGTCAATGCGGGCACTGCTCACTGTTCCATCCTTGATCCTCCCGTCCAGAAGCATTTGGGTGGGTGTGTGATGGGTGAGGAGGGTGATGGGAGAGGTGCTTGTGAAGATCATTGATCTTTTCACAGCCCAATGTGTGGCCAAAAGATGCCGCTCACAATTGGAAGAGCTCCTTTCCACATCTGTGAGTATCCTGGAGGAGTAGACCACCGGCCGCAGCCGGCCGTGCCGCTTTTGGAGCAGCACAGCACTGAGGCTGTCCCCGCTGGCTGCTACCTCCAGGAAAAACTCTTTCCCCCCATCTATAGCCCCTAAAGCTGGCGCGGTCTGCAAGTCCTTCTTGAGCCGGACAAATGCTGCCTGGCAACCCTCATCACAAAGCCACTCCACTCCCTTGTGTAGGAGTCGGAGCAGAGGGGCTGTGGTGGCTGCATAGTCCTCAATGAAGTCTCTATAGTACCCGGTTAGCCCTAGGAACGACCTCACGCCCGTTACTGTGTTAGGGACCGATAGTTCTTGTACAGCCTCCCTCCTAGCTTTATCTATGGCCCTTTCTCCAGCGCGCATGGTCAGACCGAGGAATGTCACCTCCTGCTGGCCGATCTGCGCCTTCTTGGGATTTACCTTGAAACCCTTCTGTCCTAACAGCTCCAGCAGTTCGGCCAATAGTGGGGCATGCTTCTCCTTCGAATCAGTGAACAGGAGCAGGTCATCCACATATTGAACCAACTGTCTGGGCTGGCTAAAATCCTTTTAACTGTCGGCCATGCACTGATGGATAATGCTGGGGCTGTTGTGGAAGCCCTGTGGCAAACAGTTCCATGTGTACTGTTGCCCTTTAAACGTAAAGGCAAACTTGTACTGATCCTCCCTCCTTACAGGGATGGACCAAAACCCATTTGAAATATCCAGCACCATGTAAGTGGTCGCGGATGCTGGAATACTCCCGATGAGGTCAGCAACTGCTGCTACTGTGGGTGCGCAGGCTGGGATGTTGCTATTGAGCACCCGATAGTCACCATGGCCCTCCAGGAATTGTCCGGCTTTCTGACGGCCATAATGGAGAATTCGCGTGGGTCGCTATCGGTCTCAGAACTCCCTGCTGCACTAACGAGGACATGGCTGCTTCCATGTCCAGTTCTGCTTCCCTGGGGAAGTTATACTGTTTCTGTGGTCGGGCCATGGGGTCCCCGTCTACGCTGACCTCAAACCCTGTGACCCTGCCGCAGTCATGTTTGTGAGTGGCAAATGTGGCCAGGTGGGCCTGCACAAATGCCTGGAACTCTGGTGGGGTGTTGCTGACCATGAGCCCCAAGTTGTAATCCTCTTTGGACTTCATGGTGCAGAGGGTCCCCTTCCCTTCCTTACCTGGGATAACTATGATCTCACCGTTCTTTACTTTTCCTGCCCCCCAAAGGCAGTGATTCCTCAAATCCACTAGGATCCCGTGGCCCACAATAAAGTCGGCTCCCACGACCCCTCTTCCATCCTCCACGTCCCATTTCATCAGGACACACGTCCACTTGGAGCGGAGCGGTCCTATCCGAATGGCGAGCGGGATGGAACCCGAGCCAGCCTGTTCCCTACACGTGAACCCCGATAGACTGTATGGGACCCCACTGGAGAGAGGTGACATGAATGGGTTAGCTGAGGAGATCACGGTGCGCGATGCCCCCGTGTCCAACAGATAGGTCACTGTCACCTTTTCCACCTCCATCTCCAAAAGGTGTCTCCTCCACTCATTATATCGGAGTGAACACAGATAAACAGGTTGCGCTGGCTCTAGTCTGTGTGGTGACTGTCTGTGTGGAGTTTGCACATTCTCCCCGTGTTTGCGTGGGTTTCCTCCGGGTGCTCCGGTTTCCTCCCACAGTCCAAAGATGTGCGGGTTAGGTTGATTGGCTATGATAAATTGACCCTTACTGTTAAGGGGATTAAATACGTGTGGTTATGGGGATAGGGTGGGATATGTGTTGGTGCAGGGGTTACGGGGATCGGGTGGGATATGTGTCGGTGCAGGCTCGATGGGCCGAAATGGCCTCTATCTGCACTGTGGGGTTTCTGCTTTTCTGGTTTCTGGTAGTCACGGCTGTGGGTTGGATGGGGCTGACGGGGTGAGAGCACCGGTGGCGGCTGCTACTCTCCCCTGGCCAGTCAGTAAGGACCTCATGGCATCCAAAAGGGACTCGACTTCTGCGGAAGGGGTCCCTACCCCTGCCTTTTGGGCTGGGGCTGTGGGATGCTTTCCTTTGTTATCCTTATTATGTCCGTGTGTAATTGAGACACGGACTGCAGGAGTTGGTTATAACAGGTCTTTACTGAGTGGAGACAACCTGGAACTAGTATGCAAAAGTTACTACACAGGCTTATATACAGGGGTGGTCACTACTGGTACTGCAGTATACAGGGGCTGCAGAATATAGTTCCTTCTGCAAAGTACATACACTACAATTCCTCCCCTTTTAGCTAAACAGTACATAACATTCGATTAATAATTAAATAACATATTTACAATTACAGTTGCTAGATACATTAGTTGAAGTTAAGCAATTATAAGTTCAGTCTTTGAGGAGGCTTCCTGATTCTGTCTGGATAACGTCTCTTTGGGGTATCAGGTTCTTCTGGCAAAGTTGATTCGGGATCAAAGTCGTTGTTTGGTTCATCTGCTTCCAATATCACCGATTCTAAGGTAGATGCAATTGGTACTTCGGTTTCATCGCCAGGTGTATCGGATCGTGGTGTGGAATTGACGTTTTCCAGTGACTCTAGAATCTGGTCAGCATGGCGTCTTACAATGCTCTCTCCAACATCCACGGTATACATTAGAGTTCCTTGCCGTGTGCAGATCGTTCCTGGCTGCCATTTCTCTGTGCGGTAGTCCCGGGCCAAAACTGGTTGACCTATCTTAAAACTCCTGGTCGGCCTTTCATTCATATTCTGAAACTGCCTGTTCTCCACATCTCTTCTGATGTTTGGCTTAACCAAATCCAGGCGGCATCGTAGTCTTCGATTGAAGAACATCATGGCTGGAGTTTGGTTGGTAACCGCATGCGTCGCATTCCGGTAGGCAAACAAGAAGTTATCCACCTTGTGTTGTAGGGGTATATCTTCATTACACATTGCCTTGATAGCCTTCTTGAATGTTTGAACGAACCTCTCAGCCAATCCATTGGTGGCTGGATGATATGGAGCGGATGTGTAATGCTTAACACCATTGTTCTTTAAGAACCTCCGGAACTCTTCAGACACAAACTGTGGTCCATTGTCGGAGCAAATCTGTTCAGGCAGCCCATTTCTGGCGAATATGGTTCGTAAGACTGTGATAGTTTTTTCTGTGGTGGTTGAGGACATTTTTATTACCTCTGGCCACTTTGAATGTGCATCCACCGCAATTAAAAACATCGAGTCCATAAATGGACCAGCAAAATCAATGTGCACCCTTTGCCATGGAGATGAGGGTCACTTCCATGGATGTAGAGGGGCTTGTGGTGGGGCGTTTTGGACCTTCTGGCATCCTGTACAGCTCTTGGTCATCTCTTTGATTTCTCTATCGATTCCCGGCCACCACACAAACGCTCTGGCTAAGTTCTTCATTTTTACCCCTCCCAGATGACGCTCATGAAGCTCATTGAGCACTCTATCCTTCAATTTGGGTGGAATTACTACTCTGGATCCACACATCAAGGTTCCTCTGCACACTGACAGCTGCTTTCTTCTCGGCGAGAATGCTGGCAGCAGTGGTTCGCCATGTGCTGGCCATCCCTTCACCGTTAAATCATAGACCCAGGAGAGTGTCGGGTCATTTCGTGTTTCCTTTTCTATGTTTGCATTCGTCACAGGGAGACATTCGACTATGGTCGAGTGGAATATCTCCACTGGATCCACTGCAGGTGCTTCTTCCACCATCGGCAACGGTAGGCGCGACAATCCATCAGCATTCCCATGCTGTTTAGTTCCTTTGTACTCGATGTCATATTGGTGTGCCCCTAGGAAAAGGGACCACCTCTGTAGCCGTTGTGCTGTCATTATCGGTACGCCCTTCTGAGGGTTGGAAATGGAGACAAGAGGTGGATGATCAGTTAGTAAAGTAAATTTCTGACCGTGCAGGTAGTGATTGAACTTCTTCAGCCCCCACACCAGGCTGAGGGCCTCTCTGTCAATCTGGGCATAGTTACGCTTGGCTGAAGTTAACGAGCGTGACGCAAAAGCTATCGGCCTCTCTGAACCATCAAGGAATTTATGTGACAGTACCGCTCCAATGCCGTAGGGAGACGCATCACACGCCAGTCTTATCGGTAGTGATGGGTTGTAGTGAGCCAATACTTCTCTTGAAATGATTAGGTCCTTACTCTTCTGAAAGGCCCACTTACATTCATCGCTCCATTTCCATGCTACTCCAGTTTGTAGTAGGGCGTTCAGTGGGTGCAGAATTGTGGAAAAGTTCGGCAAAAACTTATGGTAGTAATTCACCAATCCGAGAATGACCTCAGTTGCGACACATTTTCAGGCACTGGAGCCTTAACTACTGCTTCAATTTTGTCAGGGGACTTGTGTAACCCCTCTTCATCAATCACGTGGCCACAATACGATATCTGTTTCTTAAAAAACTCGCACTTGGGGCGATTGGCTCGTAGCCCATGTTCTCTTAGTCTAGTGAGCACCTACTCTAGGTTGGCAAGGTGTTCACTGTCATCTTCACCTGTCACTAGGATGTCGTCCAAGTAACACTGAGTCCCCGGAATCCCTTGCAGGACTTGTTCCATCGCTCTTTGCCATATCGCCGGAGCTGATGCTACTCTGAATACCAGTCGATTATACTGGTAAAGACCTTTGTGAGTGGTTATTGTGAGATACTTCCTAGAGGATTCTTCAACCTCCATCTGCAAATATGCTTGTGCTAGGTCAATTTTTGTAAAACGCTTCCCTCCAGATAGTGAGGCGAAAATATCTTCTATCCTCGGAAGAGGATATTGTACTGTGTGAAGGACAGGGTTCACCATCACCTTGAAGTCCCCACAGATGCAAGCCTTCCTTGGCTCCTCAGACTTATTGTTTAACGTTTTCTTCATGACAGGAACGATGGGTGTCGCCACTCGCTCCAGTCTAACTTAGATAACACGCCTGCATTCTTCAGATTCTCCAGCTCTGCCTCGACGGCTGGGCGAATTGCATATGGTACCGGTCTTGCTTTGAAAAACTTGGGAATTGCATTCTCCTCTATTTTTATCGAGGCGATTACACCTTTAAGAGTTCCCAGTGCTTGTTGAAATACCTCTTTGGCGTTAGCTAAGATTGTTGACAATCGTCCAGGAGTGACGTCGTCATCCTTTTTACCAGCCACCGTCAGTGTGAATGGAGTGCCAGTCTAAACTTATCTTTCTGATCCATTCACGTCCCAATAACGGTGGTCCACCACCTTGCAGTGTGTACAGATACAATTTCTGTATTTCCTTGCCGTTGTATTCGACAGGCACCCTTATTTTTCCTCTGGGGTATACTTTTTGCCCCGTATACGTCTTCAAGACAATGGATGTCTCTTTCAAGGGTATGTGTGAGAATAGCCGCTCGTAGTCTCGTCGATTCATGACGGTCAGAGCTGATCCTGTAACCAATTCCATTTTGACTTGGGACCCTGCTATCGTGAGGGTGACCCAAATGGTTCGGTGATCCTCTTTTGCGATTACGTTGTGAAGTTTGAGACAGCTTAGTCACTTGTTCCCGGATTCACTATCGCTCATCTGGTCTTCGGAACTACTGTCCGTCATCTTTTGTACTTTCCTGTACTGTTCCTTAGTAGCCTTTTTGTTGTCGTTAGTCTTCTTCCCAGACCTGCAAACTCGTGCAATGTGTCCCATCTTTCCGCATTGCCTGCATATTTTGTCCTTGGACCAGCAGTCCTTCTGGTCATGGGTTGTTCTGCCACAGCGATAACATTTTTCAAATCCCCGTGTCATTTCATGGGTGCCGTATTCCTGTGGCTTTTGCTGTATTTCTGCAGCTCCCCTTGCTGCTGCTTCGTACGATACTGCCACGCTGAAAGCCATATCTAGCATCAGCTCTTTCTCTGAGAGTAACCTCTTCTGGGTTCCTTCACTCAGGAGTCCACAGACAAATTTGTCCCGTAGGGTATCTACCAGTCCTGCTCCGAACTGGCAGTGCTTTGATAGCTTGCATAGTTCTGTAAGGTAATCAGCATTGCTCTCGCCTTTATGCTGATTTCTCCTGTGGAATTTAAATCTTTCTGCTATCAGCAGCGGGGTAGGATTTAGGTGTTCCTGTAGGATATCAACAATTTCGTTAAAACTCTTTGCCTTCGGTTTGGCTGGAGTAATCAGGTTCCGCAATAGGCCGTACGTTCTTGCGCCCATTAAGTTTAGTAGTACCGATGCCTTTTTCTCATCGGCTACTTCGTTTGCCTCGCAATATACCTCGACTCTTTCCACATACGTGGTCCAGTCTTCTATTGCTTTATCGAAGGCAATGATATTGCCAGTCTTCGGCATCTTGGAAATCTAAGATGGCGCCTCCCGCGCTTTGCCTTCTTCCTCGATTTAACAAAATGGCGCCTCCCGCGCTTTGCCTTCTTCCCCGCTGGATTTAGATGGCACCTCCCGCGCTTTCTGTCTCCTCCGCTGCTGCTAGCGCTGTTGCTGCCGTTTTATGCCTTGATGGCGACGCCCTATGGTCTTCGCGCACTTCCCCCCGTGCTGCTGCTAGCGCCGCTCTCCATGGTTCCCGTAGCAAACTGCAGCTCCTCACGGCTTTCTGCGCTTCTAATTTTTTTTTATTATTTCCCCGTCGTCGGAGCAACCCTGCGGGACACTTGCCTCCCTCTTCTCGGGTCTGTACGCTGCCCGGCTTCGTAGCACCGGCCGCGCCCTGTGTGCTCCACCCTCTCTCTCTCTCCTCTTCCCGACAACGCTGCTCGGCCCCGTTGAAAAGCCACCCGATCGAGCTCTAGACCGCCGCAGCCCAGGAAGGATCAGTGTACTACCTGCCACCAGCCCGATTAGCTGAAACACCATCGACAGGATAACCAAGCCCCGCTCTCGACAGCCTCTCCTGCAAATCTTCAACTCCGATGAATCAGCGGCGGATGCCCACGGTCGACGCCCGTTTCTTCTGTTCATTTTTTTTTTTTCTTTCTTCCTTCTGGCCTCGACCTCTGATAACTTCGCTTCAGGGATGGATCCCCATGAGGTGGTGCAGACTGTAGGTAAGTTTGGATCTGCTTGTCGCCAGTATTATGTCCGTGTGTAATTGAGACACGGACTGCAGGAGTTGGTTATAACAGGTCTTTACTGAGTGGAGACAACCTGGAACTACTATGCAAAAGTTACTACACAGGCTTATATACAGGGGTGGTCACTACTGGTACTACAGTATACAGGGGCTGCAGAATATAGTTCCTTCTGCAAAGTACGTACACTACAATCCTTCCAAGGGATTTTGCACTCCTTCGGCCAGTGACCATCCTTCCCACACCCGTAACAATTGGTCTTTGTGTTAGGGGGGTTACTCCCTTCCTGGTGCCACTCCTTTCTACTCTGCACTCCTGGTTTTATTTCATGCACTTTCCCCTTGGGTGGGTGTGCATCGGTTCCCCTGCCGTTTTTGTAGGCTAGGGTTAAACGCCTAATTACCGTGAGTTCTGTGGTCTGGGGATCTTTGTGGTCGAACCAGGCTTCTGCCTTGGCCCGGACATGTGGCATGCTGTTCGCCACCAGGCAATGGAGCCAATGCATCAGGGAATCCCTGTTCAGGAACGTCCGGCCTGGCGTCCCTGGGCAAGCTTTCCAGTACACTGGCCACAGCCGGTCCGCAAAAGCCTGCGGGGTTTCCCCAGAAAGCTGGATCGTCTTCTCCACGCGGGAGAAGGGACTTCCCTCATCCATCCCCATGGCCTCTAGAACCGCATCTCTAAGCTCCTCATACCCGCACTGCCCCCTTTTACACTCGTCAGAGAGGGATTGGAGGAGATTACTCTCCAGGGAGAATAGCAGCATTTTGGCCTTCTCAGCATCATCGCAGTTGTTGACGCTGGCGGTCTGCTCTATTTCTCTGTAGTGGATCAAGGAGTCTCCCTTTGCGGAAAGCTTTGGGATATGGTTGACCATAACCCTGAGCTGTTGGGTGTTTAAGGGAAACACGAACTGGTTTTGGAGGTATCCCTCATTGTCGCCATTGGCGGGTGGGCCGAACCTCCGATGCTGAGCTGGGCACATCGGTCCCGGCTCCGGCCTCTTGGGTGGGGGTTGCTCTACCTCTGCCTCCACCTCTGGCTCCGCTTCGGGTTCCACCCCCGGTTCCACCCCACCCCCTTCCTGCCAAACCTCACTGAAACTTGGCGCTACGGGTGGTGGCCGTGAGGTCTCCTCTCTCTCAACCGGGTCATCCCTAGGCACCACCAGTGACATTGGAACTGTCCTCCCCTCGTTCCCCATAAAATCTGCTGGCCTGCCTTTGGGCTTATGAGGCATACCATGCCTTTTGCCTTCCGGGGGGCCCGGCTCAGATTTTCTATCCTCTCTTTACAGGGGCCGTGGTCTGCCTCCTCAAACCCCTGTTCACTTGTTAGCTTGTAAGCGGCTTTTACCTCCTGTACTTTCTCTTCCTGTTCCCTAATCTGCCTTGCCAAGCGAGCATTTTTCTCCCGCAACCTGAACTCATTTCCCTTGGCCTCGGTGACTTGGCACCATAGGTATTCCAACTGGGCCTTTTGTTCTCCTACTAAATGTACTCTCTCTTGGTTCAAAGCCTGCAAAGCTACTAATAACTTCTCCCCTGCGAGAGCCTTATCCTGGTTCTCCAGGGCTGACTCCCTTAACTCGACTGCCTGTGCTGCAACGAGCCCGTCCAAGAGCTGGACCTGCTTTTTAAAGCACATCAGCCAAACTGCCTTCTCTAAGGACTTGTGTTCCTTTCCCTCTGTCCACTTAACTGCTGCATCTATCAGACGCCCAGCCCTTAACAGAGTGGTGATCCACTTCTTAGTGATATTCACCTTGCTAAACACATAATCAGAAATCCTTTCCTCCATCATGGTTCGCTCATCCGAACCACTGTCTACTGCATCGCAACCTTGTTGCCGGTGTCCTGCCGTGGTCGCCATTTCTGTAAGGGGTTGCATGTGGTGGTGTTTGCCGCATACGCCCAGTCAGTTATGCCCCTGACTGTTCTGTGAGCGGTTCGAATCACTCCCACGCCCCTGGGTTCTAGACACCAGACTTAGGTACAAGGCGGCAGTACAGAGAAGACTCGAGTAGACAGGTGATTGGATGTAAACAAAAACCAAGATTTTATTGAAGAGGAAAAACTTGATACAATCTTATGGAAAATTACTAGCGTACACTTCTATAGGCAAAAATACAAAAGAAGAATAACTATACTTATACAGGGAATGGGGAACACACGGCACATCGAGGGAAAACATCTATCTTAACAATCCCCTTATCCTTATCCCACCCCCTATACCTAACTAGATTAAGCTATGAGGGGTCAGAACTTCATGCTCACCAATCAAAAGGTTTGTTAGACTCAAAACAACGGTTGGGTTCAGGGTTCGCTCTTAGTGCTCTTGGAGCCTGCTGTCGTCACGTGGCCTCCGAGCGCTGCAAGGGCATTGTCCAGGTTCGAGTACCCCAAAGTTAAAGTCTCTGTTTGGGTACTTTACCTTGCAGGGATGATTCTTCGTCGACAGCCGACATATTGAGTTGGTGTGCAGATATTCAAAGGTTGGCTAAGGCTGAAGACCCGATAATTCAAAGCCTCCCCTCAGTTCGTCTCCTCAGTTGGTCTTCTTCAGCCAGTCTTCCTCAGGTGGCCTTCCCTCCGGTGGTCTTCCCTCCTCCCCTCGTCGCGTCCCGCCTCGCCTGGCCTGAATTGTCTGTTTCCGCCCGACCCGGTGCCGGGGCTAGTTCCAGATGGAGTGGGAAAAAGGCACGGGCAAAGGCCAGGGCGTAAGCGCGGGATGGGGAAAGAGCGGCAGCCACGAGGGCGAGGGGCCGAAGAGCAGCAGCACCAGCACACCAACCAACAAAGAACACACCGATTGCTACCCGGGGGCCTTCAATTATACCTTTGTCGAAAACCCTTATCTGCGCGCCAAATCAGGTTAGTTCTTTGTCTTAATCTTGGCGGGCTATTTTAAATAATGGTAGCAATCCATACTAACTGTTTTTAGATGTCCGGTAATTGTATCTACCGGCCCGATAATTGACTTGTATTGTCATGAAAGTTCCTTGATGGGCCTGTCCAGCCTCGATGGCTCTGTTAATCTGTTTTCAATAATAATATATGTAGACTGCTTGATGGTCTTAACTATAGGCCTAAACTGAATTTAGATTTGTCTCCAATTCAGTCTAATGCATAATTCAGAGTCCTGTCTGGTTCCAAAATACAAAGTCTCTCTTCACAGAAACCTGCAGCTTGATTTCGATCCACAAGCTGTCTGCGTTGCAGATTCCATTTTAAAATCTCACAGGCTTTCTGCCACGGGGCACGGACGCCATCTTGGGTACCCTTTTTGATTTAAAATGTCCACGCAGGGTCCTGTTTATTAATAACAGCCTTCACGGAAATGCAGAAATTTTGCAAATCTTGCAATGCTCACCAATCCCATACAAGCCATATAACTGGGTTATATTCCTATGACAAAAAGCATGAATCTCTCAATATAATAGCACAGCTAATGAAAACATGTAATTGACTTTTTTTGGCAGAGAAAATACAACCTGAAAGCTCTTGAATCAAGATATCCCTTCAGTCTTCCATTTATATCCTTGAATGCTCTGGATAGCATTCCTGTTTTTTTCATTCCTATGTGTTCACAAGGCTGAAAATACACCAAGTGACATAATAAATTGGTTAAAATATATTGATGAATAGTAAAGAACTACAATAGTTACACTTGGTTGAAGAAGACATACCTCATTAGGCCAAAAATGTCTCTTTAGCAATAGGCCATTTTTATTGGAAATGACTACTTTGGTGATGGCTGTTTCCATTCCCATGGTATATGCAGATATGTCGCCTTTCATAATTCATGTACCCTGCAATGTCTCACTTTTAAAATCAATGCAAACTGTTAATGAGTTATTAAGACACATCTCTTTTTCTTTCTCCCTCTCATAGCAACAAACACACATAGGTACTTCCCTGTAGATGATCACCTTTGCTTATTTTCATATTTAGCTGTAAAGCATAGTAATTCTTGTAGATACTGCTGGAACTGCAGCAGGCAAGGAATTAAACTTCATACAAAAGCACATCTGGTAATTTTGAAGAACTAGTAAAATCAATCCTTCTCTTCTATATAATACGGTCATTATAAACATGAAAGGGATGATTCACTGATCAGGCACCGCTGGTGAGGAGTGGTGATCACATGGAGTGCAGGTTGGTAAACCATGGGTCCGCAGCATTTGATTTCTATTTATAGTAAAAACAGAAAATGCTGGAAATACTCAGCAGGTAAGCATCTGTGGAGAGAGAAACAGAGTTAATGTTTCAGGTCGATGACCTTTTGACAAAACTGGAAAAGGTTAGAGATGTAACAGGTTTTAAGCAAGTACAGAGGCAGGGAAAGGGGGAGGGGAGGAAAGAACAAAAGGGAAGGTCTGTGATAAGGTGGAAAGCAGGAGAGGTTAAATGACAAAAGGCATGATGCTCCGAGCGAAAGAAGATGGTAATCGGACAAGTAAAGAAACAAAGAGGGAGAAATTTAGTTGGTTAGCGCCTCCCGTTAGCGCCTGGGAGGGGTGGTAACGGGGCACTAAGGGGTCAGCGACCGGCCATGGCGAATGCAGCATTGCCCGCGAACTTCAGTGCCGGTTTAGTTCTGGCACTTACTCTTACTGCCTGGGCCTCTAGTGCCTCGCAGATTGTGACGTCATAAAGTGCGCAGCGCCCCGTTACCGCCCTGAATGTGAAATTGCCTCCCGCCCCCTAATATATCGCCGGGCGTGAACAACGGCAGGTAGAGGAGGCATTGCCAACTCGGCTGACCGCTTGGAGAGCGCAAATGAAAGGGAATGGTTTTCAGGTAGGCCAAACTTTAATATTTGCACCAGTCTGGCCTGCTCAAAGTTTTTGATGTTTCAATGCTGCAAGGTGTCCAAGCCCTCCACTTTGTGAAAGCATTTGGGGCTGTAATGGCAGTCGCGCAGGTCGCCTTGCAACACAGACCTGCCGACAAGAAGGTTGTGCACCATCATTGGCCCTCCCCTTTAAGCGAGGGGAGCAGCCTCTGATGCCATTAGCAATGCGCTCCAAATTGTTCAGCCCTCTGGTGCTACCGCCCCGCTCTCAGGCTTTAGTGCTCTAAGAGAAGTGATTAGCGCTGGCAGTTCTCAATGAAATTATCTAGAGAGGGTAGGAGGCCAGGCGTTGTGGCCAGGGTGGAACGAGAATTCTGCAGAGGGGAGAAAGGTGCATCTGTGCCAGGGGAAGATTCCTGCACAAAGATGTGGGTGTGGAGATGAAGGCGATGGAAGAAGAGTTCAGCGTCGTGCCGAGCTCGAAATTCATTGAGGTGGGCGCGTAGGGGGATGAAGTTAATTTTAATCATGAGCTGTGGGATCTGCTCTACAATGAGCAGCAAGTTAAAGAGAAATTCTCAGAAAGGCAAAAGACTAGGTAATGAATAGAAACATTGATGTGCCTCAATAAATCCGAGACTCGATGTTAGCGAAACAAAACAAGGCTTTTATTGACTTAGAAGGTAACACACAGAGGAGAATGTATCTTCCATCCAGAGGTCTGCCATACTGGATGTGCTGCAGGCTGGGCCAGCTTACATAGGAGCCAGGTATGGGCGGAGCCCTACACGCAGTACAATACAATGGAAATGAAACTGAAACCAACCACAGTCACAGGCAGAGAAATACTGATGAGTGATGAATGGAATATTTCATCACAAACATCATGTAGGATTTTGATAGGATTGAACCTGCCAGAATCATACTCTCTGAAGAGATAGGTGCAGGACCAATCAAAGCTCAAAAGAATTTCATACCCAAATAAAATAAGCTAATATTCTAATGGTCTTCTTCAGACTAGTTCAAATCTTCATGCTGCCTGCTCATTATAATGATTGGAGCACTGAGCTCAGTGCTAAATGTGCTGCTGTTTGGCTCAGCGCTCAAGAGGAGGGCCAATATCGGGTCCAGTCAACTGGCCAATAACATTTTTTCACGGCTCTTTGCACTTCCTAAACGGAAGGTGCTTTATTGCAGAAGCACCTCATTGACACTCTGGAAGCAGTGTAGGCTCAACAGGGAAGAGAAAGGGCAAGGCGCTTTTCTGATGAAGCACTGGAGGCCTTGGTCCTGGGGTACACAGAAGAAGACAGGTCCTCTGCCCACACGGGGCAGGAGGCCTTCCAGGGAGAATGCCAGAAGGCAGAGGGAGGAGATAGCACAAGCCATCAGTGCCATGTGTTTTGCCCTCAGGGCCTGGATCCAGTGCTGCTAGAAGTATAATGACCTCACACAAGTGCTCAAGGTGAGTGAATGCATCTTCAAATGCCATATCCCACAAACTGCACCACTAGCCTTACGCACTGCTCCATGCATCATAACCCCATCACTCATCTATCAGCAATCTCTAGCAATCACAACTCATACCTCACAATCATAGATTCAACTCACCCTCACATATTTGCCACCTCTGCAAGCCTCACACCCACATCTCACACCTTGCAAACACTGCCAGCTATTCAACCATGACAGGCACATCACCCAAGCACATTGCACCGCACTCACTGACACACTTCCCTTTCTCTTGCAGGCCAAAGTGACTCACAACTGCCGTGACAGGCAGAGGTGAAGCACGTCTTCAAAACCTTACTGAGCTGGAGGAGATAATGCTGGAGATCATTGGAGGGTCCATCACTGAACCTGTGGTGTGCAGCGAGGTTGAAAGCATTGCTGATGATGGTATGCTCAAACTTAATCCTTCTTCTCACATCTCACTTCCCCTCAGGCACAATCTCTTCTCACTTACAAGCTGCTGATGGTGTAAGCATCCACATCTTGCTTTCCCACCACTCCCCTCACCACAACCCAATTCTTGTATCTTTCTCCTTTCAGATACCCAAGAACTGCCAGCAGCCCAGCCTGTCCCAACCTAGTAGAGGAGGAGAGTGATGGAGAAGAAGAGGCACCATCACTCGATCTGACATTCCCAGGTGCCATCTCAAAAAATAGCACTGCATGAACTTTAGAGGGTAGTATAGAGGTGGGATCTGCACATGGTGAGTCACCGGACATGAATGGGCTGCAGCCAGGTCAGTGGAAAGGATAGCCCGGGAGTCAGCTCCCCGGAGGGTGAGTTTGCACACGAGTTCTGCTGCACAGGACTCAGATGATGACTTCTTTGAGTAGCCTTCAGAAGAAGGGTGATGGGCATGCACACAGAAATGCTTGGTGCAATGGCAGGCCTGCCATTGAGCCCCTTGCCAGTGTCAAGGAGCATGGAGGAGTTTGGCTCCAACATTGCACGGGGCTTTTCACAGAGCTTGGAGCCCATGATTTCCAGGATGGAAGTGATGGGCAACTCCATTAGGACACTTATGGACCCAAACATGATGCTGGGTGAGATGGGCAATGTTGCAACTTCCATTGCTGCACAAGCAGAGGTGACCCGAAGTCTGAGTGTTGCACTGGAAGCTCACACTTCTTTCATGCAGGCTCAGCTTGCTGCCACACAAGCTCAAACTGATGCAATCATAGCTGGGTTTACAAGTGTGGAAAGGGGGCTGGCAGGGCCTCACAGCAATCTAGCAATTTGTACTCCAACAGATGGCTAGGAATGCTGAGACCCCAGAAGAGTGGTAGTGGCTCCGTGGAGCAAGAACCTGCTGTCCTCTCGCAGGAGGACAGCATTCATACTCCCATGTCTGCCACTCTGCCAGTGCCCTTGCTGCTGCCTGTCAGTCAGCCAGTACAGACTGCTGCCGCCCATGCTGAGGTGGTGCAGTCTACAGGTGGGCCTTTTAGGCCCAGAGCAGTCGAGGTCTTGGTGCAAGGCCATCTGCAGTGTCCCCCACTGAAAGTCAGCAGCCTTCTATCAGCCATGGCTGCACCCAAGCTTTCGCATGACTCTCTCCATATGCTTATGGAGGGAGTCACAGCATGCAGGGAGATTCTCTTCCCTTCCTATGGGCGGAAGAGGCCTCCCCAGGACACCAACGCAGCCTGGTTGCACATTGCACAGGAGGGCAAAGCAGGGATGTTGTCAGGAGGACCTAGGTGCAGTGCCACAAACGTTTCAATGATCTCAGTAGATCACAAAACGTTACTGCAAAGCCACACTCAACCTCATCCTGCTGTTTCTCTCATCACATCCCCATCACTCTGCCTTCCCTACCCTACTCCTGCACACCCTTACTCACACCAACTTAGCTTGCACCTCCACCCATCTCTCTCCATCTGCATTATTACTTCCCCATCTCATTAGCCACCACTCACTCTCACCCTCATCCTAGTGCAATCATACCAACTAACAACCCACAAGGGTAGGCACTTGGGTGTCTTATGCAATGTTCATGTAAATTTTCTGTTAATGTGTTGTCAAACATTGAAATCTTTATTTTCAACACTTTGCCTTATTGGACAGATCTGTGCTCACCTTTGGAAGTGTCTTCGTGAGGCACAACGGTATCCCCCGCAATGGGGATGAGTGTGAAAGGAATGGCTTGGTCATTGTAGGAATGCTTTATGGTGATGGTGTGGGGTGGTGTTAACCTGGCGCATCATGTGGCAGCCAGGGTGTACAGCGTCAAGTGAAGTAAATCTGGACATGGTGATGCCATCGCTGGCCTCCCAGGTGGCAATGTTGTCGGGTGCTGATGCCCTGTGTCCTGTGCAGCATCAGGTGATTGCGGAGAAGGTTGGTGTTGTTGTTGGTGAAGTTGGTGTTGGGGCTAATCGTGGAGGGATTCAGAGGACCAAGGTGAGATTTTTCCAAGGGCACCGATGTTGCTGTAATAGATGGCAGCTGAAGTTGAGATGACAGAAGCGATCTGTCAATGGTGAGAGAGGTTGCTCCAAGGAGGTGACAGTGGATAGAGAGTTTACTCCAAACACTCCCAAACTGCATACAGCTCAAAAATGTCTTCCACGTCCTGAAGGCTCAAGCTTCTGACATTGTAAAGTGAACAGCTGTGAAATGATAGCTTTCATACCACTTTTGCAGCTGTCACCTATTCACAGCAATGGGGAGATAGAGAACCCGACCTACTCACCTGATGTGATCTCCGAATGACGGGAACCCTGTTAAAAATTAGAAATGTGGGAAAATAGAAAAAGGCTGGCAAAATGTTAGTAAACGAAAGTGCAGGGTTCTCAAAATTCCCGCACTCCACAAATTATAGATCTAGGGACCCGGTTTGGACAAGTTATTACAAACAGGGTACCCAAAATGGCTTCTGTAACCTCGTGACCAAAACCGGCAGGCTTTAAAAACAGGGCTCTGCAGACAGGGAGACCTGGAGGCGAAACATAAAATGCAGGAATCTGTGAAAAGGACTCTCTGAAGCCAGACAGCCAAAGTAAACACAGAATATGCATTCATTCGACTTGAAATAGATCAAGCCAGAATGGGCCTAGAATTGAGGCCATTAGGTTTCTGCATATTTAATCGGTAACAGCTCACAGTAGCCATCAAGTCAGGATGGGGACAATTAAGCTTCATCCATGACAAACAACCAGGACATCGGGGCCATTAGACCCGGAGACAACCGCTCCACAAGTTGTTAAAATAAATGGCTGTAATCATTTAAACAAGCCCGCCAAAAAGTTAGACAAAAGGACTGACCTGATTTGGCACGCAGATAAGGTTTGAAGAACGGGTATAATTGTAGGCCCATCGGTGGCAATCGCTCTCTTGACTCTTATCGCTGACCTGTGGCCTTGGCCTGCTGCCTCTCGTACTCGCGCCCTGGCCTCGTGGCAGGCTCCTCTTCTCGCTCCCTGCACCGCTCAACAACCAAGGACGCCCATTACACCAGGGCCAAACGTGGGAGGAGAACGAGACCCGAGTTCAAAACCACACAAGACACACAGGCCACAAAAAGGCAGACGAGACGAGATGAAGAAGAAGGTAAACCGATAAAGGCAGAGAAGGGCAGCGGAAAGACGCATTTGGGGACCAACGCCCAGTTATAAGCTGGTGTTTGGTGAATAAGCTGACATATAGTGTAACCCCAATTTAAGAATATGCTGGCATTCGAAGGATGGCTAGAAGAATCGAGACATACAGCCTAGTTATAAGCTGGCATTTGTCACATGGACAATAATAGCCCGGTTAAAGAATAAACTGGCGTTCGAAGCGTGGATAGTGAAATCATTTAACGGTAAAGACCGCCAATCGACCCCCAACCGTAACATTACCGCCGACGACCGCCCGAGGGAGAAGAAGGAGAAAACCCATCGCGACAAGACGACGACGGTAGCTGTGGAAAAGGAGGGTGCTTCGCATCAATAACTTCAACACCGCGCCCTGAGACCGCGTGGCGACGGGATACCACAAAGAACAGCAGGAACGGACACCAAAACTCACAACCATTAAAGCAACAGGTTTTGGATTGGTGAGCATGAATTCCTGGCCCCTCATAGCTTAATCTAGTTAGGTATGGGGGTGGGATAAGGATAAGGGGATTGTTAATGTAGTTGTTTTCCCTCGATGCGCCGTGTGTTCCCCATTCCCATATAAGTGTAATTGTTTTATGCCTGTATTTTCATACCAGTAATTTTCATAAGATTGTTGTATTCTGCTTTTAATAAAATTTTGGTTTTCTTACACCAAACCACCTGTCTACTCGATTTTCTGTATCGCCGCCTGTACTTAAATCCGGTGTCTAGAACCCAGGTGTGTGGGAGCGATTCGAACCGCTCAGAGGACAGTCAGAGGTGAAGCTGACTGGGCGCATGCCACCCCCTACAGAAATGGCGACCGCGGCAGGACTCTGGCAACAGGGGTGCGATACAGTAGACAATGGTTCGGATGAGCAAACCATGATGGAGGAAAGGATTTCTGATTATGTGTTTAGTAAGGTGAATATCACAAAGAAGTGGATCACCACTCTGTTAAAGGCTGGGAGTCCGGTAGATGCAGCAGCTAAGTGGACAGAGGGGAGGGAACATAAGAAGTCCTTAGAGAAGGCAGTCTGGCTGATGTGTTTCAAAAAGCAGGTCCAGCTTCTGGACAGGCTTGTTGCAGCACAGGCAGCCGAGTTAAAGGAGTCAGCCCTGGAGACCCAGGACAAGGCTCTAGCAGGGGAGAAGCTACTGGTAGCATTGCAGGCCCTGAATCAGGAAAGGGTACATATAATGGGAGAACATAAGGCCAAGTTGGAATACCTACAGTGCCATGTCACCGAAGCCAAGGGTAATGAGTTGAGGTTGCGGGAAAAGAACACCCGCCTAGCAAGGCAAGTTAGGGAACAGGAGGAGAAAGTAAATGAGGTAAAGGCAGCTTACAAGCTAGCGAGTGAGCAGGGGTTTGAAGATGCAGATCATGGCCCCTGCAAGGAACAGATAGAAAATCTGAGCTTGGCCCTGACGAAAGCAAAAGGTGTGCCTTATAAGCCCGAAGGCAGGTCAGGTGGATTTTATGGGGAACGAGGGGAGGACAGTTCAAACATCACCGGTAGTGCCCAGGGACTACGCGGTTGAGGAGCAGGAGGTCTCACAACCACACCCGTAGCGCCAGGTTTCAGCGAGGTCTGGCAGCGAGGGGGGGTGGAGTCAGAGGTGGGAGCGGAGGTGGAGCAACCCCCGCCAGAGAGGTCGGAGCCGGGACCGATGTGCCCAGCCCGGCATTGGAGGTTCTGCCCACCCGTCAATGGCGACGATGAGGGGCCCCTCCAAAACCAATTCGTATTACCCTATAGCACCCAACAGCTTAGGGCTATGGTGAGCCATATCCCAAAGCTCTCCGAAAAGGGGCCCCCTCGATCCACTTCAGGGAGGTAGAGCAGGCAGCCAGCGCCAACGACTGCGATGGCGCTGAGCAGGCCAAAATGCTGCTATTTTCCCTGGAGAGTAGGCTCCTCCAATCCCTCTCTGATGAGTGTAAGAAGGGGCAGAGCAGGTATGAGGAGCTCAGGGATGAAGTTCTGGAGGCCATGGGGATGAATGAGGGAAGTCCTTTTTCCCGTGTGGAGAAGACGGTCCAGCTCACAGGGGAAACCCCGCAGGCTTTCGCGGACAGGTTATGGCCGGTGTACCAGAGTGCCTCTCCGGGGACACCTTACGGGCGTTCCTGGACCGGGATCAGCTGACCCACTGGCTCCATTGCCTGGTGGCAAACAGCTTGCCACAGGTCCAGGCCAAGGTGGAAGTCTGGTTCGACCCCAAGAATCCCCTGACCACCGAACTCACGGTGATCAGACAGTTGATCCTAGCCTATAAGAATGGTAGGGGAACCGATGCACACCCAACCTAAGGGGAAGGTGCATGAGGTAAAACCTGGACAGGGTAGGAAGGAGTGGCATCAGGAAGGGAATAACCCTTCTAGCACTAAGATCAATTGCTGCGGGTGTGGGAACGATGGACACTGGAGGAAGGAGTGCAAAAACCCTTGGAAAGATAACAAGGGAAAGAATTCCACAGCCCCAGCCCAAAAGGCAGAGGCAGGAATCCCTCCCGCTGCGGTCGAGTCATTTTTGGACACCATGAGGTCCTTACTGACTGGCCACGGGAGAGTAGCAGCCGCTACCAGTGCTCTGACCCCGTCAGCCCCATCCAACACACAGCCCTGACTAGAGCCAGTGCAGACTGTTTACCTGTGTTCCCTTCGGTACGATGAATGGAAAAGACACCTCGTGGAGATAAAGGTAGAAAAGGTAAAGGGGACCTATCTGTTGGACATGGGGGCATCATGCACCGTGGTCCATTCAGCTAACCCCACCACATCACCTCTATCTAACGGGGTCCCATACAGTCTGTCAGGTTTCACAGGCAAAGAACAGGCTGGCTCGTTTTCCATCCCGCTCGCCATTCGTTTAGGAACGCTCCGCTCTAAGTGGACCTGTGTCCTGATGAAATGGGAAGTGGAGAGTGGAAGAGGGGTCCTGGGAGCCGATTTTATTGTAGGCCACGGGACCCTAGTCGATTTAAGAAATCATTGGCTATGGTGGGCAAGTACAGGAAATAATCCCAGGAAAAGAAGGGAAGGGGACCCTATGCACCATGAAGCCCAAAGAAGATTATAACCTCGAGCTCATGGTCAGTAACACCCCACAGGAGTTCCAGGCATTTGTGCAGACCCACCTGGCCACATTTGCCACCCACAAGCACGACTGCGGGAGGGTCAACGGGTTTGAGGTCAGCGTAGACGGGAACCCCATGGCCCGACCACAGAAACAGTACAACTTCCCCAGGGAAGTGGAGCCAGACATGGAAGCAGCCATGTCCTCTTTAGTACAGCAGGGAGTTCTGAGACCGATAGCCACCCACGTAAACTCTCCACTGTGGCCGGTTAGAAAGCCGGACAATTCCTGGAGGGCCACGGTGGAGTATCGGGTGCTCAACAGTAACATCCCAGCCTGTGCACCCACGGTAGCAGCAGTTGCCGACCTGATAGGAAGTATCCCAGCATCTGCGACTACTTTCACGGTGCTGGATATTTCCAACGGGTTTTGGTCCATCCCTTTAAGGAGGGAGAATCAGTACAAGTTTGCCTTTATGTTTAAAGGGCAACAGTACACGTGGAACTGCTTGCCTCAGGGCTTCCACAACAGCCCCAGCATTTTCCATCAGTGCATGACAAACAGTTTAAAGGATTTCAGTCAGCCCAGACAGTTGGTACAATACGTGGATGACCTGCTTCTCTTCACCGATTTGAGAGAGGAGCATGGCCCACTACTGGTCAAACTGCTGGAGCTGCTCGGGCAGAAGGTTTTTAAGGTAAACCCCAAGAAAGCGCAGATCGGCCAGCAGGAGGTGAAATTCCTGGGCCTGACCGTACGCACTGGAGAAAGGGCCATAGATAAGGCTAGGATAGAAGCGGTACAAGAGTTACCAGTCCCCAACACAGTCACGGGTGTGAGGTCGTTCCTAGGGCTAACTGGGTACTGCAGGGGCTTCATTGAAGACTATGCAGCCACAGCAGCCCCTCTGCTCCGACTCCTACACAAGGGAGTGGAGTGGGTTTGGGATGAGGGCTGCCAGGCAGCATTTGTCAGGCTCAAGAAGGACTTGCAGACCGCACCAGCTCTAGGGGCCATAGATGGGGGAAAAGAGTTTTTCCTGGAGGTAGCAGCCAGCGGGGACAGCCTGAGTGCTGTGCTGCTCCAAGAGCGGCATGGCAGGCTGAGGCCAGTGGTCTACTCCTCCAGGATACTCACGGATGTGGAGAGGAGCTACTCCAACTGTGAGAGGCACATCTTGGCCACACATTGGGCTGTGAAAAGATCACTGATCTTCACAGGCACCTCTTCCATCACCCTCCTCACCCATCACACACCCACCCAGATGCTCCTGGATGGGAGGATCAAGCATGGAATGGTGAGCAGTGCACGCATTGCTCGCTGGATGCTGCTCCTCTCACAGATGGACCTCAAGGTGAAGGGTCTCTGCGAGCCAAAGCTTGCAGCCAACCTGGTATATCCTGGAACAGCCCACCGGTGTTCCATAGAAGGGGTTTGGGAAGTGGACATAGGTTTACGGGCCGGGATACATCCCACAGGCCGCGAGATCTATGTGGACGGCTCCAGCACGGTATCTGCTGGCGAGCATCTAACGGGGTGTGGAGTTTATGACCCAGCGGCAAACATTGCCCTGGCGATGAAGCTCCCCAGCACCATGAGCACCCAGCAGGCTGAACTGTCTGCGGTAGTGTACGTCGTTACACACCCCGAAATCTTCCCACCCCATACACGATTTGCTCGGACAACATGTTTACGTGCAATTCGTGTACGGAGTACCTGGCCATCTGGCCCCGCCGTGGATACACCTCCGCCGATGGGAGACCCCTCACAGTGAAACCCCTGCTGGAAAAGATCCCAGCAGCAATGGGGGAGGAAGGAGCGGTTTTCATCCACAAGGTGAAGGCCCATTCCTCCACAGAATCCCACGGCCAAGGCAACCAGCAGGCTGACATACTCGCCAAGGAGGTTGCCCGCACAGGCACTTTCTGGGACCCGTACGGGTCCAGGCCCATGGCGGCGGTCAGAGGTAGCGACGGGACACAAGGGAGTGCAGGGGTAGCTTTAGCCCTGAACCTTACGACGGTCCAAGCCCAAGACCCCGTCCTCAAGGCAGTCCTCAGTGCAGTGACTGAGGGTAAAAGGGTAGAGGGTCTGTACGGCACAACAACCCTCTCCGTGAAAGATGGCATGCTGTTCCGCGGGGAACAATGGGTTGTGCCGCAGCAACACTGGAGGGAATTCCTTCAACTGGCCCATGAGGGTCCAGGAGCGGGACACCCCAGGCCTGAGACCACCTGGCAACGGGTGGAACAGGCGGGGTGGTGGCCAGGACTCAGGGAAGATGTCCGCGAGTTCTGTGCCGGCTGTCTGGTGTGCGCTGCTAACAACCCTGACCCCCACAAGAGGAAGGTACCTATGGGACACATCAGGAGGGTAGAGGGACCATGGCAGTCGATGCAGGTTGACTACATCAGGCCCCTGCCCACCGCCCAGGGAGGCTATAAGTACTGCCTAGTCCTGGTGGATGTGTTCACAAAATGAGTAGAGGCCTTCCCCTGCAGAACAGCCACAGCTCTGGGTACTGCCAGGCCCGGGAAGTGTTCTCGCGGTGGGGGCCACCACAGTATGTGGAGTCCGACCAAGGGAGTCACTTCACCGGACAGGTGATGCAGAATACCCTTATGCTGCTAGGCATCGAGGGGAAGTGGCACGTGGCCCACAACCCACAGTCATCAGGGATTGTGGAAAGAATGAATAGGACCCTGAAAGAAAGGTTGAGGAAAGAGACGGTGGACTCGCCTCGAAATTGGGCCAAGGTCCTACCGTTGGTTCTGATGGGGATCCGGGCCAGCCAGTCGAAAAGCACGGGGTACTCCCCATAGGAGCTGATGACTGGCAGGGTTATGCGGACCCCCACCCATGTACTAGCCCCGGTGCCCACAGAAGGTCAGCTCAGAGAGGTAAACCGGGACAGGTTCGCCCGAAACCTCTTTGAGCACCTTAAGCAGGTCCACGAGCAGGCGGCTGGGAACATGGGAAAGCAGCATCGGAGTAACCGATTGCTGTTGGATCCCCGAAAGCACCACGAGTGGGAGGTAGGAGATCAGGTCATGGTGAGGAACTATGTGAGAGTAGGGAGTCTGGAACCATTATACATGGGGCCCTACAGCATTGTAGACAAGGCCAGCCCCATGGTATACGCCGTTAAAATGCCTCGGCGCACCAAATGGTTCCATATTAATCAGTGTAAACTGTTTAAACCCGAAAAGAGAAAACAGCCAGTTGGAGTAGGGCCTGAGGATAGAAACCCTCAGCCTGCAGCGGGAGCGAGTTCACAGACTGCACAGGCAGGCGCTGTGGCTTGCTTAAGGGGAGGGGCCATCCCGCCCACCGGTTGGGACATTCCCCCACTCTTCTGGGATCCAGATGAGGAGGGACCCGAGGGCGAAGACACCGCCTCTAATCCCGGTGTGATGAAATATTCCATTCATCACTGCCTGTGACTGCGGTTGGTTTCAGGTTCCCCCTTACCATTGTATTGCCTGTGACTGTGGTTGGTTTCAGGTTTCTCCTCACCATTGTATTGTGTATTGGAATGTATGGAATGTGTTGTGTGTAGGGCTCCGCCCATACCTGGCCTCCATGTAAGCCAGCTCAGTCTGGCCTCACAGCCAGTACTGCAGACCTCCAGGGAAGATACCTCTCTCCACTGCGTGTTATCTTCTAAGTTAATAAAAGCCTTGTTTTGTTTCGCTAACATCGAGTCTCGGGATTATTGAGGCACATCAATTTTATTAACTTATTTTTCAACACAATGGATCAACTCCTGAAACCCGAACGTTTGGATTTGGATCAGCATGCTCCGGACGCATCAGCACGCTTCGGACACTGGTTTATGTGTATGGAATTCTTCCTGGACAATTCCGCAGCCGTCAAAGACGCTACGGACGCTGCGAGTATGAAACTCGGAATTCTGCGGAATTGGGTAAGCCACCGGGTTTACCCCCTCATCCAAGACGCCGACACGTACCTGGCCGCCTGCGACATCTTAAAGGCGCATTACCAGCAGCCTACGAATGAGGTGTATGCTAGGCATCTGCTCGCCACCCGCGCACAGCGACCTGGGGAATCGGTGGAGGAGTTCCTAGGCACCCTGAAAATGCTTGGCAAAGACTGCAAGTGCCGAGATGTAAAAGCCACAGTGTACACCGACGAGCTTGTTCGCGATGCCTTTATCACAGGCCTCAGCTCCACTTACATCCGGCAAAGACTGCTGGAAAAAACGGGATTGGACCTGAAACAGGCTGCGGACACCGCGCGATCCCTGGATGTGGCCCAGAGAAACTCGGACACCTACTCTTCAGCCCGCACCGTCCATGCCGCCACGTGTGCACCAAGGGCGCCGCCATCTTGGAAGGCATCTTCCCCGCCCGGCAGCCCGACACCGTCGGGGCCCCGCTCTCCCCCCAGAAGCCCTACGACAGCGGCGACGCGTCGGGGACCCAACTGCTACTTCTGCGGGCAGCCAAAGCACACCAGAAACCTGTGCCCGGCGAAAGGCACCACCTGCTTTAAGTGCGGTAAGAAGGGGCACTTTGGGAAGGTGTGCAGAGGGAACCCCGCTGGAAAACCAAAACCCGCCACCGCCGCGTGTGCGCCGTGGGAGCGGCCATCTTGGACGCCATCTTGCCCGACCTCGTGGGGTCCGCCATCTTGTGAGCAGACAGCGCGGACGCCATCTTGTCTCGATCAGGGCCCTACAGTGGCATCGGTCACAGTGGACCAGACCAGGCCCCACCCGCTATCCAAATCAATGGTGGACATCGAGGTAAACGGGTGCGGGGTTAAATGTTTAATTGACAGTGGAAGCACGGAGAGTTTTATCCACCCGGAACTGGCACGACAACTCTCCCTAAAGGTGGTCCCTACTCGGGGTACCATCTCTATGGCTGATAAAATCCAGACATCGACCATTCTGGGTTACTGAACGGTACAATTGTCCGTTAACGGGACTGTATACGATAATTTTTAAGTATTAATCATGAAGAATCTATGCGCGAGCGTGATCTTGGGCCTGGATTTCCAGTGCAACCACCAAAGCATCACGCTCAAGTACGGTGGGTCCCAGCCACCCCTCACAGTGTGCGGCCTGGCTACCCTGAAGGTAAAGCCGCCTTCGCTATTCGCGAACCTTACCCCTAACTGCCGGCCAATAGCGACCAAAAGCAGGAGGTACAGCTGGGAGGACAGGCGATTTATCGCAACCGAGGTAGACAGGCTCCTGAAAGAGCGCATTATTGAATGCAGCAATAGCCCGTGGCGCGCCCAAGTGGTGGTGGTAAGGGGTAGCGAGAAGAAATGGATGGTGATCGACTATAGCCAAACGATCAACAGGTACACCCAACTAGACGCCTACCCGCTACCCCGCATATCAGAAATGGTGAACCAAATCGCCCAATACCGGGTGTTCTCCACCATCGACCTCAAGTCAGTGTACCACCAGCTCCCTATCAGACCAGAGGACCGCCCGTACACCGCCTTCGAGGCGAACGGACGCCTCTACCAATTCCTCAGAGTCCCCTTTGGGGTGACGAATGGGGTCTCGGTCTTCCAGAGGGAGATGGATCGCATGGTCGATGACCACCACTTGCAGGCAACCTTCCCCTACCTCGACAACGTCACCATCTGCGGTCACAACCAGCAGGATCACGACTCGAACCTCGAGAGGTTCCTGAAAACCGCACAAAAACTCAACCTCACCTACAACGAGGACAAGTGCGTTTTCAACACCACGCGCCTCTGCATACTAGGCAGCGTGGTGGAGAATGGGGAAATCGGACCAGACCCCGACCGATTGCGCCCCCTACGGGAGCTGCCCCTGCCCAACACGCCCAAAGCCCTGAAAAGGTGCCTGGGGTTATTTTCTTATTATTCCCAATGGGTCCCCAACTACTCCGACAAAGCCCGCCCCCTCTTGAAAGCATCCTCTTTTCCGCTCTCTGCTGAGGCCCACGCCGCCTTCAAAAGCATTAAGCAGGATATTGAGCGGGCCACGCTACAGGCAGTGGACGAGAACACTCCATTTCAAGTGGAAAGTGATGCGTCTGACTTTGCCTTGGCGGCCACCCTCAACCAGGCGGGGCGGCCTGTAGCTTTCTTCTCGAGGACCCTCCAAGGGCCCGAGATCAGACACTCCTCCGTGGAAAAGGAGGCCCAAGCCATCGTGGAGGCAGTGCGCCACTGGCGCCACTACCTAGCCGGCAAACGCTTCACCCTACTTACCGACCAGCGGTCGGTAGCGTTTATGTTCAACAATAAACAGAGGGGGAAGATCAAAAATGATAAGATTCTTAGGTGGCGGATCGAGCTCTCCACCTTCGAGTATGACATCATTTACCGGCCAGGGGCCCTTAACGAATCCCCAGATGCCCTTTCACGAGGGATGTGTGCCAGCACCACCGGGGATCGGCTACAGACCCTCCACAACGACCTCTGCCACCCAGGGGTCACGCAGCTGTTCCACTTCATAAAGTCCCGCAACTTACCCTACTCGATTGAGGAAGTTCGGTCTCTGACCAGGAACTGCCGCACTTGCGCTGAGTGCAAGCCTCGGTTCTACCACCCTGATAGAGCCCACTTAATCAAAGCTACACGGCCCTTTGAGCGGCTCAGCTTAGATTTCAAGGGCCCCCTCCCGTCCGTCGACCGCAATGTTTACTTCCTGAACATTGTGGACGAATACTCCCGGTTCCCATTCGCCTTCCCCTGCCCAGACATGACCAGCGCCACGGTCATTAAATGCCTCAACAGCCTGTTCTGCCTGTTCGGTATGCCGAGCTACATCCACACGGATAGGGGGGCGTCCTTCATGAGTGAAGAGCTACGCCAGTACATGCTGTCCAGGGGTATCGCCACGAGCCGTACCACCAGCTACAACCCCCGGGGTAACGGTCAAGTGGAGCAAGAGAACGGGACAGTATGGAAAGCAGTCACTCTAGCTCTAAGGACCAAGGGCCTCCCTATCTCCCGCTGGCAGGAAGTCCTCTCAGATGTGCTCCATTCGATACGGTCGCTATTGTGTACTGCCACTAATGCCACGCCTCATGAACGAATGTTTAGCTTCCCCCGGAAATCCACCTCAGGCGTATTCATGCCGTCATGGCTCTCCACCCCGGGTCCGGTATTCGTGCGAAGGCATGTGAGGGGCCATAAGACGGACCCTCTCGTGGAGCCAGTGCACCTACTCCACGCCAACCCCCAATACGCGTATGTCCGGCACGCCGACGGAAGGGAGGACACCGTGTCAATAAAAGACGTCGCCCCAGCCGGCAACGACAACAACCACGGCAATAGCAGCAACAACGACCACAGCAACTCTTACCCACCCACTACTCTTTCATCACACCCGGAAAAACATCGACCAACGGCACCCCCACCAACTACCCCTTCAACAACCCTGGCGGCACCCCCGGCAGAGACCCAGGAGGCCACCGGGTACACCCAGCCAACACCCGCGACACCACAACAGCCACGTCGGTCGCAGAGGACTACCAAACCCCCGAACAGACTAAATCTATAGAAGGGGTGAATGTGATGAAATATTCCATTCATCACTGCCTGTGACTGTGGTTGGTTTCAGGTTCCCCCTTACCATTGTATTGCCTGTGACTGTGGTTGGTTTCAGGTTTCTCCTCACCATTGTATTGTGTATTGGAATGTATGGAATGTGTTGTGTGTAGGGCTCCGCCTTTACCTGGCCTCTATGTAAGCCAGCTCAGTCTGGCCTCACAGCCAGTACTGCAGACCTCCAGGGAAGATACCTCTCTCCACTGCGTGTTATCTTCTAAGTTAATAAAAGCCTTGTTTTGTTTCGCTAACATCGAGTCTCGGGATTATTGAGGCACATCACCCGGTTTAGAGGAGGAGGGACCTGAGGGTGAAGACCCCGCCCCGGACCCAGATTTGGGACCTGGGGGCGGAGACTCTCAGCCTGCAGCAACAGGCTGCGAAGAGTTACCTGCCCCTAGCCCAGGTTCGGGAGAGGTAAAGCCTGAGGAAAAAGATCCCCAGCCAGCGGCAGTGGTGAGCCCACAGACCGCACCAGAGGGGGCAGCGGTTCGGGTTAAAGGCCCACCAGCCAAGAAAACCCCACCCGCCAAAGTCCTCAGAAGGTCCCCATGGACGCCCCAGGCAAGGAAACCGTGGTCACCAGCTCTCCATTTTAAAGGGACAGCCTCCCGAGTTAGGGGTAAGTCCAAGGACAGTGGTCCCCAGCCAGCAGCCACAGGCTGCAAGGGACTGACAGTGCAGGACAGTGCGGCCATGCCAGAGGGAGCGGTGGGCCGCAGTCCAAACAGAGATTAGCCTGGCCGCCTGGAGACGGGCGGCGGATGTACTTAGTTTTACGTCAGTTTTTATTGTTCAGTATGGGTGTTTAGTTTAAGTTTAAATAAGGTGATGGGTAGTTCTTAATATAGTAGTAATACTGTTAAGAATGTGTGCATTGAGTCGAGGTCGTAAGACCCGACTATACTTCACCCAAGCCAGAGAATCTCCTCGGGACCTAGCTATATGCTCTTGTGTCTCTTGCACAAAGAGGATTTGAGAATGAAGGGGGGCGTACTCCTACTCGCCCTGATAGGGATGAGCGTCGGATAGCGAGGCAACATGGAGGACTCTCACATCTACGGGTGCTCGGGAGAAAAGGCTCCGGTGGTGACTGCAGGGAGCAGCGAACAAGGCGCGGAGGGACCCGCCATCTATGTCCACGAGGGAAGATGGCCCGGGTGGTTGGGATCCAACTCCACCTGGTACTCCAGCCAGACCGGGTTCACCTACGGGGAGGCCTCCCTCCCCTGCCCCAGCGTACAGGTTGTGGCCTCACAGGTCGGGGTCACTGAGGGGAAATGCGTGTGCCTAACATGTAAAGGACAGATTCCCACTGGGAAGGTGGTGGTGGCTCAGAAAGCTGAGCACGGACATGGGGGATTGTACAGCTGACTGGGAACGGATGGGAAATGACACCCACTGGATGGTCACCGGGACCCAAGAAGGGACTATCATATGTTGGGATAAGTGGTGGGAGTCAGAACAGGGAATCTATGTCTGCATGTGGGGGTTGAAAAGGGCCTGCCCCACAGGCATATCTATCATCTTCTCAGCATCATGGCAGGATAAGGGGAAGGGAGTGGAATTGGATTCATACCTACACAACTGCGTAGTCCCATGTTACCCAGTCCCAGGTAAAACCACTGAGCTAGTGGCGCGCGCCCGGAAGCCCTTGCCCACGACTCAGGCAGCAAGGACACACAGAGAGGGGTGCCCCACCACCACCAAGGGACCAGGGAATGGGCTGGTATTGGTGCATACGGATCAGGTACTGTACCAGGGGGTACACTACGCGGTAGCCTCCATGATTTTAAACCTCACCGAGGTACACTTATCGGAGTGGTGTCCCAAAGACACAGAGCAGCTATATCAGGCCCTGTTAAAGGACATGTTTAAGAAATTTTACGAGTTCAATTTTGCTAATGTAGACAAAACTGAACTCTACACCACACACCGCCAGTACTTTTGTAACACAGGGAGACAAAGAAGGGGAGTATGGAATGATGATTTTACTGCGTTTAACACTGGGTCCTCTGTCATCAACCGTCTGGATGACATAGAGTTGCAGACCCAGATAAATGGTTTAAAAACACAGTTAAGGAAGATCTTAGTGGATGAGAATAAGGTAGTAGGCTCGGAGTTACATGAGGACCAGGCCATGACGGTCAATTTAAAAGAGATTATAGCCGAGCTGGAGAAGCACGCAAAGACTGTAAATGCCCTCATAAGAGAGGACAGAAATGCTTCTGACCAGGCTGCGCAGAACGAGGTGTGCGTGCTATATGGGGCATGGTTGCTGGGCGAGGGCCGCAGTAATCTGGAGGATTTAAAACAGGGTTTAGTCCCCTCCTGGATCAGCAACAAACACCTCGCAGCCCTCCACCTGTTTGAGAATGCATTAAGCCCGTGTTAACTCCGGCTAGCTTCGGAGGCCTACCCAGTCCCAGTGGATTGTGGGCGGTCCAACCACACCATCATGGGAAGAGTAGTGAGAATGCCGGTCATGGGTAGGACAGCCCGACCCGCGCCGGTGTACACCGATATACAGGGTTGAGAACATTGGAGTCATTCAAGGGGGTGCACACATTCGTTTCACAGCGGTCCCACCTTACGTCATAAAGTGGGAGCACGCTATGACAGGTACTGACCTCTCGGGGTGCTGGAGCCGGGGAGCACACATAATACTGTGTCCCCAGCACTTGAACGCCTATTCAAAACCACAGTGCGGGTTTAAAGCTGTTGGCGCAAAACCTATAAATTGCACCATGGAGGCAATGGCACAAGGCCATGTTCCCCCACAGGCAGCATATATAGGAGGTGGGACATATTGTGTCACTAAATTTTAAAATGTCGACACTTGAGCAGTCAAACGACCAGTCAAACGACCAGCCAAGCGACCAGCCAGACGCCCAGCTACAACAGCCACAGCAGCCAGCCTGGCTGCGAGCCCTCCGACCACCGTACCTGGATCTAAACCCACAGGCAGCAAACTCAGCCCTCGACTTCGAACACTGGCTGAGCTGTTTCGAATCCTACCTGGGAGAATCCGGCGTGCCTCAGAAATCCATGCTAAGAGTTCTGACCGCCCAAGTGAGCCCTAAAGTATTCGCACTCATCCGGGACCTTAAAACATACGAAGCCGCCATCAACCTGCTGAAACAACAGTACCGGAGCCAGGTAAACTCCATGTATGCCAGACACCTCCTAAGATCCCGCCCGCAACAGCCAGGAGAGTCGGTAGATAAATTTTTACGGGCGCTACAAGCACTCGGCAGGGACTGTGACTTTAAAGCGGTATCAGCGGCAGAAAATACTGAAGATAATGTCCGCGATGCCTTCGTGAAAGGCCTGCGGTCCGACTACACACGGCAAAGACTTCTTGAAGCAAAGGACCTTGACCTGAACACAGCTGCAGCCCTCGCTCGCTCCCTAGAAGTGGCCCATCGGGACCTCGAGGCGTACTCCAGGTACAGTAATTTGCGACCCTGGGACTCGGGACCGACCCTGACTGCGATACCCCTCGCAGCGCCGCCCCTGGGACCTACCTCTGCGTCAGTGTCCCGGACCCGATCGGGACCGCCACCCCCGGTACCGGCTGCGACTTCGGACCCCCGCGATCGGGCCGCCGGCTGCTTCTTCTGCGGCCAGGTGAAACATCCTAGGGCGCGCTGCCCAGCGAGAAACGCGACGTGCTCAAGCTGCCTGAAGAAAGGCCACTTTGCTAAGGCCTGCAGAGGCCAACAGAGATCAACAGAGGCCAGCAGTGCCTCATGCGAGTTGTGGGGGCGGCCATCTTCCATCAAGGCCACAGATGCCAGCATCCCCACGTGTGAGTCATGGGGTGGCCATCTTTGATCCAGGCAACCGACACCAGCAGTGCCTCATGTGAGTTGTGGGGGCAGCCATCTTCTCCGCCATTTTGTCCAACCTCGTGGGCGCCGCCATTTTACCCTCCACGCTCGACCGCCACCTCGCCTCCGGACTCGACCACCGCCTCACCCGCAGACTAGGCAGCTCGCTGAGCCACACACTAGCCTCCATCACACTGGACCAAGCCCGCCCGCACCACCTGTCCAAGTTCATGATGGACATCAAAGTAAACGGCCGCGCCACGACCTGCCTGTTCGACAGCGGAAGCACGGAGAGTTTCATCCACCCAGAAACGGTGAGCCACTACTCCCTCACTGTCCGGCCAACGCGCAACCGGATCTCGATGGCATCGAGGTCCCACGCCACAGACATCAGCGGCTACTGTGTCGTGACCCTGTCGGTTAAGGGCACGGAGTATAAAAATTTTAAACTCCTCGTCCTCCCCCAGCTCTGCGCTGCCGTCCTACTAGGGCTGGACTTCCAATCCCACCTCCAAAGTGTCACTCTAGCATACGGCGGACCCCTCCCCCCACTCACAGTCGACAACCAGCAGCCTTTAAACCGCCCACCGCATAACACCTGCGGCCTATCCACCCTCAAGGTCCCGCCACCTTCCCTGTTCGCTAACCTCACCCCCGACTGCAAACCCGTCGCTACCAAGAGCAGGCGGTACAGCGCCGGGGACAGAGCCTTCATTAGCTCTGAGGTGCAGCGTCTCCTGAAGGAGGGCATCATCGAGGGGAGCAGCAGCCCCTGGCGTGCCCAGGTTGTGGTCGTTAAGACCGGCAATAAAAACCGCCTGGTCATCGACTACAGCCAGACCATAAACCGGTACACCCAGCTGGACGCATACCCCCTTCCCCGCATATCTGATATGGTCAATCAGATTGCACAATACCAAGTATTCTCTACCATCGACCTTAAGTCGGCCTACCACCAACTCCCTATCCGCCCTGAGGACCGCCAGTATACCGCCTTCGAGGTGAATGGCCGCCTCTACCACTTCCTTAGGGTTCCCTTCGGCGTCACCAATGGGGTTTCGGTCTTCCAAAGGGAGATGGACCGGATGGTTGACCAGAACGGGCTGCACGCCACGTTCCCCTATCTAGATAACGTCACCATCTGCGGCCGCGACCGGCAGGACCATGATGTTAATCTGGAGAGATTCCTCCGTACGGCCCAACGGCTGAACCTCACCTACAATAAGGAGAAATGTGTGTTTAACACCTCACGCCTTGCCATCCTCGGCTGCGTAGTAGAGGACGGACTCATCGGCCCCGACCCTGAAAGAATGCGCCCCCTCATGGAGTTACCCCTCCCCCACTGCCCAAAGGCGCTGAAGAGAACCCTGGGGCTCTTCGCCTACTATGCCCAATTATGCGGACAAAGCCAGACCCCTCATGAAGTCCACATCCTTCGCCCTTACGGAGGAAGCGTGCGCTGCCTTCTCCCTCATTAAGGGAGACATTGCTAAGGCCACAATGCACGCGGTGGATGAGTCCATCCCCTTCCAAGTGGCGAGCGATGCATCCGACTTCGCCCTAGCCGCTACCCTTAACCAGGAGGGGTGACCGGTGGCCTTCTTCTCAAGGACCCTGCAGGGCCCTGAGATCCAACACTCATCGGTCGAGAAGGAGGCCCAGGCGATTGTGGAGGCTGTACGACGCTGGAGGCACTACCTGGCAGGCAAACGATTTACCCTCCTCACCGACCAGCGTTCGGTCGCTTTTATGTTTAATAACAAGCTGAGGGGTAAAATCAAGAACGACAAGATCTTGAGGTGGAGAATCGAACTCTCCACCTATGATTATGATATCTTGTACCGGCCAGGTGAGCTGAACGAACCCCCTGATGCTCTATCACGAATTACATGCGCCAACGCGCAAATTGATAGACTTCAGACCCTCCACAACGACCTCTGCCACCCCGGAGTCACCAGACTTTACCACTTCATTAAGGCCCGCAACCTGCCCTACTCCATCGAGGAGGTCAGGACCATGACCAGGAACTGCCAGACCTGTGCCGAGTGCAAACCGCATTTCTTTAGGCCGGACAGAGCAAGCCTGATCAAGGCCACCCGCCCCTTCGAGCGCTTGAGCATCGATTTTAAGGGGCCCCTCCCGTCCTCTGACCGTAATGTGTACTTCCTCAACATTGTTGATGAGTACACCAGTGTGAACAGTGATAACCATAGAGTAACGATATAACAGTGATAACTATAGTGTAACGATAGTGAACGACAAAAGTGGTTTACCACACTTTCTTAACTCGTCGCTTTTCATTGGATGAATTGATAGGTATATCAATTTTATTGGCTAAATAACAGAGCCCACCCTCGTGGGTGATCGGACCCAACAACTCAATAAAATTGATATACCTATCAATTCATCCAATGAAAAGCGACGAGTTAAGAAAGTAACTATAGGTTTTTATTGGCTAAATAACAGAGCCCACCCTCGTGGGTGATCGGATCCAACAAGGAGGAATACCAGCCAGTCGACCACCTTTATACCTGGGCAGGTAGGTGGAGCCATGGACGGAGTCAGCAGTGGTCAGCCCAGGTATAACAGCGTGACAAGAGGCGACCTCGTATAGTGATACAACAGTGTGAACAGTGATAACCATAGAGTAACGATATAACAGTGATAACTATAGTGTAATGATAGTGAACGACAAAAGTGGTTTACCACAGTCACCACAGGCGCGTCCCACTACCAGCATGGACAGCATAGCTGGTGTCCGGTAAGTGACAGCAGTTTTTGCTTTAAACCCAAGGCAGAGGTTCAGGTGGCCCAGGAAAGAATTGTCCCCATTCCTGAACCCTCCACTGTTCACCTCACCGTAAAGGAGAATGTTACCAACCTGCAAAAGTACGTAGCACATTTCGGCTATGAAATTCCCCCTCTCCCAGAACACCTTACCAAGATACTCAAAGCCGTAATAGTCTTGCAGAAACATTTCTGCACATTAGAGCAGAAAACGATAGAGATAGGGGCTAAGATATTGGACATTGTGATTCCACCCTGGTGGGACATTTTCAACGATATAGAGGTCCCTTCGTGGATCAGACTGGCTTCCCACATCCTCGTGGTTTGCCAGCTGGGGATATATTGTACCTAGTGTGCACTCAGTGCAAGGGAAAAGGTCAAATGCTAGAATTCCAAAACCAGAGGACCTGGAAGGAACATTATGTGAAGGTGGAGGGAGATACACCTGTTTGAGTTTTTGTATTTCTGATTAATGATTGTTTTTGTGTGTTTTGTTGTTTTAATAAAGATTTTCAATGTGTTGTTTTAATAAGGATGTATGTGTACCAAGTGGTGCAGGGGTGTTGAACCCCTCCATGCTTGGATGTATGTAAATAATTGTATTCTTGCCTATGCATACTTATGTAAAATACATTTTTGCGGAATGGGCAGTGCATGTGTCGTGGGTATCTTAGATAGGTAATTACAGGGGAAGGATGACTATGGAGGGTCGGAAATTTTGCTCACCTCATCAGAATGATACTTAAAGCGAGTTTGGTATCAACAGGGGGGAGTGTAAGTGCAGGGTTCTCAAAATTCCCGCACTCCCCAAATTATGGATCTAGGGACCCTGTTTGGAAAAGTTATTAAAAACAGGGTTACCAAAATGGCTTCTGTAACCTCGTGACCAAAACCGACAGGATTTTAAAACAGGGCTCTGCAGACAGGCAGGCCCGGAGATGAAACTTAAAATGCAGGAATCTGTGAAAAGGACTCTCTGGAGCCAGACAGCCAAAGTAAACACAGAATATGCATTCATTCGACTTGAAATAGATTAAACCAGAATGGGCCTAGAATCGAGGCCATTAGGTTTCTGCATATTTAATCGGTAACAGCTCACAGTAGCCATCAAGTCAGGATGGGGACAATTAAGCTTCATCCATGACAAACAACCAGGACATCGGGGCCATTAGACCTGTAGACAAACACTCCACAAGTCGTTAAAATAAAAGGCTGTAATCATTTAAACAAGTCTGCCAAAAAGTTAGACAAAAGGACTGACCTGATTTGGTGCGCAGACAAGGATTGAAGAACCGGTATAATTGTAGGCCCATCGGTGGCAATCGCTCTCTTGACTCTTGACTCTTATCGCTTGCCTGTGGCCTTGGCTTGCTGCCTCTCATACTCGCGCCCTGGCCTCGTGGCGGGCTCTCTTCTCGCTCCCCGCGCCGCTCAACAACCAAGGATGGCCATTACACCGGGGCCAAACGCGGGAGGAGAATGAGACCCGAGTTCAAAACCACACAGGACACACAGGCCACAAACGGGCAGACGAGACGAGGCGAGACGAAGAAGAAGGTAAACCGGTAAAGGCAGAGAAGGGCAGCGGAAAGACGCATTTGGGGACCAACGTCCAGTTATAAGCTGGTGTTTGGTGAATAAGCTGACGTATAGTGTAACCCCAATTTAAGAATATGCTGGCATTCGAAGGATGGGTAGAAGAATCAAGACATACAGCTTAGTTATAAGTTGGCGTTTGTCACATGGACCGGTTAAAGAATAAACAGGCGTTCGAAGCATGGATAGTGAAATAATTTAAACGGTAAAGATCGCCAATCGACCCCCGACCGTAGCATTACCGCCGACGACCGCCCGAGGGAGAAGAAGAAGAAAACCCATCGCGACGAGACGACGACGGTAGCTGTGGAAAAGGAGGGTGCTTCGCATCAACAACTTCAGCGCCGTGCCCTGAGACCACGTGGCGACGGGATACCCCAAAGGACAGCAGGAACAGACCCCAAAACTCACAACCGTTAAAGCAACAGGTTTTGGATTGGTGAGCATGAATTCCTGGCCCCTCATAGCTTAATCTAGTTAGGTATAGGGGGTGTGATAAGGATAAGGGGACTGTTAATGTAATTGTTTTCCCTCGATGTGCCGTATGTTCACCATTCCCATATAAGTGTAATTGTTTTATGCCTGTATTTTCATACCAGTAATTTTCATAGCTTGTTGTGTTCTGCTTTTAATAAAATTTTGGTTTTCTTACACCAAACCACTTGTCTACTCGATTTTCTGTTTCGCCGACTGTACCTAAGTCCGCTGTCTAGAACCTAGGGGTGTGGGAGCGATTCGAACCGCTCAGAGGACAGTCAGAGGTGAAGCTGACTGGGTGCACACCACCACCTACATTAACAAGCATTTAACAAGCAGTTAACTATCTTAAATGCCTCACCCATCGCTTGGTGTCGGGTCTGTTCTGAAATCGCAGACCCAACACTTTGGAAACTTACACGGAGGCGGGTTCGCGACGGGTTCCCAACCCGCCATCAATCATTTCAAATTTAACAGTTGACCCGCCTCCAAATCCGCCCTCTGAGCGCCGGCAAAATCACGGCCTATGGGAATACACAAGGGTGATTAGTTGGCTTTGTTATGTAGTTTTTGGATTGATTCATTTATAAATTATGTTTGGAATGTTTGTTTTATGGTGGCACTCATTTCAGCTTTGCGCTCAGGAGGACACTGTGATATTCTATGACAGAGGGATGGTAAGGTGGGGAATTGGTGAGCAATGGGGCTCTGGGGTTTCATTCAGGGGAACCAGATTCTGATGAGGTGCTCATAGTCATCCTGTCCAAAATGGGAACCTGCTGCCTGCCGCCCCCCTTTCTCCTCGTCCTCCTCTTCTCCCTGTAGTGTCCGGGTATCAATAATACTCGGACTGCAGGAGAACAATAAAACAGGTATTTACTGAACAGAAGGGAACTCAAGACTGAAATACAGAAGCCTGCTATGGCTTTATATACAGGGGTGGTCACTGCCGGTACTGCAGTATAGAATCAGTTCTTCTCTTAAAGGTACATACACAACAATTCCTCCCCTTTTAGATAAACAGTACATAACATTCATTTAACAACTAAATAATAACTAATTACAATTACAATTTTCTCTGCACTATATACATCAACTGAAATAATCATTTATAAGTTCAGTCTTTGAGGAGGCTTCCTGATCCTGACTGGATAGCGCCTTTCTCGAGTATCCTGTTCTTGCAGCGGAGTTGATTCTGACTCATTGTCATTGGTTGGTTCGTCAGCTTCCAATACCATTGCTTCTGAGGTAGACGCAATCTGTACTTCGGGTTGATTACCAGGTGCACCTGCTCGTGGTATGGGTTTGGCTTGTTCCTGTGACTCTAGAATCTGGTCAGCATGGCATCTCACGGTGCTCTCTCCAACATCCACTGTGTACATTAGTGGTCCCTGCTGTGTTCATATCGTTCCTGGCTGCCATTTTTCTGTTCGGTAGTCGCGGGCCAAGACTGGTTGCCCTATCTTGAAGCTCCTGGTTGGCTTCTCATTTATGTGCTGGAATTGCTTATCCTCAACATCTCGTCTTATGTTTGGTTTGAGCAAATCCAGGCGACATCTTAGCCTTCGGTTGAAGAACATTATGGCTGGAGCTTGGTTGGTGACTGCATGTGTCACATTCCGGTAAGCAAACAAGAAATTATCCATCTTGTGTTGTAGTGGTATGTCGTCATTATACATTGCCTTTATTGCCTTTTTAAAGGTCTGAACAAACCTCTCAGCCAATCCATTTGTGGCTGGATGATATGGGGCAGATGTGTAATGTTTCACCCCATTATTCCTCAGAAACCTCCGGAAATCCTCGGACACAAACTGGCCCATTGTCGGAGCAAATCTGTTCTGGCAAGCCATTCCTGGCGAATATGGTCCGTAGGACTGCAATAGTTTTCTCCGTGGTGGTGGAGGACATTTTGATGACCTCTGGCCATTTCGAATGGGCGTCCACAGCGATTAGGAACATTGAGTCCATAAATGGACCAGCAAAATCAATGTGTACCCATTGCCATGGAGATGAGGGCCACTCCCATGGATGTAGCGGGGCCTGTGGTGGAATGTTTTGGACCTTCTGGCATCCTGTGCATCTCTTGGTCATATCCTCGATTTCTTTATCGATTCCCGGCAACCACACAAAAGCCCTGGCTAGGCTCTTCAATTTTACCCCTCCCAGATGACCCTCATGAAGCTCATTGAGCACTCTATCTCTCAACTTGGGTGGAATTACCACTCAGGATCCACACATCAAGGTCCCCCGGCACACTGACAGCTGTTCTCTCCTTGGCGAGAATGCTGGCAACAGTGAGTCGCCATGTGCTGGCCATCCCTTCACCGTCAAATCATAGACCCGAGAGAGTGTCGGGTCATTTCGGGTTTCCTTCTCTATACTTGAGTTTGTAACAGGTAGACATTCGACTATGGTCGCATGGAATATCTCAACAGGGTCCACTGCAGGTGCTTCTTCTACCATAGGCAACGGTAGGTGCGACAGCCCATCAGCATTTCCATGCTGTTTCGTACCCTTGTACTCTATGTGTACTGATGTGCCCCTAGAAAAAGTGACCAGCTTTGTAGCCGTTGCGCCGTCATCACTGGAACGCCCTTCTTTGGGTTAAAAATGGAGACCAGGGGCTGATGATCAGTCAGTAGTGTGAATTTCTGCCCGTGCAGATAGTGATTGAACTTCTTCACCCCCCACACCAGGCTGAGGGCCTCCCTGTAAATCTGGGCGTAGTTACGCTCAGCTGAGGTTAACGAGCGCGACGCAAAGGCTATTGGCCTCTCTGACCCGTCAAGGAATTTGTGTGACAGCATCGCTCCGATGCCGTAGGGAGACACATCACATGCTAACCGAATCGGTAGTGTTGGATTGTAGTGGGCCAATACTTCTTTTGAAGTGATTAGGCATTTACATTTCTGAAAGGCACGCCATTTCCATGTTACTCCAGTTTGCAGCAGGGCGTTCAGTGGGTGCAGAATTGTAGATAAATTCGGCAAGAACTTATGGTAGTAGTTCACCAACCCGAGGAACGACCTCAGTTGCGACACATTTTCCGGTGCTAGAGCCTTGACTACAGCCTCAATCTTGTCCGGCGACTTATGCAACCCTTCCTCATCAATCATGTGGCCACAATACGAGATTTGTCTCCTGAAGAACTCGCATTCGGGGCGGTTGGCTTGTAGCCCATATTCCTGTGATCTCGTGCGCACCTGCTCCAGGTTGGCAAGGTGTTCACTGTCATTTTCGCCCGTAACCAGGATGTCGTCCAAATAACACTGGGTCCCCGGGATCCCTTGCAGGACTTGTTCCATCGCCCTCTGCCAAATAGCCGGGGCTGATGCTACCCCGAATACCAGTCAATTGTACTGGTAAAGGCCTTTGTGAGTGTTTATCGTGAGGTATTTCCTAGATGCTTCTTCCACCTCCATTTGTAGATACGCTTGGGCCAGATCTATCTTTGTAAAGCGTTTCCCTCCAGATAGTGAGGCGAAAATATCTTCTATCCGTGGAAGTGGATATTGTACTGTGTGCAGGACTGTGTTCACAGTTACCTTGAAGTCCCCACAGATGCGAACCTTCTTCGATTCCCCAGGCGTGCTGCTCAATGATTTCTTTATTACAGGAACGATGGGTGTGGCCCACTCGCTCCAGGCCACCTTGGACAGCGCACCCGAACGCTCCAGACTCTCCAGTTCTGCTTCAACGGCTGGGCGGATCGTGTAAGGTACCGGTCTGGCCTTAAAAAATTTTGGGTTTGCGTTATCTTTGATTTTTATCGTTGCCGTTACTCCTTTCAGAATCCCAAGTTCTTGTTGGGACACCTCTTTCGCGTCAGTTAGAATTTTTGACAGTCGCCCAGGTGTGACATCATCATCCTTTTTATCAGTCACAGTTAGCGCCTGAATGGAATGCCAATCCAATTGTATTTTTTGGATCCATTCACGTCCCAATAATGGTGGTCCTCCATCTGGTAGTATATATAGATACAGTTTCTGTGTTTCCTTGCCGTTGTATTCAACTGGCACCCTTATTTTTCCTCTGGGGTAGACTTTTTGCCCTGTGTGTGTCTTCAATACAATGGACGTGTCCTTCAAGGGTATGTGTGAGAATAGCCGCTCATAGTCTCGTCAATTCATGACAGTTAAGGCTGATCCTGTGTCCAATTCCATCTTTACTGGGGACCCTGCTATCATGAGGGTGACCCAAATGGTTCGGTGATCCTCCTTTGCGATCACGTTGTGTAACTTTAGACAACTTAGTCTCCTGCTCCTGGAGTCCTTATCACTCTCCTGATCTTCCAAACTACTGTCTGTCAATTTCTTTACTTTCTTGTACTTTTCCTTAGTAGTTCTTGTAGTGTTGGCTTTCTTTCCCGACCTGCAGACTCTTGCTATGTGTCCCATTTTCCCACATTACCTGCATACTTTGTCCTTAAACCAGCAGTCCTTCTGATCATGGGTTGTTCTGCCGCAGCGATAGCACTTTTCTGCTCTATACGCCATTTCGTTAGCGCTGTATTCCTGTGGTTTCTGTTGTATTTCCGCAGCTCCCCGTGCTGCTGCTTCGTAGGATACTGCCACGCTGAAAGCCTGTTCTAGCGTCAGGTCTTTTTCCGAAAGTAGTCGTTTCTGGGTTCCTTCACTCTGGAGCCCGCAGACAAACTTATCCCTTAAGTTGTCTGCCAGTCCTGCTCCGAACTGGCAGTGCTTCGATAACTTGCGTAGTTCCGTAAGATAGTCAGCATTGCTCTCATCTTTGTGCTGGTTTCTTTTATGGAACTTGAATCTTTCTGCTATCAGCAGCGGTGTAGGGTTTAGTTGTTCCTGTAAGATATTAACAATCTCTTCAAAACTTTTCTCCATTGGTTTAGCTGGGGTAATTAAATTCCACAATAGGCCGTACGTTCTTGTGATGAAATATTCCATTCATCACTGCCTGTGACTGTGGTTGGTTTCAGGTTTCCTCCTCAACATTGTATTGCCTGTGACTGTGGTTGGTTTCAGGTTTCTCCTCACCATTGTATTATATATTGGAATGTATGGAATGTGTTGTGTGTAGGGCTCCGCCCATACCTGGCCTCTATGTAAGCCAGCTCAGCCTGGCCTCACATCCAGTACTGCAGAGCTCCAGATGGAAGATACCTCTCTCCACTGCGTGTTATCTTCTAAGTTAATAAAAGCCTTGTTTTGTTCCGCTAACATCGAGTCTCGGGATTATTGAGGCACATCAGTTCTCGCACCCATCAAATTTAATAATACCGACGCCTTCTTTCCATCGGCCACCTCATTTGCCTCGCAGTACACCTCAATTTGTTCCACTTACGTGGTCCAGTCTTCTATCTCGTTGTCGAAAGCAGTGATACTGCCACTTTTCGGCATCTTGGGTGATTTAAAATGGCGCCTCCCGTGCTTTTTCTTCTTCACCAATGGATTAAAATGGTGCCTCCCGCACTTTTCCTTCTTCCCCAATGGAATAAAATGGCGCCTCCCGTGCTTTTCCTTCTTCCCCTTGCTGCCACGCTGCTCCTAGCGTTCTGCAGGGTAATGGGGTGACCCGCGGCTTCGGCGCGTCTCACTTTTCCTTCCCCTTGTTTTATTTTCGCTATGCTGCCCTGTTCTTGAGTACCGACCGCGCCCTGTGCGCTCCACCCTCTCTCTCTCTCTTTTCCTCCCGACGACGCTGCGCGGCCCCTTTGCAGAGCCGCTCGATCGAGCTCAAGCCCGCCGCAGTCCGGAAGGGTCAGTGCACTACCTGCTACCAGCACGATTTGCTGGAACACCTTGACTGTGGAGCCAAGCCCAGCTCTCCACAGCCTCTCCTGCAACTCTCCGAACTCCGATGGATCCTTGGGCGGTTGCCCGCGGTCGACGCCTGTTGTTCTGACTTCGACCTCCAAAAGCTTCTTCTCAGGGAAAGATCCCTGTGAGGTGATGCAGTACTGCAGGTGAGTTCGAACCTGTTCGTCGCCAATGTAGTGTCCGAGTATAAATAATACACGGACTACAGGAGAACAATAATAACAGGTATTTACTGAACAGAGGGTACTCTTTTATTTGGACCCAAAAAAAACCAATTCGACTGTAAATAAACAAAAGTTCAACTAAAGCTTAACAAATCAAATTAAAATTTGGTTTTCCGTGTTGATGATGCACTCCAGTCCCCGCGGCGCCCACCGGTCGCGGAAATACTCAAGCGCACCGGCGGACACCGCGTGCTCCATCTCCAGGGCCACCCGGGCGCGAACATGGCCGCGGAAGAGATGCAGGCAATCCGGCTGGACGACCCCCTCGACCGCCCGCTGCCTGGACCAATTGATGGCTCTTTTAGCCAGGCCCAGGAGCAGGCCCACAAGGAGGTCCTCCAACCTGTCCGCTCCCCTCCGCACCGGGTGACCGTAGATCAAGAGCGTGGGACTGAAGTGCAACCAAAAATCGAGGAGCAGCCCCTTCAAGTAGTGAAAGAAGGGCTGCAACCTCTCACAATCCATATAAACGTGAAACACGGACTCCTCCAGGCCGCAAAAAATGCAGGCGGCCTGGGAGTCCGTGAACCTACTTAAAACCTTATTGCACGGGACCGCTCCATGCAACACCCTCCAGGCCAAGTCCCCGATGGAACAAGGGAGGACTCCCGCATAGAGAGCCCTCCATTGGGGACCTCCGCTACCGCCGGTCGGCAAAACGCCACGCCAAGGCGTGTCCGGACGGTAGACGAAGATGGCAAAGTGGAGAGTGTGCAGGAGCAGCCCGTACAGGAAACCCCTCCGCGCGGAATGAAAAGGCACGGAGGGTATTTCCTCGAGACGGCTCAAGTTGTGAGGCGCCGGTTCCCGAGGGGAGTTTCGGGGCCGGGCGCCGATGAGGAATTCCATCCGAACGGGGGTAAGCTCGGACGGGATCGCCCCACGTGCTTGAGCCGCCTCGATACACCTAGTGGAGTCGGGGCCCAGTGCTGCTTTTACCGATTCGATGGTTTCGACCGCGAGCTGGACGTTGGCCCAGGACAGGCGCCGCGCCAGCTCCTCCGGCGCCATCCAGCCCGCTCCTCCGCCATCGAGCAGGTCCCCGACTCTGGTCACCTTGCCAGCCACAGCCCTACCCTCCGCCAGCCGCCCGAACCCGTGTTCGTGGAGGTGCGGATTCCTGAGCAGCGGCTCCCAAAGGAGAGCCGCCGCTCCTGACGGGGGAGAGCTCCGCCTGGAAGCGACGTAGTTCCAAACCCATAGTAGTTCCTGGTAGAAGACAGGCAGCTCCCGCAGGCCGGCACGCCTGCTGCCCACTTTCGCAAACAGGAGCTGCGTGTCGTAATTGAGGCCATGCAGCTGGCGGAAGAAAAACGTCGCCAGCGCACACCATCTCGGAGGATTCTCGACGTACAGGTATCTCTGCAGCGTCTGAAGACGGAAAGTCGCAGTCTGGGTGCGAAGGCACACCAGCGCCTGACCGCCCTCCCTAAGCGGGAGACACAGAACCGCGGCAGAGACCCAGTGCTTCCTTTTGTCCCAGAAGAAGTCGATGAGCTTCTTCTGAATCTTGGCGACAAACGCAGGGGGAGGGATCAAAGTGACCAACCGGTACCACAACATGGCGGCCACCAGCTGGTTTATGACCAGCGCTCGACCCCTGTAGGACAACACTCGGAGCAGTCCTGTCCAGCGTCCTAGGCGAGCGGTGACTTTGGCCTCCAGCTCTTGCCAGTTCGCCGGCCAAGCGTCCTCGGCAGGGCTAAGGTAGACTCCCAAATAGAGGAGGTGCGTGGTGCTCCAGGCGAAAGGCCTGAACTCCTCCGGCAGGGAGTCCACCCGCCACTGACCCACCAGGAGTCCGGAACATTTCTCCCAGTTGATCTTGGCGGAGGATGCGTCCGAGTAAATCTGCTGGCATTCCTGCATCCTCCGCAAGTCGGCGGGATCCGTGACCGTGAGGAGCACGTCATCGGCGTAAGCCGAGAGGACCACCTCCACGCCCGGCCCTTGCAGAGCCAGTCCCGTCAACCTCTTCCGCAAGAGGCGCAGGAAAGGCTCCACGCAAATGGCATATAACTGACCGGACATGGGGCATCCCTGACGCACCCCCCTCCCGAAGCGAAGGGGCGCCGTCAAGGACCCGTTAACTTTAATCAGACACTCCGCGGCGGCGTACAGAAGTCGGATCCGGGCGACGAAATGCGTCCCGAACCCGAATGCGCGCAGAGTCCCGAAGAGATACTCGTGATCCACCCTGTCGAACGCCTTCTCCTGATCCAGGGAAAGGAAGGCGACCGACAGACCAGCCCTCTGGGAGTGGTGGACCAGGTCCCGGACCAGATGGATGTTATCGTGGATGGTCCGGCCCGGGACCGTGTAGGACTGGTCGGGGTGGATCATGTGGGCCAGCACGGTGCCAAGGCGAGCAGACATGGCCCTGGCAAAGATTTTATAGTCCGTGCTGAGGAGGGAGACCGGGCGCCAGTTCTTAAGGAGGCGGAGATCGCCCTTCTTAGGCAGCAGGACAATGACCGCCCTGCGCCAAGAGAGGGGCATCTCCCCGGTCGCCAAACTTTCCCCCAGGACCCGCGCGTAGTCGCCCCCCAAGACGTCCCAGAACGCCCTGTGGAACTCCACGGTCAGCCCGTCCAGCCCCGGGGACTTTCCCCTAGAGAGCTGGCGGAGGGCGCCGGTCAGCTCCGCCAGACGTAGCGGAGCGTCCAATTTTTCGGCGCCCTCCGGGCCAACCTTCGTCAGGTCCTCCCACAAAACTTTGCGCGCATCCTCGCTGGACGGATCCGGAGAGAACAGAGCCCCGTAATAGGCGCGGGTCTCCGCGCTGATTCCCTCTGGATCCGAGACCAGAGATCCGTCGTCGGCCAGCAGCCCCAAGAGCTGCTTACGGACCCCCCGTCTTTTTTCCAGCGAGTAGAAGAAGGGGGAGCCACGGTCCAGGTCCCGCAGGAGCTGGATCCGCGACCTCACGTACGCGCCTCGGGACCCGACGAGCTGCAGGTCCTTCAGCGCGCCCTTCTTCTCTTCGTACACCTTCCGCAGGGCCGGGTCCTCGACGACCTGACCGAGACGGGACTCCAGGTCGAGCACCTCCTTCTCCAACCGCCCGACCCGGGCCTCCCGCCTCTTGGTCGACCCCTTCGCGTACTCCTGACAGAAGAGACGGATGTGAGCCTTGCCCACATCCCACCATAGCCTCAAGGAGGGGAAGCCCCCCTGCTTCCTTCTCCAGTCGGCCCAGAATCGACAAAACGAATCCCGGAACCGTGCGTCCTCCAGCAGCAGGTTGTTAAAATGCCAGTACACGGACCCCCCCCGCGCGCGCAGCGGAGCGAGCTCCGCCCACACCAGGTGGTGGTCCGTGCACGGCACCGGCCGCATGGAAGCTGCCGGAACGCAGGAGACAAACGCCCGGGAAATGTAGAGGCGGTCGATTCTGGACCTTCCTCCCCCAGACCTCACGCTAGTGAAGGCGCTGGAGTCGGGGTGGAGACTTCGCCAGACGTCCACCAAGTCGAAGGACCCAACCAGGTCCCTCAACTTCTCCATCGCCGCCGGGCATCGCGGGGGACCCGAACGGTCCCTCGCCTCGAGGGTGCAGTTAAAATCCCCCCCGAGGATGACGCACTCGCCCACGTCGATGGAGCCCAAGAGAGCGGACACTTCTTCGAAGAAGCGCACTTGCTGCGCACTGGTCTGAGGGGCGTACACGTTCACTAGATGGAGCGGCACGCCCCCCAGGCGAACAGTGACATGGAGCAAGCGGCCCGGCACGTGCTCCTTGACCCCCAAGATCTCCGGCTGAAAATGCGGGGCCAGCAAGATAGCCACCCCGCTGGAATTGTTGGAGAGGTGACTCATGCTGACCCCTCCTTGCCACTCCAGGAGCCATGTGGCTTCGTCTCCCGGAACGGTGTGGGTTTCTTGCAGGAAGCACACCGCATACTTCACGTCCCGAAGGACCGAGAAGTTATTGAATCTGCGGCGCGCCTCCCTGCTGCCGTTGATGTTGAGGCTGGCTATGGTTATCTTCATGTCAGAAGCATAGTGCAACCTCTACCTACACCTAACGGGGCGAGGAAGCGCAGCCGCTGATCCGCCGCCACTTCCTCAGCAGCCCAGTGAGAAACGTTGTGAGCCGACGCAGCTCGAGCGGGTTCACACCCTCGTCCGCGCCCAAGATCTTAACGGCGGCGCGGACGGAATCGATGAGCAGCGCCAGCTCCGACCACCTGTCGAGGGCCAGCCGGACCTTATTGCGCTGACCCAGGCACGTGGCCATAAAATCCCGGAGTTCCCTTACGGAAATGAGGGGAGACTCGGCAAGGGGCACGAGGTCATCCATCGCCACGTCGGCGCTGGAGTCCGAATCGTCCTCCGTGCCCATCACCGAGTCCCCATCCTCCTCCAGGGGGTCGTCACCAGCGGCCGACCCGTCCGCCGCGCAGTGCGAAGCGAACGACTCGGCCGCGCCAGCCAGCCCCGCCTCCGCCCGGCTCCCACCCCCAGGATCGGCGGCAGAGGATTTCTCCCTGGGCTCCTCTAGGGATGCCGGGCCAGAAGACGGCGGCGGTTCAGAGCTCCCCTCCGCCTCAGACGCCGGAACGACCGGAGAAAGAACAATTTCCAGCTCCTCCAGTACGTCCGGCACCAGAGACGCAGCCAGGGGGCCATCCTCCTCCCCGCCACCAACCTCCGACCCAGCGGACGGGGGGTTTTGAATTAAAAGCTCTACCAGGACGAGCATCCCCTGGGAGACGTCCGGGTCGCATTGGGCGAGCTCATTATCCTCGAGCTCGCCCGACCCAGCCCCCAGGCTGCCCGACCCGGCGAGGGGTAACGACACCGATAAAAGGTCAACTTCAATTACTGCCGCGGGTTGTTCCGCAACCCTCCCCACGGGCAGGGTCTCACCCCCATCCCCGGGAGGCACGTGCTGGACAGACACATCTGCCTCAGCCTCCCGAGGGACAGGCGACCCCTGCCGATCGCTGGTGATGACGACAGCGCTGGGGGGGCGGGGGGGCGCAGTACCCGCGGCGGGCGACGACTCCCCCTGCTCGGAGGGACCTTCCTCCTCCCGGTCCTCCTCCTCATCCAGGGGGTCGCGCCTTCTTTTTAGCACGGAGGGAGCGAGGGAGACCTCCATGTCTGCAAAGGCCTCCTCCTCGACTCCCTCCGGCGGAGCAGGTTTGTCGGGTTCCTCGGGCCCGAGCCCGGCCGCAGGTATTGGCATTACCGCTGCGGCGGTTGCGGCCACAGGCTCGGGCACGGGGCCCCTCCCGCTCACATCTGCCCTGATCAACTCCGCGAGGAGCGCGGGTGTAAGGGGCTCAAGGGGCAAGGGCTCACCATCCACGGGGGGGCCTGCCCCAAGGTGCTTCTTTTTTCCCCGCGCCTTCTTTCCGGCCGGACATGCTCCCTCCCCCCCGCCAGAGGCCTTGGTGGCATCGGCCCCCGACGTCAACCGCGCATCAGACGTACTTGACGCGCGGGCAGATCCGGGGGGTAGGGCGGCGGCGGCGGCGCCAGCCTCGGCCGCACGAGATGATCCGGCGGCCTTGGAGGCAGGGCAGTTCCTCCTGATGTGCCCCACCTCCCTGCAGGCATGGCACCTCACACCGTCCGACGTCCAAAAGGCACGGTAGGCGGTCCCCTCGTGGAGGACGACGAACGCCCCTTCAGTGTCCTCCTCCCGCGCCAGCTGGATAAACAGCTGGCGCCGGAAGGAGAAGACGTGGCGAAGGCTGGCCTCCCGGAAGCCGAGCGGGATGGGCGTGATCCCCGACCTCACCTCCCCAAGTTGTCGCAAATGGGGAAGGAGGAGCTCACCAGGAACATAGGGCGGGACGTTGGAAATAATGATCCTCTGCGCGGTGGCCTCGAGAGGATCCACCGGCAGGAAGGTCCCGCCCACGGTGAGCCCCTTGGCGACAGCCAGGGACACCGCCCGCTCCGACCCCAGGAAGAACACAGCCTTCCCATACATTTTCGAGGCCGCGACGATGGCTGAGGGGCCGACAACCCCAGCCATGGCCTTGACGCAGGCCTCGATGGTCATAGTGGGGTGAGTGTAGCTCTTCACCCCAAGCTTTTTCGTTATTAATCGAAAAGGTGACGGGGCAGCAGGAACAGCGGGAGCAGCTGTGGCTGTGGCTACCACTCTCGCATAGGTCCCGGCTGGCCCCGCCACCGGCGAAGATGCAGTCGCCATTCTGGGGTGCTTTTTTTAAGGGCTACACTCACCCCAAGTCACAGGCCTGAAGGTGTTAATGGCCTCGGTGTATATATATATATATTTTTTTGTCCTCTATTGAGCAGAGGGAGCTGATTAAAATGAGGACACACCTCTCTCCTTATTGATTTAAATTGGGAGAGGAGCCCTCGCCCCTCTGCTCAATTGGCAATTAATAAAATAGATGAAACTAAGGTGCCTTAGAAAGACAGGCAGAGAGAGACAAAGAGAGAGAGAGAGAGGTGGGGGGGTGGGAAGGAGGGAGGCCGCAAAGGGCAGTGTTGCCACTCAGGATGGTGGGTGGGTGTAGGCAGGGTTGCACTCTCCGATGGAAAAAGTCTTTGGTGATGGTGGTCTTCTGGCAGGGGGAGAAGACGTCTTCACCTGGAAAAGCTGGAGAAGCCCAGGCTTAGTCCTGCAACAGGTCTTAACGATGTAATTAAATTAAATTAAGGACTTCACCTTGGGCAGCTCCAAGCTCTCCCAGGGCAGGCAATAGAAGGGATGCTAATTAGTGGTGTGTGTGGCCTAGCTTTTAACAAGAGCACACACACACACACTACACCCCTTGATGATCCGGCCTTGCTTCTTCTTTTCTCCCCCCACCTAAAATACAAAGTCTTGGGAGAGTGCCCCAAATAACACCCACCTGTAGATGTTCCGGATGAAGTTTTCTTCCCTCCTTTCAAGCAGTTGGTTTCTCTCCCCTCTCTCCCTCTCCTGAAGTGGAGGCCAAATTGGGGAGGCAGTGATGGAAAGGCCTCTCCCCTGGTTGATGTTGATGTAGGCCTCCTTTCTCCTTTTCCTCCTCTGTCCTCTCTCTCCAGGCACCTCAGTTGATGTAATGATGGTGGAGTTGGTGGTGGTGGTCCAACGTTCTCCTCCTCTTCCTGGTCAGGGGACCACCACTTTAATCCACTCTCCAAAGTCTGGCTGCTCCCTCTGCTCGTGCTTGCAGCTGAACAGAGGGTAACTTAAGACTGACGTACAGAAGCCTGCTATGGCTTTATATACAGGGGTGGTCACTGCCGGTACTGCAGTATAGAATCAGTTCTTCTCTTAAAGGTCCATTCACAACAGTGGCTTCTCATCCACACAGCATCAGATTCACTCATGCTGCACTGGGATTGATGCTGCAAGTCCAAGGAATGAAGAGCAGTCCGCCTTGGCTGGTACACCAAGTTGCTTTTCCAGAGTTTCTGTGGCTCTTCTACTGAAGTTACTTGGAAATTCACCCTTGGGTTTTTATTGCTGCCCTATCCAAAACATTCATATAACTTCAGTTTTTTTGTTGAATGATCACCATGCTGATCATCAATAATGCAACAGGGCACAATAATAAGCTGCAACTAACAATTAAAATTATATTGATACAGAAATTTTAAAGAGGATTCACATAGTAAATCCTTCCAGCATAACCTAGCTGCTAGGTGCATGCTTATTTACAAACATGCAGAATAGGCTGTATGATGGCCATTTATGTGACAATGTATGTGCTCTTTGAACTTGCAACATCTCAAGATTACTTTTCTGATTGTAGGACAGGATGGCTTTCCAGGGACCACAGAGAGGAAAAGGAGGTGGACAATCATTAGGTCAAGTCAAGTTGGAGCTTTTCCCCATTTTTTTAATCAACGACTTCGATAAAGGAATAGAGGCCTAGAAATTCAGTATAGCCATGTTTGGGGCGCTACAGCCGGGCAGTCGCTAAATTTTGCGCCCGGCGCAACTTAGCACCACTTTCGCCGATATTCAGTTGCATCGCCCCAAGAGGTTGCTGCTGTGCTGAAGCAGGTGGTGCACGACTATCATAAGGTGCTAAGCCGGCGAGCCAGGGCGCTACCACCGAGGGCGGGCGCAGCGCAGGTGCGGCGAGTTGCTGATTGAAGGCAGACACGCTGGCGCTGGTCAGCTCTTAAAGGGGGAGGGTGGATTTGTTTGGCTGCCACGCCCTGCACACTGCAGCCTTGAAGCAAGGCCTGACCATTACTGCTTGACCAGTTCAACGCCCAGGACAATGGAGAAGGCCAGGGAGAGAGCGCAGTGCTTCAGCAAGGGTGACCTGAAGGCACTGGTTGGCGCAGTGGAGCGCAGGCGCCTTGTCCTCTTCCCTGAGGGTGGCAGGAGGCCACTGCCCAACGAGTATCGAAAAGCCTGGAGGGAGGTGGCAAACAGGGTGACCTCCAACAGCGTGGTTGGCAGGACTCCTGTCCAATGCAGAAAAAAGTTCAACAACCTCACTCGGGTTGTCAGGGTGAGTACCCTTTCCAGTATCCTCCTTATCCCTGCGTGTGCACCTCACTTTATGGCCAAAGGGACCTGAAAGCCCCATTCCACCATGGGAGGCAATGCAGGCAAGATGAGGGCTTCACACTGTCAGGGCTATTCCACCATGGGAGGCAATGCAGGCAAGATGAGGGCTTCACACTGTCAGGGCTATTCCAGCATGGGAGGCAGTGCAGGCAAGGTGAGGGCTTCACACTGTCAGGGCTATTCCACCATGGGAGGCAGTGCAGGCAAGATGAGGGCTTCACACTGTCAGGGCTATTCCATCATGGGAGGCAATGCAGGCAAGATGAGGGCTTCACACTGTCAGGGCTATTCAACCATGGGAGGCAGTGCAGGCAAGACGAGGGCTTCACACTGTCAGGGCTATTCCACCATGGGAGGCAGTGCAGGCAAGGCGAGGGCTTCACACTGTCAGGGCTATTCCACCATGGGAGGCAGTGCAGGCAAGATGAGGACTTCACACTTTCAGGGCTCTTCCACCATGGGAGGCAGTGCAGGCAAGATGAGGGCTTCACACTGTCAGGGTTATTCCACCATGGGAGGCAGTGTAGGCAAGATCAGGGCTTGACACTGTACTTAGAGGCCGTCCTTTCTCTTGCAGGGCAAGCTGGCTCACAACCAAAGGCAGCAGCAACAGACCGGGGGTGGCTGTCCTGACCTCAAACAGCTCGGCGACCTGGAGCAGCGTGTGGAGCGCATTATGTCAGGCCGGCTGATTGGCCCTGTCACCAGTGGAGATGCCGACCCTGTTCTGGGCCCCAATGGTAAGGGCATTATCTTTTTGAACTCTCTCTTTCCACTTGCGCCTCACACCAGCATCCTTTGCCACTATCGAACCAATGCAATGCATAGCAGCACTCATTCCTCCCTCGCTGCCACCCTGTCCTCACTCTAAAGCAACTCTTGTGCCTCCCTGCTTTCAGATGGTGAATCCCCAGGTGAGGAGGTGGGCCCTCAAGCTGGCACTGTGTCTGAATTGGAAATCGAGGAGGAGGAAGAGGAAGCCGGCCCATCAGTGACACCCACAGCTGAGGCAGCCCATGGCCATGATGGGGACATGTCTTCCCTGGAGGGGAGCAGGGGGGAAGGGTCTGAGGAGAGTGAAGCTCCGGGGCCCAGCGGGCTGCAGCAACGCGGGAGGGGTGGGGAAGCTCGGCGACCTTCTCCCCAGAGGGTGAGTGCGGCCTCCAGTCCTGCTACGGTGAGCACAGAGGAGGTACGGCTCCTTGCTGAAATGGGCGCCCAGGCTGAGCACAGGCACACTGAGCTCATGGCTGCAGTGGCAAAGATGCCTGACTCCATAGAGGCACTGGCAAGGAGTGTACAGGAATTCGGGGCAGCACAGGGCAGGAGTCTGCAAGAATTCAGTGCAGCACAGGCCAGGAGTCTTCAGGACTTCACGGCAGCACAGGCTAGGAATCAGCAGGACTTTGCTGCATCACAGGCGGCTTCCAGCCAAGTGCTCAGTCGTGCCGTGCATTCACTGGCTGGTGTGATGCAGACACAGACTAGGGCCACACGGGCACTAAATGCTGCCACCCTCGCTGGATCGGCCAGGCATCGCCGGGACACTCACCGCGCCGCAGCAGCCCAGCAGTCTGTGCTTCAGCAGATTGCTTTGCATGCTGCAGTGCTGGCCCGTGTGAGTGCCAGTGTATCAGCCAACCAGAGAGTGCCTGTGCTCTGTCAGGTTGGCAGCATTCCTGCAGCCAACACTGTCACTCCTCCACTGCAGCTGCCACCACCCTTAGGACAGACTGCTGCCGCCCAAGCAGAGTTGGAGCAGTCAGCAGCCGGCCCCTCCAAGCCCAGAGCTGGTCCAGGCCGACCCCCAAGGGTATATTCCGTCTCACCATCTGACCCTCAGCAGCCTTCCCCCAGCCTTGCTGCAGCCACTGGGGTCCCATTGAGGAGGAGCTGCAGGGCGGGAAGGGGCCACTCGCGGAAGCGAGACAGATCACACTCGCAGGGGAAAAAGTAGAAGGTGTGTGTTGTGTATGTACCTTTAAGAGAATAACTGGTCTCAGACTGCAGTACCGGCAGTGACCACCCCTGTATAAAAGGCGCTAGAGGGCCTCGGTTGTTTAGATTCGTTATGGGCTTCCACCAGTAAACATCTGTTTGTTTTCACTCCTGCTAGTCCATGTCTAAATCATTCACGGACTTAACACTGGCGACGAGTAAAGAAACGAACTTACCTGCAACTCAGCAGCAGCTCCGACGACGTTGTTGAAGGTCGGAGCCAGAAAAAAAAAAAAAAAATAGAGGCCATTGAAACTCGAGAAATGGGCGTCGACCGTCAATCATCGGGTTCAAGGCTTTGCAGGAGCGACTTTCCAGAGCCAGGCTGGGTTCCTTGGTCCGTGGTTTCCCAGCTAATCGGGCTGGTGGCACGTAGTGCTCTGATCCTTCCTGGGCTGCAACGGGGCCGGGCAGCGAGTCGGGAAGCAAGGAGAGAGAGAGAGGGTGGAGCATACAGGGCGCGGCCGGTGTTTCGAAGCTGGGCAGTGTTCGGACCTCAGAAGAGGGAGGGAAGTGTCCCAGAGGGTCTGCTTCACGACGGGAAGATAATAAAAGAAAACGAATTAATATTTAACGCGCAGGCAACCGTGGAAAGCAGCGCTAACAACAGCGGGGAAGAAGACAAAGCGCGGGAGGTGCCATTTTGTTAAATCGGGGAAGAAGGCAAAGCGCGGGAGGTGCCATTTTAGATTTGCAAGATGCCGAAGACTGGCTGTATCACTGCTTTTGATAATACATTAGAGGACTGGACCACGTATGTGGAACGAGTCGAGGTATATTTCGAGGCAAATGAAATAGCGGAGGGGAAAAAGGCATCAATATTGCTAAACTTAATGGGCGCTAGAACGTACGGCCTATTGCGGGATCTGATTAATCCAGCCAAACCGAAGGCGAAGAGTTTTAACGAAACTGTTGCTGTTCTACAGGTGCACTTAAACCCTGCACCGCTGTTGATAGCAGAAAGATTTAAATTCCACAGGAGAACTCAGCACAAAGATGAGAGCAATGCTGAGTATCTTACAGAACTACGCAAGCTATCAAAGCACTGCCAGTTCAGAGCAGGACTGGCAGATACCCTATGGGACAAATTTGTCTGTGGACTCCTGAGTAAAGGAACACAGAAGAAGTTACTCGCAGAAAAAGAGCTGACGCTAGATAAGGCTTTCAGCGTGGCAGTATCATATGAAGCAGCAGCCAGGGGAGCTGCAGAAATTCAACAAAAACCACAGGAATACGGCACCCACGAAATGACACGGGGATTTGCAAAATGTTATCGCTGCGGCAGAACTAACCATGACCAGAAGGACCGCTGGTCCAAAGACAAAATATGCAGACAATGCGGGAAGATTGGACACATTGCACGAGTTCGTAGGTCTGGGAAGAAGACCAGCGACAACAAAAAGGCTACTAAGGAACCGTACAAGAAAGTACAAAAGATGACGGACAGTAGTTCCGAAGACCAGATGAGCGATAGTGAATCCGAGAACAGGAGATTAAGCTGTCTCAAACTTCACAATGTAATCGCAAAAGAGGATCACCGAACCATTTCGGTCACCCTCATGATAGCAGGGTCCCAAGTTAAAATGGAATTGGATACAGGATCAGCGCTAACCGTCATGATTCGACGAGACTATGAGCGGCTAGTTTCACACATACCCTTGAGAGAGACATCCATCGTCTTGACGATGTATACGGGGCAAAAAGGATACCCCAGAGGAAAAATAAGGGTGCCTGTCGAATACAATGGCAAGAAAATACGGAAATTGTATCTCTACATACTGCCAAATGGTGGACCACCGTTATTGGGACGGGAATGGATCAGGAAGATAAACTTAGATTGGCATTCCATTCATGCAATGACGGTGGACGGTAAAAAAAGATGAAGACGTCACTCCTGGACGATTGTCAACAATCTTAGCTAACGCCAAAGAGGTATTTCAACAAGAACTGGGCACGCTTAAAGGCGTAACCGCCTCATTAAAAATAGAAGAGAATGCAGTTCCCAAGTTTTTCAAAGCGAGACCGGAACCATATGCAATTCGTCCAGCCGTCGAGGCAGAGCTGGAGAATCTGGAGAAGGCGGGCGTGTTGTCTAAGGTCGACTGGAACGAGTGGGCGACACCCATCATTCCTGTCATGAAGAAAACGTTAAGCAATAAGTCCGGAGGGCCAAGGAAGATTCGCATCTGTGGGGATTTCAAGGTGACGGTGAACCCAGTCCTTCACACAGTACAATATCCTCTTCCAAGGATAGAAGACATCTTCACCTCACTGTCTGGAGGGAAGCGTTTTACAAAAATTGACCTAGCACAAGCATATTTGCAGATGGAGGTTGAAGAGTCCTCTAGGAAGTATCTCACGATAAACACTCACAAAGGTCTTTACCAGTATCATCGATTGGTATTCGGAGTAGCACCGGCTCCGGCGATATGGCAAAGAGCGATGGAACAAGTCCTGCAAGGGATTCCGGGGACTCAGTGTTACTTGGACGACATCCTTGTAACAGGTGAAGATGACAGTGAACACCTTAACAACCTAGAACAGGTGCTCACTAGACTACGGGAACATGGGCTGCGAGCCAACCGCCCCAAGTGCGAATTTTTTAAGAAACAGATATCGTATTGTGGCCACGTGATTGATGAAGAAGGGTTACATAAGTCCCCTGACAAAATTGAAGCAGTTGTTAAGGCCCCAGCACCTGAAAATGTGTCGCAACTGAGGTCATTCCTCGAGTTGGTGAATTACTATCATAAGTTTTTGCCGAATTTGTCGACAATTCTGCATCCACTGAACGCCCTGCTACGAACGGGGGTAGCATGGAAATGGAACGATGATTGTAAACGTGCTTTTCAGAAGAGTAAGGACTTAATCACTTCGAAGGAAGTATTGGCTCACTACAACCCAGCACTGCCAATCAGGCTGGCGTGTGATGCGTCTCCCTACGGCATTGGGGCAGTACTGTCACATAAATTCCTTGATGGTTTGGAGAGGCCGATAGCTTTTGCGTCACGCTCGTTAACTTCTGCCGAGCGTAACTACGCCCAGATTGACAGAGAGGCCCTCAGCCTAGTGTGGGGGGTGAAGAAGTTCAATCACTATCTGCACGGTCAAAAATTTACTCTACTAACCGATCATCAACCTCTTGTCTCCATTTTCAACCCTCAGAAGGGCGTACCGATAATGACAGCACAACGGCTGCAGAGATGGTCCCTTTTCCTAGGGGCACACCAATATGACATCGAGTACAGGGGAACTAAACAGCATGGAAATGCTGATGGATTGTCACATCTACCGTTGCCGACGGTGGAAGAAGAAGACCTTGCAGTGGATCCAATGGAGTTATTCCACTCGACCATAGTCGAATGTCTCCCTGTGATGAATGCAAACATAGAAAAGGAAACACGGAATGACCCGACACTATCACGGGTCTATGATTTAATGGTGAAGGGATGGCCAGCACATGGCGAACCACTGCTGCCAGCATTTTCGTCAAGAAGAGAACAGCTGTCAGTGTGCAGAGGAACCTTGATGTGTGGATCCAGAGTAGTAATTCCACCTAAGTTGACGGATAGAGTGCTCAATGAACTTCATGAGGGTCATCTGGGTGGGGTAAAAATGAAGAGCTTAGCCAGAGCGTTTGTGTGGTGGCCGGGAATCGATAGAGCAATCGAAGAGATGACCAAGAGCTGTGCAGGATGCCAGAAGGTCCAAAACGCCCCACCACAAGCTCCTCTGCATCCATGGGAGTGGCCCTCATCTCCATGGCAAAGGTGCACATTGATTTTGCTGGTCCCTTCATGGACTCGATGTTTTTAATTGCGGTGGATGCACATTCAAAGTGGCCAGAGGTAATAAAAATGTCCTCAACCACCACGGAAAAAACTATCGCAGTTTTACGAACCATATTCGCCAGGAATGGGCTGCCTGAACAGATTTGCTCTGACAATGGACCACAGTTTGTGTCTGAAGAGTTCCGGAGGTTCTTAAAGAACAATGGTGTTAAGCATTACACATCTGCCCCATATCATCCAGCCACTAATGGATTGGCCGAGAGGTTTGTCCAAACATTCAAGAAGGCTATCAAGGCAATGTGTAATGAAGATATACCCCTACAACACAAGGTGGACAACTTCTTGTTTGCCTACCGGAATGCGACACATGCGGTTACCAACCAAACTCCAGCCATGATGTTCTTCAATCGAAGACTACGATGCCGCTTGGATTTGGTTAAGCCAAACGTCTGAAGAGATGTGGAGAACAGACAGTTTCAGAATATGAATGAAAGGCCGACCAGGAGTTTAAAGATAGGTCAACCAGTTTTGGCCCAGGACTACCGCACTGAGAAATGGCAGCCAGGAATGATTTGTACACGACAAGGACCTCTCATGTATACCGTGGACGTTGGGGAGAGCATTGTAAGACGCCATGCTGACCAGATTCTAGAGTCACTGGAAAACGTCAACTCCACACCGCGATCTGATACACCTGGTAATGAAATCGACGTTCCAATTGCAGCTACCGCAGAACCGGTAATATTGGAAGCAGATGAACCAAACAACGACATTGATTCCGACTCAACATTGCCAGAAGAACCTGATACTCCAAAGAGGCATTATCCAGACAGAATTAGGAAGCCTCCTCAAAGACTGAACTTATAATTGCTTAAACTTAACCAATGTATCTAGCAACAGTAATTGTGATTGTAATTCGTTATCATTAGTTGTTAAATGAATGTTATGTACTGTTTATCTAAAAGGGGAGGAATTGTTGTGTATGTACCTTTAAGAGAATAACTGGTCTCAGACTGCAGTACCGGCAGTGACCACCCCTGTATAAAAGGTGCTAGAGAGCCTCGGTTGTTTAGATTCGTTATGGACTTCCACCAGTAAACATCTGTTTGTTTTCACTCCTGCTAGTCCGTGTCTAAATCATTCACGGACTTAACAGTGTGGCCAAATGATTTTATTATATATGAAGGCCGAGACTGTTGTGCTCTTTTATATATGAAGGCCGAGACTATTGTGTTCTTTTATATATGAAGGCCGAGACTGTTGTTGAGTTCCTTTATATATGAAGGCCGAGACTGTTGTGTTCTTTTATATATGAAGGCCGAGACTGTTGTGTTTGTTTTTTATAAAGGCCCAGGGTCATGGTCATTTTTGTTTAACTGCTTTTTGCATTTTCTGAAGGTTGTGAGAGCCAGTTATGTCTCTGACTGTTTTTTGGGGGGTTTCTCTGAATTAGTTTGTCATGCGGGAAGGGCACAGAGTTTGCACAGTAAAAAATGTTCTTTAATCGCATTGTCCATGTTTGCTTTTGGAAGTATTTGTTGCCTTGACCGTCTGAGGGCTTGCGGAGCAGTTACATTCATCTTCTTTCATTGGCACAAGCCATTCCCTGAGAGGGGGCCTAGAACCGAGTTGCAATAAGCCGCCGACGGACGGCCCTTGTACTTTGTGCCTCCCTCCCGTGCTGGTGCTCCTCCTCCTCCTCCTCCTCCTCCTCCTCTGGTGGTCTTCCAATGGGCAGTGGCTGAGTCCTGCGGATAGCCAGGTTGTGCAGCATGCAGCACACTCCAACGAAATGGGAGACTCGCTCAGGCGAGTACTGTAGGGCTCCCCCAGAATGATCCAGACATCGGAACCGTTGCTTGAGCACGCCGATTGTGTGCTCAATGATGTTCCTGGTTGCTTGATGGCTGTCATTGTATCGCTCTTCAGCAGGGGTGCTGGGTGCACGGAGCGGGGTCATCAGCCAGGTGCACAAAGGATAGCCCTTGTCCCCGAGAAGCCATCCTCGTGGGTGAGGCTGGGCTTCAAAAATGTCTGCCACAGAAGTCTGGCGCAGGATGAAGGCATCGTGGCTACTGCCTGGAAAGCGGGCATTGACAGCTAGTATGAGCTGCCTGTGGTCACACACCAACTGCACGTTGAGCGAATGGTAGCCCTTCCGGTTGCGGTAATCCTCGGCGTTCTGTAGAGGTGCCCGCAAAGCCACATGCGTGAAGTCAATGGTGCCCTGCACCATGGGGAAGCCCGCTAATGCTGCAAATCCCATTGCACGCTCTTGCTGCTTGTCCAGGGTCATGGGGAAGGAGATGAACTGACATCTCCTTCTGAAAAGGGCATTGGTCACCTGGTGGATGCAGCAATGTACCGCGAACTGGGAGATGTTGGCAATGTCCCCAGTAGCGGATTGGAAGGAGCCGGTGGCATAGAAGTTGAGAGCCACCATCACGTTCACTGCCACCGACAGAGCGTCCTGCACCTCAGCTGTGGCTGCAGATCTCTGCGAAGCAGGTGGCAGGTCTCATTGACCACCTCCCTTCTGAATCGCAGCCTCCGAACACACTGCTCCTCAGACATGTTCAGATATGAGAACTGCTGGCGGTATACCCTGGGTGGGTAAAGCCTCCTGTGCTGACGCCTGTTGGCCCTTCTCCATCTGGCCATGACTGGCGCTCTCTCACGGCGTCTCTGAGCCCTTTGAATGCAATGCAGTAAGCCAACGTTTCCACCCATTGCAGCCCCCATTATATGTTTTGAATCAAGGCTATGGTACTGAAAGTTAAATCCAAGTGCAAAGCTCTGGCCTGAAGCCAGAAGTACCTGTGCGAGCGTTGAGTCAAACCAGAAAGCTCTCTCCCTTTGTCTCTCCAAATATCCATCTCTCACAAAGAAGGAGTGGAACAAAATGGCTGCCACTTATACTGCAGGAGGAGTCCCCTTTAATTAGCGCCCCCGCACCCCGCAGTGACTGGAAACCGTTGCCCTCTACCAGTCGCTGGGGGCGCCAGGCGCACAGAAGGGCAGCGCCACTGAAGTTCCGGTTCGGGGCGCACCAAGGGCGTTGCACCATGAAATGACGTCAGGATCTGTGCGCGCAGCTGAGCGGGCACTGCGGTTTTGTGCTGCCACTAAATCTTAAGCGAAGTTCGTGAGAGGCGCAGATCGCGCCGCGCCCGGGCGCTAGCCGCTTAGCGCCCCACTTCTCCTCCTCCTAAGGCGCTAGTGGCTGGCGCTAACAACTGAATTTCTAGGCCAGAGAGTTGTATATCCAAGTTTGCAGATGACACTAAGTTAGGAAGCACACTAAATTATGTGGATGGGAGCAGGAATTTGCAAAGGGCCATAGTCAATGGAAATTAAAATTATGACAGATGTGTTATGGTTGGCTGATCTGATATCAGCATTTTACACTATCACTGAAAGTCAAAATTACCCCCAGTAAGTGAGCAAAACTATGGCAGATGGAGTTCAATGTGAAGAAGTGTGAGGTCTTCCACTTGGGATCTGAGAAAGACACATTGAATATTTTCTTAATGGTGAGAGATTAGGAGCTTTGGAGTAGCAAAGGGATTTAGGTGTCATGTACACAAATCACTGAAAGCTAGTGCACAGGTACTAAAAGTAAGCAAAAAAGGCAAATTAAATGTTGTTTTTTAGCTCAACTATATTGTAATTCAAAAGTGAGGATTGATGCTGAAAGGATAATTACTAGTCCTAGCCCCTTTAGGGCTACCCCAGATCAGGCATATTTCTCAGACATTCACTTTCAACTAAAGTTTGAGGTAGTTGAATCCTAAAGACGCTTAATTGGGTCTAAAGGTCCAGACTATCTCTCCCTAAAGGAAAGGAACAACCTGAAAATGTTACCATCCTCCAGATAGCACTTTTAATACGTTTAGCTAGACTGTAATGTTACGGATATTATGAGGGTCTGGAAAACTCCCCCAGAATTCTGCAACTCCTCACCAAAGAGTGTACAGAGATTGAGTTTGCGAGTTTTTGATACAGAAGTCTTATGTGAGACAATACTAAAAATATATAGATTTATTAAAGAACCAACATATAATTTACAGTTGGTGAGTCAATCGCAACATTAACAGTTCCAAAAAGAGAAAGCTTACAATCCTATTATCAGAGAACCTTACTTTCAAATCTTAACTTCGCTACAGTTTTACAGTTCTTAGTGTTCTACAGGATATTCACCAAAATCAAATACCTTTGATCCCCGAGGTACAAAGAGTTGGAGACTTACAGAGCCGCCTCTGAAGCTGAGGATCGCTTTGCCTGATTAAAGCGAGTCTACTATCCCATTTGAGAGTTCAATATTTATACCCTTTTCCAGTGGTATTTCCTTAAGGTTTTCTGCTGATGCAAACTAATTATCGCTAGTCATTTTTTTGCTGACCTCTTCAATTCTTACTGCTAGGCTCGTGTCTCATCTCGAGGTGTTCTAAGTTTACCATATAAAAAACAGTGTGACGGCAGGTGTTCCTTACTTTATGTCATCTTTACGAGGGCAGATGTTCCTTACTTTATGTGCTTCTTTACAAAGTGTAAATTAGAACACCTTATCCATGGTGAACCATAGTTTCGTTCCAAAAAGTTCAGCCTGTCGGAGCCCTTAACCTTCTGTTTCAATAAGTTTATTTATTCAGGGTCAACAATTACCTTATCTCACTAGCCAGAATGCTTTCACAGCTTTATCTCAGTAGCCAGAATGCTTTCACAGCTATTTCATAGTTAGTTTTCTAGATTTCCAAACTCAGTTTGTCATGTTTTAATAAGGCTAGAATTCTTTCATAAGATGGTGTCTTTTCCTGAATAGGTTATATGGCTTATTCCTTCACAATGCTTCAGTTGTTCAGTCTTGGTCAGACCCTATCTGGAATGCTGTGCTCAGTTTTGGGCACTGAACCTCAGGAAGGATATATTGGCTTTGGAGTGGATACAGCACAGATTCACCATAATGACACCAGGGCTTAAATGGTTAAATTATCAGGACAGATTGCATAAACTTGCCTTATATTCCCTTAGAAGGCTAAGGGATGATCTAATCAAAGTCTTTAAAATGATAAAGTGATTTGATAGGGTAGATACAGAGAAACTATTTCCTCAGGTTGGAGAATCCAGAAAAAGAGTGTATAATCTTAAAATTAGAGCTAGACTATTTAGGAGTGAAATCAGGAAACACCTTTTCACACAAAGTGTAGTGAAAATCTGGAACTCACTGCAACAAAAGGCTGTGAATGCTGGGTCAAATGAAATTTAAACGACTGAGACAGGTTTTTGTTAGGTAATAGTATTGAGGGGTATGGGACCATGGCGGGTAAATGGAGTTGAGATACAGATCAGCCATGATTTAATTAAATGGTGGAAAAGGCTCAAGGGGCTGAGTGGCCTACTCCTGTTCCTATGCTTTTGTTTGTTTCTGATATGAACACTTCAAAAGCCTTCCGGTTATCACTATACATTTCTACTTAATCACACTGAGCTCTGTTGCTATTTAATCTATGTTTATTCAACCAGAATGAATTTCAATTGTAGCCATATCAATATTTCCTTAAATGCATCATATTTTTCTGATCTCTGAACAATTATTGTGTTCCAATTAACCTTTTCCTAAACCATTTAAAATTCCCTCAAAGTGTAATCTTTTGCATCCAGTATTTTTGTTTAACTGTCCTTTTTACATACTTTCATAAGCATTTCAGTTATAATGCTGTTAAGATCACTGGTTCTTCATTTATCTCCTACTTCTATCTGATGTGCCAGACTTGGATCATTACTAAAGGACAGATTTAGAACAGTTGCTGACCAGATTGGATGTTTGACAAACTGAGCAAGGAAGAATCCTGCATCACATCAAGAAACATGTATCCTTCTTTAGTTTCGCCTCTGCTGTTTTCCCCAGATAATCTGAGCAATTGAAAGCCCTGATGATTAACATTCTAAGTATCAAATGAGTAATTGTCAATTTGTCTGAAACAACATGGTCTTTTCCTGGCTTTGCTGCATTTCCAAATTCAGGCCTAGTGCCACTTCTGGTTAGTGGCAAATAGGATTTAATGTTCCTTGAAAATTCCCTACAGGAGGATAGTAACGGACCTCAGGAGGGCATAGCCAGACTGGTGAAATGGGCAGACACATGGCAGATTAAATGTAATGCAGCAGCGTGTGAAGTGATGCAATTTGGTAGGAAGAATGAGGAGAGGCAATATGAGCTAAATGGTACAATTTTAAAGGTGGTGCATGAACAGCGAAACCTGGGGGTTCACATACAAAAGTCTTTGAAGGTGGCAGAACATGTTGATATGGCTGTTAAAAAAGCATACAGGATCCTGGGCTTTATAAATAGAGGCATAGAGTACAAAAGCACGGAAGTTATACAAAACCTTTCTAAATCACTGGTTAGGCCTCAGCTGGAGCACCTCACTTTAGGAAGGATGTCAAGACCTTAGAGAAGGTGCAGAAGAGATTTACTAGAATGGTATCAGGGATGAGGGACTTCAGTTATGTGGAGAGAATGGAGAAGCTTGGGGTGTTCTCCTTAGCGCAGATAAGTTATTTTTCTTTTCCCCAGTGACGTCAACAAAAAACATTTTTAAAGGGGCACAACTAATGAGAAAAAAATTCAAATTAAATATACATTCAATGAAACATAAGAAAACCTATAAAACAAAATGATAATATTATTATGGACATCTATACAACACTACAGTCCCTGCAGTGCCCACCAGTTGTGGAAGACTTCAAGAGTACTGACGGACATGCATGCTCCCTCTCCAGGCCCACCCGGATGTAGACAAGACCGCAGATGAGAGGCAGGCAGTCAGAGCAACCATCCCCTATGGGTTGTGTCCATCCTGGGCCTACAGAGCAGAGAAGGTTAAGGGGACATTTAATAGTGGTGCTCAAAATGATGAGGGGTTTTGATAGAGTAAATAAGGAGAAACTGTTTCCACTGGTAGAAGCGTCGGTAACCAGAGGACACAGATGAGGAGATTTTATTTTACTCAGAGAGTTGTTATGATCTGGAATGCATTGCCTGAAAGGGTGGTGGAGGCAGATTCAATAATAACTTTCAAAAGGGAATTGGATAAATATTTGAATAGGTAAGATTTGCAGAGCGATGGGGAAAGAGTAGGGGAGCGGGACTAATTGGATAGCTCTTTCAAAGAGATGGTACAGGAAGAATGGGCTGAATGGCCTCTTTCTGTACTGTATATTTCTATGGGTCTATGATTCTTCATGCAATTAAGGGAGCATCTAGCTAAATATTAACATTTAAAATTATCCTTCAAAAATCCATATAATGTCATTCTTTATTTGAAGTATTTTTAATAAAAGTACTTTTAACTCAGTTTACTTGGTTGAGATCACCATCAGTGCCATATTGGTCCTTTAAGCGGCATAACTCATAAAGTTTACGAACATTTGGAAATGTGGGCGTCGGTTTCCAACGTGCCTCCCAGGTGTAAAACTAGCGTTGGTGTTGTTACCTGTTTTAGAAACTGCCCAATTTTAATTTCTATTGACGTGAACGAAGATGAAAATTGTGTGCATTCTATAACGGGTGTGCGACCTGTGCAATTAGTTTACCATGCAAAATGTGAAGGGGAAAATTACCCACCTGGTTTTCTGCAGCCTTTCAACAAACGTTTCGGGAAAGTAAAGTTTGTTTGAATGTACACTGGAATTTTTTGAAGGGTAAATTCCACACTCCCGTGTTCCCAGTAGAGAACTGCACTCACAGAAAACGCAGGTCAGAGAATCTAAGCTACTGTGTTGTGGTTAAATTAGATATCACCTGGATGGGAGTCCCTGGAAACTATCTCTTGCTGATTTCAAATGAATAGGACCATCCTGTCATAATAGGGGCGATCTTTGACTTTTGCATAAAACAGGTCTGAAGTTGGTGGAGTGGCCACATTGCCTGCCTGTTACCAATGTCGGGAGACTCGAACCATTTTCATTTGGTGCCTGCAACTTGCAGGTTGTGGGAGGACAGCAAATCAGGAGGCTACCACACTGAGTAAGCTGGCTGGTTGTGTTGGAGGAGGGAGGTGATTCCCGGGGGAGAGATTTGACAGTGTACTAAAGTTTTTATGTGGGCCCAGGAGGAGCATTTTTACTCCTCCTAGCCTCAACAAAACAAAATAAAAAATTTGCTCGGCCAGTTTTTGAGCGGTCCTGAGTGGTCCCTTGAAAGATGATTGGTTCGGCCTCACAATGCCTGACACAAATTGACAACCAGCAGTTGAAAATCACCCCCAATGAGACTGGATGGTTCACAGGAAGATCTAAATAATTTTAATGTCTCAAGCTGGAGTGATATGAAAGAAGCACCTAACTAGTTAACAAACTAATACACACCCTCTCAGAAATTAAGAGCTAAATGTAACTTAATAGTAACATTTTAATGGCCCAGATTTTGCGGTAAAAATAACCATCAGCACTCACCTTTATTAAAGTGCAAACCAGACAGCAACTTCCAGCGTCCGCACAAGCACAGTTAAACACGGAAATCAGAAATTTGCTGTCTGAATTGCTCTGCTCCTACAGAAGTTGCACTATAATTGTATCTCGCCGAGAGACTCGGCATTGAAACATATGGACGGCGTGAAGTTGTAGAACTTACACGATAGGTTAAACATGCCAGAAAAAGTTAGGGCTTGTCCATTCCAGTGTAAATACATTTTTCACTGTGGATAAGTCTTAATTACTGGCAAACAACCTCTCTGGCACTGAAAATTAACTTTTATAAGTGTGGAGTCTCATTGCTTCAGGTTTGAATTTTTGTTGGAGATTTAAAAAATTAAAAAATCTTTTTTAAAAGCTTTTTCTGTCTGTCTCTTTCATCCCTCACTCTTAATCCAATCTTTCTTTAGCAATTTTTATTTTGCTTTCTGTACATGATTTGACATTACATTCTAACTTACACTTCCAGGTTCATACACTGCGCTGCTCATTAAGGATTCTTCAGTCTGATTGGTTAAGGAGATACACAGTTGTTTTCCCAGTTCATACAGGTCCCAGATCCCTTGTAGCGGGCACTGCACTAAAATGGACTTTTAATTACCTCAAGTTCCAATGCGAAAACCCATAGAAAGTCTGTGGCCAAGTGTAAGTATAATGAATAGCTGGCACAGTTCATTCACCGCTGACCACAAAATCAGGCCTATATTAATCATACCAAGATCCTTCCATGGGGAAATAGTCAGAAATCCCAAAACGTGACAACGAGATTGTGAAATTTACTCTTAAATGTTCATATCTGTTGTGAAATATTACAAAATTATAAAGTCTTTCTTGTTGACAATTATGTGGCAGCATTGATAATCTGAATGGGTCAATAAGATGGTAAATAAAAGGAAGTGAAATTGCATGACTACCAGCACATATACTTGTTTCCTCAATATAAAGCTATACTCAGGAGGGTGTAAGGGTGGGGTGACACTGTAGGACAGTGGGGGTGGGGGGCGTGGGGGTGGGCACGGTGAAGTGCCAGTCTTAGTGAGTAAAGCTGTGAAAAAAAACAGGCTGGAAAAGGTTTTTGTGAGGACAGAAATCAGCAAAGTTTGAGGAATCTTCAAAGCTCTCAAACTCCTCACTAGCATTTGTATCAGGTGACTGGGGGAGCAGCTGCAACTGGTTCATATGGGTCCAATTTACCCAACATGCTGTTAAAGGAGAAACATAATTTTATGAAAGGGAAATTGTGTTTGACAAATTTATTAGAGTTTTTTGAAGGTGTAACAAGCAGGGTAGATGAAGGGGAACCAGTGGATGTAGTATATTTGGATTTCCAAAAGGTATTCAATAAGGTGCCACATAAAAGGTTCATGGGGTTGGGGGTAATGTATTAGCATGGATAGAAGGTTGGTTAATGAACAGAAAACAGAGAGTAGGGATAAACAGATTATTTTCAAATTGGCAGGCTGTAACTAGTGGAGTGTCACAAGTAGCAATGCTTGGGCCTCAGCTATTTACAATCTATATAATGACTTATCCAAGTTTGCTGACAATACAAAGCTAAGTGGGAAAGCAAGCTGTGAGGAAGACACAAAGAGCCTGCAAAGGGATATAGACAGGTTAAGTGATTGGGCACTAAGGTGGCAGATGGAGTATAATGTGGGGAAATGTGAGGTTATTCACTTTGGTAGGAGGAATAGGAAAACCGAATATATTTTAAATGTTGAGAGTTAGGTGACCTAGTACAAGAAACACAGAGACTTAGCATGCAGGTACAGCAAGCAATTAGGAAGGCAAATGGCAATTTGGCCTTTATTGCAAGGGGGTTGTAGTACAAGAGTGAAAAAGTCTTGCTACAATTTTATGGGACTTTGGTGAGACCACACCTGGTGTACTGTGCACAGTTTTGATCTCCTTATCTAAGGATGGATATACTTGCCTTAGAAGCAGTGCAACAAAGGTTCAGTAGATTGATTCCTGGAATGAGAGGGTTGTCCTGTGAAGAGAGATTGAGTAGATTGGGCCTATACTCTCTGGAGTTTAGAAGAATGAGCGGTGATTCTGAGGGTGTGGTGTATGTACCTTTAAGAGGAACCATGTTTTTTTGAAGCCCCTGTGTACTGTAGTACCGGTAGTGACCACTTGGGTATATAAGGGCAGCACGGTGGCATAGTGGTTAGCACTGTTGCCTCACAGCGCCAGGGACCCGGGTTCGAATCCGGCCTCGGGCAACTGTCTGTGTGGAGTTTGCACATTCTTCCCGTGTTTGCGTGGGTTTCCTCCGGGTGCTCCGGTTTCCTCCCACAGTCCAAAGATGTGCGAGTTAGGGTGATTGGCTATGATAAATTGACCCTTAGTGTTAGGGGGATTAAATACGTGGGGTTACAGGGGATAGGGTGGGATATGTGTTGGTGTAGGGGTTACGGGGATCGGGTGGGATATGTGTCGGTGCAGGCTCGATGGGCCGAAATGGCCTCTATCTGCACTGTGGGGTTTCTGTGATTTCTGTGATAAGCCTGTATAGCATCTTGTATAGTTTTAGTTCACCTCCAGACTTTGTTCAGTAAACACTTGTTAAATCAACTCCTGCTTTCCGGGTCTTCATTAACACACGGATACAACAGTGGCGACGAGTTAGAAACGAACTTACCTGCAATTTGGCAGCACCTCAAGGAGATCGATTCCGCAGACGAAGGTCAAAGAAAAAAAACAAAAAACTGTGGTTTCACCAGCTAAACGGGCTGGTGGCAGGTACTGCACTAATCCTTCCTGGGCGGTGGGCTGCGGCTCGATCGGGTAGCTCTGCAGCGGGGCCGGTCAGCGAGTCGTAAGGCAGAAGCAAACAGAGACAGAGGGTGGAGCACTCAGGACATGGCCGGCGCTGCAAAGCAGGTCGGCATTCGGACCAAGCAAAGGGAGGGGAAAGTCCCAGAGAGTCCGACGGAGTGACGGAGAAACTGTTCAAAAATATATATGTAATTAAAAACCGCGGAGAACAGCGTTGGCAGCAGCGGCAGTGGCGGGAAAGCACGGGAGGGGCCATCTTGATCGACAGGGAAGAAGAGAAAGCACGGGAGGCGCCATTTTTGATTTTCAGGATGCCTAAGACTGGCAATATTACTGCTTTCAATAGTGATATAGAGGATTGGACCACATATGTGGAAAGAGTGGAGGTATATTGCAAGGCGAATGAAGTAGCGGATGATAAAAAGGCATCAGTACTTCTAAATCTGATGGGCGCAAGGACATACAGGCTGTTATGAAACTTGATCACTCCAGCCAAACCGATGGACAAGAATTTTAAGGAGATTGTTGATACCTTACAGGAGCACTTAAACCCAACACCGCTGCTGATAGCGGAACGATTCAAATTCTTCAGGAGGAATCAGCACAAGAATGAAAGTAACGCTGATTACCTCACCGAATTACGAAAGCTGTCTAAGCACTGCCAATTCGGGGCAGGACTGGCAGATTCTCTATGAGACAAATTCGTCTGTGGTCTCCTAAGCGAAGGAACACAGAAAAGACTACTTTCTGAGAAAGATTTGACACTGGACAAGGCTTTCAGTGTGGCTGTATCATACGAAGCAGCAGCAAGAGGAGCTGCAGAGATACAGCAAAAGCCACAGGACTTCGGTACCCATGAAATGACACGGGGATTCCAGAGATGTTATCGCTGTGGCAGATCCACCCATGACCAGAGGGACTGCTGGTTCAAGGACAAAGCATGCAGGCAATGCGGAAAGATGGGACACATTGCACGTGTATGCCGATCTGGAAAAAAATCCGCTGACAGTAAAAAGGTCAATAAGGAAAAGCACAGGAAAGTACAAATGATGACGGACAGTAGCTCCGAAGACCAGAAGAGCGATAGCGACTCCGGAAACAAGAGACTAAGCTGTCTCAAATTACATAATGTAATTACCAAAGAAGATTACCAGACCATTTGGATTACCCTCACAATAGCGGGGTCCCCAGTTAAAATGGAGCTAGATACAGGATCAGCTCTGACCGTCATAAGTCGACGGGATTACGAGCGGCTATTTCCGCATATACCTTTGAAAGACACATCCATTATCTTGAAGACATATACGGGGCAGAAAGTATACCCCAGAGGGAAAATAAGGGTGCCTGTTGTATACAACGGCAAGGAAATACAGAAGTTGTATTTATACGTTCTGCAAGATGGTGGTCCACCATTGTTGGGACGTGAATGGATCAGAAAGATACATTTGGACTGGCACTCCATTCAGGCACTGACGGTGACCAGTAAGAAAAAAAATGATGATGACATCATCCCTGGACGATTAAAAGAAATCTTGGCTAACGCCAAAGAAGTGTTTCAACAGGAACTAGGAACCCTGAAAGGCGCCACCGCCTCAATAAAAGTAGAATATGCGGCAATTCCCAAGTTTTTTAAGGCAAGGCTGGTGCCATACGCAATTCATCCAGCAGTCGAGGCAGAGCTGGAGAGTTTGGAAAAAGCAGGCGCATTATCCAAGGTAGATTGGAGCGAGTGGGCAACACCCATCATCCCGGTCATGAAGAAAACGTTGAATAATGATAAATCTGAAGAACAGAGAAAAATTTGCATCTGTGGGGACTACAAGGTGACTGTAAATCCGGTTCTTCATACGGTACAGTATCCTCTTCCGAGGATAGAAGATATTTTCGCCTCACTATCCGGAGGGAAACGTTTCACCAAAATTGACTTGGCACAGGCATATCTACAGATGGAGGTTGAGGAGACCTCTAAAAAGTATCTCACGATAAACACACACAAAGGCCTGTACCAGTACAATCGGCTAGTTTTCGGAGTAGCATCTGCTCCAGCTATCTGGCAAAGAGCTATGGAGCAAGTACTGCAAGGGATTCCAGGGACTCAATGCTACCTAGACGACATCCTTGTAACAGGAGAAAATGACAACGAGCACCTTGCCAATTTGGAGCAGGTGCTCACGAGGCTGAGAGAACGGGGCCTACGAGCAAATCGCCCCAAGTGCGAATTTTTCCAGAAACAAATATCATATTGTGGCCATGTCATTAACAAAGAAGGGTTGCATAAATCACCTGAAAAAATTGAAGCGGTCGTAAAAGCCCCAGCGCCTGAAAATGTCTCACAATTAGGGATTAACAAATTACTATCATAAATTTTTACCGAACTTGTCAACGGTTCTGCACCCTCTTAACGCACTGCTACAAATGGGAATAATTTGGAAATGGAGCGAAGACTGTAAACGTGCCTTCCATAAATGTAAAGGCTTGATCACATCCAAGGAAGTGTTGGCTCATTACAACCCATCACTGCCAATCAGACTGGCGTGCGATGCATCCCCTTACGGCGTGGGAGCGGTATTATCGCATAAATTCCCTGATGGCTCGGAGCGGCCGATAGCTTTTGCGTCACGCTCATTGAACTCAGCTGAGCGTAACTATGCCCAGATCGACAGGGAGGCACTCAGCCTGGTGTGTGGGGTGAAGAAATTCAACCATTACCTACACAGACAAAAATTTACCTTGTTGACTGACCATCAACTCCTCGTCTCCATATTCAACCCTAAAAAGGACATTCCGATTATGACAGCGCAAAGGCTACAGAGGTGGTCCCTTTTCCTAGGGGCACACCAATATGACATAGAATACAAAGGAACAAAACAGCATGGGAATGCTGACGGTTTATCGCGCCTACCGTTGCCAACGGTAGAAGAGGCACCTACAGTGGACCCAGTGGAAATGTTCCACTCGACCATAGTTGAATGTCTACCAGTGACAAATTCTACAATTGAAAAGGAAACGAGAAATGACCCGACTCTCTCACGAGTCTACGATTTAACGGTGAAGGGATGGCCAGCACATGGTGAACCACTGTTACCAGCATTCTCGCAAAGAAGAGAACAGCTGTCAGTGTGCCGAGGAACCTTGATGTGTGGATCCAGAGTGGTGATTCCACCCAAACTCCAGGATAAAGTGCTAAAGGAGCTTCACGAGGGGCATCTGGGTGGAGTGAAAATGAAGAACTTAGCCAGAGCATTTGTGTGGTGGCCAGGTATCGATGGAGACATCGAAGAAATGACCAAGAACTGTCTAGGATGCCAGAAGGTCCAAAACGCCCCACCACAAGCCCCTCTACATCCATGGGAGTGGCCCTCATTTCCCTGGCAAAGGGTACATATCGACTTTGCTGGTCCATTTATGGACTCAATGTTCTTAATCGCGGTTGATGCACACTCCAAGTGGCCGGAGTTAATAAAGATGTCCTCCACCACCGCGGAAAAAACCATCACAGTATTAAGGACCATATTCACCAGGAATGGGCTGCCTGAACAGATCTGTTCTGATAATGGACTGCAATTTGTATCCGAAGAATTCAGGAAGTTCTTAAAAAAACAATGGGGTTAAGCACTACACGTCCGCCCCATACCATCCCGCCACCAATGGATTAGCTGAAAGGTTTGTCCAGACCTTCAAGAAGGCCATAAAGGCCATGGGTAATAAAGACATAAATCTACAACATAAGGTAGATAACTTCTTGTTTGCATACAGGAATGCAACACGTGGTTACAAACCAAACCCCCGCCATGATGTTTTTCAATAGAAGACTAAGATGCCGGCTGGATTTGATCAAGCCAAACATCAGAAGGGACGTAGAGAACCGGCAATTTCAAGGCATGAATGAAAGGCCAACTAGAACCTTCCAGATAGGTCAACAAGTTTTGGCCCGGGACTACCATACCGAGAAATGGCAGCCTGGAACTCTTTGCACACGACTAGGACCGCTGATGTATACCGTGGACATTGGAGAAAGCATAATAAGGTGCCATGCTGACCAGATCATAGAGTCATCCGAAAAGGGACAACCTACACCACAACTCTATACGCCTAATGATGAAGCAGAGATACCCATAGTATCTACCTCCGATCCGGTGATACTGGAACCAGATGAACCCGACACTGGCATTCAAGCCGAATCGACCTTGCCAAAAGAACCTACTACACCACCGAAAACTACTACCCCACCGAGGCGTTATCCGAACCGAGTCAGGAAGCCTCCAGAGAGACTGAATTTGTAATTGATTAACTTCAGCAAATGTGTAGATTATTGTCCTTGTAAAAATGTTAATTAATGATTACTTAAAATATTATGTACTATTTATCTAAAAGGGGAGGAATTGTGGTGTATGTACCTTTAAGAGGAACCATGTTTTGTTGCAGCCCCTGTGTACTGTAGTACCGGTAGTGACCACTCGGGTATATAAGCCTGTATAGCGTCTTGTATAGTTTTAGTTCACCTCCAGACTTTGTTCAGTAAACACTTGTTAAATCAACTCCTGCTTTCCGGGTCTTCATTAACACATGGATACAACAGAGGGGGATTGACAGGATGATGCTGAGAGATTGTTTCCCCTGGCTGGAGAGTCTAGAACTTGGGGGCATAGTCTCTGGATAAGGGGTCAGCCTTTTTAGACTGAGATGAGGAGGAATTTCTTCACTCAGAGGGTTGTGAATCTTTGGAATTCTCTACCCCAAAGGGTTGTGGCTGCTCAGTCGTTGAGTAAATTCAAGGCTGAGATAGACAGATTTTTGGATTCTAGTGGAATCAAGGGATATGGTGATAGGACAGGAAAGTGGAGTTGAGGTTGAAGATATTTTTGAATGGCGGAGCAGGCTCAAGGGGCGGTAGGGCCTACTCCTGCTCCTATTTCTTATGTTCCAAAACACAAATTATTGTAATCTATTTGTTGCTATAACTGTGTAACTACAGTGTTAATGCAGAAGCTTCCAAGGAATTTCACCCTCATTGTATCCAACACTGCATTGTAGGCAGCTTTGATGCAGAATTATTTTGTAATCAGTTTTCATCCTTCCATTCCTGAAACCATTGAGGTGTAGTTCATAGAAACATAGAAACATAGGAGATAGGAGCAGGAGTAGGCCATTCAGCCCCTCGAGCCTGCTCCGCCATTGAACAAGATCATTAAAAAAGGGATGAGGTCCTAAAAGCGGAATGTAGGGAGTTAGGAAGTAAATTAAAAAATAGGACCACAAAAGTAGTAATCTCAGGATTTCTACCAGTGCCACATGCTAGTCAGAGTAGAAATAGAAGGATATTTCAGATGAATACATGGCTAGAGGAATGGTGTAAGGGGGAGGGATTCAAATTCCTGGGACATTGGAACCGGTTCTGGGGGAGGTGGGACCAATACAAACTGGATGGTTTGCACCTGGGCAGGACTGGGACTGATGTCCTAGGGGGAGTGTATGCTAGTGCTTTTGGGGAGGGTTTAAACTGAAATGGCAGGGGGTTGGGAACCTGTGCAGGGAGACAGAGGAGAGGGAAGCAAGGATAGAAGCAAAAGACAGGAAGGAGAAAAGCAAAAGTGGAAGGCAGAGAAACCAAGAGTGTAAATCAAATAGGGCCAAAGTAAATAATAATTCTAAAAGGACTGAGAGTGTTAAAAAAAACAAGCCTGAAGGCTTTGTGTCTTAATGATAAGGTGGATGAATTCGCTGCGTAAATAGATGTAAACAGATATGATATAATTGGGATTACAGAGACATGGCTCCAGGGTGACTAAGGCTGGGAATTCAACATCCAGGGGTTTTTAATATTCAGGAAGGACAGGAAAAAAGGAAATGGAGGTGGGGTAGCATTGCTGGTTAAAGAGAAGATTAACACAATAGTATGGAAGGATATTAGCTCTGATGATGTGGAATCTGTATGGGTAGAGCTGAGAAATACCAAGGGGCAGAAAACGTTAGTGGGAGTTGTATACAGACCCCCAAACAGTTAAAGTGAAGGTTGGGGATGGCATTAAATGGGAAATTAGAGACGTGTGCAATAAGGGCACAGCAGTTATCATGGGTGACTTTAATCTACATATAGATTGGGCTAACTAAATTCGTAACAATGCTGTGGAGGAGGAATTCCTAGATTGTATACGGGATGGTTTCCTGGACCAATATGTTGAGAAACCATCTAGAGATCAGGCCATCTTAGACTGGGTATTATGTTATGAGAAAGAATTCATTAGCAAACTTGTTGTGTGAGGCCCCTTGGGGAGGAGCGATCATAATATGATAGAATTCTTCATTAAGATGGAGAGTGAAGTAGTTGACTCAGAGACTGGGGTCCTGAATTTAAATAAAGGAAACTACGATGGTATGAGGTGCGAGTTGGCTAGGATGGATTGGGGAACATTACTTAAAGGGTTGATGGTGGATAGGCAATGGCAAATATTTAAAGATCGCATGGATGAACTACAGAATTTGTTCATCCCTGTCTGGCATAAAAATAAAACAAAAAATGTGACTCAACCGTGGATAACAAGGGAAATTAGGGATGGCATAAGATCCAAGGAGAGGACATATAAATTGGCCAGAAAAAGCAGCAAACCTGAGGATTGGGAACAGTTTAGGATTCAGCAAAGGAGGACAAAAGGATTAATTAAGAGGGGGAATATAGAGTATGAGAGTAAGCTTGCAGGGAACATAAAAAACTGACTGTAAAAGCTTCTATAGATATGTGAAGAGAAAAAGATTGGTGAAGTCAAGCGTAGGTCCCTTGCAGTCAGAATCAGTGGAATTTATAATGGTGTGTGAAGAAATAGCCATATTCAAAAAAATACACCATCCTATGAACAGAATTTTGACTTATTAAAACATGACATACTGTGTCTTGAAGTCTGGAAGCCTTAACAATCAAAAGATGTAAACAGCACACAGGCTTTTGAGATAAGATGAGTTGTTGACACTGAAACAATAGCCCTATTGAAGCTGCAGGCTGGAGGTTCCAGGAAGCCTGCAGTTTGGAAAGAACACAATAGCTATACCCAGTTAAGTGTTATAAACCAACACTTTGGAAAGAAACACAGAACATTAAAGAAACATGTGCCTTTGTAAAAATGTCATCAAGTTAAAGAAACACCTTACATCAAATGAAACATTAGACATGATTATATGTAACAACCAACTGAGGTAAATACAAATTGCATAGATCACCCTAGTTGAGGTGTTATTAATTTACACATTGTAAAAAGAATTGCACAGAATGGCTTCATAAAAATAACATCAAATGAAACACGGGAGGCAACAGCCATTACATTGTTTTTGTGTCGAACTTGGAACACCTAGGAGACACGAAGCCTGTGGTTGTAACCAGTTGAGGTGTTCTAAATGCAAAAGATACAAACAGGAGACTTTGATAAAGATGACATCAAATAGAACCACTGCTGTCACATTGTTCTTATGATAAGCTTGAGATGCCTAAAGGAAGAGGCATAATTCTTAATGCTAAAGCTGATCTAACAGTAAGAATAGAAGGAGTCAACAGAAAAATGACTAGAGATAATTAGCTTACTTCAGCAGAAAACTTCAAAGGATATACCACTGCAGAAAGGGTATAAATGTAGAACTTTCAAATGGCAAGATATAATTCATTGAAAGGGGCAAAGCGATTCTCATGCTTCAGAGGCAGGTTCTGTAAGTTTTTAACTCTTTGAGTCTCGGGTATCAAAGGTATTTGATTTTGGTGGATATTCTGGAAAAGACTAAGAAATGTAAAAATGTAACGAAGTTAAGACTTGAGAATAAGGATCTCTGATAAGAATTGTACGTTTTCTGTATTTGGAACTGTTAATGTTGCGATTGAATCACCAGCTGTAAGTTACATGTCGGTTCTTTAATAAATCTATATTTTTTTAGAATTGTCTCACATAGTACTTCTGTATCAAACTTGTGAACTTAATCTCTGTAAACTCTTTGGCGAAGAGTTGCAGAATTCTGGAGGAGTTTTCCAGACCCTCATACTATCTGGAAGGTTACAGTCTAGTTAAACTTATTAAAAGTGCTATCTGGAGGATGGTAACATCTTCAGGTCGTTCCTTTCCTTTAGGGAGAGATAGTCTGAACCTTTAGACCCATTTAAGCGAATTTAGAATTCGGCTACCTCTAACTTTAGTTGAAGGTGAACATCTGGGGAATATGCCTGATCTGGGGTAGCCTGAAAGGGGCTAGGAATGGTAATAATCCTTTCAGGGGAACAAAGAAATGGCTGACCAATTAAATACATACTTTGGTTCTGTCTTCACAAAGCAGGACACAAATAACACCCCAGAGATGTTGGGGAACATAGGGTCTAATGAGAGGGAGGAACTGAATGAAATCAGTATTTGTAAGGAAATGGTGTTAGGGAAATTGATGGGATTGAAGGCCGATAAATCCCCAGGGCCTGATAATTTACATCCTAGGGTACTTAAGGAAGTGGCCCTAGAAATAATAGATGCATTGCTGGTCATCTTCCAAAATTCTGTAGACTCTGGAACAGTTCCCATGGATTGGAGGGTAGCTAATGTAACCCCACTATTTAAAAAAGGTGGTAGAGCGAAAACGGGGAATTATAGACTGGTAAGCCTGACATCGGTAGTGGGGAAAATGATAGAGTCCATTATAAAAGATGTAATAGCAGAGCACTTGGAAAACAGTGACAGGATCGGACAAAGTCAACATGGATTTACAAAAGGTAAATCGTGCTTGACTAAGCTACTGGAATTTTTTGAGGATGTAACTGGTAGAATAGATAAGGGAGAACCAGTGGATGTGGTGTATTTGGACTTTCAGAAGGCTTTCGATAAGGTCCCGCATAAGAGATTAGCGTGTAAAGTTAAAGCACATGGGATTGGGGGCAAGGTACTGACTTGGAAAGAGAACTGGTTGGCAGACAGGAAGCAAAGAGTTGGAATGAACGGGTCTTTTTCTGAGTGGCAGGCCATGACTAGTAGGGTACCGCAGGGATCGGTGCTAGGAGCCCAGCTATTCACAATATTTATTAATGATCTAGACGAGCGAACTAGATGTAATATCTCCAAGTTTGCAGACGACATAAAGCTGGGTGGGCGTGTGTGCTGTGAGGAGGATGCCGAGAAACTCCAGTATGATTTGGACAGGTTGGGTGATTGGGTAGATGCATGGCAGATGCAGTATAATGTGGATAAATGCGAGGTTATCCACTTTGGTGGCAAAAACAGGAAGGCAGATTATTATCTGAACGGCAATAGATTGGGAGAAGGGGAAGTGCAACGAGACCTGGGTGTCCTTGTGCACCAGTCGCTGAAGGTAAGCATGCATGTGCAGCAGGCGGTTAAGAAGGCAAATGGTATATTGGCCTTTGTGGCGAGAGGATTCGAGTACAGGAACAAGGATGTCTTGCTGCAGTTGCACAGGGCCTTGGTGAAGCCACACCTTGAGTATTGTGTGCAGTTTTGGTCGCCTTATCTGAGGAAGGATGTCCTTGCCATGGAGGGAGTGCAGCGAAGAATCACCAGACTAATACTTGGGATGGCAGGAATGACGTATGAGGAGAGATTGGGTCGATTGGGCTTATACATGCTGGAGTTTAGAAGAATGAAAGGAGATCTCATTGAAACTTATAAAACTCTAACAGGACTAGACAGACTAGATGCAGGAAGGATGTTCCTGATGGCGGGGGAGTCCAGACCAGGGGTCACAGTCTAAAGGTAAGGGGTAAGCCATTTAGGACAGAGATGAGGAGGAATTTCTTCACCCAGAGAGTGGTGAACCTGTGGAATTCTCTACCACAGAAGGCAGTTGAGGTCAATTCATTAAATATATTCAAGAAGGAGTTAGATATATTTCCTTAGGCTAAAGGGATCAGGGGGTATGGGGAGAAGGCAGGGACAGGGTACTGAGTTTGGATGATCAGCCATGATCTCATTGAATGGCAGAGCAGGCTCGAGGGGCCGAATGGCCTACTCCTGCTCCAATGTTTCTATGTTTCTATCCTTCCTTTGATTAGGAGACCAAAACTGTGTACAGTACTGCAGGTTTGGTCTCAACAATGCCCTGTACAACTGTAGCAAGACTTACTCTTGTACTGCAACTCACTTGCAGTAAAGGCCAAATTGCCATTTGCCTTCTTAATTGCTTGCTGTACCTGCATGCTAACCCTCTATGTTTCCTGTACGAAGACACCTAAATCTCTCTGAGTAAAAAATACTGGGGGAGAAATTGGGTGAGCAGTGCCACCTGTTAGCGCCTAAAGAGGCAGTCAGTGGCTGTAGCGCCACTGGCTGCGCCTCCCGCGATATTCAGCAGGGGCGCTAATGGTGGCATTAGCCATTTGCGCTGCGCCACCACCGATGATGTCATCGGTGTGCGCAGCGCCCCATTCGCGCCCCGTTCACGATATTTGGGCGCCGTTCGCTACCCGCACCCGGTTCACGGGGCCTTACTGTGCCGGCAGCGGCGCAAGTTAAGGTGGAGGTGCAGGGCGGCCGCCTTTTTTGGCGGCCGCCTGCTAGCACCTCCATCCCAGGCCTCCTAACCGCTCCCCCCCCCGCGGCATTGCCAGCTGTTTCCCGAGAGCCCGGCACTTCTCCTTGATGCCGGGCTTATTTGCCGGCACTCGCGAGCAGGGATCGCGCTGTTGTAGGCCCCTCCCCTTAACAGTGGGAGGAAGGCCTGCAGTACCGCAGTGTGCCGTGCCGCAGCGTGTGGCGCTGCGGCACGTTGCGCTGCGATATTCAGTTTCAGCGCCCTATGAGGGACGCGGAGTGCCTTGAGCCTCACCCCGTGTCCCTCGAGGGGCAATGAAACTGAATATCTGACGATCGCTAAAGCCTCGAACGCTGCGCTAAATCCTGCGCTCAGGCGACTTTTGTGCCACTTTGGCGCCCCAACCCAATTTCTAGGCCACTGTGTTTTCTATTCTTCCTACCAAAGTGAATAACCTCACATTTCCCCACATTATACTCCATCTGCCACCTTTTTGCCCACTCACTTAACCTGTCTATATCCCTTTGCAGGCTCTTTGTGTCGTCCTCACAGCTTACCTTCCCACCTAGCCTTGTATTGTCAGCAAACTTGGATACATTAACTCGATCCCTTCATCTAAGCCATTAATATAAATTGCAAATAGCTGAGGCCCAAGCCCTGATTACTAGTTACAGCCTGTCAACCTGAAAATGACCCGTTTATCCCTACTCTCTATTTTTTGTCCATTAACCAATCCTCTATCCATGCTAATACATTACTCCCAACCCCATGAGCCCTTACCTTGTATAACAACCTTTTATGTGGCACCTCTTCGAATGTCTTTTGGAAATCCAAATATACTACATCCACTGGTTCCCCTTTACCTTGCTAGTTACATCCTCAAAAACTAATACATTTGTTAAACGCGATTTCCCTTTCATAGAACTATGTTGACATTATGATTTTCTAAATGGCCTGTTACCACTTCCTTACTAATGGATTCCAGCATTTTCCCAACAACTGATGTCAGGCTAACTGGCCTGTAATTCCCTGTTTTCTCTCTCCCTCCTTTCTTAAATAGTGGGATTACATTTGATAACTTCCAATCTGCTGGGACCATTCTAGAATCTAGGAATTTTGGAAGATCACAATGAATGCATTCACTATCTCTGCAGCCACCTCTTTTAGTACACTAGGATGTAGGTTTTTAGTCCCATTGGTTTCTCAAGTACTTTCTCTCTACTGATCTGTATCACTTTAAGTTCCTCACTCTCATATCCCCTTGGTTCCCCACTATTTTTGGTCTGCTTTTTGTGGCTTTTACTGTGAAAACATTTATAAAATATTTGTTTAAAGTCTACAATTTCCTTATTCCCCATTATAATTTCTCCTGTTTCAGCTTCTAAGGGACCAATGTTTACTTTTCTCTTCCTTTTTTGCAATCGGTTTTTATATTTCTTGCTAGTTTACTCTCATATTCTATTTTCTCCTTTTTCTAAGTTTTTGGTCATCCTTTGCTGGTTTCTAAAGCTCTCACAGTCCTCAGGCTTACTACTATTCTTCGCAACATTATAAGCCTTTTCTTTTAATTTAATACTATCCTTAACTTCTTTAGTTAGCCATGGATGGATCACTTTTCCCATGGAGCTTTTATTTCTCAATGGAATGTATACTCACTGAGAATTTTGGAATATTTCTTTAAATGTCTGCCACTGCTTATCTACCATCATACCTTTTCCCAATCTAGTTTCCCAATCTACCTTAGCCAACTCGCCCCTCAGACCTATGTAAATGGCTTTATTTAAGTTTAGGGAGAAAAATTCAGTGGCGCCCCCCTTGGCAGCGCTAACGTCGCCGAGGCGCCTATTTTAGCACCCCGAAAAAGTCAGCGTACCTGCGCCGTAAATTCAGTGGTAGCGCCCCATGCAGGAGGCAGGGCACTACTGGAAGCATTCCCCCTCCTTCTTGGGGCGCTACCAGTGAATTTTGTGGCACTACGTGCAACAGCGCCACATGCATCGGTATGTAGCATCGCGTCATAGCAGGCCTCCCTCCCCTGACTAAAGGCGAGGGACCTAGCGCTGCACACACCAAAGCCCTGCTGGACCACCGGGGAGCGGGGTGCCAGGAAAACAGCCTGGCACTGAAGAAAAAAAGGGGAAAGGGGCAGGTGCTAGCAGTCGGACAAAAAAAATGGCCGCCTGACACCTGCCCTTTCAGTAGCACCGCCAAGGCTGCAAAAACGCCACCCTGATCCTGTCGGACATATCGTCTGATGATAGGTCAAGGGGTACAACCCAAGGTTGCGGCCGGGGCACGCATGAGACGCTGTGCACAGCAATGATGACATTGCCGGCGGTGCTACTGGCTACTGCTGCCACTAACCTCCCACTGAATTTCGTGGGAGGCGTTAGCGGTGCTGTGCCCAGGCGCTAGGAGCTTTGTGCCCCATTAGCACCCTCTGGGGGGCGCTAACGAGAGGCGCAAAGCAACCCAATTTTTACCCCTTACACTCTGATCACCCTTCCCCAGAGGATCCTTTACTATGAAATTATGAATTAACTTTGTCTCTTTACACAATACATGATCTGAAATAGCCTGTTCCCTGGTTGGTTCCATGACGTTTTGTTCTAAGAAACTGTCTCAAATGCATTCCATGAACTCATCCTCTAGACTACCTTTGCCAATTTGAGTTGCCCAGTCTATATGAAGATTAAAGTCCCCCACAATTATTGCATTACCTTTGTTACAAGCTCCTATTATTTGTTGATTAACACTCTGTCCTATGGTATAGATACTGTTAGGGGGCCTATAAATTGCAGTGTTTTTTCTGCCCCTTGTTATTTGTTATTACCACCCATACTGATTCTACTTCCTGATCTTCTGAGTCAAGAACCTTTCTCACTACTGTCCTTATGTCATCCTTTATTATCAGAGCTAGCCTCCTTCCTTTTCCATTCTGCCCATCATTTCAAAATGTCAAGTACCCTAGAATATTTAGTTCCCAAACTTGGTCGCCTTCCAACCATGCCTTAGTAAGGAACAATTAGCAATATTGACAATGGGCAAATCTATTACTAATGCAGTAAAGTAACTGGGGCAGATATTGACATTTATTCAGCTTACCAGGATGAGCATTGGCTGGCTGCCCATTCCCACCGAAGTGGCCCCCATGATTGTGAAGCTCCAGCTTCATTTACATTCACCAGGTGAGCTGTAGGGTGCCAAACAGGCCTCCTGATGCAGCTCGCCAGATTGAAACCTGAAAATCAGTTCAGAGCTGCCAACAACAAGGTAAGTTTTGCGGGGTGGAGAGGGAGTCACGATCACGGTGGGTGGTGATCCTAGGGCACCAGCGGCCCTAATGCTCCTCTGGGGCCCACAAAAATAATTGAACACTTAACTTTAGAGAGCCTCTTCTCTTCCATCGCTCATACACTGCATAGGCTCTGACCAGTTCCTACCTAAAATGGTATTAAAAAGAGGCCTATTGGCTGAACTAGGTGGGTGCTTAGGAGACCCAGCGTTAGGCTCCTTTCGAAATGGAGCCAGCTGCATCGCTGGTATTAACGGGGCAGCTCGCTACTGACTTCATTTTGAAGCCGTTACTGCCCCATTAAACGCCAGACAAGGACACTCAAAATCGACCCCCCTGTGTTATAGAGGACATTGTTGGCTTTGAAATCACAGGAATGTTTAGAGTGACAAGTCTCGGCAACTCAAGGGGGGAACAATTCAGTAGCTTAGCACCTGCATATGGCGGTAATGGGGCACTAATGCAGTAGTGCTGGGCCGAAGTGAATCCAGTGCCGCACGGCAAATCTACCCCCACCCCCCCATTGGTATGAAACATAGAAACATAGAAGATAGGAGCAGGAGTAGGCCATTCAGCCCCTTGAGCCTGCTCCGCCATTCAATGAGATCATGGCTTATCATCCAAACTCAGTACCCTGTCCCTGCCTTCTCTCCATATCCCTTGATCCCTTTAGCCTTAAGGTAATGCTGGGGACTTCAACACCAGGCAGATCGTGACCTCAGTGAGTGGGCGCCCGATCTGGAAAATTCATTGTCACCACTTAACCTTAGCGCCTCGACCAGACAGCAACAGGGAGAGCTGGCGTGCAGTTGCAAGAAGCTGGCTCCAACTACATTATTTAAAGGCATCAGCATCAATCAATTGCTTCTTTTGTATCAGCAGTCTTCTGGCAAGTGCAAAGTAGCTACATTTATTGTTCAAAGATTCAAACTGCTACACTTGGCAACATTAATGGGGGCTGTACTGGCGTGCCACCTCTCCCTCCAGCATCTACGGTGGAGGGAGCATAGTTAGCGAGAAATATGGGAACATGTGCGCAGAGGGGTGAGGAGGGACATCAGGACTATCAGGGCTCTCACCAGGAGGCCTTACCCTCTGAGGGTATTCCGACAGCACTTCTCCTACCTTCAATTAAGCGAGGAGCAGTGTATTAGTCGGCTCCGCATCACCAAGGTGGTGGTCACAGAAATCTGCCGCCTTCTCCAAACAGACCTCCAGCCTCACAGCAGGATGACTTAAATGACAGATCCCTTTTCCTCGCCACATGCCCATCATACCATCCCTGTGTCATGCCATGTCACAGCATCCTCCTGGGTGCAAAGGTGAAATGAGAGAGACCACAAATTATTGCAAACTCCATTAATAAATTCATGCATAAACATGTCACACATATCACATTCATTCTAATAATTAATGACCCTTGTACCTGCCACAGTTGAACAGCTGTCATTGTGTGCAAGGTGCGAGATGTGGGTGTGAGTGTTGGTAGGTGGAGATTGTTGGTGGGTGAATGCTGGGGGTCTGGTGCTTTGGGCAGTGTGTGTAGCTTGTGGCGCAGATGGTGGTATATAGCATTTGTTGAAGCATTCAATCACCCTGACCACCCAACTGAGGTAGATCTGCCATGAGCACACCTGCTTCAGTCCTGCAGCTCTTTCGCCTTGTTGTGCTTCTCCTTGCTGAGGCAGCTGTACAGCCAGCAATGCTGAGAATGAGATGCTGCAGTACCAATGAACCTCCCCTTTAAGTACTGGGAAAAGCCTGTGGCAATGATGAGTTGTGATTAGACTGCACTTTTGAGTGTAACGCCACTGAGCTAGGCCTTTAAGACTTGATTTAGCATGCCAATCATTTCTTTGAGCAGTGAGAATGAATTTTGCGTGCAGTCTAAAGTGTAGTGTATGTACCTTTAAGAAGAGAACTACTTTTACAGCTCCTGTATACTGTAGTACCGGCAGTGACCACACCTGTATATAAACCCTGTGTAGGGATCTGTACTGTTAGTTTTTAGACTACCCTCATCCAGTAAACACGTGTTGATTGTTAATCTGCAGTCTCCGTCTATTTATTGAAGAACACCATACCTTAAGATTCACGGATTTAACAGTGGCGACGAGGTCGATTCGAACCTACCAGCAACTCTGCATTTCCTCCCAGGGATTCGCTCCTGGAGGACAATGGAAGAAAGTCGAGGCCCGAAGCACGGGCGTCGACCACGAGCAACCGCCCAGTCATCCGGCAGAGAGTGAGCATCGCAGGGGAGGCTGTTGAGAGCTGGGCTTGGTTCTTCAGCCACGACGATCCAGCAACAGGCTGGCAACAGGTACAGCGCAGACCCTTCCCAGACAGCGGTGGCTGGAGCCGACCGACGGCACAGAAAAGGCCGAGCAGCGTCGACGGGCTAAGAGAGAGGGTAAAGCGCACAGGGCGCAGCCGGGGGTTGAAGACCGAGCGGCGTCGACGGAAAACAAAAAGAGAGAGAGAGGTTAAAGCATGGCCGGGGTTCAGGACCGAGCGGCGGCAACGAGAGAGGCGCACAGGAGAACGCGCAGAGCGCAGCCAGGGCTCAAGGGCTGAAAAGCGTCCGCGGGGGAAGAAAGGAAGCGCAGGAGATGCCATTTGAGCAGCGGAGAAGAAAGGAGAGCGCGGGAGACGCCATTTTAGCCAATCTAACCACACCCAGGGATGCCGAAGAGTGGCAGTGTCACAGCGTTCGACAATGAAGTCGAAGATTGGGCGACATATGTGGAACGCATTGAGGTGTACTGCAAGGCGAATGAAGTGCCAGATGCCAGGAAAGCACTGGTTTTGTTGAATTCCATGGGTGCAAAAATGTATGTGTGGTGTATGTAACCTGTTCCACCTTAAGAGAACTTAAGCCTGTTCCACCTTAAGAGATGTACTACTTTCTCTGGCTGCTGTATACGTAATACCGGTGGTGACCACACAGGTATATAAGCACTGTGTAGTAATATTGTATTCAGTATAGTCCCTACCTCCAACCAGTAAAGACCTGTTGAATTTACTCTTGTAGTCTGTGTAGTAATTATCGCTATAACACACAGACTTAACAGTGGCGACGAGTCCGATTCTTACCCTGCGGCAGTTATTTCCACGGCGGCTTCGTCCACAGACAGGACGTCGAAGAAAGGTTTCCACCCTCATCACCCTACTGGAAGACACGTCGAGCGGCAGGCATCGAGAAACCGGAGTGCAGAAGACATCCTGGCCTCGAAGCCTCCATTAGCGACTGTCAGCTTCTTCTTTCTACCTCGGTGGTGGGTAAGCCGGGCAGCGACGCGACAGAAAGTCAACCGCGTTGGCTGTACAGACGGGGTTGGGAAGACGGAGGAAAAAGGGCGGTGAGATCGATCGCGACTGGAGATAAGGGCCGGGCCGCTTTCGAGCGAGAGGCGCAGCGCGGGGACATCAATCGCGACCGGAGATAAGGGCCGCATTCGGGCTAAAAGGTGCAGCGTCTGGGGAAACTGAAGGCGCGAGAGCCGCGGTGAAGCGGAGACAGCGTCGGGGGACGGTTGAAGACCGCCAAGCGCGGGAAAACCGCCATTTTGTGGGCGGAGGACGACGACAAGAGCGGGAAGCCGCCATCTTGGATAACATAAAAATACAATAAATTGCAACGATGCCTAAACATGGGAACATTAATACCTTTGATAGTGACATCAAAGATTGGGCCATGTATGTAGAACGCATACAAAATTATTGTAAGGCAAATAAAATTCCTGATGCAGATAAAGCACTAACATTATTAAATTTAATGGGTGCGAAGACATACGGGCAATTGAAACACCTTGTATCACCAGATGAACTGGCGGAAAAGACGTTCGAGGAGATTGTTACTGTTCTGAAAAATCATCTAAACCCCACGCCGCTGATGCTAGCGGAACGATTTAAATTTTACGACAGAAGGCAGCTGCAGAATGAAAGCAATGCTGAATATTTGATGGAATTACGTAAGCTAGCAAAATATTGTCAGTTTGGAACGGGACTGACAGAGGCACTACGAGATAAATTTGTGTGTGGTTTATTTAAACAGGATACACAAAAGCGACTGCTCGAGGAGAATGAGCTGACGCTTGAGAAGGCGGTCACTATGGCAGCAGCACACGAAGCCGCAGCGAGAGGCACGGCAGTAATGCAGCTATGGTCACCGGAACTCGGTACAAACAAATTGGGTTTGAGTTCTGTCAAATGTTATCGTTGTGGAAAGACAACGCACGATCAGAACCAGTGTTGGTTTAAAAACCAAGAATGCAGAAAGTGTGGCAGGCTTGGCCACATAGCTAAAGTATGCCGGTCAGGAAAGAAGACCAGCAACAAAAAGTCACCGCAAGGAAAATACGCAAAGGTACACAAGGTGACAAAGAACAGTTTGACCGAACAGAAGTCAGATTCAGACGCAAGCAGTAATGAACTGGATAGCTTAAGTGTACACAACGTTGGTAAGGATGCAGATCTCCAGACAATTTGGGTCACTCTTCAGATAGCAGGAGTCCAAGTAAAAATGGAATTGGACACTGGATCGGCATTGACGGTCATGAATAAGAAAGATTACAGAAGGTTATTCCAACATATTCCCCTACAGGATATGGAGATCATATTGAAAACATACACGGGGCAAAGAGTGTACCCCATCGGAAAAATAGAGGTAGAAGTGGTCCACAAGGGCGAAGAAAGCCAAGTAATGGACTTATATGTGCTACCTGAAGGAGGTCCACCACTACTAGGACGGGAGTGGATTAGGAAAATGAATATGGACTGGCACTCCTTGAAGGCACTAACGGTAGATTCCGGGGAAACAGATGTCAAACCTAAACGATTGTCCAGAATATTGGATGATGCTAAAGAGGTGTTCCAGCAGGGACTGGGAACACTGAGAGGAATTACGGCAAACATCAAGATTGATGAACATGCACAACCAAAATTTTTTAAAGCCAGACCGGTACCCTATGCAATACGACCTACTGGTGAAGCGGAACTGGAAGCACTAGAACGTTCAGGTGTACTGTCTAAGGTAGATTGGAGTGAGTGGGCTACGCCCATTGTTCCTGTTATGAAACGTCCTGCGAGCAACAAGCCAGGAGATCCAGGGAATGTTCGCATCTGTGGAGATTTCAAAATCACCGTTAATCCGGTGCTTCACACGGTGCAGTATCCGCTTCCACGGATTGAGGATATTTTCGCTTCATTGTCTGGCGGGAAACACTTCACCAAGATAGACCTGGCGCAGGCGTACTTGCAGATGGAGGTTGAGGAAGAGTCACGCCAATACCTCACGATCAACACGCATCGAGGGTTGTACCGGTACAATAGGCTGGTTTTTGGAGTGGCATCGGCTCCAGCAATTTGGCAGAGGGCCATGGAGCAGGTATTACAGGGAATTCCAGGCACACAATGTTACCTGGACGATATTCTGATCACAGGTGATGGTGATGAACAACATCTCGCAAACTTGGAACTGGTGCTCAACAGACTGAAAGAGTATGGACTTAGAGTAAATCGGCAGAAATGTGAGTTCTTCCAGAAGCGGATCTCGTACTGTGGCCACGTCATTGACCGGTAGGGGCTTCATAAGTCTCCTGACAAGATTGAGGCAGTTGTAAAGGCTCCCGCTCCGGAGAATGTCTCTCAGTTGAGGTCGTTTCTAGGATTAATTAACTATTACCATAAATTTCTGCCAAATCTATCCACGGTACTGCACCTGTTAAACGCTCTTTTACAGAAAGGGGTACCATGGGAATGGGGCGAAAACTGTAAGAAGGCATTTCGCAAAAGCAAAGAATTGATCACCTCAGAGGAAGTGTTGGCTCACTTCAACCCGACACTGCCTATTCGGTTGGCTTGTGATGCTTCTCCATATGGCATTGGGGCAGTACTCTCACACAAGTTGCCAAATGGCACGGAAAGGCCAGTCGCGTTTGCATCCAGATCATTGACCTCCGCTGAGCGCAACTATGCGCAGATCGATAGGGAGGCTCTTAGCCTTGTATGGGGAGTGAAGAAGTTTAATCATTACCTGCAGGGCCAAAAATTCACACTTCTGACAGACCATCAACCGTTGGTATCCATTTTTAACCCTAAGAAGGGTGTTTCGGTGATGACAGCGCAGCGTCTCCAGAGATGGTCTCTTTTCCTAGGGGCACATCAATATCAAATAGAATTCAAAGGTACGAAACAGCATGGCAATGCTGATGGGCTGTCGCGCCTGCCACTACCTGAAGAAGAAGACACGACAAAAGTTGACCCTGTTGAGTTATTTCATTCGACCATCATCGAGTGTTTACCAGTCACCAATGCAAGTATTGAAAGAGAAACCAGGAATGACCTGACACTGTCCAGAGTCTACGAGGTGACAGTGAAAGGATGGCCAACACGGGGTGATCCTCTGTTACCGGCATTTTCGGCAAGGCGAGACCAGCTGTCCGTCTGCCATGGTACCTTGATGTACGGGACAAGAGTGATTATTCCTCCCAAGTTAAGGGAAAGAGTTTTAAACGAACTGCATGAAGGTCATCTGGGGGGAGTTAAAATGAAAAGTCTTGCTAGGGCTTATGTATGGTGGCCGGGTATTGACCAACAGATTGAGGAGTTAACGAAAAGCTGCGCTGGGTGCCAAAAAGTGCAAAATGCACCTCCGATAGCACCGCTACACCCATGGGAATGGCCTTCAGCCCCATGGCAACGCGTACACATTGACTTTGCTGGTCCATTCATGGACTCGCGGTGGACACTCATTCCAAATGGCCAGAAGTCATCAAGATGAATACCACTACTTCAGAAAAGACAATTGTGGTGTTAAGAACAATATTTGCAAGGAACGGATTGCCAGAACAGATCTGTTCGGACAACGGACCACAGTTTCTTTTGGAAGAATTCTGACAATTCTTAAAGAAGAATGGAGTAAAACATTATACCTCTGCCCCATATCATCCGGCGACAAACGGGTTGGCTGAAAGATTTGTCCAGACATTCAAAAAGGCAATTAAGGCCATGAACGATGATCAGATTCCGCTGCAACACAAGGTCGACAAGTTCCTGATGTCATATCGAAACGCTGATCATGCAGTGACTAACCAAAGTCCTGCCATGATGTTTTATAACAGGAGGTTGCGGTCCAAGTTGGACTTGTTAAAACCAAATGTGCGGAGGGAAGTGGAAAACAAACAGTTTCGGCATATTAACAACAAGACCACTCGAACTTTCGACGTAGGACAACCAGTGTTGGCAAGGGGCTATGGAAACGAAAAATGGCAGTCCGGAACAATTCGGGCCAGACAAGGACCTCTGATGTACACAGTAGATATTGGTCATAATGTGATAAGGCGTCATGCGGATCAACTGGTAGAGTCGAGAGCAAGGGTCGAACCCATGGTTGTGACAGAGACAACTGTGGAAGACGTTAATTAACATGAAGCATCTACCTTGGCAGGGAATGTACTTGATGATGATGACACCCAATACATTGGAAACCAAATAGAGGAGGCACCTCAACAACAAGAATCAGAGACTACTGAGAGGCGTTATCCAAGCCGCATCAGAAAGCCTCCTGAGAGACTGAACCTTTGAACTGTTATACCTGAAGTTATATATGTATATATGTTATTATGTTATGTTAAATGGGGATATGACTGTTAAGCTAAAAAGGGAGGATTGTGGTGTATGTAACCTGTTCCACCTTAAGAGAACTTAAGCCTGTTCCACCTTAAGAGATGTACTACTTTCTCTGGCTGCTGTATACGTAATACTGGTGGTGACCACACAGGTATATAAGCACTGTGTAGTAATATTGTATTCAGTATAGTCCCTACCTCCAACCAGTAAAGACCTGTTGAATTTACTCTTGTAGTCTGTGTAGTAATTATCACTATAACACACAGACTTAACAGTATGGCTTACTGCGAAACCTAGTAACCCCAGAGAAGCCAGTGGATAAGGATTTCGAAAGCATAGTGGATATCCTGCAGGACCACTTAACACATCACTGACTACAAGAGTAAAAACACCAGCCCCCCGGTTAGCGATGCCTCCCTTCCAGAGGAGCTTAACAACTTCTACGCTGGCTTTGACAGGGACAATAGGGAGCCGGCTACCAAAGCCTTGCCACCCCCGGAAGACCAGGTGCTCACTCTGCCGACCTCCGACGTACGGGGTGTTCTACGCGGAGTGAACACACGTAAGGCTGCTGGACCTGATAGCACCCCTGGACGGGTACTCAAAGAATGTGCTGATCAGCTGGCTGATGTCTTCACCGCCATCTTCAATCTGTCATTGGCCCAGGCAGTAGTCCCTACATGCTTCAAAACCGCTACCATTATTCCTGTGCCAAAGCAAACGGCTGTGACGTGTCTGACCGACTATCGACCTGTCGCACTCACACCCATCATAATGAAGTGTTTCGAGAGACTGGTCCTGGCTCACATCAAAGCCAGTGTTCCCGCCTCTCTTGACCAACACCAGTTTGCCTATCGTGCAAACAGATCAATGGAGGATGCAATCACAACTGCTCTACATTCTGCATTGAATCACTTAGACGGTAAAGAGACCTACATCAGAATGCTGTTCATAGACTACAGCTCAGCATTCAACACTATCGTCCCCAACAAGCTGGCCACCAAACTCCACACTCTTGGCCTGAACACTTCCCTTTGCAACTGGACCCTGGACTTCCTAACTAACAGACCCCAGTCTGTCAAATTAGGTAACCACACCTCCCTTCCGCCTGACCCTGAACACGGGGGCCCCACAAGGTTGTGTGCTGAGCCCCCTCCTCTACTCCCTCTTCACCCAGGACTGTGTGGCTGTTCATGGTTCCAACACCATCATCAAGTTTGCGGATGATACCACGGTGGTAGGCGAGATCACCAACAACGATGAGTCAGCCTACAGGGAGGAGGTCCAGCATCTCGTGAAGTGGTGCGCCGATAACAACCTGGCCCTTAACATCAAGAAAACCAAGGAAATCATTGTGGACTTCAGGAAGTCTAAAGGCGGAAGTCACAGCCCCATCCACATCCATGGGGCTGTGGTGGAAAGGGTGGGCAGCTTTAAGTTCCTCAGAGTCCACATCGCGGAAGACCTCTCCTGGTCCCTCAATACATCCTCTTTGGTGAAGAAGGCCCAGTAGCGCCTATATTTCCGAAGGAGGCTGAAGGAATGTAACCTGTCAACCCTGATCCTCTCTAACTTTTACCGCTGCACAATAGAGAGCATCCGAAAGCCCTGCAGCGGGTAGTCAAAACTGCCCAACGCATTACCGGCACCCGGCTACCGAGCATAGAGAACATCTACCAGAAACGCTGTTTACGGAGGTCACTGACCATCATCAATGACCCTACCCACCCCAGCCACAGTTTGTTCGCCCCCCTGCCATCTGGGAGACGCTACAGATGCATTCGCACCCGAACGACCAGATTTAGGAACAGCTTCTTTCCCAGGGCTGTCATCCTACTGAACTCTACGAATAAACTCTAAAGCCTGCACATCTGCCAATACACTTTATTATGTTTATGTTTATGTATTACAAGCCAAATTAATGTTGAATGTTAAATGTCTTAATCAAAATGTACACTCTCGGGAGCCGCAAGCCTGCATTTCGTTGTACTGCACTTGTGCACTAACAATGACAATAAAGTTGATTATTATTATTATTATTATTATTAATAAACCCCACACCGCTGCTGATAGCAGAAAGATTTAAGTTTCACAAAAGGAACCAGCATAAAGACGAAAGTAATGCTGAGTATTTAACGGAACTGCGCAAGCTATCGAAACACTGCCAGTTTGGAATGGGACTAGCAGATACGTTAAGGGACAAGTTTGTGTGTGGGCTTCAAAGTGAAGGAACCCAGAAACGGCTTCTATCAGAAAAGGATCTTACGCTGGACAAGGCTTTCAGCATGGCAGTATCACATGAAGCAGCCGCACGGGGCGCTGCAGAGATACAACGGAGACCACAAGAATATGGCACCAATGAAATGTCATATGGAGCAGGGAAGTGTTATCGCTGCGGCAGAACAGCATATGACCAGAAGGATTGTTGGTTCAAGGACCAAGTGTGCAGACAGTGTGGAATAGCAGGACACATAGCAAGAGTCTGCAGGTCGGGGAAGAAAACCAGCAGCAAGATATCTCCACAGGAGAAGTACAAAAAGGTACATAAGGTGACGGCGAGTAGTTCAGACGAACAGAAAAGTAATACAGACTCCGGAAGCAAGGAGCTGGTTTGTCTGAAACTACATAATGTAATCAAAATGGAGGATCAGAGGATCACCAAACTATCTGGGTCACGCTCAAGATAGACGGAGTCCAAGTGAAAATGGAATTGGACACAGGATCAGCCCTAACAGTCATAAACCGAAGGGACTACAAGTGGCTATTCTCACATATACCCTTGAGAGATACAGAGATTGTCTTGAAGACGTACACGGGGCAAAAATTCCATCCCAAAGGAAAAATAAGGGTGAACGTGATATACAACGGCCAGGAAACACCAAAAATGGACCTATATGTATTGCCAGATGGAGGACCACCACTACTAGGACGTGAATGGATCCGGAAGATACAGTTAGATTGGCATTCCATACAGGCGCTGACGGTAGAGGCCAAAAAGGATGACGACATCACACCTGGACGACTGTCAAAAATGCTAACTGACACACAAGAAGTGTTCCAGGAGATACTCGGAACACTAAAAGGCATAACAGCGATGATTAAAATAGAGGAAAATGCAAGCCCAAAGTTTTTTAAGGCCAGACCGGTGCCTTATGCGATCCGCCCAGCCGTTGAAGCAGAGCTGGAAGGTTTGGAACATTCAGGAGTACTGTCCAAAGTGGACTGGAGCGAGTGGGCTACACCCATCGTTCCTGTAATGAAGAGGTTGTTGAGTAATACGCCTGGGGAACCAAAGAAGGTTCGCATCTGTGGGGACTTTAAGGTGACAGTGAACCCAGTCCTTCACACGGTACAATATCCGCTTCCGCGGATTGAAGATATTTTCGCCTCACTATCTGGAGGAAAACGCTTCACTAAGATTGATCTGGCCCAGGCGTACCTGCAAATGGAGGTAGAAGAAGCCTCGAAACAATACCTCACGATCAACACTCACAAAGGTCTCTACCAATACAACCGGCTGGTGTTCGGGGTAGCATCAGCTCCTGCTATTTGGCAAAGGGCAACGGATCAAGTCCTGCAAGGGATTCCAGGGACCCAGTGTTATTTGGATGACATCCTGGTCACGGGCGAAAATGACAGTGATCACCTCGCCAACCTGGAGCAGGTGCTCACTAGATTGAAGGAATATGGGCTACGAGCTAATTGCCACAAATGCGAGTTTTTCCAGAAGCAGATCTCGTATTGTGGCCACGTTATTGATGAAGAGGGGTTACATAAGTCCCCTGACAAGATTGAGGCAGTAGTCAAGGCTCCAGCGCCAGAAAATGTGTCACAACTGAGGTCGTTCCTCGGGCTGGTGAACTACTACCATAAGTTCTTACCAAATTTGTCTACAGTATTACACCCACTGAACACCCTACTGCAAACGGGGGTACCATGGAAGTGGAATGACAAATGTAAACGAGCTTTCCAGAAGTGCAAAGAATTGATCACATCAAAAGAGGTGTTGGCTCATTTCAACCCAGCACTACCAATTCGGTTGGCGTGTGATGCATCACCCTATGGTATTGGAGCGGTGCTGTCGCACAAATTCCCAGACGGGTTGGAGAGGCCAGTAGCCTTTGCGTCTTGGTCACTAACCTCAGCTGAGCGCAACTACGCCCAGATTGACAGGGAGGCCCTCAGCCTAGTATGGGGAGTGAAAAAGTTCAACCACTATCTGCACGGGCAGAAGTTCACCTTGCTGACTGACCACCAACCACTTGTCTCCATCTTTAATCCAAAGAAGGGTGTTCCGGTGATGACTGCGCAACAGCTACAAAGATGGTCCCTTTTTCTAGGGGCGAACCAATATGAAATAGAGTATAAGGGCACGAAACAGCATGGAAACACTGATGGGCTATCACGCCTGCCACTGCCTACTGCGGAGGAAGCACCAGCAGTGGACCCTGTTGAAATATTTTATTCAACCATAATTGAACGCTTGCCAGTAACTAATGTGGATACAGAGAAGGAGACCCGAAATGATCCGACACTGTCTCGGGTATATGATTTGACGGTGATGGGGTGGCCAACACATGGCGACTCACTGTTGCCAGCATTCTCATCCAGAAGAGAACAGCTGTCAGTATGCCAGGGGACAGTGATGTGTGGATCCCGAGTGATAATTCCACCCAAGTTAAGGGAGAGAGTGCTCAATGAGCTTCATGAAGGCCATCTGGGAGGGGTGAAAATGAAAAGCCTTGCTAGGGCTTATGTGTGGTGGCCGGGGATCGATCAACAAATCGAGGACCTAACAAAGAGCTGCTCAGGATGCCAGAAGGTCCAAAATGCACCACCACATGCCCCTCTACACCCATGGGAGTGGCCCTCCGCTCCATGGCAACGGGTGCATATTGATTTTGCTGGTCCATTCATGGACTCAATTTTCTTAATAGCAATGGATGCGCACTCGAAATGGCCTGAGGTGATCAAAATGTCCTCCACCACTACGGAGAAAATGATTGCAGTCCTACAGACCATATTTGCCAGGAACGGCTTGCCAGAGCAGATTTGCTCTGATAACAGACCACAGTTTGTGTCCGAAGAGTTTTGGAAATTTATGAGAAGGAATGGGGTAAGGCATTACACATCTGCCCCGTATCATCCAGCCACAAATGGATTGGCTGAGTGGTTCGTACAAACCTTTAAAAAGGCAGTAAGGGCCATGTGTGATGACGACATTCCACTGCAGCATAAGGTGGACAATTTCCTGTTAGCCTACAGAAATGCAACACATGCAGTTACCAACCAGACCCCGGCCATGATGTTCTTTAACCGAAGGCTGAGGTCTCGTCTGGATTTGCTCAGACCAAATGTGCGAAGAAATGTTGAGAATAAGCAATTCCAGCACATCAATGAGAAGCCGACAAGGAGCTTCAATGTAGGACAACCAGTCTTGGCCCACGACTACCGAACAGAGAAATGGCAACCCGGAACGATATGCACACGGCAGGGGCCACTAATGTACACAGTGGATGTTGGGGAGAACATTGTGAGACGCCATGTCGACCAGATCCTAGCGTCACAGGAACGTGTCAACCCCATGCCTCGCGTAACTGGTGATGAACCCGACATACCGGTAGCATCTACCCCAGAAACAGTAGCATCGGAAGCTGATGATCTAACCGACAACAGGGGGCTGAATCGCCTGCACACCAAGAGCAAGACACTCAGGAAAGGCGCTATCCAGAAAGGATCAGGAAGCCGCCCCAAAGACTGAATTTATAAATGGACTATTTCAGATAATGTGCATGTTAAATTGTTAACTTTTAAATGAATGTTATGGTACTGTTAATCTAAAAGGGGAGGAATTGTAGTGTATGTACCTTTAAGAGGAGAACTACTTTTACAGCTCCTGTATACTGTAGTACCGGCAGTGACCACACCTGTATATAAACCCTGTGTAGGGATCTGTACTGTTGGTTTTTAGACTACCCTCATCCAGTAAACACCTGTTGATTGTTAATCTGCAGTCTCCATCTATTTATTGAAGAACACCATACCTTAAGATTCACGGATTTAACATAAAGCTTTAGCGCCTGGTGCTAATTCTCAAACTTTTCTAAAGATACCACCCATTCCTGGGCTATAATGAATTTCTAGTTCAAGGTGTGTTAGAAAAAGCAGTTAGAATTTGAATTTGGATCACACTCTTACATGGCTTTATATGGAGAGAACAATATCCAGATAAAATTGCATTTCATTAGTGTTATCTCAGTGCATAGACAATGCAGCTCATGGTATAAGTTATGCTCTATTTTTTCCTTTAAAGGTTACAGTGGCTTAGGTTTTTGCTTCTTGCTAATGCTAGCTGCCTGCAGGGGACAAAGCTGTCACCAGCTTGGCATTCCCGTTGCATGGCAAGTCTCAAGTGATTGCTGATCTTGTCAGGAATAAAGATTGAAGTGCGGTTCCCACAGGCAGCCCCACAGCAACAGGAGCCTAACTATTGTTTGACTAAACCGAGGGAGCTGGCTTCAGGAATGTCTCCAGGCGATTGGTTGCAAACATGTGAATTTCAATCTATCTCTGCATCAATGGGCACTTTCCTGAACAAGACTGCATGCCATGAATATTCAGGTTGTTTGTGCTGCCAAATTTGAAATCACTTCCAACAGCCCTAATGGTGGAGAGTGCACAAACCATTTATAGGAACACAGGAGTAGGCCATTCAGCTCCTCGAGCCTGTTCCGCCATTCAATGTGATCATGGCTGATCTGCGATCTAACTTCATATACCCGCCTTTGGCCCATATCCCTTAATACCTTTGGTTAACAAAAAGCTATCAATCTCCGATTTAAAATTAACAATTGATCGAGCATCAATTGCCATTTACGAATGAGAGTTCCAAACTTTTACCACCCTTTGTGTATAGAAGTGTTTCCTAACTTCACTCCTGAAAGGTCTGGCTCTAATTTTTTGACTATGCCCCCTAGTCCTAGAATCCCCAACCAGAGGAAATAGTTTCTCTCTATCTACTCTATCTGCTCCCCTTACTATCCTGAAAACTTTGATCAGATCACCCCTTAACCTTCTAAATTCTAGGGAATACAACCGTAATTTGAGTAATCTCTTCTTGTAACTTAACCCTTGGCAGTTGATTTTCTTTCAATGGCCCTTGCTGAATTGGCTGGAGTTACCACTGTTTCTTTAATATGCCTCTTCATCCTGCCTTTACATAATGTCTTTCATGTCCTTGAGGAATTCTGCAGATGTCCTGTCAAGTTAGTTAGCATTCTCTTTAAGGCAAGTTTAGATCGTCATAACTGTTGAGAGTTGAGGCTGGTTCCTGAGGCCTCAGATATTAGGACATTTAGCTCTTCATTGTAAATTCTGTACATACTTTACGATAAGCAGCAGGTGTTAAAATTAAGATTTAATCTTAACAGCTGCTGCTTTTTTGAACTTCAGACATCTGAAGTTGGGATGGCCTGAATTTCAATAACGACATTTTGAAATAAGGGAATTTGAGAGGCTATGAAGGAAATCTCTCTTGAACTATTATAGATATAAGCAACTTAGGGTAGATTTTCTTCTGACTAGATGGTATTGTGGCAGACAACATTGGAAAATTGGGCAGGGATTATTACAATGGATCCCCATGCATTTTTGGGGAGAGGGATAAACCAGGAAACTACAGGCCAGTCAGCCTAACATCGGTGGTGGGGAAGTTATTGGAAACCACTATCAGGGACAAAATAAACTTTCATTTGGAAAGGCATGGGTTAATCAAGGAGAGCCAGCATGGATTTGTTAAAGGCAAATCGTGTCTGACTAGCTTGATTGAATTCTTTGATAAGGTAACAGAGAAAGTTGATCAAGATAGTGCAGTAGATCTTGTACATATGGACTTTCGAAAGGCAGTCGACAAAGGAGGCTTATTAAGAAGATGGAAGCCCATGGAATTAAGGGGAACATGGTGATATGGATACAAAATTGGTTCAGTGACAGGAAGCAAAGGGTGGTGGTGGGTGAATGTGTTTCAGACTGGGAGGTGGGTTGCAATGGTGTTCCCCAAGGGTCTGTTTTGGATCCATTAGTCTTTTCAGTTTTTATAAACGACCTCGACTCGGGTGTAGGGAGCAGCATTATAAAGTTTTATAATGTTTTATCATGTTTATAAAGTTTTAAGTTAGAACTGAGATGAGGAGGAATTTCTTCCCTCAGAGGATCGTAAATCTGTGGAATTTTCTGCCCCAGAGAGCTGTGGGGGCTGGGCCAATAAATACATTTAAGGTGGAGATAGACAAATTTTTGCAAGATAAGGGAGTGAAGGGTTATGGAAAGCGGGCGGGAAGTGGCTTTGAGCCCAAGATCAGCCATGACCTTATTGAATGGCAGAGCAGGCTCGAGGGGCCAAGTGGCCTATTCCTGCTCCTATTTCTTATGTTCTTATGTTTAAGATGAAACAAAACTTGGCAAAGTAGTAGGTAGTGATGAGAATAAGAAAGAAAGACTTGCATTAATATAGCGCCTTTCATGATCACCGGACTTCCCAAAGCGCTTTACAGTCAATGAAGTACTTTTTGAAGTATAGTCACTGTTGTAATATAGGAAATGCGGCAGCCAATTTGCACACAGCTAGCTTGCACAAACAGCACTGTGATAATGGCCAGATAATCTGTTTTAGTGATGTTGATTGAGGGATAAATATTGATCAGGGCACCGGGGATAACTCCCCTGCCCTTCTTCGAAATAGTGCCATGGGATTTTTTTTTACGACTCATCCAAAAGATGGCACTTCCGATAGTGCAGCACTAGAATTTTGTTCTGGAGCAGGACTTGAACCTACAACCTTCTGACTCAGAGGAGAGGCTGCTACCAACTGAGCAATGGCTGACATGGATAGCTATAGGCTTGTGACAGGATGGTAAAATTGGAAGTAGGATGGCAGATGTAGTTCAATGCGGAGAAGCGTGAAGTGATGCAGTTTGGGAGCATTAATATGGAAAGACAGTATACTATAAATAGAAACATCATAGAAACATAGAAGATAGGAGCAGGAGTAGGCCATTCAGCCCCTCGTGCCTGCTCCGCCATTCAATGAGATCATGCTGATCATTCAAATTCAGTACCCTATCCCTGCCTTCTCCCCTTATCCCTTGATCCCTTTAGCCTTAAGAAATATATCTAGCTCCTTCTTGAATATATTTAGTGAATTGGCCCCAACTGCCTTCTGTGGTAGAGAATTCCACAGGTTCATCTCTCTTTGGGTGAAGAAATTCCTCCTCATCTCTGTCCTAAATAGCTTACCCCTTATCCTTAGTCTGTGACCCCTGGTTCTGGACTCCCCGGCCATTGGGAACATCCTTCCTGCATCAAGTCTGTCTAGTCCTGTTAGAATTTTATAAGTTTCAATGAAATGGCATGATTTTGAAAAGTGTAGATGAGCAGAGCGACCTTGGTGTCCATATACACAAATCCTGAAAGGGGGCAGGGCAAGTTAATAAGGTGGTTAAAAAAGCATATGGGTTACTTGGGTTTATAAAAAGAGGAATTAAAGGGATCATGCTGGAAATATATAAATCACTGGTTAAGTCTCAGCTGGAGTATTGTGGACAATTCTGGGCACCACACTTCAGGAAAGATGTAAAGGCCTTAGAAAGGGTACAGAGGAGGTTTACCAGGACATTACCAGGGATGAGGGACATCAGTTATGGGGAGAGGTTGGAAAAGTTAGGACTGATCTCCTTAGAATAGAGAAGGTTAAGAGATGACCTAATAGAGGTTTTCAAGATGATGAGAGGTTTTGATAGAGTAGATAGAGAAAAGTTATTCCCTCTGGCAAGTGAGTCAATAACTAGAGGTCATAGATTTAAAATAATTGGCAAAATATGCCATTGCCTTACTGAGTTACATTAGAGATAACACTTACTGCCCTGGCCGCCCCCTAACTCTGTGCCTGGGCACTACTCTTGAATGTCCTCTCTCCTCTGATCCAAACAGTGTCTCCTTCCTTATTCTCATTTGGATCAGTAGCACTTCCAGTGATGCCTCTGAAAATTTAGGGGTCTGTGCCCTTCAGCAGATCTCAGACAATGATTCACAATTCTTAATCTTGCTTGATCCTCGATGATGTTTACTTCTTTAAAACTGCAGCAGGCTTTTAAATTCTGCAGCAACACACAACCTCCCTCACCACCCTCCCCACCCCGCCAGAGGCAAACACTAAATTGGTCAGAAGGCAGAACTACTATCCAGACACCCAATGTTTTTTAGCGGAGGTTGTTAACTCATTTAAATACAGATACATTAAGAGTTTACCTGCTGACAAAGCTAAGGGCCATTTCTAGGCTGTGGCAATTAATATATGCCAGTGAGAAAAAGTGATCCAGCTATTAATATTTTCACAACATACGATCACGTAAATGAAGCTGATCCCAGAAAATTCAGCAGGGTTCAGTTGGGTGGGCGGAATTTCCATCCCACCAGATTTCCGGTGAGAATCCCATTAGTTAATGTTAGAACTTGCTTCTGTGTCAGGTGTCCCATCATATCTCTAGGCCATTGTCCAATTAGGATATGCTAACATTGGAGATTAGTCATAACAATGGAAGTAGTGTAGTGTATGTACCTTTAAGAGAGAACTACTTTTACAACTCCTGTATACTGTAGTACCGGCAGTGACCACACCTGTATATAAGCCTTGAGCATGCCTCTGCACTGTTAGTCTTTAGACTACCCTCCTCCAGTAAACACCTGTTGATTGTTAAGTTACAGCCTCCGTCTAGTTATTGGAAAACATCATACTTAAATAATCACGGATTCAACAGTGGCGACGAGGTCGATTCGAATCTACCTGCAACTCTGCATTTCCTTTCAAGGATTCGCTCCGGAAGGGCGGTGGAAGAAAGTCGAGGCCAGAAGCACGGACGTCGACAATGAGCAACCGCCCAGTCATCCGGCAGAGAGTGAACATCGCAGGGGAGGCTGTTGAGAGCCGGGCTTGGTTCCCCAGCCACGACGATCCAGCAACAGACTGGCAACAGGTACAGCGCAGACCCTTCCTGGACAGCGGCGGCTGGAGCCGACCGACGGCACAGAAAAGGCCGAGCAGCGTCGACGGGGTAAGAGAGAGGGTGAAGCGCACAGGGCACAGCCGGGGGTTGAAAACCGAGCGGCGTCAAGGAAAAACAAAAAAAAGAGAAAGAGAGGGTAAAGCAGCAGCCGGGTTCAGGACCAAGCGGTGGCAACGGGAGAGGCGCACAGGAGAACGCGCAGAGTACAGCCAGGGCTCAAGGGCTGAACAGCGTCCACGGGGGAAAGAAAGGAAGCGCGGGAGATGCCATTGAGCCACGGAGAAGAGGGGAGAGCGCGGGAGACTCCATTTTAGAAGCCGCAGCAGAGAAGAAGGGCGAGCGTGGGAAGAAAGGAAAGCGCGGGAGACGCCACTTTCTGCCAGCGGAGAAGAAGGGAGAGCGCGGGAGATGCCATTTTAGACAGTTTAATCACACCCAGGGATGCCGAAGAGTGGCAGTATCACTGCGTTCGACAATGAAGTCGAAGATTGGGCGACATATGTGGAACGCATTGAGGTGTACTTTAGGGCGAATGAAGTGCCAGATGCTAGGAAAGCACTGGTTTTGTTAAATTCCATGGGTGCAAAACTTATGGCTTACTGCGAAACCTAATAACCCCAGAGAAGCCAGTGGATAAGAATTTCGAAAGCATAGTGGAAATCCTACAGGACCACTTAAACCCCACACCGCTGCTGATAGCAGAAAGATTTAAGTTCCACAAAAGGAACCAGCATAAAGACGAAAGTAATGCTGAGTACTTAATGGAACTGCGCAAGCTATCGAAACACTGCCAGTTTGGATTGGGACTAGCAGATACGTTAAGGGACAAGTTTGTGTGTGGGCTTCAAAGTGAAGGAACCCAGAAACAGCTTCTATCAGATAAGGATCGTACGCTGGACAAGGCTTTCAGCATGGCAGTATCACATGAAGCAGCCGCACGGGGCGCTGCAGAGATACAACAGAGACCACAAGAATATGGCACCAATGAAATGTCATATGGAGCAGGGAAGTGTTATCGATGTGGCAGAACAACACACGACCAGAAGGATTGTTGGTTCAAGGACCAAGTGTGCAGACAGTCTGGAAAAGCAGGACACATAGCAAGAGTCTGCAGGTCAGGGAAGAAAACCAGCAGCAAGAAATCTCCACAGGAGAAGTACAAAAAGGTACACAAGGTGATGGACAGTAGTTCAGACGAACAGAAAAGCGATACAGACTCCGGAAGCAAGGAGCTGGGGTGTCTGAAACTACATAAGGTAATCAAAATGGAGGATCACCAGATTATCTGGGTCATGCTCAAGATAGACGGAGTCCAAGTGAAAATGGAATTGGACACAGGATCAGCCCTAACAGTCATAAACCAAAGGGACTACAAGCGGCTATTTTCACATATGCCCTTGAAAGCTATGGAGATTGTCTTGAAGACGTACACGGGGCAAAAGGTCTACCCCAAAGGAAAAATAAGGGTGAACGTAATATACAAAGGCCAGGAAATAACTAAAATGGACCTATATGTATTGCCAGATGGAGGACCACCACTACTAGGACGTGAATGGATCTGGAAGATACAATTAGATTGGCATTCCATACAGGCACTGAAGGTTGAGGCCAAAAAGGATGACGACGTCACACCTGGACGACTGTCAAAAATGCTAACTGACACACAAGAAGTGTTCCAGGAGGGACTCGGAACACTAAAAGGCATAACAGCGACCATTAAAATAGAGGAAAATGCAAGCCCAAAGTTTTTTAAGGCCAGACCGGCGCCTTATGCGATCCGAACAGCCGTCGAAGCAGAGCTGGAAGGGTTGGAACGTTCAGGAGTACTGTCCAAAGTAGACTGGAGCGAGTGGGCTACACCCATCATTCCTGTAATGAAGAGGTTGTTGAGTAATACGCCTGGGGAAGCAAAGAAGGTCCGCATTTGTGGGGATTTTAAGGTGACAGTGAACCCAGTCCTTCACACGGTACAATATCCGCTTCCACGGATTGAGGATATTTTCGCCTCGCTATCTGTAGGTAAACGCTTCACCAAAATTGATCTGGCCCAGGCGTACCTGCAAATGGAGGTAGAAGAAGCCTCGAAACAATACCTCACAATCAACACTCATAAAAGTCTCTACCAATACAACCGGCTGGTGTTTCGGGTAGCATCGGCTCCGGCTATTTGGCAAAGGGCAATGGATCAAGTCCTGCAAGGGATTCCAGGGACCCAGTGTTATTTGGACGACATCCTGGTCACGGGCGAAAATGACAGTGATCACCTCGCCAACCTGGAGAAGGTGCTCACTAGATTAAAGGAATATGGGCTACGAGCTAATCGCCACAAGTGCGAGTTTTTCCAGAAGCAGATCTCGTATTGTGGCCATGTTATTGATGAAGAGGGGTTACATAAGTCCCCTGAAAAGATTGAGGCAGTAGTCAAGGCTCCAGCACCGGAAAATGTGTCACAATTGAGGTCGTTCCTCGGGCTGGTGAACTACTACCATAAGTTCTTACCAAATTTGTCTACAGTATTACACCCACTGAACACCCTACTGCAAACGGGGGTACCATGGAAGTGGAATGACGAATGTAAACGAGCTTTCCAGAAGTGCAAAGAATTGATCACATCAAAGGAGGTGTTGGCCCATTTCAACCCAGCACTACCAATTCGGTTGGCATGTGATGCATCACCCTATGGTATTGGAGCGGTGCTGTCGCACAAATTCCCAGACGGGTTGGAGAGGCCAGTAGCCTTTGCGTCTCGGTCACTAACCTCAGCCGAGCGCAACTATGCCCAGATCGACAGGGAGGCCCTCAGCCTAGTATGGGGAGTAAATAAATTCAACCACTATCTGCATGAGCAGAAGTTCACCTTGCTGACTGACCACCAACCACATGTCTCCATTTTTAATCCAAAGAAGGGTGTTCCGGTGATGACCGCACAACGGCTACAAAGATGGCCCCTTTTTCTAGGGGCGAACCAATATGAAATAGAGTATAAGGGCACGAAACAGCATGGAAACGCTGATGGGCTATCATGCCTGCCACTGCCTATGGTGGAGGAAGCACCAGCAGTGGACCCTATCGAAATATTTTATTTGTCGATAATTGAACGATTGCCAGTAACTAATGCGGATATAGAGAAGGAGACCCGAAATGATCCGACACTGTCTCGGGTATATGATTTGACGGTGATGGGGTGGCCAACACATGGCGACTCACTGTTGCCAGCATTCTCATCCAGAAGAGAACAGCTGTCAGTATGCCAGGGGACCTTGATGTGTGGATCCCGAGTGGTAATTCCACCCAAGTTAAGGGAGAGAGTGCTCAATGAGCTTCACGAAGGTCATCTGGGAGGGGTGAAAATGAAAAGCCTTGCTAGGGCTTATGTGTGGTGGCCGGGGATCGATCAACAAATCGAGGACCTAACAAAGAGCTGCTCAGGATGCCAGAAGGTCCAAAATGCACCACCACATGCCCCTCTACACCCATGGGAGTGGCCCTCCTCTCCATGGCAACAGGTGCATATTGATTTTGCTGGTCCATTCATGGACTCAATGTTCTGAATAGCAGTGGATGCGCACTCAAAATGGCCTGAGGTGATCAAAATGTCCTCAACCACTACAGAGAAAACGATTGCAGTCCTACGGACCATATTTGCCAGGAACGGCTTGCCAGAGCAGATTTGCTCTGATAACGGACCACAGTTTGTGTCCGAAGAGTTTCGGAAATTTATGAGAAGGAATGGGGTAAGGCATTACACATCCGCCCCGTATCATCCAGCCACAAATGGATTGGCTGAGAGGTTCGTACAAACCTTTAAAAAGGCGATAATGGCCATGTGCGATGATGAAATTCCACTGCAGCATAAGCTGGACAATTTCCTGTTAGCCTACAGAAATGCGACACATGCAGTTACCAACCAGACCCCAGCCATGATGTTCTTTAACCGAAGGTTGAGATCTCGTCTGGATTTGCTCAGACCCAATGTGCGAAGAAATGTTCAGGATAAGCAATTCCAGCACATCAATGAGAAGCCGACAAGGAGCTTCAATGTAGGACAACCAGTCTTGGCCCGCGACTACCGAACAGAGAAATGGCAACCCGGAACAATATGCACACGGCAGGGGCCATTAATGTACACAGTGGATGTCGGGGAGAACATTGTGAGACGCCACGTCGACCAGATCCTAGCGTCACAGGAACGAGTCAACCCCATGCCTCGCGTACCTGGGGATGAACCCGACATACCGGTAGCATCTACCTCAGAAACAGTAGCAGCGGAAACTGATGAACTAACCGACAAAAGGGGGCCAGAATCGCCTCCGCACCAAGAACAAGAACCTCAGGAAAGGCGCTATCCAGAAAGGATCAGGAAGCCGCCCCAAAGACTGAATCTATAAATGGACTATTTCAGTTTAGTGTGCATGTTAAAGTGTTAACTGTTATTTGAATGTTATGGGTACTGTTAATCTAAAAGGGAAGGAATTGTAGTGTATGTACCTTTAAGAGAGAACTACTTTTACAGCTCCTGTATACTGTAGTACCGGCAGTGACCACGCCTGTATATAAGCCTTGAGCATGCCTCTGTACTTTTAGTCTTTAGACTACCCTCCTCCAGTAAACACCTGTTGATTGTTAAGTTACAGCCTCCGTCTAGTTATTGGAAAACATCATACTTAAAGAATCACGGATTCAACAAGTACTAACTCTTCTTCTTAGGCAGTCCCTCGGAACCGAGGATGACTTGTTTCCACATTAAAAATGAGTTCTCAGGTGACTGATGAGTCCAATGCGGGACCTACAGTCTCTGTCACAGGTGGGGCAGACGGTGGTTGAAGGGGCGGGTGGGTGGGGGTCTTGGGTTGACAGTGCATTCCTTGCGCTGCTTGCGCTTGGCTTCCGCTTGCTCCCAGCGAAGAGAGTCGACGTGTCCGGCGTCCTCCCGGATGCTTTTCCTCCACTTTGTGTGGTCTTGGGCCAGGGATTCCTAGGTGCCAGTGGGAATGTTGCACTTTTTCAAGGAGGCTTTGAGGGTGTCCTTGAAGCATTTCCTCTGCCAACCTGTGGCTCTCCTGCTGTGTCGGAGCTCCAAGTAGAGCACTTGTTTTGGGAGTCTCGTATTGGGCATGTGGACGATGTGACCCGTCCATCAGAGCTGATCGAGCGTGGTCAAAGCTTTGCTGCTGGGGATGTTGGCCTGAGCGAGAACACTGACGTTGGTGCACCTATCCTGCCAATGGATTTGCAGGATCTTGCGGAGGCAGCATTGGTGGTACCTCTCCAGTGCTTTGAGGTGCCTGCTGTACATGGTTCATGTCTCTGAGGCATACAGCAGGGTGGGTATCACTGCTGCTCTGTAGACCATGAGCTTAGTGCTGGGTTTGAGGTCCTGGTCTTCAAACACTCTCTTCCTCAGGCGACCGAATGCTGCATTGGCATGCTGAAGGCAGTGTTGGACTTCGTCATCGACGTCTGCCCTTGTTGACAGTAGGCTCCCGAGGTATGGAAAGTGGTCCACATTGTCCAAGGCCTTGTCGTGGATTTTGATAATCAGGGGGGCAGTACTGTGTGGTGGGGGCAGGTTGGTAGAGGACCTTTGTCTTACGGATGTTTATTGTAAGGCCCATGCGCTCATACGCTTCGGTGAAGGTGTTGACGGTGGTTTGGAGTTCGACCTCCGAGTGAGCGCAGATGCAAGCGTCTTCTGCATACTGTAATTCGATGACAGGGGATGGGACGACCTTGGATCAGGACTGGAGGCAACAGCTGAACTGTTTCATCGCACCAACGTTCTTCTTGATCTTCCTTGCTGCAATGCTCCATCTCACCCTCAGTAACCTCCCCGATGGAGTGGAGCTAATTTACAGAACAAAGTAGCAACTAGCAGGCATGTTGGCTACATTCCATGTGAGGTGCGAATATCGGGTATTGGCCAGAACAGTGGAAGCACACAAGCAGTGTCACATTAACTGTCTGGGATTGCCTAGGTCATCCCGTTCCTTTTGTAATATTAAGGCCGGATGTCATGGTTAAACTGTTTAACAGTTAAACCATCAAGATGGCTATTATGTCAAGTCTGGAGGTTTGGCTTCAATATACATTGTGGGCATCATGTGATATGATGGGGGAGGGTACTTTAAGGATACCTGGAAGGTATTTGAACATGTGACAGGGGACAGACAAAAGGAAAAGGAGGTGGCGTAGCACTGTTAATAAGGGATGAGATCAGTACGGTAGAGATAAAAGATCTTGGCTTGGCAGATCGTGATGTAGAACTGGAATCAGTTTGGGTGGAGCTAAGAAACAGCAAAGGGCAGAAAACATTGGTGGGAATTGTGTATAGGCCACCAAACAGTAGTGGTAATGTAGGGCACAGCATCAATCAAGAGATTAGAAGTGCATGTAACAAGGGCAATACTGTAATCATGGGGGACTTTAATCTACATATTGACTGGTCAAATCAAATTACCACTAATGGTGTGGAGGATGAATTCTTGGAATGCATGCAAGATGGTTTCCTGGATCAGTATGTGGAGGAACCAACCAGGGAACAGGCTATTCTGGATCTGGTACTGTGTAATGAGAAAGGGCTAATCAATAATCTTGTGGTAAAGGGGCCTTTATGGACAAGTGATCATAATATGATTGAATTTTATATTAAGTTTGAGACTGATGTAGTCCAATCTGAAACTAAGGTCGTCAATCTAAACAGAGGAAACTACAAGGGTATGAGGGACATGTTGGCCATGGTAGATTGGGAGACTACACTAAAATGTACGAAGGTGGACATACAATGGCTAACATTCAAGGAAATAATGCATAATTTGCAACAAACATATACTCCTCTAGGGCATAAAAACCCAAAAGGAAAAGTGATCCAAACATGGCTAACAAAAGAAATTAAAGCTAGCATTAAGTCAAAGGAGGAAGCTTATAAAGTTGCCAGAATAAGCAGTCAGCCTGAGGATTGGGATCTTTTTAGAAATCAGCAAAGGGGGAACTAAGAAATTGATAAAGAAAGGGAAAATGGAATATGAACACAAACTAGCGAAAAATATAAAAACGGATTGTAAAAGCTTCTATTGGTATATGAAAAGGAAAAGACTGGCAAAGGTAAATGTAGGTCCTTTACAGTCAGAGATGGGAGAATTTATAATGGGGAATGAGGAAATGGCTGAGAAATTAAATAAATACCTTGTTTCTGTCTACACGGATGAAGACACAAAAAACTTCCCAGAAATAGGAGAAAACCAAGGGTGTGGTGAGAATGAGGAACTTAAAGAAATTATTATTGGTAAAAAAACAATACTAGCAAAATTAATGGGACTAAAAGTCGATAAATCTCAAGGACCGGATGGCCTACATCCTAGGGTTTTGAAAGAGGTAGCCATTGGGATAGTGGACGCATTGGTTGTCATCTTTCAAAATTCTATAGATTCTGGAATGGTTCCTGCAGATTGAAGTATAGCAAATGTAACCCCGCTATTTAAGAAAGGAGGGAGAGAGAAAACAGGGAACTACAGACCTGTTAGCCTCACATCAGTAGTTGGGAAAATGCTGGAATCTATTATAAAGGATGCAATAACTGGGCACTTAGAAACTAATAGTAAGATTAGGCAGAGTCAACATGGATTTATGAAAGGGAAGTCCTGTTTGACAAACCTATTGGAGTTCTTTGAGGATGTAACTAATGGAGTAGACAAAGGGGAACCGGTAGATGTGGTGTATTTGGATTTTCAGAAGGCCTTCAATAAGGTCCCACCTAAGAGGTTGGTGAACAAAATTAGGGCACATGGAATTGGGGGTAATATACTAGCATGGATTGAGAATTGGTTAACAGACAGAAAACAAAGAGTAGGGATAAACGGGCCTTTTCCAGGATGGCAGGCTGTGACTAGTGGGGTACCACAAGGATTGGTGCTTGGGCCCCAGCTATTCACAATCTATATCAATGATTTGGATGAGGGGACTAAATGTAACATTTCCAAATTTGCTGATGACACAAAGCTTGGTGGCAGTGTCAGTTGCAAAGAGGATGTGAAGAGGCTTCAAGGGGATCTCGACAGACTCAGTGAGTGGGCGAGAACATGGCAGATGGATTATAATGTGGATAAATATGAAGTTATCCACATTGGTAGAAAAAACAGAAAGGCAGAGTATTTCCTAAATGGTGAAAGATTGGGGAATACAAAGGGACCTGGGTGTCCTTGTACATGAGTCACTGAAAGTGAATGTACAGGTGCATTAGGAAGTCAAATGGTATGCTGGCCTTCATTACAAGAGGATTTGAGTACAGGAGTAAATAAGTCTTACTCCAATTATATAGGGCCTTGGTGAGACCACACCTGGAGTACTGTGTACAATTTTGGTCTCCTTATCTAAGGAAGGATATACTTACCATAGAGGGAGTGCAACGAAGGTTCACGAGATTGATTCCTGGGATGTCGGGACTGTCATATGAGAAGAGATTGAGTAAACTAGGCCTTTATTCTCTTGAATTCAGAAGAATGGGAGGGGATCTCATTGAAGCATAAAAAATTATTACAGTGCTTGATGGGGTGGATGCTGGGAGAATGTTTCCCTTGGCTGGGGAGTCTAGAACCAGAGGCTACAGCCTCAGGATAAAGGGTAGGCCATTCAGGACTGAGATGAGAAGAAATTTCTTCACACAGAGGGTGGTGAATCTTTGGAATTCTCTACCCCAGAGGGCTGTGGAGGCTCAGTTATTGGGTGTATTCAAAACAGAAGTCGATAGATTTCTGACTAGTGAGGGCATCAAGGGATATGGCGAAAGGGCCGGTGAATGGAATTGAGGCAGAAGATCAGCCCTGATCTCATTGAATGGCGGAGCAGGCTCGAAGGGCCGAATGGCCTACTCCTGCTCCTATTTCTTATGTTCTTATGTTCTTATGACAAAAGAGTGATATAAAAGAACAGGTAGCAGCCCTCTTGTAGTTAAAGCTCACGGGACGGTCGGAAGTCCAACCCCTACGGGGGCCAAGCTTGATCACCATGGGTCTGCAGGAAACCAGGTTGTATGAGTCTATTGTATAACCGTAATAGTTACTATACTATTGGTGTCTGAGTAATAAGCTTGCATTTGGACAATACGCTCGAGCCTGTATCAAGAGGAATCATTTAATTGAGTCTAAGAGATTTCCTTACTGTTAGAAAAATCTAGGCTCTCATGTAGGCACTGTACCAATTGGTATATTAGATGTCTTGATCTTTACTCTATCATGAAGAGTGGATTATAGTTGTGCTTAGTAAACCTATTTTCCACTCGGCAGCTGCATGGGCAACAATGACTCACTGCTCTGTGTGTGTGGGATAGGGTAATCAAAGCAAGGCAAGTCAATGGAATTAGCGGTTGCTCCCATTTTTTGCCAAAGCTGCCCTTGTCACTGCAGCAGTGTATAGAATTTAAGCAGGATTCAATTAAAGACTAGTATCAGGGAAGGGGGAATAGGAGAAAGGGTGCATTGTCAATTTAATGTGCTTCCACTTTTTAAGCTTTTCAGCTGAAGTTATTTTAAAAAAAAACAAGATCTCCTGCCCGTTAGAAGAAAGTATTTATTTACTGCACTCTATTTCACAGCAATTTAAAACATTCTCTTCAAAGACACAGCTGGAGTTTTCCTCAGTGGACGAAAACTCTAGTGAAATGTTTTCACAGCAACTGGGGGAGGTGAATTGTTAAAATTCAACCAACAGTGAAACCAGTTGCAGGCATTAATTCACCTGTATCATGTTTAAATAACAATATTCAAATAAAGCCCACGCCAGCTGCTAACTCGAATGATTCAGCAGCAGAGGTGCGTTAACTATTTTGGTATTCTTATAATGGCCTGCAGGGTGAATTTTCAACTGCTGGCTGCCAATTTTTCACATGATAAACAGGCAGCTGGCAGGTGAAAATTGGGGTGGCGGGGGGGTGCACCTCGGCCATCACATTGACAAGGCCTCAGGCGGGCCTGTAAATGTGCGAGCAGCACACCTGTCTGCTTAAAAATGCAAATTGGGGTCCTATGCCAGGTCTCTGACCCCACCTGCAACTTTCAGGTACAGATGGGCAGTGTCCTTCACTACCAACATTACAATCAGATTTTCTTATTATGAATATTGAAATAATTTAGTAAACTAAATAATAAACAGAGTCAACTAAGATAAGAATAATAAGGCCTTCATTTGGCAGCAGAAGCCCAGGAGCTACTGTTGATGATATTAGCAGATGAACTAATGTGTTGGTATGACATTCCTGTCCACTTTCTAGCGAAGGTTGTTAACTCCTTTAAATACAGATACATAAAAAGAGTTTGCCTGCTAACACTGATATGAGTCATTTCCAAGCTGTAGCAAATAATGCATGCCATCTAGAAAAAGTTATCTAGCTATTAATATTTTCACAACATACTTTTAAAGAATGTTTTGTCGTGCACTGGAAGCATCAACCCATTTGCACTCTCGCCCATTTCAAACCATTAGAACAGATGTTAGCTGCCTCACTGCTAACAGTATTTTTTTCTAAATTGCACGGCTCAACAGACAGTTATTGATTATTCCTGTATGTTCACATCAAAAATATCAAGATCAATCCTTTTTTTGTGTATTGTTGTCCACATTAGCAGATTATTTGTGCTCCTCAGTAATGAACTTGTGTATCTAGGCGACATGGGGAATGCTAGAGATGCTTTAACAAGATCAGATCAAAAAGTGATCCAAAAAATTGGAGTTTTAAAACTAATCTTTACATTTCCACTAAGATTTTTGAAGTGCAGTACTGTTTTTGTTCCAGTGAGTTGCAGTTATTAATCTTTGTTGTGAACGGTTTTAGCTTTGAGTCTGTAGACAGATTCTGTTTACTCTTTCTCTGGATTTTTTATGAGTGCAGGTCTCAGTGGACAGAGTCCTGTGTTGCACAAGCAATCATTGATCTTAAAACCACAATTTTCCTGGAAATCTTCTAAAACAGAATGGAACTAGTGGGCAGTGGGGGATTATTTCAAGTTCCTATACATTTTCTTTAAGTCTCCACTGTTAGGAAAGTATGTTGGGCTGCAAACCTGCAGCCCTTCTGCCACACCTCCAACTTGTGTCAATGCAGAGGAAGGAAAATTAGTTAATTAGGCTGAGGCCTGGATTGCCAGGATCATGGGTCATTATAACAGAGTCTCTCTGCCATTCATGGCAAACATTGTTCAACTTACAGCTCACAATTTAACTTTCCTCCTTTACCTCCTCCTCCATTACCAAGTTCAAGTGGAGTGCCTGATATAGTTGCGATACAAACAAATGCATTTTACTGAAAGACAAAAGCCGTAAAATACTTAGGCCCCAAAGTCGTGAATGGTGGTGGACCATTAAACAACTAACGAGAGGAGGAGGCTCCATGAATATCCCCATCCTCAATGATGGTGGAGCCCAGCACGTGAGTGCAAAAGACAAGGCTGAAGCATTTGCAACCATCTTCAACCAGAAGTGCTGAGTGGATGATCCTATCGGCCTCCTCCTGAGGTCCCCACCATCACAGAAGCCAGTCTTCAGCCAATTCGATTCACTACATGTCATATCAAGAAACAGCTGAGCGCACTGGATACAGCAAAGGCTGTGGACCCCGACAACATCCCGGCTGTCGTGCTGAAGACTTGTGCTCCAGAACTAGCCGTGCCTCTAGCCAAGCTGTTCCAGTACAGCTATAACACTGGCATCTATCCGACAATGTGGAAAACTGCCCAGGTATGCCCTGTCCACAAAAAGCAGGACAAATCCAATCTGGCCAATTACCACCCCATCAGTCTACTCTCAATCATCACCAAAGTGATGGAAGGTGTTATCGACAGTGCTATCAAGCAGCACTTACTCACCAATAACCTGCTCATTGATGTCCAGTTTGGGTTCCGCCAGGACCACTCGGCTGCCGACCTCATTACAGCCTTGGTCCAAACATGGACAAAAGAGCTGAATTCCAGAGGTGAGGTGAGAGTGACTGCCCTTGACATCAAGGCAGCATTTGACCAAGTGTGGCATCAAGGAGCCCTTGTAAAACTGAAGTCAATGGGAATTAGGGGGAAATCTCTCCACTGGCTGGTGTCATACCTAGCACAAAGGAAGATAGTTGTGGTGGCTGGAGGTCAATCATCTCAGCCCCAGGGCATCACTGCAGGAGTTCCTCAGGGCAGTGTCCTCGGCCCAACCATCTTTAGCCGCTTCATCAATGACCTGCCCTCCATCATAAGGTCAGAAGTGGGGATGTTCGCTAATGACTGCACTGTGTTCGGTGCCATTCACAACTCCTCAGATAATGAAGCAGTCCACGCCTGCATGCAACAAAACCTGGATGACATTCAGGCTTGGGCTGATAAGTGACAGGTAACATTCGCACCACACAAGTGCCAGGCAATGAATATCTTCAACAAGCGAGCGTCTAACCACCGCCACTTGACATTCAACGGCATTACCATCGCTGAATCCCCCACCATCAATATCCTGGGGGTTCCCATTGACTAGAAACTTAACTGGTCCAGCCACATAAATACTGGGGCAACAAGAGCAGGTCAGGGGCTGGGTATTCTGTGGCGAGTGTCTCACCTCCTGACTCCCCAAAGACTTTCCACAATCTACAAGGCACAAGTCAGCAGTGTGATGGAATACTCTCCACTTGCCTGGATGAGTGCAGCTCCAACAACAGTCAAGAAGCTCGACACCATCCAAGACAAAGCAGCCTGCTTGATTGGCACCCCATCCTTCTTATTCTTCTTAGGCAGTCCCTCGGAACCAAGGATGACTTGCTTCCACACTAAAAATGAATTCTCAGGTAACTGATGAGTGCAATGCGGGACCTACAGTCTCTGTCTCAGATGGGACAGATGGTGTTTGAAGGGGCAGGTGGGTGGGGTGCTTGGATTGATGTGTGCTCCTTCTGCTGTTTGCGCTTGGCTTCCACTTGCTCCCGGTGAAGAGACTCGAGGTGTTCGGCGCCTTCCCGGATTCTTCTCCTCCAATTTTTGCAGTCTTGGGACAGGGATTCCCAGGTGTCGGTGGGTATGTTGCACTTTTTCAAGGAGGATTTGAGGGTGTCCTTGAAGCGTTTCCTCTGCCCACCTGGGGCTCTATTGCCGTGTCGGAGCTCCGAGTAGAGCGCTTGTTTTGGGAGTCTCATATCGGGCATGTGGACGATGTGGCCCATCCATCGGAGCTAATCGAGCGTGGTCAAAGCTTCGATGCTGGGGATGTGGGCCTGAGTAAGAACACTGATGTTGGTGCGCCTATCCTGCCAATGGATTTGCAGAATCTTGTGGAGGCAGCGTTGGTGGTACCTCTCCAGTGATTTGAATGTGCCTACTGTACATGGTCCATGTTTCTGAAGCATACAGGAGGGCGGGTATCACTACTGCTCTGTAGACCATGAGCTTGGTGCTGGGTTTGAGGTCCTGGTCTTCAAACACTCTCTTCTTCAGGCGCCCGAAGGCTACACTGGCACACTGAAGGCAGTGTTGGACTTCGTCATCGACATCTGCCCTTGTTGACAGTAGGCTCCCGAGGTATGGAAAGTGGTCCACGTTGTCCAAGGCCTCTTCATGGATTTACATAAGAACATAAGAAATAGGAGCAGGAGTAGGCCAATCGGCCCCTCGAGCCTGCTCCACCATTCAATAAGATCATGGCTGATCTGATCCTAACCGCCAATCCACTATCACAGAACCATCTCCTGAATCTAACAGAATTAGACACATGAAATTTTGATAATCGTGGAGCAGTACTGTGTGGTGGGGGCAGGTTGGTAGAGGACCTTTGTCTCACAGATGTTTAGTGTATGGTCCATGCTCTCGTACGCTTCGGTGAAGGTGTTGATGATGGTTTGAAGTTCGACCTCTGAGTGTGCGCAGACGCAAGCGTCATCTGCATACTGTAATTCAATGACAGAGGATGGGACGACCTTAGATCTGGACTGGAGGCGGCAGAGGTTGAACAGTTTCCTGTTTGTTCTGTAGATTTTCTCCACTCCAGCGGGGAGCTTATATCCACCACCTTAAACATTCACTCCCTCCACCACCAGCATACCATGGCTGCAGTGTGTACCATCTACGAGATGCACTTCAGAAACTCACCAAGGCTTCTTCAGCAGCACCTCCCAAACCCGCAACCACTACCACCTAGAAGGACAAGGGCAGCAGGCACATGGGAACACCACCACCTCCAAGTTCCCCTCCAAGTCACACACCATCCTGACTTGGAAGTATATCGTCATTGCTTCATTGTCGCTGGGTCAAAATCCTGGAACTCCCTCCCTAATAGTACTGTGGGAGTATCTTCACCACACGGACTGCAGCAGTTCAAGAAGGCGGCTCACCACCACCTTCTCAAGGGCAACTAGGAATGGGCAGTAAATGCTGGCCTTGCCAGCGATGCCCACATCCCATGAACAAATAAAAAAAATGTCCTCAACGTCAGTTAGACCATTCTTATATTATTGTTGCGTCGGAAGGTTATGCTGTTCACAAGCAGAGGGAGTTACACACAAATTTCCTGGAGTAAGTTAATTTATACATATTTGTTGCAGCTCTAATGTAACTTGGCCGTAGAAACTGTGTAAGCTGCTGACTCCTCCCCAGGAAACTTCTGTGCAATAATGACGTTACACTTTAAAAGCACTCCTGGCAGCAACAGAACATTGTTGAACAGTAAGGTAAGCAGCAAACAAATGGTTTCGCTGGCAATTTCCACCAAATCACTTGTCGGCATTTCTCACCCATAGCAGCAGTTCAGATTGGTACCATCACATCAATCGCCTGTTATACGATCCACCCAATATTCAGTTCAATAGATCTGAATATCGGGTGTGTTGTATAATGAACAGGCACCAGCAACACACATCAGGGTAATAATTCATGTGTAGGAATTTACGTAAGCTAATAAATTAGGCGCTAGCCAGGGTAGCAGGCAGAAGAAGCCTAGCTGGCCTCTCTGATAAAGACCTTGAAATCCTCTACCAAAAAGCACAAGACAGGAGCCTCACATTCCTTGGTTGTCCTTTCACCAAGCTGAACACTACCATCAGTTCTGCTGCCTGCAGGGAGCTGGCACTGACTCCCAACTCCCTCATACCCAGAACTGATCAACAGTGCAGAAAGGAGAGAAAACACTTCACAAGGGCAGGCAAGAGTAGCAAGTCACCAAACTCTCCCTCTCCGCTCTGCCTACCCTGGGCACCTCTATACGCTTCACCCTCTTAAAGCAACAATCACACTACTAATCCTGCAGGCTACACTCTGGGCAAGGGTGACAAAAGTTCCCTAACATTCATCAGCTTCCTCCCTTGCATAATCCCAAAACACCATCCTCCACTCTAACCTTCTCACGCTCCCACATCTCTCACTTCACCTCTTCCATCACAAATACTGCACCCTCTGTAACTGACAGCCTTTTCCTCACACTCAAACCTCCAAGCCTTTAGCTGGCAAAGAAATTAATGTTTGCTTTGAAATACACTGCACACTTGTGTCTTTTATGAACATTGCAGTAAGTCAAGAAATAAACCATTCAGTAGTTTTGGACTTCTTCACACAGGTGAGGATTCCTGGTAAAGTCCTGCTAGGCCTAAGAAAACTGCTTTGATGTCATCTGGTATGGTGCATAGAGGAAGGTTAGGCTGAGGTGCTACCACAGCAGTTGATTAGTCAATGAAGACATCCTGCAGAATCTGCCCTCTGATGCCCATTGTAGTGGCAAGTGAGAACATGGCCTGTTTTGCATCACAGACGAGCTGGATGTGAGCATGTCCTGAGAGCTGAGATCCAAACCATAGGATCCAGAGCACTTGGACTAGAGCAGACTACTTTGTCTGGAGAAAAGGAGATATGAGAGTAAAACACATGTCCAGGTTATACTCTTGTTAGTTTTTCTCCCTGAAAGTCTTTCCTATGACACAGGGCACCACTCCCCGATCTGCTGCACCAATTTGACTTTGTCGGGAAGCCATTCTAATAATTTTAAACTTCCCCCATATATTTGCCCCTATAAATCATGATGCGGAAGTGATAGTAATGGATTCAATCCCCAAATTAAGAGAAGCAGCTGAGGCCAAAACACTTTAGGGGTGAAATTGACATTTTCCAATTGGCTGCAAAACAGGCGGCATCACATCAATCGCCTGTTATACGATCCACCCAATATTCAGTTCAATAGATCTGAATATCGGGTGTGTTGTATAATGAACAGGCACCAGCAACTCACATCAGGGTAATAATTCATGTGTAGGAATTTACGTAAGCTAATAAATGGCAATCCTTTCTGAAATACTTGTGTGCAGAGAATGTTCCTGTAGTAGTTGGTGACCGTGTAATGTTAGTTGAATTCAGTTGGGAATTCAGGGACCCCGGTGCCCCTGATGACCACGTGTGCCAGAGATGCATCCATCTGCAGCTACTAGCAGACCGCATTGAGGCGCTGGAGCTGCGGGTGGATGGGTTGTTGAGCATTCACGATGCTGAGAGGGTCGTGGATAGCACGTTTAGTGAGTTGGTCACACCGCAGGGAAGGGCTGCACAGGAAGACAGGAAATGGGTGACCACCAGGCAGAGCAATAGAAGCAGGCAGGTAGTGCAGGAGACCCCTGTGACCATTCCCCTCTCAAACAAGTATACCGCTTTGGATACTGTTGAGGGGGATGGCTCACCAGGGGAAGGCAGCAGCAGCCAACTTCCTGGCACTGGGGGTGCTCCTGCTGCCCAGGAAGGGGGGAAAAAGAGTGGGAGAGCAATAGTGGTAGGGGATTCTATAGTAAGGGGAACAGACAGGCGTTTCTGTGGCCGTAGACGTGAATCCAGGATGGTTTGTTGCCTCCCTGGTGCCAGGGTCAAGGATATCACTGAGCGGCTGCAGGGCATTCTGGAGGGGGAGGGTGAACAGCCAGAGGTCGTGGTCCACATTGGTACCAACGACATAGGTAAAAAGAGGGATGAGGTCCTGCAGCAAGAATTTAGGGAGCTAGGTGAAGGATTAAAGAGCAGGACCTCAAAGGTTGTAATCTCTGGATTACTCCCGGTGCCACGTGCTAGTGAGTATAGAAATAGGAAGATAGAACAGATGAATGCGTGGCTAAAGGGATGGTGCAGGAGGGAGGGCTTTAGTTTCCTGGATCACTGGGTCTGCTTCTGGGAAAGGTGGGACTTGTACAAGTCGGACGGTTTACACCTGAACCAGAGGGGAACCAATATCCTTGCGGGGAGGTTTGCTAGCACTGCTGGGGGGGGTTTAAACTAACTTGGCAGGGAGATGGGGTACAGAGTGGAGCTATAGTAGGGGGTGATTTACAGCCAAATACAGAGGAAAAAACAAGTCAGCTGGGAAGGCAGAGCAAATATGTGAAGGCAAAAGGGAATATGGCAGGGCTGGAAGGCATTTATTTTAATGCAAGGAGTCTTGCAAATAAGGTGGATGAACTGAAGTTGTTGTTGAACACAAGGGAGTACGATATTGTTGCCATCACGGAGACATGGTTGAGGGAGGGTCAGGACAGGCAGCTCAATATTCCGGGGTATAGAATCTTCAGGCGAGACAGAGGGGGGTGTAAAAGGGGAGGGGGTGTTGCAATATTAATTAAGGAGTCAATTACTGCTGTAAGGAGGGATGATATATTAGCGGGTTCCTCAAATGAGGCCATACGGGTAGAACTTAAAAACAAAAAGGGGGCAAGCACTTTGCTGGGAGTGTACTATAGGCCCCCAAACAGTCAGGGGGAGATAGAGGAACAGATATGTAGGCAAATCTCAGAGAAGTGTGAAAATAATAGGGTAATAATAGTGGGGGATTTCAACTTCCCCAATATAAATTGGGATAGTCAGAGTGTGAAAGGCTTAGAGGGTGCAGAATTCTTAAAGTGCATCCAGGAGAGCTTTTTGAGCCAACATGTAGAAAGTCCTACAAGAGAGGGGGCGGTACTGGACCTAATTCTGGGGAATGTAGCCGGGCAAGTGGTGGAAGTATCAGTAGGAGAGCATTTTGGCGACAGTGACCATAATTCGGTGAAATTTAAGGTGGTCATGGAAAAAGACAAAGACGGCCCGGAAATAAGGGTTCTAAATTGGGGGAAGGCCGATTTTAATATGATAAGGCAGGATCTGGCCAAAGTGGACTGGGAGCAGCTACTTATAGGAAAATCCACATCAAAACAGTGGGAGACTTTCAGAAGGGAAATAGAGAGAGTACAGCGCCAACATGTTCCTGTAAAGGTCAAGGGTGGGACCAACAAGCAAAGGGAACCTTGGATGACAAGGGAGATACAAAAATGCATTAGAAATAAAAGGGGGGCTTTTGGCAGTTACAAAAGACTAAAGGCGGAAGAAGCCCTAGAGGAGTATAAAAAGTGCAGGGGCATACTTAAAAAAGAAATTAGGAGGGCGAGGAGGGGCCATGAAATAACACTGGCGAGCAAAATAAAGGAAAATCCTAAGATGTTTTATAAGTATATTAAGGGCAAGAGGATAACCAGGGAAAGGGTAGGGCCCATTAGGGACCAAAGTGGCAATCTGTGTCTAGAGCCAGATGATGTAGGCGGGGTTTTAAATGAATTTTTTGCATCTGTGTTCACTATGGAGAAAGACGATGCAGACATAGAAATCGGGCAAGGGGACTGTGACATACTTGAACATATTAGCATCGAGAGGGAGGAGGTGCTAGCGGTTTTAGCAGGCCAAAAAGTGGATAAATCCCCAGGCCCGGACGAGATGTACCCCAGGCTGCTGTGGGAGGCAAAGGAGGAGATTGCAGGGGCTCTGACACAAATTTTCAGAACCTCTCTGGCCACAGGGGATGTACCAGAGGACTGCAGAACAGCTAATGTAGTACCATTATACAAGAAGGGTAGCAGGGATAAACCAGGGAATTACAGGCCAGTGAGCCTAACATCTGTGGTAGGGAAATTATTGGAAAAAATTCTGAGGGACAAAATTAGTCTCCACTTGGAGAGGCAAGGATTAATCGGGGATAGTCAGCATGGCTTTGTCAAGGGTAAATCATGTCTGACAAATCTGATTGAATTTTTCGAGGGGGTGACTAGGGAGGTGGATGAGGGAAATGCTGTGGATGTGGTTTACATGGACTTCAGTAAAGCTTTTGACAAAGTCCCGCATAGGAGACTGGTCAAGAAGGTAAGAGCCCATGGGATCCAGGGTGCCTTGGCGCGTTGGATCCTAAACTGGCTGAGTGGCAGGAGGCAGAGGGTGATGGTCGAAGGTTGCTTTTGTGAATGGAAGCCTGTGTCCAGTGGGGTACCTCAGAGATCGGTGCTGGGTCCCTTGTTGTTTGTGATCTACATAAATGATTTGGATGAGAATGTAAAAGGGATGATCAGTAAGTTTGCAGATGACACGAAAATTGGTGGGGTGGTAAATTGCAAGGAGGAAAGCCTCAGGCTACAGGACGATATAGACGGGTTGGTCAGTTGGGCGCAAAAGTGGCAAATGGAATTTAACCCTGAAAAGTGCGAGGTGATGCATTTTGGACGGACAAATAAGGCAAGGGAATACACAATGAGTGGTAGGACCCTAGGAAGTACAGAGGGTCAGAGGGACCTTGGTGTACATGTACATAGATCTCTGAAGGCAGCGGAACAGGTAGATAAAGTGGTTAAAAAGGCATATGGGATACTTGCCTTCATTAGCCGAGGCATAGAATATAAGAGCAGGGAGGTTATGATGGAGCTGTACAAAACGCTGGTGAGGCCACAGCTGGAGTACTGTGTGCAGTTCTGGTTGCCTCACTATAGGAAGGATGTGATTGCTTTGGAGAGGGTGCAGAGAAGATTCACCAGGATGTTACCTGGGATGGAGCGCCTCAGCTATGAAGAAAGACTAAACAGGCTGGGGTTGTTTTCCTTGGAGCAAAGAAGGCTGAGGGGGGACCTGATTGAGGTGTACAAAATGATGAGGGGCAAAGATAGGGTAGACAAAGAGGAACTTTTCCCCTTAGTAGGGGGGTCAATAACAAGGGGGCATAGATTCAGGGTAAGGGGCAGGAGATTTAGAGGGGATTTGAGGAGGAACTTTTTCACCCAGAGGGTGGTTGGAATGTGGAACTCAATGCCTAAAAGGGTGGCAGAGGCAGGAACCCTCACAACATTCAAGAAGCATTTGGATGAGCACTTGAAATGCCATTGCATACAGGGCTATGGACCAAATGCTGGAAAATGGGATTAGACTGGACAGGGATGGATGGGCGGCGCAGACACGATGGGCCGAAGGGCCTCTTTCTGTGCTGTAAAACTCTATGACTCTATGACTCTATGACATGACTATCAATGTTGGTCTTTGGATAGATGCAGTTTATTTGCAGGCGGAAGGACTAGGACAGATGCTGGACATGACAGTTAATGCAGGAGAGCAGGGATAGTTCAACTGAAATGTTCATTTTTTCTGAAAGTGTTGCTGATCTGTGGATTGTCGAGGTGGCATTAACTGCTTCAGCCATTCCTTCCAATATGCCCTCATGGTCTCTTACCTTCTGTGCCAGAGTCCTGTCTGCTGGCCCCATGGTTTCCAAGAGGACCTCCATCTCAACATTGGTGAAGTTTGACGTTCTGACTGCCATCACGTCCCATTTCCTCTCCTATGCTCCTTCTATTGCTACTTACCCTTTTGTAGTGTATGTAACCTGTACCACCTTAAGAGACTACCTTAAGGTGATGAACTACTTTCTGATGGCTCCTGTATATTGTAATACCAGTGGTGACCACACCGGTATATAAACCCTGTGGAGCAGTTTGTATTTCAGTTCAGCCCTGACCCTCAATTACTAAAGACCTGTTTAAGTATTCTGTTGTCTGTGTCCAGTTATTCAGCATAACTACATTTGGAAAACACAGACTCAACAGTGGCGACGAGTCTGATCGTATCTAGCGGCAGTTTTGCATCCAAGGAAGCTTCGTCCTCAGAACGGGCGTCGAAAAGGGGCATCCGCCCTCATCATCCTGCTGAGCACCGCATCGCACGGGAGGCATCGAGAACCCGGTTTGGATTTGCTGGCCACGAAGTCCACCATCAGCAACAGGCAGTAATCATCCCTTCTATGACAGCGGCGGGTAAGCCCGATCTAGCGACACGGAGAGAAAGTCGGCCGAGTTGTCAGTGGGAGAAGGGGAGGGAAACCGAAGAAAAGGGCGGAGAACACGACCGCAGCCGATGAAAAGGGTCGGACTGCAATCGGGCAGAGAAGCGCAGCAGCCAGAAAAGCGTTAATGTCCACGAGGACCGCGGGAGCGGCGGGGAACAAGAGCAGCAGCGTCGGGGGAAATAAGGACCGCTGGGAGGCGAGAACGGCAACAGCGCGGTAATCGCCATTTTAGTCAGCGGGGGAAGAAGATAAGTGCGGGAAAAGCCGCCAAGCGCGGGAAGCCGCCATTTTGGAAAAATAAATAAAATAAAGGAAACCCAACAAGATGCCAAAAACGGGTAACATCACTGCTTTTGATAGCGATGTAGAAGATTGGGCCACTTATGTGGAACGTGTTGAAGTTTACTGTACAGCGAATGAGGTACCGGCGGATAAGAAAGCACTAACCATATTAAACTCGATGGGTGCGAAGACGTACGGGTTATTAAGGCACCTTGTAACACCAGGTAAACCGGTAGGAAAGAGTTTCACTGAGATTGTTACTATCCTGCAAGAGCATTTAAACCCCACGCCGCTGCTGATAGCGGAACGATCTAAATTTTACAAAAGAATTCAGCTTAAAGAGGAAAGCAACGCTGAATTCTTAATCGAACTGCGCAAGTTATCAAAGTACTGTCAGTTCGGTACAGGGCTAGCAGACGCTCTGAGAGATAAGTTCGTGTGTGGGCTACTAAAGGAAGGAACCCAGAAGCGACTGCTAGAGGAAAAGGATCTTACGCTGGACAAAGCTTTCAGCATTGCAGCATCGCACGAGGCAGCAGCACGAGGCACTCCGGAAATGCAGCAAAGGCCATCGGAATTCAGCACCAATGAAATGGCATTGGGTGCAGCAAAGTGTTATCGTTGCGGAAGGACAACGCATGATCAGAACCAGTGCTGGTTCAAAGATAAAGAATGCAGGAAATGTGGCAGACTTGGTCACATAGTGAAAGTATGCCAGTCAGGAAAGAAGACCAGCAACAAAAGGTCGCCGCAGTAGAAGTACAAGAAAGTACACAAGGTGACAGAGAACAGTTCGGATGAACCAAAGACGGATTCAGACTCCAGCAGTAAGGAACTGGGTTGTCTAAAAATACATAATGTGGGTAACAAAGCAGACCACCAAACTATCTGGGTCATGCTTCGGATAGCAGGAGTCCAAGTGAAGATGGAATTGGACACTGGATCGGCATTGACGGTCATGAATAAGCAAGAGTACAAAAGGTTATTCTCACACATTCCCCTGAGGGATACGGAGATTGTATTGAAAACATACACGGGGCAAAGAGTATACCCCATCGGAAAGATAAAGGTAAAGGTGGCCTACAAGGGTAAAGAAAGTCAGGGAATGGACTTGTATGTGTTACCTGAGGGAGGTCCACCACTACTGGGGCGGGAATGGATCCGGAGAATAAATATGGACTGGCATTCCTTACAAGCACTAACTGTAGATTCCTGTAAAGAGGACGATGTCAAACCTAAACGACTATCCAAAATATTGGACGATGCTAAGGAGGTGTTCCAACAGGGACTGGGAACACTGAAAGGAATTACGGCAAACATCAAGGTTGAAGAACATGCAAACCCAAAATTTTTCAAAGCCAGACCGGTACCTTATGCGATACGACCTGCTGTGGAAGCAGAGCTGGAAGGGCTAGAACGTTCAGGAGTACTGTCAAAGGTGGACTGGAGCGAATGGGCCACGCCCATTGTTCCCATTATGAAGCGTTCGTTGAGCAACAAGGCGGGGGAACCTGGGAAGGTTCACATCTGTGGCGATTTCAAGATCACTGTTAATCCGGTTCTTCACACGGTGCAATATCCGCTTCCGCGGATTGAGGATATCTTCGCTTCGCTGTCTGGCGGGAAACACTTCACCAAGATAGACCTGGCACAGGCGTACTTACAGATGGAAGTTGATGAAGCGTCACACCAGTATCTCACGGTCAACACACATAAGGGCTTATATCGGTATAATAGACTGGTTTTTGGAGTGGCATCGGCTCCAGCGATTTGGCAAAGGGCCATGGAGCAGGTATTACAGGGAATTCCAGGCACACAATGCTACCTGGATGACATTCTGATTACAGGAGATGATGATAAGGAACACCTCGCGAATTTGGAGCAGGTGCTCACCAGATTGAAAGAATATGGACTCAGAGTTAATCGCCAGAAATGTGAGTTCTTTCAGAAGCGAATCTCGTACTGCGGTCACGTCATTGACCAGGAGGGGCTTCATAAGTCACCTGACAAGATCGAAGCTGTTGTGAAAGCTCCCGCTCCAGAAAATGTATCCCAGTTGAGGTCGTTCCTTGGGTTGATTAACTATTACCACAAGTTTCTTCCAAATTTATCCACGGTGTTACACCCGCTGAACACTCTTTTGCAAATGGGAGTACCATGGAAGTGGAGCGAGGACTGTAAGCGGGCTTTTCAAAAAAGCAAGGCACTGATCACCTCTAAGGAAGTGTTGGCTCACTTTAACCCAATGCTGCCTATTCGTTTAGCTTGTGATGCTTCTCCATATGGAATCGGGGCAGTGCTCTCACATAAGTTGCCAAATGGCTTGGAAAGGCCAGTCGTGTTCGCATCCAGATCATTGACCTCCGCTGAGCACAACTATGCTCAGATAGATAGGGAGGCTCTCAGCCTCGTGTGGGGAGTTAAGAAATTTAACCATTACCTGCAAGGCCAAAGGTTTACACTGCTGACAGATCACCAGCCGTTGGTTTCCATCTTTAACCCTAAGAAGGGTGTTCCGGTTATGACGGCGCAGAGGCTTCAGAGATGGTCCCTTTTCTTAGGGGCACATCAATATGATATCGAATTCAAAGGTACAAAGCAACATGGTAATGCTGATGGGCTGTCGCACCTGCCACTACCTACAGCGGAAGAGGCACCGGCAGTTGACCCTGTCGAGATATTTCACTCGACCATCATCGAATGCTTACCAGTCACCAATGCGAGTATTGAGAGAGAGACCAGAAACGACCCGACACTGTCTCGGGTCTACGATTTGACAGTGAAGGGATGGCCAACACATGGCGAACCACTGTTACCGGCATTCTCAGCCAGACGAGAGCAGCTGTCCGTCTGTCAAGGAACATTGATGTATGGAACAAGGGTGATTATTCCTCCTAAATTAAGGGAGAGAGTTCTGAAGGAACTGCATGAAGGTCATCTGGGGGTAGTCAAGATGAAAGGCCTTGCTAGGGCTTATGTGTGGTGGCCAGGTATCGACAAACAAATAGAGGATCTGACTACAAGCTGCTCAGGGTGCCAAAAAGTTCAAAATGCACCTCCAATTGCACCGCTGCATCCGTGGGAATGGCCTTCAACCCCATGGCAACATGTGCATATCAACTTTGCAGGTCCATTCATGGATTCCATGTTTTTGATAGCGGTAGACGCACATTCTAAATGGCCAGAAGTGATTAAGATGTCGACCACTACCTCTGAAAAGACGATCGCAGTTCTAAGAACCATATTTGCAAGGAATGGGCTGCCGGAACAAATATGTTCAGACAACGGACCACAGTTCGTGTCAGAAGAATTCCAGAAATTCATGAAGAAGAATGGGGTGAAACACTATACATCTGCCCCATATCATCCGGCTACAAATGGGTTGGCCGAGAGATTTGTACAAACGTTCAAAAAGGCGATAAAGGCCATGAGCGAAGACCATATTCCACAACACAAGGTGGACAATTTCCTGATGGCATATCGAAACGCCACGCATGCAGTGACAAATCAAAGCCCTGCCATAATGTTCTATAACAGGAGGTTGCGGTCCCGATTGGATTTGTTAAAACCCAATGTGCGTAGGGAAGTCGAAAACAAACAATTCCAGCACGTAAATAACAAGGGCACTCGGAGTTTCGAAATAGGACAACCAGTGTTGGCCAGGGACTATAGGAATGATACATGGCAATCCGGAACAATTCGTGCCCGACAAGGACCCTTGATGTACACGGTAGACGTTGGTGAGAACGTAATACAACGTCATGCTGACCAACTTGTGGAATCGAGAACAAGGGTCGACCCCATGTCTACGGCAGAGACACCAGTTGAAGAAGTTATTGAGCCTGTAGCATCTACCTCAGACTCGAACGTACATGATGATGTTCAATCCATAAGAAATCAAATGGATGAGTCACCCCAGCAACGAGAACCAGAGACCCCTGAAAGGCGTTATCCGGCCCGGATCAGGAGGCCTCCTCAGAGACTGAATCTTTGAACAGTTTTGTATGAAAGTTGTATATATGTTATCCATGTTATGTTTAAATTGGGGTGTACACTGTTAAGCTAAAAGGGGAGGAATTGTAGTGTATGTAACCTGTACCACCTTAAGAGACTACCTTAAGGTGATGAACTACTTTCTGATGGCTCCTGTATATTGTAGTACCGGTGGTGACCACACCGGTATATAAACCCTGTGGAGCAGTTTGTATTTCAGTTCAGCCCTGACCCTCAATTACTAAAGACCTGTTTAAGTATTCTGTTGTCTGTGTCCAGTTATTCAGCATAATTACATTTGGAAAACACAGACTCAACACCTTTAAGCTGGTACAGCTCTCTGAATCTAATTTTGAGCTTCTGCCTAGGGTTGTCAACCCTCCAGGATTGTCCAGGAGTCTCCAGTAATTAAAGATTAATCTCCAGGACATTGCTACGAGCAACACTGGAGAAAAGTAATAGGGACATTTAAAAAACAATTGTCTGTGATTTTTTTTGTTTTCATTGAACATTTATTAGTTATAAAAAATATTGGATGGGATAAAAAGGCTATTTGACTGAATGTCAAGCATCATCCAATCAGATAATTAAGAGCCTGTTTACTTTCCAAATAGAGTGGGAAGGCGGTGTGCTGCAGGGAGGGATGTGTCGGGCGACCAACGGCGAGGATGTGGGGGCGGGTCATTTGGAGACAGGAGGTCATGTGATGAAATCTCCAGGAACACGCCCAACCAAAGTTGGCAACCCTACTTCTGCCCCCACTGGTGCTTGCGCCCAATCACTGGCAGGTCTCCAGTGGGAGCCTGCTGATAATTATGTAAGGGTCTGACCTTGACAAATCTGCCAGGGTCAGTGGCAAGGTCATTGAGCAGGTGGAAGTACTTGCACTGCCGCTGACAGAACAGATTATGAGAAAATCTGGGCCAATGTCTTTGGATACAAAGGAACTTTCGGGGCTAGGTATGCACTCAGTGATTGATGTTTGATGAGGAGAATATTGAACTGTGGGCTGCACATGAATTTTTTTAAATATACAACACAACTGTTGTATAAGACTGAGAGCCACTTATTAATTAATTTATTGCAGGTACAGCAAATGATTATAGTTCAGTCCAGGGAATTTTACTTAATGATGCAGTCAGGTCAAGCATCGATGTGCCTTTAAAAACCAGGATGACGGCTGCACAACTAGTCAGGGGCCAAGGAAGCCTCCCCGGTGACTAAATTTGACAGCAGCATTCGAAGGGTTAATGAGTGCTATTTTATGTTGCAGTATTCCCCACACAGCTATCCTCACAAGGCTGCAATCTGCAATCTCAGAAGGAGCTAATTTGAGGGCATGCACTCCTGGAGGATATGACACATGCAGCAGCCGCAGCTTGGCACTTCCAGCACCTGTCAGGATCTGTTAATTCTACACATGAAGCCTAGCTGTTGACAGGTACATTCAAGCCCATTAAAACTGCCCTAGTGCACAATAACCAAAATTCAACAAACTTTGATGCTGCACAGCACTTTCTGTGATGCTGCCACCCTGTTTAAAAAAACAGGTTGTTAAGACCATACTATTTTAGAAGTCTCTGCATTTCTTGTGTTGTCACAGAATAAATCCCTTTTGACAGTCACAGTGATAGGTTGAATTGGCAATTGTGATTTTATAGCAAAAACATACCTGGAGAAAGCAATATAACAAACAAGAGTTGCCCTTTTTTCTCCTACTCTGAACAGCTTCTGTTATTGATGCTGAGAAACCAAATACTCTGCTCAATGTTCACCTGTCATCAATTCATCTCTGACTATACACATGGAGTAAGAAAGTGAAAATGCAAAGTTGATTTCTGTTGTTTTTTTTTAATGCGCAGCATTGCTCTTAGCTGAACTGAAATAAAATAATTCCGGGACCGGGAGACTTAATCAATCATTCTATCATGCTCTATTCTCGGTAAGCGGCTATTGATGTGAGCACGTTCATTGACAGCAACTTTTACATTGTGTTTTCGGGCAGACAACTAATGATTCTGCGAGCATATTTCTTTTAAAGGGATAGCTTTTGTTGGCCTATGCAACCTTACACAACTGTCAAAATTACATAATAGAAAATGGTGGAAACAAACAGCAGATCTGTCAGCATCCAGTAAAAGGAAGACAGGTTAACAAATTGGCTGTAAACTCTTTGTCAGAGCTGAGATCTGATGTTATTTTGTGTTTCCAGCATTTTCTGTTTTTACTTCAGATCTCTGGCATTGCAGTTTTTTATTTTTAGGTTAAAATTCCATGCTACATACATTGACTATCCATCCTCAATATTCCAAAAATAACATGCGGCTTCTTTACATTTTATAGCATAAATTTTAATGACCTATTATGACTGACTATTCTGTCATTTAAACATATATGTACACAAATATTACATTTTGTATATCATATTGTAGTAAATAAATATTGACAGCAGTTGAGGAATGTATTGGTTAGCTATTAACGGGAGGGTTTTGAGAGTACGTTAAAACAGCTGAAGCCTAAACTATTTTACACTTGAGGTCATATCTGTAACCCAAGTGACAATAATTTATCTTGGAGTCCAAAAGCTATGGTCGGTATTATACTTGTTTTATTGCATACTTGGATGCAAGTTCACATTTAAAAAAAAGAGAAATCTTTCTTGTACAAGAAACGTATGCAAAAGTCATATATCTTGTGACATCACAGAGCACTAATGTGTTTTTATTGTCCCATGATGTCATTCGCTGAAGTCTATTTCTTGTTGCTCTTGCATAGCAGAAAACAAAGACAATTATTTTCTCTTTAGCCGGTTGATTTTAGTGCTTCATTTCAAGGGTATAATAAATGCTTCTGTTAAACCTGTGTGCAGTAACTCCATACTTGTAGTGCTACGAATACCAAGTAAGAATTAATATAAAATATATAATCATGTGGATGAAGTGTGCCAAAATTAAGTGAAAATTGGCTAGATCAGAAATATGAACCCCGATTTTGTGATCCCATCAAAATTGGACTGTGCACACTGATGTACCTGCACCCAAGCATGGGGGGGTGGGGGCGGCGGGGAGCAGGGGGGAGGGGGTTAAGACTACCCTTAGCAACAGGTTCACCGTCTTAGGTACTGTTGTCGGGGGGGGTGACGCATCGGGGGAAGGCACCAGCAGCCAGGCTCATGGCACCATGACTGGCTCTGTTGCAAAGAAGGGAGGGAAAAAGAGTGGCAGGGCTATAGTAATAGGGGATTCGATTGTAAGGGGAATAGATAGGGGTTTCTGTGGTCGCGACCGAGACTCCAGGATGGTATGTTGCCTCCCTGGTGCAAGGGTCAAGGATGTCTCGGCGCGGGTGCAGAACATTCTGGAGGGGGAGGGGGAACAGCCAGTTGTCGTGATACATGTTGGTACCAACGACGTAGCTAAAAAAAGGGAAGAGGTCCTACAAGTAGAATTTCGGGAGTTAGGAGCCAAGCTAAAAAGTAGGACCTCGAAGGTAGTAATCTCTGGATTACTACCAGTGCCACGTGCTAGTAAGAGTACAGAGAACAGGATAGTTAGGCTAAATACGTGGCTTGAGCAGTGGTGTAAGAGGGAGGGTTTTAAATTTTTGAGGCATTGGAACCAGTTTTGTGGTAGGTGTGACCTATACAAAAGGGACGGTCTACACCTGTGCAGAGATGGAACTGATGTTCTCGGGGTAATTTTTGATAAAGCAGTTCGGGAGCATTTAAACTAGTATGGCAGGGGGCTAGAAACCTATGTAGTGAAATAGAGGAAAGTGAAAGGCAGACAGAAATAAATGGTAAAAGGGTGAGGAACAAAAAACAAAGGGCCAAACTAATTCATAAAAAATGTGAGCATAAAAAAAGCCTGAGGGTTTTATACCTTAATGCGAGAAGCATCAGGAACAAGGTAGATGAATTAGCTGTGGAAATAGAGGTTAATAATTATGATCTAATTGGGATTACGGAAACATGGTTGCAGGGTGAGCAGGGCTGGGAGCTTAACATACAGGGGTATTCAGTATTTAGGAAGGATCGACAAAAAAGAAAGGGAGGAGGGGTAGCATTGCTAGTAAAAGAGGGGATAAATGCAATTGAAAGGAAGGATATTAACTCAGTTAATACAGAATCTATATGGGTGGAGCTAAGAAATAGCGAGGGGCGAAAAACATTAATAGGAGTGGTATATAGGCCTCCAAATAGTAAAATAGAGGTTAGGGAGGGCATCACGAGGGAAATTAGAGAAGCGTGCAATAAGAGCACAGCTGTCATCATAGGTGACTTTAACTTACATATAGATTGGACTAGCCTAATCAGTAAAAATAATGAGGAGGAGGAATTCCTTGAGTGTTTAAGGGATGGTTATCTGGATCAATATGTCGAGGAACCAACTCGGGAACAGGCTATATTGGACTGGGTACTGTGCAATGAGAAGGGACTAATCAGTAATCTTGTTGTACGGGGACCCTTGGGTCAGAGCGATCATAACATGATCGATTTCTCACTCGAAATGGAGAGCGAAGAAATTGACTCAGAGACTAAGGTCCTGAATTTAAACAAGGGGAATTATGATGCCATGAGACGGGAACTGAGTAGGTCTGATTGGACAACGTTCCTGAGAGGACTGGAGGTAGATAAACAATGGCAAACATTTAAAGATAGAATGACAAAATTGCAAAAATTGTTTATACCAATCTGGCATAAAAGGAAATCTAAAAAGGTGACTCAACCGTGGATAACAGGGGAAATTAGAGACAGCATAAAATCCAAAGATAGGGCGTATAAAATAGCCAAAAAAAGCGCCAGAGCGGAAGATTGGGAACAGTTTAAGATAGAGCAAAGGAGGGCAAAGGGCATGATCAAGAGGGGCAAAATAGCTTACGAAAACAAGCTGGCGGAAAATATAAAAACTAACTCCAAAAGCTTTTATAAATATATCAAAAGGAAAAGACTGGTGAAAACCAAAGTTGGTCCATTGCAGTCAGATACGGGGGAATATATAATGGGAAATAAGGAAATGGCAGATCAACTAAATGCATACTTTGGGTCAGTCTTTACGAAGGAAGACACAAAAAACCTCCCTGGGATATCGGGAAAAATAGGGACATTGGCAAAGGAGGAACTGACGCAAATCAATATCTCTAAGGATATGGTGTTAAGGAAGCTAAAGGGATTGAAGGTGGACAAATCCCCAGGGCCTGATAACATGCATCCTAGGGTACTGAAGGAGGTGGCCCTAGAGATAGCGGATGCACTAAGGATGATTTTTCAGAATTCATTAGACTCGGGAACAGTGCCGATGGATTGGAGGGTAGCTAACGTTACCCCACTATTCAAAAAGGGGGGTAGGGAAAAAGCAGGTAATTACAGACCTGTAAGCCTTACATCAGTTGTGGGCAAAATGCTGGAGTCCATCATTAAGGATGAAATAGCGGAGCACTTAGCAAATGGGGACAGGATAGGACAGAGTCAACATGGATTTACAAAGGGTAAATCGTGCTTGACTAATCTATTGGAATTTTTTGAGGGAGTAACTGGTAGAATAGATGGGGGAGAGCCAGTAGATGTGGTGTACCTGGACTTCCAAAAGGCCTTCGATAAGGTCCCACATAAAAGATTAGCATGGAAAATTGAGGCTCATGGGATAAAGGGGAAAGTTTTGGCGTGGATAGGGAACTGGCTGTCAGATAGAAAACAGAGAGTTGGAATAAACGGCTCATTTTCTGAATGGCAGGCAGTAACAAGTGGGGTACCACAGGGATCTGTCCTGGGCCCCCAGCTGTTCACAATTTACATTAATGACCTGGATCAGGGAGTCGGATGCAGCATTTCCAAATTTGCAGACGACACTAAACTAGGAGGTGGGGTGGGCTCAGAGGAAGAGACCAGGAAGCTCCAGAGCGATTTGGACAGACTGGGCGATTGGGCGGATAAATGGCAGATGCACTATAATGTGGACAAGTGCGAAGTTATCCACCTTGGGTGCAGGAACGGGAGGGCAAATTATTATTTAAATGGCAATAGATTGGGAGAGGGGGAAGTACAGAGAGACCTGGGTGTTCTTGTACACCAGTCACTGAAGGCGAGCATGCAGGTGCAACAGGCGGTCAAGAAGGCAAACGGTATGCTGGCCTTCATAGCAAAAGGGTTAGAATACAGGAACAGGGATACCTTGCTGCAGCTGTACAGGGCACTGGTGAGACCACACCTCGAGTACTGTGTACAGTTTTGGTCGCCTCATCTGAGGAAGGATGTTCTTGCCATGGAGGGGGTGCAGCGGCGATTCACCAGGCTGATACCAGGAATGGCGGGAATGACCTATGAGGAGAGACTATGTAGTTTAGGGATGTACACACTGGAGTTTAGAAGATTGAGAGGGGACCTCATAGAAGTGTATAAAATTCTGACAGGTCTAGACAGACTGGATGCAGAAGGAATGTTTCCCTTGGCGGGTGAGAACAGAACTAGAGGACATAATTTAAGGATAAGGGCTAAACCATTTAGGACAGAGATGAGGGGGAATTTCTTCACTCAGAGAGTGGTGAACCTGTGGAACTCATTGCCACAGAGGGCAGTGTACGCCAGCTCATTAAATATATTTAAGAGGGAATTAGATATATTTCTACGGGCAAAAGGGGTTAAGGGTTACGGAGAGAAGGCGGGGACGGGATACTGAATTAAAGGATCAGCCATGATCTCATTAAATGGCGGAGCAGGCACGAAGGGCCGAATGGCCTACTCCTGCTCCTATCTTCTATGTATCTATGTATCTATGAATATTGCAATATAAGGCCAGACCCCTATTTTCAACAGGCCATGTGCACAGAAAGGGTTGCCCAGACAGCTTGGCCTAAAGCAAACTTGGGAAGGAAATGCAAAATCTGACAATGCATCTTATGTTCATTAATAAATATACATTCTTATTATGAACACAGCTAGCTTTTGCTAGACACTTTTATTGAGCACATGTGGACTAGGTACACTACCTGTAGAGGCATCCATCTTGACTGCTGCCTTGTGGGTAGACTAGTGCCTCATGGGTAATGTAGTCTTAATATACATACAGCTGGGTAGTGTAGTCTTATATACATACAGCTATATACAGCTCTACACAGCTCTACGGCTCCACCTAGTGTCCACTATAGAATGACATGTTATTGATCATTACATCCTCCTTTCTTTGCTGTTTAACAAAATCAATATCAATCAACTTTCAAGAAAACAATAAAGATAATATCAGTAACACTTTTGTTAGTGCTCTATAAACATAAACATTTTCAAAACAGTCAACACATTTTCAAAGCTTTACATTGTACTCAAAGATTAAGTCTATCAGGCTTTTTTACTTCATGTGTGGATCTTCTCAACACGGGTAAGTCTGATGTGTCTTCATGAGATTGTTCTGGCGGTGAATGACAAGATGCAATTGCGGCATTGTCATCAATCTGGTCTTGAATAGTCTCTTGTGATTTTAGGAGGGAACGGCGGTTCCTCCTGAGAATCTGTCCTTCCTCAGTTCTAACAGTGTATGACCTTGGTCCTACTTCCTTAAGAACTGTAGCTTTCCTGTTCCATGCATCTGGATCCTCAATCCTGACAACATCATCCCTTGTCAATGGTTTTAGAGTTTTGGATGACTTGTCATAGTATGATTTCTGTTTCAGCTTTAACAGTTGAAGTCTCTGGCCCAGAAATTGAGTTTTGGTGCTGCCAGGGCTTTAGCGCCGGAAGTTAGTGCCGGAGCTAAGTCGCGCTGGTCGGGCCCAAAATTCACTGGTTCTGCGCCCAAACGGCTGCCGGCGCTGCTGAAAGCTGTTAGCGCCTGAAAACTGGCGCTATGCGCTGAATTTCGGCGCTATTCCGGCGCTGCGGCGCCCGCTGCGGTGCGGCAGGTTCGGGAAGTGCAGGCCTCCTCCTTCCCTTAAGGAGGAGCTGCCTGCACCCGGCCGCGGCCCGCGATAATCTTATTAAAAATGAGCCCGGCACCTCGGACAAGTGCCGGGCTTGCTTCTGTTCCGGGGGGGGGGGGGGGAAGTCCGGGGAGGGAGCTGCGGCCAGGCGGGCGGCGGGAAAGCGGCCGGCCGCCGCGGGGCCTTTAATGCGCCGGCGCAAACTTGTGCAAGGCACCTCTGCCAGAACGTTGCTTGCGGCTGCCACGGGCGAGGCGGCCGCAAGTCAATTTCGGCGCTGGGGCCCGTCACCACGGCAACCGGGACGCTGCGCACACCGATGACGTCATCGGTGCCGGCGCAGCGCTACCGGTCTACCGCGGCGGAAGGGCCCCAGGCAATTTAGGCGCCGGCGCCAATTGCAGCGCTAGGCCCTCTAGCACTGCAAAATCGGCGCTAAGGGCACTGAATTTCTAGGCCTCTGTCTCAGTTCCTCACTTTGCTGTTCTTTTGCACAGCAGAGTAGCGTGGTGCGCAACTTGCGACCCATTAGTAGTTCAGCAGGTGAAGAACCACAGTCTAAAGGTGAGGCTCGGTAGCTCAGCAGGGTGAGATAAGGATCAGACTTGCTTTCTGTCGCTTTCTTCAGTAGCTGCTTGAGAACTTGAACACCTTTCTCTGCCTTACCATTTGACTGAGCATACAAAAGACTGGATGTGATGTGCTGAAAGTCATAATGTGCTGCAAACTGTTGCCACTCTTACAGTTGAAGCACGGACCATTGTCGCTAACGGCAATCCTGGGAATTCCATGTCTGGCGAAGATGGATTTCACATGCACTTTGACACTGCTTGCTGTGGTACTTGAGAGCAGCGCCATCTCAGGATAGTTAGAATAGTAGTCAATCACTATTAGATAGTCTTTACCATTTAAATGAAAAAGGTCCATACCAACCTTTTGCCATGGTGCTGTTGGTATGTCAGCTACTATCATTGGTTCCTTTGCTTGCTTGTTTTGGTGTTTCTGACATGTCTCACATTTGCCTATCATGTTCTCAATGTCCTTATTTATGCCAGGCCAATAAACAGTGTCTCTTGCCATCCTTTTGCATTTTTCAATTCCGAGGTGTCCCTCATGAATCCTTTTGAGCATGTCTGTACGTAGAGCCTGTGGAATGACTATTCTGTTCTGTTTTAGTAATAGTCCACTTGCGACACTCAATTCTGACCTTATGTGAAAATATTTTGGACAGGAACCTTTTGGCCAACCATGATGAATGTTCTCTATTACTGTTTGTAATACTGTATCTTTTACTGTTTCTTCTGCTATTTGCTTTGATTTTGTGTCTGACACGGGCAGCGCAGCAGTGACCATACTCACATGAACATCCACGTCTTCTTCAGTAGAGCTCACATGACTCATTGTGGGTACTCGGGATAGTGCATCTGCTAACACTATGTATTTGCCTGGTGTGTAGATCAGTTCAAAGTCATATCTTTGCAGCTTCATCGTGAGTCGTTGAATCCTTGGAGCCATCTCATTCAGGTTCTTTTTTATGATGGCAACCAGAGGGCTGTGGTCTGTCTCAACTGTGAAGGTGGGAAGTCCATATACGTAGCCATGAAACTTTTCTAGTCCAACTACCAAGCCTAGACATTCCTTTTCAATCTGGGCATATCGACACTCAGTATCAGTCATAGACCTGGCGGCATAGGCAACAGGCTTCCAATCTTCACCCTCTGCTTGCAGCAAGACTGCACCTAGGCCATCTTTTGATGCATCCGTTGACACTTTGATTCATTTTGTTGGGTCAAAGAAGGTGAGTACAGGTGTGGTTGTCAGCACTGTTTTGAGGTTTATCCACTCTTGTTCATGTCTTTCTGTCCATGCGAAATCATTCGTTTTATGTAGCAGGTCTCGCAGACAGGCTGTCTTGGCTGACAAGTTAGGAATGAACTTTCCAATGAAGTTTATCATCCCCATGATGCGTAGCACTCCTTTTTTGTCAGTGGGTCGGGGCATTTTGAGTATGGCGTTTACTTTTTCCATATCTGGCTCTATTCCTTTACCAGATAGATTATCTCCTAGGAAAGTGACTTCCTGGACGCCAAACTGACACTTGGCTTTGTTGAGCTTCAGTCCATTCCGGCGTATGCTCTGTAGCACTTTAGTCAGTATCTCATTGTGTTCTTTCAGTGTGGAGCCCCAGATGATGATGTCATCAACATAGGCCCGAACTCCTTCCAGACCTTCAATTATGTGTTCCATCGCTCTATGAAAGATTTCAGATGCAGATATTATCCCGAAAGGCATTCTGAGGAAGCAATACCTGCCAAATGGTGTGTTGAAGGTACAGTATTTGGTGCTCTCTTCATCCAGTTTTAGTTGCCAAAATCCTTCTGAGGCATCGAGCTTTGTAAAGTATCTGGCACCTGACATTTCACTGGTGATTTCTTCTCGCTTGGGAATCTGGTAGTGTCCACATTTTATGTTTGCATTTAAGTCCTTTGGATCCATGCATATTCTTAGATCATTGTTCTTTTTCTTTACACATACCATGGAGTTAACCCAGTCTGTTGGCTCTTCGACTTTCCTGATGACTCCTAGTGTGGTCATTCTGTCCAGTTCATTCCTGAGCCGGTCACGCAGGGGTGCTGGAACTCTTCATGGAGCATGTACCACTGGCTGAGCATCCTCCTTTAGCTGGATCTTGTAAGTGAATGGTAGAACTCCAAGTCCTTTGAACACATCCTGGAAATTATTCACTACAGAATCCATCGAGTCATCTGGTCTGCTTATGGCACAGTTTATACGGTAGACTCTCTTGACCAGTTCTAAGTCCTCACAAGCTTTGGCACCCAGTAGTGAATCAAGTCTTTCAGCCACAAAAGAAAACATGAGATGATGCACTTTGTCTTTGACTGTCACTTTAAGTCTGCATACACCTAAGCTATCTATTTTCTGTCCATTATAGTCCTTCAGTAGTACTGAATTTTTCTGTATTTTGGGCTTTTCTTTCATATTGTTAATGTCACTCATACTGATTAAGTTTGCTTTTGCCCCAGTGTCTAGTTTCAAGGTAACTAATGCTTCATTTACCTGCAGTGGGATCATCCATTTGTCCTCTTTTACTGCATTAACTTTATGTTCAGCATTGTCCATTTCTGAGGGCTGCACATTTTCTGTATCCTTTTTGATATTGTCACATGACACCATTTCTAAAAAAATGTCTCACTTATATCAGTGTCCTCAATTACATTAACTCGTTGCCCTTTCTTAGTTTTTACTTTTGAAAAGCATTGTTTGGCAAAGTGATTCTTTCCATTACACTTTGTGCACATTTTTCCAAATGCTGGGCATTGTCTTAACAGGTGTTTGTAACCACAGCATTTACAATTAAAAATGTCATCCTCCGATTGCTTTTATAGATACATACATAGATACATAGAAGATAGGAGCAGGAGTAGGCCATTCGGCCCTTCGTGCCTGCTCCGCCATTCGATGAGATCATGGCTGATCCTTTAATTCAGTATCCCGTCCCCGCCTTCTCTCCGTAACCCTTAACCCCTTTTGCCCGTAGAAATATATCTAATTCCCTCTTAAATATATTTAATGAGCTGGCGTACACTGCCCTCTGTGGCAATGAGTTCCACAGGTTCACCACTCTCTGAGTGAAGAAATTCCCCCTCATCTCTGTCCTAAATGGTTTAGCCCTTATCCTTAAATTATGTCCTCTAGTTCTGTTCTCACCCGCCAAGGGAAACATTCCTTCTGCATCCAGTCTGTCTAGACCTGTCAGAATTTTATACACTTCTATGAGGTCCCCTCTCAATCTTCTAAACTCCAGTGTGTACATCCCTAAACTACATAGTCTCTCCTCATAGGTCATTCCCGCCATTCCTGGTATCAGCCTGGTGAATCGCCGCTGCACCCCCTCCATGGCAAGAACATCCTTCCTCAGATGAGGCGACCAAAACTGTACACAGTACTCGAGGTGTGGTCTCACCAGTGCCCTGTACAGCTGCAGCAAGGTATCCCTGTTCCTGTATTCTAACCCTTTTGCTATGAAGGCCAGCATACCGTTTGCCTTCTTGACCGCCTGTTGCACCTGCATGCTCGCCTTCAGTGACTGGTGTACAAGAACACCCAGGTCTCTCTGTACTTCCCCCTCTCCCAATCTATTGCCATTTAAATAATAATTTGCCCTCCCGTTCCTGCACCCAAGGTGGATAACTTCGCACTTGTCCACATTATAGTGCATCTGCCATTTATCCGCCCAATCGCCCAGTCTGTCCAAATCGCTCTGGAGCTTCCTGGTCTCTTCCTCTGAGCCCACCCCCCCTCCTAGTTTAGTGTCGTCTGCAAATTTGGAAATGCTGCATCCGACTCCCTGATCCAGGTCATTAATGTAAATTGTGAACAGCTGGGGGCCCAGGACAGATCCCTGTGGTACCCCACTTGTTACTGCCTGCCATTCAGAAAATGAGCCGTTTATTCCAACTCTCTGTTTTCTATCTGACAGCCAGTTCCCTATCCACGCCAAAACTTTCCCCTTTATCCCATGAGCCTCAATTTTCCATGCTAATCTTTTATGTGGGACCTTATCGAAGGCCTTTTGGAAGTCCAGGTACACCACATCTACTGGCTCTCCCCCATCTATTCTACCAGTTACTCCCTCAAAAAATTCCAATAGATTAGTCAAGCACGATTTACCCTTTGTAAATCCATGTTGACTCTGTCCTATCCTGTCCCCATTTGCTAAGTGCTCCGCTATTTCATCCTTAATGATGGACTCCAGCATTTTGCCCACAACTGATGTAAGGCTTACAGGTCTGTAATTACCTGCTTTTTCCCTACCCCCCTTTTTGAATAGTGGGGTAACGTTAGCTACCCTCCAATCCATCGGCACTGTTCCCGAGTCTAATGAATTCTGAAAAATCATCCTTAGTGCATCCGCTATCTCTAGGGCCACCTCCTTCAGTACCCTAGGATGCATGTTATCAGGCCCTGGGGATTTGTCCACCTTCAATCCCTTTAGCTTCCTTAACACCATATCCTTAGAGATATTGATTTGCGTCAGTTCCTCCTTTGCCAATGTCCCTATTTTTCCCGATATCCCAGGGAGGTTTTTTGTGTCTTCCTTCGTAAAGACTGACCCAAAGTATGCATTTAGTTGATCTGCCATTTCCTTATTTCCCATTATATATTCCCCCGTATCTGACTGCAATGGACCAACTTTGGTTTTCACCAGTCTTTTCCTTTTGATATACTTATAAAAGCTTTTGGAGTTAGTTTTTATATTTTCCGCCAGCTTGTTTTCGTAAGCTATTTTGCCCCTCTTGATTATGCCCTTTGCCCTCCTTTGCTCTATCTTAAACTGTTCCCAATCTTCCGCTCTGGCGCTTTTTTTGGCTATTTTATACGCCCTATCTTTGGATTTTATGCTGTCTCTAATTTCCCCTGTTATCCACGGTTGAGTCACCTTTTTAGATTTCCTTTTATGCCAGATTGGTATAAACAATTTTTGCAATTTTGTCATTCTATCTTTAAATGTTTGCCATTGTTTATCTACCTCCAGTCCTCCCAGGAACGTTGTCCAATCAGACCTACTCAGTTCCCGTCTCATGGCATCATAATTCCCCTTGTTTAAATTCAGGACCTTAGTCTCTGAGTCAATTTCTTCGCTCTCCATTTCGAGTGAGAAATCGATCATGTTATGATCGCTCTGACCCAAGGGTCCCCGTACAACAAGATTACTGATTAGTCCCTTCTCATTGCACAGTACCCAGTCCAATATAGCCTGTTCCCGAGTTGGTTCCTCGACATATTGATCCAGATAACCATCCCTCAAACACTCAAGGAATTCCTCCTCCTCATTATTTTTACTGATTAGGCTAGTCCAATCTATATGTAAGTTAAAGTCACCTATGATGACAGCTGTGCTCTTATTGCACGCTTCTCTAATTTCCCTCGTGATGCCCTCCCTAACCTCTATTTTACTATTTGGAGGCCTATATACCACTCCTATTAATGTTTTTCGCCCCTCGCTATTTCTTAGCTCCACCCATATAGATTCTGTATTAACTGAGTTAATATCCTTCCTTTCAATTGCATTTATCCCCTCTTTTACTAGCAATGCTACCCCTCCTCCCTTTCTTTTTTGTCGATCCTTCCTAAATACTGAATACCCCTGTATGTTAAGCTCCCAGCCCTGCTCACCCTGCAACCATGTTTCCGTAATCCCAATTAGGTCATAATTATTAACCTCTATTTCCACAGCTAATTCATCTACCTTGTTCCTGATGCTTCTCGCATTAAGGTATAAAACCCTCAGGCTTTTTTTATGCTCACATTTTTTATGAATTAGTTTGGCCCTTTGTTTTTTGTTCCTCACCCTTTTATCATTTATTTCTGTCTGCCTTTCACTTTCCTCTATTTCACTACATAGGTTTCTAGCCCCCTGCCATACTAGTTTAAATGCTCCCGAACTGCTTTATCAAAAATTACCCCGAGAACATCAGTTCCATCTCTGCACAGGTGTAGACCGTCCCTTTTGTATAGGTCACACCTACCACAAAACTGGTTCCAATGCCTCAAAAATTTAAAACCCTCCCTCTTACACCACTGCTCAAAGGAATAAGAGGAGTACAGTATACATTGGTCTAAGTAAGCTTCGGGAAAACAAAAGTCGATAAATAAACTAAAACTAGAAAATTAAAAGTAATATAAGGGTTAAGTCATGGCAGTAGAGCTCGGACCTGTGTCATGCTCCTCCTGTAACATGTGGGAAATCAGGGATGCTTCCTGTGTCCCTGACGACTATGTGTGCAGGAAGTGTGTCCAGCTGCAGCTCATGTGGGACCGCATGACGGCCCTTGAGCTGCAGATGGACTCACTTTGGAGCATCCACGATTCTGAGAGGGGTGTGGATAGCACATTTAGTGAGTTGGTCACACCGCAGGTTAAGGCCAGCGTAGACAGTACATGGGTGACCAAAAGGCAGAGCAAGGGCAGGAAGGTAGTGCAGAAATCCCCTGGGGTTGTCTCCCTTAGCAACAGGTTCACCGCCTTAGGTACTGTTGTCGGGGGGGGTGACACATCGGGGGAAGGCACCAGCAGCCAGGCTCATGGCACCATGACTGGCTCTGTTGCAAAGAAGGGAGGGAAAAAGAGTGGCAGGGCTATAGTAATAGGGGATTCGATTGTAAGGGGAATAGATAGGGGTTTCTGTGGTCGCGACCGAGACTCCAGGATGGTATGTTGCCTCCCTGGTGCAAGGGTCAAGGATGTCTCGGCGCGGGTGCAGAACATTCTGGAGGGGGAGGGGGAACAGCCAGTTGTCGTGATACATGTTGGTACCAACGACGTAGCTAAAAAAAGGGAAGAGGTCCTACAAGTAGAATTTCGGGAGTTAGGAGCCAAGCTAAAAAGTAGGACCTCGAAGGTAGTAATCTCTGGATTACTACCAGTGCCACGTGCTAGTAAGAGTACAGAGAACAGGATAGTTCTGCCCACGTTTCTTCCCCTTGTAGGACACAGCACCGACAGCAGCATTATCACTCATTACAATCGCATCATTATTGATTTCACTGAAAGTCTTCGCGTGCTTTCGAGCTAGCTTGCTGGCTTGGCACATTTTCATAGCATTTTCCAAATTTAGTTCGGTTTCTCTCAACAGACGTTCCCTGACTTTTTTATTATGAATACCAAACACAATCTGGTCACGAATCATGGATGCTTTGAGCTCAGAGAAATTACATGTCTGTGCTTTCAGTTTCAGATCAGTTATAAAGCTGTCAAAAGTCTCATTTTGCTGCTGTGTCCGAGAACGGAAGATGTATCTTTCATAGGTCTCATTCTTTTTGGGAGAGCAATGTGCATCAAATTTTTTTTAGCACATCTTCTAATTTTTCTCTGTTCTCCTCTGGATTAAATACAGATGTATTAAATACCTCTATCGCCTGTGGGCCTGCAACCGTAAGCAGCAATGCTATCTTCCTTGCGTCTGGCTTCGTACCGAATCCGATGGCTGCAATGTAGAGTTCGAATTGTTGTTTATAAGTCTGCCAATTGTAGTCGATATTTCCTGTGAGTTTCAAATGCTCTGGTGGCTTCAAATTCTCCATGTCGCTTTTCACAATTTACTTCTGGTACCATCTTATGTTCATTAATAAATAGACATTCTTATTATGAACACAGCTAGCTTTTGCTAGACACTTTTATTGAGCACATGTGGACTAGGTACAGTATCTGTAGAGGCATCCATCTTGACTGCTGCCTTGTGGGTAGCCTAGTGCCTCATGGGTAATGTAGTCTTAATATACATACAGCTGGGTAGTGTAGTCTTATGTACATACAGCTATATACAGCTCTACACTGCTCTACGGCTCCACCTAGTGTCCATTATAGAATGACATGTTATTGATCATTACAATGCAGACTTGTTTAAAGGGTTGCAGCTTGTTGTGAAAGAGGCACTTGTAGTGCCGGCAGAAAAGTTGAATAATTGTTCACAGGGACACTGTGGAAAAAACATGGCTGTTACTGCTGCCTTTGATGGTGCATGTGGCCCTGCTTCAGTGTGTACCAAAGGAGGGTGGCCCTATTTGAGGCTGAAGGCCACTCTTCAATAAAAGCACAGGTGCCGGCTGGATGGAGGGAATAGAAGGAGATCTCTGAACAAGTCAATCTAGTCACCCAGCTCCTTCGTATTTTGCTGCAAACAAGGAAGAAGTTTGTTTCAGGATCAAGGTGCAGGTGAGTGTGCTCCTGATTTTTGCACACGTTTCTTGTGCAGCCCATCAAGTGTGGCACAAACCTAAGATGGAACCTGCCTCACCTTCTGGCAGGTACCATTTGAAACATTGTCCACCAGCACTATGTGTACATGCCTTGCTGATTGTGCCTGAGCTGCATAGCACATTTTTATTGAAGATGAAGGTGGTAAGGATGAGTACATCCTCTGCTGTTAGAGGTTTTCTCAATGGGATCAGCAGCCATTGATGCAAAGGTTAGACCTGTTCTCCGAAGAGACATTGGCCACTGTTTTTACTCCTTTGAATACTGCAGGCACTGTGGAATGCTGCACGATGAAGATATCATGACTGCTTCCTGGATAACGGCCACTGACGCACACGATAATGCTTCTGTGGTTACACACCATTTCAACATTGGTTGAGCTCAAACCTTTTCTTTTCTTGAAGGCTGTTGGGTTGATATGAAGAACCCGAATGCCCTCGTGGGCAACATGTGCAACTCTTTGCACTCGGGTGAACCCTGATACCCAGTAAAAAATGTGCCTCCTATCCAGCTGATGCCTCCTTATTATAGGAAATATGATGAAGGTGATGTCCCTGGCAAGTATCATTGTTCTCACTTCCCTGTTATGTTTATACACGGCAGACTACCTGATGGGGCAGATGTTTCCTGGGTGGGGCAGTGGTGGGGGTTGGAGGGGAGGAGTATTGGGCTTTGAAGGATTCAGCAGCATGAAAGCTTCCTGCTGTGGCAACCTTTACTTCTATGGGAGCACCCATCCCTGATCCAGATGTTGCATGCAATTCATTGTGCAGCAGGTGGTACAACTGTGTGGCAGCTAGTACGTGGAGAGTAGTGATAGGTATAACCAAAACAGCTTAGTGGGGTCGTTGCATCGATATTTGTCAGCCCCTCACAAACTCCTCCTCATCATCTGAATTACGTAACATGTTCAGGTCGCCCAAAGGAACAGCCATCCTCACCTCTTTGTAAAGTACAATGTCAAAACCAGCAACAAACTAGAATAAGGAAGAAAGGTATTGGTGAAGTGTTGAGGGGGGCGGGGGGGTGGGAAGCAAACATGGAGGAATGCCCAGCAAAACCAACTAATGTATGGAGAAAAATGCAGCAGAGGGTGTGGGAAAATACCAAAAATCAAAATTAAAAATAAATTCTCCCTATAAGAAGCCGGTTTCAGCAGGCCAGATGCTGTATGCAGCTTCTATGAATGAGGCACATGCTATGGGCAGAGCATCACCTGAAGGTGTAAAATTCGGCGATGGACGATTTTTACATGGATGTGGTTGTGCATGCTCATAGCACGACCTTAGTATTTGTGCATGAATTGTCAATTGGTAGATCAGGTGGCTCACGATATCAGGCACAAAGTTTGGCACCCAATTCTGTGACACATGCCCAATGCACGCGAGGGCCCATTACTGACTTGGAGCCTCACCAAAACGCATCCTTTATATACTGTAGCACTTTACATTGGGCACTTATTGCAACATTTTGCACATTGGTTTTAATTTTGAATTAGCTTTGAGTTTGCTTTTCAATGAATTTGAAAGAGAGCAGTTTATAAAAAAAAAAAATTTGGGGGGACGGGGCGTTGCGCTGTTCTTTCATCTCTAAAAATATTTTGGTGGAGTAAGTGGTCCTCATTGTGCCTGATTTCTGGGTGAAAAATAAGAGTCAGGGAAGAATTTACAGGCGCAGCCTTCCATGCCTGATCCTCCCCGGTTGAGCGTTGGCAGCTGGCAACTTCCGAATGCCCACGGCACCGGCCTAATACAGACATTAGTCTCCTTGAATATGGTAATCAGGGGCCTAACGCCTGTTTTAGGACCCTGATGCCAAATTCATCAACATCTGGACGAAGCATGCTCCAAGCATCTGCCGCTCAGTTTTTCCGGGTCTACAGTGGCCTAACCAGCGGTTTTTAAAGGGACCACTGCAGGCTGCCGAAGGAAAGGTAAGTTTAATTTTTTCTAACTTACCTTAATGTGAAGCCAGGAGGAACAAACAATACAGCAATACTGCGGGCTGTTATGGGCCCGTGCTTGAACCCCTCCACCCTCCTTCCATTTGTCTCCCTCACCCCAGGACTTGCCTGTAGGCCAGCTCCAATTTGGCTGAAGTTTCCAGAGCCCCACCTGGCGAGCTGCATTGGGATGCCCAATTGATACCCACAGCTCGCTGGCATTATGTAGATGAGGCGCGAGGCTCAATTTCCAGCAAGCCTCAGTACTTCACCTTCGGGCACTTTGCGGGCACCGCACCGGGTCCCGCCATGAGACCAATTTCCCAGGCTTTCTTTAGTCCAGTCAAGTTGGAGAAATGAAAGACTATTTAGGAGTCCTGTGTGAAATGAGTTTGGGCTGTGTCAATCCAATTCCTTTTTTAGCATGTGGCCAAGGCACAAAACTACCCCCAATTTGGCAGCATTTGGTATTAAATAAGCAATCTCACTCAAAGATGGCTGGTGTGAGAAATGAAAATGTCACACAGCAGGTAGTGCTGTTCTGAAATTGGGGTTAGGCACATCATTGTAGCAAATAGAGGAAGCTTTATTCTGCATTTAATCTGTGCTATACCTGACTTGATGCTGACATTTGGTGCCTGAAATAGGAATGGGGCTCATTTCCCAGCACTGATATTCTTCATTTTGCTGAGCATAAAATGCACAAAAAAATCGTTTGTCTGCCTCTTGGATAAACACTTCTAATTTGAAGTTCAATCTTTGACCTCTGTTGAATAGAGGTCAGCAGAGCATGGTACAGATCTGCTGCTTCCTCAACTATCATATCCCAAACAGGTAGGGAATGATTCATTGAAATCCCTTTCAGTAATGAGTGGCCTTTGCAGCTTTCAAATGATACGTGCTTTTGATCATAAATTGTGCATAAAAATGATTTACTGAAAATTTCTGCAGCTGAATGCTATAAAATTGAGTCACATTAATGTGCAGGACCATATCACATTTTTAATATAAATTATTCTAACAATAAACTATCACTAATGCACTGTTTTTATTTAAATCATCATTGTTTTAACTGTTGTTTTTGAAATTCTCTTACAGTACATAAAAAGTTAAATATTGCGGTCTTAATGATGGTAGTAAACAAGAACGAGACAATACTGCAGCACCTTCATTGTTAGTGCAGCCTACAGGATACAGTCTCAAGTTGTAATCTAATCATAGCCTTGTCATGAAAAAAAGATTGCATATCTTTTAGATTATTGCTTAGTTTTACTGCCTTTTCTACCCACACAACGCTGCTTTTCCTTCTGATTAAAAATACATGGTCATACTTTATAGGAGCATTCTGCATTTTATGACTCCCCAGCTCCTAGTTTTGCATATTGAAATAGATTTTCAATTTCTGCACCAGGAACAATATCAAACATGCCAGCTGTGGTCTGGGTGCAAACAATAAGACTGGCGTATTTTCAGTTGACATCAAAGTACTATTCATCCACATGGGGAAATAAATTAAGTTGATTATTTGCCAGTGCAAGACTATGGGGTGCAAAGAATACAATTCTCTTTGTAGTCAACAGTTAATTTGGAGAAAGCATGTTGCCTTTGCCAACTTGGTGTCAGACACATATAACATTCTGCAACATTTATCCCAGGTGGATACTAACATTTACTATTATTTAGGTAAATATACTCAAGGAAGATGAGACTTATTGGCATGTTAGCATGAAATGTATCCCCCTTTGTAGAACTTAATGTTGCACTGCACTGGCTGAATTGTTAATGATGCCACAAAGAAACACACAAAAGCCAGGCCTATTGCTGTTCATATTATGCTGGATGCAATGGTGGTTGGGGCAGTGAAATTACATGAGGCATGGTTATCGCCAGTTGAAATAGCACACCCTGCACGCCAGCAGGATAAGAAAGAAAGAGAGAGAAAAAAAAGAAAGATAGAAAGAACGAATGAGCAAGCCTTTCACAACCACCGGACGTTCCAAAGCGCTTTACAGCCAGTGAAGTACAATGAAGAGCCAATTAAGCTTATAATTAAGGGTGGAACAGTGGCGAAAAATGCTCAGTTGCATTTTTCAGTGCTAAGTTCCAGCATTGAACACTAGCAGTGTTTAGTCAAAGTGGGATTTTAACCCTTTCTGGGTGTAATGATATCAGCAAATAGAAATGGCATTTGCCTGTTTGATTATGATGCCTTACCAGCATGTTTGCATGTGCCTGACCAGCAGAGGGCATGTGACTGAGACAAGCAAGGCAGTTTAGTTTAGTTTCAGTTTCTTTCCAGATGGATCACTAGCATGATGTCTCCTGTAAATGCTGTTAAAAGAGTTGAACAAGCTTTAGATTAAAAGACATTCTCTTTCATAAATGTCTCGTCATTGAACCCACAAAGAAATCAATACATGGTGTCAGAAGTGATTGAAAGAGATGAAGAGGAAGAATCTGAAGTTAAATCAGCTCTCCACATATTAGCAAGCCAAAAGAGAACATCGTTACTTACCATTAGAGAATAGCTAACAAAGTGAAAAATGGAAGGTTTACTCCCACCGGCGAAGCTACAGTTGACAGGTAATGTGGCTGAAAATTGGAGGAGATTCAAACAACGTGTGGGGTTGTATTTATCAGCAATCGGAGCTGATGAGAAAAGTAATAAAAAGAAATTGTCACTGTTCTTACATGTCGTGGGTGATGAAGTGCTGGAGGTGTATAATAACTTCACATTCGCTGCTGATGGAGACAAAATGAAGCTAGATAAAATAATGGAACAGTTTGAGGCCTACTGCATACCTAAATGTAATGTGACGTTTGAGAGGCACAGATTTTTCACATGTGTACAGAAAACGGGTGAGACTATTGATCAGTATGTGACTGAACAGAGAAACAGAAGCAAATCGTGTGAATTTGGGGGACTGACAGACTCGCTGATAAAAGACAGACTGGTGTGTGGTATTCCAGATAATGGTCTAAGGCAAAGACTGCTAAGAGAGCAAGATCTAGACCTGGGAAAAACCATAGCACTGTGTAGGGCTACAGAGACTGTGAAGCTGCAGGCAAAGGAGCTGTTCAGTGACAATAGCTGCAACATGGATGCAGTGAGAATGAACGGACACAAACCGTTTAACAAAAAGAGCGCCAATGTGAAAAAAGAGGCGTGGCCAGTGAACAAAAATGAATGGGACAATCGAAAGACATGTAGTCAATGCGGTACACAGCATCTACCAAGAAAGTGTCCAGCATATGGTAAAAAATGCAATAGTTGCAACAAAAACAACCATTATGCCCGTTGCTGCAAGAACCAAGCGCAACAAAGCAAGGTCCATGCAGTAGATGAAAGCGAGATAGAGGAGTTCAATGTAGATGTTGTGTCTGAAAACAAAGAAGAAAAAAGAGACTGGATGTTGACACTAAAAGTGAATGACATACACATTCCATTTAAATTGGATACTGGAGCACAAGTTAATGTGATATCAGAGACTGATTTTAAGAAAATTAGACCCAGACCAAAGATACATGGAATCAAAGTGAAAGTGACAGGATACTCAGGTACTGATATACCAGTGAAAGGAAGATGCATTGTCAAAGTAACACACAAGGACAGAGAGCACATGCTAGCATTAATCGTGGTGCCAAAGGTTGTGCAAGCCATACTAGGTTTAAAAGCCTGTGAGAGACTGAACCTGGTAAAGAGAGTCCTCGTTGTGGAAAGTGAAGGAGAGACAGTCTATGATGAACTGAATGTTGCGTACACACCGGGTAAGCTGATGTACACAGCAGACACGTTGTCCAGAGCTGTTGACCCAGGAGAGCCCGCAAACACAGTGAAAAGACTGATGTACAAGGCAAAAGATAGTGGAACTGACTTCTACCAGAGCATGCTTGTATACCGCACAATGCCGCTCGAGTGTGGTATGTCACCAGCCCAACTCCTTAGGGGACGTATGCTAAGGTCAAACCTACCCATCCCGGAGAACCTCCTGAAAACAAAAGAGGGGGAGAAAGTGAGGAAGTTCAAAGAGCAACAGAAAGAAAAGCAAAAGTACTACTATGACAGAGGAACACAAAACCTACCTGAACTCCACACTGGTGACCAAGTAAGGTTCAAAGACAAAACAAACACATGGACTCAGAAGGGAACTGTCCTGAGTGAAGTTCAGCCAAGATCATACACCATTCAGACAGATGAGGGTGCTGTTCTGAGAAGAAATCGTCGAGATCTTCTCATGGGACCAGCCACAGCAGGTCAAGAGACTGATACTGTTGAACAACCTGATCACACAGCTGAGAAACCATCATCTGAGGCAACAACTCAGATTCAAGGACAATCAATCAGAAAATCCTCAAGACACGTGAAGCCTCCTGAGAGACTCATTGAGCAAATTTAAGGACTATTGTTATAGAAGGAAGTAATGTTATCATATTCTTTCTTCAAGTTCTAGTGTATTGACATATTTCATGTGAACACACAAAGCAAGGTTAAAAAACCTTGATCATGATAATGATAATGTAAGTTCATTAAGTGTTACAGTTAAAATGCAGATTAATACAAAGAAAACATGTTGTTAGTTAAAAGTAAAATACTTTTGTTTTAAGAAAAGGAGATGTAATGATATCAGCAAATAGAGATGGTATTTGCCTGTTTGATTATGATGCCTTACCAGCATGTTTGCATGTATTGATTGCTTGTTCCTGACCAGCAGAGGGCATGTGACCGAGACAAGCAAGGCAGTTTAGTTTAGTTTCAGTTTCGTTCGAGATGGATCACTAGCATGATGTCTCCTGTAAATGCTGTTAAAAGAGTTGAACAAGCTTTAGATTAAAAGACATTCTCTTTCATAAATGTCTCGTCATTGAACTCACAAAGAAATCAATACACTGGGCACTTCGAAACGACTCAGAGCAGCAAATCCAGCCCCAATTACTGCTGCCACAGGAGCTGCTGATCAACCATGAGGAGCACGAAGGAATTCTAACTGGTGAGATTTCCCCACAAAGTATTAGGCCCCAATATTTACTCGGGGATGTGAAAAGAGGAGTTCCAGATGCAAATCCAGAAGATCCTGCAGAAATTAACTGCAGGGCGTCTTTTTAGCTTTTTCGGCAACTTTCCCATCTGACAGCCAGCCAGGTTGACAAGTAAGCCTGTCGGGTGGGAGAGCAGTCGAGGAAAGGATGCCAGGTAAGTATGAAATTGCGGAGAGGATGTGAGGAGAGTAGGAGTTCGCGCGGGGAGTCAGAGGTCAGCAGTGGGGGGAGTCGGATATTGCGGCGGGTGGGTGAGTCGCAGATCATGGGGGTGGGTGAAGCGGAGATCGTGGGGTGTGGGTGATGCAGAGATCATGGGGGTGGGTGAGTCGGAGATCGTGGGGGTAGGTGAAGCAGAGATCATGGGGTGGGTGAGTCGGAGATCGTGGGGGTGGTTGAAGCGGAGATCGTGGGGGTGGGTGAAGCAGAGATCGTGGGGGTGGATGAGTCAGAGATCGTGGGGGTGGGTGAGTCGGAGATCGTGGGGGTGGGTGAGTCGGAGATCGTGGGGGTGGGTGAAGCAGAGATCGTGGGGGTGGATGAGTCGGAGATCGTGTGGGTGGGTGAGTCAGAGATCGTGGGGGTGGGTGAAGTGGAGATCGTGGGGGTGGGTGAGTTGGAGATCGTGGGGGTGGGTGAAGTAGAGATCGTGAGGGTGAGTGAGTCAGAGATTGTGGGGGTGGGTGAGTCAGAGATCATGGGGGTGGGTGAGTCAGAGATCATGGGGGTGGGTGAGTTGGAGATCGTGGGGGTGGGTGTGTTAGGATTTTGCAATAATTTCAAAATTTCCTACAGTTCCGATGATTGATGTTGAATAAGGAATACCTGGGTAATATACCTTTAAAAATGCAGGGATCAAAATGGCCATCAGACCTCGTGGCAGAAGAGAAAATACATTGGGCCCGATTTTCGGCTTGTGTGGGAAGCGGTTGGATTTCCCCAAATGTGTGGTTTCTGACACACATAAAAAAGTGTCAGCCAGCCCCACGCAATTTTCCCTCAATTGGCCAATTAATTCCCAGCATGTGGGAAGCCTTGCTAATTGTCTAAATCGAGTCAGGAATCCCCACAGTATGATGTTATCATTCGTGGTGCTTTCAAGGTCCATGGCAAGCACTGCATCCTCTGAAGGCTTCCAAATGAACCATACAGGATGGCATAAGGAGTCTGCAGCAGCTGTGGCCAGTGCCAGAACCCGATCTGCCTTCAAATTCGACGAGGCTTCACTGCAGGCATTATTGGATGGGGTTAGGGCCCACAGGGAGGTCCTCTTCCTTAGGTCAGGGAGGAAGAGGCCTCCCACTGAGACCAATGCTGCATGGATGCAGGTGTCAGCAGATGCCAACTCGCTGGGAGTCACCAGAGGAACCTTGGCATTATATCTCTAACTCCTTCCTTTACTCCCCCACAGTACCATCCAGAGCCCCCGTCCTCACTGTGGAGGAGGAAGAGGCTGTGCAGCCAGACTCCTCAGAGGAAGCTCCAACCTCTGAGGGTGCAGTGTCAGCAGAAGTAAGCGCACCCAGCACCAGCGCAGACAGTCACACCTCGGGGGGACCTTTGGGACATAGAGTAGTGTTGTCACCTGGTGTTTCACAGCTGACAAGTGAGCCTCAGCAGATTCTGGAGACAGGGACAGCAGTGGAGAGTCCTCGTCGGAGGGCGCAGGGCTCTGCCAGCTCAGCTCAGCTGCGCTGCATCTCAACCCTCTGCCTCTGGGTCCATCTGCAAGAGAAGAGGTGATGGATCTCCATGCACAGATGCAGGAGTCTCTGGCAGGTTTTGTCTCCAGGGTCGCTGTGAGTGTGGAGCGAATGGAGGAGTCCATAGCGACCATGAGCAGAGCCTTTGTGGAGTCATTGGTGCATGAATGCAGCACCATGGAAAGGTTGGCAACCTCCATGGAGGAGATAACTCGCCAGCATACGGAAAACATGGTGAGTGCTCATAAGAGAATGACATCTCTTGAGGAGCGTTGGCCATCTGTTGAACAGAGAAACCAGATCTTCATGGAAGTCCTTCTGAGTAGGACTGCCAGTGCAGAAACGGGTGCCACTGGCCCCCTAAAGTGCAGCAAGGTGCTCTCAAGCCACTTCCAAGCGCTGGCCCCTTCTGGCTTGTGCAGCTTCAGGTGAGTGAGCAGCAGCCTGGTGCTCCTGGTAATCATCCTGCTGTTCCTGGTTCTGCTGCTGCCACCTCTGCTGTTGGAGATCCTCTAATGCCAGGAAGGGAAGGTGCCAAAGGCCACCCATGCTTCTAGCAGATGCCTCGGTTGAGGAGGTCCTGAGTTAGGGTGGTGAGAGGGGCTTCCCAGGAGCTCACACTGAAGAAGTGTGTGAGGCTCCAACTTTCTGCAGCTGCTCCTAAGGCTTCAAATAGTTCCCCCAAGCCTTGATTAACAAGGTCCTGCAGCCTGCAAATGCTGCCTCTTTAAATATCTTCAGCCCTCAGCGACCTGCTGCTGCAAGCAAGCAAGCCAGCTGTTTTCACACCAGCTCTCATCGGCAGGGTTCCCCGCAGGTGGGTTTCAGGTGGGGAAAGCCCCAAAGTCGCAACGACATGGGAAAATCCACTTCAACAAGCAGATAATTGCTTGTTAGTGCTCCGACGACCAGTACCGCCAGCGGCGGGCGGGACTGAAGCGGGGCGCGTGAAAACGGCAGTCCGAAAGTCGGATGGGGCGGGCAATCAGGCGGGGGGGGGTCCCGACCCGCTTTTTCCGCGATTTTCGGACCACGGCCGCATGAAAAGCCGCCCGACAGCTGCCCGAAAATCGGGGCCATTGAAAAGGCAGCTTGTGTGTGTCTGTGAAAAAGGGGTAATCAAAGATGGCTGCCCGACCTCGTGTCAGGACACAGACTGTGGACAAATGAAAAGGGAATATCAAAGATGGCTGACTAAACTGCCAATCAAAGGCAGTTCAGGGAGTTCCCCTCCCTGCAGAGACAATCGACAGAAGCTGCTACTATGTTTACACAAAGGATTAACCACTTGAGACTGCAGTTTCAGTTTGACCACAGGGCAATGACTTTTGTTTACACCAACTTTCAAAGCTGTTTACTCAGCAATTATAGAAAGACATGCTTTTTTTCAAACCAAGACAGCTCCATTCAAACTCAGTACGATGAATGGGAATACATTCACAAACCCATCACGATAAATGGGTAATTCATCCAAACCCATCACAGATAATGGGGACAGTTTGGATCCCTTTTGTTCAGCCCAGATGCACCTGGATTTGGGTGGGAAGGTTTCGGCCCCAATTGGGGTATAAGATAGCTTCTCAAGAAGTCATCTCTCTCTCTCTCTCTGCAGCCTCGCCTCCATGCCCTCTACAACTCAGGAGCCCGCCCAAGGGAGTGGAACACCAGCAGTTATTTTTAAACACTGGGGTGTCTCCATCTTCAGGGTGGTGAAGAATCTAAAACTGCAAGGGCACGGGGCAGGCGTTCATTGGTGAGCATATATTTTTCTGGCCCATTACAAGGCAACTTAGAATAGGTATAGGGGTGGGAATTAAGGGGAATTTTGTTAGACCTGTAATTTTAGTCGATTTTCCCTCATTATGTCCATTCTCTCCTCCCCTATTTAAGTAACAGTGTTGCACTAGCAGAGAAGTGCTGCAGTGAACACTGAGTTCTGTATTAAAAGTGCTGTATTTAAATAAAAGTGTTGCACTAAGCAGGGAAGTGCTGTAGTGAACATTAAGTGATTTGTAAGAAGTAAGGTGCTGTATTTGAGTAACAGTGTTGCGCTAAGCAGAAAGGTGCTTCAGTGGACACTAAGCAGCTGTATTAAAGTGCCGTATTTAAGTAAAAGCCACTAAGCAGAGGTGCTGTAGTGAGCAAAGTGTACTGTATTAAAGGTGTGTTGCACTAGTTAAAGGTGGTTGTATTTAAGTAAAGCCACTAAGCAAAAGAGTGCTGCAGTAAACGATAAGTGAACTGTGTTAAACAAAAGTGCTGTACCAGGCATAGGTGTGTTGTATCGATTATTTTTAAGTTGTTTCTTTCTTTTGTTTCAATAAAAACTGGTCTGTTTTACACCCAAACCACGAGTCACGTTTTCTGTCTACATCGCTACCGAATAAGTCCGGCGGTCAGAACCAGGAGTAGGGGAGCGCTTCAAAACCGCATGGGGGTCCGTGGAGCAGCTCAGAGGCATCTGACTGGCCAGAGACAATAGCCCCAACCCCGCTTGTTAATTCCTACAGGTGAAGTGGTGATCGTGGGGGTGGGGGTGTCGGAGATCGTGGGGGTGGGTGAGACAGAGATTGTGGGGGTGGGTGAGTCAGAGATCGAGGGGGTGGGTGAGTCGGAGAACGTGGGGGTGGGTGAAGCAGAGATCGTGGGGGTGAGTGAGTCAGAGATCGTGGGGGGTGGGTGAAGCAGAGATCGTGGGGGTGGGTGAAGCAGAGATCGTGGGGGTGGGTGTGTCAGAGATCGTGGGGGTGGGTGAGTCAGAGATCGTGGGGGTGGGTGAGTCGGAGATTGTGGGGCTGGGTGAAGTGGAGATCGTGGGGGTGGGTGAGTCGGAGATCGTGGGGATGGGTGAAGCAGAGATCGTGGGGCTGGGTGAGTTGGAGATTGTGGGGGGTGGTGAAGCAGAGATCGTGGGGGTGGGTGAAGTGGAGATCGTGGGGGTGGGTGAGTCGGAGATCGTGGGGATGGGAGAAGCAGAGATCGTGGGGCTGGGTGAGTCGGAGATCGTGGGGGTGGGTGAAGCAGAGATCATGGGGGTGGGTGAAGCGGTGATCGTGGTGGGTGGGTCAGTCGGAGATCGTGGGGGTGGGTGAGTCAGAGATCGTGGGTGTGGGTGAGTCGGAGATCAAGGGTGTGGGTGAGTTGGAGATCGTGGGGGTGGGTGAGTCGGTGATTGTGGGGGTGGGTGAGTCGGAGGTCGTGGGGGTGGGTGAAGCGGAGATCGTGGGGGTGGGTGAGTCAGAGATCGTCGGGGTGGGTGAGTCAGAGATCGTGGGGGTGGGTGAAGTAGAGATCGTGGGGGTGGGTGAGTCGGAGATCGTCAGGGTGGGTGAGTCAGTGATCGTGGGGGTGGGTGAGTCAGAGATCGAGGGGGTGGGTGAGTCAGAGAACGTGGGGGTGGGTGAAGCAGAGATCATGGGGGTGGGTGAGTCAGAGATCATGGGGGGTGGGTGAAGCAGGGATCGTGGGGGTGGGTGAAGCAGAGATCGTGGGGGTGGGTGAGTCGGAGATCGTGGGGGTGGGTGAGTCGGAGATCGTGGGGGTGGGTGAGTCGGAGATCGTGGGGGTGGGTGAGTCAGAGATCGTGGGGGTGGGTGAAGCAGAGATTGTGGGGGAGGTGTGAGTCAGAGATAATGGGGGTGGGTGAGTCGGAGAACGTGGGGGTGGGTGAGGCGGAGATCGTGGGGGTGGGTGAAGTGGAGATCGTGGGGGTGGGTGAGATGGAGATCGTGGGGGGTGGGTGAGTCAGAGATCGTGGGGGTGGGTGAAGCAGAGATCTTGGGGGTGGGTGAGTCGGAGATCATGGGGGTGGGTGAGTCGGAGAACGTGGGGGTGGGTGAAGCAGAGATCCTGGGGGTGGGTGAAGCAGAGATCGTGCGGGTGACTGAGGGTTGAGTCGGAGATCGTGGGGGTGGGTGAGTCGGAGATCGTGGGGGTGGGTGAGTCGGAGATCGTGGTGGTGGGTGAGTCAGAGATCGTGGGGGTGGGTTAGTCGGAGATCGTGGGGGCGGGTGAAGCAGAGATCGTGCGGGGTGGGTGAGTCGGAGATCATGGGGGTGGGTGAAGCAGAGATCGTGGGAGTGGGTGAGTCGGAGATCATGGGAGTGGGTGAGTTGGAGATCGTGGGGGGTGGGTGAGTCGGAGTTCGTGGGGGTGGGTGAAGTAGAGATCGTGGGGGTGGGTGAAGCAGAGATCGTGGGGGTGGGTGAGTCGGAGATCGTACGGGTGGGTGAGTCGGAGATCGTGGTGGTGGGTGAAGTCGAGATCATTGGGGTGGGTGAGTTGGGGAACTTGGGGGTGGGTGAGTCACAGATCATGGGTGTGGGTGAAGTGGAGATCGTGCGGGTGGGTGAAGCAGAGATCGTGGGGGTGGGTGAGTCGGAGATCGTGGGTGTGGGTGAAGTGGAGATCGTGCGGGTGGGTGAAGCAGAGATCGTGGGGGTGGGTGAGTTGGAGATCGTGGGTGTGGGTGAGTCAGAGATCATGGGGGTGGGTGAGTCAGTGATTGCGGGGTGGGTGAGTCGGAGATCGTGGGGGTGGGTGAGTCGGAGATCGTGGGGGTGGGTGAGTCGGAGATCATGGGGGTGGGTGAGTCAGTGATTGCGGGGTGGGTGAGTCGGAGATCGTGGGGGTGGGTGAGTCGGAGACCTTGGGGGTGGGTGAGTCGGAGATCGTGGGGGTGGGTGAGTTGGAGATCGTGGTGGTGGTTGAGTCAGTGATCGTAGGGGTGGGTGAATCGGAGATCGTGGGGGTGGGTGAGTCGGGGATCTTGGGGGTGGGTGAGTCGGAGATCATGGGTGTGGGTGAGTCGGAGATCGTGGGGGTGGGTGAAGCAGAGATCGTGGGGGTGGGTGAGTCGGAGATCGTGGGGGGTGGGTGAGTCGGAGATCATGGGGGGGTGAAGCAGAGATCGTGGGTGTGGGTGATGCAGAGATCGTGGGGGTGGGTGAGTCGGAGGTCGTGGGGGTGGGTGAGTCGGAGATCGTGGGGGTGGGTGAGTCGGAGATCGTGGGGGTGGGTGAAGCAGAGATCGTGGGGGTGGGTGAGTCGGAGATCGTGGGGGGTGGGTGAGTCGGAGATCATGGGGGGGTGAAGCAGAGATCGTGGGTGTGGGTGAGTCGGAGATCGCGGGGGTGGGTGAGTCAGAGATCGTGGGGGTGGGTGAAGTAGAGATCGTGGGGGTGGGTGAGTCGGAGATCGTCAGGGCGGGTGAGTCAGTGATCGTGGGGGTGGGTGAGTCAGAGATCGAGGGGGTGGGTGAGTCAGAGAACGTGGGGGTGGGTGAAGTAGAGATCATGGGGGTGGGTGAGTCAGAGATCGTGAGGGGTGGGTGAAGCAGAGATCGTGGGGGTGGGTGAAGCAGAGATCGTGGGGGTGGGTGAGTCGGAGATCATGGGGGTGGGTGAGTCGGAGATCGTGGGGGTGGGTGAGTCGGAGATCGTGGGGGTGGGTGAGTCGGCGATCGTGGGGGGTGGGTGAAGCAGAGATCGTGGGGGTGGGTGAGTTGGAGATTGTGGGGGTGGGTGAAGCAGAGATCGTGGGGGGTGGGTGAGTCGGAGATCGTGGGGGGTGGGTGAGTCGGAGATCGTACGGGGGGGTGAGTCGGAGATCGTGGGGGTGGGTGAAGCAGAGATCGTGGGGTGGGTGAAGCAGAGATCGTGGGGGTGGGTGAAGCAGAGATCGTGGGGGTGGGTGAGTTGGAGATCGTGGGGGGTGGGTGAGTCGGAGATCGTGGGGGTGGGTGAGTCGGAGATCGTGGGGGTGGGTGAGTCGGAGATCGTGGTGGTGGGTGAAGTCGAGATCGTTGGGGTGGGTGAGTCGAAGATCGTGGGGGTGGGTGTGTCGGAGATCATGGGGGTGGGTGAGTTGGGGAACTTGGGGGTGGGTGAGTCACAGATCATGGGTGTGGGTGATGCAGAGATCGTGGGGGTGGGTGAGTCAGAGATCGTGGGGGTGGGTGAGTCGGAGATCGTGGGGGTGGGTGAGTCGAAGATCTTGGGGGTGGGTGAAGCAGAGATCGTGTGGGGTGGTGAGTCGGAGATCGTGGGGGTGGGTGAAGCAGAGATCGTGTGGGGTGGTGAGTCGGAGATCGTGGGGGTGGGTGAGTCGGAGATCGTGGGGGTGGGTGAAGCAGAGATCGTGTGGGGTGGTGAGTCGGAGATCGTGGGGGTGGGTGAACCGGAGATCGTGGGGGTGGGTGAGTCGGAGATCGTGGGGGTGGGTGATGCAGAGATCATGGGGGTGGGTGAGTCGGAGATCGTGGGGGTGGGTGAGTCAGAGATCATGGGTGTGGGTGAGTCGGAGATCACGGGGGTGGGTGAGTCAGAGATCGTGGGGGTGGGTGAAGTAGAGATCGTGGGGGTGGGTGAAGCAGAGATCGTGGGGGTGGGTGAAGCAGAGATCGTGGGGGTGGGTGAAGCAGAGATCGTGGGGGTGGGTGAGTTGGAGATCGTGGGGGGTGGATGAGTCGGAGATCGTACGGGTGGGTGAGTCGGAGATCGTGGTGGTGGGTGAAGTAGAGATCGTTGGGGTGGGTGAGTCGGAGGTCGTGGGGGTGGGTGTGTCGGAGATCGTGGGGGTGGGTGAGTCGGAGATCATGGGTGTGGGTGAAGTGGAGATCGTGCGGGTGGGTGAAGCAGAGATCGTGGGGGTGGGTGAATCGGAGATCGTGGGTGTGGGTGAAGTGGAGATCGTGGGGGTGGGTGAGTTGGAGATCGTGGGTGTGGGTGAGTCAGAGATCATGGGGGTGGGTGAGTCGGAGATCGTGGGGGTGGATGAGTCGGAGATCGCAGGGGTGGGTGAAACAGAGATCGTGGGATGGGTGAGTCAGAGATCATGGGGGTGGGTGAGTCAGTGATTGCGGGGTGGGTGAGTCGGAGATCGTGGGGGGTGGGTGAGTCAGAGATCGTGGGGGTGGGTGAAACAGAGATCGTGGGGGTGGGTGAGTCGGAGACCGTGGGGGTGGGTGAGTCGGAGATTGTGGGGGTGGGTGAGTCGGAGATCGTGCGGGTGGGTGAAGTAGAGATCGTGGGGGTGGGTGAGTTGGAGATCGTGGGGGTGGGTGAGTCAGAGATCGTGGGGGTGGTTGAGTCAGTGATCGTAGGGGTGGGTGAGTCAGAGATCGTGGGGGTGGGTGAAGTAGAGATCGTGGGGATGGGTGAGTCGGAGATCGTCAGGGCGGGTGAGTCAGTGATCGTGGGGGTGGGTGAGTCAGAGATCGAGGTGGTGGGTGAGTCAGAGAACGTGGGGGTGGGTGAAGCAGAGATCGTGGGGGTGGGTGAGTCAGAGATCGTGGGGGGTGGGTGAAGCAGAGATCGTGGGGGTGGGTGAAGCAGAGATCGTGGGGGTGGGTGAGTCGGAGATCGTGGGGGTGGGTGAGTCGGAGATCGTGGGGGTGGGTGAGTCGGAGATTGTGTGGATGGTTGAGTCGGAGATCGTGGGGGGTGGGTGAGTCAGAGATCGTGGGGGTGGGTGAAGTAGAGATCGTGGGGGTGGGTGAGTTGGAGATCGTGGGGGTGGTTGAGTCAGTGATCGTAGGGGTGGGTGAGTCAGAGATCATGGGTGTGGGTGATGCAGAGATCGTGGGGTTGGGTGAGTCGGAGATCGTGGGGGTGGGTGAGTCGGAGATCGTGGGGGTGGGTGTGTCGAAGATCTTGGGGGTGGGTGAACCGGAGATCGTGGGTGTGGGTGAGACGGAGATCGTGGGGGTGGGTGAAGCAGAGATCGTGTGGGGTGGGTGAACCGGAGATCGTGGGGGTGGGTGAACCGGAGATCGTGGGGGTGGGTGAGTCGGAGATCGTGGGGGTGGGTGAACCGGAGATCGTGGGGGTGGGTAAGTCAGAGATCGTGGGGGTGGGTGAAGCAGAGATCATGGGGGTGGGTGAGTCGGAGATCGTGGGGGTGGGTGAGTCGGTGATCATGGGGGTGGGTGAAGCAGAGATCGTGGGGGTGGGTGTGTCGGAGATTGCGGGGGTGGGTGTGTCAGAGATTGTGGGGAGTGGGTGAAGCCGAGATCGTGGGGGTGGGTGAAGCAGAGATCGTGGGGGTGGTTGAGTCGGAGATCGTGGGGGTGGGTGAGTCGGAGATCGTGGGGTTGGGTGAGTCCGAGATCGTGGGGGTGGGTGAGTCGGAGATTGTGGGGGTGGGCGAGTCGGAGATCGTGGCGGTGGGTGAGTCGGAGATCGTGGGGGTGGGTGAGTCGGTGATCGTGGGGGTGGGTGAAGCAGAGATCGTGGGGGTGGGTGAGTCGGAGTTCGTGGGGGTGGGTGAGTCGGAGATCGTAGTGGTGGGTGAGTCGGAGATCGTGGGGGTGGGTGAAGCAGAGATCGTGTGGGGTGGTGAGTCGGAGATCGTGGGGGTGGGTGAACCGGAGATCGTGGGGGTGGGTGAGACGGAGATCGTGGGGGTGGGTGAAGCAGAGATCGTGGGGTTGGGTGAGTCGGAGATCGCGGGGGTGGGTGAGTCAGAGATCGTGGGGGTGGGTGAAGTAGAGATCGTGGGGGTGGGTGAGTCGGAGATCGTCAGGGTGGGTGAGTCAGTGATCGTGGGGGTGGGTGAGTCAGAGATCGAGGGGGTGGGTGAGTCAGAGAACGTGGGGGTGGGTGAAGCAGAGATCATGGGAGTGGGTGAGTCAGAGATCGTGGGGGGTGGGTGAAGCAGAGATCGTGGGGGTGGGTGAAGCAGAGATCGTGGGGGTGGGTGATTCGGAGATCGTGGAGGTGGGTGAGTCGGAGATCGTGGGGGTGGGTGAGTCGGAGATCGTGGGGGTGGGTGAGTCGGAGATCGTGGGGGTGGGTGAGTCGGAGATCATGGCGGGTGGGTGAAGCCGGAGATCGTGGTGGTGGGTGAGTTGGCGATCGTGGGGGTGGGTGAGTCGGCGATCGTGGGGGGTGGGTGAAGCAGCGATCGTGGGGGTGGGTGAGTTGGAGATTGTGGGGGTGGGTGAAGCAGAGATTATGGGGGTGGGTGAAGCAGAGATCATGCGAGTGGGTGAAGCAGAGATCGTGGGGGTGGGTGAGTTGGAGATTGTGGGGGCGGGTGAAGCAGAGATCGTGGGGGGTGGGTGAGTCGGAGATCGTGGGGCTGGGTGAGTCGGAGATCGTGGGGGTGGGTGAGTCGGAGATCATGGGGGTGGGTGAGTCGGAGATCATGAGGGTGGGTGAGTTGCAGATCGTGGGGGGTGGGTGAGTCGGAGATCGTGCGGGTGGGTGAGTCGGAGATCGTGGTGGTGGGTGAAGTAGAGATCGTTGGGGTGGGTGAGTCGAAGATCATGGGTGTGGGTGAATTGGAGATCGTGCGGGTGGGTGAATCAGAGATCGTGGGGGTGGGTGAGTCGGAGATCGTGGGGGTGGGTGAGTCGGAGATTGTGGGGGTGGGTGAGTCAGAGATCGTGGGGGTGGGTGAAGTAGAGATCGTGGGGGTGGGTGAGTTGGAGATCTTGGGGGTGGGTGAGTCAGAGATCGTGGGGGTGGTTGAGTCAGTGATCGTAGGGGTGGGTGAGTCGGAGATCGTGGGGGTGGGTGAGTCGGAGATCGTGGGGGTGGGTGAGTCGGGGATCTTGGGGATGGGTGAGTCGGAGATCATGGGTGTGGGTGATGCAGAGATCGTGGGGGTGGGTGAGTCGGAGATCGTGGGGGTGGGTGAGTCGGAGATCGTGGGGGTGGGTGAGTCGAAGATCTTGGGGGTGGGTGAACCGAAGATCGTGGGGGTGGGTGAAGCAGAGATCGTGGGGGTGGGTGAGTCAGAGATCGCGGGGGTGGGTGTGTCAGAGATTGTGGGGGGTGGGTGAAGCCGAGATCGTGGGGGTGGGTGAAGCAGAGATCCTGGGGGTGGTTGAGTCGGAGATCGTGGGGGTGGGTGAGTCGGAGATCGTGGGGGTGGGTGAGTCCGAGATCGTGGGGGTGGGTGAGTCCGAGATCGTGGGGGTGGGTGAGTCGGAGATCGTGGCGGTGGGTGAGTCGGAGATCGTGGGGGTGGGTGAGTCGGTGATCATGGGGGTGGGTGAAGCAGAGATCGTGGGGGTGGGTGAGTCGGAGTTCGTGGGGGTGGGTGAGTCGGAGTTCGTGGGGGTGGGTGAGTCGGAGATCGTAGGGGTGGGTGAGTCGGAGATCGTGGGGGTGGGTGAAGCAGAGATCGTGTGGGTGGGTGAGTTGGGGATCGTGGGGGTGGGTGAAGCATAGATCGTGGGGGTGGGTGAGTTTGCGGGGTGTGGTGGGACTCAGTGATCACGGGGTGGAGGTTGTGTGACGTCAGATATTGCGGGCGGTGGGTGACTCGGAGATCGTGGCCCGGGGGGTGGGTGGAGTCGGAAAACGCGGCTAAGTGTGGGGAGCCAGAGATCATGAGGCAGGGGTGGGTGGAAATCGTGGGGGTTTGGGGAGTTGGAATTCGCGGGTGTTCGGGCATTCAGAGTTCACAGGGTGGTGGGGGGAGTTGGAAATCACAGGGTGTGGGGGGAGTCAGAGATTGTGGGATGGGTGGGTGTAATCAGAGATGACGGTGGCGGGTGGGTGAGTTGGAGATCGCGGGGGGTAGGGGAGTCGGAAATCGTGGCGGGTTCAGGGAGTCGGAGATCGCAAGGGGGTGGGGGAGTTGGAGATCACAGAGGGAGCCGGAGTTTGCGAAGGGGTTGGGGGAGTTGGAGATCACGGGGGAGAATCGGAGATCGCGGGGGGAGTTGGAGAGCGGTTGGGGTGGCTGGGGGGGAGTCGGAGATAGCTGGGGGGTTGTGGAGTTGGAGATCGTTGGAGGAGCTGAAGATTGTATGGGCTTTGGTGAGACCATACCTGCAGTACTGTGCACAGTTTTGGTCTTCTTATTTGAGAAAGGATATACTTGCCTTAGAGGCGGTGCAATGAAGGTTCACTAGATTGATCCCTGGATGAGAGGGTTGTCCTATGAGGAGAGATTGAGTAGATCGGGCCTATACTCCCTGGAATTTAGAAGAATGAGAGGTGATCTCATTGAAACATGTAAGATTCTGAGGGGAATTGACATGATAGATGCTGAGAGGTTGTTTCCCCTGGCTGGAGAGTCTAGAACTAGTGGGCATAGTCTCAGGATAATGGGTAGGCCATTTAAGACTGAGATGAAGAGGAATTTCTTCACTCAGAGGGTTGTGAATCTTTGGAATTCTCTACCCCAAAGGGCTGAGAACGTTCAGTCATTGAGTATATTCAAGGCTGAGCTACATAGATTTTTGGTTCTAGGGGATTCAAGGGATATGGGGATCGGGCAGGAAAGTGGAGTTGAGGTTGAAGATCAGCCATGATCTTATTGAAGGGTGGAGCAGGCTCGGAGGGCCAATTAGCCGTCTCCTGCTTCTAATTCTTCTGTTCTAATGTTGGGGTGGGTGGGTGAGGGGGGGGGGTGGTATTGGCAGATCGCGAGTGTGTAAAGTGGTAAGCTTGTTAGACGTGGAGGAAACATGCCTGCTCCTCCTGGCCCACAAGCAGCACTTACCTCATGGATCGGCCCTGCTCACTTCCTTTTACCTGCCGGGTCTCCTGAACCTCGAAATACCCGGCCTCCATGGGTTAAAAATAAAAATCCTTTTAAAATGGAGGCACATAACTTCCTTAAAAGATTTTACTGACCAACCCGCTTCCTGAGAGTGGATTGGTCACCTGCCCCTCCTGACCCCCAGTGGGCGGTATGTGGGCAAGTTTAAGATTTTTAAAAAAATTACCTCCCACCTGCCCCAGCCCACTGGTCCTTCGGGGATAAAATTCCCCCTTTAGCATTTTCTCAGTTCAGAGGAGAATCCCAGAATATATTATGCCCAGAATTGGCAAGTTACTGAAAATGCTCTGTGTATTCTAAAATGTGAGGTGCTGTTGATAGAGAAAGGGCCCAGCAACTATTCAGTTACTGCTTCTAGCCAAACACCTTCCACTGATGAAGCAGGCATCAATTAGTCCATCGTGTCTACACACAGACGGCAAGTCTGTCCCACCGCTTATGAGATGGAATGCCACATGTGTCACATCACTAAACTAAAAACAAAAGAAAAGCACAACATAGAGCTCTTCAAATCCAATAACATGGTCAGGTACAATGATGTCAGAGCAAAATCCAAATGCTCTGGAGCAAGGCGGTTTTATTTTAATATTCGGTAAATCCATCTCTCACATGACAAGCCAACTTTTGACTTCCTTCACTCATTCTCAGGATGTGGGCATCACTTGCAAGGCCGGCGTTTACTGCCCATCCATAGTTACCCTGAGAAGGTGGTAGTGGACCTTTCACTTGAACCGGTTTGATACAACAGAATGTCTTGCTAGGCCACTTCAGAGGGCAGTTAAGAGTCAACCATGTTGGTGTGGAATTGGCGTCACATATAGGCCAGACTGAGTAAGGGTGGGAGGTTTCCTTCCTTAAAGGACGTTAGAGAACAAGTTGGGTTTTTATGACAATCCAACAGCTTCATGGTCACTTTTGCTGATACCAGCTTTTTATTTCTAGAGCTTTTTTTAAAATTAATTCAAATTCTTAATCTCTCATGGTGGCATTTGAACTCACACACTTTGTGTTATCAGTCCAGGCCTGGATGACTCAAATGAGGCAGGTAAGACCCCACTTTTCATGTCAATCAGTGCTGCCACTATTACTTCCTCAACCTACCTACAAATCATGGGTGGTACAGATTGGGAGGCAATCCTTTCCAGTGCTACTTAACTGCAGTAAAAGTGGAAGCTGGAAGCAGGTCTGGCCCTCATTTTTACTTGACTCATACTTGACTGGGTTTTGAGCCTTAAGGCTTAACTTCAACTCCCTGATCTGGGGATACTCTTTAAATTTAAAATTTTTCCAACACTGAAATAAGCTGCTGTGTTGATCTCTCGATGTATATGACTGGTAGTTTTATTTCTTGACTATTCATTCACTTATATCATCTGTATATATAAACGGATCGTTCTTTCTGTCTGTCTGTCCTTCTGTCTGTCCTTCTGTCTGTCCTCGGGTGTGCGTCTGTCCGGCTATGCGCTCGAAAGTTATACAGTGTACCTACGCGCACGTTACCTCCGAAGAAAGCTTACGCTTCCGGGACGCTCGTAAGCATATTTACTTTTCAGTCGCACGAAAATTGTTCGTGCCTTATGCAAAAAACCTTCAAAATTAAACTCATTATCTGCTAGCATTGATTGACTGACGTCAAGGTTCGACCAATCCTGTGCCGTCACGATTGACCAATCCTACAGTACGGTCCCCTGATGGTCGGTGTGTGTGTGTGTGGGCGGGACTAATCATTTTCATCTCAGGGATCTGGCAGCCATTGTTTCACTGCCATGACGTCAGCTTCCAGCTCAAACTACTTTGATCATCCAGCTTTGAAAAAGTTAGTATCTCTTTTAAAAATAACATAAGATTTACCAAAAATGTTTTATAAGTACTTTCACTTTCATCTTTCAAGGTATTAAAAGGTAGAAATGTTGCCCGGCAGCAGATTCACACAGGGAGAGACAGGGCCTGAAAGCCCTTTGATCATCCAGCTTTGAAAAAGTTAGTTTCTCTTTTAAAAATAACATAAGATTTACCAAAAACCTTTTATAAGTACTTTCACTTTCATCTTTCAAGGTATTAAAAGGTAGAAATGTTGCCCGGCAGCAGATTCACAAAGGGACACAGACAGGGCCCTAAAGCCTGGGACTCGATTTAAAAAGTTGCCCGGCAGCAGATTCACAGAGGGACACAGACAGGGCCCAAAGCCTGGCACTCGATTTAAACCGCCCGGCCCAAAACAGCCCTGGCAAAGCTGGGCTCCCCCCAACTAGTCTTAGTATGAATGAGCTGGTAGACAGCTGTAATGGCATATTGACCCACATCCTGTGCACATATCAGGGACTAGGATAAAAAGTTGCCATCATTCATTGTTTGCTTATAGAGAAGACTCCAAGAATCTAGAGGGTCCTCAGCATTTGAATTGCTATAGAGGCCAAGGGCACAGTCCATAAACACTAAGCAGAGAGCTGTGGTCAGAGAAGGCCAATGTAGTCAGGTATGTACTCAAATTGAGGGACGACCTGGGCCATCAGAGAAGTTGGACTTATGCCAATAATTTATCATATAATGAGTTGTCAGACTGAATAGCTGAAGACTATTACACACGGGAGATGAATGGTGCAGGAAAATTCAAAGATCGAGTCAGCTAGTTGGTTTCTCCAAAACACCTCTGAACAGACCATTCAGAGACCTTGCTATTCAGGAGTCTCATTTGTCACAGTATGCAGTCCATACATGTTAACCACAGTATTGCACAAAGTTTTTATAAATAATAATCGTGGACTGGGCTATGTTTTTCTGCAAGCCCTGGTGGTGGTTCCAGGAAAATGGGACAATCAAAAACCTGACAGTAGTGACTTTTCAGTGTTATCGCTAAGTGCAAAATCAGGCTACTGTATGGATCACACTTCTCCCAGCTACTGCCAAGGAGAAAATCAAACCTAATATCATCGCTAAGCTTAATTTTCCAATTTCCCCTCTGTTTCTGCCGTTGTACCAAAGAGGTGCCTGTGGTCTCCTCATGCTGTTTCATATAACATTCTTCGTGCCACACTTTAAATAGAGAGGGGTGATAAATAAGCATTTTATAATGATATACATTGAAAATGTTCATTATGTGACATTGTGGCGGAGCCACCAAAGGACTCAGAGCGGTTGCACATAATTCCTTTAACAGCAATGTAGTTACTGTCTGTACCTGTACCTTTAATTACATTGTTTGACTGTACAATGCCTAGTTACCTTTACAGCACGGTTTCAACGTGATGACGTCATGCCGTTAGTCACGTGATGCCCCAATGGCGGGAAGAATGTGATAACGTCATGACGTCAGTCTCCTGACCAGAGGATCAGTCCTCGTGGAGCCCTCAAGGAGAGTAGACCTGTTATTGATGTGTTCCAGCAGTTTCCAGTTTAAACTTGTTTGGTTTCATTAAAGTTCATTAATTTAATTACCTGAGTCGAACTCAGTCTTTTTGATAGGAACCTCCGTTCCTACATTGGTGACCCCGACTTCTACGAACGATTTTCGTGGAAGATTTGACATGGACACGAACGCCGTCACGCTGAAACTGCCACAGTTCTGGGAGCAACAACCAGACGCCTGGTTCATCCAGGCTGAAGCCCAGTTCGTCATTCGGAACATCATTGCGGATCAGACCCGTTATTATTACGTGGTCTCCGCCCTCGACAGCGCAACTGCATCACGGATCATCAGCCTCATCAGTAGTCCTCCTACTGACAGCAAGTATGATGCAATTAAGGCACGGTTGCTTCAGGTTTTCGGGCTATCAAAGTCGGAGCATGCTCGCCGGCTCATCACGCTGCCCGGCCACGAGGACTCCAAACCGTCCGAGCTCATGAGCCAAATGCCCATGCTCTTGGGTGCTGAACCTGAATGTTTCATCTTCCGGGAGCTTTTCCTCTATCAACTGCCTGAACAGGTTCAGGCTGCCCTAGCCAGCTCCGACATTATTGACTACGCCAAGCTTGCGGCTGAAGCCGGTAAGATTTTCACGGTTACCCAGCAGTGTTGCGTGGCCACGAGGTGCCCACCCCCCACAGACGTGATCCCGGCTTCTCCTACAGTGGGCTGGTCCTCCTACCACACCCGTTTTGGCGCGAAAGCACGATGCTGCCATTCCCCCTGCAGTTTTTCGCCCCCAAAAAAAACCAAGAAGGCGCAGGCGGCGTCCCTGGCAATGGATGACCAAGTCTAACGGGCATTCCGCAGTGGCGATGGCCGTTGGTTCTACGGGGAAATTCCTCTATATCACCGATTCCCTCTCAGGCAGCCGTTTCCTTTGTGACACCGGGGCGCAGTGTAGCATTCTACCTGCGTCAAAGCTCGACATGCAGACTGGGAACCTCGGTTTTTCCCTCGTAGTGGCTAATGGCGCAGCTATTCGAACGTTCTGAAAGCGGCGGGTCGAAGTCTGTTTCGGCGGTCAGCGCTTCTTTTGGGATTTCGTCATGGCTACAGTCTCACAGCCTATCCTAGGGGCAGATTTTCTGTGTGCCAACAGCCTACTAGTCGATGTCCAGCACCGCCAGCTGATCAACGCGGCCACCTTCCACTCCATTCCGTGCTTCCGCGGTACCTCCGTGGCGCGCTCCATTGCCTGTGCTTTCCCTCCTCCAGATGACTTCACGCGGCTCCTCGGGGAGTTTCCGGAGCTGACAAGGCCCACCTTCTCCTCTTCGGCGACGAAACATGGTGTTGAACATCACATCACCACTACTGGCTCCCCGGTTTATGCGCAGGCTGGAAGGCTCGAACCCGGCAAGCTTGCAGCTGCGAAGGCGGAGTTCACCACAATGCAGCGGCTCAGCATCATTAGGTGTTCGAAGAGTCCCTGGTCTTCGCCTCTCCACATCGTGCCAAAACCAGGCGGCAGCTGGCGGCCATGCGGTGACTACCGACGCCTCAACGGCGCCACCACTCCAGATCGGTACCCGATCCTGCATATCCAGGACTTCTCGGCCCACTTGGCGGGAAATTCTATCTTCTCTAAAGTCGACCTCGTCCGTGGATATCACCAGGTTCCAGTGCACCCACAAGACGTCCTGAAAACTGCAGTCATCACCCCTTTTGGCCTCTTTGAGTTCCTGCGGATGCCGTTTGGCTTAAAGAACGCAGCACAGGCGTTCCAGCGTTTAATGGACTCCGTTCTTCGAGACCTGCCTTTCCTTTTCGTCTACCTTGACGACATACTCATCGCCACTGCCAGCAAGGAGGAGCACATCTCCCATTTGCGTTCCCTCTTTACGCGCCTCAGCCAACACGGTTTAATCATCAACCCGGCCAAGTGCCAGTTCAGCCTGCAACAAATCGACTTCCTGGGACATCGCATAACATCGGACGGCGCCGTCCCTTTGGCGACGAAGGTCGAGGCGGTTACTTCTTTCTCGCGGCCGTCGACAGTCAAGGCCTTGCAGGAGTTCCTGGGGATGGTCAACTTCTACTGCCGTTTCGTCCCAAAGGCGGCTCAACTCATGCAACCCTTGTTCGGGGCCCTCAAGGGCAAGTCCGGTAAAGATCCAATCAGCTGGACAGCTGAAATGATCCAGGCATTCGGCGACACCAAGAACGCTTTGGCCAACGCAACCATGCTGGCGCACCCACTTCCAGGTGCTACTATTGCCCTTACCACCGACGCGTCAGACTACGCCATCGGTGCAGTGCAAGAGCAGTGGGTCAACGGCACGTGGCAACCGCTGGTGTTTTTCAGCCATCAATTGCGAAAAAATGAAAAAAAGTACAGCACCTTCGATAGGGAACTACTGGCCCTTTTCCTCGCCATTCGCCATTTCTGGTTTTTATTGGAGGGGCGCCCCTTCACGGCTTTTGTTGACCACAAACCCCTTACGTTAGCCATGGCCAAGACCACCGAACCGTGGTCCGCTTGTCAACAACGTCACTTGATGTTCATTTCCAAATTTACCACGGACATTCAACATGTGTCTGGTAAGGACAACCTGGTGGCAGATTGCCTCTCCCGTGCGACGGTCCACGCGGTGCACCTGGGAATCAACTACACCCTCATGGCGGCAGATCAGGTTTCGGATTCGGAGGTCCAATCATATAGAACCATTCCCTCTAGCTTCCAAGCGACCGACGTCATCTTCCAGGCCGTAGGTGCCACGCTCCTTTGCGACGTTTCCATGGTAGTTCCTCATCCCATCGTGCCAGTCGCATGGCGCCGGAGGCCTTTTGATGCCATACACGGGTTGTCGCACCCAGGGATGAAGGCTTCGCAATGGCTTATGACAGCCAAGTTCGCCTGGAAAGGTATGCACATCGATGTCCGTGACTGGGCTAATACCTGCGTCGTATGCCAGAAGGCCAAAGTCCAGTATCATGTCAAGGCTCCAGTGGCTGCGTCCACTGTTCCAGAGCGTCGTTTCGACCACGTGCATGTGGACCTCGTGGGGCCGCTTCCGCCTTCTCAGGGTGATACTCATCTCCTCACCATAGTGGACCGTACCACTAGGTGGCCAGGGGCAATTCCTTTGGTTTCCACCACGTCGGCAGACGTCGCTAGAGTTTTCATCTCCTGTTGGGTTGCCCGTTTCGGGGTACCGGCGGACATCTCCTCTGACCGCTGGCCACAATTTTCCTCAGATCTTTGGAACGCTGTGGCTCAGGGGCTCGGTACCAAACTTCATCGCACCACCGCCTATCATCCACAGGCAAACGGCCTTTGCGAGCGATTCCACAGGTTGCTCAAAGTCTCTCTTCGGGCTAGTCTTCAAGGCGCAGGATAGGTGGACAGACTCCCATGGGTCCTGTTGGGTCTCCGTACGGCGCCCAAAGATGATCTGCAATTGTCTTCGGCTGAACTCGTCTATGGCCAGCCGCTCCATGTACCAGGAGATTTCCTCCCTTCTCCCACAGAGCCATGGTCCGCCTCCCGGCAACTCGTTCACCACCAAGAAGCGGCCAGATGCTTTGCTCCGATACCTACGTCCAATCACGGTTTGCAGGCCTCCTACATGCCACCGGGACTGAAGAATGCGGAGTATGTCTTCATCCACCACGACGCTCACCGGGATCCGCTCAAGCCCACTTACACTGGTCCTTTCCGCGTCATCGAACCAGGAGACAAATCCTTTTTGGTCGACGTTGGAGGGAAACCGGATCACATCTCGGTGGACCGCTTGAAGCCAGCTCAGCTGGACCTGGACCACCCTGTCGTAGTCGCTCAACCACCCAAATGCGGCTGACCGCCCGTTGCCGCCGCACCTGATCAACCAAAGCCGCCTGACAACTCGACCGCGCTCGCCGCGCCTACTCAGCCGCCACCGACTGCCAACTCGACCACCGGTCGTCAACTTCCTCTACCAAGGTATCGAAGATGATCGGATAGGCTCGTCAGGCCTCCTCCTCGCCTCACCTTTTCTGTTCAAGACAATTCTGGGGGGGCGCATGTGGTGGAGCCACCAAAGGACTCAGAGCGGTTGTACATAATTCCTTTAACAGCAATGTAGTTACTGTCTGTGCCTGTACCTTTAATTACACTGTTTGACTGTACAATGCCTAGTTACCTTTACAGCACGGTTTCAACGTGATGATGTTATGCCGTTAGTCACGTGATGCCCCAATGGCAGGAAGAACGTGATGACGTCATGACGTCAGTCTCCTGACCAGAGGATCAGTCCTCGTGGAGCCCTCAAGGAGAGTCGACCTGTTATTGATGTGTTCTAGCAGTTTCCAGTTTAAACTCGTTTGGTTTCATTAAAGTTCATTAATTTAATTACCTGAGTCGAACTCAGTCTTTTTGATAGGAACCTCCGTTCCTACAACATGTTGAATCACTTGATTTACTGACTTGATGTAGCATGGTTCTTTTAAAGAGAGGCTGTTCCGTATTGATTCTCTGCTAAGCTCCTCTTAACTCATTTATTACTGGCCCCTAAAACGTGATAATATCAGTATGATCATTTTTCAAACATAATTATTTCTTAACCAAATGCATAATTCCACACTAATTGCTATTATTCAGTTGCTTCATGGGACTGCACAACAATTTTTCCTCCCAGCGCAAGACTGTAGCTTTCTAACAAATACACCATGCTGTGCCATCAGACAGTTGAGCATAGCAACTAGACAGTTGATTATATCTAACGATAGACAAGTAAAGAATTTCTGCGAGTTGCCCTCATTTGTTTGAAAGTGACTGGAACCTGGGTCTGGTATACATTCTTTACATACTGTGGAGTATAGTTAAGAGCTGCTATATTTAATTTTTTTTTCTGAAAATAGAGTTTAAAATGAACTATTTTACATCAAGAAATACCATCGCTGTCAATTATTTTTGCTGTTGAATGAGAAAATCTCTGTGCTGCATTGAATCTTTACTTTGTTCTGATTCAGTTGTTTGTAACACCCGTAACTGGAATAACCTCTCACATTGTTATTGCAATTCCTTTTCACCATTTGAATAGTTACCCTATTTTTAGTATCCATGGTTAAAATGTTTAGTAATACATTCCAATATTCCTTTTTTCTTTTGACCTATTCGGTAAATGGACAAAAATCACTGGGGTGGAAAACGTGCTGTGCAATATTCATACTAATGTGTTAAATGTTTTTTTGTCCACTATTTTAACAAAGATATCAACCCATTTAACTTACAGAGATTGAGACACATTATCACCTTAGTTACAATAGTGGTTAGAGGGACTTCATACACATGTGCTAATGCATTCATTCCTATGTGATCTGAGTCCCAATGCAGTTCATTATGGTGAAGAACTTGGCAGCAAAGGTTCTGGAACTCTGAGCGATACCACCTCAAGTCTGCATGTAGGACTGTGGCTTGTTGATTAAAAAAGCCTTCAGATTGATTTAAAAAGAGCAATTTCTGTTACTAATTACAGAGGCAGATCAATATACTAGGCTTAATATTTTATTAATGATACCTTTTCATACAGCAATTTCTTTCTTTACCCTTTCTTTCTTTGTCTGAAGGACGTGGTTCAACAGGGCAGATCTGCAGGATCTTGACCAAGTGACTGAGTCTGACTTTGCCCTCAGCCAATGTACACACACACACAGGCAAGAACAGGTACCCTGGTTGATTTTTTCCCTTGATAATTCTGGGGACATAAAGACCAATTGCAGACCCTCAACAGAATGGGGTGGATTTCCATGGTGGTTCTCCCAATCCTCCAGCATAAATTCAGCGGAAGAGCCACGGAAGCTTTTGTGATTCATGAAGGCGCTGGAAGAAGCCGGCAGGGTGATGTGGCTGCAATCAATGAGCCCCTGGATTTGGAGGAATCCTGTAATCTGGGCAAACCCCAGAGACCCATCCTGCTGCTTCTGGATGTCCATGGGAAAAGTAGCATTAGTCACCTGCTAATGCAAGCATTAAATACAGACTGGCCGATATTAACCAATATCCCCTATGGTAGCCTGGAAGGAGCCAGAGACAAAGCAGTTGAGAGCTGCAGTGACCTTGACTGCAACAGGCAATACTGTGCTAACTGTGGCAGTTGGTCATAGGTCTTCCTGCAAGAGGTGGCACAGCGTTGTGACAGCCCTCTAGAGAAACATTGCCTCACTGCTCCTCAAAGAAACGTATATTGCCTTGAGCCTATATATTGCTTTGGAAGGGTAAGAGTTCCTCAGAGCATGCTTCCCTGCTGCTCCCTGTGCTCCTTCCTCCTAAGTCTCCTGCTCTTCGGGCTCTTAACAGATTGGGATTGCCAGAAGGATTCCCATGATGAAAATAGTATGTTGCCAGAAGTCCCTTAAGAATTGAGAATGTTCGACCGACACTACAAGCACGTTGAAATTGTTTAAGTAGCCAAAAACCACAATGCAATAGAAGCAAAATATCTCCCACAACTTTCCAGCATTTCATCTGACAAAATCTGAGGACCCCTTTAAACACCACTGCAATCCAGCGGGATGTAGACAGAACTCACTGTTGAGTTAATAAGAAGTATGAAGCCTGCAGATAGACATTTTAGGATTATAAAGGATTATATAGGAGCCAAATCAGCAATTCCATTTGAAATGCCACAGCACGCTGGGCAAGATGTGCACCCATTGGAGAAGAGAGCTGACGTCAACAAATTCAAGGTGGTCAGCTCATTAATATAATTAGCATACGCTCCCTGTAATTGGCAAGGGGGGATTTCAGGAAGACAGCAATTCAAGGGCTGCTGCTTCCATTTGAAGACGGATAGCTTTTGATACAGAAATAGCAACACTTTTGGGCTGCAGAGGGGTGCTGAAGTGAATGTTCTGCTAAAAGCAATGCAGCAGAGGAAATTAGTCATACTTGGGGCTAAGGGAAACTTTTATCTGCATTCCAATGTGCATAACAGAAGGAGGTACAGATATGGAAGCTGCCTCTCAGAGTGATGCCACAATCGTCTGACCCAGCCAGTCCCCTCTAAAGGTTGAGGCAGTGTCAGGTTTTGGACAGGAACAACTGAACCAGCACAATATCAGAAATGCTGGCACCAGTTGCAAGGCCATGTTATGAGGTGACGCTAAGAAGTACACGTCAACACTGATCTCATGAGACCCCATTGTCAATGCACTTGACTCTTGAATTTGAACTGTTGTTTTCCCTCCCCTCGCATTCCCTTGGCTTAGCCACTCCTATAAAGGGGCATTCTTGGCTTCTGATTTCCAGGCTTGATGAACTTTCTACATCTGAAACATTAACCCATGCTTTCACTTTTCAGATGCTGATGGATTTGCTGAAAGGCCCAGCATCTCCTGTTTTTATTTCACCTTTTCAGCATTTGCAATTTTTTGTATATCTACACAATACACAAAATATATTACAACTGTGAAAGCAATATACACCCCATCCAAAAACATGCGCCTACTTTTAAAATAGTAATTTTGATTGATAAATGTGTTAATTTAAATACAGCACTAACATTGTATCTAACAAGGAATTATACAAAGGGAAAAATTAATAACCTGAGTGTATTTTCTCCACCAAAAACAAGCCATTCATTGCTTCAGAAACTGACACCGGATATGAGACGTTCATTATTAAAGTTAAATCAAAAAACAATCAAAGGCTTCAATTATACTACACGACTGAACTGAAACCAGAAGACAATGGCCGGAATTTTCACCGTTAGACGTGCTGGCAGCTGGGGAGCCTTGGAGCGCATGGGAAACCGAAAGTTTCAGCAGCGCACTTGTCAGTGGCTTTTTAACAAAGCCACTGCATTAGCATCTGACTTCCGGGTTTCCCGACCAATCAACGTGAGCGAGTATGATGACGGCATGCATGAGTCTATTTCAGCTGAACTATTTAAAGGAACCCTGTGAAGATGAAAGTAGAAGGAGTGTCCAGGTGGGGGAACAGAGGAAGAAACTGCATTAATGGAGTCCCAATGTGGCAAAGCTGCACCATGCTTAAATGATGCTTCCATGGAGCTGATGTTGTGTTCTGTAAGGTCCAGCAAGATAACCTGAGCCCACAGACTTCCCAAGCCGACTCCATCACATCAGTCTTCATACATAGTTACCTTGCAGGTGCACCCATTCCTACCTAATGCGTATCTTCAGCATTCCGATTGATTGCTCGATGACAGTTCTCGTGGTCATGTGGCTTTGATTGTATCTCTCCTGGGCCTCATTGTTCAGGCTCCTAACAGGTGTCATCAGCCATGTCTTCAGAGGGTAGCTCTTGTCCCCAAGGAGCCACCTGCTAACTCTGCTTCGAGATCTGATGAGCTCTGGGAGAGTGGACTGGGGCAGGGTGAAAGCATCATGACAGCTGCCTGGGAATCTTGCACACACCTGTATAATGATCTTTTTGTTGCATACGAGCTGAACATTGATGAACTGGAAGACCTCACGGTTGATGAAGACTCCAGGGTGATCTGGGGTGCCCTGATTACCACATGTATGCAATAGATGACTCCCTGGACCTCTGGGAACCCAGCCAGAGCTGCAAAGCTGAGTGCCTGCTCATTCTCACTGGCCTCATTTGTTGCAAACTGCACACAATTGCCGGCCCTGGCAAACATGGCATTGGCCACCTGAGTGATGCATTTGTGGCAACAGATTGCGAGATTCTGCAGATATCTCCTGCAGATCCCTGGAAGGAGCCAGAGGCGAAAAAATTAAGGGCGGTCATGACATTGACAGCCATTGGCAAAGCGTGCCCAACAGGTCCACTTGGCAGGGGGTCTTCTTCCAGCAGGCTGCAAAGGTCAGCAACCACCTGATGCAATACCCTAAGCCTCCTGAAGCACTGGTGTTCCGACATATCCAGGAAACTGACCCTCTGCCTATATACCCTGTGTTGGGGGTATCGCCTCCTGCGAGCTGCACCCCTATGCTCATCCTCTCCCTCCTGTGGAGCGGCAGGTCGGTGAGGAGAAGACTCCTGCTGCTTCTGTTGGTGCTTCTCCTACTGCTAGTGCTGTTGCTGTTGATGCTCATCTTGGTCCTCATCTGAGGCCCAAGGTAAAGCTGCATAAGCATCACCCATGCTGAAATGATGCTCGACAGATGGAAAGTGTAGATCAGACCCACAAAAATCCAAGGTAGCAGAAATCACCTCCAATGTAGCGGAAATCAGCTGCCAAGTAGTGAAAGCACACTCTCAGAAGCCTTTCACTTAGGCAAGGAAGCAGGTGTGAGATCTGAGTACTTATAGGATTGTTTGCCTGCCATTTTGGTCAGCCACCTCAATTCATGCTGTCGTTTCGTCTTGCTTTCACTGGTGAGTTCCAGGAAGCCCAGAAAACCTGTGCACTCAGAGTTAAAGCTCAAATCTTCAGATAAAACAGCTCCTAATTGCCTCTTAAAAGCTTCTAATTGCCTCTTAACATCCTTCAATTGCCAACCTGCTTATCCCATAGTGGTTTCTTGCATGCAGCCAAAAGCGCTGCAGTTAAAAGCGGAAGTCGATTGGTTGAGCCGGCTTCCCGACCTGCTGTCAGTTTGATCCCTTTTCTTCTTCTTAGGCAGTCCCTCGGAACTGAGGATGACTTGCTTCCACATGAGTTCTCAGGTGACTGATGAGTCCAATGCGGGACCTGCAGTCTCTGTCACAGGTGGGGCAGATGGTGGTTGAAGGGGCGGGTGGGTGGGGCGCTTGGGTTGACGTGCGCTCCTTGCACTGCATGCGCTTGGCTTCCGCTTGCTCCCGGCGAAGAGACTCGAGGCGTTCGGCGCCTTCCCGGATGCTTCTCCTCCACTTTGAGCGGTCTTGGGCCAGGGATTCCCAGGTGTCAGTGGGGATGTTGCACTTTTTCAAGGAGGCTTTGAGGGTGTCCTTGAAGCGTTTCCTCTGCCCACCTGGGGCTCTCTTGCCGTGTCGGAGCTCCGAGTAGAGCCTTTAATCACCCACCTGCTCGCAAACACATTCACTTTTTTCGACAAAAATTCCCCCTAACATTTAAGAAACGTTGGATGCTGTCATGGTGTATTCTCTGGATGGATGAGTTAAGATGAACCGAGTAGCCTGTCTCATCTGTAGCTATTTTCTGATCTTGTTATATAGATCTCTGAACCGAAAAGTAATCCAACTGCCTGAGTGCTAACTAAGAATGAATGTTGAGCCCAAATTGACTTGCAGATTTACCCACATTTCAGGGGGACCTGAACGTAAACAAATACAATTCTTGCTTTGATTGATGGGCTGTTTAGGTCGTGACATTCTACATGCCCACTGTCAATACTCATTTACAAAGTAGTTGCAAAAATACAAGTGACAGCACAAATAAGGCGCCCTCTGCTGTGCAGGCCAATGTATGTGTGCACATACATGCAACAATCTCTGATGGAATGGCTTGCTAATATTTGATACTCCAGCTTGATGGATTGATTGAAAATGAATGAAACTCATCTGGGAGCTCCCCTGATGACTCCGTGTGTAGGTGTACTGCCTGCTGTGTTATTACGTCATATATGCCAGAAAGATCCTCGGCTTGATTTCTCTTGGCCAGCCTCCCATTTTCCACTCTCCATAAAACTGAGCTCACGAAAATCTCTGCTGCCCGCAGCCTAACTTGCACCAAGTCCTGTTCACCAATCATGCTTGTGCTCGCTGACCTACAATTTCTCCCGATCCACACCTCGATTTTAAAATTCTCATTCTCATATTCAAATCCCTCCATGGCCTTGCCCCTCCCTATCTCTGTAACCTCCTCCAGCCCTACAGTCATTTGAGAACTCTGTGTTCCTCCAACTCTGGCCTCTTGTGCATCCCTCACTTCCTTCACCCCACTATTGGAGGCTGTGCCTTCAGCCGTCTAGACCCTAAGCTCTGAAACTTCCGCCACAAATCTCTCTGCCTCTCCACCTCACTCTTCTCTTTTAAGAGGCTTCTTAAAATCTATCACTTCGACCAAGCTTTTAGTCACCTATCCTAATATCTTTCTTTGACTCTGTGTCAATTTTGGTGTTATTACGCTCCTGTGAAGCACGTTTATACATTTTACTACATTAAAGGCACTATATAAAAGCAAATTGTTGTTATTGTTGGTCAATCTATGCTAAATTGTTGAATTTAGCCAGCGTTCCCATCCTGTTTACTGCCCAATAACAAATGCTTTACTGGCCAAAGACAGAATTGGACTCAGCTTTGATATCCTCCCCACACCCATTGTCAAATGCCCTGATGACACTCACAGCTTATACTGGCCAAAAATTACCTGATGGCGGCTGTCGTCATTGCAGCAGCCTGATATTGGAAGTCTCTTCGCCGGTTTACTGCCTAGGGATGCCCAGTAGGTGTCCGTAGCTTGTTGAAGCAATTTAAATTAGGGCAGTAGGCGCATAGGAACACCACCACCGCCAAGTTCCCCTCCAAGTCACACACCACCCTGACTTAGAAGTATATCGCCGATCCTTCATCGTCGCTGGGTCAAAATCCTGGAACTCCCTCCCTAACAGCACTGTGGGAGTACCTTCACCACATGGACTGCAGCGTTCAAGAAGGCAGCTCACCACCACCTTCTCAAGGGCAATTAGAGATGGTCAATAAATGCTGGCCTTGCCAGCGATGCCCACATCCCATAAAAACGAATTTAAAAAAATGAGGCCCAAGGTCCACTATCAGGTGAGCCTTGGGCCTACCTGTTCAGGTGCAGGAATATCTACCCCACAATCTTCACAAGGACTGTGCGGTGGTCACGCCTACCAATGCTATCATGGACAGATGTGTCTGCAACAGGTAGCTTGCTGAGAAGGATGTGAAGTGGGTTATTCCCTCATGTTGATTCCCTGCTCACACAGGCGGCTACGTCCTCAGGACTTAGCCAGCTCGGTCAGTGATGATACTACCAAGCCATTCTTGATGGATATTGAAGTATCCTACCCAGAGTATGTTTTGTGCGTTTGCTTCACTCAGTGCTTCCTCCACGTGGTGTTCAGCAATAGAGATGAGGTGTTGGTGGTAATCAGCATGAAGTTTCCTTGGTCTTGTTTGACCTGAAGCCATCAGATTTTATGGTGTTTGCAGCTAATGTTGAGAACTCTCAGGGCCACTCCCACTCAACTGTATGCCAGTGTGCCCCCCTCTCTAGTATATTATCTGCCAGTGGGACAAGACATGCCCCAGAGTCTGGGGTGTTGGCTGAAAGATATAACTCTGTTAGTTACAGGAGCAAATCCTTCTATTGCAGAACAGCCTGCCAGCACTCACTGTCCATTCAAGCCAGGTGCCAAAATGTGGCCGGTGCCCATGAGGCCATATGCAAGCATGAGTTTGTATTTTCAGAAGATGGGAGGGAAAATTATGTGAATAAAATGAATAGTTTATCAAGACCCTTTAGCCAAACTTGCACTACACAAAAAAAGGTAGTTTAGCTAAATGCAATTGAAATAAGAGTATGTTAGTGGAGGTAACCCACTATCAAATATTTTAATATATTTAATGTCATTTCCTCTTTGGATTGTGTGCATTACTTTGGTAGAATTAACCATGGGCGCTAATTTTAAGGTTCTACTCAACATTTCTTCACAACAGCAAAATTTCTAAGTATGAGGAGATAGGGAAAGGTGGCAGTGCCTTTGGTCAAGGGGAGATGGCAAATATCTAAAAGGAGAGCAATTAAAATGGTGGTACCTATGGAAAAAGTGAACTAAGTTTGCACCGATTCTTCTTTATTTGGTGACATGTCACTAATACAGTTTGCTTTTCATAAAATGCATGTATCCATAATTTAGAATAACGTAAAAATCCATTTTGAATTTTTTTTATCGATTCTGCCCCATTATTTAACAGAATGTTCCATTATACAGCAGTTAAGCTGAAAAATTAAATAAGTTGTTTAGTTACCTGCTGACTCTTTCCCTCTTTGGATCCCATCTATCGCACTCTTTGCTTCCCTGCTCACTGTTTCCCCAAAAGATTTTCTGTGTCCCTTGGCTTTGATGCTTTTTTTAAGCGTTTCCTATAATGAAAAGCTTCCTCCCTAAGGAGATTAAAAGTGTAATAAAATACTTTCTTTTTGTTCTATTCAACTTCTATCAGCTTCTGCTTATCTCTCTGCCTGTTCTTTCATTTGCTTGTCCTCTTTCTTTCAGTACAGTATATCTCTTTTTCTTTTCTGGTTTTCTACCAGGATGATTCATTTCTGCATATTCTTTGTTAGTTCTCCTTCAATCTTGTCTTTACACAAGTTCCATACCAGAACAAAATCTCATCCAAGACAGATTTATAAATTTAAAAAATTGATGGGCAAATCATTACTTTAGAAAGATGCGAATTTTAACAACCAGTCCAATCCTAACACACCGTTTACATAAGAACATAAGAATTAGGAGCAGGAGTAGGCCATATGGCCCTTCGAGCCTGCCCCGCCATTCAATGAGATCCTGGCTGATCTTTGACATCAACTCCACTTTCCCGCATGATCCTCATATCCCTTGATTCCCCTAGAATCCAAAAATCTATCTATCTCAGCCTTGAATATACTCAAAGACTCAGCATCCACAGCCCTCTAGGGCAAAGAATTCCAAAGATTCAAAATCCTCGGAGTGAAGAAATTCCTCCTTACCTCAGTCTTAAATGGCCGACCCCTTATCCTGAGACTATGCCCCCAAGTTCCAGATTCTCCAGCCAGGGGAAACAACCTCTCATTATCTACCCTGTCAATCCCCTTAAGAACCTTATCTGTTTCAATGAGATCACCTCTCATTCTTCTAAACTCCAGGGAGTATAGGCCCATTCTACTCAATCTCTCCTCATAGGACAACCCTCTCAGCCCAGGGATCAATCCAGTGAACCTTCATTGCACCGCCTCCAAGGCACGTATGTCCTTTCTCAGATAAGGAGACCAAAACTGTGCACAGTACTCCAGGTGTGGTCTCACCAAGGCCCTGTACAATTGTAGTAAGACTTCCTTACCCTTGTACTCCAACCCCCTTGCAATAAAGGCCAACATGCCACTTGCCTTCCTAATTGCTTGCTGTACCTGCATGCTAACTTTCTGTGTTTCCTGTACGAGGACATCTAAATCTCTCTGAACACAAACATTTAATAGTTTCTCACCGTTTAAATAATATTCTGTTTTTCGATTCATCCTACCAAAGTGAGTAACCTCACATTTCCTCACATTATGCTCCATCTGCCACCTTAGTGCCCACTTTGCAGGTTCTTTGCGAACTCCTCCCAGCTTACTTTCCTACCTAGCTTTGTATTGTTAGCAACCTTATGTACTCGGGCCCTTCATCTAAGTCGTTTTTCCTTTGATTGATAAGTCTCGTCTTGTCTGAATATTTTACAGGGAACTGTCTGTATTCAGTAGACCAGCATGAACTGAACGAAACAGACTCAGATCTTACTTTGATATTTTAAACATAGACTGTTGTGAAACAGAGAGAGATAGTGTGGGGAGGGCGAGAACCTGGGTCAATGATTCTGGCCTGTAGTGCATATGTGTAGATTGACCAGTGTGTGTACTGATGTCGCACTGATTGGACCAGTGTGTGTACTGATGTCGCACTGATTGGACCAGTGTGTGTACTGATGTCGCACTGATTGGACCAGTGTGTGTACTGATGTCACACTGATTGGACCAGTGTGTGTACTGATGTCACACTGATTGGACCAGTGTGTGCACTGATGTCGCACTGATTAGACTGGTGTGTGTACTGATGTCGCATTGATTGGACCAGTGTGTGCACTGATGTCACACTGATTGGACCAGTGTGTGTACTGATGTCACACTGATTGGACCAGTGTGTGCACTGATGTCGCACTGATTGGACCAGTGTGTGCACTGATGTCGCACTGATTAGACTGGTGTGGGCACTGATGTCGCACTGATTGGACCAGTGTTTTTATTGATGTCGCACTGATTGGACCAGTGTGTGCACTGATGTCGCACTGATTAGACCAGTGTGTGTACTGATGTCGCACTGATTGGACCAGTGTGTGCACTGATGTCGCACTAATTGGACCAGTGTGTGCACTGATGTCGCACTGATTAGACTGGTGTGGGCACTGATGTCGCACTGATTGGACCAGTGTTTTTATTGATGTCGCACTGATTGGGCCAGTGTGTGCACTGATGTCGCACTGATTAGACCAGTGTGTGTACTGATGTCGCACTGATTGGACCAGTGTGTGTACTGATGTCGCACTGATTGGACCAGTGTGTGCACTGATGTCGCACTGATTGGACCAGTGAGTGTACTGATGTCGCACTGATTGGACCAGTGTGTGTATTGATGTCGCACTAATTGGACCAGTGTGGGCACAGATGTCGCACTGATTGGACCAGTGTGTGTACTGATGTCGCACTGATTAGACCAGTGTGTGTACTGATGTCGCACTGATTGGACCAGTGTGTGCACTGATGTCGCACTGATTGGACCAGTGTGTGTACTGATGTCGCACTGATTAGACCAGTGTGTGCACTGATGTCGCACTGATTGGACCAGTGTGTGTACTGATGTCGCACTAATTGGACCAGTGCGTGTACTGATGTCACACTGATTGGACCAGTGTGTGTACTGATGTCGCACTGATTGGACCAGTGTGTGCACTGATGTCGCACTGATTAGACCAGTGTGTGCACTGATGTCGAACTGATTGGACCAAAGTGTGTACTGATGTCGCACTGATTAGACCAGTGTGTGCACTGATGTCGCACTGATTGGACCAGTGTGTGTACTGATGTCGCACTGATTAGACCAGTGTGTGTATTGATGTCGCACTGATTAGACCAATGTGTGCACTGATGTCGCACTGATTGGACCAGTGTGTGCACTGATGTCGCACTGATTGAACCAGTGTGTGTACTGACGTTGCACTGATTGAACCAGTGTGTGTATTGATGTCGCACTGATTAGACCAGTGTGTGTATTGATGTTGCACTGATTAGACCAGTGTGTGCACTGATGTCGCACTGATTGGACCAGTGTGTGTACTGATGTCGCACTGATTGGACCAGTGTGTGTACTGACGTTGCACTGATTGAACCAGTGTGTGCACTGACGTTGCACTGATTGAACCAGTGTGTGTATTGATGTCGCACTGATTAGACCAGTGTGTGCACTGATGTCGCACTGATTGGACCAGTGTGTGCACTGATGTCGCACTGATTGAACCAGTGTGTGCACTGATGCCGCACTGATTGGACCAGTGTATGTACTGATTTCGCACTGATTGGACCAGTGTGTGTATTGATGTGGCACTGATTAGACCAGTGTGTGCACTGATGTCGCACTAATTGGGCCAGTGTGTGTATTGATGTCGCACTGATTGGACTAGTGTGTGTACTGATGTCGCACTGATTGGACCAGTGTGTGTATTGATGTCGCACTGATTAGGCCAGTGTGTGCATTGATGTCGCACTGATTGGACCAGTGTGGGCACAGATGTTGCACTGATTAGACCAGTGTGTGCACTGATGTCGCACTGATTGGATCAGTATGTGTACTGATGTCGCTCTAATTGGACCAGTGTGTGTACTGATGTCGCACTGATTGGACCAGTGTGTGTACTGATGTCGCACTGATTGGACCATGTGTGTACTGATGTCGCACTGACTGGACCAGTGTGTGTACTGATGTCGCACTGATTAGACCAGTGTGTGTACTGATTTCGCACTGATTGAACCAGTGTGTGTACTGATGTCGCACTGATTGGACCAGTGTGTGTACTGATGTCGCACTGATTGAACCAGTGTGTGTACTGATGTCGCACTGATTGAACCAGTGTGTGTACTGATGTCGCACTGATTAGACCAGTGTGTGTACTGATGTCGCATTGATTGGACCAGTGTGTGTACTGATGTCGCACTGATTAGACCAGTGTGTGTACTGATGTCGCATTGATTGGACCAGTGTGTGTACTGATGTCGCACTGATTAGACCAGTGTGTGCACTGATGTCGCACTGATTGGACCAGTGTGTGTACTGATATCGCACTGATTGGACCAGTGTGTGTACTGATGTCGCACTGATTAGACCAGTGTGTGCACTGATGTCGCACTGATTGGACCAGTGTGTGTACTGATATCGCACTGATTGGACCAGTGTGTGTACTGATGTCGCACTGATTAGACCAGTGTGTGCACTGATGTCGCACTGATTAGACCAGTGTGTGCACTGATGTCGCACTGATTAGACCAGTGTGTGCACTGATGTCGCACTGATTGGACCAGTGTGAGGAGTATCAGACCTGAGCTCTGCAATAGAGGTCTCTGTTGTATGAACGCATTAAAGCATAGAATCAGGCAGACAGGCTTATAACTGTGATCTTCACTTTATTGTGTAAAATGGCTGACTGCCGTTTTCCCGGGTAATTCCCATAATGCAATGCACATTACATTACCCTATTTACTGGTGTCAAACTCGCACATTACATTACCGTATTGACTGGTGTCAAACTCGCAATCAATACACGACATCCCCCTTTTCCTTGGAAACAAACTTGCAGTTTACAAACAGTTGCTTACAATAACACTGCATAACTTATTTGGTTTATAAACTTTTTACAAACTTGTGTCTTACCACACAACTAAATAATTCCCAGGTTTAAACATTTAACATCACCCATGCAGTTCTCGCACAGTTTATGTTGTGACATAATCAGACAGTCTTTGGGGTTTTCTTTTAACCCTTTGAGGTCTGGCTGTATTGGGTATGTCTGACATATTGGTGTCAGTGGGTATTGCCTGTGTCACAGTGGTATGTGTGTCAGGGTCTACCATACTGTCCTCAGTCCCTTGTGTTTCCTTCTGCTCATGGAGTGCTTCCTTTGGTCCACTGGTTCTGTACTTCCTCACAAACGCAGTGTTTCTCGAGTAGCATGCTCCTTCTGGAGATTCTATTAGTACCTGACTCCCTGTTTTACTCAAAACTTTGTGGGGTGTGGCATTAAAAGGAGTGGTGAACTTGTCCACTTTGTCCTGCCGTACCAGCACCGTGTCACCAACTTCTACCTCTGAGTATTGTGTTCTCCGCTGTTCATCTGCGTACAGTTTGGACTTGCCTTTTTGTTCTGCGTCCCGGTCACGTACTTTCATGTCTGCGCACGACTCTGTGATGTCTGGCAGCTTTCCTCTCATTTTCCGTTTAAAGAGCAGCTCTGCCGGGCTCTTTCCTGTCGTGGCATGGTCAATGCTCCTGTACACTCACATATTTTCTAAGTTCACGTTTCCAATCTAGTCCTTCTGACTGAGCAATTCTGATTCTCTTCATCAGCGATGCATTCTGGCGCTCGACTTCTCCGTTAGCCTGAGCCCATTTTGCTGTCGTTTTCAGGTGTTTGATCCCGTTATTTTCACAGTATTCTTTGAATAATTCAGATCTGAATTGGGGACCATTATCAGATTTGCAGGTGATTGGCAAACCATGACGGCTGAAGATTGACTCTAAACTATCAATAACCTTCTCTGTTGTTGTGGAGGTCATGATGTCGTATTCATAGTAGCGACTATAATAATCAACTACCACAAGAATGGAGTGGTTGGATGGCAAGGGCCCCAGTAAGTCTATAGCTACATCCTGCCAGGGGCCCTCCGGTAATGGTGTGGGTCTCAATGGTTCAGGTGGGTCGGGTCTGGCTACTATCTGACAGCCGTGGCACGCTTTACAGTGTTTTTCAGCTGCCTTGTCCATGCCAGGCCACCAAACCTTGGTTCTGAGATGTTGCTTTGTTCCAACTATTCCCAAGTGTCCTTCATGTGCTAACACGAGGGCTCATGCGTGTAACACTGTGGGTAGCACAATGTGTGTTCCCCGAAGAACTAGGTACCCCACTACGCACAGCTCGTTTGCATTTGCTGCATAAGCTTTACACTTCCCAAAATGTCCGTTTGTGATTGCCTTCCGTACCTCAATCAGCTCTGGGTTGGTAGCAGAGGCTTCCTCCACCTCTCTAGTTGTGAGTGCTTTTGGTGTCGCACTCACAGCCACAAATCTCATGTATTCATCTGAGCCATGAGAATGTCTCTCCTGTTTTGCTGTCTCCCCCAGCAATCGTGACATTGGGTCTGCAATGTTTTGCTTGCCTGGAATGCGTATTACCTTAAAATCGTACGGCTGTAATCTAAGTACCCATCTCTCTATACGGGCACAGGGTTTAGAGTGTGGGCCGTATATCACTTGTAATGGCTTATGGTCAGTTACCAATTTAAATTTTCGGCCATACACATATGGATGCAGCCTCTCACAAGCCCATACAAGAGCTAAGGCCTCTCTCTCTCTTTGAGAGTATTTCCTCTCACAGTCTGTTAAACTACGACTTACATAGCATATTGGCACCTCTTGTCCCTGTTGGTTGTGAACTAGTACTGCGCCTAAACCTACAGGACTGGCATCTGCTATCACCTTGGTTGGTGCGTCCTTATCAAAATATGCTAAAGTGCTGGCTCTGGCCAACTCTTCCTTGAGTGCACTGAATGACTGTCTCTGTTGTGATCCAAATTTAAATGGTGTGTCTTTTCTCATCAGGCGTCGCAGTGGCTCCGATAGCGTTGCAAACTGCGGGATGAATCTGCTACTGTACCCAACGAGTCCCAAGAAACTCCTCACCTCTGTAGCATTCTCTGGTTCCCGAGCTTCTGCCACCACTCGCACTCTCTCTGCTGTTGGTCCGATGCCCTTTTCAGACAACAGGATTCCCATGAAAATCAATCGGTCCATGTTGAATTGGCACTTCTCTGAGTTTAGTGTCAGTCCACTTTCCATTAGTCTGGTCATGACAGCGTGCAAGCATCTGTTGTGCGTTTCCTGGTCATGTGCATGCACGATAATGTCATCTGAGATGTTTTCAACACCCTCTATTCCAGCTAAGGCATTAGCTATCTCGTGCTGATATTGCTCACTAGCTGAAGATACACCGAATATCAGCCTCTTGTACCTGTATACTCCGTTATGTACTGCAAACATTGTGATTTCTTGTGACTCAGGGTTCAGTTCTAGCTGGTGATAACCCCATTTCAGGTCTAGCTTACTAAACACCATCGAGCCGTTCATACCTTGGAGCATCTCATCAACAGTGGGGATTGGATATCGTTTCCTCACTATTGCCTGGTTTTCTCGTCTCATGTCTAGGCATAACCTTACATCCTTATCCGCTTTTGGTACAATAACCACAGGATTTACCCATGGGGTGGGACCAGTTACAGGTTCGATAATGTCCATGTCCCTCAATTGTTTTATTTTGGCCTCTACTGCCCCCCTTAAGTTGAATGGTATACGCCTGAGTGGCTGGGCCACAGGCTTCACTTGTGGGTCGATATACAAACGGATCTGTTTTGTGTTCAGCCTTCCTACTCCCTGGAACACCTTTGGATACCACTGTTTTAGTAGCTGTCTTACATCTACCACAGCTGAGACATCTGCGCCTATTTTTAAAACTCCCAGTTTCATGGCTGTCTCCCTTCCTAGCAACGGCTCTCCATGGCCTTTAACCACAATGAACTCCGCCTGCTCAGTTCTCTTACCTATTGTAATCCCACATGTGAATATACCTTTAACTGACAGTGGTCGGCTAGAAGCATAAGAGAATAACTTTCTCTCTGTCTTAGGGACATGTGACTGACACTTAATGTGTTCTGACTTTAATCCTTCCCATGTATTCTCATCTATCACATTATTAGTTGCACCCGAATCAATTAACATTCTCAGGTTTACTCCCCCCACACAAAAGGTAAGTCTCTCTGTCACGTTATTTCTAGTAACAGCAAATGCAAAGTCATTTTGTTCCTCTACATTGTTCACACTGTGTTTCTTTGTACCCTTTGTGTGGCATACTTTGGAGAAATGATCCTGTCCCTTGCACTTATGACACGTTTGTCCGCGTGCTGGGCATTTCGGATCTCTGCCCATATGGTCTGTGTGTCCACATCTGTAACATTTCCTTTCGTTCCTATCACCATTTCCCTTTGGTTTCTCTGTCGAGCTTTTCGCATAATACCCTCTTTACTGTGTAACACGATGAACAGTATCTGTCTCCGCATTCTCTGTACATGACATGGCTGACATCTGCTCCTCGATGTTTTCACATTGTGAGGCCAATTGTAACGTGCGGGCGAGCGTTAGACCTTTCCCTTCCTCTAGCAATTTCCTCCGCACATAGGCTGACATGCATCTACTCAGGATAGCGTCTCTTATTTGATTATCCGCAACTCCCACAAAAGCACAGTCTTAAGCAGCCTGCCTCAAGCGAGTCGCAAATTGTTGCACATTCTCACCTGTCTTCTGGGCCAACTGATGAAAACTCTGTCTATCAAACGCTGCATTGACCTGGGGCACGAAGTAGTGATTCAAAGCACTAACCGCCGCCGTGTAGTCTGCTGGCTCTCCTGTGTCCGGTAGAGTCAAAAAGATATCCTGGACATCTGGTCCTGCTAAGTGTAGAAGTAGAGCCCTTCTCCTCTGCTTTGTGGCAGCTGTAGAGGTATCGTCAATAATGAGTCCTTTGCCATCGGCATAAAGCTCAAAAGACGTTAACGACCTCGTCCATCTTGGACCCAATGTGGCTGGCTCGGCGAAGCATGCAAAATTTTGAATGCCGGTCTTCTCCAACCTAGCTAACTAAAACTTGGGCAACTACCTATTTTAAATGATTCCTTTCATTATCCTCATTGCCAATGTTGTATGAATGCATTAAAGCATAGAATCAGGCAGATAGGCTTATAACTACGATGTTCTCTTTATTGTTAAAATGGCTGACTGCCGTTTTCCTGGTTAATTTCCATAATGCAATGCACATTACATTACCGTGTTTACTGGTGTCAAACTTGCACATTACATTACCGTATTGACTGGTGTCAAACTCGCAATCAATACATGACAGTCTCCTTCTGTACAACTCAAAATAAAAGCTTTTGAAATCCCTCCGATTCGGTGCAATTGCATCCACACTATAAGCTAATGGTTTATCTCATCTGTTGATAACTGCACAGAATTAGTGGCCATGGGATTAATCCATCGTTCTAGTTTTCAGCACCCAGTGTATCACTTTGGGATCTTGCTGTGCATCAATTTCTTTCGGAAAGCTGTTGCCACAGGCAGGAGAGTCAGTAAGCACGGGACACAGAATTAAGATAATTGGCAAAAGAACCAGGGGAAGATGAAGAGATTTTTGATTATCTGGAATGCACTGCCTTAAAGGGTAGTGGAAGCAGATTCAATAGTTACATTCAAAAGGGAATTTGATAAAAACTCGAAATGGAGAAATTTTCAGAGCAATGAAGACTAATTGGATAGCTTTCAAAAAGCCACCACAGACACAATGGGCAGGATTTTCATTGGGCCGTGGAGGCGGGATTGGAGGCATGTGGGGAGTTAAAATCTCGAAATCGGGGGGCACGAACCCATCCTGCCCCCAACCCGCCTCCATGCCAGTTTCAAAGGAGGCGGATACCTGACCTGTGCTGGGACCCGCCTCCCCGAGGCGGGAAGGGGATTAGTGCCAATTAAATGCCTGTTAACAGGTAGTTAACAGGCAGTTTTTAGCCTAGTCCCTATTTTTATTGCTGAAGTGTGGGATACCCGACGGCTCCAAACCACGCCAAGTTATAAAGGCGGACCGTCGGGCTGAAGGACTTGGTGGGTTCCAGATGTCCGGTGTTCAAGTGAGTGATGGGTGCATGAGTTCAGAGGTAAGTGTGTTTGGTGTGTGTAAAGTGTTTAAAGAAGTTTTACTTACATTTACTTACCTTTACAGCCTTCTTTCCTTCAGGTCTCGAGAGTCCCTCATCTCACCGGCACAGAAAGCAGAATGGCCGCGAGCTGTTAAAAGTTGCAGCATTCAGCTTTCTGTTCTGGAGAGATCTCTAAATCAGCCTGGGAGGAAGGAATTAACTTGGAATACAGATTGTCAGTGTTTGACAGCTTCAAACAGCTGTGAAACACTGATATTTCATCTGTCAAAAGCTTTTGACAGATGAAATGTCAATCTTTGACATCACCTGTTGCTGGGTGGCCCTCAATTGGCCTGCTGAGCCCGCTGGGTGGGCTCAACAAGGTCAATCAAGTGAAAATCGCGTGGGTTGGCCACAACGCGATGGAGGCGGGACTACAACCCCGAAAGTTGTAGTCCCACCTCCTATACACCTGTAAGATCCGCAAAATTAATATTGTCAGATAAGGGTTTTCGCAGAAAGGCTGTGGCCAGAGAAGCCAGTGGATCAGGATTTCGAAAGCACAGTGGAAATCCTACAGGACCACTTAAACCCCACACCACTGCTGATAGCAGAAAGATTTAAGTTTCACAAAAGGAACCAGCATAAAGACGAAAGTAATGCTGTGTATTTAACGGAACTGCGCAAGCTATCGAAACACTGCCAGTTTGGAATGGGACTAGCAGATACGTTAAGGGACAAGTTTGTGTGTGGGCTTCAAAGTGAAGGAACACAGAAACGGCTTCTATCAGAAAAGGATCTGACGCTGGACAAGGCTTTCAGCATGGCAGTATCACATGAAGCAGCTGCAAGGGGCGCTGCAGAGATACAACAGAGACCACAAGAAAATGGCACCAATGAAATGTCATACGGAGCAGTGAAGTGTTATCGCTGCGGCAGAACAACACATGACCAGAAGGATTGTTGGTTCAAGGACCAAGTGTGCAGACAGTGTGGAAAAGCAGGACACATAGCAAGAGTCTGCAGGTCGGGAAAGAAAACCAGCAGCCAGAAATCTCCACAGGAGAAGCACAAAAAGGTACATAAGGTGACGGAGAGTTGTTCAGACTAACAGAAAAGTGATACAGACTCCGGAAGCAAGGAGCTGGGTTGTCTGAAACTACATAATGTAATCAAAATGGAGGATCACCAAACTATCTGGGTCACACTCAAGATAGACGGAGTCCAAGTGAAAATGGAATTGGACACAGGATCAGCCCTAACAGTCATAAACCGAAGGGACTACAAGTGGCTATTCTCACATATACCCTTGAGATATACAGAGATTGTCTTGAAGGCGTACACGGGGCAAAAAGTCTACCCCAAAGGAAAAATAAGGGTGAACGTGATATACAACGGTAAGGAAACACCAAAAATGGACTTATATGTATTGCCAGATAGAGGACCACCACTACTAGGACGTGAATGGATCCGGAAGATACAGTTAGATTGGCATTCCATACAAGCACTGACAGTAGAGGCCAAAAAGGATGATGACGTCACACCTGGACGACTGTCAAAAATGCTAACTGATGCACAAGAAGTGTTCCAGGAGGGACTCGGAACACTAAAAGGCATAACAGCAACGATCAAAATAGAGGAAAATGCAAGCCCAAAGTTTTTTTAAGGCCAGACCGTTGCCTTATGTGATCCGCCCAGCAGTCGAAGCAGAGCTGGAAGGTTTGGAACGTTCAGGAGTACTGTCCAAAGTGGACTGGAGCAAGTGGGCTACACCCATCATTCCTGTAATGAAGAGGTCGTTGAGTAATACGCCTGGGGAACCAAAGAAGGTTCGCATCTGTGGGGACTTTAAGGTGACAGTGAACCCAGTCCTTCACACGGTACAATATCCGCTTCTGCGGTTTGAAGATATTTTCGCCTCGCTATCTGGAGGAAAATGCTTCACTAAGATTGATCTGGCCCAGGCGTACCTGCAAATGGAGGTAGAAGAAGCCTCGAAACAAATACCTCACGATCAACACTCACAAAGATCTCTACCAATACAACCGGCTGGTGTTCGGGGTAGCATCAGCTCCGGCTATTTGGCAAAGGGCAATGGATCAAGTCCTGCAAGGGATTCCAGGGACCCAGTGTTATTTGGACGACATCCTGGTCACGGGCGAAAATGACAGTGATCACCTCGCCAACCTGGAGCAGGTGCTCACTAGATTGAAGGAATATGGGCTACGAGCTAATTGCCACAAATGCGAGTTTTTCCAGAAGCAGATCTCATATTGTGGCCATGTTATTGATGAAGAGGGGTTACATAAGTCCCCTGACAAGATTGAGGCAGTAGTCAAGGCTCCAGCACCGGAAAATGTGTCACAACTGAGGTCGTTCCTCGGGCTGGTGAACTACTACCATAAGTTCTTACCAAATTTGTCTACAGTATTACATCCACTGAACACCCGACTGCAAACGGGGGTACCATGGAAGTGGAATGACGAATGTAAACGAGCTTTCCAGAAGTGCAAAGAATTGATCACATCAAAAGAGGTGTTGGCTCATTTCAACCCAGCACTACCAATTCGGTTGGCGTGTGATGCATCACCCTCTGGTGATTGCCAGAATGGTGCCCCAAAGAAACGGAGCAATTGTACCAGGTCCTGTTAACAAACATGTTCAGACAGTTTTATGAGTTTGACTTTGCCGATGTCGACAGAGCCGGACTGTACACCACACCACATGAGGTTTTGGACAGGGTAGGGAGACAAAGAAGGGTTACAGTAAATGATATTTTTACAGCTTTTAACACAGGGACTTCCGTCATCAACACTCTGGATGACGTGGAGCTGCAGACTCAGATTAATGATTTAAAAGGGCGGTTAAGAAAGATACTGACGGATGAGAATAAGGTAGTGGGTTCTGAGTTACATGAGGACCAGGCCATGACACTACACTTAAAAGAAATTATAGCGGAGCTGGAAAAACACGCTAAAAAGGTAAATGCTCTCATCAGCGAGGATCGGAATGCGTCCTATCAGGCTGCGCAGAACGAAGTGTGCGTGTTGTACGGGGCGTGGTTACTGGGCGAGGTCTGCAGTAATATGGAGGATTTAAAACAAGGTTTGGTCCCCTCCTGGATCAGCAACAAGCACCTCGCAGCCCTCCACCCTTTTGAGAACGCATTGAGTCCGTGCCAGCTCAGACTAGCTTCAGAGGTCTACCCAGTCCCAGTGGACTGTGGGCGGTCTAATCACACCATTATGGGTATAGTGGTAAGAATGCCGGTGATGGGAAAGACAGCTAAACCCGCCCCGGTATACAGGGTGGAGAACATTGGAGTCATTCAAGGGGGTGCACACATTCGCTACACAGTGGTCCCACCTTACGTCATTCGATGGGAGCATGCAATGACGGGTACCGACCTCTCGGGGTGCCGGAGCCGGGGAGCACACATCATCCTGTGTCCCCAGCACTTGAATGCCTATTCGAAACCACAGTGCGGGTTCAGAACTTCTGGCGCAAAGCCTATAAATTACACCATGGAGGCAATGGCACAAGGCCATGTACCCCCGCATGTGGCATATATAGGAGGTGGGACATACTGTGTCACCACTGCAGTGCCCCACTACCAACATGGACAGCACGGCTGGTGTCCAGTGAGTGACAGCAGTTTCTGCTTCAAACCCAAGGCAGAAGTTCAAGTGGCCCAAGAGCGAATTGTCCCCATTCTTGAACCTTCCACTGTTCACCTCACTGTCAAATAGAATTTTACCGATCTGCAACGATTCGTTGCACATTTTGGCTATATCATTCCCCCTCTCCCTGAACACCCCACCAAGATACTAAAAGCCGTTGTCATTTCACAGAAGCATTTTTACACACTGGAGCAGAAGACTTTAGAAATAGGGGCAAACATACTAGATATAGTAACCCCACTGTGGTGGGATCTGTTCACTAGTATAGAAGCCTCGTCTTGGATTAGGATAGCATCTCACATTCTTGTAGTGTGTCAGGTTTTTATTGTGATTTATTTACTGTTTGTACACTGTAAAAATGTCAGACATTCGCAGAAGTATGAGAACAGGGGAGAATGGAGCAAGCATTATGTGCGGGTAGATGAGGAGACACCCGTTTAGATTTTTGCTGCAATGTATAAAGTTAAAGTTTCCCTCCCTCCTCTATGCTTGATGTTTGTTCATGTGTAATTTTGTGTGTACTTTATTTTTATTATTGAAGTTCATTAAGTGAGTTGTAGTTAATAAAAGATAATGGCCTAGAAATTCGGTGGGCTTTGCACCCAGTTACAGCCCAAAGAGGGCTTCTGCGCCAGTAGGGGTGGTAGCGCTGATTTTGCGAGCCGCGGTAATGGCGGCGGTAGCCGGTAGCACTGCGCCGGCACCGATGACGTCATCGGTGTGTGCAGTGCCCCGGTGCCGCCCCGGTACCGCCCCGAACCCCATCTTCAGTTGCCGCCGCCTCCTCCGTGGCGGCCGCTAACAACATCGGGAGACCGGGTCCTTACTGCAGCCTTAACGGGGCGCTTTAAGGTGGAGGTGCGGCCGGCTGCTTTTTCGGCGGCCGGCTGCCCGCACCTCCTTCCCCGGCTTCCTCCACCCCCCCCCCCCGCGGCATTGCCGGCTGGTTTCCGTGGAGCCCGGCACTTCTCCGTTGTGCCGGGCTCTTTTGCCGGCACTCGCGATCGGGGCTCCGGCCGTTGCAGGCACCTCCTCCTTAAGAGAAGGAGGAGGCCTGCAGTACAGCAGCCTGCCGCACCGCATCGGGTGGCGCAGCGGCACCGGGAGCGCTGAAATTCACTTTCAGCGCCCCAAGCAGGGGCGGGCACACCCTGGAACAGCGCCCGGTTCTGCCTTGGGGCGCTAAAAGTGAATATGGGATGGGCGCAACTGGCTCCGCGGCCAGCGCAAAATTTTCGCCGCAAACGAGCTGGCGGGCTATACCCAATTTCTAGGCCAATGTGTATGAACCAGGTGGTGTAGGGGTATTAGGCCCCCCTCCACACCTGGAAATGAGTGTGTCAGATTTTAAATCCAGTGTATTGCCATCTATAGATGCTTAATGTACACTGTAGGTTTTCTGAAATGGGAAATGCATGTGTCGTGGGATCATAGATAGGTAATTACAGGGGATGGTTTGATTGTGGAGAGTAAGAAAATTTTGCTCACCCAGAATTATGATACTTCAAACAAGTTATAGTTTCAACAGGGGGGACTGTAAGATCCACAAAATTTATATTGTCAGATAAGGGTCCTTTGGCAGAAGAGGCTTTTACTTTTAAAGACTGTTTTAAAAGAAGCCCAGAACAGGGACACATAAAATGACCGCCAGACCCCGTGACTAGCTTTCTGGACACTTTAAAATGGTTCCTGTAGTCCCCAGACAGCCTTTGTGGATTCAGCCCACAGTAAGTTCTGGAAGGCCGTTTCAGAGAAAATGAAACCAGACACAACCACATACATATGGATTGGATGCAGATCCAGTCAGATCGGCCTGTAGATAAAGGCCATCTAAATGTTTACCCAGACAAAGGGAAACAGTTTTATATTCATAAGGGGAGCATCAAAGACCCATTAAAGACATCAAGAAGACATTCAAAACAATACAAGGTCATTCCAGACCAGAGATGGCCATCACCGGCCATCCCGAAAGCAGTTTAAATATAACAACTACCCCGTTGTGATACGAGCCCGCCAAAAGTTAAACAAAGACCAACCTTGATTTGGCGGGAGATAAAGGCTTCTCTTGAGAAGTATATTTGGAGTCCCGGGTAGCCATCGGGGGCGATCAGCCAGACGCGCTTTTGAGCTTGTCCTTTTGAGAGCCGTGGAGGAACGTCAATCCAGAGACCAGGAAGGTGATTCGAGTCTGCGTCCCGCCCCGGGGTAACCATCGGGAGATCATCGACAAACCCCGGGCCGTTGACGAGACAAAGGACAGCAGCCCTACAGAAGAAATCTAGTTGAAAATGGTAATCAGCTAGACTCCGCGAAGAGACCTCTTCAACCATGGTCAAACAGGTGGTCACCGTCCCCGCCGACGTCCAGGCCTGCCAGTGTCCAGCCTGTCCATGACCTTCACCTCGAGGAAGAAGAGAGAGTGTCGCAGCCCACAGCGCTGACCACGTGGAGACAGGACGCCTGAAAGGATCAAAACGCAGACCTGTTTCAAAACTCTATACTTTCCAACTGGATTGGTGAGCATGTTTCTGGCCCCTCACAATCTGATCTAGATAGGCTTAGGGGGTGGGCATTTAAGGGGTAATGAGTTGTTGTCCCTCGATGTTCCGTGTGTTTCCCCATTTCATGATGACTTTTGTAAAGTATAATATGCCTGTATCTATCTCAGTTAGTAATGTATTATGAATTTGTTTTTCCCTTGACTTGCATTTGATTTGTTTTTCTCTATGCAATAAAATTTCATTTTGTTTCCATTAAACCTGGCCTATCGAGTATTCTCTACATTGTAGTTCCTGCATCAAAGTCCAGTGTCTAGAACCTAAGGGGCGAGTGGGTCGAACCACTCAAGGTTTTACTGTGCAAGAGAGAGAGGCCTCTAGAAAGAGAAACCTCTACGATCTAAAACCCCTTACACGCCTCCTCAATCAAAATCCAGCCCTATGGGTTGAATGGCCTACTTCTGTGCTGTGGATCGTGTCAAATTTATTGTCGTAAAATACTCCTGTGCAGCGCCATGGGACATTTTTCTACGTTAAAGGCGCTATATAAATACAAGTTGTTGTTGTTGTTGTTGTATGATTCTATGATTCAATGATTCTGCAAGTCATAGAATATAGTTTGTATTAATGTGAAACACTGTCAGTTTCATATCACCACAATTTGGGCATGAAGTCACATGACACGCACTTAGACAAGAGACATGAGACCACCGCCAGAAGGTATTCTCGCACTGATTCAACTTCATACCTACTGTAATATAACAGTCCCCTGTGCAAAGGCAAGTTTAAATGTTGGTAAATAGTCCATTTAAAGTTTATGTTCAATCTTTTGATTGTTAGGAAGAGAGAAGGTGAGACATTGTAGAGCATTATGAATGAATCCAAACATGTACGGGCAGATCACACTTTTTATTATAGACAGTGATTTGGGAGCCACCTGTGTAACTAAGTCAGGTATGTGTAGTATAACATCCTTAATGACTTGAATATTTCTTCCCTATCAGCCCCCAGACGCAATGGCCCCAATTTTAACTCGCACTACCTGGCAGAAATCGAGGGGTGGTGGGGGGAGCTGTTCAGTTAAAGAGCCGGCAGCCACTTACTCGCACAGATCCCACTGCCTTCTCACCATGTCCTGATCTTAAGCCGCTCTTTTGAGCAGATGAACGGGATACCCGCAGGAAGGATGCGGGGTCCTTCTTTAAATATGCAGAGTCTAAGGGCTGCATTTTGTCATTGGGGTGGGCTGGGGTCGTGTCATCCGCTTTTCGTGTTATCCACCCGATTCCAAATCGATGTGGGAGATTGATGCGATTTTCACATAATTGGGCAATTGAGTTCCAGCGTGTGGGAACCCATGGCCCAAATAGTTTTTTCAGTCTGAAACTCGCCTCCGATGACGTCATCATTGCTGCTGCATTTAAGGTCTGCAAGAAGCCTTGCTTCTTCTGCAGACTGCCAACCTTTTGGCCTTTGCAGTGAGAGGGACCTGGAGGCAGAATGAGCAGTGGGAGACCTAAGTCTGCTCCCAGGTTTGATGACGTCACCCTGCAAGTTTTGGTGGAGGGAGCAAGAGCTAGTAAGGAGGTGCTCTTCCCTTCTTCAGGGAAGAAGAAGCCTCCCCAGCAGACCAAGGCTGTGTGGATCCAGGTGGCCCAGGAAGTCAACTCATTGTCAATGATCCACAGAACCTGGCTTCAGTGCAGAAAGAGGTTTCATGACCTTCTGCGCACTGGAAAAGTGAGTATGACTTTCCCATCACTCTCAATCTGATCCTCATTGCCTCTCCTCACCAGCACTCAGCTTTAGCAACCTCTTCATCCACATCCCACTTGACACTGACACTCCTGCACCCTTACCCATTCCCTCTCTCTCTATGGTCACATTCACCTAACTATTCGACTATGCAGCCCTCACACTCCCTATCACTGTGATGCTATGAAAACAACTTACAAAACACAGGGAGGGCCCTTGGTCTTGCCAACTCACTCCATCTTTGTCTCCTTCTAACCATCAATGATATAGATTCTCTACACTCACTCCTTCATTCTCACTCAAACTTCACTTGTCTCCCTCATTGCAGGAAAAGAGAGCTCACAATAAGAGGGAAAGTGCGAGGACAGGAGGAGGGCCACCCTCAGTAGCCCTCCTCACCTCTTGGGAGCAGGCGGTCCTGGAGATCGTGGGACTCGGGGACGATGCGCAAGTGGCGGACAGACAGACGGGTGCATCAGAGAAAGCTGGTGACAGAATAGTTTTTCATCTCTCTCATTGACATTGCATGAGTCGCTTGTTGTGTCTGTACCTTTAAGAGAGAACTGTTTTACAGCTCCTGTATACTGTAGTACCGGCAGTGACCACACCTGCATATAAAGCCGGAGCAGGCTTCTGTACTCCAGTCTTGAGACTACTCTACTCCAGTAAATACCCGCTGATTGTTAAGTTACAGCATCCGTGTAGTTCTTGGGGAAACATCCTATTTAAAGAATCACGGATCTAACAGTGGCGACGAGTGTCGATTCGAATCTACCTGCAACTCTGCATTTCCCTTCGAGGATTCGCTCCGGGAGGGCGGTGGAAGAAAGTCGAGGCCAGAAACACGGGCATCGACCACGAGCCACCGCCCAGTCGTCCGGCAGAGAGTGAACATCGCAGGGGAGGCTGTGGAGAGCCGGGCTTGGTTCCCCAGCCACGATGATCAGCAACAGACTGACGACAGGTACAGCGCAGACCCTTCCCGGACAGCGGCGGCTGAAGCCGACCGACGGCAGAGAAAAAGCCGAGCAGCGTCGACGGGGTAAGATAGAGGGTGAAGCGCACAGGGCGCAGCTGGGGGTTGAAAACCGAGCGGCGTCGAGGAAAAACAAAACGGAGAGAGAGAGGGTAAAGCAGCAGCCGGGTTCAGGACCGAGCGGCGGAAACGGGAAAGGCGCACAGAAAAACAAAAAACACACAGAGCACAGCCAGGGCTCAAGGGCTGAACAGTGTCCGCGGGGAGAAGAAGGGAGAGCGTGGGAGACGCCATTGAGCTGCGGAGAAGAAGGAAGAGCGCGGGAGATGCCATTTTTAGAAGCTGCAGCGGAGAAGAAGGGCGAGCGCGGGAAGAAAGGAAAGCGCGGGAGACGCCATTTTGTGCCAGCGGAGAAGAAGGGAAAGCGCGTGAGACGCCATTTTTGACAGTTAAATCACACCCAGGGATGCCAAAGAGTGGCAGTATCTCTACGTTCGACAATGAAGTCGAAGATTGGGCGACATATGTGAAAGGTATTGAGGTGTACTGCAGGGTGAATGAAGTGCCAGATGCTAGGAAAGCACTGGTTCTGTTAAATTCCATGGGTGCAAAAACTTATGGCTTACTGCGAAACCTAATAACCCCAGAGAAGCCTGTGAATAAGAATTTTGAAAGCATAGTAGAAATCCTACAGGATCACTTAAACCCCACACCGCTGCTGATAGCAGAATGATTTAAGTTCCATAAAAGGAACCAACACAAAGACGAAAGCAATGCTGAGTACTTAACAGAACTGCGCAAGCTATCGAAACACTGCCAGTTTGGAGTGGGACTAGCAGATACGTTAAGGGACAAGTTTGTGTGTGGGCTTCAAAGTGAAGGAACCCAGAAACGGCTTCTATCAGAAAAGGATCTTACGCTGGACAAGGCTTTCAGTATGGCAGTATCACACGAAGCAGCCGCAAGGGGCGCTGCAGAGATACAACAGAGACCGGAAGAATATGGCACCAATGAAATATCCTATGGAACAGGGAAGTGTTATTGCTGCGGCAGAACAACACACGACCAGAAGGATTGTTGGTTCAAGGACCAAGTGTGCAGACAGTGTGGAAAAGCAGGACACATAGCAAGAGTCTGCAGTTCTGGGAAAAAAACCAACAGCAAGAAATCTCCACAGGAGAAGTACAAAAAGGTACACAAGGTGATGGACAGTAGTTCAGACAAACAGAAAAGTGACACAGACTCTGGAAGCAAGGAGCTGGGTTGTCTGAAACTACATAAGGTAACCAAAATGGAGGATCACCAGACTATCTGGGTTACACTCAAGATAGACGGAGTCCAAGTGAAAATGGAATTGGAAACAGGATCAGCCCTAACAGTCATAAACCAAAGGGACTACAAGCGGCTATTTTCACATATACCCTTGAAAGCTACAGAGATTGTCTTGAAGACGTACACAGGGCAAAAAGTCTACCCTAAAGGAAAAATAAGGGTGAAAGTGATATACAAAGGCCAGGAAATACCTAAAATGGACTTATATGTATTGCCAGATGGAGGACCACCACTGCTAGGATGTGAATGGATCCGGAAGATACAATTAGATTGGCATTCCATACAGGCACTGAAGGTTGAGGCCAAAAAGGATGACGACGTCACACCTGGATGACTGTCAAAAATGCTAACTGATGCAAAAGAAGTGTTCCAGGAGGGACTCGGAACACTAAAAGGCATATTGATTTTGCTGGTCCATTCATGGACTCAATGTTCTTAATAGCAGTGGATGCTCACTCGAAATGGCCTGAGGTGATAAAAATGTCCTCAACCACTAGAGAGAAAATGATTGCAGTCTTACGGACCATATTTGCCAGGAACGGCTTGCCAGTTTGTGTCTGAAGAGTTTCGAAAATTTATGAGAAGGAATGGGGTAAGGCATTTCACATCCGCCCCGTATCATCCAGCCACAAATGGATTGGCTGAAAGGTTCGTACAAACCTTTAAAAAGGCGATACAGGCCATGTGCGACGATGAAATTCCACTACAGCATAAGGTGGACAATTTCCTATTAGCCTACAGAAATGCGACACATGCAGTTACCAACCAGACCCCGGCCATGATGTTCTTTAACCGAAGGTTGAGATCTCGTCTGGATTTGCTCAGACCCAATGTGCGAAGAAATGTTGAGGATAAACAATTCCAGCACATCAATGAGAAGCCGACAAGGAGCTTCAATGTAGGACAACCAGTCTTGGCCCGTGACTACCGAACAGAGAAATGGCAACCCGGAACGACATGCACAAGGCAGGGGCCATTAATGTACACAGTGGATGTCGGGGAGAACATTGTGAGACGCCACGTCGATCAGATCTTAGCGTCTCGAGTACCTGGGGATGAACCCGACATAGGGGTAGCATCTACCTCCGAACCAGTAGCAGTGGAAATCGATGAACTAACCGACGAAAAGGGGCCCGAATCGCCTCCGCACCACGAACAAGAACCTCAGGAAAGGCGCTATCCCGAAAGGATCAGGAAGCCGCCCCAAAGACTGAATCTATAAATGGACTATTTTCAGTTAATGTTGCATGTTAAAAATGTTAATTGTTAAATGAATGTTATGGTACTGTTAATCTAAAAGGGGAGGAATTGTTGTGTATGTACCTTTAAGAGAGAACTGTTTTACAGCTCCTGTATACTGTAGTACCGGCAGTGACCACACCTGTATATAAAGCCGGAACAGGCTTCTGTACTCCAGTCTTGAGACTACTCTACTCCAGTAAATACCTGTTGATTGTTAAGTTACAGCATCCGTGTAGTTCTTGGGGAAACATCCTATTTAAAGAATCACGGATCTAACATCGCTGATAATGATTCTGAAGCTCTAACAGATGGACTTATGATCATCTGCAATATGCAATGTGCATGTAACCTTGGCCTCACATCTCTGACTCTATCCTTTACTCCCTCACCGGACCATCGCAAGCACCCATCCCCACTATCCAGGAGGAACAGCCTGAGCCTCCAGGCTCCTCAGAGGAAGCTGCAACCTCTGAGGGCACAGCATCAGCAGAATTCAGCCAACCCAGCACAAGCACAGACACTCACACCTCAGTGGGACCATCGCGAGATAGAGTAGTGTTGTCACCTGGTGTAACACAGCTCACAAGTGAGCATCAGCAGATTGTGGAGACAGGGACAGCAGTGGAGAGTCCTAGTCTGAGGGCGCAGCACTCTTCCAGCTCGGCTCAGCTGCATGTCAACCCTCTGCCTCTGGGTCCATCCAGAAGAACAGCAATGCTGGAACTCCAGGAACAGGTGCAGGGGTCTCTGGCAGGTTTTGTCTCCAGGGTCGCTGCGAGTGTGGAGCAAATGGAGGAGTCCATCGCGAACATGAGCAGAGCCTTTGTGGAGTCATTGGCGCATGAACGCAGCACCACGGAAAGGATGGCAACTTCTGCGGAAAGGATGGCTACAGTAGAGGAGAGTATGGCTATGGCCATGGAGGAGCTAAGTCACCAGAGTGTAGAAAACATGGTGAGTGTTCAGAATAGATTGACATCTCTGGAGGAGCGATGGTCAGCTATTGAACAGAGAAACAATACCTTCATGGAAGTCCTGCTGAGTAGGACTGCCATTGCAGATACGGGACCCCATGGCCCCCCTGATGTGCAGCAAGGTGCTCTCCAGCCACTTGCAAGCGCTGAGATGGACCTGATCCATGAGAGGGATGTTGGCGGCAGAGAACAAGGAAGTGGGGGCTCCTCTCCAAGCGCTCACACTTCCAATCCACTGCCAAGTCCTCGTTCAGAGCCCCACCAGAGTCCCCAGCCAACTGAGATCGGCGTCTCAACCCCTGCACAGCCGTAGGAGCAGCAGACTGTTGCCGAGCTCTCACAGGTTCGCAACCTCAGAGGACGCCCGCCAAAGGTGTCGAGACAGGAGCAGCAAGAAAGTGAGCAAGGGGCCTCCACATCTGCTGAAGCCACAGGGGAAGCACTACGTAGGAGCACGCGTAAGAGAAAGATACTGCACAAATAGTCACAAGGGTAGTCACTTGGGTGAAATGTTGTGTTTATTTTTAAAATGCCATCAGTTGGTTATTGTAAATAAAAATTCTGATGGCAACTGTTGCAGTTGTGGCGTGTGTCATTTTGCAAATGGGACTTCCACATTGAGGGCTTACGATTACTTGCAATTGTCAGTATGGTGGTCAGAATGCTAGGAATCCGCTGGTTCTTGGCCATTGTCGATGCTATGGTAAGAAGCTGCGAGGCAAAAGTGCTTGATTGGCTAGGCTAAGCAAATCTGGCCAAGATGAGTGCGTTCCTTGCATCCCGGGCAGCAATGTTCTCGCGTATTGCTGCCGCTGGTTGATGGGCCTCTGCAAGATGTTTGTTTTCGCTCTCCTCCTCCTCCTCCTCATTTGAGGAGGATATGTGCGGAGCCACTTGGTCCTCAGGAAACATAGAAACATAGAAGATAGGAGCAGAAGTAGGCCATTCGGCCCCTCGAGCCTGCTCCGCCATTCGAAGAGATCATGGCTGATCATCCAAACTCAGTACCCCGTACCTGCCTTCTCCCCATATCCCTTGATACCTTTAGCTCTAAGAAATATATCTAACTCCTTCTTGAATATATTTAAAGACTTGGCCTCAACCGCCTTCTGTGGTAGAGAATTCCACAGGTTCACCACTCTCTGGTGGTAGGGAAATTATTGGAAAAAATTCTGAGGGACAAAATTAGTCTCCACTTGGAGAGGCAAGGATTAATCGGGGATAGTCAGCGTGGCTTTGTCAAGGGTAAATCATGTCTGACCAATCTGATTGAATTTTTCGAGGGGGTGACTAGGTATGTGGATGAGGGAAATGCTGTGGATGTGGTATACATGGACTTCAGTAAAGCTTTTGACAAAGTCCCGCATAGGAGACTGGTCAAGAAGGTAAGAGCCCATGGGATCCAGGGTGCCTTGGCACGTTGGATCCTAAACTGGCTGAGTGGCAGGAGGCAGAGGGTGATGGTCGAAGGTTGCTTTTGTGACTGGAAGCCTGTGTCCAGTGGGGTACCTCAGGGATCGGTGCTGGGTCCCTTGCTGTTTGTGATCTACATAAATGATTTGGATGAGAATGTAAAAGGTATGATCAGTAAGTTCGCAGATGACACGAAAATTGGTGGGGTGGTAAATTGCGAGGAGGAAAGCCTCAGGCTACAGGATGATATAAACGGGTTGGTCAGATGGGCGGAAAAGTGGCAAATGGAATTTAACCCTGAAAAGTGCGAGGTGATGCATTTTGGACGGACAAATAAGGCAAGGGAATACACAATGAGTGCTAGGGCCCTAGGAAGCACAGAGGGTCAGAGGGACCTTGGTGTACATGTACATAGATCCCTGAAGGCAGCAGGACAGGTAGATAAGGTGGTTAAAAAGGCATATGGGATACTTGCCTTCATTAGCCGAGGCATAGAATATAAGAGCACGGAGGTTATGATGGAGCTGTACAAAACGCTGGTAAGACCACAGCTGGAGTACTGTGTGCAGTTCTGGTCGCCTCACTATAGGAAGGATGTGATTGCTTTGGAGAGGGTGCAGAGAAGATTCACCAGGATGTTACCTGGGATGGAGCGCCTCAGCTATGAAGAAAGACTAAACAGGCTGGGGTTGTTTTCCTTGGAGCAAAGAAGGCTGAGGGGGGACCTGATTGAGGTGTATAAAATGATGAGGGGCATAGATAGGGTAGATAAAGAGGAACTTTTCCCCTTAGTAGGGGGGTCAATAACAAGGGGGCATAGATTCAAGGTAAGGGGCAGGAGGTTTAGAGGGGATTTGAGGAGGAACTTTTTCACCCAGAGGGTGGTTGGAGTCTGGAACTCACTGCCTGAAAGGGTGGTAGAGGCAGGAACCCTCACAACATTCAAGAAGCATTTGGATGAGCACTTGAAATGCCATTGCATACAAGGCTATGGACCAAATGCTGGAAAATGGGATTAGATTAGACAGGGCTTGATGGACGGCGCAGACACGATGGGCCGAAGGGCCTCTTTCTGTGCTGTATAACTCTATGACTCTATGACTCTCTGGGTGAAGAAATTCTTCCTCATCTCTGTCCTAAATGGCTTATCCCTTATCCTTGGACTATGACCCCTGGTTCTGGACTCTCCGACCATCGGGAACATTCTACCTGCATCTAGTTTGTCCAGACCTGTCAGAACTTTATAAGTTTCGATGAGATCCCCTCTCATTCTTCTAAACTCCAGCGAGTATAAGCCCAATCGACCCAATCTCTCCTCATACGTCATTCGTGCCATCCCAGGGATCAGCCTTGTGAACCTTCACTGAACTCCTTCCATGGCAAGAACATCCTTCCTCAGATAAGGCGACCAAAACTGCACACAGTACTCAAGGTGTGGTCTCACCAAGGCCCTGTACAACTGCAGCAGGACATCCTTGCTCCTGTACTCAAACCCTTTCGCTATGAAGGCCAACATACCATTTGCCTTCTTCACCGCCTGCTGCACCTGCATGCTTACCTTCAGCGACTGGTGCACAAGGACACCCAGGTCTCAGGATCACAGAATCACAGAAACCCCACAGTGCAGATAGAGGCCATTTTGGCCCATCGAGCCTGCACCGACACATATCTCACCCAATCCCCGTAACCCCTACACCAACACATATCCCACCCTATCCCCGTAACCCCACGTATTTAATCCCCCTAACACTAAGGGTCAATTTATCATAGCCAATCATCCTAATCCGCACATCTCGTTGCACTTCCCCTTCTCCCAATCTATTGCCATTCAGATAATAGTCTGCCTTTCTGTTTTTGACACCAAAGTGGATAACCTCTCATTTATCCACGTTATATTGCATCTGCCACGCTTCTGCCCAATCACGCAACCTGTCCAAATCATCCTGGAGTTTCTCGGTATCCTCCTCGCAGCACACACGCCCACCCAGCTTTGTGTTGTCTGCAAACTTGGAGATATTACATCAAGTTCCCTTATCGAGATCATTAATGTATATTGTGAATAGCTGGGGTCCAAGGAATCTGCAAGCCACGACGCTGTGCCATGTTGTGAAGTGCACAGCAAACCATGACGATTCTGTAGACCCTGGCTGCTGAGTACTGCAGGGCTCCACCTGATCTATCCAGGCAGCTGAAGCGCATCTTCAGCAAACCGATGGTTTGCTCGATTATGACTCTGGTGTATATGTGGCTGGAGTTGTAGCTCTCCTCAGCTTCGTTGGATGACCTCCTCAATGGCGTCATTAGCCACGTCCTCAGGGGATAGCCTTTGTCTCCAAGTAGCCATCCGTTAAGTTTGTCTGGCAGACTGAAGAGTGAAGGCACACTAGACTGGCGCAGTATGAAGGAGTCATGGCAACTGCCAGGGTACTTGGCACAAACATGCAAAATTTCCTTCTTGTGGTCACACACCAGCTATACGTTGAGGGAGTGGAAGCCCTTGCGGTTGACAAAAATACCTGGATTACGATAGGGTGCCCTAAGGGCCACATGTGTGCAGTCAACGACACCCTGCACCCTTGGAAAGCCTGCCAGATTAGCTAATCCAACCGCATGCGCCGTGACACTTGCTTGATCCTTGGAGAAATGGATGTGATTGTGTACGATGGCAAAGAGGGCATCGGTTACCTGCATGATGCAAGTGTGTGCGGCCACCTGGGAGATGCCGCTGATGTCTGCTGCTGAACTCTGGAATGAGCCTGAAGCAAAAAAGTTGAGTGCAGCGGTAAATTTGACGGCCACTGGTAAGGGGTGTCCACCTGTTCCTCTGGGCTCCAGGTCTTGCTGCACCATTGCGCAGATGTCACCCACTACCTCTCGCGCAAGTCGGAGCTGCCTTTGGCACTGCTGCTCACTCATGTTGAGGTAGCTGATCCTCTGTCTGTAGACCCTTTTTGGGGAGTATCTCCTGCGCTGACGGGCTTCCATGGGCTGGCGCCTTCTGGCCTGTGCAGCTTCCGGTGGGTGAGCAGCAGCTTGCCGCTCCTGTTGTTGCCGCTGCTGTTGGTGCTGCTGTTGTTCATGGTTCTGCTGCTGCCGTGGCTGTTCTTCGTCCGAATCTGATGTCCAGGAGGAAAGGAAATAAATGGTTCCCATGCTTCTGGTAGATGCCGCAGTTGAGGAAGCACTCAGTGAAGGTGGCGAGAGGGGTTTCCCAGGAGGTCACATGGAGATGGGTGTCAGACTCTAAACTTCCACAGCTATGGTTATGCCTGCTAAAAGTTCCTCCAGACCTGAGACAACAAAGTCCTGCCACCTGCAAATGGTGACTGATCAAATCTCCTATTTAATGGTGGAGCTGCAGCTGATAGTCAGCAATCCAATTGTGCTCCCGCCAGGTTTCACTGTCGTATTTCAGAGGAGACATGAATCACGTGGGAAATTTGTTAAAATGGGAAAGGCCTCTCAAAATGGGATTATAGAGGCAATTTAGTGGTTGTTAAGGGCCTTAAGGGCCTATCCCGCCTCTTCGAGGCGGAACGGAGACGGGATCAGAAACCACGCATTTGGAAAAATTGCTTGGAGGCGGGATGGAGGCGGAGGCAGGGTCGGGCCCGCCCGCCACTTTTTGCAATTTTAACACCCCACACACCTCTATTCCCACCTCCTCGGACTGGCAAAATCCAGCCCATAGAGTCATTGGGCTGGATTTTGTCAATGGGGAGCTTTTGGAGGTGGGACTCCCACTTTTTGGGTTGTAGTCCTGCCTCCATCGACGTGTGGCCAACCCATGCTATTTTCCCTTGATTGACCTTGTTAAGCCCGCCCAGCGGGCTTAGCAAGCCAATTAAGGGAAAGCCAGTTACAGGTGACGTCAGCGAGTGCCGTTTCATCTGTCAAGAGCTTTTGACAGATGAAATGTCATCGTTTGACAGCTCTGTGAAGCTGTCAAACACTGACAATCTGCCTTCTAAGTTGTGTCTTTACTCAAGACTCAATTAGAAAGCCTTCCTGACCAGAAAGCAGAAGGCTGCAGCTTTTGACAGTTCAACGGCCATTCTGCTTTCTGTGCCGGTGAGCTGAGGGACTCCCGAGACCTGAAGGGAGGAAGCCTGCAGAAAGAAGTAAAGGTAAGTAAAATTTATTAAAACACTTTACACACACCTCACACACTTACCTCTGCACACATGCACCCATTACTCACCTGCACACCGGACATCTTGGCCCCTCCGACCCCCGCAGACCGACGGCCTGCCTCGCTGACCCTGGCAAGGTTCAGAGCCGTCGGGAAGCCCACAATTCAGCGCTCAAAATAGGGATTAGCCAAAAAACTGCCTGTTAACTACCTGTTAACAGGCAGTTAATTGGCATTAATCCCCTTCCCGCCTCGAGGAGGCGGGACCCAGCGTGGGTCGGCTACCCGCCTCCTGGCAAGATGGCATGGAGGCGGGTTGGGGGTGGGTTGGGCACCCGCTGCCAAATTCTGCCACTTTCCCGGCAGTCCCGCCTCCAAACCCGCCTCTCCAGGGCTGGCAAAATCCAGCCCATAGAGTCATAGGGCTGGATTTTACTTACTGAGATGAGTTGGGGGTGGGACTGCTGCCTTCCAGGTTCTAGTCCCGCCCCCAGCGACGTCTGATGAACAGACGCTATTTTGCCCTGATTGGCCTTGTTAATCCCGCCCTGTAGGTTTGCCGGCCAATTAAGGGAAAGCCAGCGTCGGATGATGTCAGTTGATGACGCTTCATTTGCCGGTTTTCTTAAAGGCATATACACCACACTTGCTGGACAGATGAATTGTCAGTGTTTGACAGCATTGAGGTGTTGTCAAACACTGACAATCACAATACACAGGTGAGCCCTTGCACCCAGCCTCTCCAAATACTCCCTCCTTAGGATAAAACAGATGGCAGCTGCAGTTGAGATTGCAGAAGCCATCTGTGACTTCTCCCGATGAGATGAGGCTACACAAACACTTCACAGCTTGTAACCTGCAGAAACATCTAACCACATTAAAAATTACTTTCCCAACATTTCCTTACCTCTGATAATAGCCATTGTCCCATTACATCCTTCACACCACTTCTGCAGCTGTCATCAAAACACCCAACATAACAACAGACCCACAGCATGCGTCACTTACCCTGGCAGGGTTCCCCAACGTCGGGAAGCCCGCAGCAGCAGTTGAAAAATTGGGAAAAGCCTCTTAACTGCCTGTTAACTACCTGTTAACAGGCAGTTAGGTGGCTATAATCCTCTTCCCTCCGCTAGGGGTCGGGTCCCTGCGCAAATTGGGGACCCAACTCCCGGGAAGATTGGTTGGAGGCGGGTTGGGAGTGGGTTTTGGACCCACTCCCATTCTTTTTGACTTTCCCAGCAGTCCCACCTCCAAACCCGCCTCCTCAGGGCTGGTAAAATCAAGCCCATAGAGTCATATGGCACAGAAGAAGGCCAATCGGCCCATCAAGCCTTTGCCAGCTCTCTGTAGAACAATCCAGTCAGTCCCATTCCCCCGCTCTATCCCCGTAGCCCTGCAAGTTTATTTCCCTCTCGTGCCTATCCAGTCTCCCCTTGAAAACATTGAGTGTGTCCGCTTCCACCACTTCCGTTGGCAGCGAATTCCAGGTCCTCACCACTTGCTGCATAAAAAAGTTTTTCCTCACGTTCCCCCCTGTATCTCTTTCCCAAAACCTTAAATCTGTGTCTCCTAGTCCTTGTACCATCAACTAGTGGGAACAGCCTTTCCCCATCTAGCCTATCCAAACCAGTCATAAACTTATACACCTCTATCAAATCACCCCTAAACCTCCTTTGCTGTAATGAAAACAAATACAGCTTCTCCAGCCTGTCCTTGTAGCTAAGATCCCCCATCCCCGGAACTATTCTGGTAAATCTCCTCTGCACCCTCTCAAGGGCCTTCACATCCTTCCTAAACTCTGGTGACCAGAACTGGAGGCAATACTCCAGTTGTGGCCTAACCAGCGCTTTATAAAGGTTCAGCATAACTTCTCTCCTTTTGAACTCAATACCTCTATTTATGAAGCCCAAGATCCCATATGCTTTGCTAACCATTCCCTCAATATGTCCTGCCACCTTCAGGGACCTATGTACATTAACTCCCAGGTCCCTCTGTCCCTGCACACTCTTTAAAACTGTGCCATTAAGTCTGCAATATTAGTCGAAGGCCTGAGCCAGGAAGCAATGACAGCTTCCCCGTAAGGCCAGACCTGCCGGGAGGTGAATCGTGAGCCACAAGAGGCCCAGGCATGTAGGTTAAAAAATTTAATTTTAGGTTTCCTTGTGGGCCAGAAGGATTAAGAGTGCTCCATCTGGCCTCACGAGGAAGGCTTGAGCCTCCCTTTACCCAACTCCCCCCTCCCCCTGCTCTCCTCCAGAGCCACCTCCTGCAACTGACTAGCGGGGACCATTCTCACAAATTCTGCCATCAAATTCCTGCTCCCGCCCACCGGCCAGGTAATGGATCTGGCCAAGTTCAGGCGGGATTCTGGGAGAATTTATGGAAATGAGGCCCATCCATTAAGATCCACATCCCTGGACTTCCCAGGTTCTCCGCCCGCTTTGGGGCTCGCGTGCACCGTACCCGCCCCTCCTTTTAAATCGGGGATGATGAGTTCCCGTTTCCCAAATCTGCAATAACTCCAATGCATTGTTCTGTAGTTTTATATAAACCTGGCACTCATGACAGCGTCTAACTGAAATGTTTTTAAACAAAAGGTTGGAGTTCTCTCACAACAAAGAACATTGTCAGTCTATTGACAAACTTGTTCAAACCATCATACTCTGAACTATTTCTTTAACCACATTGCTCAGTCTATTGATTGCAAAATGTTGACGAGTATGCAGGACATCCAGGTTTCAAACCCTGGATCACAGCAGCAGGCTTCAAAGCTGCCGAAAGCAGCTTTGGTATCTACAAAACCGATATGGGAAGACTTAGAGAAACATTGGGAACCAGCCACAAACTCATATTGTAATGCAAGAATTTTTTCAGTCTACCAACCATATGGGTATCCATGATACAAAAGGCATGAAATTTGTTTTAAGGATTATATTCTGTGGAAAAGATTGAAGTGGTATTTGTCTTGAATGAAAAAAAAGTACTGAGAGAAAAATAAATCAAACAGTGTCTATGGCTCCTCAGGAAAAAAAATGTTATTTTATCTGCTGTTCATCTATTTACTGGCACTTTTGTTGCAGGAGTTTTAAAGGCACAAATCTATATGCTGCAGGGGCATTGTGTGCTTTCTTCAAATAAATGTGAAGGTCGATGCTATTGTGTAGCAGGCACAGGCAAAGGAAGCTCAAATTTACAATGTCAACAACAGGCAAAAAAAAAGGTCACCTTCTATACAGTTCTGAAAAAATTGAGGTTAGATCAGACAAAATTATCATTTTCCTTTTGTGTTCCTGGCTCTGATGGGATACCAAATATCGTCTGACCTCTCTGCCACTCATGTCTTGCTCTGATAGCAGTGTCTGACCTTTGACACCCAATTAAAACGGGAAACAAGTTTTGTCATGGGTCAATATGCATTTTTTTTGGCAAAATTGAGCCATGGAAATAGATTCAGGGTTTATTGGTGCCATCATTGTAATTTATGTGTGATGTAGGGATTGCGGGTTTTGGTTTTTATGGGAGGCCTGTTCTTTTCTTTCTCAGTTGTCTAATAATTCTTCGAAATGAAAGTGCTCGACAACATCTTTGTCAGCACTGAAAGTGCATGTGCTGGATTTAGGATTCTAAATGTGCCTTAATTATTCAGCTTCTTTGTTCTCACCCACCACAACTCAATTACTCTGCCCATACAAACTTGATCCAGGAGCGAGCGACACTGAACATTTTGCAGAGTAATGACAAACAACGGATCAATATGAACATACATCTCAGAAGAAAGAAAAAGAAATGCCTGTTCATCAACAATTATATCTTCTGGCATGAAATGAAATTAAGTTTAGGCAAACAACTGATTAATAAAAGATGGGTTACTTGTAAATCAATGGAGATGTGTCAGGTCTTAGAATGGGTTTTGGGATTTATTTTGATGGAAGAATTGCCATCGCACCCTATTTACAACTGAAACAGGGGTAGTAGTAATTGAGTGTTCTGCTTAATATACATAGATAAATGAAGAGTTCACTTGAGGTATGCGGCATAAATAGATGAAAGGAACAGACAATTTAATTTACCTCACCATTGTGTCTCTTTTTCATGGGACTTCCTCTGACTAATTTAATGATAAAACTGATCATGCTAAAGCACAAAAATTCAATATATTATAAATTCTCTTTGACCATGTATGATGCATTTTGATTAATGTCCTGCATGCATCTATAAATGGATCTCTCTACATCTGTTTCCCACATATATCATTTATGAATCTATTAAAACTTTATTAGCCCATTTCCAATTATTTACTTGTCAATTTCAGGTCAAATTCAAAACATTCAGAGGCAACTAACTAGTGATACCTGCATACTCCAATTTAGAGATGCAGGATAATCTGTACATGTATAATATTAGGACCATTAAAAAAGAAAAGGACTTGCATTTATATAGCACCTTTCACAACCTCAGGATTTCCCAAAGCGTTTTACAACCAATGAAGTACTTTTGAAGTATAGTTACTGTTGTAATGTAGGGAAATGCAGCAGCCAATTTAAGAACAGCAAGGTCCCACCAACAGCAACGAGATACATGACCAGATAATCTGTTTTAGTGATGTTGGTTGAGGGGACTTCAGCAGATGATTGGTGGAAACCTCAGAGCAATGGAGTAAACAGTCATTTACGTCGTTTCTCCAGGGTTTCTGCTGACATTTTGATGGGAGATTGGAAAAACTACCATGGAAATTCTACCTCACTGTACAAGCCATGATAGGAGAATTACTGCAGGAAGAAATTTATGAGCCAAATCACTGGGGGTAATTTTAACTTTGGATGATACTGTAAAACAGGCAATGTCGATTCAGCCGCCTGTTTTACATCTCTCACAAATTTCATTTCTATTGACTTCTCACGCACCCTAAGATAGTTTCATTTATGTCAGACATTGAAGGCTCTCATTAACCAAATGACATCCATTACCTCTGCCAAATTTTCCCTCAGTGGTAGTTGTAATCCTGCTCCAATCTCAGCCAAACGCACCAGTGGAACTCTGTGAATAATTGGTCTGCGTCTAATATAGCTGGAATCAGATCAAAGTGCAATTCTGCTGCAATGTTGCTACATCAATGAGTCACTGAGAATTGTACTGCAGTCATATGTTGGCTAACAATCTCTGGCCCCGATAATAATGCTGAGGCAGGACGAGAGTGGTGGGAAGGGTTTGCGGACGGGAAACCCAGAAGTCTGTGTTTCCCGCAGTGCTGGCTGAATTTAACAGTAGACCTCTTTTAAATGTTTTCAACAGGTTTCCCTCCTGACAGCTAGCCAGATTGATAGTCTGGCTGCCTATTGGGTGGGATAAAAGCCGAGGAGCAACCGGGGTCTTCGGTTTTTGGGTCGCGGAGGTCGGGGTCATTCGGGATCTTCAGGGTTTGGATTGGGGGAGTTCGTGGAGAGATTGGGGCCTTCAGGGTTTGGATCGCGTGGGTCCAATCATAGAACAGACCCTTAGGCCGTGATTTTCTGCTTAGAGGTAGGTTGGTGTCGGGAACGGTAGTCAGCGGGTTCCGGTCCCGCTGTCGGGTCCTGCCAGCCTGTTGACACAATTTTCCATTGATTGGCTTAGTTAAGCCTGCCGTGTGGGTTATCCGCCCTGATCACAAGGTGCGGGTCTGTTCAGCTGATATGCTGACGCGTTTCCAGCTGGTGCATTTAAAGAGGCCATTTCCCCATTAGATCTCAGGTCGTTTCTGGTACTTGTGCGTCATTCAAGTGACCTCTCAGTGTCCCTGGACAAGACACAAATAGGCAGCAGCCAGTATATTTGAGCAATAGATCAGATTTATTAAGCTTACAGGGTAATTAATACTTATCATTAGGTGATAGTCAAAATGAATAGCTCACAGCCCTTGGTCTCTGGAGCCTTTTGGACACAGTCATAAGTCTGTTCCTTTTCTTCGCAGCAAATCTCTGTGTGAAGTTGTTCTTTGAGTATCAAGGTTTTAACTCTTTCCTTATCAACAGGTCATTTGGTCAGTGTCCATATATGGTCTTTAACAAAATCACCTTCTTTAATTGGTTCTAATGGTCAAAATACTATTGTCACTCAGGTTAAGGCTAGTAACCTGGCCACTCCTTTTCCAGTACTTTTCCCCTAACTCTGCCTCGCTGTTGTGTTATCTTGTTTATAGCTTTTCACCCATTGGAATTTACCATATCTCTTTCATTTTATGTCTCCCTGGTCCAAGGCCTTTATACCAAGGGCCCATATCAGCGCTGTTTCACTTGTCTTGAGGTATCCAGGCTATCTCACTTTAATCTACCAGATAAATACTGTAACTTCCATGATCTCTCTCATTTTATGTCCTTATACTAATTATCCTTTAAATATTGTTGCAATTAGTTTTGTTAAGTGAACTCTAATTTCTACTTAGCATTATAATATGTTATTTAACAATTTGACATTCACTTTCAGCCTGTGGCTGTTTGTTATCAAAGCTTAGTCAAAACTGCTTTTGACTGTCCTCGCAGCTGCATTCTGAACAAGTCTTACCTTTTTAGTTACCCAGGAGTAATTATGGGTAATATTATTTGGCCAATGGCTATAGCTTGAATTTATACATATATGATTCTCGTCCACTAAATATCTTTAAATATCAGCCTTTCCTACATACTTCTGACTGCTGCTTCTCACCACGATGTCTGCAGAGAAACAAAAGGCAGCACCCTGCTTCAACGAGGACTCCCTCCATGTTCTTGGGGAGGGAGTCAGAGGACATCATGAGATTCTATACCCAGGTGCTGCAAGAAGGAAACTGTAAAGTCTGTGGGCTGTGCAGTTAATTACGACACAGACTTCAGGAGTAACATACAACAGGACTTTACTATTCGAAGGTCAGGGCGAATCTGCCCTATAAATCATGCCACAGCACTTATATACTGGTGTGGTCACCGTCGGTATTACCGTATACAGAAGCCAAACAAGTAGTGCCACACCTAAAATAGTTCTCTTAAAGGTGAACGGTTACATACAATAGTCTCTTAAAGGTAGACGGTTACATACACTACAATCCTCCCTTTTTAGCTTACAACATACTATTTCTCATTAACATACATATATTCAACTTCAGGTAAACAATTTACAGATATAGTCTCTGTGGGAAACAGTTCACAGGTTCAGTCTCTGTGGGAACAGTGTATAGATTCAGTCTCTAGTCTTGACTCAGTCCGAACAACATCGCTGTGGTGTAGCCGGTTCACATTGCTAGCGTGACTCCTCCACTAGTCTTCCCCTTGACGTAACAGCTTGAACTTTCGTCCTGCTGAACCAGCAATGCTGACTTTTACAAACAGCTGTATTGCCTTGGTAATTTTTCTTACTTTCCAACTGATTTATCTCCCTTTGTAGGGCCCACGTGCATGATCTGGTAGGAGTGATAATGATTTTGATGGTTATCATCTTCTGCTTCTTCTTTTTCTTTTCTGCTTCTTGGAGACTCTCGGGGCTCCCTTATCAGCTGCCAGCTGTAGCACCACCATCTCTCTATGTTCCTTAGACTTTAAGTGCTTCATCCTGATTTCTGCACTTTGGGAGTTTTCATCACAAGCTGGGCAGACCAGATCCTCGTAATATTCAGTGTCACTCAACAGGTCATGGTAATATTCGGTGTCATCCTGAGCTAGTCTAGCGAGAGGGCCTGCTACTTCTTCCGTACCCAACTGGACGTTAGCCGACTGTTGTTCCCTCCCTAGACATCTTTCCTGAAGAGACTTCTTCATGCGTTCATATTCATCCCGCTCTTCCTGGGTTTCCTGCAAATCCTTCACTAATGACCTCGTTTGTGATTTCAATACTTCCCCTTCCCTCGGGGATTGATTGATCAGGCTATTCAATCCTTCTACTGGAGCAGCTGTTTCAACATTCTGCTGTTCACATTGACGTGATTCAGCGTACTTTTGGCATCCCTGTAAAATCTGTGTTGCAACCTCAGCTATTTCCATAACTTTTGAGAGCTCCGAACTCCTTCCCTTTGAAGATTGAAGCTCGTGTTCAGATTGTTCCCATTGTAGAGTCTTGTCCTTCAGCATATGAAGGAGTTGGCTGACCGTTAACTCTTCCACGGGAACACTGTGGGTCAGAGTCTTCTCCATTTCATCCACCTTTTCCTCCAATGCTTTCACCTTCTTTTCCTCTTGTACTTTGGCTTCCAGCGCTCGGAGAAGTTGCGCCTTGATGCTCTCTAGCTCATGTTCAGAGGCCATTCTTACAGTCTCTGTGTTTCTTACAGTTCCCTTTTCTTCCACTGAACGGATTCCCAGTTGAGTCTGTTCTTCAAGTTGTTGAATCTCGGTCATTGCCGCCCCATATTTGTCTTGGGTTTCCTTTAATATTTTTATGAGTTCTTGTACATCTTGTCTTTCAGGTTCTGCCATGTCTTTCACCTCTAATTTCTCATCTATGGATGGAACTTCTACCGATGAGTCTGTCTTGGCCTTGAGCTCATCAAGAATTTCCTGCAGCCTTTGGACTTCTTGCTCATGTTCAACCTTCAGTTGCTCATATGCTTCCACTGAAACTAGCTTTTCGGAGGTTGCCGAGTTAACCCCTTCCAGAATTGTAGCCTGGGCCTGTTCAGACTGTTCTTTCAACTTCTCACACTCTGCTTGTAAGGAGTCGTAGAGAAGAACTGGAATAAAATCCTGGCTTCCTGCAGATTCCTCTTCATTTGATTCTTCCTGCAAATATTCTAACTCCTGAACAGCATAAGGGAGATGTGATCGGTAATTGGTCACGATGGCTCTATGGTCGCTCTCTGCTTCAGCTAGCTGCTTCTGTTGTCTTTCCAGATTCTCCCATTCGGTGTCATAGAACTTTTTCATTGTTTTCATCTCTTGTACGAGACGGTAACTCAATTGTTCTAATTGTTGTCGTAATTTGAAATAAGTTTGAGTCCGAGCTCGGTGTTCTTCCGTCATGGATATATCCGTAACTTGAACAGGCTCAGAATTTTCTGTCGAACTAGGTTGTCGTTGTTCGGTGGAGTTCTGTTCTGAAACTTTGTTCTTCTCTGGAGCATAAGCCTTTATGCATGCCTTCGTTTTTCCAACCTTCGTCGGCAAGTCCATTTCAGCCTTGTCTTTCATACTTGGGTTGGTCTTATCGTCATCCGTTTCAGAATCTGAGCTGATTGTCTGCACCGAGTCCTCACTCGTTATGGCTTTTAGATAGTGCCATTCCATGTCTATTTTCTTGATCCACTCCCGTCCTAGAAGTGGTGGTCCTCCCTCATGTAGTACGTATAAGTTCATTCTTGGGTGTTCTTTACCCCTATCTCTCACTTTGACTCTTATCTTTCCCATGGGGTATACTTTATGCCCCGTGTATGTCTGCAATACGATCTTGGTATCTCTTAAGGGTATATGTGAGAATAGCCGGTGGTAATCCCTTCGATTTATGACTGATAGAGCTGATCCAGTGTCCAACTCCATTTTCACTTGGATTCCAGCTATTTTTAGCATGACCCAGATAGTTTGTAGGTCAGCTTCCTTACTCACATTGTGAATTCTCAGACTACCCAGCTCCTGGCCGTTTGGGTCTGAGTCTGAATTCTGTTCGTCTGAACCCTTCTCAGCCACCTTGTGTACCTTGTTGTACTTTTCCTGTGATGGCTTCCTTTGGTTGTTGGTCCTTTGGTTGTTGGTCTTCTTCCCTGACCGGCATACCTTAGCTATGTGACCCAGTTTGCCACATTTCCTACATTCCTGGTTCTTAAACCAGCATTGGTTCTGGTCGTGTGTTGTCTTCCCACAACGATAGCATTTTGTTGTTGTCGAGGTAATTTGATCCACACTTAGTGCTGCTGTCTTTAGCTGCATTTCCGCAGTTCCCTTCGCTGCGGCTTCATGCGATGCTGCAATAAGGACAGCCCTGTCAAGTGTAAGGTCGTTCTCTTCGAGTAGTCGCTTTTGCGTTCCTTCCTTTGCCAACCCGCACACGAACTTGTCTCGCAATGCCTCTGTCAGATTCCCTCCAAACTGGCAGTATTTCGCTAGTCTACGCAGTTCGACCAAGTATTCTGCGTTGCTTTCGTCTTTCCGTTGCGTTCTCGCATAGAATTTGAATCGTTCCGCCAACATCAACGGTGTAGGGTTCAAGTGGTCCTTCAGGACAGCCACAATATCATCGAAAGTCTGATCCGCCGGTTTAGCTGGTGCTAGTAGATGCTTCAAGAGCCCGTATGTCTTTGCGCCCATCGAGTTCAGCAAGGTTATAGCTTTGTCATCTTCTTCTATTTTATTGGCCTCACAATAGATCTCAATGCGTTCCACGTACGTGGCCCAGTCTTCTACTTTGGAATTAAAATCGTTGATGTTACCACGCTTAGGCATCTTCCTCTCTTTGGGAACAACACAAGTATTTCTTTAAATTATTATTTCTTTTTTTTTTCTAAGATGGCGGTTTTCCCGCGAAAATGGCGGTTTCCCGCTCTTATCTTCTCTCCCCGCCCACTTCAATGGCGGTTTCCCGCTTCTGTCTTCTTCCCCGCCTAATGGCGGCTTCCCACGTTTCTTCCCTGGCGGGAGGGGTACACTTTCCCCACGGGCGACGGCCGCTGGCTTTCAGGTTCACAGCCTGCGCGTCGGCTTCAAGGCTTTCCCTTTTTTTTTTAATTTTATGGCAGGGCGACCGGCTCTGGGTACCCCGTTGACGGCGAACAGGTTCAGCCGCTGGGCTGGCTCTCGCACAGTTCCCCTTGCTCGGCTCTGTCTCTCTCCCGCTCGCTCGGCTCTACCGGCGCTGGGTACACCCCGTTGATGGAGGACAGTTCAGCCGCTGGACTGGCTCTCGCACAGTTCCCCTTGCTCGGCTCTGCCTCTCTCCCGCTCGCTCGGCTCTACCGGCGCTGGTTACACCCCGTTGACGGAGGACAGATCAGCCGCTGGACTGGCTCTCGCGCAGTCTCTCTTGGTCGGCTCTGCCTCTCCCGCTCGCTCGGACCCCAATCGCGCCTCCCAGCCCCTCGCAGTCCGGTGCTTCTCTCCCTGGCTGCGGCTGAGTTTCTCTCTTCCCGCGCCTATGCTTCCGGTCGCAGCGCTTCGTGGCTTCGGTCACCGCCCGGCTTTTCCCGCCGGTCGCGGTCTCTCACGACGCCGTTGGACCCGACTTTTTGTCCGGCTCCTTTTTCCCCTCGACCGTGGTCAAGTGCCCAGCCCTTATCCTCCAGCTATTCTTTTCACTTTCCCTTACTCACAGTCACCGTGGCAGAAGGGACAGTCAGTGCCTGTTGCTGATGGAAGTTTTTGTCGCTAAAGTCTTCCTCCTTTCTATTGCTGCAGCCTTGAGTTTTCTCCCAGCCGAATGACGAGGGTGGTTGCCTCTTTTCGACGCTCTTTCGTTGCTTTGAAATTATTGTTGCCGCAGGGTACGATCGGACTCGTCGCCACTGTAAAGTCTGTGGGTTGTGCAGTTAATTACGACACAGACTTCAGGAGTAACATACAACAGGACTTTACTATTCGAAGGTCAGGGAGAATCTGCCCTATAAATCATGCCACAGCACTTATATACCGGTGTGGTCACCGTCGGTATTACCGTATACAGAAGCCAAACAAGTAGTGCCACACCTAAAATAGTTCTCTTAAAGGTGAACGGTTACATACAATAGTCTCTTAAAGGTAGACGGTTACATACACTACAGAAACCTCCTCAGCAGACAAAGGCAGTCTGGCTGCGAATAGCTAAGGAGGTCAATGCCTGGTCTTTGTACAGATGCATTGGGTCCAATGCAAGAAAAGGTTCAATGATCTCCTGCACTCTGGAAAAGTGAGTATAAAAGCACACTTACCTTAATTCTGCTGTGTCTGTCATCACATCCCCATCACCCTGCATTGCTAACCCTACTCCTGCACATCCTAACTCAATGCAACATCCCTTGCACCATCCCCATCCCTCTTTCCCTATGCACAGAATCACTTCCCCACCTTACTATGCACCCCTCACAACCACCCACAAGGTTATGCACTGACAACTAACAATTCAAAAGAAGGGAACTTCATAATGGGTACCCACTCCTTCACAGTCTCCCTCTAAACATCTATCCTATCCATTCTTTACACGCATTCCATCACTCTCACTGAAACTCCACTTCTTTCCCTCATTGCAGGAAAAGAGAGGCCACAATAAGAGGGAGAGGGAGAGAACAGGAAGAGGACCACCATCCTTATCACAGCTGACTAACGCTGAAGAGGCCGCTCTGGATATTGTGGAATCAGTGGAACAGCTCAAAGTGGGGGATGGAGAGACGGGCTCAATTGAACAACCTGGTGACAGAATGCTTCTCCATCTATCTTAGTTGGCTTTCATGAGTGACACATATGGCATCTGATGTCAATGGAAATTGAATGCTTATCATGTGCACAATGGGATGTGTCTGCAATCTACATATCACATGTCTAACTCATGTCTTTATTCTCCCACAGGACCATCAAGAGCCCCCCTCCCTACAGTCCAGGAGGAAGAGCAGGAGGACTCCTCAGAGGATGCTACATCCTCTGAGGGAGCAGCGTCAGCAGAAATGATCTCACCCAGCACCAGTGCAGTGACGCACACCTCTGGGGGTCATTCGCGAGATAGAGTTGTCACCTGGTGTATCACAAGGCACGAGTGAGCAAGAGCAGATGGTGTAGACAGAGACAGCAGTGGAGAGTCCTCATCGGAGGCCGCAGGGTGCTCCTAGCTCTGCTCAGCTGTATGTAGACGCTGAGCCTCACGGGCCATACAGAAAGAGAATTTCAGGAACAAGTGCAGGAGGCTCTGACTAGGTTTGCAACCACGGTGACCATGAGTGTGCAGAGAATGGAGGAGTCCATCTCAAACATGAGCAATGCTGTGGTGCATGCAATGGCGAATGTAGGTCCCGCCATGGAAAGGATGGCAACCTCCATAGAGGACATAAATTGACAGACTCAAATGAACATGGTGGGCTGTATTTTCTCAATGGAGATGTGCTAGAGACGGGACTTCTGGTTTCCGGGTTTCAGTCCCGCCTCCAGCGATATCTGACCAATCCACGCTATTTTCCCTTGATTGGTCTTGTTAAGCCCGCCCTGCGGGCTTACCAGCCAATTAAGGGAAAGCCGGTGACAGATGACGTCAGCATATGATGCTTCATCTGTCAAAACTTTTTTGACAGGTGAATTGTCAGCGTTTGACAGCTTTGAGAAACTGTCAAACACTGACAATCTCTGTTCTAAGGTGAGCCCTTGCACACAGACTCACCAAGACTTCTCTCCTCAACAGAAAGCAGATGGCTGCTGCATCTGAGAATGCAGCAGCCATACTGTCATCTCTGCCGTTGAGATGAGGCACCTTTGGATCCTCAACGGTTGAAGCCTGCAGAATGAAGCAAAGGTAAGGAAACTTTTTCCAACACTTTACACTCACCTCTCATACTTAACTGTCCACACTTGCACCCATCACTCACCTCTACAGCTGACATGTCGACCCCTCTCACCCCCACAGACCCACTGCTCGCCTCGCTGACCCTGGCGAGGTTTGCAGCCATCAGGAAGCCCACAATTGCAGGCGTAAAATGGGGAAAAGCCTCAAAACTGCTTGTTAACTACCTGTTAACAGGCAGGTAATTGGCTCTAATCCCCTTCCCGCCTCGAGGAGACAGGTCCCTGCATGACTCGGGGACCCGCCTCCCGGGAAGATGGTACGGAGGCAAGTTGGGAGCAGGATCAGTACCCGTTCCCAGTTTCTGCCATTTTTTTTCTGGCAGTCCTGCCTCCATACCCGCCTCCCCAGGGCTGGGGAAATTCCCCCCAGTGACTCTTCTAAATAGATGGTCAGCTATGGAGGATAGATGGGTATCTATTGTGGAGAAGAACTAGAGGTTCATGGACGTCCTTGTTATGAGGACTGTCAGTACAGAGACGGATCCTCATAGCCCCACTGATGTACAGCAAGGTGCTCTTCAGCTACTTGCAAGCAGAGAAGTGCAGGTGGCCATGAGAGGGATGATGGTGGGAGGCGACATGCAAGTGAGGGCTCCTCTCCAAGTACTCCAACTTCCATCCCTTTGCCAACCCCTTGGTCAGAGCCCCAGATGACTGCCCGATCAGTGATGGCCAAGTCTGCCCTTGTGCAGCCGCAGGAGGAGCAGACTTTGACAGGGCCTTCACAGGCTCCAAAACCCAGAGGACGACCGCCAAAGGCATCTAAGCAGGCGCAGCAGGGAAGTGAGCAGGCTGCTGAAACCACAGGAGTAGCACAACGCAGAAGCACGCGTAAGAGAAAGCTGACACATAAATAATCACAAGGGTACTCACTTGGGTGTTCTGATAGAATTCAATGTTAAGTTTCTGTTCTTTTATTATTTGGAATAAATTAATGTTGTATGAATGTTTGACAGGGTTGCCATTTGTGTGCTCACAATTTGAGGTGGCACAGTGAAGGGTGAGGGCACCTTTTATGTCCAGCAATGCAGGTGACAGTGGATATAGAGTTAACACCAGACACTTACAGCCTCAGGACAGAATGGGGGAAAAATTCAGTTGGGTTGTGCCTCCCGTTAGCGCCTTAAGAGGGCCCTAATGGGGCGCAAAGCAACTAGCACCCAGGCACGGCGATGTATGCGCCGCTCGTGAAATTAATTAGACATTTTGCGGTGGCGCTAAACACTACCGCCACGATCTCCTGCGCCGGCAGATTGTGACATCAGTTGAGTGCGCAATGCCCCGGTAGCGCCACAGATCGGATATTGAGTGGCGCCACCTGCCTTACCACCTGCCACTAGCAACGACAGGTTGAGGGGAGCGTTTTGCAGTCAGGAAGGGACTGGGGGAGAGCTATTTAAAGGCGACTGCTTCCTGCCATTTTTTGTTTGTGACATTTTTGCACCACGCATTCTGAGAGAGAGAGAGAGAGACTTCTGGAGAGATTCAACACTGTGTGAAGGAGTTTTGGGTATGAGCAGCACTTTGCAGGTTCATTTTGATTTGCTCTTCCTTGTATCGATTTAGAAGAGACTGTGGGGGCTGCACTCTGAGCTCTTTCCCTGGGTCTCTCCATTGTGCTTTCCAGCAAATTTGATGTATAGGTCTCTCCAGGCCGAGATTCAAGGCTGCAATGAGCAGGACGTGGATGGAGAGCAAGATCAACCCTCCCCTTTAAAAACTGGCCGGTGCTATTGTGTCTGTGTTCCATTGCTGACTGACATCACAAGAGCTTCGCCAGCGCTCTGAGGTGGCGCCTCGCTCCTCGGCCTTTGCACCTTAAGACAGGTGTGAAGCGCCTAATTTAGCGCTCCAATCACCTACAGGGACGATAAAAGCCAAGTTTGTAGTTGGAGGCGATAATTAACGCCAGGCGCTAAACTTTGCGCACGGCCGTTAATGGCGCTCCAAACAGGGCGATACTGAATTTTTCCCCCAATGTGTCTCCCAAATCCTGAAATCAGCAGCCTCTGACATTTGAAATTGAGCAGATGTGATAGTGCAGCTTTTAGACTACAGTTGCAGCTGTGAAGTTTCTAGCTCATTGGTCTTCCTGACATACATTCCTGGCGTGGTCTCCGAACGTCATGAAACCCGATTAAAATGTTGGAAAATTGGAAAAGGCTCTCAAAATAGCAGTTAACAAACACTTAAGAAGGAGTTAATTGCCTTAAATCCCTTACCCATCGCTTGGTGTTGGGTCTGTTGTGAAATCGCAGGCCCGACACTCTTGAAACTCACACGGAGGTGGGTTTGTGGTGGGTTTCCAGCCCGCCATCAATCATTGTGAGTTTAACACCTGACCCGTCTCCGCCCTCTGAGCACCGGCAAAGCACGGCCTTAGATATTTTTCAATTTCTGACACCATGGGGATACTTTCCAGCCCTACCACCTGGCAATAATCTGGCGGAACAGATTGCCTGCTCATTGTAGAACCCGCTCAATCTTCATCCCATGGAATGAAAGCCAGGTGGGTTCTACAACAAGTAGATTATCAAAATCCACGACGAGGCCTTGGACAACGTGGACCACTTTCCATACCTCGGGAGCCTACTGTCAACAAGGGTGGACGTCGACGACGAAGTCCAACACCGCCTTCGGTGTGCCAGTGCAGCCTTTGGTCGCCTGAGGAAGAGAGTGTTTGAAGACCAGGACCTCAAACCCGGCACTAAGCTCATGGTCTACAGAGCAGCAGTGATACCCGCCCTGCTGTATGCCTCAGAGACATGGGCCATGTACAGCAGGCACCTCAAAGCACTGGAGAGGTACCACCAATGCTGCCTCCGCAAGATGCTGCAAATCCATTGGCAGGATAGGGCACCAACGTCAGTGTTCTTGCTCAGGCCAACATCCCCAGCATCGAAGCTTTGACCACGCTCAATCAGCTCCGATGGACGGGTCACATTGTCCGCATGCCTGATACAAGACTCCCAAAACAAGCGCTCTACTCGGAGCTCCAGCAAGGCAAGAGAGCCCCAGGACACCCTCAAAGCCTCCTTGAAAAAGTGTAACATCCCCATTGACACCTGGGAATCTCTGGCCCAAGACCGCACAAAGTGGAGGAGAAACATCCGGGAAGGCGCCGAACACCTCGAGTCTCTTCTCCGGGAGCAAGCGGAAGCCAAGCGCAGGCAGTGCAAGGATCTCAAGTCAACCCAACCTTCAGCCACCGTCTGCCCCACCTGTGACAGAGACTGTAGCATTGGACTCATCAGTCACCTGAGAACTCATTTTTAATGTGGAAGCAAGTCATCCTCGGTTCCGAGGGACTGCCTAAGAAGAAGAACAACAACAACAAGTAAGCAATTCGCTCCCCAGGTGGTGAAGATGAAAATGACCCCCCATAGTGTAAAAATTCTAACATGCTTGTCCGGTGTACATTATTTAAACACAGGCATTAACCCATGAAAAAGATATTTCAGATATGGGACTAAGTGGCGACAAATCCCCTGGACCTGACGGCCTGCATCCTAGGGTTTTAAAAGCAATAGCTGCAGAGAGAGTGGATGCAGTGGTATTAATCTTCCAGAATTCCCTGGATTCTAGAACAGTCCCCAAGGATTGGAAGGTAGCAAACATAACCCCGCTATTTAAGAAAGGAGGAAGAGAAAAAAACAGGGAACTGTAGGCCAGTTAGCCTGACATCAGTAGTAGGCAAAATGCTAGAATCTATTATTAGGAGCGCGGTAACAGGGCACTTAGAAAATCATAATATGATTAGACAGAGTCAACATGGTTTTATGAAAGGGAAATCGTGTTTGACAAATCTGATAGAGTTTTTTGAAGATGTAACTAGTAGGATGGATAAGGGGGAACCAGTGGATGTGGTGTCTTTGGATTTTCAAAAAGCATTTGATAAGATGCCACAGAGGTTATTACACAAAATTAGGACTCATGGGCCCCGATTTTTGGGCAGCCGTCGGGCGGCTTTTCATGCGGCCGTGGTCCGAAAATCGCAGAAAAAGCGGGTCGGGACCCCCCCCGCCTGATTCCCCGCCCCGTCCGACTTTCGGACCGCCGTTTCCACGCGTCCCGCTTCAGTCCCGCCCGCCGCTGGCGGGACTGCTCGTCGGAGCACTAATCACCAATGATCACCTTGTTAAGGACGATTTTCCCGTGCCGTTGCGAATTTGGGGCTTTCCCCACCTGAAACCCGCCTGCGGGGAACCCCGCCGATGAGAGCTGGCATGAAAACAGCTGGCTTGCTTGCTTGCAGCAGCAGGTCGCTGTGGGCTGAAGATATTTAAAGAGGCAGCATTTGTAGGCTGCAGGACCTTGTTGATCAAGGCTTGGGGGAACTATTTGAAGCCTTAGGAGCAGCTGCAGAAAGTTGGAGACTCACACACTTCTTCAGTGTGAGCTCCTGGGAAGCCCCTCTCACCACCCTAACTCAGGACCTCCTCAACCGAGGCATCTGCTAGAAGCATGGGAGGCCTTTGGCACCTTCCCTTCCTGGCATTAGAGGATCTCCAACAGCAGAGGTGGCAGCAGCAGAACCAGGAACAGCAGGATGATTACCAGGAGCACCAGGCTGCTGCTCACTCACCTGAAGCTGCACAAGCCAGAAGGGGCCAGCGCTTGGAAGTGGCTTGAGAGCACCTTGCTGCGCTTTAGGGGGCCAGTGGGACCCGTTTCTGCACTGGCAGTCCTACTCAGAAGGACTTCCATGAAGATCTGGTTTCTCTGTTCAACAGATGGCCAACGCTCCTCAAGAGATGTCATTCTCTTATGAGCACTCACCATGTTTTCCGTATGCTGGCAAGTTATCTCCTCCATGGAGGTTGCCAACCTTTCCATGGTGCTGCATTCATGCACCAATGACTCCACAAAGGCTCTGCTCATGGTCGCTATGAGTCCATAGCTCCACACTCGCAGCGACCCTGGAGACAAAACCTGCCAGAGACTCCTGCATCTGTGCATGGAGATCCATCACCTCTTCTCTTGCGGATGGACCCAGAGGCAAAGGGTCGAGATGCAGCGCAGCTGAGTTGAGTTGGCAGAGCCCTGCGCCCTCCGACGAGGACTCTCCACTGCTGTCCCTGTCTCCAGGATCTGCTGAGGCTCACTTGTCAGCTGTGAAACACCAGGTGACAACACTACTCTATGTCCCAAAGGTCCTCCCGAGGTGTGAGTGTCTGCGCTGGTGCTGGGTGCGCTTACTTCTGCTGACGCTGCACCCTCAGAGGTTGGAGCTTCCTCTGAGGAGTCTGGCTGCACAGCCTCTTCCTCCTCCACAGTGAGGACGGGGGCTCTGGATTGTACTGTGGGGGAGTAAAGGAAGGAGTTACAGATGTAATGCCAAGGTTCCTCTGGTGACTCCCAGCAAGTTGGCATCTGCTGACACCTGCATCCATGCAGCATTGGTCTCAGTGAGAGGCCTCTTCCTCCCTGACCTAAGGAAGAGGACCTCCCTGTGGGCCCTAACCCCATCCAATAATGCCTGCAGTGAAGCCTCATCGAATTTGAAGGCAGCTCAGGGTCTGGCACTGCCCACAGCTGCTGCAGGCTCCTCTGCCATCCTGTATGGTTCATTTGGAAGCCTTCAGAGGATGCAGTGCTTGCCATGGACCTTGAAAGCACCATGAATGTTGACATCATACTGTGGGGATTTCTGACTCAATTTAGACAATTAGCAAGGCTTCCCACATGCTGGGAATTAATTGGCCAATTGAGGGAAAATTGCATGGGGCTGGCTGACACTTTTTTATGTGTGTCAGAAACCCCACATTCGGGGAAATCCGACCATTTCCCACACAAGCCGAAAATCGGGCCCATGGTATTGGGGAGTAATATATTAGCAAGGATTGAGGATTGATTAATGGACAGAAAACAAAGAGTAAGAATAAATGGGACTTTTTCAGGTTGGCAGCCTGTAACTAGTGGGGTACCGCAAGGATCAGTGCTTGGGCCTCAGGTATTCACAATCTATATTAATGATTAGATGAAGGGACTGAGTGTAACATATCTAAGTTTGGTGATACAAAGTTAGGTGGGAAAGTAAGCTGTGAGGAGGATGCAAAGAGGCTGCAGAGAGATATCGACAGGTTGACTGAATGGGCAAGAACATGGCAAATGGAATACAATGTGGAGAAGTGTGAAGTTATCCACTTTGGTAGAAAAAACAAGAAAGCAGAATATTTTTTGAATGGTGAGAGACTGGGAAACGTTTGCACTCAAAGGGACCTGGGTGTCCTTGTTCATGAATCACAGAAAGTTAACATGCAGGTACAGCAAGCAATTAGGAAAGCAAACGGTATGTTAGTTTTTGTTACAAAGGGTATAAGAGTAAAGAAGTTTTACTACAATTATACAGAGCATTGGTGAGGCCACACCTGGAGTACTCTGTACAGTTCTGGTCTCCTTACCTAAGGAAAGACATACTTGCTGTAATGAAATCTGTTTGTCTTGCCTGTATTCGTTTTGCACTCATGTATATTACCCTCCCCCACACGGTGTATAGTTTCACTTCCTCTTCCCTGACTAACCTGGAAGGTTCCAGGTCTTGGCTCTTGGCTCCGCCCCTGACTTCTCTTACTTAAAGATCCCAGGATCTGTATGACTCATTCCTGTGAGCCAGTCAGTGTGTTGAGATGTTAGCTCTGATCTTAGTGATTAAAAGCCAACTTGTTAAAGTCTATAACTTCTAGTTTTGTGGTTATTGAAGGCACATCACTTGCCTTAGAGGGAGTGCAGCGAAGGTTCACCAGACTGGTTCCTGGAATGAGGGGGTTGCCCTATGAGGAGAGATTGAGTACACTAGGCCTATATTCCTTAAAGTTTAGAAGAATGAGAGGTGATCTAATTGAAACATAAAATTCTTAAGAGGCTTGATAGGGTTAATGCTGGGAAAATGTTTCCCCTGGCTGGGGAATCTAGAGCTCAGGGTCACAGTCACAGAATAAGGGGTAGGCCATTTAGGACTGAGATGAGGAGAAATTTCTTCACTCAAAGGGTTGTGAATCTTTGGAATTCTCTACCCAGAGAGCTGTGGATGCTCAGTCATTGAGTATATTCAAGACAGAGGTCGATACATTTTTGGGAACAAAGGGAATGAAGGGATATGGGGATAGTGTGGGAAGGTGGAGTTGAGCTAGAAGATCAGCCATGATGTTGAATGGCGGAGCAGGCTTGAAGGGTCAAATGGCCTATTCCTGCTCCTAATTATTTTGTTCTTATATGGGGATCCGGCAGGAAAGTGGAGTTGAGGTCAAAGATCTGCCATGATCTTATTGAATGGCAGAGCAGGCTTGAGGGACTGTATGGTCTACTCCTGCTCCTAATTCTTATGTTCTTATGTTTCTTAAATGGTCCAGGTAAGGGGCATAGGCAGGCATAGCACTCTATGCAAATGTGTACATTTGTTATCCCTTTTTTTTTAAAGAGTGCTGGGAGCGGGAGCAGCTGATTTAAAAAGACAGCCGAGAGCAGAAGAGGCTGATTTAAACAGAGCGCCGAGAGTGGGAGAGGCTGATTTAAACAAAGCCGAGAGCGGGAGAGGCTGATTTAAACAAAGCCGAGAGCGGGAGAGGCTGATTTAAACAAAGCCGAGAGCGGGAGAGGCTGATTTAAAAAGAGCGCCGAGAGTGGGAGAGGCTGATTTAAACAGAGCCAGTGGGAGAGGCTGATTTAAACAGAGCCGAGAGCGGGAGAGGTTGATTTAAACAAAGCCGAGAGCGGAAGAGGCTGATTTAAAAAGAGCGCCGAGAGTGGGAGAGGCTGATTTAAACAGAGCCGAGAGCGGGAGAGGTTGATTTAAACAGAGCCGAGAGCGGGAGAGGCTGATTTAAAAAGAGCGCCGAGAGTGGGAGAGGCTGATTTAAACAGAGCCGAGAGCGGGAGAGGTTGATTTAAACAGAGCCGAGAGCGGGAGAGGCTGATTTAAACAGAGCCGAGAGCGGGAGAGGCTGATTTAAACAGAGCCGAGAGCGGGTGAGGTTGATTTAAACAGAGCCGAGAGCGGGAGAGGTTGATTTAAACAGAGCCGAGAGCGGGAGAGGCTGATTTAAACAGAGCCGAGAGCGGGAGAGGCTGATTTAAAGAGAGCCGAGAGCGGGAGAGGCTGATTTAAACAGAGCCGAGAGCGGGAGAGGCTGATTTAAACAGAGCCGAGAGTGGGAGAGGCTGATTTAAAAAGAGCCGAGAGCGGGAGAGGTTGATTTAAACAGAGCCGAGAGCGGGAGAGGTTGATTGAAACAGAGCCGAGAGCGGGAGAGGTTGATTTAAACAGAGCCGAGAGCGGGAGAGGCTGATTTAAAAAGAGCCGAGAGCGGGAGAGGCTGATTTAAACAGAGCCGAGAGCGGGAGAGGCTGATTTAAACAGAGCCGAGAGCGGGAGAGGTTGATTTAAACAGAGTCGAGAGCGGGAGAGGCTGATTTAAACAGAGCCGAGAGCGGGAGAGGCTGATTTAAACAGAGCCGAGAGCGGGAGAGGCTGATTTAAACAGAGCCGAGAGCGGGAGAGGCTGATTTAAACAGAGCCGAGAGCGGGAGAGGCTGATTTAAACAGAGCCGAGAGCGGGAGAGGCTGATTTAAACAGAGCCGAGAGCGGGAGAGGCTGATTTAAACAGAGCCGAGAGCGGGAGAGGCTGATTTAAAAAGAGCCGAGAGCGGGAGAGGCTGATTTAAACAGAGCCGAGAGCGGGAGAGGCTGATTTAAAAAGAGCCGAGAGCGGGGGAGGCTGATTTAAACAAAGCCGAGAGCGGGAGAGGCTGATTTAAACAGTGCCGAGAGCAGGAGAGGCTGATTTAAACAGAGCCGAGAGCGGGAGAGGCTGATTTAAACAGTGCCGAGAGCGGGAGAGGCTGATTTAAACAGTGCCGAGAGCGGGAGAGGCTGATTTAAACAGTGCCGAGAGCGGGAGAGGCTGATTTAAACAGAGCCGAGAGCGGGAGAGGCTGATTTAAACAGAGCCGAGAGCGGGAGAGGTTGATTTAAACAGAGCCGAGAGCGGGAGAGGCTGATTTAAAAAGAGCCGAGAGCGGGGGAGGCTGATTTAAACAGTGCCGAGAGCGGGAGAGGCTGATTTAAACAGTGCCGAGAGCAGGAGAGGCTGATTTAAACAGAGCCGAGAGCGGGAGAGGTTGATTTAAACAGAGCCGAGAGCGGGAGAGGCTGATTTAAAAAGAGCCGAGAGCGGGGGAGGCTGATTTAAACAAAGCCGAGAGCGGGAGAGGCTGATTTAAACAGTGCCGAGAGCAGGAGAGGCTGATTTAAACAGAGCCGAGAGCGGGAGAGGCTGATTTAAACAGTGCCGAGAGCGGGAGAGGCTGATTTAAACAGTGCCGAGAGCAGGAGAGGCTGATTTAAACAGTGCCGAGAGTGGGGGAGGCTGATTTAAACAGAGCCGAGAGCGGGAGAGGCTGATTTTAAAAAAGCGTCGAGAGCAAGAGAGGCTGATTTAAACAGAGCCCAGAGCGGGAGAGGCTGATTTAAAAAGAGCGCCGAGAGCGGGAGAGGCTGATTTAAACAGAGCCCAGAGCGGGAGAGGCTGATTTAAAAAGAGCGCCGAGAGCGGGAGAGGCTGATTTAAACAGAGCCCAGAGTGGGAGAGGCTGATTTAAACAGAGCCGAGAGTGGGAGAGGCTGATTTAAACAGAGCCCAGAGTGGGAGAGGCTGATTTAAACAGAGCCGAGAGCGGGAGAGGCTGATTTAAACAGAGCCGAGAGCGGGAGAGGCTGATTTAAACAGAGCCCAGAGTGGGAGAGGCTGATTTAAACAGAGCCGAGAGTGGGAGAGGCTGATTTAAACAGAGCCCAGAGTGGGAGAGGCTGATTTAAACAGAGCCGAGAGCGGGAGAGGCTGATTTAAACAGAGCCGAGAGCGGGAGAGGCTGATTTAAACAGAGCCGAGAGTGGGAGAGGCTGATTTAAAAAGAGCCGAGAGCGGGAGAGGTTGATTTAAACAGAGCCGAGAGCGGGAGAGGCTGATTGAAACAGAGCCGAGAGCGGGAGAGGTTGATTTAAACAGAGCCGAGAGCGGGAGAGGCTGATTTAAAAAGAGCCGAGAGCGGGAGAGGCTGATTTAAACAGAGCCGAGAGCGGGAGAGGCTGATTTAAACAGAGCCGAGAGCGGGAGAGGTTGATTTAAACAGAGTCGAGAGCGGGAGAGGCTGATTTAAACAGAGCCGAGAGCAGGAGAGGCTGATTTAAACAGAGCCGAGAGCGGGAGAGGCTGATTTAAACAGAGCCGAGAGCGGGAGAGGCTGATTTAAACAGAGCCGAGAGTGGGAGAGGCTGATTTAAACAGAGCCGAGAGCGGGAGAGGCTGATTTAAACAGAGCCGAGAGCGGGAGAGGCTGATTTAAACAGAGCCGAGAGCGGGAGAGGCTGATTTAAACAGAGCCGAGAGCGGGAGAGGCTGATTTAAACAGAGCCGAGAGTGGGAGAGGCTGATTTAAACAGAGCCGAGAGCGGGAGAGGCTGATTTAAACAGAGCCGAGAGCGGGAGAGGCTGATTTAAAAAGAGCCGAGAGCGGGAGAGGCTGATTTAAACAGAGCCGAGAGCGGGAGAGGCTGATTTAAACAGAGCCGAGAGCGGGAGAGGCTGATTTAAACAGAGCCGAGAGCGGGAGAGGCTGATTTAAAAAGAGCCGAGAGCGGGGGAGGCTGATTTAAACAAAGCCGAGAGCGGGAGAGGCTGATTTAAACAGTGCCGAGAGCGGGAGAGGCTGATTTAAACAGTGCCGAGAGCAGGAGAGGCTGATTTAAACAGTGCCGAGAGCGGGGGAGGCTGATTTAAACAGAGCCAAGAGCGGGAGAGGCTGATTTTAAAAAAGCGTCGAGAGCAAGAGAGGCTGATTTAAACAGAGCCCAGAGCGGGAGAGGCTGATTTAAAAAGAGCGCCGAGAGCGGGAGAGGCTGATTTAAACAGAGCCCAGAGCGGGAGAGGCTGATTTAAAAAGAGCGCCGAGAGCGGGAGAGGCTGATTTAAACAGAGCCCAGAGCGGGAGAGGCTGATTTAAACAGAGCCGAGAGTGGGAGAGGCTGATTTAAACAGAGCCGAGAGTGGGAGAGGCTGATTTAAACAGAGCCCAGAGTGGGAGAGGCTGATTTAAACAGAGCCGAGAGTGGGAGAGGCTGATTTAAACAGAGCCGAGAGTGGGAGAGGCTGCCTTCCTGTGGAGCAAATGGACCTGTGAAGGGGAAAATAAAAATCAAAGTGTGACATCACAGGAAAGCGGGTAAGTGATTTGTTGGTGAGTGCTTCTCTAATTTTTCTAAGCTAGAGCATTGGTTTAAATTAAGAGCCGTAATTTTAGATTTAAAAATACATATTGTAGGAATTGCTCAATTCCTATCTAAGAACTGAGGTCAGCTCAGGCGATCAAACAAACAAGTTTTAATGTAGAACTAACGAGTTTAAACAGTTTGTCGAGATCGATACAGGAGAACCACGAAAACAGGTCTTTGCTGGTCGGAGGCTGCACGAGGACTGCCAGAGTGGTCCCGTGGATGGCGTCATCACGTCATCATGTTTCTCCCGCGCTTGGGTGGTCATGTGATTAGCGGCATGACGTCATCGCGTTTACCCACGCTTTGCCGCAGTCTTAAAGGGACCGTACCCTGTGCATGCAAACAATATGTACAAACACAGAAATCACTAACAGACTGGTACAGGCTTAGGTTGGAGTAAAACCTTGTTAAAGGGAATTATGTATAGTTGCTCAAAGTCCCTCAGTGGCTCTGCCACATGGGCCCCCCCAGAATTCTCTTTAATGGAAAAAGTCAAACGGTGAGGGGGTCTGACAAGCCTGTCAGAACGACTCCTGTACTCCCGAAGCGGAGGCTGCTGGACGGCTGGCGGTTGAGCGGGCAATTGCACTTGATCCGGTGTGACGACGATGGGTGGCCGACCTCGCCTTGGCGGCTGTGCTGTCTCGACGGGGCAGTCGAGGTCCAAGTGTGCCGGTTTTAAACGGTCGACTGAAAAGTGGTCCGGTTTACCACCGACATTGACCTTGAAGGTTTTGTCTCCTGCCTCTAACACCTGGAAAGGACCAGTATACGGGGCCTTGAGTGGATCCCGATGCGCATCGTGGCGGATGAAAACGTATGCAGCCTTTTTAAGCTCTGTGGGCACGTGCGATCGCTGAAGCCTGTGGCGCGACGTGGGGACCGGCGCGAAACATCTGGCCGCCTCCTGGTGACTGTTAAGCTGGCCCGACGCGGACCATGGCTCCGTCGGCGGTGGCAGGAAATCCCCTGGGACTCGCAGCGGCCGACCATAAACCAACTCTGCAGAGGAAGAGTGAAGGTCTTCTTTGGGAGCCATGCGAAGGCCCAACAGAACCCACGGTAGCTTGTCCTCCCATCCAGCATCCTGGAGACTGGCCCTCAGTGCGGCTTTCAGCGATCTGTGAAAACGGTCACAGAGGCCATTCGCTTGAGATTGGTAGGCTGTAGTGCGGTGCAATTTGACACCGAGTCCCTGTGCCACTGCATTCCAGAGTTTGGAGGAAAACTGCGGTCCTCGAGCCGAAGAAATGTCAGCAGGCACTCCAAAACGGGCGACCCAGGAAGAAATGAACGCCCTGGCCACGTCCGCCGAAGTAATGTATGAGAGGGGCACCGCTTCTGGCCATCTGGTGGTGCGGTCTACCATAGTCAGAATGTGAGAAAAACCATGGGAAGATGGAAGTGGTCCTACCAGGTCCACATTGACATGGTCAAAACGCCGCTCCGGAACCGTGAAGGTGGCTAATGGGGCCTTGATGTGGCGCTGTACCTTGGCCTTTTGGCAGACGACACAGGTGTTGGCCCAGTCACGGACATCCTTTTGCATGCCGTGCCAAACGAATTTAGCCGACATGAGCTTCTGCGAGGCCTTCATCCCTGGCTGCGACAACCCATGTATGGTGTTGAAAACCTTGCGGCGCCAGGCGACCGGCACGACAGGGCGAGGGTCCCGTACGGAGGCGTCGCACAGCAGCGTGGTACCTGTCGAATGGAACTCGACATCGGCTAACTGGAGACTAGTGATGTTGGCTCGGTAAGCCTGAACTTCTGGGTCCGAGACTTGGTCTGCCGCCATGAGGGCGTAGTCGATGCCCAGATGGACTGCATTGACAGTCGCGCGGGAGAGGCAGTCTGCAACCAGGTTGTCCTTACCGACCACGTGCTGGATATCCGTAGTAAATTCGGATATGTAAGTCAGCTGATGCTGCTGTCAGGATGACCACGGTTCGGCGGTCTTGGCCGTGGCAAAGGTGAGTGGCTTGTGGTCCACAAAAGCGGTGAAAGGACGTCCTTCCAGCAAGAACCGAAAATGGCGGATGGCCAGAAAAAGGGCTAGCAACTCCCGGTCGAAAGTGCTATAGGATCTTTCGTTCCGTCTAAGCTGTCGGCTGAAGAATGCCAACAGCTGCCACGTCCCATTTACCCATTGCTCCTGTACAGCGCCGATTGCGTAGTCTGACGCGTCGGTGGTGAGGGCGATGGTGACTCCTGGTAATGGGTGTGCCAGCATGGTCGTGCTGGCTAAGGCGCTTTTGGTATCAGCAAACGCTCGGTCCATGTCAACCGACCAGTCTACCGGGTCCTTGCTGGTCCTGCCCTTCAGGGCCTCGTACAGGGGCTGCATGAGCAGTGCTGCCTTAGGCACGAAACGGTGATAAAAGTTTACCATGCCTAGGAATTCCTGCAGGGCCTTTATGTTCTGCGGGCGTGGAGAGGATGTCACCACCTCTACCTTCACTTGCAAAGGAACCGCCCCTTCTGCGGTGATCCGATGCCCCAGGAAATCGATTTGTTGCAGGCCAAACTGGCAATTAGCCGGGTTGATAATCAGGCCGTGTTGGCTGAGGCGTCGAAACAGGGAGCGTAGGTGACAGAGATGTTCCTCTTTGGTGGAGCTGGTGATCAGAATGTCATCCAGATAGATGAAGATGAAGTTGAGGTCCCACAGCACAGAATCCATCAGGCGCTGGAAAGCCTGTGCGGCGTTCTTTAAGCCAAATGGCATGCACAGAAATTCGAAGAGGCTGAATGGGGTGATGACCGCGGTCTTCTGGACATCCTGTGGGTGCATTGGGACCTGGTGGTAGCCCCAGATGAGGTCGACTTTGGAGAAGAAGTTGCTTCCTGCCAAATGGGCAGAGAAATCTTGGATGTGGGGGGTCGGGTACCGATCCGGAGTGGTGGCCTCATTCAGGCGTCGATAGTCGCCGCAAGGTCGCCATCCGCCGCCAGGCTTCGGAATGATATGAAGGGGTGAAGACCAGGGACTATTCGACCGACAAATAATCCCTAAACGTTCCATGGTGGCGAACTCCGCCTTTGCAACCACCAGCTTGCCAGGATCCAGGCGCCGAGCTCGCGCGTAGACCGGGGGACTGTTGGTGGTGATGTGGTGTTCCATACCATGATTCGTGGCCGTGGAGGAGAACGTGGGTCTCGTCAGGCCGGGAAATTCTGCGAGCAGACGGGCAAACTCGTCGGGAGTCGGGAAAGCACAGGCGACCGTGTGTGACGTATTGTTACTGCGGTAACAGGGGATGGAATTGAAGGTTGCCGCGTTGATCAACCGCCGGTTTTTCACGTCGACCAGGAGGCTGTTGGCGCACAGGAAATCCATGCCGAGAATGGGTTGAGAAACCTTGGCCATAACGAACTCCCAGTGAAAACGTTGCCCCCGATGCAAACCTCCACACGCCATCTGCCGAACGTCCGAATCGCTCCGCCATTGGCCGCTTGAAGGGCGAGGCCGTGCTTCCCTGCCTGAACATCGAGGGGGGAAGCTGGCAATATGCTGCACTGCGCTCCGGTGTCACACAGAAAACGACGGCCGGAGAGCGTGTCGGTAATGAAACGCAGCTTGCCCACATTGCCGATTGCCATGGCGGCTGCGGGGCGCCCATTAGACCCGTTCCTCATTATTTGCAGTTGTTTTTTGGGGGGGAAAGCTGCAGGGAGGACGGCACCGTCTTGCCTTCGCGCCGAACTGCGCATGGTAGAAACACAGCCCTGTTGACTGATGAGCTGTGGCGGCGTCTGTGGGGAGGGGCGCCTCATGGCGGCTTCCGCGGGGGATGGGCGCCCCGTGGCGGTGCAGTCCTGATGCATGACCGCGAATATTTTGTCTGCCTCTGCCGTGAGTGCCGCGCAGTCTTCTACCTCAGATCTGGCCAGGGCAGCTTGCATCTGCTCAGGCAGCTGGCTGAGGAAGAGTTCCCGGAAAAGGAAGCATTCTGGTTCGGAGCCCAGGAGTGTGAGCATTTGGCTCATCAATTCCGAAGGCTTGGAGTCCTCCAGCCTGGGCATGGCGAGCAATGGACGTGCGCGCTCTGATTTAATGAGCCCGAATACTTGCAGCAACCGCGCCTTGATGGTATCATACTTGCCCTCCATTGGAGGGTTCTCGAGGAGGCTGATGATCCACGAGGCGGTGGAGCTTTCGAGTGCCGAGACCACGTAGAGGTATTTAGTTTCATCTGCAACGATGCCTCTCAGAGCGAACTGGGCTTCGACCTGGATGAACCACGAGGTCGCCTGTTGCTCCCAGAACTGCGGTAGCTTCAATGAAATGGCGTTGGCCTCCATGTAGTGTTCTTTTCGCGAAAAACGTTCACAAAAGACGAGGTCACCAATGTAGGAATTGCCCAATTCCTATCTAAGAACTGAGGTCGACTCAGGCGATCAAACAAACAAGTTTTAATGCAGAACTAACGAGTTTAAACAGTTTGTCGAGATTGATACAGGAGAACCACGAAAACAGGTCTTTGTTGGTCGGAGGCTCCACGAGGACTGCCAGGGCGGTCCCGTGGATGGCGTCATGACGTCATCACGTTTCTCCCGCGCTTGGGTGGTCACTTGATTAGCGGCATGACATCATTGCGTTTACCCACGCTTTGCCGCAGTCTTAAAGGGACCGCACCCCATGCATGCAAACAGTATGTACAAACACAGAAATCACTAACAGACTGGTACAGGCTTAGGTTGGAGTAAAACCTCGTTAAAGGGAATTATGTACAGTTGCTCAAAGTCCCTCAGTGGCTCTGCCACAATATAGATAATTAAGTGATATTCCGAACTTGAAATCCTAATTGTTAAATAAAATACAATAGAGATGGCAGGGCAGGTGATGTGTTGCAGCTGTAGCATGTGGGAGCTGGTGGACCCCATTGTGATCCACAGCAACCACATCTGCAGTAAGTGTCTACAGCTCGAAGAGCTTCGGCTCAGAGTTGATGAGCTGGAGTTCGAGCTGCGGACACTGTGATACATCAGGGAGGGAGAAAGTTACCTGGACACTTTGTTCCAGGAGGCAGTCACACCCCCTAGGATAAATACTTCAAATTTGGTCCGTGGTCAGGGACAGGAGGATGTGACTACGAGTGAGGCAGGTATGGGGATCCAGAAGGTAGCATTGGAGGAACCTCAGCCCTTGCACTTGTCAAATAGATACGAGGCTCTTGCAGCCTGTGTGGATGAGAGCAGGGACTGCAGGGAGGATGAGCAAACTGACCACAGCACCGTGGTACAGGGGACCATTCAAGTTGGGGGAGCAAAAAGAAATGTACTAGTGGTAGGGGACAGTATAGTTAGGGGGAGAGATGCTGTTCTCTGCAGCCAAGAGCGTGAGTCCCGACGGCGGTGTTGCCTGCCAGAGTTAAGGACATCTCAGGGCTGGAGAGGAACTTGAAGTGGGAGGTGCAGGATCCAGTTGTCGTGGTCCATGTAGGAACCAATGACATAGGTAGGACTAAGAAAGAGTGTGTTTGAGGAGCTAGGATCAAAATTAAAAAGCAGAACCACAAAGGTAATAATCTCTGGATTACTACCTGAGCCACGAGCAAATTGGCATAGGGTCAATAAGATCAGAGAGTTGAATGCATGGCTCAAAGATTGGTATGGGAGAAATGGGTTTCGATTCATGGGGCACTGGCACCAGTACTGGGGAAAGAGGGAGCTGTTCTATTGGGATGGGCTTCACTTGAACCATGCTGGGGCTAGAGTCCTGGCAAATCGAATAACTAGGGTGGTAGATAGGGCTTTAAACTAAATAGTTGGAGTGAGAGTTCAGGTGAAGGGGAATTTAGAAAGTCAAAGAGAAAAGAGAAGGCAATAGTGCAGGGTAGTGATAGGGGTAATGATAACCAGAGTGTGACAGGACGAGAGAGAGCATACAAACATAAGAGTGTACCAGCAAATAGAGTCAGAGTAGAGAAAAATGGTAAAAAGACATTATCTGAATACATGCAGCATTCATAATATGATAGAAGAGTTGATGGCACAAATAGAAATAAATGGGTATGATCTGATAGCTATTACAGAGACGTGGTAACCAAGGTGACCAAGGCTGGGAACTGAACATTCAGGGGTATTTGTCATTTTGGAAGGATAGACAGAAAGGAAAAGGAGGTGGGGTAGCTCTGTTAATAAAGGATAAGATCAGAGCAGTGGTGAGAAATGATATTGGCTCAGAAGATCAAGATGTAAAATCAGTTTGGGTGGAGATAAGAAATAGTAAGGGAAAGAAGTCACTGGTGGAATAATCTATAGACCCCCTAACAGTAGCTACACTGTAGGACAGAGTATAAATCAATAAATAATGGGGGCTTGTAAGAAAGGTACTGCAATAATCGTGGGCGATTTTAATCTTCATATAGATTGGACAAATCATGTTGGCACGGGTAGCCTTGAGGACGAGTTCATGGAATGTATTTGGGGTGGTTTCTTAGAACAATATGTTGTGGAACCAACCAGGGAGCAGGCTATTTTAGATCTGGTAATGTATAATGAGACAGCATTAATTAATTATCTCATTGTAAAGGATCCTCTGGGGAAGAGTGATCATAGCATGATTGAATTTCAAATTCAGTTTGAGGGTGAGAAACTTGGGTCTGAAACTAATGTCCTAAACTTAAATAAAGGCAATTACAAAGGTATGAAGACAGAGTTGGCTAAAGTGGACAAGGAAAATAGATTAAAGGGTAAGAGGTAGATAAGCAGTGGCAGACATTTAAGAAGATATTTCATAACTCTCAGCAAAGGTTTATTCCAATGAGAAAGAAAGACTCTACGAGAAGGATGAACCATCCGTGGCTAACTAAGGAAGTTAAGGATGGCATCAAATTGAAGGAAAAGGCATACAATGTTGCAAAGATTAGTGTTAGACCAGAGGATTGGGAAATTTTTAGAAACCAGCAAAGGATGACTAAAAAAATAATAAAGAGGGAGAAGATAGATTATGAGGATAAACTAGCAAAAAATATAAAAACAGGCATTAAGAGCTTCTACAGGTATATAAAAAGAAAGAGAGTAGCTAAAGTAAATGTTGGTCCCTTAGAGGATGAGACTGTGGAATTAATAATGGGAAACAGGGAAATGGCAGAGACTTTGAACAAATATTTTGTATCAGTCTTCACGGTAAAAGACACTAAAAGCATCCCAATAATAACTGATAATCAAGGGGCTTTCGGGAGGGAGGAACTTAAAACAATCACTATCACTAGAGAAAAAGTATTAGGCAAACTAATGGGACTAAAGGCTGACAAGCCCCCTGGATCTGATGGCCTGCATCCTAGAGTTTTAAAAGAAGTGGCTGCAGAGATAGTGGATGTGTTGGATGTAATCTACCAAAATTCCCTGGATTCTGGAGAGGTCCCAGCTGATTGGCAAACCGCAAATGTCACTGCCCTATTCAAGAAAGGAGGGAGACAGAAAGCAGGAAACTATAGTCCAGTTAGCCTAACATCTGTCATTGGGAAAATGCTGGAATCCATTATTAAGGAAGTAATAGCAGGACATTTAGAAAATCATAATACAATCAAGCAGAGTCAACATGGTTTTATGAAAGGGAAATCGTGTTTGACAAATTTACTAGAGTTCTTTGAGGATGTAATGAGCAGGGTGGATAAAGGGGAACCAGTAGATGTAGTGTATTTGGATTTCCAGAAGGCATTCAATAAGGTGCCGATAAAAGGTTACTGCACAAGATAAGAGCTCACGGTGTTGGGGATAATAGAGTCGGATTAAATGGGTAATTTTCAGGTAGGCAAACTGTAACTAGTGGGGTGTCACAGGGATCAGTGCTGGGGCCTCAGCTATTTACAATCTATATTAATGATTGGATGAAGGGACCGAGTGTACTGTTGCGAAATTTGCTGATGATATAAAGATAGGTGGGAAAGCAAGTTGTGTGGAGGACACAAAGAGTCTGCAAAGGGATATAGATAGGTTAAGTGAGTGGGCAAAAATTTGGCAGATGGAGTATAATGTGGGAAAATGTGAGGTTATCCGCTTTGGTAGGAAGAATAAAAAAGCAAAATATTATATAAATGGAGAGAGACTACAGAATGCTGCAGTACAGAGGGATCTGGGTGTCCTCGTACATGAAACACAAAAAGTTAGCATGCAAGTAATTAGGAAGGCAAATGGAATATTGGCCTTTATTGCAAGGGGGATGGAGTATAAAAGTAGGGAAGTCTTGCTACAACTGTACAGGGCATTGGTGAGACCACACCTGGAGTACTGCGTGCAGTTTTGGTCTCCTTATTTAAGGAAGGATATACTTGCATTGCAGGCAATTCAGAGAAGGTTCACTAGGTTGATTCCTGAGTTGAAGGGGTTGCCTTATGAGGAAAGGTTGAACAGGTTGGGCCTATACTCATTGGAGTTTAGAAGAATGAGAGGTAATCTTATTGAAACATATAAGATTCTGAGGGGGCTTGACAGGGTGGATGCTGAGAGGATGTTTCCCCTTGTGGGGGAATCTAGAATGAGGGGGCATAGTTTCAGGATAAGGGGTTGCCCATTTAAGATGGAGATGAGGAGGAATTTCTTCTCTCAGAGGGTCATGAATCTTTGGAATTCTCTACCCCAGAGAGCTGTGGAGGTGGAGTCATTGAATATATTCAAGGTGGAGATAGACATATATCTGAGCTACAGGGGAGTCCAGGGTTATGGGGAACGGGCAGGAAAGTGAAGTTGAGGCCAAGATCAGATCAGCCATGATCTTACTGAATGGCGGAGCAGGCTCGAGGAGCCGAATCGGCTATTCCTGCTCCTATTTCTTATGTTCTTATGTTCTTGGAGTGACAAGTTGACTGTTGTGGTATAAACTTGCATCACAGCAGCTGATTTGCTGATTCAGGGGTTAAGCCAGTTGTTCATTGCTGATCTGCTCTCCGATGCTCTTCTCACTGCTGGTCTTGGCTGTAGATTGTACTTGATGCTGTTGCCTCACTCTGGGAGCATACACAGTGTTGTGCATTGCAAGTAGGATTTGACAATGTTGCAATCATTTTTACCAGATCAGCAATTCCCACAGGCAGCATCCAGTCCACTTCCAGAGCAAAGGAGCAGCATCATGTAAGATCTGGAGCCAGGACCAACAGTGCGAAGAGCGATGGTAGCAGAGCCCCACTCTTTGAACTGGGAGGGAGGCACTGTAGAGTACCTCTGTGAACCGAGTACACTACTATTTTTTATTCTTGTTTACTGGCTGAGTGCAGTGTTCTCCTGGATGACTTTCTTCACGTTGTTAAATCTTATTCTTACCCTTATTTCTGGAGATTATATTCAACAGCCAAATAATCTCTTCCAAGACTTCTATCCCGTACCGAGAAGGATGCACTCAGTTCTATTTGCTCCTCCACCACCAGACCCACCTCTTGTTCAGTGAATCGGGACTTTTTGTTGTTAGATGCCTCATCTTCTGATCACTGCAATCTGCCCAAAGTGCTTTAATGCCTGACACACAGGGCATTTGGTTTTTAATCCTTAAAACAATATGGATGATGAGTCGATTTTCAAATGTGTTCCAGTGTTTTTGTTTAGTGTAAATATCATTTGCAATGGATTGACACCAGCAGCATATTTATACTCTGAAAATACAACAATTCCCAAGCGATATATGGAAATCTTTTTGTCATCACTCTTGAGTTCCTCGCTGATCTGGTGCATTATGCCTTAAAGTGAAATTTTCTAAAGTGATTTTCATACACAATTCACAAAGAGAGAAACAAAATTGGCATAAACCAGCTTCTCAGTCTCCCAAAGTAGTCACAAGCATGATTGCAAAATGAAACTTCAAAAACAAATAATATTCTCTATCCATGCTGCCCCCCATCTGTAGTGAAATCTCCCACACAGTGTTATAATACAACTTATACTGTTCCGACTTTATTGAGTGGCTTTGGTGATTTCCCCACAGTCCTTTAGAATTGTCATCAGTTGCTACTTGACGTCAACAACAAGGAAGAGAACAATTCACCTGCACCAGTGAGGTGCTGGAGTGACTGATAACATGGGAGGAATTTTTACCAAGGACAGTGGCACGTCACGCCAGTAAGAATAGTCAGAATTGGAAGATGGCAGTGTATCAGATCAGACTGATGATCCTTAACAGTTGGATTAAATTGCAGCTGGTCAACACTTTGATGCCTTTAAAATGGGGTTAGAGGATCAATCAGAAATAGCAAATGGCAAGGCAGGAAATATGCAAAGTTTTTTGTCCTGATTTAAGTGATAATTTTGTTGCTGAACCAAATCATTAAAAATACTCCTAATAACAAGGGTGTCTTGTAATTATACAACTATCTGACTATAGAACGACAATTCTCAAAACTGGTAACTTATGTGCAGATACATATGCATGCCTCATATGACAAATTGATCAGAAAGAAAACACCTGGCTGCCAGGTAGTCTGCTGAAGAAAAAGCAAAAAAAGCAGGAAAAGATCTATATCGCCTGCTTCCACTACCGAAACACTAACACAACGATAGAATGCAGTTTTAATTTCAGTGATTCAAATCTTAATTAATTTTTATGGCTAGTAGATAGGTGTTTCTGTGACCATAATGTGCACAACTACAGCATAAGGAATAAGGAGGCAGGCTATAAAATAGAGCAGTCAAAGTTTCAGAGATAGACTATATGACATCACCGTTCACTAAGAAAGTGACATGCTCTTCCATTAGAGCTATTACAGTACAGAACACAGAATTTTATTCATCCTTATAGAGTCAAAAGAAATCCTGGAAACATGGTGAAACGGGCATGACTTTGTTGTATGTGTCTACTTTACTAAGATGACCTTATCGCAGAGTGCTTAGGGAGGGGTCTCAATTTCTTTAAATATCCCCTGTAAAGTTTGGTGCAATACCACATTAGGTCAAATTCAGTGGTGTTGGCAGTTAAGGTTATTCATTCCTTAACTTCCAGTGTTATGCAAAAAGTCTGTTCCTGCATGATAACCCTCTGGGCAATGGTTGACACGGTAAGAACTAATTTAATATTTTTCCTTTGGGAGATGTCTCTATAACATTGTAGCTTTTGATGCAGAATGAGTATGTTGGATGGCAGAAATGCTAAAAGAATCCAAAAGGAATATTTAACAATGTTGAATATGTGAAGGTTGAAGTGTTAGCTTCCCAATCTGATGGGCAAGAGTTCCAGTCTCAGATTACAACTGACCTACCATGATGCAGCCATGCCAGTTATCAGCTGGGCAATTGAGTGAACAGTGGAGAAAGAAACTGATGTTGTCCATCCTGCCCTGGTACAAGGAAACCTCCCAATGGTTGGGTACTGGATTAGCGTCAATATTGGATGTACAGGGGTCTCCAACCTGGACCATCCACCTTTATTCATAGGGATCATGCAAAACCAAAGGAGTTCATACAGAGATAATGAAGGAAAAATGGGAAGAAGAAACAAAGAAACATATCAATTAAGAACAAGAACTTAAAATAATAACATAAATGGAATAAAAAAATAATTGTCTACGAAGTGCCTTCCACCCTTACATCAATAATTAAGCAGATTGTGATTACTATAACTATGGCATATGAAGGTTCACATGCAAATGTCTGAATAATTTATTTTCATATTTACAGATTTTTGCTGTTGGACATATTTCTAGCCACAGAACAGTGAAAACATATGAGTTTGTACCAGCAATATTATAAGCAAATGTATTATTAATACACTTTATACACATGGGATATGTGGCTTTGGTATAATACGAGATAAAAGCAATGTGATTTATATTAGTTTAGAATTATTCTTACATTTTCCATGCCACTTTTCATACTATTTTGAATATTTGTTGAAAGGGATGTGAGTGAAAGTAAATATGAATTCTGAGTTTGACTAATAAAACAAATCCACAAAAATATTAAATGTTCATGCTGAGTTAGAGGGTGATTTGTTTTCAACACAACCCTCTTTACAATTTTCTTTCTCAAAAAGATCAGAATGCAACAACGATTGCAGCTTAATCTTCATTGTGGAGAACTGGGAAATACATTGCTAAGCTACATTCTTCAAATGAATATCCACCTCCTATCACCTCACCATATTGACTTAATGGGTTAGAAATTTATCGGCACCCAGCTTTGGGCAGGAAGGTGGCAATGTGGCCGCACCACGTACCTGAACCAGGAGGCCCGAGGCTGGCCTATAATTGGGCCTCGGGTCTCATTGAAGTAATTTCCGCTCAGGGCAGCCCCATTTTCCAGACAGGTCCCAAAGGGACCGGACGTCTGTTTTAGGTGTCCACCCCAGACACCTGAAAAATGAACCAAACCAATATCAGGTCGGACGTCTTTCAGGCCACCTTGGGGTGCAGGGCGTTGGTCCTCAAAATTGGCCATCATAGTGCCCATTTTATGCCCCATAAAATGGTCACAATGTGGTCCAATTTCTAGGCTAATTTCTTCTAAGAGCACTTGTCCCACCCGATTTGGTGTGTTAACTCTATGAATTCCCTATCTGTTCAGCAGCATAATGGCTCAACTAATTTAAAAGGCAAAAAAAAGTTACATTTAGTGCAGGTTTTAAATAGTGCATTAATTATACTAGGTTTAAGTTAAAAGTTCTCAAATCCCTGTGTTTACAGAAATTAGCAGCACTTTACACAATCCCTTTGGGCTAGAAATTCATCTCCTTATCGACACTCCGTCGCGCCACGAAATGACAATAAAATGGCGGCCACCACTCTTTCGCCAGCTGGTGGTGGGTCCCGCGGCTGCCGCCATATTTCTCCCTCTCCCCGTTTGCACTGCTGGTAACTGGCAGCACCCTGGAAAAAAAAATGGTGGCATGGTGGCATCAATCGGCGTGCAATGTTGACTTTATGTCACCAACGTGAACTTTGATTCTTGCACTGAATTCAGCACTGGGTCCTAAGCATGCCAGGTTAACCTGGCATGCAAGCAGGCTGACAGTGGCAATGTCTGCAGCTCTTAAAGGGATGCATACATCATTCAGGTAAGTTTAAATTTAAGGTTTTGGATGTGCAGTGGATTGATGAGTGGTTGAAGGACTGTTTAGAAGGGAGGGTTTGGAGCTTCTCATGTTGAGAGCGGACCGCAGGATTTCATATGTTATGTCTCTCTGTAGGTGAATCTTCGCGACATTAGGGGATCCCAGGCAACAATGTAAGTGGCTGGTCTGGCAATGGGTGCCCAACTTCATTCGCCGCCTCCTCCCTCCCTGGGTGTGAGGAGTGATGTGATGGAGAACACTTAGCAAGACAGAGTGAAAGGGGGCACGGGTTTAAAGCACAGGATGTAGTTGAATCAGCAAATGTACTCACTTTTCCTGACCTGGTTATCTCATTAAACCGCTTCCTACACTACATCCAAGGTCTGGGCATAATGCTCCTGCTGCTCACCTCCTCAGCTACCTCCAACCACGCCTTCTTGGTGAAAGCAGCAAGTTTCTTCCTCTCATTGCTGTGAAAAAGCATATCCCTCCTGCTCCTGACTGCACCCAGCAGTAATTCCAGTGAGGCATCATTAAATCCCTTAAGGGGTTTAGCATCTTTAAAAGTGGATAAATCCCCAAGCCCGGATGAAATGTATCCCAGACTCTTATGAGAAGTAAGAGAGGAAATAGCAGAGGCTCTGACCATCATTTTCCAATCATTTTCCAATCCTCTCTGGCTATGGGTGTGGTGCTGAAGGACTGGAGGACTGCTAACATGGTACCGTTGTTTAAAAAGGGAGAAAGGGATAGACCAAGTAATTACAGGCCAGTCAGCCTAACCTATGTGGTGGGAAAAGTATTGGAAAAAATTCTGAGGGACAGGTTAATCAGGGACAGTCAGCATGGATTTGTTAAGGGAAGGTCCTGTCTGACTAACTTGATTGAATTTTTTGTGGAGGTAACAAGGAGGGTCGCTGAGGGTAGTACATTTGATGTAGTGTATATGGATTTTAGCAAGGCTTTTGATAAGGTCTTGCATGGCAGACTGGTTACGAAAGTAAAAGCCCATGGGATCCAAGGCAAAGTGGCAAGTTGGATCCAAAATTGGTTCTGAGGCAGGAAAGAAAGGGTAATGATCAAAGGGTGTTTTTGTGACTGGAAGGCAGTTTCCAGTGGGGTTCCACAGGGCTCAGTACTGGGTCCTTTGCTGTTTGTGATATATATCAATGATTTGGACTTGAATGTAGGAAGTATGATTAAGAAGTTTGCAGATGATACAAAAATTGGCTGTGTGGTTGATAATGAAGAAGAAAGCTGCAGACTGCAGGAAGATATCAATGGTCTGGTCAGGTGGGCAGAACGGTGGCAAATGGAATTCAATCTGGAGAAGTGTGAGGTAACGCATTTGGGGAGGGCTAACAAGGCAAGGGAATACACAATAAATGGTAGGACACTGAAAAGTGCAGAAGATCAGAGGGACCTTGGAGTGCATGTCCACAGATCCCTGAAGGTAGCAGGACAGGTAGATAAGGTGGTTAAGGAGGCATACGAAATACTTGCCTTTATTAGCCAAGGCATAGAATATAAGAACAGGGAGGTTGTACTTGAACTGTATAAAACACTAGTTAGGCCGCAGCTAGAATACTGCGTGCAGTTCTGGTCACCACATTACAGGAAGGATGTGATTGCACTAGAGGGGGTGGAGAGGAGATTTACGAGGATGTTGCCTGGGCTGGGGAATTTTAGCTATGAGGAAAGATTGGATAGGCTGGGGTTGTTTTCTTTGGAACGGAGGAGGCTGAAGGGGGATCTAATTGAGGTGTATAAAGTCATGAGGGGCCTAGATGAGTGGATAGGAAGGACCTATTTCACTTAGAAGAAGGGTCAATAACCAAGGGGCATCAATTTAAAGTAATTGGTTGGAGGTTTAGAGGGGATTTGAGGACCTGTGCACCTCCCTCCTGTGCACCTCCCTCCTGTGTACCTCCCTCCTATACACGTGCTGATCCCACCACAGCACATTGTCGCTGCCATGCATTGTGATGGTCTTCCTCTTCTGATGTGCTGTCAAACACATCCAAGGTACCTCCCATCCTGATCTTGTCAGTTTGAAATCCTCCGAGGTTGAAAAAAGCTATATCCACATAAGGACTCCCTGCCAGACATTTGCAGAGGGAATTGAGACAGCAGCTGTAATAAGTGAGCTTTTATTCAAATAGGACAATGACAAGTTTAAATACCCACCTAAATTGATACTCAAACCTGCTTCTGTTTTCCTGGTCAGTTTCCCAAGCCCCGGGAAACCAGTGCTGCTCAAGTAAAATTTGGAGCCAAGTTAAAAATAATTTTAAAATACCTCATTAACCTCTCCTGAGAACATTAGGGGGATAAATTTGGTTGCTTTGCACCTCCCGTTAGCGTCCTAAGAGGGCGCCAATGGGGCGCAAAACAACTAGCACCCGTGCGCGATGATGATTGCACCACTCACGAAATTGACCAGCCATTTTGAGGCGGCGCTAAACAATACCACCACGATCTCCTGCGCCCGCAGATCGTGACGTTAGTCAAGTGTGCAATGCCCCGGTAGTGCCCCGGACCGGATATTGAGTGGCGCCCCCTGCCTTACCACCTGCCGCTAGCAACGACAGGTTGAGGGGAGCATTTTGCAGTCAGGAAGGGACTGGGGGAGAGCTATTTAAAGGCAGCCACTTCCTGCCTTTTTTTGTCTACGACATTTTTGCACCACACATTCTGAGGGAGAGAGAGAGAGAGAGAGAAACATCTGGAGAGATTCAACACTGTGTGAAGGAGTTTTGGGTACTGAGCAACACTTTCAGGTTCATTTTGATTTGACTTTCCTTGCATCAATTTAGAAGAGACTATGGGGGCTGCACTCTGAGCTCTTTCCCTGGGCCTCTCCATTGTTCTTTCCAGCAGAGTTAATGTACAGGTCTCTCCAGGCCAAGATTCAAGGCTGCAATGAGCAGGGTGTGGATGGAGAGCAAAATCGACCCTCCCCTTTAAGAACTGGCCAGCACCAGTGTGTCTGTGTTCCATTGCTGACTCTGAGGTAGCGCCTCGCTCCTCGGCGTTACCGCCTTAAGAGAGGTGTGTAGTGCCTGATTTAGTGCTCCAATCACCTCCAGGGGCGATAGAAGCCAAGTTTGCAGTCGGAGGCGATAATTAGCACCAGGCGCTAAACTTTACGCCCGGCCGATAATTGCGCCCAAACGGGGCGATACCGAATTTCTCCCCCTAATTGTGCCAATAACTTCCCGCCCACATCCAATTAGAAAAACCCTGACTTTGCTGTAGGTTTCTCGGCAGCATCCAAACATGCCTCTGTTAAGCCCGGAATTGGGCGCGTTGGAGCCAGGTTGCACTCCTGCATTAAAAATCAAAACGTTTTTATCCCCCCAACCCACCTGTTCTAGGGGGTTAAAATTACCCCCCTGAATGTTGTAACTTTGGGCTGAATTTTAACTTCCCAAAAACAGGTGGGTTGGGTGGGTCAGATGTTAAAATTTTTTTAACCTCAAACCCGACTCCACCCACCCACTTCCGAGTTTTACGGAAGCGGGTCAAGGCGTGGCCAGCCAACCCGCTCCCAGGTGGCGACTTGGCAATTTAAATATTTTAATGAGGCTGGTAGCCTGTGATTTAACCTGCTTTGTTGGTTTAGCAGTGTGTGGCCTGGTTTCCCAGGTCTTGGGAAACCCGACAGCTGAAGGGTGGCAAAAACAATTTAATGGAGAAGGTAAGAGCCTTTACAGCGCTGCTTGTGGGCCAAGAGAAGCAGGAGTGCTTCACCTGGGCCCCCAAGCTCCACCCCCCCGCACTCACATCATACCCCCCCATACAAAGACCCTCGGGGTCAGGGATCGGATCCGCCCACAGGGTTGGGGATCAGACCCCGGGATCAGGGACCGAACCCCCGCCCCCCACTCCCTGGGTCAGGGATTGGACTCCCCCTATCTGCTCCTGTGGCCTACTCCGGTGTCCTCCTCACCCGACTGGAAGCCAAACCTGTCAATCAGGCTGACTTCAGGGTCGGGAACCTGTCAAGGAGGAAAGACGCACGCTATGGAATTAAAACTCCACAGCATGTGGGGAATTCCCGTCCGAAACTCTACCACTCTGCCTAAGCAGCCCGCCCTGTTAACATCCAGACCTCTGGTTTTGATAATGGTTGTCCTGTGTGCAGAATTTCTCCATGCAGAATGGATACAAAGTGCTCTTTCTTGACTTTCAAATTTTTAGAAATTTTGCATTATTCCATTATTCTGTTGCTACCGCACTATCCTGCAAAATAATAGCCTCGGAATTATTGCGAGTGGTACAGCATTTAGCGCTTATGTATCAGATTTTTATAGCTGCTGTTTTAACCCATTTATTTGAATTCTTTCTGAAAGCCTGGCTCAGTTGGTAACATTACCACCTCCAGATCAGAGGGTGTGGGTTCAATCCCCATTCCAGAATTAGAGCATATAATCTAGGTTGACACTTGAGTGCTTTAATGAGCTGCATAGTCAGAGATGTGTACTTCGGAAGAAACATTAGTACCTGCCTGACTACCAGAACAGGCCTGCCTGCCTTTTAGAAGAAGAGCATGCAGTTCCCCCAATGTTTCTCCTACTGGGCATTCATCTCATTGCTGATTGTTAGATATTGCTGTGTGCAAAATTGCTCCTGTACTTACCTACATAAAAACAGCCACCGCACTTCAAAGTGGCTCATATATGCAAATGTTTAGATGCTTCCGAAAGATGCTACATAAATGCAAGTCAGTCAAACCAACAAAGCACCAGTTGTAAGTCTTCTGTGAAATTAATTTGGCCAGCATCGATCCAAGTTTCTAAAGGTCAGAAGCTCACAGCGCAATACTGACCATAATTTGGTAATAATTCAGTAACTTCATTCAGAAAGGTCACAAGAACGATTAGTTGGGAACTGGAAATGTCACATTTGTGCAGAGTGAAGGTTTTATTTTGCATTTAGCCTGTGTTATACCTGACCTCAGAATGCCAAGGGAATTTACACTTGAAACAAAGAGAAACAAATGTTCTATTCCCTGGTACTTTCATCCCTTGTCTTTATGAATAGTAAAAGGGAATTTAAAATGATATAATCAAATAAAAAACAACTATGGGAGTGATTTTAACCCTACCCGTCTGGCAAAATCTGGATTGGTGGGTAGTTAAAATTGCCCAGGATACTTGCTGCCCTTGAGCTGCTGGGAGCTGACCGTTTGGGATTTTAACCTGCCCATCACTTCTATTTCCCCTTTTCTCTCCCTTTTTTTCTCATTATCCATCCTAAACCCCTCTATCCTGTTGTCATGCTTCCTTTTGCTTCTGCCACCTTGGATACTCTGCCCACCCAAATCCCTACCCTAAGCACTCCCCAACCTTCCAACTCTCCTGCCGCCATCCTAGGCTTGACTCCCTCTTAGATAAGACTTCCCTCTATGGCTCTCTTGGCATCCTCTAAAGATCCCATTGAGGCACTCATTGCTGCCTCCTTACGAGCAGCAATCCCAACTGCCCAATCCTACTCTCTCACCGACCTTCCTGCCCAGCGCTGGTTGCTAATCTTGCCAACCTCCTTCACAACAACAACAACTTATATTTTAATTGTGCCGTTAACGTAGTAAAACCTCCAAAGGCGGGTCACAGAATCGTTATCAAACAAAATTTGACACCGAGCCACATATTGAAGTATAAGAACATAAGAACATAAGAAATAGGAGCAGGAGTAGGCCAATCGGCCCCTCGAGCCTGCTCCACCATTCAATAAGATCATGGCTGATCTGATCCTAACCTCAAATCTTCTATCACTCTGCATCCACCCGAACCCATGTGATCTCCCGGGAGAGGCGAAAAACCAGATAAAGACCCAATGGCCAATTTGGGAGAAAAAAATCTGGGAAATTCCTCTCCGACCCATCTAGGCGATCGAAATTCTTCCAGGAGATCACTCTGTCCCTATATTTTCTACAGTACTTACCTTCTGTAAAGGCGATCTCCACCCCAGCCAGGAACAGGAATAAAACCATCTCCTGAAATCTAACAGAATTAGAACACAGTAGGAGCAGAACAAGGCTACACGGCCCCTGGGCCCGCTCCGCTACCCACAGGGCCATGACCGATCCGAACCCAGGCTCATGTCCAAATTCCTGCCCGCTCCCCGTAACCCTTAATTCCCTTTACTTCTAGGAAACTGTCTATTTCTGTTTTAAATTTATGTAATGATGTAGCTTCTACAGCTTTTTGGGGCAGCATATTCCATGGACCTACCACCCTCTGAGTGAAGTAGTTCCTCCTCATCTCAGTTTTGAAAGAGCAGCCCTTTATTCTAAGACTATGCCCCCTAGTTCTAGTTTCACCCATCATCGGGAACATCTTCCCTGCATCCACCCGATCCAAACCCTTCACAATCTTATATGTTTCAATAAGATCGCCTCTCATTCTTCTGAACTCCAATGAGTAGAGTCCCAATCTACTCAACCTCTCCTCATATGTCCATCCCCTCATCCCCGGGATTAACCGAGTGAACCTTCTTTGTACTGACTCGAGAGCAAGTATGTCCTTTCTTAAGTATGGACACCAAAACTGTACGCAGTATTCCAGGTGCGGTCTCACCAATACCTTGTACAACTGAAGCAAGACCTCCCTATTTTTAAATTCTGTCCCCCTAGCAATGAAAGCCAACATTCCATTGGCCTTCTTAATCACTTGCTGCACCTGCATACTAACCTTTTGAGTTTCGTGCACCAGGACCCCCAGATCCCTTTGTACTTCAGTACTTTCCAGTTTCTTGCCATTAAGATAATAACTTGCTCTACGATTTTTCCTGCCAAAGTGCATAACCTCACACTTTCCAGTATTGTATTCCATCTGCCAAATCTCTGCCCACTTACTTAGCCTGTCTATGTCCCCTTGCAGGTTTTTTATGTCCTCCTCACTCACTACTTTCCCTCCCATCTTAGTATCATCTGCAAACTTTGATATGTTACACTCTGTCCCCTCCTCCAAATCGTTAATATTGATAGTAAAGAGTTGGGGACCCAGCACTGACCCCTGCGGAACACCACTAGTTACTGATTGCCAGTCCGAGAATGAACCGTTTATCCCAACTCTCTGCCTTCTGTTAGATAGCCAATCCTCTATCCATGTCAGAATATTACCCCCAATCCCGTGATTTTTTATCTTAAGCAATAATCTTTTGTGTGGCACCTTGTCAAATGCCTTTTGGAAGTCTAAATACACTATGTCCACTGGTTCCCCTTTATCCAACCTATATGTTACTTCCTCAAAGAACTCCAGCAAATTTGTCAAACATGACTTCCCCTTCATAAAACCATGCTGACTTTGTCCTATTAAATTATGATTATCCAAATGTCCTGTTACTGTCTCCTTAATAATGGACTCCAAAATTTTACTTACCACAGATGTTAGGCTAACCGGTCTATAGTTTCCAGCCTTCTGTCTACTGCCCTTTTTAAATAAGAGTGTTACATTAGCAGTTTTCCAGTCTGCCGGGACCTTTGCCGAGTCCAGGGAGTTTTGGAAAATTATTACCAATGCATCCACAATCCCTACCGCCACTTCCCTCAAGACCCTAGGATGTAAGCCATCAGGTCCAGGTGATTTATCCGCCTTGAGTCCCATTATTTTACCGAGTACCACTTCCTTAGTGATTTTGATCGTGTTTAGCTCCTCCCCCCCCTACAGCCCCCTGTTTGTCCCGTGTTGGGATATTCTTAGTGTCTTCTACTGTAAAGAGTGATACAAAATATTCATTCAGTGTTTTTGCCATCTCCATATTTCCCACCATTAATTTCCTGGTCTCATCCTCTAAGGGACCAACATTTACTTTAGCCACCCTTTTTCTTTTTATATAACTATAAAAACTCTTACTATCTGTTTTTATATTTTTTGCTAATTTACTTTCATAATCTATCTTCCCTTTCTTAATCAATCTTTTTGTTATTTTTTGCTGTCTTTTAAAGTTTTCCCAATCCTCTATCCTCCCACTAGATTTGGTTACCTTATATGCCCTTGTTTTTAGTCGAATACTATCCTTAATTTCTTTACTTAGCCACGGATGGCTGTCTTTTCTTTTACACCCTTTTCTTCTCAGTGGAATATATATTTTTGGAAGTTGTAAAATAACTCCTTAAATGTACACCACTGATCATGTATCGTCTTACCCTTTAATCTATTTTCCCAATCCACTCTACTCAATTCCGCTCTCATACTTTCATAGTCTCCTTTATTCAAGCTTAGCACGCTTGTTTGAGATCCAACCTTCTCACCCTCTAATTGAATATGGAATTCAACCATGTTATGGTCACTCATTCCAAGGGGATCCTTTACTAGGACATTTTTAATTAATCCTGTCTCGTTACACAGGACCAGATCTAAGGTTGCTTGCCCCCTGGTCGGTTCAGTTACATACTGCTCAAGAAACCCATCCCTAATACACTCAGTGAACTCAACCTCAAGGCAGCCCTGCCCAATTTGATTTGTCCAATTAATATGATCGTTAAAATCCCCCATAATTATAGATGTTCCCTTATTACAAGCCTCAACTATTTCCTGATTGATACTCCGTCCAACAGAGTTGCCACTGTTCGGAGGCCTATAGACTACGCCCACTAGTGTTTTTTTCCCCTTATTATTCCTTACCTCCACCCAAACTGTTCCATTATCCTGATCTTTTGACCCAATATCATTTCTCTGTATTACAGTGATTCCTTCCTTTATTAACATAGCCACCCCACCTCCCCTTCCTTCCTGCCTGTCCTTCCTGATCGTTAAATAACCTGGTATGTTTAATTCCCAGGCATTGTCACCCTGCAGCCATGTTTCTGTAATGGCCACCAGATCATACCCATATGTAGTTATTTGTGCCATTAACGCGTCTATTTTGTTACGAATGCTACGTGCATTCAGATAGAGAACTTTCAAAGATGTTTTGTGACACTTAGTTCCTGCTTTTGCCCTTTTTATTACTTTACCTTTTACTCCATACCTTCTGCCCCTTCCTGACACGCTCTGGTTTTTAATTTCCCCACTGCTACCTAAGTCTATGACCTTCTCTGTTGTCATTTTTATTATTTGCTCTCTAGGAACCTCCCCCCCACTAGTTAGTTTAAAGCCCTCTCTACAGCCCTAGTTATATGATCCGCCAGGACTCTAGTCCCAGCACTGGCCAAGTGAAGCCCGTCCCAACGGAACAGCTCCCTCCTGCCCCAGTACTGGTGCCAGTGTCCCAGGAAGCAAAACCCATTTCTCCCACACCAGTCTTTGAGCCACGCATTTAACTCTCTAATTTTATTTGTCCTAGCCAAATTCGCTCGTGGCTCAGAGATTATTACCCTTGTGGTTCTGCTTTTTAATTTGGCCCCTAGCTGCTCAAACTCCCTCAGCAGAACCTCCTTCCTTGTCCTATCTATGTCGTTGGTACCAACATGGACCACGACAACTGGATCCTCCCCCTCCCACTCCAAGTTGGCTCCCAGTCCAGGACTCCCACCCAAAGCCAACAGGGTCCTTTTTGACATATGCATATTGGGTCCCGAAGGCGTCATCGAGACCCGATTCAAATTTTAATTCAGCGGGCAGTCGCAGTGAGTTTCTTGACTATCGGGGTAAAGGATCGGGGCTGAAGAAGGTACTTGTTAAAAACCGTTCTTTTTAAGGCTAGCAGGAGCAGGAATGCTCCTCCAGTTCCCACAAGGAAAGCTTGGGCCTCCCCTACTTCTGATTTAACCCTATTCATGATCGCGACCACACAGCACGGCCCCGGCACCCGATCCCGGCACTTCACAGAATCACAGAAACCCCACAGTGCAGATAGAGGCCATTTCGGCCCATCGAGCCTGCACCAACACATATCCCACCCTATCCCCGTAACCCCACGTATTTAATCCCCCTAACACTAAGGGTCAATTTATCATAGCCAATCAACCTAAACCCACACATCTTTGGACTGTGGGAGGAAACCGGAGCACCCGAAGGAAACCCACGCAAACACGGGGAGAATGTGCAAACTCCACACAGACAGTCACCCGAGGCCGGATTTGAACCCGGGTCCCTGGCGCTGTGAGGCAACAGTGCTAACCACTATGCCACCGTGCTACCTGATCTCAGCAGGCAGCCTCCAAGCCGTGCATTTTACAAAAGCTTCCTGCCAACTTCCCATCTGGAAGTCGGCCGATGAGATTTAAATGAGACCCGGGCGTTAACATACTCCGGGTCTCATTTCTGAAGTATCGGGTGAGTTTCTTACTTCCACTGCTGCTCAACAGCTGAAAAATGGCCCGGAGTTAAGATTGGGCTGCATTTGTTGGCCTGTACAGAGGAATTTGCAAACCATCAAACATTTGGCACAAGAAAATGATCCAAACCATAGTTGTGTTCTTTTGAAGATTAAAGTAGGCTAGCCAGACTTGGGGTTAGTCAGTATTAGCTTTTGAAAATAATAAAAGCAATTTTCCCAAGTAGTATTATATGTCAATAATATGTGCTTTGTTTTAAAACAGGCCCAAGAAATTGTTAATACATCGAACAACATATGTCAGTTTAAAAAAGAAATGATTTACACTGGATTTTGATGTCAATGATCAAAACTGTTTTGATATGAAGCCAAGTCGGATCAATAAAAGAGATACTGCAGCTTCAATTCCAATTCAAAGCCTTGTTTTATGATATTTTATGATTACAATAGTTATTATGGCCCTGACTTCTAAAACACCAGCATCAAATAGTCTGCCAAACTTGTAAGGCCTATGAATTGAATTAAGGCCGATCAATCTGCGCCCATTCGAGGACTGCAGGCAGCATGCAAAATTCATGCTGCCTGCTAATTTACATGATTGTAGCGTTCAGCCCAGCACTGAACGTGCTGCTGAGTGGCTGAATGCTCAGCAGGGGGCCCAAGTTCATATGAGGCCAGCTCCAATTAAAGCTAGACGCCACTTCTTAAAGGCAGTCTGCACCTCTTAAAGGGTAAGCGCATTTTGCCTGCAGCAGCTGCTGGAACTGGTTGTGGAGGCAAGAAAGAAAAAGATGGAATAATGGCGTAACAGGCCAGAGAAAGGGTTCCAAGGTTCTCAGATGCAGCACTGGAGGCCTTGGTCCATGAAGTCAAATCCAGGAGAGAAGTTATCTTTCCACAGGGGGATAGGAGGCCCTCCAGACAACAGACCAGAGTGCAGTGGGAGCAGATAGCCACTGTGGTAAGTGCCAGCAGTATAGCCCCAAGGATCTTGACTCAGTACAGGAAGAAATTTAATGACCCCACACGAGTAGTCAAGGTCAGTGAATTCGCCTTCAAATGCCATATCCCACAAACTGCACCATTAACCTCACACACTGCTCAATTCACCACACCCCCATTACTCACCTACCAACAATCTCTACCAAGCACAACTCACACCTCACATTCATAGCATAAATACACTGCCAGCTATTCAACCATGACAGGCACATCACCCAAACACATTACACCACACTCACTGATACACTTCTCTTTCTCTTGCAGGCAAAGGTGGCACATAACAGAGCTTAACCAGCGGGGGTCAGGCTCGTCTGCACCACCTCATCCCCTTGGAGGAGATGGTGCTGGCCATTCTTGGCAGAGGCATGGCTGAGCCCATGGCCAGCGGCGGGGTTGAAAGAATAGAAGGTGTCGGTATCCTTATATGTTATCCTCCTTCTCACATCCCACTTCCCCCTTACCCACAATCTCTGCTGATTTACAAGCTGCACATGGTGTAAACATGCTCCTCTTGCTTTCCCCCCTCCCTTCATCACAACCCTACCCTTGTGTCTTTCTCATTTCAGACACCCAAGAAATAAAGCCTGCCCAGCCAGTGGGTCAACATGAAGACTGAGAGGAGAGTGAAGAAGAAGAAGAAGAAACACCATCCCTCAATTTCGCACTCCCAGCCACCTTCTCAGATACTGACACACCACTACTTTAGAGGATAGGTTAGATGCGGGATCTGCACATGATGAGACACACGGCACAAGTGGCCTGCAGTCAGGGCAGGGGGAAAGGGTAGCTCAGGTGCCAGCTCACCGAAGGTCACAGACGAGCTCTGCTGCCCAGGACTCAGGTGAAGACATCAATGGGGCAAAGTCACGTGCATGCTCCACCTGCTTCTCTCTGGTCAGAGAGAAGACAATGAAGTCCCCTCTCCTGGCATAAAGAGCATCTGTCACCTCTCTTATGTAGCAGTCACAGCGAACTGAGAGATGTTACAGATGTTGCCTGCTCCAGCCTGGAAGGATCCAATGTAAAGCCGGCAAGCTGCATGCGTGGGACCTCCAGACCACTTAACGGGTACATTGCCCATGACTGAGAGCAAGTGGTCTGACCAGAACCCTTGAAGTCAGAAGCAAGGCTTTCTCCACCTGCAGCACCACTCCCTATCACCTCACCAACTTTAAAAAACTCTAGAATGCTCTAATCTTACTCAGAGCCAGTAGAAATCAAAAAGCAAGTTACCTGAAAGTTGTTGCTGATCACTTTAAATAGCGTTGGTTGTGGGGGTCCTTCCTCCTGCAGAACGCATGTTCAGCTGTGCGAGGTTAACACTGGGCGTTAGTTCCAGCGATGATGACGAAAATGGCAGCACTGGCGTTAAATCAGCATTGCACACTGATTGACATCACGAACTGTCTACTTATCATACTTCCACGCATGCTCCTAACGGCCACCCTTCCGTCCTTACCAAGATGACGCTCAGTGTGTCCCGCACCAGAAGTGTGCGTGCACTGCTCGGACACCATTTTGGACCTAATTCGGTACCCATAGCGCCAAAACAATGGGTGCTACGCAACTGAGTTTCTAGGCTTAAATATTTGAGGTAAAACACTAATATCTGAAATTTTGATGCAAAAACCAGTTGAACAGATTGAATTAGATGATAAATTATTCCCCATTCTTTAAGGTTGCTCTTCTCTAGAGACTGCTTTCTTCTTGCTTCATCAAGTTTGCTTGCAGGCATTTTGTTCATTTATCAGGTCCCCAGATAGCAAAGGTAGTTCCTAATCTAGTTGTTGAATTTAGAACTAAAGCTTGTGTGAGGCTGTAGGCAAAGATTTCACCACAGTCAGCTAGAAGTCTTTATCAACCTATTATATAACATGTATTACTTACAGTACTCGGAGTGAAGGCTTACTTGTACTATATCCTGATAGTCTTCATCTGGTTTAGACTGCATAGGCCTACAAACCAGTTTGTGCTTGCTTGCTACCCTGAACTGGGTGCAGGGAACAATCCTAACATCGGAATGGGTAGGCCCAAGGCCACACCCAGTATTGAGGCCAGCGAGCTTCAGATGCCTGGTGGGCATCCACAGGCAGCTCACCGGCAAAGACAATTTGAAATTTGGCAGTGTAGGTCTTGGAAGAGGGAGGGTCAATCCGGGAGGGAGAGGGGCAACTGTGAGGGGGGGGTGGGGAATGACCAGAAGAGGGGGTTTACCTGGAAAGGGGGTGACCAGGAGTGGTCCCGGCTGCGTTCAGTGCAGCCCAATTTTACAAAGGGGGCCCGAACAGGTGTTAAACCCCCTATTTGCATATGCAAAGGGATTAACTCTTGTTTCAGGCATGGGCTTGGGATGTCTCTTTTGATGCCTATACCAATATGGCGGCCGACCAGCTCCATTCCTCTATCACCCCCAACGCCCACTCCCCTTGCTATGGCACCTACCTATGCAAGCGCAGGAGATGCAACACTTGCCCTTTTACCTTCTCCCTTCCCACCGTCCAGGGCCCCAAAAAATCATTACAGGTGACACAGCGATTTTCTTGTAGTTCTTTCAACGTAGTACATTGTATTCGCTGCTCACGATGCAGTCTCATCTACACTGGGGAGACCAAACACGGATTGTGTGACTGCTTTGTGGAACACCTCCTTTCAATTCACAAGCATGACCCCAAGCTTCCAGTCGCCTGTCATTTTAATTCTCTGCCCCACTCCCACTCTGGCCACTCTGCCCTTGGCTTCCTAGACTATTCTAATGAAGCCCAACGTAAGCTCGAGGAACAGTACATTCGATTAGGCTCTTTACAGCCTTCCAGGCTCAACATTGACTTCAACAATTTCAGATCATAATCACTGTCCCCATTTTTTCAGACAGCAGCTTCTGCTTGCTACCCTGAACTGGGTGCAGGGAACAATCCCAGCATGGATATGCTATTCTCATTTACACCTCCTCTGGACCCATCTTTTGTTTATTTACTTGTCCCATTACTATCCCCTTGCACCATCACCCCTTTTGTCATTTAATCTCTCCTGCCTTTCATCCTATCACAGGCCTTCCCTTTTTTTCTTTCCTCCCGCTCCCACCACCCACCCCCACCCCCCACTCTTTTTCCTGCCTCTCTACTTGCTTAAAACCTGTTACATCGCTAACATTTTCCAGTTCTGATGAAAGGTCATCAACCTGAATGGTAACTTTGTTTCTCTCTCCACAGATGCTCCCTGACCTGCTGAGAATTTGCAACCTTTTCTGTTTTTATTACTGTTAAATGGCATCAGTTATGACATGCAAACTTGCATTTTAAACTCAGTTAAATTAACTTAAAATAGGGTATTGCATCCTGCACAGTTGAAGTGGGCATTTTTAGGGATCGATGTTGGATGCAGGAAACTTCCTGAGCGCATATCATATTTTGCAGAGTTCTGAAAATGACAATTCATAAAAAATATAATGACAAAAGCCCGATTTACCCCTGGCGGGGGGTGGGGTGGGGGGGGGGTTGGTGAAAGGCGGGGGGAGTGGGGCTGGGGCTCAAATTTGGGATGGAACCCAGTTACACCAGCATTCCGTCCCATTGTACTGGCCCTTTAAATTCTGCTGGTATCTCCATGGGAAGATCTTGCATTTGCAACCCCCAAGTCAAGGGGGAAGCATGTAGGTGGAGATCCCTTTACACATATTTAAGGAATCAATAGCACTCATGGGGCTTGATGAAAGGTCTTCAACCTGAAACGGGCAGGATTTTCATTGGGCCGTGGAGGCAGGATTGGAGGTGTGTGGGAGGTTAAAATCTCGAAATCGGGGGGCACGAACCCATCCCGCCCCAACCCGCCTCCATGCCAGTTTCAAAGGAGGCGGATACCCGACCTGCGCTGGGAGCCACCTCCCCGAGGCGGGAAGGGGATTAGTGCCAATTAACTGCCTGTTAACAGGTAGTTAACAGGCAGTTTTTAGCCTAATCCCTATTTTTATTCCTGAAGTGTGGGATTTCCAACGGCTCCAAACCACACCAAGTTAGCGAGGCGGACTGTCGGGCTGAAGGGCTTGGAGGGTTCCAGATGTCCGTTGTTCAGGTGAGTGATGGGTGCATGAGTGCAGAGGTAAGTGTGTTTGGTGTGTGTAAAGTGTTTAAAGAAGTTTTACTTACCTTTTCTTACCTTTACAGCCTTCCTTCCTTCAGGTCTCGGGAGTCCTTCATCTCACCGGCACAGAAAGCAGAATGGCCGTGAGCTGTCAAAAGTTGCAGCCTTCAGCTTTCTGTTCTGGCGAGATCTCTAAATCAGCCTGAGAGGAAGGAATTAACTTGGAGTACAGATTGTCAGTGTTTGACAGCTTCAAAGAGCTGTCAAACGCTAATATTTCATCTGTCAAAAGCTCTTGACAGATGAAATGTCAATCTGTGACGTCACCTGTTGCCAGGTGGCCCTTAATTGGCCTGCTGAGCCCGCTGGGTGGGCTCAACAATGTCAATCAAGTGAAAATCGCGTGGGTTGGCCACAACGCGATGGAGGCGGGACTACAACCCTGAAAGTTGCAGTCCCGCCTCCTACACGCCTCCATTATTAAAATCCAGCCCATTAACTCTGTTTCTCTTTCCACGGATGCTGCTTGGCCTGCTGAATTTTTCCAGCGTTTTCTGTTGCTATTTCAGATTTCAAATGGCATCCGCAGTATTTTGCTATTGATTTAGAGCATCCTTGCTTGGCATTAGTGGGGCAGGTATAGCCTCAATAGGGAGCCTGATCTGCTTGGAATACATATCGGAAATTATGCCTTGCTCACCATGATTTTCTGTCCATTCATTTTATATTAGATAGTAAATTATAGGAAATACACAGAGAAATTGACCAGAATTTTTGCGGCGGCGCTAAACTCTACCACCACAATCTCCTGCGCCTGCAGATCATGATGTCAGTTGAGCGTGCAACACCCCGGTAGTGCCCCCGACCGGATATTGAGTGGCGCCCCCTTCCTTTCCGCCTGCCGCTAGCAACAACAGGTAGAGGGGAACGTTTTGCAGTCGGGATGGGGCTGAGGGAGCGCTATTTAAAGGTGGCCTCTTCCTGCCTTTTTTTGTTGGAGATATTTTTGCACCACGCATTCTGAGAGAGAGAGAGAGAGATTCTGAGACAGAGAGAGAGAGAGACCTCTGCAGAGAGTCAACGCTGTGTGAAGGAGTTTTGGCTAATGAGCAGCACTTTGCAGGTTCTTTTTGATTTGACCTTCCTTGCATTGATTTAGAAGAGTCAATGGGGCTGCACTGATTCGAGGCATTGTCCTGCACCTGCAGAACCAGAGGTATCAGAGACGCAGAGAGAGAGTGGCAAACATGGCCAGAGGGAGGAGGGCCAACAGGCCTCTGCACAGGAGATCTTACCCTCCCAGGGTATTCCAAGAACAATTCTCCTACATTCATTTGTCTGAGGAGCAGTGTTTGCGCAGGCTGCGCTTCAGCAAGGAGGTGGTTACTGAGCTCTGCCACCTGCTGCAGCCAGATCTGCAGCCTCAACTGAGGACCAGGACATCTCTGTCGGTGGCAGTGAAGGCGACAGTGGCTCTGAATTTTTATGCCACCAGCTCCTTTCAAGCAGCACTGGGGACATCGCCAATATCTCCCAGTTCGCTGTCCATTGCTGTATCCGGAAGGTGACAAATGCCCTCTATACCTCTTTCCCCATGACCCGGGCCAAATGGCATGAACGCGCATGTGGCTTTGCTAGGATAGCAGGCTTCCCCATGGTGCAGTGTGCCATTGACTGCACACATGTAGCATTGCGGGCACCGCATGAAAATGCAGGGGTTTTCCGAAACCGCAAATGCTACCATTCCTTAAATGTGCAGTTGGTCTGTGACCACAGACAGCTGATACTCACCGTCAATGCCCGCTATCCTGGCAGCAGCCACAATGCTTTCATCCTGTGCCAGACTGGTGTGCCAGACCTTTTCCAGGCACCACATTAGCCAAGTGGTTGGCTCCTCGGGGACTCTGCACCTGGCTGATGACAACGCTCCATAACCCCAACACCCCTGCCGAGCTGCAGTATAATGAGAGCCATATCGCCACCAGGAACATCATTGAGCAGACGATCGGCGTGCTCAAGCAACGGTTCTACTGTCTGGACCACTCAGGAGGAGCCCTGCAGTACTCTCCTGAGTGAGTCTCCTTATTCATAGTTCTATGCTGCATGCTTCACAACCTGGCAATCCTCAGGACCTAGCCAATGCCACCAGGGATTGGTGCACCACCGGAGGAAGAGGAGGAGGAAGAGGAGGAGGAGGATAAGGGGGATGATCAGCAGCAGCACCAAGGCCAGAGGGAGGCCCACAATGTTGCCTCTGCAAGGGCCATCCATCAACGGCTGATAACAAGCCGCTTCTAGACCCCTACTCAGAAGATGGCTCCTGGCATGGAGAACAACATCATGGAAAGCAACCTGCAACCTCTATAGCCGGCCGAAGCTGCAATGATTCCAAAGGCCAAACATGTACATTTTGAATACAACAACTTTTTTATTTAACAAACTCTGTGTGTCATTTATTCAGGACAAACTAATAGAAACAAACACAACAAATCATTAATTATCATAACTGGTTCTCACAAGCTGGAGATAAATGCCAAAACATTAAACAAAAGTTATCAGATGAACCACGACCTTTAATAAAGACATTCCCACCATTTATTTAGACCTCCTACTGTTTGCCCTTCGAGGGTGATCTCCATCCCTTGTGCACTTCCCCCCTTCCCACCCTACTGCTCCTCTGTAATGGTACCCCAGTGGCTGCAGCAAGGCTGGTGGAAGGATGCTGAATGTCAGATGCTGAGACTACAGATGCCCTTGAAGGACGCCCTCAACCAACTCTGGGCCTGGAGGCCCCAGCTGCAGACTGCACCAACTCTGCATGGGCAGCAGCAGTCTGGGCTGGCTGTGTTGCAGGCAGTGGCAAGTGCAAAGGGGAAGTGCCAGTGGTGGGAGCAGGAATGCTGTCATTCTGAGAGAGGACAACACCTCCCTGCTCGACCGACACACTGGCACTCCCATGGGGCAGCACCTCAGCATCCGGAGCAATCTGCTCAAGCACAGATTGCTGGCCTGCTGCGGTGCCGTGAGAGCCCCGGGGCAATGTGGCCGAACCAGCAATGATGGCACCAGTCAGTGCTTGCATTACATCAATCTGAGACTGCATGAGAGCAGTCTGAGATTGGATTACAGCAGCCAGTGACTGAATTGCAGCACTAAGCCGTTGCGTTGCATCGGCCTGTGCTGCAGCGGAGTGCTCCACACTCCTTGCTAGTCATCAATACTTTCGGGCACCCTGCCCATTGCACCCATGAGCTGAGTGTGCATGTTCACCACCTGGGTGTTCATTTCAGCGATGAGCCGCTCCTCCTCTGCGTCCAGGACAGCAGGACTTGCTGGCCTGCTCTCTCTCTGGGGAGAAGGCCCTCGAGTTTCCCTACCCCCATCGCGTTGCTGCAGCCCGCTAGGTCCTGGAGCTTCACCCTCATCAGACCCTTCCCCCCTGCTCCCCTCCAGGGAAGACGTGGTCCCAGTGTGGGCATGGGCTCCCTCGGGAGAGGGTGGCACTGAGACTCCGGCTTCCTCTTCCTCCTTGCCTGCGGTGTCGCTCCCACTGGTTGGTTGAGGGACAGGTTGCTCAGCTGGTGGTTCACCATCTGAAAGCAGGGAGGTACAAGAGTGGCTTTAGCGTCAGGACAGGGGGGCAGTAAGGGTGCAAGGGCTGGAGAGATTTACTAAGTTGGATTGAAAGTGTAAAAGGCTGGTGTTGTGAGGGACAAGTGGAATGAGAGAGGAGAGAAAGTTGATGAACTTACCATTGCTGTCCCCAAGGGGGTCGACCTGTCCAGCAGCCACGGGACCTATCACCTGGCTCGCAACGATCCTGTGGACGCGCGCCTCCAAATCGCTGAGAGTCTGCAGCTGAGGCAGCCCTCCACCCGTCCGTTGCTGCTGTTGGCACCTATTATGAGATAGCTTGGCCTGCAAGAAATAGGACAGCGTCTGAGTAAATGTGCAGCCATGTGCTTGCCTGATGTGCCTCCCATAGTTGAATAGCCCTTAATGTATGCAAGCTGTGGAATGTGCCTGTGTGTTTTATGAGATGGCCATGGGTCTTGGATGAGTGTTGGGCATTTGGGGTTTTTAAACCCGCCTGTCACAGAGTAAGGTTGAGATAGAGGGGTGTAGAGTTATTGAAAAGCAGCCACTCACCCTGGCCACCCGAGTGAGGTCGTTGAACTTCATCCGACATTGTTTGTGGGCCTAGGCACCATTCTCCTGGAGGAGACGTGCTGAGTCAACTCCCTCCACACTCTTCTATTGTTGCGGGGCAATGGCCTCCTGCCACTCTGTGGGTACAGTGTTGATCTTCGCTGCTCCACTGCGCCAACCAGAGCCACCAAGGCCCGGTCGCTGAAGCACTGAGCTCGTTCCCTGGGCCTCCCCAGTGTTTTTTGCAGCAGATTTGAAGTTGAGGTCTGTTCAGGCCGAGGTTCAAGGCTGCACTGAGCAGGGTATGGCTGGAGAGCAAGATCGACCCTCCCCTTTAAGAACTGGCCGGCGCCAGTGTGTCTGTGTTCCATTGCTAACTGACATCACCTGAGCTTCACCAGCGCTCTGAGTAAGCGCCTCGCTCCTCGACGTTAGCGCCTTAAGAGGGTTGTGTGGTGCCTGATTTAATGCTCCAATCGCCTCCAGGGGCGATAGAAGCCAAATTTGCAGTCGGAGGCGATAATTTGCACCGGGCACTAAACTTTGCGCCCGGCCGATAATGACGCCCTAAACGGGGCGATACCGAATTTCTCCCCCATAGAGTCATAACGGCACTGAAGGAGGCCATTCGGCCCATTGAGTCCACACCGGCTCGCAGTAGAGCAATCCAGTCAGTCCCATTCCCCACTCTATCCCCGTAGTCCTGCAAGTTTATTTCCCTCAAGTGCCTACCCAGTCTCCCTTTGAAAACATTGAGTGTTTCCGCTTCCACCACTTCCGTTGGCAGCGAATGCCAGGTCATCACCACTTGCTGCGTAAAATCGTTTTTCCTCACTTCCCCCCTGTATCTCTTGCCCAAAACCTTAATTCTGTGTCCCCTAGTCCTTGTTCCATCAATTAGTGGGAACAGCCTTTCCCCGTCTAGCCTATCCAAACACGTCATAATCTTGTACACCTCTATCAAATCACACCTCAACCTGCTTTGCTCTAATGAAAACAAATACAGCTTCACCAACCTGTCCTTGTAGCTAAGATCCCCCATCCCCAGAACCATTCTGGTAAATCTCCTCTGCACCCTCTCAAGGGCCTTCACATCCTTCCTAAAGTGTGGTGACCAGAACTGGATGCAATACTCCAGTTGTGGCCTAACCAGCGCTTTAGAAAGGTTCAGAATAACTTCTCTACTTTTGTACTCAATACCTCTATTTATGAAGCCAAAGATCCCAAATACTTTGTTAACCACTCTCTCAATATGTCCTGCCACCTTTAGGGATCTATGCACATTAACTCCCAGGTCCCTCTGTCCCTGCACACTCTTTAAAACTGTACCATTATGTGTATATTGTCTCTCCCTGTTCCTTCTGCCAAAATGCATCACCTCACACTTCTCTGTATTAAATTCCATCTGCCACTTGTCTGCCCATTCTGCTAGCCTTTCAATGTCCTGTTGCAGTTGATTGGTATCATTTTCACTATTTGCCACACCCCCAAGTTTGGTGTCATTGACAAATTTAGAAATTCTACTCTGTATTCCAATATCCAGGTCATTTACATATCAGAAAAAGCAGTGGCCTCAGCACTGACCCTTGGGGAACACCACTGTCTACCATCCTCCAGTCTGAAAAACAGCCATTTACCACAACTCGCTGTTTTCTGTCCTTAAGCCAATTCCTTATCCAAGCTGCCACTGACCCAGCTATTCCATGAGCCTCAATTTTGTTAACCAGCCTTCTATGTGGTACTTTGTCAAACGCCTTCCAAAAATGCATGTAGACAACATCCATTGCATTCCCTTCATCAATCCTCTCTGTTACTTCATCAAAAAATTCAATTAGGTTAGTCAAAGACGATCTGCCTTTTACAAATCCAGGTTGGCTCACCTTAATTAGCTTAAACCTCTCCAAGTGCCCGTTAATTTTTTCCTTGATTATTGTTTCTAAAACTTTATCCACCACTGATGTTAAACTGGCCGGCCTGTAGTTACGACAATTGTCCTTACACCCTTTATTGAACAATGGTGTCACATAACAAAAACAGTTTATCTGCTCATTATCACACTGCTGTTAGTGGGAGCTTGCTGTGTGCAAATTGGCTGCTGCGTTTCCCACATTACAACAGTGACTACACTCCAAAAGTACTTCATTGGTTGTGAAGTGCTTTGAGATGTCCGGTGGTCATGAAAGGCGCTATATAAATGTAAATATTTCTTTTTTTTAGCTCGGAGGCGCAGAGGGAGTTGGTGGGGCAGGTGGGTGGGTTGCTGGTTTGAGGTCAGGAAAACTTTAAGAACGGGTTTCCCTCAGGTTCTGCCGAATTTAATGGCAGAACCTGATTACCAATTTTTGAATTTGATAAGGTCCTGCATAAGAGATTAGTGTGTAAAGTTAAGGCACCTGGGATTGGGGGCAAGGTATTGACTTGGATAGAGAACTGGTTGGCAGACAGAAAGCAAAGAGTTGGAATAAACGGGTCTTTTTCCGAGTGGCAGGCAGTGACTGGTGGGGTACCGCAGGGATCGGTCCTTGGACCCCAGCTATTCACAATATATATTAATGATCTAGACAAGGGAACTAGATGTAATATCTCCAAATTTGCAGACGACACAAAGCTGGGTGGGCGTGTGTGCTGTGAGGAGGATGCCGAGAAACTCCAGGATGATTTGGACAGGTTGGGTGATTGGGCAAAAGCATAGCAGATGCAATGTAACGTGGATAAATGTGAGGTTATCCACTTTGGTGGCAAAAACAGGAAGGCAGATTATTATCTGAATGGCAATAGATTGGGAGAAGGGGAAATGCAACAAGACCTGGGTGTCCTTGTGCACCAGTCGCTGAAGGTAAGCATGCAGGTGCAGCAGGCGGTTAAGAAGGCAAATGGTATGTTGGCCTTCATAGCGAGAGGGTTTGAGTACAGGAACAAGGATGTCTTGCTGCAGTTGTACAGGGCCTTGGTGAGACCACATCTTGAGTATTGTGTGCAGTTTTGGTCGCCTTATCTGAGGAAGGATGTTCTTGCCATGGAAGGAGTTCAGTGAAGATTCACCAGGCTGATACCCGGGATGGCAGGAATGACGTATGAGGAGAGATTGGGACGATTGGGCTTGTACTCGCTGGAGTTTAGAAGAATGAGAGGGGATCTTATTGAAACTTATAAAATTCTAACAGGACTGGACAGGCTAGATGCAGGAAGGATGTTCCCGATGGTCGGGGAGTCCAGAACCAGGGGTCCCAGTCTAAGGATAAGGGTTAAGCCATTTAGGACTGAGATGAGGAGGAATTTCTTCACCCAGAGAGTGGTGAACCTGTGGAATTCTCTACCACAGAAGGCAGTTGAGGCCAATTCATTAAATATATTCAAGAAGGAGTTGGGTATATTTCTTAAGGCTAAAGGGATCAAGGGGTATGGGGAGAAAGCAGGGACCGGGTACTGAAATTTAATGATCAGCCATGATCGCATTGAATGGTGGGGCAGGCTCGAGGGACCGAATGGCCTACTCCTGCTCCTATCTTCTATGCCTATGTTTCTATGTTTCCCGGCCGCAACCAGCCAGATTGAGGGAATAGTGGTTGTCAGATCAGTAGGCCTTCGGCACCAGGCTGCAGCCGGGAAGAGGGAGGGAGGGAGGGAGGGAGGGATTGGGGAGGCCAGTGGTGGGGAGGAAGATCAAAGTCCAGAGCCGTGGGGAAATTGAGGAGGCCGGAGGCCAGAGCAGGGGGGAGATCAGAAGAGTCGTGGGGAGATCAGAGGCCTCGTGGGAGAGATCGGAGGCCTCGTGGAGCAGATCGAAAGGGTCAGAGCAAGGGACACCCCCCCAACCCTTCCGATCTCCCCTCCCGGACCCTTCTGAGGCATCTGTAGGGGGTTTCTCTTGCTCGTTCTGGTCTCCTACCAGGCTTCGTGCAATAATTACCCTTGAGTGGTTCGACCCACTCTTCCCTACGGTTCTAGACCTTGGACTTAAGTGCAGGGAACTGTAGTGCAGAGAAAGACTCAATAGACCAGGTTGAATAGCACGAAATGGATGCTTTTATTATTAAACAGTTTGCAGCATTACGAAATACATATCATAAGCACAAATCAAAGCGACTACAAGCATGCAAATATCTATAAACTTGATTCCATGGAAATGGGAAACCCACGGCACATCGAAGAAGGGGAAACACATTACGATTACCCTTACCCTCTCCCTCCCCTTAGTTTAGGTCTAAGTTTCGATTTGAGGAACTCGGGATCATGCTCACCACTTTCAGATTCGCAAAAGAGGGGGTTCGCAGCCTTTCGGCAGAGCTTTCCGTCGTCACGTGGATTTGGAAACTTCTGGCGCAGCTTGTTTTTCTCTCTCTCTCAGGCGATGAGGCAGTGGACACAGCCTTGATGAGCGCTCAAGGATGGATCAGTTAAAGCTGTTGTGGATTTGGATACATGGGGAAGTCTCTGCCACCGATGTGAGGTTGAATAACTGGAAGCACATGGGAGAGTCCAGTGAGGAAAACCCTGAGAATGGGATGTTGAGGCACGGGAGTGCTAGGCCCGGAATGTCCTTTTCCTCCGGCCTGGATCGTCGGTTTTCCTGAGGGTGTCTTCTTCTTCGGCCTGGGTCGTCGATGATCTCCCGACAATGGTACCCGGGCCACCCTCGTCGTCTTCCCGTTGTGGCCGAGCCTTGTCTGGCTGAACACCGACCACGTTGTCCTTTTTCGAAATGTCCGTCCGAAGCGTCTTTAAAAGAAGAAACGTCCTGATCGAATTCCGAAGCTACCGAGGTAGAAGAGGCGCCGATGGACTTTTCAAAATCCATAGTTATACCCTTTTGGGCCAGTCTTATCTCCCACCAGATCATAGTCCAGTCTTTGTAATATTTTTGGCGGGCAGAAATCTCTGCAGGGTCGCTTTGTCTTGTAACGGGAGCCGGTGATAGCTTAACTGGCCTTCCTGGCCAATAATGTCTTTTACTTTGTCACCGTAACTCGGTTCGCATATTGATCGGTCTGGAGATTTCCCTTGATGGCTGTTAAACAGTTTTTCCTTTGTACATTAAATGGGTTTAAGTGTTCATTCATTGTCCGCCCATATCTTGATGGGCCCCATCCTGTTGCCTGAAACTGTCATGTACTTAGAATCCAATTGAATATGTATGCCCATTTCCCTGAGTTTCGGTTTCCCGATACTGGTTTTCGCGGGCTTACTGTTCTCAATCCACAAGCCTGTCTGGCTTGCAGTAACAGAAATCAAATGGTCCAAGAAACTGATCACGAGGTCCGGTGGCCATTTTGTATGCCCTTTTATCAAAGGTTTTATCTGTGCAAGCTTCTTTTGGTCAATAAAGCTGTATTATTAATCCTGTTATCTCGTGTGATTATATAATGAAAATTTTCGAATCTTACACATAAGACATAGGAGCAGGAGTAGGTCATTTGGCCCTTCGAGCCTGCTCTGCCATTCAATAAGATCATGGCTTATCTGATCTTGGCCTCAACTCCACTTTCTTTCCCACTCCCCATAACCCTTGAGTCCCTTACCTTTCAAAAATCTGCCTATCTCCACCTTAAATATATTCAATGACCCAGCCTCCTCAGCTCTCTGGGGAAGAGAATTCCAAAGATTCACGACCTTCTGAGAGAAGAAATTCCTTCTCATTTCAGATTTAAAAGGGTGCCCCCTTATTCTGAAACTATGTGCCCTAGTTCTAGATTCCCCCACAAGGGGAAACATCCTCTCTGCATCTACCCTGTCAAGCCCCTTCAGAATCTTATATGTTTCAATAAGATCCCCTCTCATTCTTCTAAACTCCAATGAGTATAGGCCCAACCTGCTCAACCTTTCTTCATAAGACAACCCCTTCAACTCAGGAATCAATCTAGTGAACCTTCTCTGAACTGCCTCCAATGCAAGTATATCCTTCCTTATATAAGACCAAAACTGTACGCAGTACTCCAGGTGTGGTGATGCAATGCTGATTGGGGTCAGGATTCAGATTTTTAACATTTTAACATTCCACCCAACCCAAACCCGCCCGTTTTTGGGGATTAAAATTCCCCCCTTTGTGGGCATAAATATTTTTAGCTGAAGGGTGCAGGGGCAAGTCTAACTAATGGCATTCACTGTTAACTGCCTCGCTACAGCAAATTCTGGCCCAGCGTTTGCTTTTATGTAACTGTTTTGATAAGGTGATAAATATTCTCCTACTGAGATGCATGCATTTCCCAAGAGCAGCAAAAGTGTGAGTAGGTCTGGTACCACTCTGTATGACTGTTGGATTTCCCCATGAGTTTGGAGAGAGGACTGTATGCCAAAGTCAGTGCCTCCCACAGCAAATTTTCTTGCTTGCATGAATCTCATATTGTTCTGTAAATGTGTAAATAGTATGCAATGCCAAGCATGGGATTTTATACATAACTGTCAGGTTTACTGCTCAACTTAAAACTCATGATTTATTTATTTTGAATCAAGTTTGGCTGCCAAGGGCCTTCGAACATGATGACAGGATAAATGTATTCCTCTTTGGAGCCATGGCTTTAGACTGAAGGCATGGTTCCTGAAATCTTGGCAGAAACCCCAGACTTTGAGTAAGCACAAGCAAAATGAGGTGTTTCAAGCAACATTGAACACCATCGGAGAACATTTGATATCCTTGAATAAAGATTCAACTATTTGGAATGCTCTAGAGGAGCCCTCTCTCTAAAGATGCAAAAGCTTAATTCTGCAGAATTCATTGCAGTATTGCTATCCAGAGAAGCATATTACCCATTACCAGGAGTACTGTGTGCAGGAAGAGTCACCATCCATTTAAAGGATATTGCACTTGAGAGAGTGAAAGCAGAGATATTTCGCACAGAGGAGACTAGACATGTGGAATAAATGACAACGGAAGGCCATTGAGACAAAAAGTATAAAAGGGTTGAACGCACTACTAGGTATGTTTATAGAGAAAGAGGGAATCGAAGAATATGATTGAGATCATGAACTCAACTAAAAAGAGGTGGGCTTATTCAACCAAATTGTCTGTTTTTTCCTCTGGAATTTGCTGTGTTCTTAAAGAAAGAAAGAAAAAATAATTTGCAGATAGTACCTAAACATGTCTCTCGGGACCTCCCACACACTTCTCATACAAATAATTACTTTGTAGTTCTGTTACATAGTCTCAGGATAAGGGGTCGGCCATTTAGGACTGAGATGAGGAGAAATTTCTTCACTCAGGGAGTTGTGAATCTTTGGAATTCTCTACCCCAGAGGGCCGTGGATGCTCAGTCGTTGAGTATATTCAAGGCTGAGATAGATAGATTTTTAGGCTCTGAGGGAATCAAGGGCTATATGGATTGGGTGAGAAAGTGGAGTTGAGGCTGAAGATTAGCCATTATTGAATGGCGGAGCAGGCTTGAGAGGCCATATGGTCTACTCCTGCTCCTATTTCTTATGTTCTTACCTTTGCTACATGAGTGAACAAAGCAGTCATTTCATTCACAGCAAAGACTGACAAACAGCAATGCGATGAATGACCAGTTCCTTTTCATAGTATTGGTTGAAGGAAGACACCAGGTGAACTCTTCTTTGAATAGTGATATGGGATCTTTTATGTTGAGCTGAACAAGGAGATAGGTCCTTGGTGTATCATCCTATCTGAAAGATAGTACCAATAACAGGTGCCACAAAAGTGTCAGCTAGGTTTTTTTCCTTAAATTCTGCTCAAGACATTTCAAATTATCAGATAAAGAGGGTGAGAGTGTTTCTAATGGAAAGTGTAGAATTACACCAGTCACAAAGAAAAGCAAATGATCTGGGAGTTACCAGGGAGCTGGTGTCAATGCCATTCAGAGATATTTCAACTGAAAGCCGTGATTGCTGATTACAAGGAAGATCTATTCCAAGCCTACAGAAAATAACTGTGTTCTTGTAAAGTTTGAAAGATAAAAGAGACAACATTACAGTGATTTTAAGTGCCTCCGCCTGGTGTAAATGGAGTGGTAATGGCCTAAAAATAGTATTGGGTCACATGCTGCCCCATTTACACTGCCACCATCTTGGGTAGGACTGTGAGAAGGAGTGCCTGCCTGTTTCAGGTGGGAGGCCACTTATAACGTGCAAATTTTGGAACATAGAAACATAGGAGCAGGGGTAGACCATTCAGCCCCTCGAGCCTGTTTTGCCATTCAATCAGATCATGGCTGATCTATACCTCAGTGGGTAAATGGAGCTGAGCTGCAGATCAGCCATTATCTGATTGAATGGCAAAACAGACGTGAGTGGCTGAATGGCCTCCTCCTGTTCCTATGTCCCTAAATTGGGGTCCTATGATGTACATGCAATTTTGATGTACAAATGGGCAGAGCGTGCACCGCTGACACTCCATCGATTTGTACTGGCACTGGGCAGCCTAACCTGTGGTCAATACACGGGCTGCAGGAGGCGATTCGAAAAACAACTGAGAATATTTTTAACTTTTATTTTTACAAGTAAACTCCAGCCCACTGTCGGTCCATGCGAGGCCCTCCCTTAGCATTGCCTCCACTTGCCCACACTCCCAACTGTTGGCCAGCTCCGGCTGACTTCCCACCTTTGCCAACCAGCGAGCTGCCTGGCAGCTTACAAATGAGGCTTGGGCCTAATGGTGGAAACAACGGACGGGCAGTGGGTATGCGCTTCCTGTTGACCAACTGTTGTATGCATAAACTTAAAATCGGCCCCAATGTTTCCAAATCCATAATGAGCAATTATGAACTTCACTGATAGAAGAACAGTATCATTGATTACATCACTGATTGTTCTGTCTCAGATTAAGTAAAGGCCTCCTGCCTGCTCATTGGAGGCCATGGTGATTTCTAGAGCTATGGGGGGTAACTTTGACTTTAGATAATAGTGTAAATGAGGTGAGATCAGCTCGGCCACCCGTTAAACGCCTCTCCTGATTTCTGTTTACATTGAAGTCAATAGAAACAAAAATCAGGAGGGCGTTTAATGTGTGGCTGAGCCAATGTCACACGTTTTATACTGTCATCCAAAGTCAAAATTATCCTATGTAGTTTGGATTTTATACCCCCTCAGGCAAGATAATGATCAGAGAGCCCTTGTCCTGCCAAAGGCCTCCCGAATCAAATTTCAGGATTTTGTAGGCATCAAAGGCCAATCTCCATGATGTCCTGAATATCTATAAATTTTCCACATAGCAAAAACTGCAAACTATCCCTTCTTTGAGCCAAACTGATAGAACTAAACATATTCCAGATCCTCTGTCAGCAGAACTAAGATGTAGTGCAGATTGGATTTTAGCACCAAGGCCACTAAAACCAACAGTGAGAGCAGATTGTAAAGGAGCTCGAATGCAATTTAAATTGAGATAAAATTTTAAAAAAAGCTGTAAATGCTGTAAATCTGAAACAAAAACAGAAAGTGCTGGAAATATGTAGTAGGCTGCCATCATCTGAAAAGAGAAAATGCATTGCCTGTGCCCTCCTGCCTTGAACCTGCCAGAGTTTGCGAGGTGTGTGCGAAGGCACTTAATCTGCCATCTGCCTGCTATTAGGGGGAGGTTGCTCAGGTCCCGCTCACAGACCCCATAGTGCCCCTCCATCAGTCGTCTATGCAAGGGACCAATTCAATTAAAAATCAACCTTTTCTTCAGGGGTCCTATCCTATCCTATCCTATCCTACCCTAAACCCTGCCCCTCCTCCCTGCCCCCCACCCAAACTCCATAACCCTGTAATTGTGTCCCAAGGAACTTTGGTCCCATACAGCATGATTTGCTGATGACATTTTGTTTATAACAAAATGTACAAGATTTAACCAAACTTAATATGCAACAACTATACATTCCCATGCACATTCTCATGGTCAGTGCACAAAGAGGTGGTGAAGTCAGTCATGCAAGACTTCACATTTGACTTTTGTGTAAGAGAGTCTGATTATTTAGGATTATATAGAAAGAAAGAAAGAAAGAAAGAAAGAAAGAGAGAGAGAGACATCCCACAAATAGCAATGAAATAATGGCCAGATAATCTGTTTTTTAGTGATGTTGGTTGAGGGATAAATGTTGGCCAGGACACTGGGGAGAACTCCCCATCTCTTCTTCGAATACTGCCGAGCGATTTTTTTATGCCCACCTTAGGGAAAATGGGGCATCAGTTTAACGTCTCATCCAAAAGATTAAGTGCTCATGTTTCTGGAGTGGGACCTGAACTCACAACTTTCCGACTCAGAGGTGAGAGTGCTACCACTGAGCCACAGCTGACACCATGGGCCTCGAATTTCCTCAGGGGTTCTGCCATAACACAGGATAAGTATTTAATAAGGAAAAATACAAACAGATATGTGGAAAGGGAAAGGAATTGGGATTAAATGATTATAATTGATGATACCAGAAATGCAAAGGTATACATATCAGGAAAGGATGAATAGGCTGGGTCTCTTTTCTCTTGAAAAAAGGCTGAAGGGTGACCTAATAGAGGATTTGAAAATTATGAAAAAATTTGATAGGATGGATACAGAGAGAATGTTTCCACTTGTGGGGAAGAGCATAACTAGAGACCATCAATATAAGATAATCACCAAAAAATCCAATAGGGAATTCAGAAGAAACTTCTTTATCCAAAGAGTGATGAGAATGTGGAACTCGCTACCACAGGGAGTGGTTGAAGCGAAAAATATAGATGCATTTAAGGGGAGGCTAGACAAGCATATGAGGGGGAAGGGAATGGAGGGTTATGCTGATAGATTCAGATGAGTAAAGACGGAAGGAGGCTCGTGTGGAGCATAAACGCCGGCATGGACTGGTTGGGCTGAATGGCCTGTTTCTGTGCCATATATCCTATGTAATTCTATGGAAAACTAGCACTGACACAGGAACAATAAGCCGAATGCTGTGAATTGTTTGAGCCTGAAATTGTGAGTCCCGCAATCCACCACCATTAATGCAGTGGAGTGGGACTTCTGCCCACCTAATGGCCACCGTGCTGATCCCATCAGAAATCGCTGGGTCATCTAATTTTAATATTGCTGGTTAATGCAAAGATGCAAGTCCCACCAGAAATTGACTAATTGTGGCAGGAGGATCGGAAAATATGGCTCCGATATTTACAGGAAGGCAGGGAGGGAGTGCGGGAGCGGGGTGGGGGGTGGCAGAGGCAGACCCGGGAATCCCAGAGACGTGGAGGTCCTGCAGAATTTAGCGGCAGGACAGCATGATCATTTTTCTTGTTTGTATTTCCCACTAGGCAGCTGGTCAGATTGACAGGCTGGCCGGCTGTCGGGTGGGAAAGCCAGCAAGAGGAAGTCGCATTTCCTCCAGACAAATGCTGGCTTGAAAGATCCCTTCCTTTCAGGTGGTTCGCCAGATTTGAAATTGAACAGATTCAACACTGCCAAGTTCATGATGGATGACTCTAAATGCTGGCATCAATTGGGAATGTAAATAGGAGGATGCAAATTGATCGGAATTCTTCCAATCTGGAAAGCTTGGTGGAGGGGTGTGGTTGGCGGGGAACGGCTCGGACGATCGCAGGGCAGGAGGCTCGGGAACGCAGGGTGGTCGGCAGATTGTGATAGGAAGGAGAGGTCGCCATTGGTAGAAGATTTGCTTGAGTGGCTGGGGAGCACACCTGCTCCTCCTGGCCCACAACCGGTGCTCTAAAAAGCACTTACCTTCTGCAGCAGGCTGCTCCTATCTCCATTTAGCTGCCGGGTTTCCCGAGCCCTGGTAAACCTGGCCGGCAACCATTATATTTAAAGCAGGCTTCCAACTGCACTGTGGGAGCCTGATTTAAATATTATAATGAAGTGTTCTGCCTCTCCAAGACAGGACACAGGCATGTCATGCAAAACGTTGCCATTAAAATGGCAGCAGTTGTGTATGTGGTGAGTTGAGGTTGGGTTACCCAATTTCAAATTGTCAACCGGCCCCTCTCCCGCCCATCATGGCGGGGGTTAATATTGACTCAGCTGTGGGTGGTGGTTTATTTTAGAGCGCAGCTGTAGCATTGAAAACTGGACTGCTGTTAAAGCAGAATCAGAAGGCAGTCACCTAAATTCATGACTCCAACAGGAGCCAGTACAAAGAGAGCCTCAAATCTCTCAGAGATTTATGTAAATATTCTTCTAACTGTAATTAGGCACCTGAGGGATGGAAAATTGGGAATGGGAGGTAAGACCTGCCAATACAGCAGCCAGGGCCATGTTTAAGGAAGTGACACATGCAGTGAATGGTAACTTCCTAACTCCCAGGTCTGCCCTTCAGTGCAGGAAGAAGTTTAATGATCTTGCAAGGTCAGCAAAGTTAAGTATGATGGTAGCAATCTGCCAATCACCTATATTTTATATTTTACAGGTTACAGACTGATATTAATCCTAAGAGGGTGATTTTTGGCCCTTTCGAGGTGGCCAAGATAGTACACTTTGTCAAGGTTTCACCAATGTTCTTTCAACATTTATTCTCTGAGGACTTCACCTAAAAAAAGCTGTGCTATTCCACATTGTTGGACACCTTAAAGGAGTCACCAGCAGAAAGGGAGTGCTTGGTCATGAGCATCTTGCTAGGGGCTCCCTTGCTCTGGACGAGGAATGGGAGGAGGACATGAGGCCGAGCAGAACAGCACCACCAGCTGAAGGAGAGAGGGACAGGAGGACGAGGAGGGTGAGGTGGCATCCTGTAATGAATTAGCACACGCTAGCAGGGTTGGGGTTATTTGTCTCTGGCCAGTCAGAAGCCTCTGAGCTGCTCCAGGGACCCCCTTGTGGTTTCGAAGCGCTCCCCTATTCCTGAGTTCTGACCGCCGGACTTATTCGGTAGCGATGTAGACAGAAAACAACGTGACTCGTGGTTTGGGTGCAAAACAGACCAGCATTTATTGAAAACAAAACAAACAACTTAGAAAAATCGATATAGCTCTTATGCCTGGTACAACACTTTTGCTTAAACGCAGTACACTTAGTGTCCACTAGAGGGCTCCCTGCCCAGTGCAACACTACCTTATTTAATACACACAGTACACTAAGTGTCCACTAGAGGGCTCCCTGCTCAGTGCAACACTACCTTATTTTAAATACAGTACTTTAAAAAAAATAGCTACACAGCGTTCACCACAGCACTACAGCTTGATGCAACACCCCTTTTAATACAGTTTTACATACAGTACTTTAAAACAGCTACTCCTTTTTAATACGGTTTTAAATACCGAATTCAATGTTCACTATAGCACTTCTCTGCTAGGTGCAACACTGTCTTGCTTAAATAGGGGAGGAGAAACGGACACAACGAAGGAAATCAACTAAAATCACAATTCTAACAAAATTCCCACTTTACTCCCACCCCTATACCTATCCTAAGTTGCCTTGTGGAAGGCCAGAAAAATATATGCTCACCACTGGAAATGCCTGCTCCATGTCCTGCGAACTTAGATCTTCACTTCCCCGAAGGGAAAAGCACCCCAGTGTTTTCAAAGTAAACTGCTGGTGTTTCGCTTCTACAGGCAGACTCCCATGCTGTAGAGGGACACGGAGGCAAGACCAGAGAGAGAGAGATGCTTCTGGGAAGCTATCTCTTATACCCCCATTTGGGGCCCGCCCAGATCCTGATGTTTCTGGGCTAAAACAAAAGGGATCCAACTGCCCCATTGTCCAGTAATGGGTTTGAATGTGTTCTCCCATTCATTTAAACGGTTTCTCCTCAGTTTGGATGTGTCCACTTGATATACAAACAAATGCTAATAGCATTCAATTTCTTTGTAAACAAAGCATTGTCCTGTGGTCATCTGGAATCGCAATTGATTGACAGTCTTGAGTGTTTAGCAAACAAAGTTCCTTTGTTCATGCTGGCAGTTTCAAGCACTTGATCTTAGAGTCAACATTGTAGAACGTTCTGTAAACAGGCATCGATTGTCCTGCTGCAGGGCGGGGGAAACTCCCCTTTGATTGACAGATTTGACTGCCATTGAACCTTTCTTCACAGACTCAGAAAGCTGTTTTCCAAGTCCTTTGTCTTTGGCCATGTGGTCTGACGGCCATTTTTGATCCCTGAAATTTATAATGGTGTATCACCCAGGGATTCTTTACTCAAAAAAATTAATCTTCGGAGCTGTAAATTATTGTGAATTCTTACAGTCCCCCATCCGATACTAAAACTTGCTTGTAGCATCCTTGCCAAAAGTGAGCAATAATTTCTGATCCCCCCACAAACAACTTTCCCTTATACTTAACTAAATTTATCTTTGAGCCCCCGATACCTCCATCTCCCCTGCCCAGAGAGAATCACAGTACGGCATGCATCTATTGACAGAAAACCCAAAATTAATTAAATAATCAATACACGGATGGGGTCCAGTGCCCCTGCACCACTTATATTCACAATAAGTCAAGCATGTAGGGGGTCCTATGCCCCTGCACTGCTTGTATTCACAATAAGTCAAGCATGGAGGGGTTCCTACGCCCCTGCACTGCTTATATTCATAATAAGTCACGCATGGAGGGGGTTCTTCGCCCCTGCACCATTTGTAACATAATTTCAACATCTCTAAAGGGATTGTCATCCAGCCAACATGCCTGCTCAAAAGATGGAAGACAAACGAGCTTCCTTTAACTACAAACAAGCAGTGAAATAATTAACCAGTTCTATAAATTCTTAGTCTTAAATTGTACTTCCAGCAGCATTTTTAAATATTGTGGGCATCTGATTCCTGCAGACCCCTTCCTTTGTGGACTAGGGGTGCTTCCTCTCGCGAATCCCACGACTCGTGGAACTCTGGAAAACAAAAGAAAACATCTTGCCAGGTCCCCTGGCTCGGGGAAGTGTAATCAGGTCCCGCGACCTTGATCCACAATACAATTCTGGAACCATACCACACTCAAAACTTATACACTAATTTGTCACTGAAATTAAAATTAACACATTCTACCTTAACACACGTTCTACCTTAATAACTTTAATCACACATTAACTCACCAAAACTATATACGAGCGCCGCCTGTCTCCGGGCAGCCAGGTTAATCCCTAGCTGGGCTGCCACAGGCTGCTCCCTGCGGCATGGCTGGACTGATTCCAGCTTCCAGTCCCTCGCAGCTTATGGCTGCTAGTTGGGAACCTCTGTTCTTTGGCCTCTCCCTGACTCGGGAGACCGCCCTACTCCACTGGACAGTGGGTGACCATACCTTCTTGGGCTGGGGTACCCGAAGAGATCTCCAAGGGAGTGTTGCCAGGGGGGCTACCCTGGCGAGCAGACCCTTAGCTCGGGTCACACTCCCTGCTGGCTGGGGACCACCTCCTTCAGGTCCCTCCCTTCCCAAACCTGGGCTGGGGACAAGCAATCCCTTGCCACCAGCTGCCGGTGGCTGAGAGCCTTCCCCTTCAGGTCTAAAACCTGGTTCAGGCTCCTCCCCGGAGTCCCACAAGAGAGGGGGAATTGCTCGGGCCAAGTGCTGGGGAGCTTCTATGATCCCAGCTGCCTGTTCCCCTGCCCCCTGCTTAAACAAACCGCATTGTTTGATACAACTGGCTGCCTGCCAGTAATCTTGTTGAAAATCATGCATAGCTCCTCCCCTAACCACACAAGCCACAGCGCCTGCCTGTGGAGCCTGTGAACTTGGACCTGCTGTGGGCTGGGGATTACTATTCTCAGGTTCACTCCCAGCTGCCTGTTTCCCTGTGGGTCCCATTAAGCTAAATGGGACCTTGTTAGACCGGGGTGAGTGGGTCAGGTCCTCCGAGTGGACCACCGTGCTGGAGGCTCCAGTGTCCACCGAATATCTCCCCTGCACCATCTCCACCCCCATCTCAACATAGGGCCTGCTCCCCTCAGCATTTTCGCAGGGACACAGGTCAACAGGCTGCGCTGGCTCTAGTTATTGCTGGGAGTGAGGTGTATCAGACGGGGTTAAAACACCGGTGGTGGCTGCTACTCTCCCCTGGCCAGTCAGAAGAGACCGTAGGGACTGCAAAAATGACTCAATTGCTGCAGGAGGGAGGTCTGGCCCTGCCTTTTGGGCTGGGGCTGTGGGATCCTTTCCCCTGTCCTTCCAAGGATTTTTACAGTCTTTCCTCCAGTGGCCATCTTTCCCACACCCGTAGCAATTTAACCTAGCCTGAGAGGGCCGGTTCCCCTCCTGGTGCCACTCTTTCTTACTCTGGCTCCCAGTTTTAACCTCATGGACTCTTCCCTTGGGTTGGGGAGCCTCGATACCCCTTATGTTCCTGAAGGCTACTGTGAGCTGGCGGATCACCACTTCTTCAGTGGTCTGGGGGTTTCGGGGGTCAAACCAAGCCATGACCTGGGCTTGGATCTGGGGTAGGCTGTTTGTCATGAGACACCAGAGCCAGTGAGTCAATTGGACTGGGTCCAGTGCTGCCCGCCCTGGCGTCCCCGGGCATGCGCTCCGGTAGACTGGCCACAGCCTGTCTGCGAACGCCTGCGGGGACTCCCCTGGGAGCTGCACTGTTCTTTCCACCCGAGCGAACGGGCTACCATCATTGAGTCCCATGGCCTCCAATACCACATTCTTAAGACCCTCATAATCCCTCTGCCCCCTTTTGCACTCGCCAGATAGGGACGCAAGGAGATCACCTGCCAGGGAAAACAGCAGCATTTTTGCTTGTTCTGCCTCATCGCAGTCATTTACACTAGCTGCCTGCTCTATCTCCCTGAAGTGCAGAGAGGGGTCTCCCTTTTTAGTAAGCTTGGGGATGTGGCTAACCATGTCCCTGAGCTGGTGGGTGCCATACGGCACCAGAAACTGATTCTGGATACCCCCTGGGTCATCTTCATCAACGGGCGGACCGTACCTCCGTTGTCGGAGGGGGTACACTGGTCCTGGTCCCGGCCTATCTAGTGGGGCCTGCTGTGCTTCCTCTACCTTCCCATCCTCCACTCCCCTTTGCTGCCAGAGCTCCCGAAAGCTCGGAGCCGTGGGTGGTGGTCATGGAACCTCTGACTCCCTGACAAACCTTTCCCTGGGTGTTGCCTGTGGGACAGTTTTAATTGGGTTGCCAGTAAAATCCAGCTGACCTGCCTTCGGGCTGATCAGACATATCATCCCCTTTGCTCTTTTTAAAGCCATATACTCAGGCTTTCTATCTCTGCTCTACAGGGGCCATGATCTGCTTCCTCAAACCCTTGCTCGCAGGCCAGCTTATATGATGCCTTTACCTCCCTAACCTTCTCCTCCTGCTCTTTTAATCCTTGTATGAGGCAAGCGTTCTCCTCCCGCACCCTCATCTCATTGTTCTTGGCCTCTGCAACGAGGCACTTCAGGTACTCTGACTCGTGCCTCGTGTGGCTTTTGCCCTCACTAAACTGAACTACCAGGCACTCTACCTTGGCCTGGTATTCCTCAAATTCCCTTTCCCTATCCCAACTCTCTGTTCTGGCTTCCCTAAGCCTGCGGGTAACCTCCCCAAGCCTGCGGGAACCTAACCACAGACAAACTAGTGGGATAAAAAGGAACCCAATAACTGCTGCTCTCTCCAGACTCAAACCACTGTCTGCCACATCGCCCACCATTGCCGACGTCCTGCCGCAGTCGCCATTTTGTAAGGAATTAGCACACGCTAGCGGGGTTGGGGTTATTTGTCTCTGGCCACTCAGAAGCCTCTGAGCTGCTCCAGGGACCCCCTTGCTGTTTCGAAGCGCTCCCCTATTCCTGAGTTCTGACCGCCGAACTTATTCGGTAGCGATGTAGACAGAAAACAACGTGACTCGTGGTCTGGGTGCAAAACAGACCAGCATTTATTGAAAACAAAAGAAAGAAACAACTTAGGAAAATCGATATAGCTCTTATGCCTGGTACAACACTTTTGCTTAAACGCAGTACACTTAGTGTCCACTAGAGGGCTCCCTGCCCAGTGCAACACTACCTTATTTAATACACGCAGTACACTCAGTGTCCACTAGAGCGCCCCCTGCCCAGTGCAACACTACCTTATTTTAAATACAGTACTTTAATATAGACTTTAAAAAAAATAGCTACACAGCGTTCACCACAGCACTACAGCTTGATGCAACACCCCTTTTAATACAGTTTTACATACAGTACTTTAAAACAGCTACTCCTTTTTAATACAGTTTTAAATACTGAATTCAATGTTCACTATAGCACTTCTCTGCTAGGTGCAACACTGTCTTGCTTAAATAGGGGAGGAGAAACGGACACAATGAAGGAAATCAACTAAAATCACAATTCTAACGAAATTCCCACTTTACTCCCACCCCTATACCTATCCTAATTTACCTTGGGAAGGCCAGAAAAATATATGCTCACCACTGGAAATGCCTGCTCCGTGTCCTGCGAACTTAGATCTTCACTGCCCTGAAGGGAAAAACACCCCAGTGTTTTAAAAGTAAACTGCTGGTGTTTCGCTTCTACAGACAGACTCCCATGCTGTAGAGTGACATGGAGGCGAGGCCAGAGAGAGAGAGATGCTTCTGGGAAGCTATCTTTTATACCCCCATTTGGGGCCCGCCCAGATCCTGATGTTTCTGGGCTAAAACAAAAGGGATCCAACTGCCCCATTGTCCAGTAATGTGTTTGAATGTGTTCTCCCATTCATTTAAACAGTTTCTCTTCAGTTTGGATGTGTCCACTTGATATACAAACAAATGCTAATAGCATTCAATTTCTTTGTAAACAAAGCATTGTCCTGTGGTCATTGGGAACCGCAATTGATTGACAGTCTTGAGTGCTCAGCAAACAAAGTTCCTTTGTTCATGCTGGCAGTTTCAAGCACTAGATCTTAGAGTCAACATTGTAGAACGTTCTGTAAACAGGCATCGATTGTCCTGCTGCAGGGCGGGGGGTAACTCCCCTTTGATTTACAGATTTGACTGCCACTGAACCTTTCTTCACAGACACAGAAAGCTGTTTTCCAGGTCCTTTGTCTTCGGCCATGCGGTCTGATGGCCATTTTTGATCCCTGAAATTTTTAAAGGTGTACCACCCAGGGATTCTTTACTCAAAAAAATTAATCTTTGGAGCTGTAAATTATTGCGAATTCTTACAGTCCTTCCCCCCTGCAGGTACAGGTTATACCTCCTCCACCAGGATCACCAGTGCTGTGTCCAAGAACCTGTGCACCCTCGCCCTCAGTCCCTGAGCCATCCTCCAACATGCTGCTGTGCATCAGCAACTCAAGGGAAGGCATGAAAAGCCTATCCAAAATTGTGTAGCAGATGGCAGGGCATGTGGCAGAGTCCGATATGTTCCAGAGCAGCCTGGAGGAAGTAGCAGCTGCAAGAGTCTTTGCTGATGTCCCTCAGTACACAGAGGCCTAGAGGCCATTCATCATTTCCAACAAACAGGCTTCGGCTAGTGATATTCAGACCTTGGATGACAGACTAGAGAGAACAATATCTATCAGATTCTGAGCTCTCCAGGGTAAAATTTCAGAGGGTTTGCAGAATATTTGTGATACTCTATCCCAGGGATATTAATCATTCTATAAGGTCTGTTTTCCTACAAATCAGTGGCAACCAATGGCTCCAATGTTTCTGCCTTCTTTCAGGACAGCAGCACCAGACAGTTCTCTGCTTAGTCCCCTTAGATGCCTTCACAGATGTGTCAGCTGTGGCTCAGTTGGTAGCACACTTGCCTCTGAGTAGGAAGGTTGTGGGGTCAAAGTCCCACTCCAGGGACTTGAACACATAAATCTAGGCTAACACTCCAGTACAGTGTTGAGGGAGTGCTGCACTGTTGGCGGTGCCATCTTTCAGATGAGACGTTAAACCAAGGCTCCGTCTGCTCTCAAGTGGATGTAAAAGATCTCACGGTACTATTTCGAAGAAGAGCAGAGGAGTTATTCCCGGTGTCCTGGCCAATAGTTATCCCTCAATCAACCTAACAAAAACAAATTATCTGGTCATTATCACATTGCTGTTAGTGGGAGCTTGCTGTTCACAATTTGGCTGCTGTGTTTCCCACGTTGGCATAGTGGTTAGCACTGTTACCTCACAGTGCCAGGGACCCGGGTTCAAATCCGGCCTCGGGTGACTGTCTGTGTGGAGTTTGCACATTCTCCCCGTGTTTGCGTGGGTTTTCTCCGGGTGCTCCGGTTTCCTCCCACAGTCCAAAGATGTGCGGGTTAGGTTGATTGGCCATGATAAAAATTGGCCCTTAGTGTTAGGGGGGATTAAATACGTGGGGTTACGGGGTTACAGGGATAGGGGTTGGGTGGGATGGCTGTCAGTGTAGGGACCGGGTGCTAGGGTTTGGATGATCAGCCATGATCTCGTTGAATGGCGGAGCAGGCTTGAAGGGCCGAATGGCCTACTCCTGCTCCTATCTTCTATGTTTCTATGTTTCTATGTTACAACAAGTGACTGCACTCCCAAAGTACTTCATTGGCTGTAAAGCGCTTTGAGATGTCCGGTGGTTGTGAAAGGCGCTATATAAATGCAAGTCTTTCTTTCTTTTTCTTTCACTGGTGGAAGAAAGTCAGCAGGCCAAACCTGTTGAGATTTCAAGCCCCGTGAACATAGGAACAGGAGCAGGCCATTCAGCCCCTCGAGAGACTCGTCTGCCATTCAAGTAGATAATGGCGGATCTGTATCCTAACTCCATCCACCTGCCTTGGCTCCATATCCCTTAATACCACTGGCTAGCAAAAATCTATTGATTTCAGATTTAAAATTATTAATTGAGCTAGCATCTTCGGCTACTGCAGCCACAACTCCAACCTCAGAGCAGGGCAAGGACCACATTCCCTGCAGCTGTGAAGTTGACTGTGGCTCTGAACTTTTATGCATTTGGCTCCTTCTAGGCTGCTGCTGGAGATATAAGCAACATCTCGCAGTTTGTAGTACACTGCTCATTCCCTCTTGCCACAGACAGGCAGGCAGAGTGAGCACGAGGGTTTGCAAGGATTGCAGACTTCCCCATGTTGCAGGGTGCCATTGACTGCCTGCACATTGCTTTATGTGCACCTCATGTGAACTCGGCCATTTACCTGAACCAAAAGGGATTCCACTCCCTCAGCGTGCAGCTGGTGTGTGACCACAGGCAGCACATTATGAAGATTAATGCCCAGTACACTGGCAGAAGTCACAATTTGTTCATTCTGTGGCAGTCCTCTGTGCCGCCTGTATTTCAACCACCATGGCAAACCAAAGGGTGGCTATTGGACGAAAAGGGTTATCAACTCATGACATGGCTCATGACCTCAGTCTGGAAACCACATACATGTGCACAGCAGGCATACAACAAGTGCCACAAGGAATCTTATAGAGCACACCATTGTCATACTCAAGCAACGGGTCTGCTGCCTGGACCGCTCTGGGGGAAGCCTTGCAGTACGCAGCTGAGTGGGTCTCAAGATTTGTCATGGTATGGTGCATGCTGCACAAGCTTGCCATCATGACGGAACAGACTTGCCACCTATTAGGCAAGAAGCTGAGGAGCAGGAGCACAACGAGCAGGAGACAGGGGAGGAGGAAGAGGTGGAAGAGCAGGCAGAAGAGGAGGAAGAGGAAGCAACCTTAACAGTCCCTTTTTGCTCTGGCTGTATGTGAATAAATAATTCATGAGCGATATCAATAACCCCAACCGTAATTCCCAATTCACCAACAGGCTCGCACTCCTCAGTCAATGACCATCATATCGTCCTCTTTCCCACAATGCAAAAATAAAAGCCAACAGAAAATACATATTGCATTCCAAATTTATAAATTAAATCATGCCATAGTGCATACAAAATAAATCACCCTTGTGCATTCCCTTAGTGCCTCTTTCGAGTGCCTTTGCCTGTCCTAGTGCGCCGATGAGGTGTCCCCCAGTGGCTACAGCATGGTTGGTGGAAGGCTGCTGACTTTTAGTGGAGAAGACTGCAGATGGCCTTGGAGGGTGACCTCAAGCAGCTCTGGGCCTAGAAGGCACGACTTCAGGCTACACCATCTCAGTCTGAGCTGCAGCAGTCTGGGCTGGCTGGCTGACAGGTAACAGCAAGGGCACTGGTGGAGTGGCAGGGGTGGGATCATGAATGCTGTCATCCTGAGAAAGTACAGCAGGAGCCACTGCCACTCTCCCGGAGCAGCACCTGAGCAATCCTAGTAATCTGTTGGAGAACACATTGCTGGATTGATGTGATGCCCTGGAAGCCCCTTTGCACACTGATATCCACAGCCATGATGGTAGCAGTCTGTGCTTCCACTGCAGCACTCAGACATTGGGTGGCTGCTGCTTGCGCTGCAATGGAAGCTGAGAGATCGGTATCAGATGCTGCATCATGGTTGGTGTTGTGTCTGTACCTTTCTACCTAGACACAATTAGAACTCAGAACTCAGAGATTCAAACATAAAGTGCCTTATTCAGGAAGGACAGGAAGTCCTGGAAAGTTCCGAACAAAGAGAGCTAAACTTAACCAAGAGAACACCCAACCATTTATCTGCTGTGACAGCGCCACCACAGGTGGGAGGAGAACACACAATACATAACATATTCCTCCCCTCTTAAATGAAAGGTCCACATTATTGCTCAACAGGTAAGTTACTTTCAATGCACTCACTAACCAAGGGTAGAGGTAGACTGCCTCAAACCCTAACTTTACCCTGGAGTTTATTCTGCCCCAGTCTTGTGGGTAAGTCACTAAGCCTACAGATCCAAGCGTCTTGGAGGCCGCCGCTCCCTGACAGGACACCGGCGGTCATCACTGGCTTGCACAGCAGTAGGCATTGACACAGGCCTGGATGGAGAAGGTGCCTGTGTCAGTCGAAAGTCAGGAGTTTGCACAGGTGGAACAGTCTCTATGACTTCCTGTGTTGGAGAAGAGCACTGTGGCAAAGGATGCTGGTTTGCGGTATAATCTGGAAACAGTTCAGGCCAACCAGCCGTTGGAGCCTCTGTGGCTGTCTCTGCTCCTAGCAACAGTTGATCTGTGTGTCTTCTCCAGATGATGTCCTCGGCAGTCTCAACTGTGTAAGACACAGGGCCCCTCTGTGCGATCACCGTAGCAGGAACCCATTTCGGTCCAGTGTTGTAGTTTCGAGCTAGGACGTGCTCTCCAGGGTGGAACCGTCTCTCCTTGGCTCTTTTCTCTCTCTTTTCAACTTGAGCTTGTTGTTGACAATGGACAACCTGCTCTGCCCTTGGAGGTTTGAGTAATTCAAAACTTGTCCGCAACTGCCTCTTCATCATGAGCGAAGTGGGAGAAGTTTTGGTTGTGGCATGGGTCTCGTTTCTGTAGGACAACAGGAAGCTGTTCAGACGTTGGTGAATTGAGCCTTGACCTTGCGATGCCTTCAAGGCGTGCTTCAAAGTTTGCACGAACCTTTCTGCCAGGCCATTAGTAGAGGGATGGTAGGGCGCAGACCTGATGTGTTGGACACCATTCACTTGCAGGAAGGTTGCAAACTCCTGTGATACAAATTGTGGACCGTTGTCACTTACGAGTTGTTCCGGTGAGCCATAACGGCTGAACATCTCACCAAGTTTCTCAATTGTTTTCTCTGCCGTGGTAGACCTCATCACAGCAACCTCCGGCCACTGGCTACGAACGTCCACAACCACCATAAACATCTTCTCTTTGAAAGGACCGGCGAAGTCCACATGTACTCGCTGCCACACTTCTGCAGGCCAATCCCAGGGGTGTAGTGTTGCCAGCTGTGGAACATTCCGGACCCTTTGACATGGGGAACATGTTTTGGCTTTCTCCTCAATATTTCCATCAAGACCTGGCCACCAGAAGCAGCTTCTTGCCATTTCCTTCATCCGAACCATCCCACTGTGGCCTGTATGAAGTTGTTGCAGTATAGGTTCCCTCAGAGGTGGCAGAATGATGACATGGTGTCCCCAAAGAAGACAACCTGCCTGGACGGAGAGCTCATTTCTTTTTGAAACGTAAGGTTTCAAACTAGGAGAATCTCCTATAGCTCTCCCTTGAATGACATTGTCCATTACCTCAGACAGGAGTGGATCGTTGCGGGTGTACCTTCGCACCTGAACTGCCGTGACAGGTGCTCCCTCCACTTGTCTAAAGTAGAAGATGTCTATCTGACGAGGCTCTGGGGGAGTAACAGGCAATGGTAGCCTCGAGAGACCGTCTGCGTTGCCGTGCAAGTCTGATTTGCGATATTTGATGTTGTATGTGTGTCCTGACAACAGTAAAGCCCATCTTTGCATCCTGCTTGCAGCAAGAGACGGGATTCCGGTGTGGGGCCTGAAGATTGAAGTCAATGGACGGTAGTCCGTCAGGAGTGTGAACCTTCTCCCAAACAGGTGCTGATGAAATTTTCGAATTCCAAAAACGATTCCCAAGGCCTCGCGCTCAATCTGTGCATAGTTACTCTCGGCCTTGTTCAAGGTGCGTGATGCAAAGGCGATAGGTTTCTCTTCACCAGAGGGCATGATGTGGGATATGACTGCTCCCACACCATATGGTGACACATCACATGCTAGCTGCATGGGTAGCTTTGGGTCGAAGTGTGTCAGGGCCTCCGATTTCAGCAATGCTTTCTTTGCTTGGGCGAAAGCTTCGTTGCACAGTTCAGTCCATTTCCATGTTTTGCCTTGACATAGCAACTGATGTAACGGCTTCAGCAAAGTTGCTAAGTCTGGAATAAACTTCCCATAGTAGTTAAGAAGCCCCAGAAATGAACGTAACTGGCTCACATTCTGGGGTGCTGGGGCCTCCACGATCACCTTGACCTTTGACGGCGCCTTATGCAGGCCAGCAGCGTCAATCACATGCCCCAGGCACTCAACTGAAGACTGAAAGAATTCACATTTGTCCTTACGAACTCTGAGTCCGTACTCTTTCAGTCGTTGTAGTTTCACATCCAAGTTCAGAAGATGATCCTCCTCATTTGTCCCAGTGACAAGGATGTCGTCCAGGTAGCACTGGACTCCTGGCACTCCACTCAAAATCTGATCCATTGCCCTTTGGAATAGAGCAGGGGCCAACGTAATTCCAAACGGAAGGCGGCAGTACCTGTATAGCCACTTGTGTGTCACAATTGTCAGCAGCTCCTTTGACTTGTCATCGGCATGCATTTGTAGATAAGCCTGGCATAAGTCTATTTTGCTGAACTTTTGCCCTCCGGCCAGGCCCGTAAAAAGATCATCAATGAGGGGAAGATGGTACTGTTCCGCAGACAGCACCGGGTTAATAGTCACTTTAAAATCCCCGCAGATTCGAACAGATCCATCCTTTTTCAGGACAGGAACAATGGGTGTGGCCCATTTGCTCACGCTCACGGGCTCCAGGACTCCATTCTCGACTAAGGCCTCCAAGTTAGCCTCAACTTTTGGCCTAATTGCATAGGGTACAGGTCGGGCTTTGTGAAACTTCGGCTTGCTGTCAGGTTTAATGTCCAGTCTCATGCTGATCTTTTTCATGCTCCCAAGTTCCCCATTGAAGAGTTCTGCATGTTTGTTTAACACTGCAGTCAGACCTGACTCCCCTTTTGACATCATGTGGACTGCAGGCCAGTCCAGTGTGATTTTCTCGAGCCACGCACATCCCAGTAGAGATGGGTAATTTCCCTTTACCACATATAGTGGCACTTTCGCAGTCTGTCCGTTCAATTTAACTGTCACCTCAATGGCGCCTCTCATGGCCACAGGTTCGCCGGTATACGTCTTTAGCGCAATGTTTGTTGGCTGAAGGGTAAGATGCTTTAGCATTTTGTTGTAGACAGTGTCTGAAACAAGGGACACAGCCACGCCTGTGTCCACCTCCATCCGCACTGATTGTCCCTCCACCAGTGGTGATACCCAGTAGCCATTTGAACCACCTGCAACTGTCAGTATGTGCTCCTCTTCCTCCTCAGAGGTGTCGCTCCACTCTGTTTTGCTTGTTCCATCATACTGCACTGAATGAACACTCCTTTTCCTCTCTCGTCCAAATACAGACATTTTGCTTTCATGCTTCCCAGCTCTGTCTGTTCTTTTTTTACCTCTACAGGCGCGTTCAATGTGACCCTTTTTGCCACAATTTCGGCATTCCAGCTCCGTACACCAGCAGTCATTAGCGTGATGGCCCGTTTTCCCACAACGGTAACATGTACCGTTCCACGCACCTTTAGGCTCAGACGACACCTTGTGAACTCTCCCTGTTGAACTCAACTGGTGAACCTCCTTTTCCACCATCTCCATGGAGACACTAACTTCAATGGCCTTTTCAAGAGTAAGGTTGTCCTCAATAAGAAGGCGCTTCTGTGTGGCTGCATTTTGCAGACCACATACGAGTCTGTCTCTAATGGTATCCTTCAGCACCTCCTTGAACTGGCAGTGTTCTGACAACCTTTTTAAAACAGCAATAAACATCATCACTGATTCCCCCTCCTCTTGATTCCGTTTGTGAAATCTAAATCTCTCAGCAATAACCAGAGGTTTTGGTGAAAAATGTGCTCCAAGAATTTCCACTAGTTGCTTATATGGTTTAGTTCCTGGCTTATCTGGCTACACAAGGCTGCGAAGTAAATTGAATGTCTTCCATCCCATTACACTCAAAAAGGTAGGCACGACCTTTTTGTTTGCCACCGCATTCACCAATACAAAATAGTCAAAACGTTCCGTATATGCGCTCCATTTCTCCACATTTTCATCAAAATCACCGATGTTTCCTAATATAGTAGCCATCTCACGTTTCAAATTAAAATTTCTGTTTGCTCACTGCCGTAACGGTAATGGGATGCTGCAATCTCTGTTCCGAGTGTTTTGTAGTCGAAAACAAGAAAGTTCCCACAACGCAGATTCATCCGATCCTCGTCGCCACTTGTTGTGTCTGTACCTTTCTACCTAGACACAATTAGAACTCAGAACTCAGAGATTCAAACATAAAGTGCTTTATTCAGGAAGGACAGGAAGTTCTGGAAAGTTCCGAACAAAGAGAGCTAAACTTAACCAAAAGAACACCCAACCATTTATCTGCTGTGACAGCGCCACCACAGGTGGGATGAGAACACACAATACATAACAGTTGGCTCCACAGGTGTGTTGATGGAAGTGGACACCCGTTCAATGTTGGAAAGGATGGGCGCCAAGCTCTGCTCAAAGCCCTGTGCCAAGTTAATGCTGGACTCCTCCATGCTTCCTGACATTGAACACAGGCTTTCCGGCAGGCTTCCTAGTGCACCAATCATTTGGGTGTGTACACCCATCAGCCTTACATAAGAACATAAGAAGTAGGAGTAGGCCATATGGTCCTTCGAACCTGCCCCACCATTCAATAAGATCATTGCTGATCTTCGACCTCAACTCCACGTTCCCACCCGGTCCTTATATCCCTTGATTCCCTTAGAATCCAAAAATCTATCTATCTCAGCCTTGAATATACTCAACGACTCAGCTTCCACAGCCCTTTGGGGGAGAGAATTTCAAAGATTCACAACACTTTGAGTGAAGAAATTCCTCCTCCTCTCAGTCTTAAATGGCTGACCCCTTATCCTAAGACTATGCCCCCTAGTTCTAGACACTCCAGCCAGGGGAAACAACCTCTCCACATCTAGTGGCAGGCAGTGACTAGTGGGGTACCGCAAGGATTGGTCCTAGGACCCCAGCTGTTCACAATATATATTAATGATCTGGACGAGGGAATTGAATGTAATATCTCCAAATTTGCAGACGACACAAAGCTGGGTGGGAGGGTAAGCTGTGAGGAGGATGTCGTGAAACTCCAGTACGATTTGGACAGGTTGGGTGATTGGGCAGAAACATGGCAAATGCACTATAATGTGGATAAATGTGAGGTTATCCACTTTGGTGGCAAAAACAGGAAGGCAGATTATTATTTGAATGGCAATAGATTGGGAGAAGGGGAAGTGCAAAGAGACCTGGGTGTCCTTGTGCACCAGTCGCTGAAGGTAAGCATGCAGGTGCAGCAGGCGGTTAAGAAGGCAAGTGGAATGTTGACCTTCGTAGCAAGAGGGCTCGAGTACAGGAACAAGGATGTCTTGCTACAGTTGTACAGGGCCTTGGTGAGACCGCACCTTGAGTATTGTGTGCAGTTTTGGTCACCTTACCTGAGGAAGGACGTTCTTGCCATGGAGTGAGTGCAGCGAAGATTCACCAGGCTGATACCTGGGATGGCAGGAATGATGTATGAGGAGCGATTGTGTCGATTGGGCTTATACTCACTGGAGTTTAGAAGATTGAGAGGGGATCTCATCGAAACCTATAAAATTCTGTCAGGCCTGGACAGACTAGATGCAGGAAGGATGTTTCTGCTGGCCAGGGAGTCCAGAACCAGGGGTCATAGTCTAAGGATAAGGGGTACGCCATTTAGGACTGAAATGAGGAGGAATTTCTTCACCCAGAGAGTGGTGAACCTGTGGAATTCTCTGCCACAGAGGGCGGTGGAGGCCAGTTCATTAAATATATTCAAGAAAGAGTTGGATATATTTCTTGAGGTCAAAGGGATCAAGGGATATGGGGAGAAGGCAGGGACAGGGTACTGAATTTGGATGATCAGCCATGATCTCATTGAATGGCGGAGCAGGCTCAAAGGGCCGAATGGCCTACTCCTGCTCCTATCTTCTGTGTTTCTATGGCCTAGAAATTGAGTGGGCTTAGCGCCCATTTTGCGGCGCTAGAGGGCATTGCGCTGGACTTACAGCCGGTTTTGAAATTGACTAGGGCCCAACATCGGCGTTACACCGGTAGCGCTGCGCCGGCACCGATGACGTCATCGGTGTGTGCAGCGTCCCGGTTGCCGTGGTGACGGGCCCCAGCGCCGAAATTCAGTTGCGGCCGCCTCGCCCGTGGCAGCCGCAACTAAGACTCTGGCAACAGAGTCTTACACGACTTTGCGCCGGCGCATAAAGGTGGAGTGGTGGCCCGCCGCTTTCCCGCCGGCCGCCTGCCCGCACCTCCCTCCCCGGACTCCCCCACCACCCCCCCCGCGGAACAGATGCTTCTCGGCTGCGAGCCCGGCACTTCCCTGAGGTGCCGGGCTCATTTTTGTGGTGATTTAACCGGCCAGCGGGCGGGTGCAGGCAGCTCCTCCTTAACTGAAGGAGGAGGCCTGCACTTCCCGAGCCTGCCGCACCGCATCGGGCGCCGCAGCGCCGGAATAGCGCCGCAATGCGGCGCGTAGCGCCAGTTTTCAGGCGCAAACAGCCTTCAGTAGCGCCGGCAGCCGTTTGGGCGCGGCGCTACTGAATTTTTGGCGCGCACAGCGCGACTTAGCACCGGCGCTAAATTTCCGGCGTTAAGCCCCGGCGCAGCGCAAACTCAATTTCTAGGCCTATGTTTCTACTCTGTCAATCCCCCTTGAATCTTATATGTTTCAATGAGATCACCTCTCATTCTTCTAAACTCCATAGACTATAGGCCCAATCTTCTCAATCTCTCCTCACAGGACAACCTTGTCATCCCAGGGATCAATCTAGTGAACCTTCGTTGTACTGCCTCTAAGGCAAGTATGTTCTCTTTCAGATAAGGAGACCAAAGCTGTGCACAGTACTCCAGGTGTGGTTTCACCAAAGCCCTGTACAATTGTAATAAGACTTCCTTACTCTTGTACTCCAACCCCCTTGCAATAAAGGCCAACATGCCATTTGCCTTCCTAATTGCTTGCTGTACCTGCATGCTAACTCTCTGTGTTTCCTGTACAAGGACACCCAAATCTATATGAACACCAACATTTTATAGTTTCTCAACATTTAAAAAGAGCATGCACTTCTGTAGCCTGGCCGATCGAAGTCCTTATCTGAGTCCTCTGCAGCAGAACTAGAGTGCGACCTCGCCTTCCGGCAAGCTAGCACCTGTGCTATCCATTCCCCCAGCCCTGGTTCCAGCACAGCTGTGTCTGGTGTCTCAACACGTGGCGATTCCGCCTCTATCCTATCCTCTAAATTACGCACAGTGTCAGTATCTGTGCTGGTGGCTACGCCTGTGAAATCGAGTGACCGTGGGCTGGATTTTCATTGAGGAGGCATGTAGGAGGCGGGACTACAACTTTTGGGGTTGTAGTCCCGCCTCCATCGAGTTGTGGCCAACCCACACGATTTTCACTTGATTGACCTTGTGTTGCCCGCCCAGCGGGCTCAGCAGGCCAATTAAGGGCCACCTGGCAACAGGTGATGTCACAGACAGACATTTCATCTGTCAAGAGCTTTTGACAGATGAAATATCAGCATTTCACAGCTGTTTGAAGCTGTCAAACACTGACAATCTGTACTCTAAGTTAATTTCTTCCTCACAGGATGATTTAGAGATCTCTCTGGAACAGAAAGCTGAATGCTGCAGATTTTGACAGATCGCGGCCATTCTGCTTTCTGTGCCGGTGAGATGAGGGACTCCCGAGACCTGAAGGAAGGAAGGCTGTAAAGGTAAGTACATGTGAGTAAAACTTCTTTAAACACTTTACACACACCTAACACACTTAACACTGCACTCATGCATCCATCACTCACCTGAACACCGGACATCTTGACCCCTCCAAGCCCTTCATCCCGACGGCCCGCCTCACTAACTTGGCATGGTTAGGAGCCGTCGGGAATCCCACACTTCACCAATAAAAATAGGGATTAGGCTAAAAACTGCCTGTTAACTACCTGTTAACAAGCAGTTAATTGGCACTAATCCCCTTCCCGCCTCGGGGAGGTGGCTCCCAGCGCGGGTCGCGTACCCGCCTCCTTTGAAACTGGCATGGAGGCGGGTTGGGGGTGGGATGGGTTCGTACCCCCCACACGCCTCCAATCCTGCCTCCACGGCTCAATGAAAATCCTGCCCCGTGTCTCTTCATTTTCACTTTCTTCTTGCTCTTCCTCCACTGCTTGAGCAGGTTCCAGTTCTTGATAATCTGAAATGAAAAAGGCACAAGGGTTGGGTTGTGCTGAGGGGAGAGGAGAAAGTAAGAAGTGCATGCTTACACCATCTGCAGCTTGTAAGTCAGAAGAGATTGAGGGATGAGGAAGAAGTGGCATGAGAAAAGGAGGATTAGGTATGCAGATACCCACATCTTCAATCGCTTCAGCCCCGCTGGTGGCTCATCAATGGTCCTTCCCATAATGGCCTGCACTGTCTCCTCCATGGGGGTTAACACATGCAGGCATGCCTCTCCCCCTCCCGTTAATTCCTGCTGCCTCTTGTTGTATGCCACCTTCTCCTGCAAGAAAGAGGGAAGTGTGTCAGTGAGTGTCGTGTAATATGTTTAGGTGATGTGGCTGTCATGGTGAATAGCTACCATTGTGTGTAAGCTGTGAGATGTGGCTGTGAGGCTTGCAGCAGTGCTAAGTGTATGAGGGTGAGGTAAAGATATGAATGTTAGATATGAGTCCTGATTGATCGAAATTGTTGGTAGGTGGGTGATGGGGGTGTAGTGAATTGAGCAGTGGATAAAGATAGTGGTGCAGTTGGTAGGAGAGTGCATTTGAAGATGCACTCACTGACCTTGACAACTCGTGATCATTAAACTTCTTCCTGCACTACATACATTGGGGCTACACTCTGGCATTGGCCTCCAGCTTCTGAGCATGTATCTGGAGGTCTCCAGCCCCCCTGAGGATAAAGAACATTTCTTCTTTCCATCTCTTTCACCAAGAACTCCAGCACCCAAAAACCTTGGTGCACGCTGTCTCCCATAGTCAGCCATTGTTGATTCATCCGCAGCACAATATGCAGAATGATCTCAGCACCACAAGTTGCCACAGTGCACTTCTCCTTTAAGAGGTACAGTCTAAGTTTAAGTAGTGCTAGGCACTCACAATATTGCACCCCTTGCTGATGCATGCAGCCAATGAACAGCGCGGGGAGCCCTGGCTGCATGAAGCAATCATGGAAATGAGCAGGCAGCACAAAGTTAGCCTCCTACCTTCATTGCAATCAACATGCATGGGTTAATCCTGCATTGTGATCCCTGCGCTCATTTTCAGGGGATATCCAATTTAATCCCCATTGTCTTCTACTGCCTAACCAATCTCCTAACCAGGTCAATAATTTGCCTTCAATTCCATAGGCTTTAATTTTAGCTAACAGTCTCTTATATGGAACCTTATCAAATGCATTTTGGAAGTCCATACAAACTACACTCATAGACATTCCCCTGTCTACTACTTTAGTTACTGTAATGTATGTACCTTTAAGGGGGAGAACTACTTTTTACAGCTCATGTATACTGTAGTACCGGCAGTGACCACACCTGTATATAACATTGAGTAGTAATCTGTACAGTTAGGTTGCAGTTGAACCACGTTGAGTAAACAGCTGTTGTACCGTTCTCTGCAGTCCTTTTCTTATTATTACACAGACGTAACAGTGGTGACGAGCAAGTTCGAACCTACCTGCAACTCTGCAACGCCTCCCAGGGATTCGCTCCTGGAGAACAGTGGAAGAAGGTCGAGTCCAGAAGCACGGGCGTCGACCACGGGCAACCGCCCAGTCATCCAGCGGAGATTTGAGCATCGCAGGGGAGGCTGTCGAGAGCCAGGCTTGGCTTTCCAGTCACGGTGGTCCAGCGAAACGGGCTGGCAAAAGGTACTGCGCAGACCCTTCCCGGACAGCGACGGGCTAGAGCCCGACCGAGCAGCACAGAAAAAGGCCGAGCAGCGTCGACGGGGGAGAGAGAGAGGGCAGAGCGCACAGGGCACAGCCGGTGTTCAGGACCGAGCGGCGTCAACGGGGGAGAGAGGCGAGAGAGAGCAGAGCGCAGCCGGTGGTCAAGGGCCAAGCAGCGTCAATGGGGGAGAGAGGCGCGCAGGAAAACGCGAGGCACTGCCATTGCCACGAGGACCGCAGAGAGCGGCGTTGGCAGCAGCACAGGAGCAGCGCACGAAACCCACAGGGCATCGCCATTTGCCACGAGGACCGCCGAGAGCGGCGTTGGCAGAAGCGCGGGAGACGCCATTTTAAGCCAGTCTAACCACACCCAAAAGTGCCGAAGAGTGGCAGTATTACAGCGTTCGACAATGAAGTCGAAGATTGGACGACATATGTCGAACGCATAGAAGTATACTGCAAGGCGAATGAAGTGCCAGATGACAAGAAAGCGCTGGTATTGTTGAATTCAATGGGTGCAAAAACGTATGGCTTACTACGAAACCGAGTAACCCCAGAGAAGCCAGTAGAAAAGGATTTTGAAAACATAGTGTCAATCCTACAGGACCACTTAAACCCCACACCGCTGCTGATAGCAGAAAGATTTAAGTTTCACAAAAGGAACCAGCATAAAGATGAAAGTAATGCTGAGTATTTAACGGAACTGCGTAAGCTATCGAAACACTGCCAGTTTGGAACGGGACTAGCAGATACTTTAAGGGACAAGTTTGTGTGTGGGCTTCAAAGTGAAGGAACCCAGAAACGGCTTCTATCAGAAAAGGATCTTACGCTGGACAAGGCTTTCAGCATTGCAGTATCACATAAAGCAGCAGCACGGGGCGCTGCAGAGATACAACGGAGACCGCAAGAATATGGCACAAATGAAATGTCATACGGAACAGTGAAGTGCTATCGCTGCGGCAGAACAACACACGACCATAATGATTGCTGGTTCTAGGACAAAGTGTGCAGACAGTGTGGAAAAGTAGGACACATAGCAAGAGTCTGCAGGTCGGGAAAGAAAACCAGCAGCAAGAAATCTCCACAGGAGAAGTACAAGAAGGTACATAAGGTGACAGAGAGTAGTTCAGACGAACAGAAGAGTGATACAGACTCCGGAAGCAAGGAGCTGGGTTGTCTGAAACAACATAATGTGATCAAAACGGAGGATCACCAAACTATCTGGGTCACGCTCAAGATAGCAGGAGTCCAAGTGAAAATGGAATTGGACACAGGATCAGCCCTAACAGTCATAAACCGAAGGGACTACAAGTGGCTATTCTCACATATACCCTTGAGAGATACAAAGATTGTCTTGAAGACGTACACGGGGCAAAAATTCTACCCCAAAGGAAAAATAAGGGTGAACGTCATATATAACGGCAAGGAAACACCAAAAATGGACCTATATTTATTGCCAGATGGAGGACCACCACTATTAGGACGTGAATGGATCCGGAAGATACAGCTAGATTGGCATTCCATACAAGCACTGACTGTAGATGCCAAAAAGGATGATGACGTCACACCTGGATGACAGTCAAAATGCTAACTGACGCACAAGAAGTGTTCCAGCAGGGACTTGGAACACTAAAAGGCATAACAGCGACGATCAAAATAGAGGAAAATGCAAGCCCAAAGTTTTTTAAGGCCAGACCGGTACCTTATGTGATCCGCCCAGCCGTCGAAGCAGAGCTGGAAGGTTTGGAACGTTCAGGAGTACTGTCCAAAGTGGACTGGAGCGAGTGGGCTACACCCATCGTTCCTGTAATGAAGAGGTCGTTGAGTAATACGCCTGAGGAACCAAAGAAGGTTCGCATCTGTGGGGACTTTAAGGTGACAGTGAACCCAGTCCTTCACACTGTACAATATCCGCTTCCGCGGATTGAAGATATTTTCGCCTCGCTATCTGGAGGGAAACGCTTCACTAAGATTGATCTGGCCCAGGCGTACCTGCAAATGGAGGTAGAAGAAGCCTCGAAGCAGTACCTCACGATCAACACTCATAAAGGTCTCTACCAATACAACCGGCTGGTGTTCGGGGTAGCATCAGCTCCGGCTATTTGGCAAAGGGCAATGGAACAAGTCCTGCAAGGGATTCCAGGGACCCAGTGTTATTTGGATGACATCCTGGTCACGGGCGAAAATGACAGTGATCACCTCGCCAACCTGGAGCAGGTGCTCACTAGATTGAAGGAATATGGGCTCCGAGGTAATCGCCACAAATGCTAGTTTTTCCAGAAGCAGATCTCATATTGTGGCCACATTATTGATAAAGAGGGGTTATATAAGTCCCCTGAATAGATTGAGGCAGTAGTCAAGGCTCCAGCACCGGAAAATGTGTCACAACTGAGGTCGTTCCTCGGGCTGGTGAACTACTACCATAAGTTCTTGCCGAATTTGTCCACCATACTACACCCACTGAACACCCTACTGCAAACGGGGGTACCATGGAAGTGGAGTGACGAATGTAAACGACCTTTCCAGAAGAGCAAAGCATTGATCACATCAAAAGAGGTGTTGGCTCATTTCAACCCAGCACTACCAATTCGGTTGGCGTGTGATGCATCACCCTATGGCATTGGAGCGGTGCTGTCGCACAAATTCCTGGACGGCTCGGAGAGGCCAGTAGCCTTTGCGTCTCGGTCACTACCCTCAGCCGTGCGTAACTAGGCCCACATTGACAGGGAGGCCCTCAGCCTAGTGTGGGGAGTGAAAAAGTTCAATCACTATCTGCACGGGCAGAAGTTCACCTTGCTGACTGACCACCAATCACTTGTCTCCATCTTTAATCCAAAGAAGGGCGTTCCGCTGATGACTGCACAACGGCTACAAAGATGGTCCCTTTTTCTAGGGGCAAACCAATATGAAATTGAGTATAAGGGCACGAAACAGCATGGAAACGCTGATGGGCTATCACGCCTGCCACTGCCTACTGCGGAGGAAGCACCAGCAGTGGATCCTGTCGAGATATTTCATTCGACTATAATTGAATGCTTGCCAGTAACTAACGTTGGTATAGAGAAGGAGACTCGAAATGACCCGACACTGTCTCGGGTATATGATTTGACGGTGAAGGGATGGCCAGCACATGGCGACTCACTGTTGCCAGCATTCTCATCCAGAAGAGAACAGCTGTCAGTATGCCAGGGGACCTTGATGTGTGGATCCCGAGTGGTAATTCCACCCAAGTTAAGGGAGAGAGTGTTCAATGAGCTTCACAAAGTTCATCTGGGAGGGGTGACCGGGGATCGATCAGCAAATCGAGGACCTGACGAAGAGCTGCTCAGGATGCCAGAAGGTCCAAAATGCACCACCACATGCCCCTCTACACCCATGGGAGTGGCCCTCATCTCCATGGCACCGGGTGCATATTGATTTTACTGGTCCATTCATGGACTCAATGTTTTTAATAGCCGTGGATGCGCACTCGAAATGGCCTGAGGTGATCAAAATGTCCTCCACCACCACGGAGAAAACTATTGCAGTCCTATGGACCATTTTTGCCAAGAACGGCTTGCCAGAGCAGATTTGCTCTGATAACGGACCACAGTTTGTGTCCGAAGAGTTTCGAAGATTTATGAAAAGGAATGGGGTAAGGCCTTACACATCCGCCCCGTAACATCCAGCCACAAATGGATTGGCTGAGAGGTTCCTACAAACCTTTAAAAAAGCAGTAAAGGCCATGTGCGATGGCGACATTCCACTGCAGCATAAGGTGGACAATTTCCTGTTAGCCTACAGAAATGTGACACATGCAGTCACCAACCAGGCCCCGGCCATGATGTTCTTTAACCAAAGGTTGAGATCTCGTCTGGATTTGCTCAGACCAAATGTACGAAGAGATGTTGAGAGTAAGCAATTCCAGCACATCAATGAGAAGCCGACAAGGAGCTTCAATGTAGGGCAACCAGTCTTGGCTCGCGACTACCGAACAGAGAAATGGCAACCAGGAATGATATGCACACGGCAGGGGCCACTAACGTACACAGTGGACATTGGGGAGAGCATCGTGAGACGCCATGCTGACCAGATCCTAGAGTCACAGGAATGAGTCAACCCCATGCCTCACCCATATGTACCTGGTGATGAACCCGACGTACAGGTAGCATCTACCCCAGAAACAGTAGCATCAGAAGCTGATGAACCAACCGATGACAGGGGGCCAGAATCGCCTCCACACCAAGAGCAAGACACTCGGGAAAGGCGCTATCCAGAAAGGATCAGGAAGCCTCCCCAAAGACTGAATTTATAAATAGACTATTTTCAGCTAATGTTGCATGTTAAAAGTGTTAATTGTAATTAGTTTGATATTTAATTGTTAAATGAGTGTTATGGTACTGTTAATCTAAAAGGGGAGGAATTGTAATGTATGTACCTTTAAGGGGGAGAACTACTTTTTACAGCTCATGTATGCTGTAGTACCAGCAGTGACCACACCTGTATATAACGTTGAGTAGTAATCTGTACAGTTCAGTAGCAGTTGAACCACGTTGAGTAAACACCTGTTGTACCGTTCTCTGCAGTCCTTTTCTTATTATTACACGGACGTAACAGTTACTTCTTCAAAAAAAACAATTAGGTTCATTAACATGACCTACCCTTTATAAATGCATGTTGGCTCTCTCTAATCAGTTCAAATTTCTCTGAGTGCTCAGTCACTTTCTCCTTTAGGATAGGTTCCAAAATCGTCCCCACAACAGATGTTAGATTAACAGGTCTATAATTTCCTGGTTTTTCTCTCTCACCTTTCTGAAATAACATTTGCAATTTTCCAATCTAAAGGGACAATTCCTGAATCAAGAGAGCTTTGAAGATTATGGCTAAAGCATCTGCAATCTCCTCACCTACTTCCTTTAAAATCCTGTGAAGAAAACCATTAGGTCCTGGGGATTTGTCAGTCTTTAGTGCCATTATTTTTCTAATACTGTTTTCTTGCTTACGTTAACTTTAGTGAGTTCTGGTTCTTGATTCATTATTAGTTTCCTTGGAATGTCAAGTAGGTTATCCTCTTCCTCTACTGTGAAGACTGACACGTAGTCCGCGATGTTGCTGACCTCGGCGGGTCCCTGGCGAGCGAAGTCGGTGGCAGGTCTTGACCACACTGCTGTCTCCAGCCCAGCCTCTGAAATGAATTTACCTTGATTGGGCTTGTTAAGCCCACCTAGTGCATTTCACAGAAATCACAGAAACCTCACAGTACAGATAGAGGCCATTTCGGCCCATCGAGCCTGCACCGACACATATCCCTCCCAATCCCCGTAACCCCTACACCAACACATATCCCACCCTATCCCCATAACCCCACGTATTTAATCCCCCCTAACACTAAGGGCCAATTTTTATCATAGCCAATCAACCTAACCTGCACATTTTTGGACTGTGGGAGGAAACCGGAGCACCCGGAGAAAACCCACACAAACACGGGGAGAATGTGCAAACTCCACACAGACAGTCACCCAAGGCCGGATTCGAACCCGGGTCCCTGGCGCTGTGAGGCAACAGTGCTAACCACTATGCCAGCCAATTAGAGGAAGCGGGTCTGGTGATGTAATTTGATGACACGTCATCAGCCGGTTTCCTTAAAGGGACCATGGTCAACTTTATTTTGACATTTGTGCTGTCAGTGTTCGACAGCATTGAGGTGCTGCAAACACTAACAAGCACTGCACAGAGGTGCACGGCTGCACCCAGGCTCTCCCATGACTCCCTCCATATGCTTATGGAGGGAGTCAAAGCACGCAGGGAGGTCCTCCTCCTTTCCCATGGGCAGAAGAGACCTCTCCAGGAGATCAACACAGCTTGGTTGCACATTGCAGAGGAGGGCACAAGCAGGGATGTGGTCATGAGGACCTAGGTGCAGTGCCACAAATGTTTCAATGATCTCAGCAGATCACGAAACATTAGTACAAAGCCACACTCAACCTCATTCTGCTATGCCTCTTATCACATCCCCATCATTCTGCCTTCCCTATCCTTACTCACACCTTGCACCTCCACCCATCCCTCTCTATCTACATTATCACATCCCCATCTCACTAGCCACCCCTCATACTCACCCTCATCCAAGGGCAATCATACCAACTAACAACACACAAGGGTAGGCACTTGGGTGTTTTATGCAATGTTCATGTAAAATTTCTGTTAATGTGGTGTCAAACATTGAAACCTTTATTTTCAACATTTTGGGTGGCTATTTTCCCACTGGAGGCGACATGGAGGCAGGTTTCGGTTTGGGTGGGTTTGAAACCCACCTCCACTGGTAGTTTTCAAAAAATTGCGATTTTCCCCTGATTGGCCACTTGATTTCAGAGATGTGGGATGCCCTTGGTCAATTAGTGTTTTGGGACTGAAACTTGCCTCTGCTGACATCACCTTTCCAGCCTGATTTTATGGCTTCTTGCTGCCTTGGATTATTCCACAGGATTTCTACCTATGCTGCACCACCTGCAACATATTCTGAGAAACCACTGTGTCCAATTCCAAGGCAAGGGCCTCCCCGAGGCTCTCAGATGAGGTACTGCAAATGTTGTTTGAGGGGGTCACAGCTAGCAGGGAGGTGGTCTTCCACTCATCTGGGAGGAAGAGGCCTCCTAAAGAAACCAAGGCTGTGTAGTACAGCTGGCAAGGGATACAACCTTCAGATCTGTGTGCAGATTGGATGAATATTCCTGTGTATTGATGAAATGCCATCCCTGTTGGAAAGCATTAAAATGATTTGATGCCAAAATGTTGGCGTTATGGCATCTGTTTTTTCACCTTAGGCAGCTCCACATTGTGGGCTCCACCACACTTGCATTGTCAGGTTGGTGGCCTGAGTGAAAGGAGGCCAGAGAGTCATGTCCATTGTCAATGATGTCTTAGGATGGAACTAAGGACATGTGCCAACTTGAGCAACCTATGCTAATCTGGCCATGATAAGTTCATCCCTTGCATCCCGGGCAGCCATGTGCTCGTGTGCTGCCGCTGCTGCTGGTCAATACACCAGCTCTCTGATCTCCTGCTCCTCTTCCTCCTCCTCCTGCTCCTCCTCCGCCTCCAGATCCTTCCTCCTCCTCCAGATCCTCCTCCACCTCAGCCTCCTCCTCCTCCTCATCCGAATCTGAGGTCCATGGTGAAAGAAAACGAATGGTTCCCATGCGTCTTGCAGATGCCTCCGTTGGGGAAGTGCTCATTGCAAGCGGGGAGAGGATCTTCCAAGGAGGTCCCACAGTTGATAGATTGAAGCTGCAGCACCTCCGACTTCGGAAGGCCTTCTAAAAGTGCTCAAAGACCTTTTAAAGCAAAGTTCTGCCACCTGCAACTAATCCCTGATGAAATAAACGATTTAATGTTGGACCTGCAGCTGTGTGGAGACCAACCACTAGTCAACCCACCAGGTTTATCTGGCGTGGTTTAGGAGGGTCGTGGAACAAGCCAAAATGGTCAAAAAATCATGAGGGCCTCTCAAAATAGGCTTAGACAGGCCCTTAACAAGCATTTAATCCTCTTAACAAGCTCTCTGGCCAGCTGGAGGCGGGACCATTTCCCGCCCTGCAAAACCGGCACCAGCAAAATTCCACGGAGGGGGGTTGGAGGCGGGTTCTGAACCCGCCCTCATTGTTTCAGATTTTCCCGCCTCTAAACCCGCCTCCTCGGACGTCAGAAAATCGCCCCCTTTGTGTTCTTGGACAGATTTGTGTGCACTTTTGGAAGTGGCTTATTGAGTTGTAGTGAATGATGAGACATAACGGTACTCCCCGCAATGGTGATGAGTATGAAAGAAATGGCTTCGGCATTGTAGGGATGCTTTATGGTGTTGGTGTGGGGTGGTGCCAACCTGGCGCATTATGTGGCAGCCAGGGTGTACGGCATCAAGTGAAGTAAATCTGGCCATGGTGAGGCAATCCCTGGCATTTCGGGCAGCAATGTGGTCTGGTGCTGATGCCCTATGTCCTGCGCAGCATCAGTTGATTGCGGAGAAGGTTGGTGTTGTTGCTGGTGCTGCTAGTGTGCCTGATGGTGCTGGTGTTGGGGCTGATCGTGATGGGATTCTGAGGAGCAAAGTGAGAGAGTATAAAGGGCACCCATGCTGATGGAATAGATGGCAGGTGAAGTAAAGATGACAGAGGTGATCTGTCAATGGTGAGAGAGGTAATATGGCCAGACTGGATGGAGACGTGTGTAAAGACTTGCAGCATGGTGAATCTGTTGTGGAAATGCAGTGAGGAAGGGCTTGTGGCTGAGCAAAGATATCTCTGTAAGTTGGGCGCATTTACTTTACATTTGAAGCTGTCAGCTCAACAGCTGATTCAATGGCCAAGGACCTCCCACCTCAGCTTAACAGACGTGATCCCCTAGCAGCAAGGATCCTGTGGGCGAGCACATAAACTCTAAAGGTGAGCTCAAATGTGTTCTTAATCATCTCTAAACAATGTCATAATGACCTGAATTGGCTCCCCCGCCACTGCCTGTCGGGTCTGTGTGTGGTGGCGACTTCACAGCGGGGTCCCGACCCGTTGAGGAAAGAAAACACTTTCCCACCTGACCCACCACCGATCCAGCCCAAAGCAATTATTCAACAATCTGCCATTTTCTTTTTTTCATTTGCAATATTACCTGCATCTGTTTTTAAAGGGCCCACATTACCCGTGTCTACCCTTTTTCTTCTAACATAATTGTAAAAACTTTTTCTGTTAATACTGATATGCCTTGCAAGTTTCTTTTCATATTCTCTTTTTGCAGCTCTTACTATCTATTTTGTCATCCTTTGCTGTTTTTATATCCCAGTCCCCTGGATCTACACTATTCTTTGCACTTTTGTAAGCACTTTCCTTTATTTTGTCTGTTGCAGTTCCATCTGAGGACTCAATGTCCTGAGACAATGGCAACCTCTGTCCCAAGAGGCTTATACCCACATAGAGCAACCATCCACATCTTAGAACCCATGCCCTCAGATTGCACTTGAAAAAAGGGTAAGAATAAGACTGAGGAATAAGCAAAAAGTCACAAGGAAAATGCATAGTAGTCAGTCAAATTCACTTCTCAGTTAAAAAGTTCCAGAGACATTATATGATCATTGTTGTCAGAAATATTATTATGATGTTGCACTGGAAGGGAAAAAGATGTTGTGGGCCCTCAAGGGATTTCTACTTTTAAAGAAGAATGGAGTGTTCTCCAGGTTTATATACGTAAATTATGTGCATCATCCTGGTTATTACAGATGTTATATAGTTATAATGTATAATGACATGCAAGCTATGATCCTGACCAATGGTTCCACCACAGAACCAATTCACATATGAACCGGGGTCAAACAAGGCTGTGTCATCACACCAACGCTCTTCTCGATCTTCCTTGCTGCAATGCTCCATCTCATGCTCAGTAAGCTCCCCACTGGAGTGGAGCTAATTTACAGAACAAACGGGAAACTGTTCAACCTCCGTTGCCTCCAGTCCAGATCCAAGGTTGTCCCATCCTCTGTCGTCAAATTACAGTATGCAGACGACGCTTGTGTCTGCGCTCACTCGGAGGTTGAACTCCAAACTATCGTCAACACCTTCACCGAAGCGTACGAGAGCATGGGCCTTACACTAAACATCCGTAAGACAAAGGTCCTCTACCAACCTGCCCCTGCCACATAGTACTGCCCCCCGATTATCAAAATCCACGACAAGGCCTTGGACAACTTGGACCACTTTCCATACCTCGGGAGCCTACTGTCAACAAGGACAGACGTCGACGATGAAGTCCAACACCACCTTCAGTGTGCCAGTGCAGCCTTCAGTCGCCTGAGGAAGAGAATGTTTGAAGACCAGGACCTCAAACCCGGCACTAAGCTCATGGTCTACAGAGCAGCAGTGATACCCGCCCTGCTGTATGCCTCCGAGACATGGACCATGTACAGCAGGCACCTCAAAGCACTAGAGAGGTACCACCAACGCTGCCTCCGCAAGATCCTGCAAATCCATTGGCAGGATAGGCACACCAACGTCAGTGTTCTTGCTCAGGCCAACATTCCCAGCATCGAAGCTTTGACCATGCTCAGTCAGCTCCGATGGACGGGTCACATTGTCCGCATGCCCGATATGAGACTCCCAAAACAAGCGCTCTACTCGGAGCTTCGGCACGGCAAGAGAGCCCCAGGTGGGCAGAGGAAACGCTTCAAGGACACCTTCAAAGCATCCTTGAAAAAGTGTAACATCCCCATCGACACCTGGGAATCCCTGGCCCAAGACCGCACAAAGTGGAGGAGAAGCATCCGGGAAGGCGCCGAACACTCGAGTCTCTTCGCCGGGAGCAAGCGGAAGCCAAGCGCAGGCAGCGCAAGGAGTGCACATCAACCCAAGCACCCCATCCACCCGTCCCTTCAACCACCATCTGCCCCACCTGTGACAGAGACTGTAGGTCCCGCATTGGACTCATCAGTGTGAGGTTTGCAAAATTTCGGCAGCCCCCGAAGATTATTTGATTAAAGAAAACCTGGTTGTAATGTACTTTAAAAACCCAGGACATCAAAGATGGCTGCACCAGCCTCATGGCAAAAGAGAAAGACAGCCTGTCTGAATATCTCCAAGCACTGGATGACAAAGGATTGAAAAAAAATACCAACTTCTGAAATACTGAAGCACTTGAAACTGTCAATCAACTGCGGTTAGGAAGTTTCAACAAGGAACAAAGGATTGTTTGTTTACACAAACTCTTAGCAGTGTTGACTCAAGGGCTTCAGTGATTACTGTCAATCAAGTTGCGGTTGAAATGTAACCACAGGACAAAGGATTGTTTACACGAACACTTAAGGATTGTTTACCAAGCACTCAAGAAACCAGCGGGACATTTTTAACTGGGACAGCTCTATTCACAAACCAGTTAAACGAATGGGAAATGCATTGTAGCCACATTCAAACCCATTACGTTCAATGGGGACCAGATCGGTCCCTTTTGTGTGACCCAGATACGTCCAGATTTGGGCGCGAAGATAAGGGCTCCCAATGGGGTATAAAGATAGCTCCTCAGGAAGCCATTCTCTCTCTCTCTCTACCACCTCGCCTCCGGTGCCCTGCCTTCAAGAAGATCGTAACAGCCCGCCCAAAGAAGTGGCATACCAGCAGTTACTTTTGAATTACTGGGGTACCTCTACTTCGGGCAGTGAAAAATCCAAGGCAGACCGCAGGGCACGGAGCAGGCGTTTTAACATCGTGGACTGGTGAGCATAAACTTTCTGGCCCATTACAAGGCAACCTAGATAGGTATAAGGGGTGTGAATTAAAGGGGAATTTTGATAAATTGTAATTTTAGTCAATTTTCCCTCGATGTGTCTGTTTCTCCTCCCCATTAAGTATAAGTGTGCTGTATTCATAATTATTCTCACTGTATAGCAATTTTATTCTTTATTTCAATAAAACATTGGCTTTCTTTGCACCAAACCACTGGTCTCGTTTTGTCTATATCGCTACTGAAATAAGTCCGGTGGTCAGAACTAAAGGGGAAGCGATTCGAACCGCACGGGGCTGGAACAGCTCAGACACACAGCTGACTGACCAGGCAAAAACCCCAAAAAACACCACCTAAAAAACCCCCACATCAGTCACCTGCAAACTCATTTTTAATGTGGAAGCAAGTCATCCTCGGTTCCGAGGGACTGCCTAAGAAGAAGAAGAAGATAGTTATAATATGATCAGACATTACTGAAAATCTCGGATGGGTTAACCACTCAGCTCCCTCTCTGCCCTGTCCTAATAATGTCCAAGTTCCTCTGTCTTGGGGCTTAATGTTCTGACTCGGTCTCTTCCTCAAAAATCACAATTTCCAGGTCATTCTGAAGAGCAAAATGGTGGATGACACAGCAGGCCACCACAATTCACGAGACAAATTTGGGAACATATTGGAAGGTGCTCCCAAACCTATCTAGACACCTGAATCTTCCCTTCAGCATGCTGATGGCCTGTTCAATTCTAATTTGAGTGCAGATGTGTGCCTCATTGTAGCATTCCTCCTTCACTGGTTGCCCTTCTTAATGGTGTTAGCAACAGTGTTAGTATTGAATAGCCCCTGCTTCCGAGAAGCCAACCAAAGCTTTGCCTTTGATTTTGAATGAGTGCTGGGACACTGGAGCGCCAAAGGATGAATGAATCATGGCAGCTCAACAACAACAGTAACTTACATTAATGTAGTAAAATGTCCCAAGGCGCTTCACAGGAGTGTTAGCAAACAAAATTTGACACTGGGCCACATAAGACGATATAAATACAGGTAATCAATGGCTTTCAAAGAGGTAGGTTTTAAAGGAGCAGAGATAGGTAGAGAGGTGGAGAGGTTTAGGAAGGGAATTTCAGAGCTTAGGGTCTAGGCAGCTGAAGGCACAGCCGCCAATGGTGAAACGCTTAAAATCGGGGCTGTGCAAGAGGCCAGAATTGGAGGACTGTAGAGATCTTAGAGAATTGTAGGGCTGGCGGAGGCTATAGAGATAAAGGTGAGGCCATGGAAGGATTTGAAAACAAGAAGGAGAATTTTTAAATTGAGACTTTGCCAGACCGGGAGCCAATGTAGGTCAGCGAGCACAGGGATGATGGGTGAACGGGACTTGGTGCGAGTTAGGATATGGGTAGCAGAGGAGGCACTAACATGCAGAATCTATACTGTAGTAGCCACTAATTAGACAATAAGGGAGTGAAATTCCTTTCAGTTCACATAATGGTGCAGGTTGACAGTAGGAGCTGTGTGGCCACAAGTACAATTTATTATAACACCAAGAACTCATGGAAACTCAGCAAACTGATGCAAGTTAATGGCCCACTAACTCTATTATCTAGCTCCTGTTTCAAATGTAATTGGGCTGGCTTGGCAAACAGGGCACTAACTATTTGCCTTATGCAAGAATGGACAACAAATTGACTGATCTGGCAGAAGTCATCTGTTGCCCCTTAGAATGAGCCAATGGCCAAGAAATTAAGAACAGTAGTGATTTTCTGAAACACTGTTAGTGCTATCTTGTTTCTTGAGGAAGTTTGTCGATTTCCCTGTAGGATGGAGCAAAGCTCTTCCAGGGCATTTGGTGTAAAATACAGCCTCATTCCACATAACTCCAGGGATATATTCAAATAACGTTTTCTGAATCTATACATCCAGGTGACTGGGTATCTATAATCCCCAACGAGAAACCTATACTGCCAAACCGAAAACAGTCTATAGGCAGATTTCAAATTTAATCCTTGCCTTTGAGTCAGAAGATTGTGGGTTCAAGTCCAACTCCAGGCACTTGATCACAAAAATCTAGGCTGACACTCCGGTGCAGTACTGAGAGAGTGCTGCACTGTAAGAGGTGCCGTCTTTCAGATGAGACGTTAAACCGAGGACCCATCTGCTCTCTCAGTTGGGTGTAAAAGAACCCATGGCAGTATTCCGAAGGAGAGCAGGGGAATTATCCCCAGTGTCCTTGACAATATTTATCCCTCAATCAACATCACAAAAAAAAAGATTATCTGGTCATTATCAGTTGCTGTTTGTGGGAGCCTGCTGTGCACAAATTGGCTGCAACGCTTCCTACATTACAACAATGACTACACTTCAAAAAGTAATTCAGTAGCTGTAAAGCACCTTGGGCTGTCCGGTGGTCATGATAGGCGCTATAGAAATGCAAGGGGGAGAAATTCAGTATCGCCCTGTTTGGGGCGCCATTATCGGCCGTGCGCAAAATTTAGCGCCTGGCGCTAATTATCGCCTCCGACAGCAAACTTGCCTTTTATCGCCCCTGGAGGTGATTGGAGCGCTAAATCAGGCGCAACACACCTGTCTTAAGGCGCAAAGGCCAAGGAGCGAGGCGCTACCTCAGAGCGCGGGCGCAACGCAGGTGCTGTCAGTTAACGATTGAACACAGACACACTGGCGCCGGCCAGTTCTTAAAGGGGAGGGTCGATCTTGCTCTCCAGCCACACCCTGCTCATTGGAGCCTTGAATCTCGGCCTGGACAGACCTGTGGCTAAATCTTGCAGGCAAGGACTATGGAGAGGGCCAGGGAGCGAGCACAGCACTTCAGCGAGTGGGTCTTGGAGGCTCTGGTTGGCGCGGTGGAGCGCAGAAGATCTATCCTGTACCCAGAGAGTGGCAGGAGGCCTTTCCCGCGCGAGTACAGAAGAGTGTGGAGGGAGGTGGCTCAGAGCGTCTCCTCAAGGAGCATGGTGCCCAGGACCCATATCCAATGCAGAAAAAAGTTCAACGACCTCACTCGGGTCGTCAGGGTGAGTGGCTTTTTTTCAATACCTCTCCATCCCTCCATCTCAACCTCACTCTATGGCTAGAGGGTCTTAAAACCCCAATGCCCAACACTCATACAACACCCTTTCATCAAACACACACGCACATTCCACACTTTGCATACAGTAAGGGTTATTCAACTATAGGAGGCACATCAGGCAAGACCATGGCTGTATACAGTAAGGGCTATTCAACTATGGGAGGCACATCATAAGAATATAAGAACATAAGAAGTAGGAGCAGGAGTAGGCCATACGGCCCCTCGGGCCTGCTCCGCCATTCAATAGGATCATGGCTGATCCGAAACCAGACTCACGTCCACTTCCCTGCCCTCTCCCCGTAACCCCTAATTCCCTTATCTGCTAAGAAACTGTCTATCTCTGTTTTAAATCTATTTAATGTTGCAGCTTCCACAGCTCTCTGGGGTAGCAAATTCCATAGATTTACTACCCTCTGAGTAAAGAAGTTTCTTCTCATCTCAGTTTTGAAAGGGCAGCCCCTTATTCTAAGATTATGCCCCCTAGTTCTAGTCTCACCCATCAGTGGAAACATCCTCACCGCATCCACCCGATCAATCCCCCTCACAATCTTATATGTTTCAATAAGATCGCCTCTCATTCTTCTGGACTCCAATGTGTAGAGGCCCAACTTACTCAACCTTTCCTCATACGTCAACCCCCTCATCTCCGGAATCAACCGAGTGAAGCTTCTCTGAACCGTCTCCAGAGCAAGTATATCTTTTCTTAAATATGGAAACCAAAACTGCACGCAGTATTCCAGGTGTGGCCTCACCAATACCCTGTATAACTGCAGCAAGACTTCCCTGTTTTTATATTCCATCCCCCTTGCAATAAAAGCCAAGATTCCATTGGCCTTCCTGATCACCTGCTGCACCTGCATACTAACTTTTTGTGTTTCATGCACCAGGACCCCCAGATCCCTTTGTACTGTAGCACTTTGCAGTTTCTCTCCATTTAGATAATAACTTGCTCTTTGATTTTTTCTGCCAAAGTGCATAACCTCACACTTTCCAATATTATATTCCATCTGCCAAATCTCCGCCCACTCACTTAGCCTGTCTATGTCCTTTTGCAGGTTTTTTATGTCCTCCTCACTCACTGCTTTCCCTCCCATCTTTGTATCATCGGCAAACTTGGATATGTTGCACTCGATCCCTTCCTCCAAATCATTAATATAGATTGTAAAGAGTTGGGGTCCCAGCACTAACCCTTGCGGAACACCACTAGTTACTGATTGCCAGCCCGAGAACGAACCATTTATCCCAACTCTTTCTTTTCTGTTAGATAGCCAATCTTCCACCCATGCCAGTATATTACCCCCAATCCCGTGATTTTTTATCTTGATCAGTAATCTTTTGTGTGGCACCTTGTCAAATGCCTTTTGGAAGTCCATATACACTGCATCCACTGGCTCCCCTTTATCCACCCTGTATGTTACGTCCTCAAAGAATTCGAGCAAATTTGTCAAACATGACTTCCCCTTCATAAAACCATGCTGACTCTGTCCTATTAAATTATGTTTATCCAAATGCTCTGTTACTGTTTCCTTAATAATGGACTCCAACATTTTACCAACCACAGATGTTAGGCTAAGTGGTCTATAGTTTCCAGCTTTTTGTCTACTTCCCTTCTTAAATAAGGGTGTTACATTAGCAGTTTTCCAATCTGCCGGGACCTTTGCTGAGTTCAGGGAGTACTGGAAAATAATCACCAATGCATCCACAATCCCTACCGTTACTTCTCTCAAGACCCTAGGATGTAGGCCATCAGGTCCAGGGGATTTATCCAGCTTAAGTCCCATTATTTTACCGAGTACCACCTCCTTAGTGATTTTAATCGTGTTTAGCTCCTCCTCCCCCATTGCCCCCTGTTTGTCCAGTGTTGGGATATTTTTAGTGTCCTCTACTGTAAAGACTGATACAAAATATTTGTTCAGCGTCTTTGCCATCTCCATGTTCCCCACCACTAGTTTCCCATTCTCATCCTCTATGGGACCAACGTTCACTTTAGCCACCCTTTTTCTTTTTATATAGCTGTAGAAACTCTTGCTATCTGTTTTTATATTTTTTGCTAGTTTACTTTCATAATCTATCTTCCCCTTCTTAATTAATCTTTTAGTTATTCTTTGCTGGTTTTTAAATGCTTCCCAATCCTCTATCCTCCCACTAGATTTGGCTACTTTATATGCCCTTGTTTTCAGTCGGATACTATCCTTTATTACTTTACTAAGCCACGGATGGCTGTCTTTTCTTTTACTCCCCTTTTTCTTCAGTGAAATATTTTTTTCTTGAAAGATGTGAAATATCTCCTTGAATGTAGACCACTGCTCTTGTACCGTCTTACACTTTAATCTGTTTTCCCAGTCCACTTTAGTCAATTCTACTCTCATACCTTCATAGTCTCCTTTATTTAAGCTCAGTACACTGGTTTGAGATCCAACTCTCTCACCCTCAAACTGAATTTGGAATTCTACCATATTATGGTCACTGATTCCAAGGGGGTCCTTTACTAGGACATTTTTTATTAATCCTGTCTCATGGTGGCATAGTGGTTAGCACTGTTGCCTCACAGCGCCAGGAACCCGGGTTCGAATCCGGCCTCAGGTGACTGTCTGTGTGGAGTTTGCACATTCTCCCCGTGTTTGCGTGGGTTTCCTCCAGGTGCTCCGGTTTCCTCCCACAGTCCAAAGATGTGCGGGTTAGGATGATTGGCTATGATAAATTGACCCTTAGTGTTAGGGGGATTAAATACGTGGGGTTACGGGGATCGGGTGGGATATGTGTCGGTGCAGGCTCGATGGGCCGAAATGGCCTCTATCTGTACTGTGGGGTTTCTGTGATTCTGTGATTACACAGGACCAGATCTAAGATTGCCTGCCCCCTGGTTGGTTCAGTTACATACTGCTCAAGGAACCCATCCCTAATACACTCTATGAACTCTTCCTCAAGGCTGCCATGCCCAATTTGATTAGTCCAGTCAATATGAAAGTTAAAATACCCATGATTATAGCTGTTCCCTTATTACAAGCCCCAAATATTTCCTGATTTATCCTCCGACGAACAGATTTGCAACTGCGAGGAGGCCTATAGACTACGCCCACTAGTGACTTTTTCCCCTTATTATTCCTTATCTCCACCCAAACTGTTTCACTATCCTGATCCTTTGACCCAATATCATTTCTGACTATTGCAGTGATTCCATCCTTGATTAACATAGCAACCCCACCTCCCTTTCCTTCCTGCCTGTCCTTCCTAATTGTCAAATACCCCTGGATGTTTAGTTCCCAGTCATGATCCTCTTTCAGCCATGTTTCTGTAATGGCCACCAGATCATAACCATGTGTAGTTATTTGTACCGTCAACTTGTCTATTTTGTTACGAATGCTGCGTGCATTCAGATAAAGAGCTTTCAAATATGTTTTCTGACAATTTATTCCTGCTTTTACCCCTTTTATTACTTTACCTTTATCATCATACATTCTGTCCCTTCCTGACACGCTCTGATTTTTAATTCCCCCACTGCTACCTTGCTCTATTGCCTTCTCCGCTGTCATTTTTATTTTTCGCTCTCTTGAAACCTCCCCCCCCACTAATTAGTTTAAAGCCCTCTCTACAGCCCTAGTTATTCAATTCACCAGGATTCTAGTCCCAGCACTGGCCAAGTGAAGTCCGTCCCAACGGAACAGTTCTCTCCTGTCCCAGTACTGATGCCAGTGTCCCAGGAAGCAAAACCCATTTCTCCCACACCAGTCTTTGAACCACACATTTAACTCTCTAATTTTATTTACCCTAGCTAAATTTGCACGTGGCTCAGGTAGTAATCCAGAGATTATTACCCTTGTGGTTCTGCTCTTTAATTTGGCCCCTAGCTGCTCAAACTCCCTCAGCAGAACCTCTTTCCTTGCCGTATCTATGTCATTGGTACCAACATGGACCACGACAACTGGATCCTCTCCCTCCCACTCCAAGTTTCTCTCCAGCCCAGAGGAGATGTCCTTAACCCTGGCACCGGGCAGGCAACACAACCTTCAGGACTCTCACTCTCGGCTGCAAAGAACCCTATCTATCCCCCTAATGATACTATCCCCTACCACTACAACATTTCTTTTAACTCCCCCCACTTGAATGGCCCCCCGCTCCACGGTGCTGTGGCCAGGTTACTCATCCTCCCCGCAGTCCCCGTTCCCATCCTCACAGGGAGTAAGAGCCTCAAACCTGTTGGACAAGAGCAAGGGCTGTGGCTCCTCCAACACTATCTGCTGGATCCCCTTACCTGCCTCACTTCTAGTCACACCATCCTGTCCCTGACCACGGACTACATCTGAATTAATTAATCTAATTGGTGTGACTACCTCCTGAAACACTGAGTCCAGGTAACACTCCCCTTCTCTGATGTGTCGCAGTGTCTGAAGCTTGGTCTCAAGCACATTAACACGGAGCCGGAGTTCCTCTAGCAGCAAACACTTATTGCAAATGTAATCACCGTGAGCCTCAATGGGGTCCACCGGCTCCCACATTTCGCAACAGTAACACATCACCTGCTCTCCCATTCTATGTAATTAATTAAATTTATTAATATTATTTAAGAAGACCCTCTGCCCCTATTTCAGGTGAAGATCACCCCTTTATTTAAAAGAGCTTACCAACTTATAAAGGTTTTAAAAAGAAAGACAAAAACAGCCCCTCACTCCCCACTTGCCCGAACTCTCACACTTACCAAACTCTAGATGTGGTGTGGAGATGCCGGTGTTGGACTGGGGTGGACAAATGTAAGAAGTCACACAACACCAGGTTATAGTCCAACAGTTTTATTTGAAATCACAAGCTTTCGGAGCGCTGCTCCTTCGTCAGGCAAGACCATGGCTGTATACAGTAATGGCTATTCAACTATGGGAGGCACATCAGGCAAGACCATGGCTGCATACAGTAAGGGCTATTCAACTATGGGAGGCACATCAGGCAAGACCATGGCTGTATATTTACTCAGACACCATCCTTTGTCTTGCAGGCCAAGCTATCTCATAATAGGAGACGGCAGCAACGGACGGGTGGAGGGCGGCCTCAACTGCAGCCCTTCAGCGATCTTGAGGTGCGCGTCCACAGGATTGTGGCAAGCCGGGTGATTGGTCCCGTCGCCACTGGAGATGCTGACCCCGTTCTGGACAGCAATGGTAAGTCATCACCTTTTTGTCCTCTCTCCTTCCACTTCTCCCTCACAACACCAGCCTTTGACACTTTCAATCCAACTTACTAAATCGCTGCACTCATTCCTCCCTTACTGCCACCCTGTCCTCACGCTAAAGCCACTCTTGTACCTCCCTGCTTTCAGATGGTGTTTCACCAACTGAGGAGGCGGGCCCTCAAGCTGCCAGTGAGAGTGAAGCTGCAGGCGAGGAGGAAGAGGAAGTCGGAGCATCAGCACCACCCTCTCCCGAGGAAGCCCATGCCCACACTGGGAACACGCCTTCCCTGGAGGGGAGAAGGGGGGAAGGGTCTGATGAGGGTGACGCTCCAGGACCCAGCGGGCTGCAGCAACGCGATGGGGGTAGGGAAGCTCAGGGGTCTTCTCCACGGAGGGAGAGTATGCCAGCGAGTCCTGCTGCACTGGACACAGAGGAGGAGCAGGTCATCGCTGAAATGAATACCTAGGCAGTGGACATGCACACTCAGCTCATGGGTGCAGTGGGAAGGGTGCCCGAATCCATTGAATCACTGGTAAGGAGAGTGGAGCACTTTGCTGTTGCACAGGCAGATGCCACGCAAATGCTTAGTGCAGCAATTCAGTCACTGGCTGCCATGACCCCATCTCTGACTGTTCTCATGCAGACTCAGATTGAGGCCACGCGAGCACTGACTGCTGCCATCCTTGGTGGTTCGGACACATTTCCCCGGGGCTCTCACCACGCCGCAGCAGGCCAGCAATCTGTGCACCAGCAGATTGCTCCGGATGCTGAAGTGCTGCCCTGTGAGAGTGCCAGTGTGTCGTTCGAGCAGGGAGTTGCTGTCCTCTCTCAAGATGACAGCATTCCTGCTGCCACCACTGTCACTTCTCCACTGCACTTGCCACCGCCTGTAGAATAGACTGCTGCCGCCCATGCAGAGTTGGTGCGGTCTGCAGCCGGGCCCTCCAGGCCCAGAGCTGGTCCAGGCCGTCCTTCAAGGTCATCTGCAGTTTCAGGTTCTGACAGTCAGCGGCCTTCCACCAGCCTTGCTGCAGCCACTGGGGCCCCATTACGGAGGAGCAGCAGGGTGGGAAGGGGGGAAGTGCGCAAGGGAAGGAGATCACCCTTGAAGGGCAAAAAGTAGGAGGTGTGACAAAATGTTGTTCATTTTTTTATTAAAGGCCGAGGTTCGTGGTCAAATTTTTTTTAGTGTTTTGGACATTATCTCCAGATTGTGAGAACCAGTTATGTTAATGATTGTTTCTTTGGTGTTTCATTTTATTAGTTTGTCATGCAGAAATGACACACACAGAGTTTGTAAAATAAATAAGTTTTTGTATTCAAAATGTATATGTTTGGTCTTTGGAATCATTGTTGCCTTGGCCGGCTTAGGGGTTGCAGGTTGGTTTCATTCATGTTGTTCTCAATGGCAGAAGCCATTTCCTCAGCAGGGGCCTAGAAGCGGCTTGCTATCAGCTGTTGACGGACGGCCCTTCCAGTTTCTACATTGTATGCCTCCCTCCCGCCTTGGTGCTGCTGATGATCATCCTCCTCCTCTTCCTCCTCCTCTTCCTCCTCCTCCTCTGGTGGTGCTCCAAGGCCTGGTGGCATTGGCTGGGTCCTGAGAACTGCCAGGTTATGCAGCATGCAGCACATAACAATGATGTGGGAGACTCGCTCCGGTGAGTACTGCAGGGCTCCTCCAGAACGGTCGAGACAGCAGAACCGTTGCTTGAGCACGCCCATTGTGTGCGCAACGATGTTCCCGATAGCTTGATGGCTCTCGTTGTACCGCATCTCAGCAGGGGTGCTGGGCGTACGGAGAGGTGTCATCAGCCAGGTGCACAGTAGATATCCCTTGTCCCCGAGAAGCCAACCACCTGTTCTGCCACAGTAGTCTGGCACAGGGTGTATGCATCATGGCTGCTGCCAGGATAGCAGGCATTGATAGCGAGAATCAGCTGTCTGTGGTCACAGGCCAACTGCACGTTTAAGGAATGGAACCCCTTTCGGTTGCAGAATTCCTCTGCATTCTCATGCGGAGCACGCAAAGCCACACCCTGCACCATGGGGAAGGCCGCTATCCTTGCAAAGCCCATAGTGCGTTCATGCTGGTTGTCTGGGGTCATGGGGAAAGAGATGTACTCTCGTCTCCTTTTATAGAGGGCATTTGTGACCTGACGGATGCAGCAATGCACCGCGAACTGGGAGATATTGTCGATGTCCCCAGTAGCTAATTGAAATGAGCCGGTGGCATAAAAGTTGAGAGCCACTGTTATCTTCACTGCCACCGACAGAGACATCCTGCTCCTCAGTTGAGGCTGCAGGTCTGGCTGAAGCAGGTGGCAGAGCTCAGTGACCGCCTCCTTGTTGAAGTGCAGCCTTCGCAAACACTGCTCCTCAGACATATTAATGTAGGAGAATTGTTGGCGAAATACCCTGGGAGGGTAAGGTCTCCTGTACAGAGGCTTGTTGGCCCTCCTCTGTCTGGCCATGATTGCCACTCTCTCTCTGCATCTCTGTGCCCTCCAAATCTGCTGGCACAGGATGATGCCCCCAATCAGTGCAGCCCCCATAGTATCTTGGCAATCAAAGTAATGAAGGTCAAAATCCAAAGTACCTGCAAAGTTATGGTCAGAAGCCAAAACTACTTCACACAGCATTGACTCAATGCAGAAGTCTCTCTTTCTCTCTTTCTCTCTCTCAAAATCTCTCTCTCTCTCTCTCAGAACGAGTGGTGCAAAAATGTCTACCACACAAAAAGCCAGGAAGAGGCCCCCTTTAAATAGCACCCCCCCCAGCCCCACAGCGACAGGGAAGCGTTCCAGTCTACCTGTCGTTGGTTGCGCCAGGGGGAAAGGAGGGGGGCGCCACTCAATTTCCATTCCGGGTGCCACAAGGGCGTTGCACGCTCGAATGACATCAAGATCTGCATGCGCAGGAGATCGGGCGGTATTGTTTAGCGCCGCTGCAAAATGTCCGGTCAATTGCACGAGAGGTGCAGATATCGCCTCGCCCGGGCGCTAGTTGTTTTGCGCTCCATTAGCGCCCTCTTAAGGTGCTGACGGGAGGCACAAACCAACTGAATTTTTCCCCCCAAGTCTTTCTTTCTAAGCTAGGAGCCTCCAAAATAAAGAGAAAAAATAATTTTGACAAAAGACCAATCCAAAGTAGTTATGAGTCTCTGTCTTACAGCACAATGAAACACCGCAATTCATCTTTAAGATTTCAACATCAGCCTTCCATAGTTGCTGTTCTAAGTTACTCATGTTTTATGTGTCATAAGTTAGATTGGTGGAACCTAGGGCTAAAATTTAGGACTGATGATTTCATCCCAGCCTAATGCCATCATATGTATGGTGACATCTTACACCCTCCCTCACTTCCAGCAGAATTTAGGGAAGAACTTAACTGGCATGTTAAACTGATGGAACCTCTCCAGAATTTGGGGGCCAATGACTCTATGAAGTGCCCAGAACAGCCATTCTCAAATTATCCCTATGATGCCATCTTACGCAATCATTTACATAATCAAATTATAATTCTTTAAATCTTGATTTGAAATACAATGCTAAAGCATTCAACAAAAGCTATTTTAAAAAAGTTATTAGGAACCACGAATTATTTTAATTAGTTATTCAGTTAATTCTCTGTTTTAGGCTATCCTTATACTGTGCTCCAATTCAAGACTGGATGCGACAGAGTAAAGTCACAGCCAGCAGTACCTGTGCTATACTGTGAGCTTCCTTTATTCTTGAAATATACTCTAGGAATCTGGAGAGAAACCTGCACACGTATATATGAAAATGGCAGATAAGTAAAGACCAACTGGTCCATCGCGCATGTCCCATATCATCATAGTGCAACTGAGCATCATGACCCCCCCAGTGCACACCACTCACCAGTGGCCACACAATCACTTGGGAGAGGCAAGACCTGTTGAGACACCTGAGCTTTTGGTAGAGAATCCTATTGTATGCTCAATTATAATTCTGGTCATTCTATGGTTTTGAATATACTTATGTTGTTCAGACATGCTGGGGTTGCAGAAGGGTGTCTTGAGTGTGTATGTAGAGGGTATCCATTGTCCCCCAGCGGCCATCCTGTCACATTCTTGGAAGGGTCAACTATTGGGTTGATATAAAAGTGTCATGACAGCTGCCTGGGAACCTTGCACAAAGTAGCAGGACCCTGCTTCTGTGATCGGAGACTACCTGGATATTAATGGAGTGGTCCCTTCCTATTCACGAAGGTTGTTGGCTGGTATTCCGGTGCCCTCACGGTAACATGTGTGCAGTCTATGACACCCTGGATGCAAAAGATGCCAGCAACTGCTAAAAATCCCTGAGCTCTCTCCTGTTGACTGTTGACACCAATGAGGAAAATGATATGTTGGTTAGCCTTGGTGTACAGAGCATTGGTGGCCTGCTTAATGCAGCTGTGCACTGCAGACTGAGATATGCGGGACATGCCCCTGTTGCAGCCTGAAATGTTCCCTATGATCCAATTATTTGCTGGTGAGTGCCCCTTTAAATAGTGCTTTGAATGACTCTCAGTGACCGCCGCCCTCAACTTTTTCACCTCAGGCTCCTTCCAGGAATCTGCAGGAGCCATTTGCAGGATTTTGCAGTCGGCCGCCCACAAATGCATTACACAGGTGACCAATGCCAATTTACCAAGGCAATTATGTAGACTTTGCCACCGATGAAGCTAGTCAGAATGAGCAGGCACTCAGCTTTTCAGCTATGGCTGACTTCCCATAGGTGCAGGGCATCATCGACTGCACACGTGGCAATAAAGGCACCTCAGATCACCCAGGAGTGTTTTTGAACTGTAAGGATTTCCAACCCATCAATGTGCAGCTCGTCTGCAACTGTAATAAGATCATTATGCAGGCCAGTGTCTCAGTTGGTCGCAACCTTGCCCCTGGGGCAGAAGGTTGAGGGTTCAAGTCCCACTCCAGAGACTTGAGCAAAAAAACTGGGCTGACACTCCAGTGCAGTACTGAGGGAGTGCTGCACTGTTCTTTTGAATGAGACGTTAAACCGAGGCCCCGTCTGCTCTTTCAGGTGGACGTAAAAGATCCCATGGCACTATTTCAAAGAAGAGCAGGGGAGTTATCACGGTGTCCTGACCAATATTTATCCCTCAATCAACATCACTAAAACACATTATCTGGTCATTATCACATTGCTGTTTGTGGGAGCTTGCTGTGCACAAATTGGCTGTCACATTTCCTACATTACAACAGTGACTACACTTAAAAAAAATGTACTTCATTGGCTGTAAAGCTCCTTGGGTCATCCAGTGGTAGTGAAAGGTGCTGTAAAAATGCAAGTCTTTCTTTCTTTTTAGGTGTGTGCAAGATTCCCAGTTAGCTGCCATGATCCATTCATCCTGTGCCAGTCCACCCTCTCTGATCTCTTTGCACTTCTGAACAGACTTACTGGCTGGCTGCTTGGAGACAAGGGCTATCCACTTAAGACATGACATGAGGAGCCCAAGCAATGAGACCCAAGAATGCTACAAGCAAAGCCATATGATGATGAGATGTGCCATTGAGCAAGCAATCGGGATGCTGAACATGTGCTTCAGGTGCCTCGACTGATCTGGAGATGCACTTCAATACGCACCAGCCAGGGTCTCCAGAATGATCATGGTTTGCTGCGCTCTGCACAACATAGTGCAGCAGCAGGACTCTTCAACCTGATTGGTTGAGGAGAGACACTGTTGCTTGCCCTGTTCACACAGGTCCCAGATTCCCTGTAGAGGGCACAGCCCTGTTTTGGATTTCTAATTACCATAAATCACAGTGCAAAAGCCCACAGAAAGTCTGTGGGCAAGTGTGAGTGCAATGAACAGCGAGCGCCGTTTGTTCGCAGCTGACTGCAAAATCCGGGCCAATGCCATCATAGGACCCTGATTTGCATGTATTCCTGAGGGCCTCACCTGCCTCTGGTGGGCACCTCGACCGACTATAAAACAGCATGGTTAAAATGGCAGACAGTGAGAAAGCAGGGGGAACGGAGCAGGATGTACCTTGAAATTACCTTTTTTATTCATTCACGGGATGTGGGTGTCGCTGGAAAGGCCAGCATTTATTGCCCAGCCCTAACTTCCCTTGAGAAGGTGGTGGTGAGCCAGATTCTTGAACCGCTGCAGTCCGTGCGGTGAAGGTACTCCCACAGTGCTGTTAGGGAGGGAGTTGTAGGATTTTGACCGAGTGACGATGAAGGATCGGCGATATACTTCTAAGCCAGGATGGTGTGTGACTTGGAGAGGAACTTGCAGGTGGTGGTGCTCCCATGCGTCTGCTGCCCCTGTCTTTCTAGGTGATAGAGGTCGCGGATTTGGGAGGTGTTGCCGAAGAAGCCTTGGTGCGTTGCTGCAGTGCATCTTGCAGATGGTACACACTGCAGCCACGGTACGCCGGTGATGGAGGGAGTGAATGTTTAAGGTGGTGGATGGGGTGCCAATCAAATGGGCTGCTTTGTCCTGGATGGTGTCGAGTTTCTTGAGTGCTGTTGGAGCTGCACTCATCCAGGCAAGTGGAGAGTATTCCATCACACTCCTTAATTGTGCCTTGTAGATGGTAGAAAGGCTTTGGGGAATCAGGTGAGACACTCGCCGCAGAATACCAAGCCTCTGACCTGCTCTTGTTGCCACTGTATTTATGTGGCTGGTCCAGTTAAGTTTCTGGTCAATGGTGACCCCCCAGGATGTTTATGGTGGGGGATTAAGCGATGGTAATGCCGCTGAATGCTAAGGGGAGGTGGTTAGGCTCTCGCTTGTTGGAGATGGTCATTGCCTGGCACTTCTGTGGCGCGAATGTTACCTGCCAATTATCAGCCCAAGCCTGAACATCATCCAGGTCTTGTTGTATGCGGGCATGGGCTGCTCCATTATCTGAGGCGTTGTGAATGGCGCTGAACACTGTGCAGTCATCAGCGAACATCCCCATTTCTGACTTTATGTTGGAGGGAAGGTCATTGATGAAGCAGCTGAAGTTGGTAGGGCCTAGGATGCTGCCATGAGGAACTCCTGCATCGATGTCCTGGGACTGTAATTGTTGTGTATGTACCTTTAAGAGAAGAACTGATTCTATGCTGCAGTACCGGCAGTGACCACCCCTGTATATAAAGCCATAGCAGGCTTCTGTATTTCAGTCTTGAGTTCCCCTCTGTTCAGTAAATACCTGTTTTATTGTTCTCCTGCAGTCCGAGTATTATTGATACCCGGACACTACACTGGCAACGGGCAGGTTCGAACTCACCTGCAGTATTGCATCACCTCATGGGGATCTTTTCCCTGAAGAGAAGCTTCTTGGAGGTCGAAGTCAGAACAGCGGGCGTCGACCGCGGGCAACCGCCCAGGGATCCATCGGAGAGTTGCAGGGGAGGCTGTGGAGAGCTGGGCCTGGCTCCCCAGTCGAGGTGTTCCAGCAAGTCATGCTGGTAGCAGGTAGTGCGCTGACCCTTCTGGACTGCAGTGGGCTCGGGCTCGATCGAGCAGCCCTGCAAAGGGGCCGTGCAGCGTCGTCGGGAGGAAGAGAGAGAGAGAGGGTGGAGCGCACAGGGCGTGGTCAGTGCTCAAGAACCGGGCAGCGTGGAGAGGATAGAATGAGGGGAAGGAAAAGTGATACGCGCCGAAGCCACGGGTCGCCGCCATTACCCTGTAGAACGCTAGGAGCAGCGTGGCAGCAAGGGGAAGAAGGAAAAGCGCGGGAGGCGCCATTTTATTCCATTGGGGAAGAAGGAAAAGCGCGGGAGGCGCCATTTTATTCCATTGGGGAAGAAGAAAAAGTGCGGGAGGCGCCATTTTAAATCACTCAAGATGCCGAAGAGTGGCAGTATCACTGCTTTCGACAATGAGGTAGAAGACTGGACCATGTATGTGGAAAGAATTGAAGTGTACTGCGAGGCAAATGAGGTGGCCGATGGAAAGAAGGCGTCGGTATTATTAAATTTGATGGGCGCGAGAACGTACGGCCTATTGCGGAATTTAATTACCCCAGCTAAACCAATGGAGAAAAGTTTTGAAGAGGTTGTTAATATCTTACAGGAACACCTAAACCCTACACCGCTGCTGATAGCAGAAAGATTCAAGTTCCATAAAAGAAACCAGCACAAAGATGAGAGCAATGCTGACTATCTTACGGAACTAAGCAAATTATCGAAGCACTGCCAGTTCGGAGCAGGACTGGCAGACACCTTACGGGATAAGTTTGTCTGCGGGCTCCACAGCAACCCATGACCAGAAGGACTGCTGGTTTATGTTGTGTATGTACCTTTAAGGGAAGAACTGGTTTTAGACTGCAGTACCGGCAGTGACCACCCCTGTATAAAAGGCCCTAGCAAGCTTCTGTATTTCAGTCTGACGTTGCCTCCTGTTCAGACCTCATTCTCAGCATTGCTGGCTGTGCAGCTGCCTCAGTCAGCAGGAGGAGAAGGAGCAGCCAAACCAGGAGAGTGGAGAGCGGAAAGTGGTGGTCTCCTGACCAGGAAGAGGAGGATAACGATAGGTCACCACCACCACCTCCACCATCATCATCACAACAACAGAGGTGCCTGGAGAGAGAGGACAGAGGAGGAAAAGGAGAAAGGAGGCAGCAACATCACCAACCAGGGGAGAGGCCTTTCCTATCACTGCCTCCCCAAATTGGCCTCCAATTCAGGAGAGGGAGAGAGGGGTGAGAAACCACCATCAACAGAAAACAACCAACTGTTTGGAAGGAGGGAAGGAGAACATCTTTCTGAACATCTACAGGTGGGTGTTATTTGGGGCACTCTCCCAAAGACTTTGGCCTAGAAATTCACTATGGCCCCGCCAGCTGGCTAGTGGCCAAAAGTTAGCGCTGGGCGCGGAGCCATGTGCGACCGTCAGATATTCACTTTTTGCGCCCCAAGTCGGAACCGGGCACTATTCCAGGGTGTGCCCGCCCCCGCTTGGGGTGCTGAAACTGAACTTCAGCGCTCTAGGTGCCGCTGCGCCACCCGATGCGGTGCGGCAGGCTGCGGTACTGCAGGCCTCCTCCTTCTCTTAAGGTGGAGGTGCCTGCAACGGGGAGATTGCCGCTGGATTGTGCCGGCAAATGAGCCCGGCACCACGGAGAAGTGCCGGGCTCGCGGAAAGCAGCCGGCAATGCCGCGGGGGGGGTGGTGGAGGAGGCCGGGGAAGGAGGTGTGGGCAGGCGGCCACCGAAAAAGCGGCCGGCCGCACCTCCACCTTTATGTGCCCCACTAAGGCTGCAGTAAGGCCCTGGTCTCCGCATGTTAGTAGCGGCCGCCACGGAGGAGGCGGCGGCAACTGAATATGGGCGTCGGGCCGGCATCGGGGCGGAAACGGGGCACTGCGCACACCGATGACGTCATCGGTGCCGGCGCAGCGCTACCGGCTACCGCCGCCATTACCGCCGAGCTCAATATCAGCGCAACCTCCTCTACTGGTGCAGAAGCCCTCTTTAGGCGGTAACTGGGCACAAAGCTTGCAGCGCCTTACTGAATTTCTAGGCCTTTGTATTTTAGGTGCTGGGAGAAAAGAAGAAACAAGGCCGGATCATCAAGGGGTGTCTGTGTGTGTGTGTGGCTCTTGTTAAAAACTAGGCCACACACACCACTAATAAGCACCCCTTCTATTGCCTGACCTGGGACAGCTGGAGCTGCCTAGGTGAAGTCCAATTACATCGTTAAGACCTGGTGTGGGACTGAGCTTGGGGCATCTCCAGCTTTCCCAGGTGAAGACATCTTCTCCCCCTGCCAGAAGACCACCACCATCAAAGACTTTAAATTCCCGTCGGAGAGTGCACCCCTGCCAACACCCACCCACCCACCATCCGGAGTGGCAACCCTGCCCTTGCGGCCTCCCTCCTTCCCACCCCCCCTCTCTCTCTTTCTTTGTCTCTCTCTGCCTATTTCTCTGAGGCACCTCAATTTCAGCTCTTTTTATTAATTGCCTATTGTGCAGAGGGGAGAAGGCCCCTCTCCCAATTTCAATCAATAAGGGGAGAGGTGTGTCTTCATTTTAAACAGCTCCCTCTGCTCAATAGAGGACCAAAAAATACCTGAGGCCATTAACACCTTCAGGCCTGTGACTTGGGGTGAGTGTAGTCCTTATAAAAACACCCCATAATGGCGACTGCATCTTCGCCGGTGGCGGGGCCAACCAGGACTTATGCGGGAGTGGCAGCCACAGCCACAGCTGCTCCCGCTGCTTCTGCTGCCCTGTTGCCTTTTAAACTTATGACAAAAAAGCTTGGGGTGAAGAGCTACACTCACCCCACTATGACTATTGAGGCCTGCGTTAAAGCCATGGCTGGGGTTGTCGGCCCCTCAGCCATCGTCGCGGCCTCAAAAATGTATGGGAAGGCTGTGTTCTTCCTGGGGTCGGAGCGGGCGGTGTCCCTGGCCATCGCCAAGGGGCTCACCGTGGGTGGGACCTTCCTGCCGGTGGATCCTCTTGAGGTCACCGCGCAGAGGCTCGTCATCTCGAACCTCCCGCCCTTAATTCCTGGTGAGCTCCTCCTCCCCCATTTATGCCAACTTGGGGAGATGAGGTCGGGGATCACGCCCATCCCGCTTGGCTTCCGGGAAGCCAGCCTTCGCCACGTCTTCTCCTTCCGGTGCCAGCTGTTTATCCAGCTGGCGCGGGAGGAGGACACCGACGGGGCGTTCATCGTCCACCACGAGGGGACCGCCTATCGCGTCTTCTGGACGTCGGACGGTGTGCGGTGCCACGCCTGCAAGGAGATGGGGCACATTCGGAAAAACTGCCCCGCCTCCAAGGCCGCCAGATCATCTAGTGCGGCCAAGGCTGGTTCCGCCGCCGCTTCTCCCCCCGAATTTGCCCGAGCATCGGGAACCGCTGATGCGCGGTCGACGTCGGAGGCCAATGCCACCAAGGCCTCTGGCGGGGGGGAGGGAGCGCATCCGGCCGGAAGGAAGGCGCAGCAAAAATCCAAACACCTTAGAGTGGGTCCCCCCGTGGAGGGCCAGCCCTTGCCCCTTAAGCCCCTTACACCCGCGCTCCTCGCGGAGTTAATCGGGGTGGATGGGAGTGGGAGGGGCCTCGTGCCCGAGCCTGTGGCCGCAACCGCCGTAGCGGAAACGCCAATACCTGCGGCCGGGCTCGGGCCCGAGGAACCCGACAAACCTGCTCTGCCGGAGGGAGCAGAGGAGGAGGCCCCTGCAGACATGGAGGTCTCCCTCGCTCCCTCCGCGCTGAAAAGAAGGCGTGACAGCGCTAACGAAATGGCGTATGGAGCAGAAAAGTGCTATCGCTGCGGCAGAACAACCCATGAGCAGAAGGACTGCTGGTTTAAGGACAAAGTATGCAGGCAATGCAGAAAAATGAGACATATAGCAAGAGTCTGCAGGTGAGGAAAGAAAATCAGCATGACAAGAACTACTAAGGAACAATACAGGAAAGTAAAGAAACTGACAGACAGTAGTTCGGAAGATCAGGAGAGTGATAAGGACTCCGGGAGCAGGAGGCTAAGTTGTCTAAAGTTACACAACGTGATCGCAAAGGAGGATCACCGAACCATTTGGGTCACCCTCACGATAGCAGGGTCCCAAGTAAAGATGGAATTGGACACAGGATCAGCCCTAACTGTCATGAATCGACGAGACTATGAGCAGCTATTCTCACACATACCCTTAAAGGACACGTCCATTGTATTGAAGACATACACGGGGCAAAAGGTCTACCGCAGAGGAAAAGTAAGGGTGCCAGTAAAATATAACGGCAAGGAAACACAGAAACTATATATGTATATACTACGAGATGGAGGACCACCATTATTGGGACGTGAATGGATCCGAAAAATACAATTGGATTGGCATTCCATTCAGGCGCTAACTGTGACTGACAAAAAGGATGATGATGTCAAACCTGGACGTCTGTCACAAATTCTATCTGATGCGGAAGAGGTGTTCCAACAAGGACTTGGGACTCTAAAAGGAGTAAAGGCAACCATAAAGATTGAAGATAACGCAAACCCAAAATGTTTTAAGGCCAGACCAGTGCCATGCGGGATCCGCCCAGCCGTTGAAGCTGAACTGGAGAGTCTAGAGCGTTCGGGTGTGCTGTCCAAGGTGGACTGGTGCGAGTGGGCCACACCCATCGTTCCTGTAATGAAGAAAGCATTGAGCAGCACACCTGGGGAGCCAAAGAAGGTTCGCATCTGTGGGGTCCTCAAGGTGACTGTGAACCCATTCCTGCACACAGTACAATATCCACTTCCGCGGAGAGAAGATATTTTCACCTCACTATCTGGAGGGAAACGTTTTACAAAGATTGATCTGGCCCAAGCGTATCTACAAATGGAGGTGGAAGAAGTATCTAGAAAATACCTCATGATAAACACTCACAAAGGCCTTTACCAGTACAATCGACTGGTATTCGGGGTAGCATCAGCCCAAGCTATTTGGCAGAGGGCGATGGAACAAGTCCTGCAAGGGATCCCGGGGACCCAGTGTTATTTGGACGACATCCTGGTAATGGGCAAAAATGACAGTGAACACCTTGCCAACCTGGAGCAGGTGCTCACGAGATTACAGGAATATGGGCTACGAGCCAACTGCCCCAAATGCGAGTTCTTCAGGAGACAAATCTCGTATTGTGGCCACATGATTGATGAGGAAGGGTTGCATAAGTCGCCGGGCAAGATTGAGGCTGTAGTCAAGGCAACAGCACCGGAAAATGTGTCGTAACTGAGGTCATTCCTCGGGTTGGTGAACTACTACCATAAGTTCTTGCCGAATTTATCTACAATTCTGCACCCACTGAATGCCCTGCTGCAAACCTAAGTGACATGGAAATGGAGTGATGAGTGTAAGCATGCCTTTCAGGAATGTAAATGCCTAATCACTTCAAAAGAAGTATTGGCCCACTACAACCCACACTACCGATTCGGTTGCAATGTGATGCGGCACCCTATGGCATCGGAGCAGTACTGTCACACAAATTCCATGACGGTTCAGAGAGGCCAATAGCCTTTGCGTCGTGCTCGCTAACCTCAGCCGAGCATAACGACGCCCAGATTGACAGGGAGGCCCTCAGCCTGGTGTGGGGGTAAAGAAGTTCAATCACTATCTGCACGGGCAGAAATTCACCCTACTGACTGATCATCAGCCCCTGGTCTCCATTTTTAACCCAAAGAAGGGCGTTCCGGTGATGACGGCGCAACAGCTGCAAAGATGGTCACTTTTTCTAGGGGCACATCAGTACGACATAGAGTACAAGGGTACGAAACAGCATGGAAATGATGATGGGCTGTCGCGCCTACCGTTGCCTACGGTAGAAGAAGCACCTGCAGTGGACCCTGTTGAGATATTCCATGCGACCATAGTCAAACGTTTGCCTGTTACAAACTCGAGTATAGAGAAGGAAACCCGAAATGACCCGACACTCTCTCGGGTCTATGATTTGACGGTGAAGGGATGGCCAAGGAGAGAACAGCTGTCAGTGTGCCGGAGAACCTTGATGTGTGGATCCCGAGTGGTAATTCCACCCAAGTTGAGAGATAGAGTGCTCAATGAGCTTCATGAGGGTCATCTGGAAGGGGTAAAAATGAAGAGCCTAGCCAGGGCGTTTGTGTGGTGGCCAGGAATCGATAAAGAAATCAAGGATATGACCAAGAGATGCACAGGATGCCAGAAGGTCCAAAACGCTCCACCACAGGCCCCGCTACATCCATGGGAGTGGCCCTCATCTCCATGGCAACGGGTACACATTGATTTTGCTGGTCCATTTATGGACTCAATGTTTCTAATCGCTGTGGACGCCCATTCGAAATGGCCAGAGGTCATTAAAATGTCCTCCACCACCACGGAGAAAACTAGTGCAGTCCTAAGGACCATCTTCGCCAGGAATTGGTTGCCAGAACAGATTTGCTCCGACAATGGGCCACAGTTTGTGTCTGAGGATTTCCGGAGGTTCCTGAAGAATAATGGGGTGAAACATTACACATCTGCCCCATATCATCCAGCCACAAATGGATTGGCTGAGAGGTTTGTTCAGACCTTTAAAAAGGCCATAAAGACAATGTCTAATGACGACATACCACTACAACACAAGGTGGATAGTTTCTTGTTTGCTTACCAGAATGCGACACATGCAGTAACCAACCAAGCTCCAGCGGTACTGTTCTTCAACCGAAGGCTAAGATGTCACCTGGATTTGCTCAAACCAAACATAAGACGAGATGTTGAGGATAAGCAACTCCAGCACATAAATGAGAAGCCAACCCGGAGCTTCAAGATAGGGCAACCAGTCTTGGCCCGCGACTACCGAACAGAAAAATGGCAGCCAGGAATGATATGCACACAGCAGGGACCACTAATGTACACAGTGGACATTGGAGAGAGCATTGTGAGGCGCCATGCTGACCAGATTCTAGAGTCACAGGAACAAGCCAAACCCGTACCACGAGAAGGTGCACCTGGTAATCAACCCGAAGTACAGATTGCGTCTACCTCAGAAGCAGTGGTATTGGAAGCTGACGAACCAACTAATGTCAATGAACCAGAATCAACTCCGCCGCAAGAACAGGATACTCGAGAAAGGCGCTATCCAGTCAGGATCAGGAAGCCTCCTCAAAGACTGAACTTATAAATGATTATTTCAGTTGATGTATATAATATCCAGAAAGTTGTAATTAGCTATTATTTAGTTGTTAAATGAATGTTATGTACTGTTTATCTAAAAGGGGAGGAATTGTTGTGTATGTACCTTTAAGAGAAGAACTGATTCTATACTGCAGTACCGGCAGTGACCACCCCTGTATATAAAGCCATAGCAGGCTTCTGTATTTCAGTCTTGTGTTCCCCTCTGTTCAGTAAATACCTGTTTTATTGTTCTCCTGCAGTCCGAGTATTATTGATACCCGGACACTACAGTAATGATTGACCTTCAATCACCACAACCATCTTCCTTTTTACTAGGTATAACTCCAGCCAGTGGAGAGTTTTCCCCCGATTCCCATTGACTTCAGTTTTACTAGGGCTCCTTGATGCCACACTCGGTCAAATGCTGAGTGGAATGAACTACGAGCGCCGTTTGTTCACAGCTGACTTCAAAATCCGGGCCAATGCCTTCATAGGGCCCTGATTTGTATGTATTCATGAGGTCCCCTCCTGTCTCTGGCGGGCACCTCGGCTGATTATAAAACAGCACGGTTAAAATGGCAGACAATGAGAAAGCAGGGGGAACGGAGCAGGACGTACCTTGAAATGACTTTGTAAATTCAATCACGGGATGTGGGCATCGCTGGCAAGGCCAGCATTTATTGCCCATCCCTAATTACCCTTGAGAAGGTGGTGGTGAGCCTGATTCTTGAACTGCTGCGGTCCTTGTGGTGAAAGTACTCCCACAGTGCTACTCGGGAGGGAGTTCGAGGATTTTGACCCAACGACGATGAAGGAACAGCGATATATTTCCAAGTCAGGATGGTGTGTGACTTGGAGGGGAACTTGGAGGTGGTGGTGTTCCCATGCACCTGCTGCCCTTGTCCTTGTAGGTGGTCAATGTCGCGGGTTTGGGAAGTGCTGTCGAAGAAGTCTTGGCGAGTTGCTGCAGTGCACCTTGTAGATGGTACACACTGCAGCCACGATGGAGGGATTGAATGTTTAAGGTGGTGGATGGGGTGCCAATCAAGTGGGCTGCTTTGTTCTGGTTGCTGCCGAGCTTCTTGAATGTTGTAGTTTAAAATCATGCTCGCTCTGTTCCTGCAGGCTGGCTGGATGAAAATCCCTCCTTTTGTCTCTGGTTGTGGAATCAGTGTCGAGAGGTCATCAATTTAAAATTGTCACACAAAGAATGACACAGCAATTTGGAGAACTTTCTTTAGGCAGAGAGTTGTTAGAGAATGGAATGCTTTGCACAGAAGGTAGTTGAGGCAGACACCATTGTAACTTTTAAGGAAAAAGTGGATAAACATTTGAAGCAGAGGTTGTTATTGGACTATAGGGAGAGAGCAGGGCAGCGGGATTAGTTTTGGATTGCTCTAGCAAGGAACCAGCAGATAACTGATGGGCCAAATGTCCTCCTTCTGTACTGTAAATGTTGCTTGGGTGGCAAATGCTGGATAGTTGCCTATGGCGGTATGGTACTGCCTGATTTAACACCCTTTTTGTACCTTAATTTATGGGCAAAAGACCTCAGCCAACCAAAGGAACAAAGAGGTAATCAAACAAATGAAACAACTTAATAACAGAAAATGTATCACCTGATCTTTAGTATTCAGCCAGACTTTACTTCTGTGGTTGATGCACCCTCTGTCTTTTTTAAGCAGAAAAAAAGATAACCTTTATTTTTGTGAAATTGCTCTGTGGATGATGTAGTTGTGGTAGGGGACAGTATAGTCAGAGGGATAGATCCTGTTCTCTGCAGCCGCGACCGGGAGTTCCGAAGGTTGTGTTGCCTGCCCGGTGCCTGGGTTAAAGACATCTCCTCATGGCTGAAGAAGAACTTGGAGTGGGAGGAGAAGGATCCAGTTGTCATGGTCCATGCAGGAACACGACATAGGTAGAACTAGGAATGAGGTTCTGCTGAGAGAGCTTGAGGAGCTGGGGTCCAAATTAAAAAGCAGAGCCTAAAATGTAATAATCTCTGGATTGTTACCTGAGCCACATGCCAATTAGCATAGGGATAAGCAGATTAGAAGGTTAAATGCGTGGCTCAAAGAGTGGTGTGGGAGGAAGGGGTTTCAGTTCATGGGGCACTGGCACCAGTACTGGGGAAAGAGGGAGCTGTTCCGTTGGAATGGGCTCCACTTCAACCAGGCTGGAACCAGTGTCCTGGCGAATCGAATAACTAGGGCAGTAGACAGGGCTTTAAACTAATGAAGGTGGGGTGGGAGGATTCAGGAAAGAGTAAATTTAAAAGCAGTGAGAGAAATGTCAAGGCTCTAGGGTAAAGCAGAGTTTTGGGTACAAATAAGCAGCGTGGGCCAGGAAGGGACAGAGAAAGTAATAAAGGGAATAAGGCATCAGTGACTTAGGTGACATCAGGGAAAAATAGAAAAAAGTCAAAGCTAAAGGCACTATATCTGAACGTGTGAAGCATTTGCAACAAAATAGATGAATTAATAGCGGAGATAGAAATGAATCGGTTTGATCTAATAGCCATTACGGAGACGTGGTTGCGAAGTGACCAAGGTTGGGAACTAAGTATTCCAGGATACTTAACTTTTAGAAGAGATAGGCAAAATGAAAAAGGAGGAGGGGTAGCCCTGATAATAAAGGATGGGATAAAGACAATAGAGAGAAAGGATCTTAGCTCTGAAAATCAAGAAGTAGAATCAGTTTGGGTGGAGCTGAGAAACAGCAAGGGGCAGAAAACATTGGTGGGAGTTGTTTATAGGCCCCCAAACAGTAGTTGTAATATAGGGCAGACTACAAATCAGGAAATTAGAGGCTCATGTAACAAGGGTAATACAGTAATCATGGGGGACATTAATCTACATATAGACTGGGCAAACCAAATTTGCAGTACTCGTGTGGAGGACGAATTCATGGAATGTATGCAAAATAGTTTTCTAGATCAGTATGCTGAGGAATGTAGCATTGTGCACTGAGAAAGGGTCAATTAATAACCTTGTAGTAAAGGGGCCTTTAGGGAAGAGTGATCATAATCTCTCCCCCCTCAGTCTCTCTCTCTCTCTCTCTATCTCCCAGTCTCTCTCTCTCCCCCAGTCTCCCAGTCTCTCTCTCTCTCCTCCAGACTCTCCCTCCTCCAGTCTCTCTCTCCCAGTCTCTCTCTCTCCGTCTCTCTCTCTCCTCCAGTCTCTCCCTCCTCCAGTCTCTCTCTCTCTCTCTCCCCAACTCTCTCTCGCTCCCCGTCTCTCTATCTCTCTCTCTCTGTCTCCCAGTCTCTCTATCTCTCTCTCTCCCCAGTCTCTCTCTCCCTTCCCCTGTCTCTCTCTCCCCAGTCTCTCTCACTCTCTCCCCCAGTCTCTCTCTCTCTCTCCCCAGTCTCTCTCCTCTCTCTCCCCCAGTCTCTCTCTCTCTCTCCCCAGTCTCTCTCCTCTCTCTCCCCCCAGTCTCTCTCTCTCCCCGAGTCGCTCTCTCTCTCCCCTCTCAGTCTCTCTCTCTATCTCCCCAGTCTCTCTCTCTCTCTCCCCCAGTCTCTCTCTCTCCCTGAGTCGCTCTCTCTCTCCCCCCTCAGTCTCTCTCTCTATCTCCCCAGTCTCTCTCTCCCTCTCTCCCCCAGTCTCTCTCTCTCTCCCCCCAGTCTCTCTCTCTCTCTCCCCATCTCTCTCCCCCAGTCTCTCTCTCTCTCTCCCCCAGTCTCTCTCTCTCTCCCCAGTCTCTCTCCTCTCTCTCCCCCCAGTCTCTCTACTCCCTCTCTCTCTCTCCCGTCTCTCTCTCTCTCCCCCTCTCTCTCCTGTCTCTCTCTCTCTCCATCAGTCTCTCTCTCTCCCCCTGAGTCGCTCTCTCTCTCCCCCCTCAGTCTCTCTCTCCCCCCCAGTTGCTCTCTCTCTCCCCCAGTCTCTCTCTCTCTCCCAGTCTCTCTCTCTCCCCCAGTCTCTCTCTCCCCCCAGTCTCTCTCTCTCTCTCCCACTCTCTCCCTCTCCCCCCAGTCTCTCTCTCTCTCTCCCCCACTCTCTCCCTCTCCCTCCACTCTCTCCCTCTCCCCCCAAGTCTCTCTCTCTCTTGCTCTCTCCCCATCTCTCTCCCCTCAGTCTCTCTCTCTCTCTCCCCCCCACCCTCTCTCTCTCTCCCCTCAGTCTCTCTCTCTCTCCCCCCCACCACCCCGGTCTCTCCCTCTCCCCCCCCAGTCTCTCTCTCGCTCTCTCTCTCTCTCTCTCTCTCTCTATCTAAAGCAAACCATATAGATATGAGGGGCGAGTTGGCTAAGGTAGATTGGGAAACTACATTATAAGGTATGATGGTAGACAAGGAATGGCTAGCATTTAAAGAATTAATACATAATTTACAACAAATATACATTCCTTTAAGGCACAAAAACCCCACAGGAAAAGTGGTCCAACCGTGGCTAACAAGAGAAGTTAAAGATAGTATTAGATCAAAGGAAGAGGCTTATAATGTTGCCAAAAAGAGCAGTGACCCTGTTGATTGGGAGGATTTTAGAATTCAGCAAAGGAGGTCCAAGAAATTGATAAACAAAGGGAAAATAGGATATGAGAGATAATTAGCAAGAGACATAAAAACTGACTGCAAAAGCTTCTATAGGTATGTAAAAAGGAAAAGATTAGCGAAAGTAAATGTGGGTCCCTTACAGGCTGGCACAGGAATTACAATGGAGAATAAGGAAATGGCAGAGAAATTAAACAAATACTTTGGCTGCGGTTTTGTCAGTGGTGTCAGGATGGGTGCGGGATAGATGGTTTCCGGCTTCCAGTCCCGCCCCCAGCTGCCTCCGCTCCACAGATGTGATTTTCCCTGCAGGCTTGCCGGCCAATTAACAGAAAGCGGATCTGATGACGTCATTTGATGACGCGTCATTTGCTGGTTTCCTTAAAGGGACCACGCACAATTTTATTTTGGCAGTTGATTTCACGGTGTTTGACAGCATTGAGGTGCTATACACATTGACAATCACTGCACAAAGGTGAACTCTTGCACCCAGGCTCTCCAATGACTCCCTCCATATGCTGGAATAGATGGCAGCTGCAGAAAACAGCTGAAAACAGAGAATAGGAATAAACGGGTCATTTTTGGGTCGGCAGGCTGTAACTAGTGGGGTACCACAAAGATCAGTGCTTGGGCCTCAGCTATGCACAATCTATATCAATGGCTTGGATGAGGGGACCAAATGTAATATATCCAAGTTTGCTGATGATACAGAGCTAGGTGGGAATGTAAGTTGAGAGGAGGATGCAAAGAGGCTTCAAACGGGATATAGACAGGCTAAGTGAGTGGGCAAGAACATGGCAAATGGAATATAATATGGAGAAATGTGAAGTTATCCACTTTGGTAGGAAAAATAGAAAATGGTGAGAAATTGGGAAATGTTGGTGTTCACAGGGACCTGGGTGTCCTTGTACACGAATCACTGAAAGTTAACATGCAAATACAGCAAGCAATTAAGAAAGCAAATGGTATGTTGGCCTTTATTACAAGAGGATTTGAGAATAAGAGTAAAGATGCCTTACTGCAGTTATATAGGGCCTTGGTGAGACCACACCTGAAGTATTGTATACAGTTTTGGTCTCCTTACCTAAGGAAGGATATACTTGCCATAGCGGGAGTGCAACGAAGGTTCACCAGACTGATTGCTAGGATAGGGGGATTGTCCTATGAGGAGATATTGAGTAGACTGGGCCTATATTAAATAAAAAATGGATTGTAAAAGCTTCTAAAGGTATGTGAAAAGGAAAAGACTGGCAAAGGTAAATGTAGTTCCTTTACAGTCAGAGACGGGAGAATTTATAATGGGGAATGAGGAAATGGCAGAGAAATTAAATACTTTGTTTCTGTCTTAAAAAACCTCACAGAAATACGAGAAAACCAAGGGTGTGGCGAGAATGAGGAACTTAAAGAAATTATTATTAGTAAAAAAACAGTACTAGCAAAATTAATGGGACTAAAAGTCGATAAATCTCAAGGACCGGATGACCTACATCATAGGGTTTTGAAAGAGGTGGCCATTGGGATAGTGGACGCATTGATTGTCATCTTCCAAAATTCTATAGATTCTGGAACGGTTCCTGCAGATTGCAGGATAACAAATGTAACCCCGCTAATTAAGAAAGGAGGGCGAGAGAAAACGGGGAACTACAGGCCTGTTAGCCTCACATCACTAGTTGGGAAAATGCTGGAATCTATATATATAAAGCGGCTCTTCTGTCTGTCCCGATGTCTGTCCGTTCTCTATACGTTTGAAAGTTACAGAGCGTACCGACGCGCGCGTCGCCTCAAAAGAAAGCTTGCGATTCCGGACCAGTCATAGGCGTATTTACGTTTCGGCCGGACAAAAATCCCGCCCGCGGTATCCCAAAAACGTTCAGCGTTCCGCTCATTAGCATCTCATTAGCGACCGTGTGACATCGAGGTCCACCAATCGGACGGCGGGTTCCTTCCTACAGTTGAGTGTCGAGTGACTCGACGATTGACCAATCCTACTTCGGTGACCTGACCGGTCGACCAATCGGTGCGTGTGTGGGCGGGCCTTATCCTTCTGAACCGAGGTGAGTGGCCGTCATCTTGATTTTTCACAATTTTTTCCCCCACACTTTCTGTGTGTTAGGGAACTAAGGTAAATATTTTAATGATGTGTTAGGGAATTAAATAACAATTTAATAGGGGGGGGGAGAGCCTCGGGAAATCGCGGGGGGGGGGAGAGCCTCGGGAAATCACGGGGGGGAAAGCCTTGGGAAATCGCGGGGGGGGAGAGCCTCGGGAAATCGCGGGGGGGGAGAGCCTCGGGAAATCGCGGGGGGGAGAGAGCCTCGGGAAATCGCGGGGGGGGAGAGCCTCGGGAAATCACGGGGGGGAGAGCCTCGGGAAATCGCGGGGGGGAGAGCCTTGGGAAATCGCGGTGGGGGTGAGCCTCGGGAAATCGCGGGGGGCTCGCGTTGACCACGCATGCGCCGCCCGCACTGACCGCGCATGCGCCGCCCACACTGACCGCGCATGCGCCGCCCGCGAGAGCCCGCTCCCGGCGCCGGCCGCTGCTCAGCATTCCTGCTATCAGAACAGCACCGGACCTCAAACACTAGGCAGGGGGAGGGGCCGGAGAGAGGGACAGAGGGGAGCGGGGGGGGAGGGAGACAGGGGAGGGGAGGGGAGGTAGAGGAGGGGAGGGAGGTAGGGGAGGGGAGGGAGGGATAGGACAGGGAGAGGACATGACAGGGAGAGGGGGGACACACAGGGGCAGGGAGACCAAGCGCCCCAAAATTGCCCTCGCAACGCGGGGCTCCCCAGCTAGTCTATTATAAAGGATGCAATAACTGGGCAGTTAGAAACTAATAGTAAGATTGGGCAGAGTCAACATGGATTTATGAAAGGGAAATCCTGTTTAACAAACCTATTGAAGTTCTTTGAGGATGTAACTAGTGGAGTAGACAAAGGGGAACCGGTAGATGTGGTGAATTTGGATTTTCAGAAGGCCTTCGATAAGGTCCCACACAAGAGATTGGTGAACAAAATTAGGGCATATGGAATTAGGGGCAATATACTAGCATGGATTGAGAATTGGTTAACAGACAGAAAACAAAGAGTAGGGATAAACGGGTCTTTTTCAGGATGGCAGGCTGTGACTAGTGGGGTACCACAAGGATTGGTTCTTGGGCCCCAGCTATTCACAATCTATATCAATGATTCGGATGAGGGTACTAAATGTAAGATTTCCAAAATTGCCGATGATACAAAGCTAGGTGGCAGTGTCAGTTGTGAAGAGGATGTGAAGAGGCTTCAAGGGGATCGCGATAGGTGCAGTGAGTGGGCGAGAACATGGCATATGGAATATAATGTGGATAAGTGTGAAGTTATCCACTTTGGCAGAAAAAACAGAAAGGCAGAGTATTTCCTAAATGGTGAAAGGTTGGAGAATGCAGATGTTCAAAAATGTTTTCTCTTTTTTGAGTTTCCTTGTACATGAGTCACTGAAAGTGAATGTGCAGGTGCAGCAAGCCATTAGGAAGGCAAATGGTATGCTGGCCTTCATTAGAAGAGGATTTGAGTACAGGAGTAAAGAAGCCTTACTCCAATTATATAGGGCCTTGGTGAGACCACACCTAGAGTACTGTGTAAATTTGGTCTCCTTATCTAAGGAAGATATACTTGCCACAGAGGGAGTGCCACGAAGGTTCACGAGATTGATTCCTGGGATGGCGGGACTGTTGTATGAGAAGAGATTAAGTAAACTAGGCCTGTATTCTCTTGAATTCAGAAGAATTAGAGGGAATCTCATTGAAGCATACAAAATGTTTACAGGGCTTGATAGGGTGGATGCTGGGAGAATGTTTCCCTTGGCTGGGGAGTCTAGAACTAGGGGCCACAGCCTCAAGATAAAGGGTAGGCCAGTCATGACTGAGATGAGAAGAAATGTCTTCACACAGAGGGCGGTGAATCTTTGTAATTCTCTACCCCAGAGGGCTGTGGAGGCTCAGTCATTAGGTATATTCAAAACAGAAGTCGATAGATTTCTGACTAGTAAGGGCATCAAGGGATATGGCGATAGGGCTGGTGAATGGAGTTGAGGCAGAAGATCAGCCATGATCTCATTGAATGGCGGAGTAGGCTCGAAGGGCCGACTGGCCTACTCCTGCTCCTAATTCTTATGTTCTTATGTTCTTATTATATTCTCTGGAGTTTAGAAGAATGAGAGGTGATCTCATTGAAACATACAAAAATCTTACATGACTTGACAGGTTAGATGCAGGGAGGATGTTTCCCCTGGCTGGGAAGTTGAGAACCAGAGGACACAGTCTCAGAATAAGGGGTTGGCCATTTAGGACTGAGATGAGGAGAAATTTCTTCACTCAGAGGGTGGTGAATCTTTGGAATTCTCTACCCCAGAGGGCTGTGGAGGCTCAGTCGTTGAGTATATTCAAGACAGAGATCAATAGATTTTTGGATATTAAGGGAATCAAGGGATATGGGGATAGTGCAGGAAAGTGGAGTTGAGGTTGAAGATCAGCCATGATCTTATTGAATGGCAGAGCAGGATCGGGGGGCCAAATGGCCTACTCCTGCTCCTATTTCTTATGTTCTTATGATACTGCAAATCAATTGTCTCCATCCAGGCTTTCTCCTTTCTAGAATATAATGATATTTATTACTGTCCCATTGTGCATACTACAGATTATAATACCATCATTGTAAGTGGATTGCAATTTTCAGAGGTCACTTCCAACACTTACGATTGCTTTGTGATCAATGAGAACCAATGCACATAGTGATCAGTCTCTCACTACAATCTCTCTTTCTTTTTAACAATGCTCAAAAAAGTCCCTCTCTTGTTCCTCTTACATTCCAAACATACGACCGTACATCGTTTCCTTCTATTTACTCTTGATTGTGTTGAAATTAAAACTCATTGCACCGTCTCATTTTCCCTAGGATTTCAAAACTGTAGAACTTCTTACCTCTGTCTTGCTTCTACAATCTACTGACTTATAATACTCCAGTTTTGCATCACTAAATCAACACTGAAAATACTTTCCTCTCTAAATTTTTCGTACATATGGTGGCCTTTACTATTCATCGTGATCCATTATCTAGATTTCATAGGAAGAAGTGGTAAATTTGTCACAAATTTATAGAGTGAAATATTTCAAATGGGCCTTAAGTGCACTTATGTTTAATTATCATAAAAGTAATGCAAAATTGTTGTTTCAGTCTTTCCCTCGTCTTAATTATTGGTTTAGCTGATGATTTTCTACTTAGTCAACGATGCCAAATGTTAATTCACAGTTCAAAATGCAATTTGGTAGTAATACCCAAAGCACACATAATCACAAATTTTCTGTTGAGCCGTAAGAGTGCAAAAACCGGATAATTCCACCCTAGGTATTTTCAAATGTTGGACTATAGAAGTTGGATTTTTGTTTGAATTACCACCTGTTATTGGAGTGGTTTTGGTGCATAAAGCAGAGTAAATTGGGTCCTTAAAGGCTACCACCTGAAACTGGCCGCGCAAAAAGCACCAAAATAATCCTCCAAGAAATATCTCCAATACCTCATCCCTCATCCTCTGACCTCATTGTGAGTTGGGAATCACCCTTTGTCAATTCCTTATCTACACCATCTGTATTACCCGAGTTAGTACTGGGTCTGATCAATGCATGTGATGGAGCTCATGACACAAGGGCCCAATTAACAAATATATGGACATGTGAAAAAGGGCAGGTATGGACCAACTGTTCCATCAAGTCTATCCTATACTGGCATGGTGCATTATCTATCTGCATGTTCCATCAGCCCTCTGAGCCTCAGCCATGCAATCTCTTGGGAAAGGCCAAAAAAACAGATTAAACACCCTAGGCCAATTTAGGAAAAGTTTCTGCAGGCAGTGCCAGATGTTGAAGGTTCTGGCATTGACTCCTCTCTCTCTGCAGCATCTGTCTTGCTTCTGGCTTCTATGGAGATAAGAAGAATGAGAAATGTAATGAGTTTCCTGCTGTCCCATTTTTTCCATCCTGTTAGGCTCATGTAAGGGTCTTTGCTCAGAGTAAGAGCCTCAAAAAAGAGAAACCATTTTTGATGTTTGACCATTAGCACTTGGTCAGCCCAACTCATCTATGGGTGCAGGCCCTCCCACATCTCCATCCCCTGCAGCATTAATTGAATGAGTTTCCAGGATTTTATTGGCTTCCTCCTCCTAATATTCCTCCTGCCATAGTCTGTCTTTCTTGGGAACTATGTGTCATATTTCCCTGCATGATAAAAGAATCCTTCTGATTGTTCGTCACAAACTGTTTCATTTGACAACTATGTGAGAATTCTCATCGCTTCTCTTATGGAATTCATTCAGAGAGCGCGAGGCTACAACAACCATACATGCATTACAAGATTTAATTGAAGCCTTTCGTGTGCATGTGCCATTACAGTTCATTCACATGGTGATGCCCTTAGGTTTGCAAATTCACTGAGAAGTAAATATAAGTCGACTGTCTGAAATGTACAACATATATATTAATGGCAGCTTGCCGCCATGACACTTACCTCCACTGAGTTAATTAACCTTTATCCTGCATTGCAGAGGGCTTCTAGGTGTTAGAAAGTGTCCTCCACCATTTCCTTTCACATGATGCTGGCTGCTCTGTAGGCAGGTTTCTTTCTGCCCTCTCCCAATGTTGCATCTGCCCTGTGCCCAATCTCAAATATCAGCCTTTGAGAAATTTGCTGCTTGTTCCAGTTGGAGCCAAGTCTTCACCATCCTGCATAATGGTTCTGCTGTAAAAGCAGTCCAGCTTTAAATGGTGCAGCTGCATATCTAAAAGTACTTCCTCTGACCTCTCTCCCACATAGGTCCTGGGCTTCCCAGGGACAATGCACCAGTTGCTGGTGGGAGTGGTGCATTTGTGCCGCCCAGCAATAGTCTGATGAGCTGACCCTGGGATTTCTGACTGGGTCAGCATTGGGACCATTTAGGAGGGGGAGGTCCTGCCCTGCAGCACTTCTGGTGGCAGATAGTGTGACTCAGAATTTCAGGGCCAAAGTATTTACCTAAGGGGTAGGAAATATGCTGAAAGAAACAAAAATTGCTGCTGACAAAATCTGTCAAAGTATGTGGGAAAATGTCTGCCGTAAAATAAACCCCTTACATCTATTTCTACTGACACTAATCTGAAAAACTCAGCGGTGATTTCCCTTCTGTCAAAGCAACAGGAGATATGTCAAAGTACTCAAAAGGATATGAATATCTATCAGTCTTTGAGTATGATATTCATCCAGAATTACCTGAATTATTATGCATCTTAATTTTGTTTGAAGTTGGCACAGATATCAACTGTAACTTTTGCAATGATTTGAGAATTTTAAGAAGACAGTTGGTTGGATTTTGTCAGAGTGGGTGGGCTGGGGCGTGTCAGGTGGAAATCGTGTCAGGAGACCCGACTCCTAAGTGAAGTGTTGAAAAAGTGCGATTTTCCCCTAATTGGCCAATTGATTTCCTGCATGTGGGAACCCCTGGCCCATTCAGTAATTTCATACAGAAAGTCACCTCCGATGACGTCATCAATGCTGCTGGATTTAAGGCCTGAATGCAGCCTTGCTTCCTCTGGAGACTGCAAACGCTTTGCAAATTGTATGAAGGAGTTGATTTCCCGACAATGTCCACGATCAAGCAAAAGCGTGTACCTCGGTTTGATGAGCCCTCCCTCCAAGCTCTGGTGCACGGAGCCAGATGTAATAAGGAGGTGCTGTTCCCTTTATCGGGGAGAAAAAAGCCACCCCAGCAGACAAAAGCTGTGTGGCTGCAAGTGGCTGAGGAGGTGAACTCTATTTCAATGAACTGCAGAACCTGGCTGCAATGCAGGAAGAGGTATCATGACCTTCTGCGCACAGGAAAAGTGAGTATGGCTTTCCCATCACCCTCAATCTGATCCCCATTGCCTCTCCTCACTGACACTCTGCTTTGCCAACCTCTTCCTCCACATCCCACTTGACACTTACATCCCTGCACCCTTACCCATTCCCTCTCTCTCTATGGTCACATTCGCTTAACTATTCGACCATGCAGCCCTCACATGCCTTATCACTGTGATGCAATGACAACAACAACTTACAACACAGAGGGTGGGTCCTTTGTATCCTTCTAAGCATCTATGCGATGGATTCTTTACACTCCTTCATTCTCACTCAAACACCACTTGTCCCTCATTTCAGGAAAAGAGAGCCTACAATAGGAGGGAAAGAGCCATGATAGGAGGACTGCCACCCTCAGTAGCCCAGCTCACCCCCTGGGAAGAGGCGGCCTTGGAAATCGCTGGGATCGAGGACGATACCGAAGTGGGGGACGGACAGATGGGCGCATCACAGCAATCTGGTGACAGAATGGTTTGGCATCTCTCTCATTGACATTGCATGAGTCACTGATAATGATTCTGATGCTCTAACAGATTGACTTATGATCATCTGCACTATTCAATGTGCATGTAACCTTGACCTCACATCTCTAACTCTTTCCTTTACTCCCCACAGGACCATCGAAAGCCCCCATCCCCACTGTGCAGGAGGAAGAGGCTGAGCTTTCAGACTCCTCAGAGGAAGCTGCAACCTCTGAGGGCGCAATGCCAGCAGATGTCAGCGCACCCAGCACCAGCACAGACACTCACACCTCGGTGGGACCGTCATGGAGTATACAAACCAGGCCTTCGTGGAAGTCCTCTGGAGTAGGACTTCCAATGCAGAAACGGGTCCTCATGGCCTCACTGAAGTGCAGCAAGGTGCTGTCAAGCCACTTGCTAGCTCTGAAGTGGGGCTGACCCATGAGAGGGATGTTGGTGGCAGAGAACAAGGAAGTGAGGGCTCCTCTCCAGGCGCTCACACGACCAAGCCACTGCAGAGCCCTCGGTCAGAGCCCCACCAGAGTCCTCACCCAACTGAGATCAGTGTTTCAACCACTGCACAGACGCAGGAGCAGCAGGCTTTTGCCGAGCCCGCACAGGTTCGCCACCCCAGAGGACAGATGCCAAAGGTGTTGAGGCAGGAGCAGCAAGAAAGTGAGCAAGGGGCCTCCACATCTGCTGATGCCACAAGGGAAGCACTATGTAGGAGCACACGTAAGAGGAAGATAAAGCACAAGTATTCACAAGGGTAGTCACTTGGGTGTTTTTTTGTGTTTAATGATTAAATGCCATCCCTTTCTCAATGTATTAAACTCTGGTGATGGCAAACTGTTGACGTTATGGCCTCTGTGATTTCGGTTTTGGAAGTTCCACATTGCGGTCTCAGCGAGACTTGCTTGGTCAGGTTGGTGGTCAGAGTGAGAGGAAGCCAGAGAGTCATGTCCATTGTCTATCTTGTGCTAAGAAGGAGCCAAGCACATGTGCTAGTATGGGCAAACTAAGCAAATCTAGCCAAGATGAGTGCATCCCTTGCATTCCGGCCAGCAATGTGCTCGCGTGCTGCTGCCGCTGGCAGCACACAGCAGACCACGACCATTCTGGAGACCCTGGCTGCTGAGTACTGCAGGGCTCCACCTGATTGGTCAAGGCATCTGAATCGCATCTTCAGCAAGCCAATGGTTTGTTCGATTATGGATCTGGTGGAAATATGGCTGGAGTTGTAGCGCTCCTCAGCTTCGTTGGATGGCCTCCTCAACGGCATCATTAGCCACGTCTTTTGGGGATAGCCCTTGTCTCCAAGTAGCCATCCAAAAAGTTGGGCTGGCGGACTGAAGAGCGGAGGCACACTAGACTGGCACTGGATGAAGGAGTCATGGCAACTGCCAGGGTACTTGGCGCAAACATGCAAAATGTCCTTCTTGTGGTCTCACACCAGCTGTACGTTGAGGGAGTGGAAGCCCTTGTGGTTGACAAAAATACCTGGATTGTGATGGGGTGCCTTAAGGGCCACATGTGTGCAGTCAACGACGCCCTGCACCATTGGCAAGCATACCATATTTGCGAATCCAACCGCATATGCGGTTATACTTGCTTGATCAGATGAAAAGTTGATGTAATTGTGCGCCTTTGTGAAGAGGGCATCGGTAAACTGCGCAATGCAACTGTGGGCGGCTGACTGGGAGATGCTGCTGATGAAGCTGATGATCCCTGGAAGGAGCCTGAAGCAAAAGGTTGAGGGCGGTAGTGACTTTGACGGCCACTGGTAAGGGTTGTCCACCGGATACTCTGGGCTCCAGGTGGTGGTGCAGCATTGTGCAGATGTCAACGACAACCTCTCGCGAAAGTCTCAGCCTCCTTTGGCACTGCTGCTCACCATGTTGAGGAAGCTCATCCTCTGTCTGTAAACCCTGTGTTGGGGGTATCTCCTGAGGCGACGTGCTGCCATGCGCTGGTGCCTTCTGCCCTGTGCAGCATCAGACGGGTGAGCAGGAGGTTGGCGCTCCTGCTGCTGTTGCTGCTGAGCTGCCTGGTTCTGCTGCTGCCGTGGCTGCTCCTCATCTGAATCTGAGGTCCATGATGAAAGGAAATCAATGTTTCCTGCGACCTCCGACGAGGACTCTCCACTGTTGTCCCTGTCTCCACCACCTAGTGATGCTCACTTGTGGTAGGAACCGCAGGTTCTTGGCCATTGTCGATGCTCTGGTAAGAAGCTGTGAGGCAAAAGTGCTTGATTGACTAGGCTAAGCAAATCTGGCCAAGATGAGTGCGTGCCTTGCATCCCGACCAACAATGTGCTCGCATGCTGCTGGCATTGGTTGATGCACCTCTGCAAGCTGTTCATTGTCACTCTCCTCCTCCTCCTCATCTGAGGAGGCTATGTGATGAGCCATTTGTTCCTCAGGCATCTGCAAGCCATGATGCTGTGCCATGTTGTGAAGTGCACAGCAAACCACAACGATTCTGGAGACCCTGGCTGCTGAATACTACAGGGCTCCACCTGATCTATCCAGGCATCTGAAGTGCATCTTCAGCAAGCCGATGGTTTGGTCGATTATGGATCTGGTGGAAATGTAGCTGGAGTTGTAGCGCTCCTCAGCTTTGTTGGATGGGCTCCTCAACGGCATCATTAGCCATGTCTTCAGGGGATAGCCCTTGTCTCCAAGCAGCCATCCATTAAGTTGGTCTGGCGGACTGAAGAGCGGAGGCACACTAAACTGGCGCATGATGAAGCAGTCATGGCAACTGCCAGGGTACTTGGCACAAACATGCAAAATGTCCTTCTTGTGGTCACACACCAGCTGTACGTTGAGGAAGTGGAAGCCCTTGCGGTTGACAAAAATACCTGGATTGTGATGGGGTGCCTTAAGGGCCACATGTGTGCAGTCAACGACGCCCTGCACCCTTGGAAAGCCTGCCAGATTGTCAAACCCAACTGAACGCGCAGTTAAACTGGCATGATCCTTGGAGAAATGGATGTGATTGTGCACGATGGCAAAGAGGGCATCGGTTACCTGCGTGATGCAAGTGTGTGCGCCCGCCTAGGAGACGCCGCTGACATCTGCTGCTGATCCCTGGAATAAGCCTGAAGCAAAAATGTTGAGTGCGGTGGTGACTTTGACGGCCACTGATAAGCGGTGTCCACCTGCTCCTCTGGGCTCCAGGTCTTGCTGCAGCATTGCGCAGATGTCATCCACTACCTCTTGCGAAAGTCTGAGCCTCCTTTGGCACTGCTGCTCAGTCATGTTGAGGTAGCTGATCCTCTGTCTGTAGACCCTGTTTGGGGGGTATCTCCTGCACCGATGGGCTTCCATGCACTGGCGCTTTCTGGCCTGTGCAGCTTCAGGTGGGTGAACAGCAGCTTGGAGCTCCTGTTGTTGCTCCTGCTGTTGGTGCTGCTGTTGTTCACGGTTCTGCTGCTGCCGCGGCTGGTCTTCGTCCGAATCTGATGTCCAGGAGGAAAGGAAATAAACGGTTCCCATTCTTCTGGTATATGCCTCAGTTGAGGAAGCGCTCATTCAAGGTGGGGAGAGGGGTTTCCCAGGAGGTCACACTGGAGACGGATGTCAGGCTCCAAACTTCCACAACAATGAGTAGGCCTGCTAAAAGTTCCCCCTGACCTGAGGCAACAAAGTTCTGCCACCTGCAAATGATGATTGGTGAAAACTCCTTTTTAATGGTGGAGCTGCAGCTGTTAGTAAGCAATCCACTTGTGCTGCTGCCAGTTTTCACTGGCGTGTTTCAGAGGAGACGTGCAGAAGGTGGGAAAACTGTTAAAGTCAGAAAGGCCTCTCAAAATGGGATTATAGAGGCACTTAACTGGTTTTTAAGAACCTTAAGGGCCTATCCCGCCTCTTGGAGGTGGGATGGAGACAGGGTCAGAAAACTCGCATGTGGGAAAATTGTTTGGAGGTGGGATGGAGGTGGGATCGGGCCCGCCCGCCAGTTTTTGCGATTTTAACACCTCGCATGCCTCCAATCCCGCTTCCTCGGGCCTGGCAAAATCGAGCTCATAGAATTATACAGCACAGAAAGAGGCCCTTCGGCCCATCGTGTCTGCACCGGCCATCAAGCCCTGTCTATTCGAATCCCATTTTCCAGCACTTGGTCCATAGCCTTGTATGCTATGGCATTTCAAGTGCTCATCTAGGTGCTTCTTGAATAATGTGAGGGTTCCTGCCTCTACCACCCTTTCAGGCAGTGAGTTCCAGAATCCAACCACCCTCTGGGAGAAAAAGTTTTTCCTCCAATCCCCTCTAAACCTCCTACCCCTTACCTTGAAACTATGACCCCTGGTTATTGACCCCTCTACTAGGGGGAAAAGTTCCTTTCTATCTACCCTATCTATGCCCCTCATAATTTTGTACACCTCAATCAGGTCCCCCCTCAGCCTTCTCTGCTCTAAGGAAAACAACCCCATCCTGTCCAGTCTCTCTTCATAGCTGAAGCGCTCCAGCCCAGGTAACATCCTGGTGAATCTCCCCTGCATCCTCTCCAATGCAATCACATCCTTCCTATAGTGTGGCGACCAGAACTGCAGACAATATTCCAGGTTGCAGGTTCCTCTGAGGAGTCTTCCGCCTCAGGCTCTTCCTCCTGGACAGTGAGGAGGGGGGCTATTGATGGTCCTGTGGGGGAGTAAAGGAATGAGTTAGAGATGTTACGGTAGTGTGACGTGCACATGCAATAGCGCAGATGATCAATTGCCATTCTATAAATGTACATTAGCAGCCATTTTAGTGACTTCTGCAATGTAAAAAAGAGATGCAAAACTATTCTGTCACCAGCTTGCTCTGCTGAGCTTGTCTGTCCATCCCCCACTTCCACCTCCACCTCAACGGCGGCAGGCAGCGAGAGGCGGGACCTGTGGGAGACTCGGCGGCGAGGTATAAAAGCGGCAGCGAGGCCAGGAGAGGCCTCAGAGCAGCGGCGGCAGGCAGCGAGAGGCGGGACCTGTGGGAGACTCGGCGGCGAGGTATAAAAGCGGCAGCGAGGCCAGGAGAGGCCTCAGAGCAGCGGAGGCAGGCAGCGAGAGGCGGGACCTGTGGGAGACTCGGCGGCGAGGTATAAAAGCGGCAGCGAGGCCAGGAGAGGCCTCAGAGCAGCGGCGGCAGGCAGCGAGAGGCGGGACCTGTGGGAGACTCGGCGGCGAGGTATAAAAGCGGCAGCGAGGCCAGGAGAGGCCTCAGAGCAGCGGCGGCAGGCAGCGAGAGGCGGGACCTGTGGGAGACTCGGCGGCGAGGTATAAAAGCGGCAGCGAGGCCAGGAGAGGCCTCAGAGCAGCGGCGGCAGGCAGCGAGAGGCGGGACCTGTGGGAGACTCGGCGGCGAGGTATAAAAGCGGCAGCGAGGCCAGGAGAGGCCTCAGAGCAGCGGCGGCAGGCAGCGAGAGGCGGGACCTGTGGGAGACTCGGCGGCGAGGTATAAAAGCGGCAGCGAGGCCAGGAGAGGCCTCAGAGCAGCGGCGGCAGGCAGCGAGAGGCGGGACCTGTGGGAGACTCGGCGGCGAGGTATAAAAGCGGCAGCGAGGCCAGGAGAGGCCTCAGAGCAGCGGCGGCAGGCAGCGAGAGGCGGGACCTGCGGGAGACTCGGCGGCGGCGAGGCCAGGAGAGGCATACCAAACTCCAGTCTGCGAGCTCGGTAGTTGCAGGGAGGTAAAAAGTAATCGGGGTGTGATGTCACCAGGGAGCAGGTAAGTGATTGGTTGGTGAGTATTTCTCTCTTTTCATTACAAGCTTGAATTCTGTGGTGTTAAATTTCTAGGGGCTCTGTTGTGGTGAGGACAGTTGGTAAATAAAGCGCCCTAGAGTATACCTGTAACTGGGGTATTGAATAAATTTTTAGATTAATTAAAGGAGTAAGTCATGGCAGGAGAGCTCAGACCCGTGTTCTGCTCCTCCTGCTCTATGTGGGAAATCAGGGACGCTGCCAGTGTCCCTGGCGACCATGTGTGCGGGAAATGCATCCAGCTGCAGCTACTTGTAGACCGCATTGTGGCGCTCGAGCTGCGGGTGGATGAATTTTGGAGCATACGCGATGCTGAGAGGCTCGTGGATAGCACGTTTAGCGAGTTGTTCACGCCTCAGGGTAGGGCAGCACAGGGGGTGACCATCAGGCGGAGCAACAAAGGCAGGCAGGTAGTGCAGGGAACCCCTGCGGACATCCCCCTTTCAAACAAGTATACCGCTTTGGATACTGTTGAGGGGGATGACTCACCAGGGGAAGGCAGCAGCAGCCAACTTCCTGGCACTGGCGGTGCTCCTGCTGCCCAGGAAGGGGGGAAAAAGAGTGGGAGAGCAATAGTGGTAGGGGATTCTATAGTAAGGGGAACAGATAGGCGTTTCTGTGGCCGTAGACGTGAATCCAGGATGGTTTGTTGCCTCCCTGGTGCCAGGGTCAAGGATGTCACTGAGCGGCTGCAGGGCATTCTGGAGGGGGAGGGTGAACAGCCAGTGGTCGTGGTCCACATTGGTACCAACGACATAGGTAAAAAGAGGGATGAGGTCCTGCAGCAAGAATTTAGGGAGCTAGGTGAAGGATTAAAGAGCAGGACCTCAAGGGTTGTAATCTCTGGATTACTCCCGGTGCCACGTGCTAGTAAGTATAGAAATAGGAAGATAGAACAGATGAATGCGTGGCTAAAGGGATGGTGCAGGGGGGAGGGCTTTAGTTTCCTGGATCACTGGGTCTGCTTCTGGGAAAGGTGGGACTTGTACAAGTCGGACGGTTTACACCTGAACCAGAGGGGAACCAATATCCTTGCGGGGAGGTTTGCTAGCACTGCTGGGGGGGGTTTAAACTAACTTGGCAGGGGGATGGGGTACAGAGTGGAGCTATAGTAGGGGGTGATTTACAGCCAAATACAGAGGGAAAAACAAGTCAGCTGGGAAGGCAAAGCAAATATGTGAAGGCAAAAGAGAATATGGCAGGGCTGGAAGGCATTTATTTTAATGCAAGGAGTCTTGCAAATAAGGTGGATGAACTGAAGTTGTTGTTGAACACATGGGAGTACGATATTGTTGCTATCACGGAGACATGGTTGAGGGAGGGTCAGGACTGGCAGCTCAATATTCCGGGGTATAGAATCTTCAGGCGAGACAGAGGGGGGTGTAAAAGGGGAGGGGGTGTTGCAATATTAATTAAGGAGTCAATTACTGCTGTAAGGAGGGATGATATATTAGCGGGTTCCTCTAATGAAGCCATATGGGTAGAACTTAAAAACAAAAAGGGGGCAAGCACTTTGCTGGGAGTGTACTATAGGCCCCCAAACAGTCAGGGGGAGATAGAGGAACAGATATGTAGGCAAATCTCAGAAAAGTGCGAAAATAATAGGGTAATAATAGTGGGGGATTTCAACTTCCCCAATATAAATTGGGACAGTCAGAGTGTGAAAGGCTTAGAGGGTGCAGAATTCTTAAAGTGCATCCAGGAGAGCTTTTTGAGCCAACATGTAGAAAGTCCTACAAGAGAGGGGGCGGTACTGGACCTAATTCTGGGGAATGTAGCCGGGCAAGTGGTGGAAGTGTCAGTAGGAGAGCATTTTGGCGACAGTGACCGCAATTCGGTGAGATTTAAGTTGGTCATGGAAAAAGACAAAGACGGCCCGGAAATAAGGGTTCTAAATTGGGGGAAGGCCGATTTTAATATGATAAGGCAGGATCTGGCCAAATTGGACTGGGAGCAGCTACTTATAGGAAAATCCGCATCAAAACAGTGGGAGACTTTCAGAAGGGAAATAGAGAGAGTACAACGCCAACATGTTCCTGTAAAGGTCAAGGGTGGGACCAACAAGCAAAGGGAACCTTGGATGACAAGGGATATACAAAAATGCATTAGAAATAAAAGGGGGGCTTTTGGCAGTTACAAAAGACTAAAGACGGAAGAAGCCCTAGAGGAGTATAAAAAATGCAGGGGCATACTTAGAGTCATAGAGTCATAGAGTAATACAGCACGGATAGAGGCCCTTTGGCCCATCGTGTCCATGCCGGCCATCAAGCCCTGTCTAATCTAATCCCATATTCCAGCATTTGGCCCGTAGCCTTGTATGCTATGGCATTTCAAATGCTCATCCAAATGCTTCTTAAATGTTGTGAGGGTTTCTGCCTCCACAACCCTTTCAGGCAGTGAGTTCCAGACTCCAACCACCCTCTGGGTGAAAAAGTTCTTTCTCAAATCCCCTCTCAACCTCCCGCCCTTTACCTTGAATCTATGCCCCCTAGTTATTGACCCCTCTACTAAGGGGAAAAGCTCCTCAGCATCCATCCTATCTATGCCCCTCACAATTTTGTACACCTCAATCATGTCCCCCCTCAGCCTCCTCTGCTCCAAGGAAAACAAACCCAATCTGCCCAGTCTCTCTTCATAGCTGAAGCGCTCCAGCCCTGGTAACATCCTGGTGAACCTCCTCTGCACCCTCTCTAACGCGATCACATCTTTCCTGTAGTGTGGCGACCAGAACTGCACACAGTATTCCAGCTGTGGCCTAACCAGTGTTTTATACAGCTCCATCATAACCTCCTTGCTCTTATATTCTATGCCTCGGCTAATGAAGGCAAGTATCCCATATGCCTTTTTTACCACCTTATCCACCTGTTCCGCCACCTTCAGGGATCTGTGTACCTGCACACCCAGATCCCTCTGACCCTCCGTCTTGCCTAGGGTCTTTCCCTTCATTGTGTATTCCCTTGCCTTGTTAGACCCCCCAAAGTGCATCACCTCGCACTTTTCCGGGTTAAATTCCATTTGCCACTGTTCCGCCCATCTGACCAACCCATCTATATCGTTCTGCAGACTGAGGCTACCCTCCTCGCTATTTACCACCCTACCAATTTTAGTATCATCCGCGAATTTACTGATCATACCCTTTACATTCATATCCAAGTCATTAATGTAGACCACAAACAGCAAGGGACCCAGCACCGATCCCTGTGGTACCCCACTGGCCACAGGTTTCCAGTCACAAAAACAACCTTCGACCATCACCCTCTGCCTTCTGCCACTAAGCCAGTTTTGTATCCAATGTGCCAAGGCACCCTGGATTCCATGGGCTCTTACCTTCTTGACCAGTCTCCTGTGCGGGACTTTATCGAAGGCCTTACTGAAATCCATGTATACCACATCCACTGCGTTACCCTCATCCACACACCTAGTCACCCCCTCAAAAAATTCAATCAAATTAGTCAGACATGATCTTCCCTTGACAAAGCCATGTTGACTATCCCTGATTAATCCTTGCCTCTCCAAGTGGAGACAAATTTTGTCCCTCAGGATTTTTTCCAGTAATTTTCCTACCACTGATGTTAGGCTCACTGGCCTGTAGTTCCCCGGTTTTTCCCTACTACCCTTCTTGAATAATGGTACTACATTAGCGGTTCTCCAGTCCTCTGGCACATCCCCTGTGGCCAGAGAGGTCCTGAATATATGTGTTAGAGCCCCCGCAATCTCCTCCTTTGCCTCACACAGCAGCCTGGGGTACATTTCATCCGGGCCTGGGGATTTATCCATTTTTAGGCCAGCTAAAACCGCCAATACCTCCTCCCTCTCGATGTTAATATGTTCGAGCATATCACAGTCCCCCCGCCCTATTTCTATGTCTACATCGTCCTTCTCCATAGTGAAAACAGATGCAAAAAATTCATTTAGAACCCCTCCTACATCTTCCGGCTCCACACACAGATTGCCACTTTTGTCCCTAATGGGCCCTATTTTTTCCCTAGTTATCCTTTTACCCTTAATATACTTATAAAACATCTTCGGATTTTCCTTTATTTTGCTCGCCAGTGTTATTTCATGGCCCCTCCTTGATCTCCTAATTTCTTTTTTAAGTATCCCCCTGCACTTTTTGTACTCCTCTAGGGCTTCCTCCGTCGTTAGCCTTTTGTATCTACCAAAAGCCCTCCTTTTTTTCTTAATCCATTCCCGTATATCCCCTGACATCCACGGTTCCCTGTGGTTTTTGGAACCACTCTTGACATTTATGGGAACATGTTGCCCTTGTATGATCTCAATCTCCCTTCTGAAAGCCTCCCATTGCTCCGATGCGGATTTTCCTACAAGTAGCTGATCCCAGTCCATTTTGGCCAGATCCTGCCTTATCCTATTAAAATCGGCCTTCCCCCAATTTAGAACCTTTATTTCCGGCCCATCCCTGTCCTTTTCCATGACCACCTTAAATCTTACCATATTATGGTCACTATCACCAAAGTGCTCACCTACTAGCACTTTTTCCACTTGGCCGGCCACATTCCCTAGAATTAGGTCCAGTACCGCCCCCTCTCTTGTAGGACTTTCTACATGCTGGCTCAAAAAGCTCTCCTGGATGCACTTTAAGAATTCTACACCCTCTGAGCCTTTCACACTTTGACTATCCCAGTTAATATTGGGGAAGTTGAAATCCCCCATTATTATTACCCTATTATTTGCACATTTCTCTGAGATTTGCCTACATATCTGTTCCTCTATTTCCCCCTGACTGTTTGGAGGCCTATAGTACACTCCCAGCAAAGTGCTTGCCCCCTTTTTGTTTTTAAGCTCCACCCATATGGCCTCATTAGAGGACCCTGCTAATATATCATCCCTCCTTACTGCAGTAATTGACTCCTTAATTAATATTGCGACACCCCCTCCTCTTATACCTCCCCCTCTGTCTCGCCTGAAGATTCTGTACCCCGGAATATTGAGCTGCCAGTCTTGCCCCTCCCTCAACCATGTCTCCGTGATAGCAACAATATCATACTCCCATGTGTTTATCAACACCTTCAGTTCATCCACCTTATTTGCAAGACTCCTTGCATTAAAATAGATGCCATCCAGCCTTGCCCTTATATATTTGCCCTGTCTACCAAGCTGACTTGTTTTTTCCTCCATAATTGGCAGCACATCCCCCCCTATTTCAGCTTCCCTCTGTATCCCATCCCCCTGCCAAGTTAGTTTAAACCCCCCCCGACAGTGCTAGCAAACCTCCCCGCAAGGATATTTGTCCCGCTCTGGTTCAGGTGCAACCCGTCCGACTTGTACAAGTCCCACCTTTCCCAGAAGCAGGCCCAGTGATCCAGGAAAGTAAAACCCTCCCCCCTACACCAACTCTTTAGCCACGCATTCATCTGCTCTATCCTCCCATTCCTATACTTACTAGCACGTGGCACTGGGAGTAATCCAGAGATTACACCCTTTGAGGTCCTGCCCTTTAATCTGTTACCTAGCTCCCTAAATTCTTGATGCAGGACCTCATCCCTCTTTTTACCTATGTCGTTGGTACCAATGTGGACCACGACCACTGGCTGTTCACCCTCCCCCTCCAGAATGCCCTGCAGCCGCTCAGTGACATCCTTGACCCTGGCACCAGGGAGGCAACAAACCTCCCTGGTGCCAAAAGAAATTAGGAGGGCGAGGAGGGGCCATGAAATAACACTGGCGAGCAAAATAAAGGAAAATCCTAAGATGTTTTATAAGTATATTAAGGGCAAGAGGATAACCAGGGAAAGGGTAGGGCCCATTAGGGACCAAAGTGGCAATCTGTGTGTAGAGCCAGATGATGTAGGCGGGGTTTTAAATGAATTTTTTGCATCTGTGTTCACTATGGAGAAAGACGATGCAGACATAGAAATCGGGCAAGGGGGCTGTGACATACTTGAACATATTAGCATCGAGAGGGAGGAGGTGCTAGCGGTTTTAGCAGGCCAAAAAGTGGATAAATCCCCAGGCCCAGACGAGATGTATCCCAGGCTGCTGTGGGAGGCAAAGGAGGAGATTGCAGGGGCTCTGACACAAATTTTCAGAACCTCTCTGGCCACAGGGGATGTACCAGAGGACTGGAGAACAGCTAACGTAGTACCATTATTCAAGAAGGGTAGCAGGGATAAACCAGGGAATTACAGGCCAGTGAGCCTAACATCTGTGGTAGGGAAATTATTGGAAAAAATTCTGAGGGACAAAATTAGTCTCCACTTGGAGAGGCAAGGATTAATCGGGGATAGTCAGCATGGCTTTGTCAAGGGTAAATCATGTCTGACAAATCTGATTGAATTTTTCGAGGGGGTGACTAGGGGGGTGGATGAGGGAAATGCTGTGGATGTGGTTTACATGGACTTCAGTAAAGCTTTTGACAAAGTCCCGCATAGGAGACTGGTCAAGAAGGTAAGAGCCCATGGGATCCAGGGTGCCTTGGCGCGTTGGATCCTAAACTGGCTGAGTGGCAGGAGGCAGAGGGTGATGGTCGAAGGTTGCTTTTGTGACTGGAAGCCTGTGTCCAGTGGGGTACCTCAGGGATCGGTGCTGGGTCCCTTGTTGTTTGTGATCTACATAAATGATTTGGATGAGAATGTAAAAGGTATGATCAGTAAGTTCGCAGATGACACGAAAATTGGTGGGGTGGTAAATTGTGAGGAGGAAAGCCTCAGGCTACAGGACGATATAAACGGGTTGGTCAGATGGGCGGAAAAGTGGCAAATGGAATTTAACCCTGAAAAGTGCGAGGTGATGCATTTTGGACGGACAAATAAGGCAAGGGAATACACAATGAGTGGTAGGACCCTAGGAAGTACAGAGGGTCAGAGGGACCTTGGTGTACATGTACATAGATCCCTGAAGGCAGCGGAACAGGTAGATAAGGTGGTTAAAAAGGCATATGGGATACTTGCCTTCATTAGCCGAGGCATAGAATATAAGAGCAGGGAGGTTATGATGGAACTGTACAAAACGCTGGTGAGGCCACAGCTGGAGTACTGTGTGCAGTTCTGGTCGCCTCACTATAGGAAGGATGTGATTGCTTTGGAGAGGGTGCAGAGAAGATTCACCAGGATGTTACCTGGGATGGAGCGCCTCAGCTATGAAGAGAGGCTGGACAGGCTGGGGTTGTTTTCCTTGGAGCAAAGAAGGCTGAGGGGGGACCTGATTGAGGTGTACAAAATGATGAGGGGCATAGATAGGGTAGACAAAGAGGAACTTTTCCCCTTAGTAGGGGGGTCAATAACAAGGGGGCATAGATTCAGGGTAAGGGGCAGGAGATTTAGAGGGGATTTGAGGAGGAACTTTTTCACCCAGAGGGTGGTTGGAATGTGGAACTCAATGCCTGAAAGGGTGGTAGAGGCAGGAACCCTCACAACATTCAAGAAGCATTTGGATGAGCACTTGAAATGCCATTGCATACAAGGCTATGGACCAAATGCTGGAAAATGGGATTAGACTGGACAGGGATGGATGGGCGGCGCAGACACGATGGGCCGAAGGGCCTCTTTCTGTGCTGTAAAACTCTATGACTCTATGACTCTATGACTCAACGCCAACGATTTCCAGGGCCGCCTCTTCAGCTTGGGTCAAATGGGCGAGGGAAGGTGGCCCTCCTCCAGTCTTCTCCCTTTCCCTTTTATTGTGGGCTACCTATTCCTGCAATGAGGGAGACAAGTGGAGTTTGAGTGAGAATAATGGAGTGAGTGTAGAGAGTCCAGAGCATGGATGCTTAGAAGGAGACAAAGATGGAGTGAGGTTCCATTTCCAAGGGCCCTCCCTGTGTGGTGTTAATTGTTGTCATTGCATAACATTGATAGGGGGTGTGAGGGCAGTATAGTCAAATAGTGAAGAGATTGGGCTCGATTTTGCCAGGCCCGAGGAGGCGGGATAGGCCCTTAAGGCCCTAAACAACCTCTTAATTGCCTCTATTATCCCATTTTGAGAGGCCTTTCCAATTTTTAGACATTTCTCCCATCCTACACGCCTCCTCTGGAACATGCCAGGTAATCCTGGTGGCCTCACAATTGGATTGCTTACTAACAGCTGCAGCTCCACCATTACAAAGGAGATTTCACCGATGATCATTTTCAGGTGGCAGAACTTTATTGTCTCAGGTCTGGGTGAACCTTTAGCAGGCCTACTCATTGTTGTGGAAGCTTGGAGCCTGATACCCATCTCCAGTGCGACCTCCTGGGAAACCCCTCTCCCCACCTTGACTGAGCGCTTCCTCAACTGAGGCATATATTAGAAGCATGGCAATCATTTAATTCCTTTCCTCCTGGACATCAGATTTGGACGAAGATCAGCCACAGCAGCAGCAGAACCATGAACAACAGCAGCACCAACAGCAGGAGCGTCAACAGGAGCGCCAAGCTGCTGCTCACCCAGCTGAAGCTGCACAGGTCAGAAGGCGCCAGCGCGCGACAACACTGCTTCTCGGGATGCAAGGGACGCACTCATCTTGGCCAGATTTGGTGAGCCTGCACAATCAAAAACTTTTGTCTCCCACCTTCTTACCATAGCATCGACAATGGACAAGAACCTGCGGATTCCTATTACTCTGACCACCATACTGACAATTGCAAGGCACCCTAAGCCCTCAATGTAAAAGTCCCATTTGCGAAATGACACAGGCCACAACTTCAACACTTTGCAATCAAATCTGTTTATAATACAATGAAAATGATGGCTGGTCCAAAAACAAAACATCACAGCACCCAAGTGACTACCCTTGTGACTAATTTTGCTTTATCTTCCTTTTACATATGCTCCTACATGGTGCTTCCCCTGTGGCTTCAGCAGATGTGGAGGCCCCTTGCTCACTTTCTTGCTGCTCCTGTCTCGATGCCTTTGGCATCCATCCTCTGGGGTGGCTAACCTGTGTGGGCTCGCCAACAGTCTGCTGCTCCTGCATCTGTGCAGAGCTGAGACGCCCATCTCAGTTGGGTGAGGATTCTGGTGGGGCTCTGTCCGAGGGCTCTGCAGTGGCATGGTCATGTGAGTACTTGGACAGGAGTCCCCACTTCCTTGTTCTCTGCCACCAACATCCCTTTCATGGGTCAGCCCCACTTCAGAGCTAGCAAGTGGCTTGACAGCACCTTGCTGCACTTCAGTGGAGCCATGAGGACCCGTTTCTGCACTGGAAGTCCTACTCCTGAGGACTTCCATGAAGGTCTAGTTTGTATGCTCAATAGCTGACCATTGCTCCTCAAGAGATGTCATTCTAGTCTGAACAATTACCATGTTTCCCATACCCTGGTGACTAAGCTCCTCCATGGCTGTAGCCATCCTCTCCTCGATCATAGCCATCCTCTCCTCTATGGTAGCCAGCCTTACCACAGAGTTAGCCATCCATTCCATGGAGGTTGCCATCCTTTCCACGGTGGTGCGTTCATGCACCAATGCCTCCACAAAGGCTCTGCTCATGTTTGCGATGGACTCCGCCATTCGCTCCACACTCGCAACGACCCTGGAGACAAAACCTGTCAGAGACTCCTGCACCTGTTCCTGGAGTTCCAGCACTGCTCTCCTTCTCGATGGACCCGGAGGCACAGGGTCCACATGCAGCTGAGAAAAGCTGGCAGAGTCCTGCGCCCTCTGACGAGGACTCTCCACTGCTGTCCCTGTCTCCACCATCTGCTGATGCTCACTGGTGAGCTGTGATACACCAGGTGCCAACTCTACTCTGTCGCGAAGGTCCCACCGAGGTGTGAGTGTGGTGTTGGGTGCGCTGAATTCTGCTGACGCTGCGCCCTCAGAGGTTGCAGCTTCCTCTGAGGAGTCTGGAAGCTCAGGATATTCCTCCTGGACAGTGGGGATGGGGGCTCTCGATGGTCCTGTGGGGGAGTAAAGGAAAGAGTTAGAGATGTGAGGTCAAGGTTCCATGCTCATTGAATAGTGCAGATGAGCATAAGTCAATCTGATAGAGCATCAGAATCATTATCAGTGACTCATACTATGTCAATGAGAGATGCCAAAGTATTCTGTCACCAGTTTGCTGTGATGCTCCCGTCTGTCCGTCCCCCACTTGGGAATGCTCCTCGATCCCGGCAATTTCCAAGGCCACCTCCTCCCAGGTGTTGAGCTATGCTACTGAGGGTGGCACTCCTCCTGTCATGGCTCTTTCCCTCTTATTGTGGGCTCGCTTTTCCTGCAATGAGGGACACAAGTGGAGTTTGAGTGAGAATGAAGGGGTGAGTGTAGAGAATCCATAGCATAGATGCTTAGAAGCAGACAAAGACCCTCACTGTGTGTTGTAAGTTGTTGTCATTGTATCACAGTGATAGAGAGTGTGAGGGCTGCATGGTCGAATAGTTAAATGAATGTGACCATAGAGAGAGGGAATGGGTAAGGTTGCAGGAATGTAAGTGTCAAGTGGGATGTGGAGGAAGAGGTTGGCAAAGCAGAGTGCTGGTGAGGAGAGGCGATGGGGATCAGATTGAGGGTGATGGGAAAGTCATACTCACTTTTCCTGTGCAGAGAAGGTCATGAAACCTCTTCCTGCATTGCAGCCAGGTTCTGCGGCTCATTGAAATGGAGTTCACCTCCTTGGCCACTTGCAGCCACACATCTTTAATCTGCTGGGGTGGCTTTTTTCTCCCCGATGAAGGGAAGAGCACCTCCTTATTAGATCTTGCTCCCTGCACCAGAACTTGGAGGGTGAGCTCATCAAAGCGAGGTGCACACTTTTGCTTGCTCGTGGACATGGTCAATAAATGAAGTCCTTCATACAATTTCCAAAGCGTTTCCAGTCTCCAGAAGAAGCAAGGCTGCTTGCAGGCCTTAAATCCAGCAGCACTGATGACATCATCGGAGGCGACTTTCTGTAGGAAAAGACTCATTGGGCCAGGCGTTCCCGCACGCTGGAAATCAATTGCCTAATTAGGGGAAAATCGCAATTTTTCAACACTTCACTTCGGAGTCGGTGTCCTGATACAAATCCCACCTGACACGCCCCAGCCTGCCCACACTGGCAAAATCGAGCCCATTGTGTTCATAGAGTGTGAGGGATGGTTAAGGGTGCAAGGATTGTAAGGGTAAAGTGGGATGTGTAGGAGGAGGTTGACAATGCAGAGTGCTGGTGATGAGAGGAGAAGGGGAGCAGAATGAGGGTCAAGCTGATGGTATACTCACTTTGGCTGATCTTACAAGGTCAGTGAACCATTTGCGGCACTGCAGCCATGTTCTGCTGCACACATACCTGAAGGTTACATCCCGTGCCAGCTGCACCCAGACAGCCTTGGTTTGTGTGGGAGGCTTCTTCCTCCCAGTTGAGGGGAAGAGCACCTCCTTGTTGGCTCTCACCCCCTCAACCAAAATACTCAGAGACTCATCTGAGAACCTTGGGGAGGCCTTGGCTCTGGAGTTGGCCATCTCTTCTCAGCGCTAAAGTGTTCAGCATCCACAAAGCAGCAGTGAAATGAGCCAAGGAAGCAAGCAGCCCTTAAATGAAGCTGCATAAGCAGAGGCAAGTTTCAGTCCAAAAAGAGTAATTGGCCCAGGGGAACCCACACACCCGGAGTTAATTGGGCAATTAGAGGAAAATCCCAACTTCTTCCCACCAGACAGTGCAGGCGGGTTTGGCACCCACCCACCCCCAAACCCGTTCCCAACCCGCCTCCAATGGGAAAATCGCCCCCTTGGTGTTGAAATTTGCAGATGATAGCAAATTGGGTGGGGGTGGGGGTATAGTTATTAATGTAAAAAACTGCACCATAATATAGGAAGACTTAAACAGGCTTTCAGAGTGGGTGGGTAAATAGGAAATTAAATTCAATATAGCGACTTTTGTGGTGGTTCATTGTGGTTGGAGGAATAAGGATGCCACTTATTCCTTGGAAGGTAAAAAACTAAATGGGATAGAAAAGCAATGAGATTTGGGATTGTAGATATATAAATCGCTAAAAGCAGCAACAAAAGTTGATAAGGCCATAAAGAGTGCAACAAAAGTATTGGGTTTCATTTCTATAGGAATAGTAAAGCTGGGAGGCAATGTTAAATTTATATAGAAATTGGTTAAACCACACTTGGAGTACTTTGCACAGTTCTGGTCTCCATACCATAAAAAGGATATTGAAGCACTAAAGAAAATACAGAAAAGATTTACAAGGATGTTAGCAGAATTGAGAGGATGGAACTATCAGGAATGATTGAGCAGGCTGATCAGAGCAAATAAAGAATCTAGGAGGAATTTCTTTACTCAGAGATTGGTGAGAATGTGGAACTTACTGACAGATGGGCTGGATTTTCCGGCCGGATTCAAGAAGGTGGCGGGTTCCGTCTTCAGCAGGTTCCGGTCATAGAAACATAGAAACATAGAAGATAGGAGCAGGAGTAGGCCATGCAGCCCTTCGAGCCTGCTCCGCCATTCAATGAGATCATGGCTGATCATCCAAATTCAGTACCCTGTCCCTACCTTCTCCCCATATCCCTTGATCCCTTTAGCCTCAAGAAATATATCCAACTCTTTCTTGAATATATTTAATGAACTGGCCTCCACCGCCCTCTGTGGCAGAGAATTCCACAGGTTCACCACTCTCTGGGTGAAGAAATTCCTCCTCATTTCAGTCCTAAATGGCTTACCCCTTATCCTTAGACTATGACCCCTGGTTCTGGACTCCCCGGCCATCAGAAACATCCTTTCTGCATCTAGTCTGTCCAGACCTGACAGAATTTTATAGGTTTCGATGAGATCCCCTCTCAATCTTCTAAACTCCAGTGAGTATAAGCCCAATTGACACAATCTCTCCTTGTACGTCATTCCTGCCATCCCAGGTATCAGCCTGGTGAATCTTCACTGCACTCCCTCCATGGCAAGAACGTCCTTCCTCAGGTAAGGTGACCAAAACTGCACACAATACTCAAGGTGCGGTCTCGCCAAGGCCCTGTACAACTGCAGCAAGACATCCTTGTTCTTTTACTCGAACCCTCTTGCTACGAAGGCCAACATACCATTTGCCTTCTTAACCGCCTGCTGCACCTGCATGCTTACCTTCAGCGACTGGTGCACAAGAACACCCAGGTCTCTTTGCACTTCCCTTTCTCCCAATCTATTGCCATTCAAATAATAATCTGCCTTCCTGTTTTTGCCACCAAAGTGGATAAGCTCACATTTATCCACATTATACTGCATTTGCCATGTTTCTGCCCAATCACCCAACCTGTCCAAATCGTACTGGAGTTTCATGACATCCTCCTCACAGCATACCCTCCCACCCAGCTTTGTGTCATCTGCAAATTTGGAGATATTACATCCAATTCCCTCGTCCAGATCATTAATATATATTGTGAACAGCTGGGGTCCTAGGACCGATCCTTGCGGTACCCCACTAGTCACTGCCTGCCACTCGGAAAATGACCCGTTTATTCCAACTCTTTGCTTTCTGTCCGCCAACCAGTTCTCTATCCAAGTCAATACTTTGCCCCCAATCCCATGTGCCTTAATTTTGCACGCTAACCTCTTATGCGGGACCTTATCGAAAGCCTTCTGAAAGTCCAAATACACCACATCCACTGGTTCTCTCTTATCTATTTTACCAGTTACATCCTCAAAAAATTCCAGTAGATTAGTCAAGCATGATTTACCTTTTGTAAATCCATGTTGACTTTGTCTGATCCTGTCACTGCTTTCCAAGTGCTCTGCTATTACATCTTTTATAATGGACTCTAGCATTTTCCCCACTACCGACATCAGGCTTACTGGTCTATAATTCCCCGCTTTTTCTCTGCCACCTTTTTTGAATAGTGGGGTAACATTAGCTACCCTCCAATCCATGGGTACTGTTCCAGAGTCTATTGAGTTCTGGAAGATGACCAGCAATGCATCTACTATTTCTAGGGCCACTTCCTTAAGTACCCTGGGATGTAGATTATCAGGCCCTGGAGATTTATCGGCCTTCAGTCCCATCAATTTTCCTAACACCATTTCCCTACAAATACTGATATCTTTCAGTTCCACCCTTTCATCAGACCCTATGTTCCGCGGTATTTCTGGGAGGTTATTTATGTCCTCCTTTGTGAAGACAGAACCAAAATATGTATTTAGTTGGTCTGCCATTTCTTTGCTCCCCATTATAAATTCCCCCAATTCTGACTGCAAGGGACCTACGCTTGACTTCACCAATCTTTTCCTCTTTACATATCTATAAAAGCTTTTACAGTCAGTTTTTATGTTCCCATGCAAGCTTACTTTCATATTCTATTTTCCCTTTCTTAATTAATCCCTTTGTCCTCCTTTGTTGAATCCTAAACTGCTCCCAATCCTCAGGATTATTGCTTTTTCTGGCCAATTTGTATGTCCTCTCCTTGGATCTTATGCTATCCCTAATTTCCCTTGTTAGTTACGGTTGAGTCACCTTTTTTGTTTTATTTTTATGCCAAACTGGGATGAACAACTTCTGTAGTTCATCCATTCGGTCTTTGAATGTTTGCCATTGCCTATCCACCGTCAATCCTTTGAGTGCCATTCCCCAATCAATCCTACCCAACTCGCGCCTCAGACCATCATAGTTTCCTTTATTTAAATTGAGGACCCTAGTTTCTGAGTCAACTACTTCATTCTCCATCTTAATGAAGAATTCGATCATATTATGATCGCTCCGACCCAAGGGGCTTCGTACAACAAGATTGCTAATTAATCCTTTCTCATTACATAATACCCAGTCTAAGATGGCCTGATCTCTGGTTGGTTCCTCGACATATTGGTCCAGGAAACCATCCCGTAAACACTCCAGGAATTCCTCCTCCGCAGTACTGTTACTAATTTGGTTAGCCCAATCTATATGTAGATTAAAGTCACCCATGATGACTGCTGTGCCCTTATTGCACGCTTCTTTAATTTCCCTTTTAATGCCATCCCCAACCTCCGCCTTACTGTTTGGAGGTTTATATAACACTCCCACTAATGTTTTTTTCCCCTTAGTATTTCTCAATTCTTCCCATACAGATTCCACCTCATCAGAGCTAATATCCTTCATTACAATTGTGTTAATCCCTTCTTTAACCAGTAATGCTACCCCTCCTCCCTTTCCTTTTTGCCTATCTTTCCTGAATATTGAATACCCCTGGGTGTTGAGTTCCCAGTCTTGACCGTCCTTCAGCCACGTTTCCGTAATCCCAACCAAATCATATTCGTTTACCTCTATTTGCGCAGCCAATTCATCCACCTTATTACAAATGCTCCTCGCATTAAGACACAAAGCCTTCAGGCTTGTTTTATTAACGCTCTTAGACCTATTAGAATTATTATTTACTGCGGCCATGTTTGATTTAAACAGTTGATTTCTCTGTCTGCCACTTTTGTTTTTCTCCTTCCTATCTTTTGCTTTTATCCTTGTTTTCCTTTCCTCTGTCTCCCTGCTCAGGTTCCCAACCCCCTTCCATTTTAGTTTAAACCCTCCCCCACAGCACTAGCAAACACTCCCCCTAGGACATCGGTTCCAGCCCTGCCCAGGTGCAGACCGCCCGGTTTGAACTGGTCCCACCTCCCCCAGAACCGGTTCCAATGTCCCAGGAACTTGAATCCCTCCCCCTGGCACCATTCCTCTAGCCACGTATTCATCTGAAGTGTCCTTCTATTTCTACTCTGACTAGCACGTGGCACTGGTAGCAATCCTGAGATTACTGCCTTTGAGGTCCTGTTTTTTAATTTACCTCCTAACTCCCTATATTCCGCTTTTAGGACCTCATCCCGCTTTTTACCTATATCGTTGGTGCCTATACGCACCACGACAACTGGCTGTTCACCCTCCCCTTCCAAGATGTTCTGCAGCCGCTTGGAAACATCCTTGACCCTTGCACCAGGGAGGCAACACACCATCCTGGAGTCTCATTTGCGGCCGCAGAAACGCCTATCTATTCCCCTTACAATTGAATCCCCTATTACGATAGCTCTACCACACTTTTTCCTTCCATTCTGTGCAGCAGAGCCACCCCTGGTGCCAGGAAGTTGGCTGCTGCTGCCTTCCTCTGATAAGCCATCCCCCCCAACAGTACTCAAAGTGGTGTATCTGTTGGAGAGGTGGATGGCCACAGGGGACCCCTGCACTACCTGCCTGCGCCTAGTACTCTGCCTGTTGGTCACCCGTTCCCTTTCTTCCTCTCCAACCTCTACCTGCGGTATGTCCAACTCCGTAAACGTGCTATTCACGATGTCCTGAGCATCGTGAATGCTCCAGTATGCATCCAATCGCAGCTCCAGCGCCGCAATGCGGTCTGTCAGTAGCTGCAGCTGGGTGCACTTCCTGCACATGTAGTTGTCAGGGACACAGGAAGTGTCCCTGAGTTCCCATATCTCGCAGGAGGAGCAGATCACGGGGCCCGGCTGTCCTGCCATGACTTATCCTTTAATTAATTGAGTTTAAATTAAATCAATCAATCCCACTAATTACACGACAGTTAAATAGTTTACCAACAGTCCCCGCTACACCAGAGAGACCTTAGAAACTATAAAACAGAGTTAAAGTTTAAAAAAGAGAGAAATACTCACCAACCAATCACTTACCTGCTTCCTGCTGACATCACACTTGGATTACTTTTTACCTCTCTCCCGGAACCTGGATTGGTCGGGCCTCTGGTGAACCCTCGCAGGTCCGCTGCCTCTCCGGTCTCGGGGCTCTGGGCCTCGCTGCCTCGGGCTGCTGTTTAAGTACCTCCGCCGCCTCTGGTGAACCCTCGCAGGTCCGCTGCCTCTCCGGTCTCGGGGCTCTGGGCCTCGCTGCCTCGGGCTGCTGTTTAAGTACCTCCGCCGCCTCTGGTGATCCCTCGCAGGTCCGCTGCCTCTCCGGTCTCGGGGCTCTGGGCCTCGCTGCCTCGGGCTGCTGTTTAAGTACCTCCGCTGCCTCTGGCGATCCCTCGCAGGTCCGCTGCCTCTCCGGTCTTGGGGCTCTGGGCCTCGCTGCCTCGGGCTGCTGTTTAAGTACCTCCGCCGCCTCTGGTGATCCCTCGCAGGTCAGCTGCCTCTCCGGTCTCGGGGCTCTGGGCCTCGCTGCCTCGGGCTGCTGTTTAAGTACCTCCGCCGCCTCTGGTGCTCCCTCACAGGTCCGTTGCCTCTTCGGTCCCACTCCCTGTTGCAGCCACCCTTCATTAACAATTTTCCATAGATTGGCCTCATTAGGGCCGACATGTGCGCTAGCTGGCCTAATAGGTGGGTGCGGGTCAGCTCCTTGCGCTTGATGACACACTAGGAGCCTGGATATTTAAAGGAGCCATGTCCCCTTTGCTTTTCACTTGCTTTCTTCTGTATTTGAATGCTGGTTGCTGCAGGAATGGTCGCACAATGCTCCAAGGCTGCTCCACGTTTCGATGATGACTCCCTCAATTCTCTTGTGGAGGGAGTAAGAGGACGAAAGGAGGTCCTCTTTGTTGTGTATGTACCTTTAAGAGAAGAACTGATTCTATACTGCAGTACCGGCAGTGACCACCCCTGTATATAAAGCCATAGCAGGCTTCTGTACGTCAGTCTTAAGTTACCCTCTGTTCAGCTGCAAGCACGAGCAGAGGGAGCAGCCAGACTTTGGAGAGTGGATTAAAGTGGTGGTCCCCTGACCAGGAAGAGGAGGAGAACGTTGGACCACCACCACCAACTCCACCATCATTACATCAACTGAGGTGCCTGGAGAGAGAGGACAGAGGAGGAGAAGGAGAAAGAGAAAGGAGGCCTACATCAACATCAACCAGGGGAGAGGCCTTTCTATCACTGCCTCCCCAAATTGGCCTCCACTTCAGGAGAGGGAGAGAGGGGAGAGAAACCAACTGCTTGAAAGGAGGGAAGAAAACTTCATCCGGAACATCTACAGGTGGGTGTTATTTGGGGCACTCTCCCAAGACTTTGTATTTTAGGTGGGGGGAGAAAAGAAGAAGCAAGGCCGGATCATCAAGGGGTGTAGTGTGTGTGTGTGCTCTTGTTAAAAGCTAGGCCACACACACCACTAATTAGCATCCCTTCTATTGCCTGCCCTGGGAGAGCTTGGAGCTGCCCAAGGTGAAGTCCTTAATTTAATTTAATTACATCGTTAAGACCTGTTGCAGGACTAAGCCTGGGCTTCTCCAGCTTTTCCAGGTGAAGACGTCTTCTCCCCCTGCCAGAAGACCACCATCACCAAAGACTTTTTCCATCGGAGAGTGCAACCCTGCCAACACCCACCCACCATCCTGAGTGGCAACACTGCCCTTTGCGGCCTCCCTCCTTCCCACCCCCCCACCTCTCTCTCTCTCTCTCTCTTTGTCTCTCTCTGCCTGTCTTTCTAAGGCACCTTAGTTTCATCTATTTTATTAATTGCCAATTGAGCAGAGGGGAGAGGCCACTCTCCCAATTTAAATCAATAAGGAGAGAGGTGTGTCCTCATTTTAATCAGCTCCCTCTGCTCAATAGAGGACAAAAAAAAAATATATATACACCGAGGCCATTAACACCTTCAGGCCTGTGACTTGGGGTGAGTGTAGCCCTTAAAAAAAGCACCCCAGAATGGCGACTGCGTCTTCGCCGGTGGCGGGGCCAGCCGGGACCTATGCGAGAGTGGTAGCCACGGCCACAGCTGCTCCCGCTGTTCCTGCTGCCCCGTCACCTTTTCGATTAATAACAAAAAAGCTTGGGGTGAAGAGCTACACTCACCCCACTATGACCATCGAGGCCTGCGTCAAGGCCATGGCTGGGGTTGTCGGCCCCTCAGCCATCGTCGCGGCCTCGAAAATGTATGGGAAGGCTGTGTTCTTCCTGGGGTCGGAGCGGGCGGTGTCCCTGGCTGTCGCCAAGGGGCTCACCGTGGGCGGGACCTTCCTGCCGGTGGATCCTCTCGAGGCCACCGCGCAGAGGATCATTATTTCCAACGTCCCGCCCTGTGTTCCTGGTGAGCTCCTCCTTCCCCATTTGCGACAACTTGGGGAGGTGAGGTCGGGGATCACACCCATCCCGCTCGGCTTCCGGGAGGCCAGCCTTCGCCACGTCTTCTCCTTCCGGCGCCAGCTGTTTATCCAGCTGGCGCGGGAGGAGGACACTGAAGGGGCGTTCGTCGTCCTCCACGAGGGGACCGCCTACCGCGCCTTTTGGACGTCGGACGGTGTGAGGTGCCATGCCTGCAGGGAGGTGGGGCACATCAGGAGGAACTGCCCTGCCTCCAAGGCCGCCGGATCATCTCGTGCGGCCGAGGCTGGCGCCGCCGCCCTTCCCCCCGGATCTGCCCGCGCGTCAAGTACGTCTGATGCGCGGTTGACGTCGGGGGCCGATGCCACCAAGGCCTCCGGCGGGGGGGAGGGAGCGTGTCTGGCCGGAAAGAAGGCGCGGGGAAAAAAGAAGCACCTTAGGGCAGGTCCCCCCGTGGATGGTGAGCCCTTGCCCCTTGAGCCCCTTACACCCGCGCTCCTCGCGGAGTTGATCAGGGCAGATGTGAGCGGGAGGGGCCCCGTGCCCGAGCCTGTGGCCGCAACCGCCGCAGCGGTAATGCCAATACCTGCGGCCGGGCTCGGGCCCGAGGAACCCGACAAACCTGCTCCGCCGGAGGGAGTCGAGGAGGAGGCCTTTGCAGACATGGAGGTCTCCCTCGCTCCCTCCGTGCTAAAAAGAAGGCGCGACCCCCTGGATGAGGAGGAGGACCGGGAGGAGGAAGGTCCCTCCGAGCAGGGGGAGTCGTCGCCCGCCGCGGGTACTGCGCCCCCCCACCCCCCCAGCGCTGTCGTCATCACCAGCGATCGGCAGGGGTCGCCTGTCCCTCGGGAGGCTGAGGCAGATGTGTCTGTCCAGCACGTGCCTCCCGGGGATGGGGATGAGACCCTACCCGTGGGGGGGGTTGCGGAACAACCCGCGGCAGTAATTGAAGTTGACCTTTTATCGGTGTCGTTACCCCTCGCCGGGTCGGGCAGCCTGGGGGCTGGGTCGGGCGAGCTCGAGGATAATGAGCTCGCCCAATGTGACCCGGACGTTTCCCAGGGGATGCTCGTCCTGGTAGAGCTTTTAATTCAAAACCCCCCGTCCGCTGGGTCGGAGGTTGGTGGCGGGGAGGAGGATGGCCCCCTGGCTGCGTCTCTGGTGCCGGACGTACTGGAGGAGCTGGAAATTGTTCTCTCCCCGGTTTCTCCGGCGTCTGAGGCGGAGGGGAGCTCTGAACCGCCGCCGTCTTCTGGCCCGGCACCCCTAGAGGAGCCCAGGGAGAAATCCTCTGCCGCCGATCCTGGGGGTGGGATCCGGGCGGAGGCGGGGCTGGCTGGCGCGGCCGAGTCGTTCGCTTCGCACTGCGCGGCGGACGGGTCGGCCGCTGGTGACGACCCCCTGGAGGAGGATGGGGACTCGGTGATGGGCACGGAGGACGATTCGGACTCCAGCGCCGACGTGGCGATGGATGACCTCGTGCCCCTTGCCGAGTCTCCCCTCATTTCCGTAAGGGAATTCCGGGATTTTATGGCCACGTGCCTGGGTCAGCGCAATAAGGTCCGGCTGGCCCTCGACAGGTGGTCGGAGCTGGCGCTGCTCATCGATTCCGTCCGCGCCGCCGTTAAGATCTTGGGCGCGGACGAGGGTGTGAACCCGCTCGAGCTGCGTCGGCTCACAACGTTTCTCACTGGGCTGCTGAGGAAGTGGCGGCGGACCAGCGGCTGCGCTTCCTCCCCCCGTTAGGTGTAGGTAGAGGTTGCACTATGCTTCTGACATGAAGATAACCATAGCCAGCCTCTACATCAACGGCAGCAGGGAGGCGCGCCGCAGATTCAATAACTTCTCGGTCCTTCGGGACGGGAAGTATGCGGTGTGCTTCCTGCAAGAAACCCACACCGTTCCGGGAGACGAAGCCACGTGGCTCCTGGAGTGGCAAGGAGGGGTCAGCATAAGTCACCTCTCCAACAATTCCAGCGGGGTGGCTATCTTGCTGGCCCCGCGTTTTCAGCCGGAGATCTTGGGGGTCAAGGAGCACGTGCCGGGCCGCTTGCTCCAGGTCACTGTTCGCCTGGGGGGCGTGCCGCTCCATCTAGTGAACGTGTACGCCCCTCAGACCAGTGCGCAGCAAGTGCGCTTCTTCGAAGAAGTGTCCGCTCTCTTGGGCTCCATCGACGTGGGCGAGTGCGTCATCCTTGGGGGGGATTTTAACTGCACCCTCGAGGCGAGGGACCGTTCGGGTCCCCCGCGAAGCCCGGCGGCGATGGAGAAGTTGAGGGACCTGGTTGGGTCCTTCGACTTGGTGGACGTCTGGCGAAATCTCCAGCCCGACTCCAGCGCCTTCACTAGCGTGAGGTCTGGCGGAGGAAGGTCCAGAATCGACCGCCTCTACATTTCCCGGGCGTACGTCTCCTGCGTTCCGGCAGCTTCCATGCGGCCGGTGCCGTGCACGGACCACCACCTGGTGTGGGCGGAGCTCGCTCCGCTGCTCGCGCGGGGTGGGTCCGTGTACTGGCATTTTAACAACCTGCTGCTGGAGGACGCACGGTTCCGGGATTCGTTTCGTCGATTCTAGGCCAACTGGAGAAGGAAGCAGGGGGGCTTCCCCTCCTTGAGGCTATGGTGGGATGTGGGCAAGGCTCACATCCGTCTCTTCTGTCAGGAGTATGCGAAGGGGTCGACCAAGAGGCGGGAGGCCCGGGTCGGGCGGTTGGAGAAGGAGGTGCTCGACCTGGAGTCCGGTCTCGGTCAGGTCGTCGAGGACCCGGCCCTGCGGAAGGTGTACGAAGAGAAGAAGGGCGCGCTGAAGGACCTGCAGCTCGTCGGGTCCCGAGGCGCGTACGTGAGGTCGCGGATCCAGCTCCTGCGGGACCTGGGCCGCGGCTCCCCCTTCTTCTACTCGCTGGAAAAAAGACGGGGGGTCCGTAAGCAGCTCTTGGGGCTGCTGGCCGACGATGGATCTCTGGTCTCGGATCCGGAGGGAATCCGCGCGGAGACCCGCGCCTATTACGGGGCTCTGTTCTCTCCGGATCCGTCCAGCGAGGATGCGCGCAGAGTTTTGTGGGAGGACCTGACGAAGGTTGGCCCGGAGGGCGCCGAAAAATTGGACGCTCCGCTAAGTCTGGCGGAGCTGACCGGCGCCCTCTGCCAGCTCTCTAGGGGAAAGTCCCCGGGGCTGGACGGGCTGACCGTGGAGTTCCACAGGGCGTTCTGGGACGTCTTGGGGGGTGACTACGCGCGGGTCCTGGGGGAAAGTTTGGCGACCGGGGAGATGCCCCTCTCTTGGCGCAGGGCGGTCATTGTCCTGCTGCCTAAGAAGGGCGATCTCCGCCTCCTTAAGAACTGGCGCCCGGTCTCCCTCCTCAGCACGGACTATAAAATCTTTGCCAGGGCCATGTCTGCTCGCCTTGGCACCGTGCTGGCCCACATGATCCACCCCGACCAGTCCTACACGGTCCCGGGCCGGACCATCCACGATAACATCCATCTGGTCCGGGACCTGGTCCACCACTCCCAGAGGGCTGGTCTGTCGGTCGCCTTCCTTTCCCTGGATCAGGAGAAGGTGTTCGACAGGGTGGATCACGAGTATCTCTTCGGGACTCTGCGCGCATTCGGGTTCGGGACGCATTTCGTCGCCCGGATCCGACTTCTGTACGCCGCCGCGGAGTGTCTGATTAAAGTTAACGGGTCCTTGACGGCGCCCCTTCGCTTCGGGAGGGGGGTGCGTCAGGGATGCCCCATGTCCGGTCAGTTATATGCCATTTGCGTGGAGCCTTTCCTGCGCCTCTTGCGGAAGAGGTTGACGGGACTGGCTCTGCAAGGGCCGGGCGTGGAGGTGGTCCTCTCGGCTTACGCCGATGACGTGCTCCTCATGGTCACGGATCCCGCTGACTTGCGGAGGATGCGGGAATGCCAGCAGATTTACTCGGACGCATCCTCCGCCAAGATCAACTGGGAGAAATGTTCCGGACTCCTGGTGGGTCAGTGGCGGGTGGACTCCCTGCCGGAGGAGTTCAGGCCTTTCGCCTGGAGCACCACGCACCTCCTCTATTTGGGAGTCTACCTTAGCCCTGCCGAGGACGCTTGGCCGGCGAACTGGCAAGAGCTGGAGGCCAAAGTCACCGCTCGCCTAGGACGCTGGACAGGACTGCTCCGAGTGTTGTCCTACAGGGGTCGAGCGCTGGTCATAAACCAGCTGGTGGCCGCCATGTTGTGGTACCGGTTGGTCACTTTGATCCCTCCCCCTGCGTTTGTCGCCAAGATTCAGAAGAAGCTCATCGACTTCTTCTGGGACAAAAGGAAGCACTGGGTCTCTGCCGCGGTTCTGTGTCTCCCGCTTAGGGAGGGCGGTCAGGCGCTGGTGTGCCTTCGCACCCAGGCTGCGACTTTCCGTCTTCAGACGCTGCAGAGATACCTGTACGTCGAGAATCCTCCGAGATGGTGTGCGCTGGCGACGTTTTTCTTCCGCCAGCTGCATGGCCTCAATTACGACACGCAGCTCCTGTTTGCGAAAGTGGGCAGCAGGCGTGCCGGCCTGCGGGAGCTGCCTGTCTTCTACCAGGAACTACTATGGGTTTGGAACTACGTCGCTTCCAGGCGGAGCTCTCCCCCGTCAGGAGCGGCGGCTCTCCTTCGGGAGCCGCTGCTCAGGAATCCGCACCTCCACGAACACGGGTTCGGGCGGCTGGCGGAGTGTAGGGCTGTGGCTGGCAAGGTGACCAGAGTCGGGGACCTGCTCGATGGCGGAGGAGCGGGCTGGATGGCGCCGGAGGAGCTGGCGCGGCGCCTGTCCTGGGCCAACGTCCAGCTCGCGGTCGAAACCATCGAATCGGTAAAAGCGGCACTGGGCCCCGACTCCACTAGGTGTATCGAGGCGGCTCAAGCACGTGGGGCAATACCGTCCGAGCTTACCCCCGTTCGGACGGAATTCCTCATCGGCGCCCGGCCCCGAAACTCCCCTCGGGAACCGGCGCCTCACAACTTGAGCCGTCTCGAGGAAATACCCTCCGTGCCTTTTCATTCCGCGCGGAGGGGTTTCCTGTACGGGCTGCTCCTGCACACTCTCCACTTTGCCATCTTCGTCTACCGTCCGGACACGCCTTGGCGTGGCGTTTTGCCGACCGGCGGTAGCGGAGGTCCCCAATGGAGGGCTCTCTATGCGGGAGTCCTCCCTTGTTCCATCGGGGACTTGGCCTGGAGGGTGTTGCACGGAGCGGTCCCGTGCAATAAGGTTTTAAGTATGTTCACGGACTCCCAGGCCGCCTGCATTTTTTGCGGCCTGGAGGAGTCCGTGTTTCACGTTTATATGGATTGTGAGAGGTTGCAGCCCTTCTTTCACTACTTGAAGGGGCTGCTCCTCGATTTTTGGTTGCACTTCAGTCCCACGCTCTTGATCTACGGTCACCCGGTGCGGAGGGGAGCGGACAGGTTGGAGGACCTCCTTGTGGGCCTGCTCCTGGGCCTGGCTAAAAGAGCCATCAATTGGTCCAGGCAGCGGGCGGTCGAGGGGGTCGTCCAGCCGGATTGCCTGCATCTCTTCCGCGGCCATGTTCGCGCCTGGGTGGCCCTGGAGATGGAGCACGCGGTGTCCGCCGGTGCGCTTGAGTATTTCCACGACCGGTGGGCGCCGCGGGGACTGGAGTGCATCATCAACACGGAAAACCAAATTTTAATTTGATTTGTTAAGCTTTAGTTGAACTTTTGTTTATTTACAGTCGAATTGGTTTTTTTTTGGGTCCAAATAAAAGAGTACCCTCTGTTCAGTAAATACCTGTTATTATTGTTCTCCTGCAGTCCGTGTATTATTTATACTCGGAAACTACATTGGCGACGAACAGGTTCGAACTCACCTGCAGTACTGCATCACCTCACGGGGATCTTCCCTGAGAGAAAGCTTTTGGAGGTCGAAGTCAGGACAACAGGCGTCGACCGCGGGCAACCGCCCAAGGATCCATCGGAGTTCGGAGAGTTGCAGGAGAGGCTGTGGAGAGCTGGGCTTGGCTCCCCAGGCAAGGTGTTCCAGCAAATCGTGTTGGTAGCAGGTAGTGCGCTGACCCTTCCGGACTGCGGCGGGCTCGAGCTCGATCGAGCGGCTCTGCAAAGGGGCCGCGCAGCGTCGTCGGGAGGGAAAGAGAGAGAGGGTGGAGCGCACAGGGCGTGGTCGGTGCTCAAGAACCGGGCAGCGTAGCGAAAATAAAACAAGGGGAAGGAAAAGTGAGACGTGCCGAAGCCGTGGGTCACTGCCATTACCCTGCAGAACGCTAGGAGCAGCATGGCAGCAAGGGGAAGAAGGAAAAGCGCGGGAGGCGCCATTTTATTACATTGGGGAAGAAGGAAAAGCGCGGGAGGCGCCATTTTAAATCACCCAAGATGCCGAAAAGTGGCAGTATCACTGCTTTCGACAACGAGGTAGAAGACTGGACCACGTATGTGGAAAGAATTGAAGTGTACTGCAAGGCAAATGAGGTGGCCGATGGAAAGAAGGCGTCGGTATTATTAAATTTGATGGGCGCGAGAACGTACGGCCTATTGCGGAATTTAATTACTCCAGCTAAACAATGGAGAAAAGTTTTGAGGAGATTGTTCATATCTTACAGGAACACCTAAACCCTACACCACTGCTGATAGCAGAAAGATTCAAGTTCCATAAAAGAAACCAGCACAAAGATGAGAGCAATGCTGACTATCTTACGGAACTACGCAAGTTATCGAAGCACTGCCAGTTCAGAGCAGGACTGGCAGACACCTTACGGGATAAGTTTGTCTGCGGACTCCAGAGTGAAGGAACCCAGAAACGTCTACTTTCGGAAAAGGACCTGACGCTAGAACAGGCTTTCAGCGTGGCAGTATCCTACGAAGCAGCAGCACGGGGAGCTGCGGAAATACAACAGAAACCACAGGAATACAGCGCCAACGAAATGGCGTATGGAGCAGAAAAGTGCTATCGCTGCAGCAGAACAACCCATGATCAGAAGGACTGCTGGTTTAAGGACAAAGTATGCAGGCAATGTGGGAAAATGGGACACATAGCAAGAGTCTGCAGGTCGGGAAAGAAAACCAACACTACAAGAACTACTAAGGAAAAGTACAAGAAAGTAAAGAAATTGACAGACAGTAGTTCGGAAGATCAGGAGAGTGATAAGGATTCCGGGAGCAGGAGACTAAGTTGTCTAAAGTTACACAACGTGATCACAAAGGAGGATCACCGAACCATTTGGGTCACCCTCATGATAGCAGGGTCCCCAGTAAAGATGGAATTGGACACAGGATCAGCCCTAACTGTCATGAATCGACGAGACTATGAGCGGATATTCTCACACATACCCTTGAAGGACACGTCCATTGTATTGAAGACATACACGGGGCAAAAAGTCTACCCCAGAGGAAAAATAAGGGTGCCAGTTGAATACAACGGCAAGGAAACACAGAAACTGTATCTATATATACTACCAGATGGAGGACCACCATTATTGGGACGGGAATGGATCCAAAAAATACAATTGGATTGGCATTCCATTCAGGCGCTAACTGTGACTGATAAAAAGGATGATGACGTCACACCTGGACGATTGTCAAAGATTCTAACTGACGTGAAAGAGATGTTCCAACAAGGACTTGGGATTCTAAAAGGAGTAACGGCAACGATAAAAATCGAAGATAACGCAAACTCAAAATTTTTAAGGCCAGACCGGTACCTTACATGATCCGCCCAACCGTTGAAGCAGAGCTGGAGAGTCTGGAGCATTCGGGTGTGCTGTCCAAGGTGCACTGGAGCGAGTGGGCCACACCCATCGTTCCTGTAATGAAGAAATCATTGAGCAGCACGCCTAAGGAACCGAAGAAGGTTCGCATCTGTGGTGACTTCAAGGTAACTGTGAACCCAGTCCTACACACAGTACAATATCCACTTCCACGGATAGAAGATATTTTTGCCTCACTATCTGGAGGGAAACGCTTTACAAAGATTGATCTGGCCCAAGCGTATCTACAAATGGAGGTGGAAGAAGCATTTAGGAAATACCTCATGATAAACACTCACAAAGGTCTTTACCAGTACAATCAACTGGTATTCGGGGTAGCATCAGCCCCAGCTATTTGGCAGAGGGCGATGGAACAAGTCCTGCAAGGGATCCCGGGGACCCAGTGTTATTTGGACGACATCCTGGTTACGGGCGAAAATGACAGTGAACACCTTGCCAATCTGGAGCAGGTACTCACAAGATTACAGGAATATGGGCTACGAGCCAACCGCCCCAAATGCGAGTTCTTCAGGAGACAAATCTCGTATTGTGGCCACAGGATTGATGAGGAAGGGTTGCATAAGTCGCCGGACAACATTGAGGCTGTAGTCAAGGCTCCAGCACCGGAAAATGTGTCGCAACTGATGTCGTTCCTCGGGTTGGTGAACTACTACCATAAGTTCTTGCCAAATTTATCTACAATTCTGCATCCACTGAACGCCCTGCTGCAAACCTAAGTGACATGGAAGTGGAGTGATGAGTGTCAGCGTGCCTTTCAGGAATGTAAATGCCTAATCACTTCAAAAGAAGTATTGGCCCACTACAACCCAACACTACCGATTCCGTTAGCATGTGATGCGTCTCCCTATGGCATCGGAGCGGTGCTGTCACACAAATTCCTTGACGGTTCAGAGAGGCCAATAGCCTTTGCGTCACGCTCATTAACCTCAGCCGAGCGTAACTACGACCAGATTGACAGGGAGGCCCTCAGCCTGGTGTGGGGGGTGAAGAAGTTCAATCACTATCTGCACGGGCAGAAATTCACCCTACTGACTGATCATCAGCCCCTAGTCTCCATTTTTAACCCAAAGAAGGGCGTTCCGGTGATGACGGCGCAACGGCTGCAAAGATGGTCACTTTTTCTAGGGGCACATCAGTACGACATAGAGTACAAGGGTACGAAACAGCATGGAAATGCTGATGGGCTGTCGTGCCTACCGTTGCCTATGGTAGAGGAAGCACCTGCAGTGGACCCTGTTGAGATAGTCCATGCGACCATAGTCAAATGTCTACCTGTTACAAACTCGAGTATAGAGAAGGAAACCCGAAATGACCCGACACTCTCTCGGGTCTATGATTTGACGGTGAAGGGATGGCCAGCACATGGCGACTCACTGTTGCCAGCATTCTCGCCAAGGAGAGAACAGCTGTCAGTGTGCCGGGGGACCTTGATGTGTGGATCCCGAGTGGTAATTCCACCCAAGTTGAGAGATAGAGTGCTCAATGAGCTTCATGAGGGTCATCTGGGAGGGGTAAAAATGAAGGGCCTAGCCAGGGCGTTTGTGTGGTGGCCGGGAATCGATAAAGAAATCGAGGATATGACCAAGAGATGCACAGGATGCAAGAAGGTCCAAAACGCTCTACCACAGGCCCCGCTACATCCATGGGAGTGGCCCCCATCTCCATGGCAATGGGTACACATTGATTTTGCTGGTCCATTTATGGACTCAATGTTCCTAATCGCTGTGGACGCCCATTCGAAATGGCCAGAGGTCATCAAAATGTCCTCCACCACCACGGAGAAAACTATTGCAGTCCTACGGACCATCTTCACCAGGAATGGCTTGCCAGAACAGATTTGCTCCGACAATGGGCCACAGTTTGTGTCCGAGGATTTCCGGAGGTTTCTGAGGAATAATGGGGTGAAACATTACACATCTGCCCCATATCATCCAGCCACAAATGGATTGGCTGAGAGGTTTGTTCAGACCTTTAAAAAGGCCATAAAGGCAATGTATAATGACGACATACCACTACAACACAAGGTGGATAATTTCTTGTTTGCTTACCGGAATGCGACACATGCAGTCACCAACCAAGCTCCAGCTGTAATGTTCTTCAACCAAAGGCTAAGATGTCGCCTGGATTTGCTCAAACCAAACATAAGATGAGATGTTGAGGATAAGCAATTCCAGCACATAAATGAGAAGCCAACCAGGAGCTTCAAGATAGGGCAGCAGTCTTGGCCCGCGACTACCGAACAGAAAAATGGCAGCCAGGAACGATATGCACACAGCAGGGACCACTAATGTACACAGTGGACATTGGAGAGAGCATCGTGAGACGCCATGCTGACCAGATTCTAGAGTCACAGGAACAAGCCAAACCCATACCACGAGCAGGTGCACCTGGTAATCAACCCGAAGTACAGATTGCGTCTACCTCAGAAGCAGTGGTATTGGAAGCTGACGAACCAACCAATGACAATGAGCCAGCATCAACTCCACCGCAAGAACAGGATTCTCGAGAAAGGCGCTATCCAGTCAGGATCAGGAAGCCTCCTCAAAGACTGAGCTTATAAATGATTATTTCAGTTGATGTATATAGTACAGAGAAAATTGTAATTGTAATTAGTTATTATTTAGTGTTAAATGAATGTTATGTACTGTTTATCTAAAAGGGGAGGAATTGTTGTGTATGTACCTTTAAGAGAAGAACTGATTCTATACTGCAGTACCGGCAGTGACCACCCCTGTATATAAAGCTATAGCAGGCTTCTGTACGTCAGTCTTAAGTTACCCTCTGTTCAGCATTCACAGCATTGCTGGCTGTGCAGCTGCAAGCACGAGCAGAGGGAGCAGCCAGACTTGAAGAGTGGTCTAAAGTGGTGGTCCCCTGACCAGGCAGAGGAGGAGAATGCTGGACCACCACCACCTCCACCTCCACCATCATCATATCAACTGAGGTGCCTGGAGGGAGAGGACAGAGGAGGAGAAGGAGAAGGGAGGCCAGCAACAACACCAACCAGGGTAGAGGCCTTTCCCATTACTGCCTCCCCAAATTGGCCTCCACTTCAGGAGAAGGAGAGAGGGGAGAGAAACCAGTATCAACCAACACCAACTGTTCGGAAGGAGGGAGGAATATCACCTTTCAAAATATCTACAGGTGGGTGTTATTTGGGGCACTCTCCCAAAGACTTTGTATTTTAGGTGGGGGGAGAAAAGAAGAAAACAAGGCCGGAACATCAAGGGGTGGCTGTGTGTGTGTGTGGTTCTTGTTAAAAACTAGGCCACACACACCACTAATTAAGCATCCCTTCTATTGCCTGACCTGGGCCAGCTGGAGCTGCCTAGGTTAAGTGGTTAATTCCATTAATTACATCATTAAGACCTGGTGCAGGACTGAGCCTGGGCATCTCCAGCTTTCCCAGGTGAAGACATCTTCTCCCCCTGCCAGAAGACCACCACCATCAAAGACTTTTAAATCCCATCGGAGAGTGCACCCCTGCCAACACCCACCCACCATCCTGAGTGGCAACACTGTCCTTGCCACCTCCCTCCTTCCCACCCCCCCTCTCTCTCTCTCTCTTTGTCTTTCTCTGCCTTTCTCTCTGAGGCACCTCATTTCATCTTTTAATTGCCTATTGAGCAGAGGGGAGAAGGCCCCTCTCCCAATTTCAACCAATAAGGGGAGAGGTGTGTCTTCATTTTAAACAGCTCCCTCTGCTCAATAGAGGACCAAAAAATACCTGAGGCCATTAACACCTTCAGGCCTGTGACTTGGGGTGAGTGTAGCCCTTGTAAAAACACCCCATAATGGCGACTGCATCTTCGCCGGTGGCGGGGCCAGCTAGGACTTATGCGGGAGTGGCAGCCACAGCCACAGCTGCTCCCGCTGCTTCTGCTGCCCCGTCACCCTTTAAACTTATAACAAAAAAGCTTGGGGTGAAGAGCTACACTCACCCCAGTATGACCATTGAGGCCTGCGTTAAAGCCATGGCTGGGGTTGTCGGCCCCTCAGCCATCGTCGCGGCCTCAAAAATGTATGGGAAGGCTGTGTTCTTCCTGGGGTTGGAGCGGGCGGTGTCCCTGGCCGTCGCCAAATGGGCTCACCGTGGGCGGGACCTTCCTGCCGGTGGATCCTCTCGAGGCCACCGCGCAGAGGATTGTCCTTTCCAACGTCCCGCCCTATGTTCCTGGTGAGCTCCTCCTTCCCCATTTACGTCAACTTGGGGAGGTGAGGTCGAGGATTACACCCATACCGCTCGGCTTCCGGGAAGCCAGCCTTCGCCACGTCTTCTCCACGTGTTTATCCAGCTGGCGCGGGAGGAGGACATCGACGGGGCTTTCGTCGTCCTCCACGAGGGGACCGCCTATCGTGTCTTCTGGACGTCGGACGGTGTGCGGTGCCACGCCTGCAAGGAGGTGGGGAACATCAGAAAACACTGCCCCGCCTCAAAGGCCGCCAGATCGTCTGGCATGGCCGAGGCTGGCGCCGCCACTGCTCCTCCCCCCCGGTTCCATCCTCGCGTCGGGAGCCACTGATGCGCGGTCGGAGGCCGATGCCATCAGGGCCTCCGGCGGGGGGGAGGGAGCGCGTCCGGGCGGAAAGAAGGCGTGGCGAAAATCGAATCATCTCAGAGCGGGTCCCCCTGTGGATGGCCAGCCCCTAAACTTAGAGCCCCTGACACCTGCGCTCCTCGCGGATTTGGTCGGGGCAGACGCGAGCGGGAGGGGCCTCGTGCCCGAGCCTGTGGCCGCAACCGCCGTGGCGGAAACGCCATTACCTGCGGCCGGGCTCGGGCCCGAGGAGCCCGACAAACCTGCTCCACTGGAGGGAGCTGAGGAGGAGGCCTTTGCAGACATGGAGGTCTCCCTCGCTCCCTCCATGCTAAAAAGAAGGCGCGACCCCCTGGAAGAGGAGGAGGACTGGGAGGAGGAAGGTCCCTCCGAGCAGGGGGAGCCGTCGCCCGCTGCGGGTACTGCACCCCACCCCCCCCGCTGTCACCATCACCAGCGATCGGCAGGGGTCGCCTGTCCCTCGGGAGGCTGAGGCAGATGTGTCTGTCCATCACATGCCTCCTGGGGACGGAGACGAGACCCTGCCCGTGGGGGGGGTCGCGGAACAACCCGCGGCGGAAATAGATGTTTTATCGGTGCCGTTACCCCTCGCCGGGTCGGGCGGCCTGGGGTCTGGGTCGGGCGAGCTCGAGGATAATGAGCTCGCCCAATGCGACCCGGACATCTCCCAGGGGCTGCTCGACCTGGTAGAGGATTTTATTCAAAACACCCCATCTGCTGGGTCGGAGGTTGGTGGCGGGGAGGGGGATGGCCCCCTGGCTGCGTCTCTGGTGCCAGACGTACTGGAGGAGCTGGGAATTGTTCTCTTCCCCGGTTTCTCCGGTCGTTCCGGCATCTGGGGCGGAGGGGGGCTCTGAACCGCCGCCGTCTTCTGGCCCAGCACCCCTGGAGGAGCACAGGGGGAAATCCTCTGCCGTCGATCCTGGGGGTGGGCTCCGGGCGGAGGCGGGGCTGGCTGGTGCGGCCGAGCCGTTCGCTTCGCACTGCGCGGCGGACGGCTCGGCCGCTGGTGACGATCCCCTGAAGGAGGATGGGGACTCGGTGATGGGCATGGAGGACGATTCGCATTCCAGCGCCGACGAGGCAATGGATGACCTCATGCCCCTTGCCGAGTCTCCCCTCATTCCCGTAAGGGAACTCTGGGATTTTATGGCTACGTGCCTGGGTCAGCGCAATAAGGTCCGGCTGGCCCTCGACAGGTGGTCGGAGCTGGTGCTGCTCATCATATCCGTCTGCGCCGCCGTTAAGATCATGGGCGCGGACGAGGGTGTGAACCCGTTTGAGCTGCGTCGGCTCAGAACGTTTCTCACTGGGCTGCTGAGGAAGTGGCGGCTGACTAGCGGCTGCGCTTCCTCCCCCCGTTAGGTGTAGGTAGAGGTTGCACTATGCTTCTGACATGAAGATAACTATAGCCAGCCTCAATATCAACGGCAGCAGGGAGGCGCGCCGCAGATTCAATAACTTCTCAGTCCTTCGGGATGGGAAGTATGCGGTGTGCTTCCTGCAAGAAACCCACACCGTTCCGGGAGATGAAGCCACGTGGCTCCTGGAGTGGCAAGGAGGGGTCAGCATGAGTCACCTCTCCAACAATTCCAGCGGGGTGGCTATCTTGCTGGCCCCGCATTTTCAGCCGGAGATCTTGGGGGTCAAGGTGCACGTGCCGGGCCATTTGCTCCAGGTCACTGTTCGCCTGGGGGACGTGCCGTTCCATCTCATGAACGTGTATGCCCCTCAGACCGGTGCGCAGCAAGTGCGCTTCTTCGAAGAAGTGTCCGCTCTTTTGGGCTCCGTCGACGTGGGCGAGTGCGTCATCCTCGGGGGGGTGATTTTAACTGCACCCTCGAGGCGAGGGACCGTTCAGGTCCCCCGCGAAGCCCGGCGGCGATGGAGAAGTTGAGGGACCTGGTTGGGTCCTTCGACTTGGTGGACATCTGGCGAAATCTCCACCCCGAATCCAGCGCCTTCACTAGCGTGAGATCTGGGGGAGGAAGGTCCAGAATGGACCGCCTTTACATTTCCCGGGCGTACGTCTCCTGCGTTCCGGCGGCTTCCATGCGGCCGGTGCCGTGCACGGACCACCACCTGGTATGGGCAGAGCTCGCTCCGCTGCGCGCGCGGTGGGGTCCGCGTACTGGCATTTTAACAACCTGCTGCTGGAGGACGCACGGTTCCGGGATTCGTTTCGTCGATTCTGGGCCAACTGGAGAAGGAAGCAGGGGGGCTTCCCCTCCTTGAGGCTACGGTGGGATGTGGGCAAGGCTCACATCCGTCTCTTCTGTCAGGAGTACGCAAAGGGGTCGATCAAGAGGCAGGAGGCCCAGGTCAGGCGGTTGGAGAAGGAGGTGCTCGACCTGGAGTTCCATCTCGGTCAGGTCGTCGAGGACCCGGCCCTGCGGAAGGTGTACGAAGAGAAGAGGGGCGCGCTGAAGGACCTGCAGCTCGTCGGGTCCTGAGGCGCGTACGTCAGGTCGGGGATCCAGCTCCTGCGGGACCTGGACCGCGGCTCCCCCTTCTCCTACTCACTGGAAAAAAGACGGGGGGTCCGTAAGCAGCTCTTGGGGCTGCAGGCCGATGACGGATCTCTGGTTTCAGATCCAGAGGGAATCAGTGCGGAGACCCGCGCCTACTACAGGGCTCTTTTCTCTCCGGATCCGTCCAGCGAGGATGCACGCAGAGTTTTGTGGGAGGACCTGCCGAAGGTCAGCCCGGAGGGCGCCGAAAAATTGGGCGCTCCGCTAAGCCTGGCGGAGCTGACCGGCGCCCTCCGCCAGCTCTCTCGGGGAAAGTCCCCGGGGCTGGACAGGCTGACCGTGGAGTTCCACAGGACGTTCTGGGATGTCTTGGGGGGCGACTATGCGCGGGTTCTGGGGGAAAGTTTGGCGACCGGGGAGATGCCCCTTGGCGCAGGGCGGTCATTGTCCTGCTGCCTAAGAAGGGCGATCTCTGCCTCCTTAAGAACTGGCGCCCGGTCTCCCTCCTAAGCACGGACTATAAAATCTTTGCCAGGGCCATGTCTGCTCGCCTTGGCACCGTGCTGGCCCACATGATCCACCCCGACCAGTCCTACACGGTCCCGGGCCGGGCCATCCACGATAACATTCATCTGGTCCGGGACCTGGTCCACCACTCCCAGAGGGCTGGTCTGTCGGTCGCCTTCCTTTCCCTGGATCAGGAGAAGGCGTTCGACAGTGTGGATCACGAGTATCTCTTCGGGACTCTGCGCGCATTCGGGTTCGGGACGCATTTCGTCGCCCGGATCCGACTTCTGTATGCCGCCGCGGAGTGTCTGATTAAAGTTAACGGGTCCTTGACGGCGCCCCTTCGCTTTGGGAGGGGGGTGCGTCAGGGATGCCCAATGTCTGGTCAGTTATACGCCGTTTGCGTGGAGCCATTCCTGCACCTCTTGCGGAAGAGGTTGACGGGACTGGCTCTGCAAGGGCCGGGCGTGGAGGTGGTCCTCTTGGCTTACGCCGATGACGTGCTCCTCACGGTCACGGATCCCGCTGACTTGCGGAGGATGCGGGAATGCCAGCAGATTTACTCGGACGCATCCTCCGCCAAGATCAACTGGGAGAAATGTTCCGGACTCCTGGTGGGTCAGTGGCGGGTGGATTCCCTGCCGGAGGAGTTCAGGCCTTTCGCCTGGAGCACCACGCACCTCCTCTATTTGGGAGTCTACCTTAGCCCTGCCGAGGACGCCTGGCCGGCGAACTGGCAAGAGCTGGAGGCCAAAGTCACCGCTCGCCTAGGACGCTGGACAGGACTGCTCCGAGTGTTGTCCTACAGGGGTCGAGCGCTGGTCATAAACCAGCTGGTGGCCGCCATATTGTGGTACCGGTTGGTCACTTTGATCCCTCCCCCTGCGTTTGTCGCCAAGATGCAGAAGAAGCTCATCGACCTCTTCTGGGACAAAAGGAAGCACTGGGTCTCTGCCGCGGTTCTGTGTCTCCCGCTTAGGGAGGGCGGTCAGGCGCTGGTGTGCCTTCGCACCCAGGCTGCGACTTTCCGTCTTCAGAAGCTGCAGAGATACCTATACGTCGAGAATCCTCCGAGATGGTGTGCGCTGGCGACGTTTTTCTTCCGCCAGCTTCACGGCCTCAATTACGACACGCAGCTCCTGTTCGCGAAAGTTGGCTGCAGGCGTGCCGGCCTGCGGGAGCTGCCTGTCTTCTACCAGGAACTACTATGGGTTTCGAACTACGTCGCTTCCAGGCAGAGCTCTCCCCCGTCAGGAGCGGCAGCTCTCCTTCGGGAGCCGCTGCTCAGGAATCCGCACCTCCACGAACGCGGGTTCGGGCGGCTGGCGGAGGGTAGGCCTGTGACTGGCAAGGTGACCAGAGTCGGGGACCTGCTCGATGATGGAGGAGCGGGCTGGATGGCGCCGGAGGAGCTGGCGCTGCGCCTGTCCTGGGCCAACATCCGGCTCGCGGTCGAAGCCATCGAATCGGTGAAAGCGGCACTGTGCCCCGACTCCACTAGGTGTATCGAGGCGGCTCAAGCACATGGGGTGATCCCGTCCGAGCTTACCCCCGTTCGGACGGAATTCCTCATCGTTTCCCGGCCCCGAAACTCCCCTCGGGAACAGGCGCCTCACAACTTGAGCCGCCTCGAGGAAATACCCTCCGTGCCTTTTCATTCTGCACGGAGGGGTTTTCTGTACGGGCTGCTCCTGCACACTCTCCACTTTGCCATCTTCGTCTACCATCCGGACACGCCTTGGCGTGGCGTCTTGCCGACTGGCGGTGGCGGAGGTCCCCAATGGAGGGCTCTCTATGCGGGAGTCCTCCCTTGTTCCATCGGGGACTTGGCCTGGAGGGTGTTGCATGGAGCGGTCCCGTGCAATAAGGTTTTAAGTAGGTTCATGGACTCCCAGGCCGCCTGCATTTTTTGCGGCCTGGAGGAGTCCGTGTTTCACATTTATATGGAGTGTGAGAGGTTGCAGCCCCGCTTTCACTACTTGAAGGGGCTGCTCCTCGATTTTTGGTTGCACTTCAGTCCCACGCTCTTGATCTATGGTCACCCGGTGCGGAGGGGAGCGGACAGGTTGGAGGACCTCCTTGTGGGCCTGCTCCTGGGCCTGGCTAAAAGAGCCATCAATTGGTCCAGGCAGCGGGCGGTCGAGGGGGTCACCCAGCCGGATTGCCTGCCTCTCTTCCGCGACCATGTTCGCTCCCGGGTGGCTCTGGAGATGGAGCACGCGGTGTCCACCGGTGCGCTTGAGTATTTCTGCGACCGGTGGGCGCCGGGGGGACTGGAGTGCATCATCAACACAGAAAACCAAATTTTAATTTGATTTGTTAAGTTTTAGTTGAACTTTTGTTTACAATTTGTTTTTTTTGTTTTTTTGGTACGAACAAAAAGAGTACCCTCTGTCCCAGCATTTCCTGCCTGTGCAGCTGCCTCAGTCAGCAGGAGGAGAAGGAGCAGACAAACCAGGAGAGTGGAGAGTGTAAAGTGGTGGTCTCCTGACCAGGAAGAGGAGGATATCGTTAGACCACCTCCACCTCCAACATCATCACAGCAACTGAGGTGCCTGGAGAGAGAGGACAGAGGAGGAGAAGGAGAAGGGAGGCCAGCAACAACACCAACCAGGGGAGAGGCCTTTCCCATTACTGCCTCCCCAAATTGGCCTCCATTCCAGGAGAGAGGGGAGAGAAACAACCAACAATTACCAACTGTTTGGAAGGAGGGAAGAACAACAGCATCTTTCAGGTGGGTGTTATTTGGTGCACTCTCCCAAAGACTTTGTATTTTAGGTGGGGGGAGAAAAGAAGAAAAAAGGGCCGGATCATCAAGGGGGGTGTGTGTGTGTGTGTGGCTCTTGTAAAACACTAGGCCACACACACCACTAATTAAGCACCCGGTCCTATTGCCTGACCTGGGATAGCTGGAGCTGCCTAGGTGATCAGCCCAATTGTACATCGTTAAGACCTGGTGTGGGACTGAGCCTGGGGCGTCTCCAGCTTTCCCAGGTGAAGACATCTTCTCCCCCTGCTAGAAGACCACCTTCAAAGACTTTAATTTTTCATCGGAGAGTGCACCCCTGCCGACACCCACCCACCCACCATCCTGAGTGGCGACCCTGCCTTTGCGGCCTCCCTCCTTCCCACCCTCCCCCCTCTCTCTCTCTCTTTGTCTTTCTCTGCCTTTCTCTCTGAGGCATCTCATTTCATCTTTAATTATTAATTGCCGATTGAGCAGAGGGGAGAAGGCCCCTCTCCCAATTTCAATCAATAAGGGGGAGAGGTGTGCCTTCAATTTAAACAGCTCCCTCTGCTCAATGGAGGACCAAAAAAATACCTGAGGCCACATTAACACCTTCAGGCCTGTGACTTGGGGTGAGTGTAGCCCTTTTTTAGAAAACATCCCAGAATGGCGACTGCATCTTCGCCAGTGACGGGGCCAGCCAAGACGTATGCGGGAGTGGCAGCCACAGCCACAGCTGCTCCCACTGCTTCTGCTGCCCCGTCACCATTCAGACTAATAACAAAAAAGCTTGGGGTGAAGAGCTACACTCACCCCACTATGACCATTGAGGCCTGCGTTAAAGCCATGGCTGGGGTTGTCGGCCCCTCAGCCATCGTCGCGGCCTCAAAAATGTATGGGAAGGCTGTGTTCTTCCTGGGGTCGGAGCGGGCGGTGTCCCTGGCTGTCAGCAAGGGGCTCACCGTGGGCGGGACCTTCCTGCCGGTGGACCCCCTCGAGGCCACCGCGCAGAGGGTGGTTATTTCGAACATCCCACCCTATGTTCCTGGTGAGCTCCTCCTTCCCCATCTACGTCAACTTGGGGAGGTGAGGTCGGGGATCACACCCATCCCGCTCGGCTTCCGGGAGGCCAGCCTTCGCCACGTCTTCTCCTTCCGGCGCCAGCTGTTCATCCAGCTGGCGCGGGAGGAGGACACTGACGGGGCATTCGTCGTCCACCACGAGGGGACCGCCTATCGCGTCTTCCGGACGTCGGACAGTGTGCGGTGCCACGCCTGCAAGGAGGTGGGGCACATCCGGAAAAACTGCCCCGCCTCCAAGGCCGCCGGACCATCTCGTGCGGCCGAGGCTGGCGCCGCCGACGCTCCTCCCCCCGGATCTGCCCGCGCGTCAGGAACGTCTGATGCGCGGTCGACGTCGGGGGCCGATGCCACCAAGGCCTCCGGCGGGGGGGAGGGAGCGTGTCCGGCCGGAAAGAATGCGTGGCGGAAAAATAAACACCTTAGGGCGGGTCCCCCCGTGGATGGCCAGCCCTTGCCCCTTGAGCCCCTTACACCCGCGCTCCTCGCGGAGTTAATCGGGGCAGACGCGAGCGAGAGGGGCCTCGTGCCCGAGCCTGTGGCCACAACCGCCGTAGCAGAAACGCCATTACCTGCGGCCGGGCTCGGGCCCGAGGAGCCCAACAAACCTGCTCCGCTGGAGGGAGCTGAGGAGGAGGCCTCTGCAGTCATGGAGGTCTCCCTCGCTCCCTCCGTGCTAAAAAGAAGGCGTGACCCCCTGGAAGAGGAGGAGGACCGGGAGGAGGAAGGTCCCTCTGAGCAGGGGGAGTCGTCGCCCGCCGCGGGTACTGCGCCCCCCTCCCCCGCTGTCGTCATCACCAGCGATCGGCAAGGGTTGCCTGTCCCTCGGGAGGCTGAGGCAGATGTGTCTGTCCGACGTGTGCCTCCCGGGGATGGGGACGAGGCCCTGCCCGTGCGGGGGGTCGCGGAACAACCCGCGGCGGTAATTGAAATTGACCTTCTATCGGTGCCGTTACCCCTCGCCGGGTCGGGCGGCCTGGGGTCTGGGTCGGGCGAGCGTGAGGATAATGAGCTCGCCCAATGCGACCCGGACATCTCCCAGGGGCTGCTTGTCCTGGTAGAGCTTTTAATTCAAAACCCCCCATCCGCTGGGTCTGAGGTTGGTGGCGGGGAGGAGGATGGCCCCCTGGCTGCATCTCTGGTGCCGGACGTACTGGAGGAGCTGGGAATTGTTCTCTCCCCAGTTTCTCCGGTCGTTCCAGCGTCTGAGGCGGAGGGGAGCTCTGAACCACCGCCGTCTTCTGGCCCAGCACTCCTAGAGGAGCCCATGGAGAAATCCTCTGCCGCCGATCCTGGGGGTGGGATCCGGGCGGAGGCGGGGCTGGCTGGCGCGGCCGAGCCGTTCGCTTCGCACTGCACGGCGGACGGGTCGGCCACTGGTGACGACCCCCTGGAGGAGGATGGGGACCCGGTGATGGGCACGGAGGACGATTCGGACTCCAGCGCCGACGAGGCAATGGATGACCTCATGCCCCTTGCCGAGTCTCCCCTCATTCCCGTAAGGGAACTCCGGGATTTTATGGCCACGTGCCTGGGTCGGCGCAATAAGGTCCGGCTGGCCCTCGACAGGTGGTCAGAGCTGGCGCTGCTCATCGTATCCGTCCGCGCCGCCGTTAAAATCATGGGCGCGGACGAGGGTGTGAACCCGCTCGAGCTGCGTCGGCTCACAACGTTTCTCACTGGGCTGCTGAGGAGGTAGCGGCTGACCAGCGGCTGCGCTTCCTCCCCCAGTTAGGTGTAGGTAGAGGTTGCACTATGCTTCTGACATGAAGATAGCCATAGCCAGCCTCAACATCAACGGCAGCAGGGAGGTGCGCCGCAGATTCAATAACTTCTCGGTCCTTCGGGACGGGTAGTATGCGGTGTGCTTCCTGCAAGAAACCCACACCGTTCCGGGAGACGAAGCCACGTGGCTCCTGGAGTGGCAAGGAGGGGTCAGCATGAGTCACCTCTCCAACAATTCCAGCGGGGTGGCTATCTTGTTGGCCCCGCATTTTCAGCCGGAGATCTTGGGGGTCAAGGAGCACGTGCCGGGCCGTTTGCTCCAGGTCACTGTTCACCTGGGGGGCGTGCCGCTCCATCTAGTGAACGTGTACGCCCCTCAGACCGGTGCGCAGCAAGCGCGCTTCTTTGAAGAAGTGTCCGCTCTGTTGGGCTCCGTCGACGTGGGCGAGTGCGTCATCCTCGGGGGGGATTTTAACTGCACCCTCGAGGCGAGGGACCGTTCGGGTCCCCCGCGAAGCCCGGCGGCGATGGAGAAGCTGAGGGACCTGGTTGGGTCCTTCGACTTGGTGGACGTCTGGCGAAATCTCCACCCCGACTCCAGCGCCTTCACTAGCGTGAGGTCTGGGGGAGGAAAGTCCAGAATCGACCGCCTTTACATTTCCCGGGCGTACGTCTCCTGCGTTCCGGCGGCCGGTGCCGTGCTGGGCGCGCGGGAGGGGTCCGCGTACTGGCATTTTAACAACCTGCTGCTGGAGGACGCGCGGTTCCGGGATTCGTTTTGTCTGTTCTGGGCCGACTGGAGAAGGAAGCGGGGGGGCTTCCCCTCCTTGAGGCTATGGTGGGATGTGGGCAAGGCTCACATCCGTCTCTTCTGTCAGGAGTACGCGAAGGGGTCGACCAAGAGGCGGGAGGCCCGGGTCGGGCGGTTGGAGAAGGAGGTGCTCGACCTGGAGTCCCGTCTCGGTCAGGTCGTCGAGGACCCGGCCCTGCAGAAGGTGTACGAAGAGAAGAAGGGCGCGCTGAAGGACCTGCAGCTCGTTGGGTCCTGAGGCGCGTACGTGAGGTCGCGGATCCATCTCCTGCGGGACCTGGACTGCGGCTCCCCCTTCTTCTACTCGCTGGAAAAAAGACGGGGGGTCCGTAAGCAGCTTTTGGGGCTGCTGGCCGACGACGGATCTCTGGTCTCGGATCCGGAGGGAATCAATGCGAAGACCCACACCTACTACGGGGCTCTGTTCTCTCCGGATCCGTCCAGCGAGGATGCGCGCAGAATTTTGTGGGAGGACCTGCCGAAGGTCAGCCCAGAGGGCGCTGAAAAATTGGACGCTCCGCTAAGCCTGGCGCAGCTGACCGGCGCCCTCCGCCAGCTCTCTAGGGGAAAGACCCCGGGGCTGGACGGGCTGACCGTGGAGTTCCACAGGGTGTTCTGGGACGTCTTGGGGGGCGGCTACGCACGGGTCCGGGGGATAGTTTGGCGACCGGGGAGATGCCCCTCTCTTGGCGCAGGGCGGTCATTGTCCTGCTGCCTAAGAAGGGTGATCTCCGCCTCCTTAAGCACTGGCGCCCGGTCTCCCTCCTCAGCACGGACTATAAAATCTTTGCCAGGGCCATGTCTGCTCGCCTTGGCACCGTGCTGGCCCACATGATCCACCCCGACCAGTCCTACACGGTCCCGGGCCGGACCATCCACGATAACATCCATCTGGTCCGGGACCTGGTCCACCACTCCCAGAGGGCTGCTCTGTCGGTCGCCTTCCTTTCCCTGGATCAGGAGAAGGCGTTCGACAGGGTGGATCACGAGTATCTCTTCGGGACTCTGCGCGCATTCAGGTTCGGGACGCATTTCGTCGCCCGGATCTGACTTCTGTACGCCGCCACGGAGTGTCTGATTAAAGTTAACGGGTCCTTGACGGCGCCCCTTTGCTTCGGGAGGGGGGTGCATCAGGGATGCCCCATGTCCGGTCAGTTATACGCCGTTTGCGTGGAGCCATTCCTGCGCCTCTTGCGGAAGAGGTTGACGAGACTGGCTCTGCAAGGTCCGGGCGTGGAGGTGGTCCTCTCGGCTTAAGCCGATGACGTGCTTCTCACGGTCACGGATCCCGCTGACTTGCGGAGGATGCGGGAATGCCAGCAGATTTACTCGGACGCATCCTCCGCCAAGATCAACTGGGAGAAATGTTCCGGACTCCTGGTGGGTCAGTGGCGGGTGGACTCCCTGCCGGAGGAGTTCAGGCCTTTCGCCTGGAGCACCACGCACCTCCTCTATTTGGGAGTCTACCTTAGCCCTGCTGAGGACGCCTGGCCGGCGAACTGGCAAGAGCTGGAGGCCAAAGTCCCTGCTCGCCTAGGACGCTGGACAGGACTGCTCCGAGTGTTGTCCTGCAGGGGTCGAGCGCTGGTTATAAACCAGCTGGTGGCCGCCATGTTGTGGTACCGGTTGGTCACTTTGATCCCTCCCCTTAAGTTTGTCGCCAAGATGCAGAAGAAGCTCATCGACCTCTTCTGGGACAAAAGGAAGCACTGGGTCTCTGCCGCGGTTCTGTGTCTCCCGCTTAGGGAGGGCGGTCAGGCGCTGGTGTGCCTTCACACCCAGGCTGCGACTTTCCGTCTTCAGACACTGCAGAGATACCTGTACGTCGAGAATCCTCCGAGATGGTGTGCGCTGGCGACGTTTTTCTTCTGCCAGCTGCACGGCCTCAATTACGACATGCAGCTCCTGTTCACGAAAGTGGGCGGCAGGCGTGCCGGCCTGCAGGAGCTGCCTGTCTTCTACCAGGAACTACTATGGGTTAGGAACTACGTCGCTTCCAGGCGGAGCTCTCCCCCGTCAGGAGCGGCGGCTCTCCTTCGGGAGCCGCTGCTCAGGAATCCGCACCTCCACTCAGGAATCCGCACCTCCACGAACGCGGTTTCGGGCGGCTGACGGAGGGCAGGGCTGTGCCTGGTAAGGTGACCAGAGTCGGGGACCTGCTCGATGGCGGAGGAGCGGGCTGGATGGCGCTGGAGGAGCTGGCGCGGCGCCTGTCCTGGGCCAACGTCCGGCTCGCGGTCGAAGCCATCGAATCGGTGAAAGCGGCACTGGGCTCCGACTCCACTAGGTGTATCGAGGCGGCTCAAGCATGTGGGGCGATCCCGTCCGAGCTTACCCCCGTTCGGACGGAATTCCTCATCGGCGCCCGGCCCCGAAACTCCCCTCGGGAACCGGCGCCTCACAACTTGAGCCGTCTCGAGGAAATACCCTCCGTGCCTTTTCATTCCGCGCGGAGGGGTTTCCTGTACGGGCTGCTCCTGCACACTCTCCACTTTGCCATCTTCGTCTACCGTCCGGACACGCCTTGGCATGGCGTCTTGCCGACTGGCGGTGGTGGATGTCCCCAATGGAGGGCTCTCTACACGGGAGTCCTCCCTTGTTCCATCGGGGACTTGGCCTGGAGGGTGTTGCATGGAGCGGTCCCGTGCAATAAGGTTTTAAGTAGGTTCACGAACTCCCAGGCCGCCTGCATTTTTTGCGGCCTGGAGGAGTCCGTGTTTCACGTTTATATGGAATGTGAGAGGTTGCAGCCCCTCTTTCACTACTTGAAGGGGCTGCTCCTCGATTTTTGGTTGCACTTCAGTCCCACGCTCTTGATCTACGGTCACCCGGTGCGGAGGGGAGCGGACAGGTTGGAGGACCTCCTCGTGGGCCTGCTCCTGGGCCTGGCTAAAAGAGCCATCAATTGGTCCAGGCAGCGGGCGGTCGAGGGGGTCGTCCAGCCGGATTGCCTGCCTCTCTTCCGCGGCCATGTTCGCGCCCGGGTGGCCCTGGAGATGGAGCACGCAGTGTCCGCCGGTGCGCTTGAGTATTTCCGCGACCGGTGGGCGCCGCGGGGACTGGAGTGCATCATCAACCCGGATAACCAAATGTTAATATGATTTGTTAAGTTTAAGTTGAACTTTTGTTTACAGTCAATTTGTTTTTTTTTGGTGCGAACAAAAAGAGTACCCTCTGTTCAGTAAATACCTGTTATTATTGTTCTCCTGCAGTCCGTGTATTATTTATACTTGGACACTACACTCTTCCCCTCCGATGGACGGAGGAAGTCTCCTCAACACACAAAGGCAGCCTGGCTGCAAATTGCTGAGAAGGTAAGTGCTCGGTCTGTCTGAACACGCACCTGGGTGCAGTACAAAAAAAGGTTCAATGACCTGATGCGATCAGTAGAACTGATTATAACATCACACTTACCTTCAGTCTTCTTCCCATCTCTTCTCATCCCCATCACTCTGCATTGGCAACCTACTCCTGCACATCCCAACTGACCCTAACATCCCTTGCACCCTCACCCATCCCTCTCTTTCTATGCACAGAATCACTTCACCATCCTACTATGCACCACTCACATTCAATTTCACTCTTATGCAATGACAACAACTAACAACGCACAAGGAGGGATCTTGGTATTGGCACCTCACTCCAAAGAGGGCGGTGCTGGAGCTTCAGGAACAAGTGCAGGCAGCTCTGACTGGGTTTGCAACCACGGTAACTGTGAGTGTGCAGAGAATGGAGGAGTCCATGTCAAACATGAGCAATGCCGTGGTGCACACAATGGCGAATGTAGGTACCGCCATGGAAATGATGGCAACCTCCATGGAGGACATAAATTGCCAGACTCAGGAGAACATGGTAAATAGATGGTCATTTATGGAGGATAGATGGGCATCTATTGATGAGCAAAACCAAAGGTTCATGGATGTCCTTGTTATGAGGAATGTCAGCACAGAAATGGGTCCTCATGGCCCCACTGATATGCACTAAGGTGCTCTACAGCTACTTGCTAGCAGTGAAATACGGGTGACCCATGAGAGGGATGGTGGTGGTCGACAACAAGGAAGTGGGGGCTCCGCCCCGAGTGCTCACACTCCCATGCCACTAAGGAGCGCTCGGTCAGAGCCCCAGATGCCTCACCACTGATATGGCTGTCTCTGCCCCTGTACATATGCAGGAGGAGCAGAGTGTTGCGGAGCCCTCCAAGACTTCCAAACCCAGAGGACGGCCACCAAAGGCGTCTAAGCAGGTGCATCAGGGGAGTGAGCACGCTGCCTCTACACCTGCTGAAGCCACAAGGGAAGCACCACGTAGAAGCACACGTAAGAGAAAGCTAAAGCACAAATAATCAGAAGGGTAGTCACTTGGGTGATTTAAAAGTATACTGTGGCGTACCGATCACAGAAAGGACACAATCCGCTTTTCGGTCCGTAGACTATAAATCAGGCGTCATGCCTTTAAGAAGGATCACACCTTTAAGAAACTCGATCTACAACATAGTTAAGCCCAGAGCGGGGGAGGAGCAGTCGAAGCTGTGGACGGATGAAAGGCAGTCGGACTTGGTGTAGTCTCTGACGCCATTTTTGTGTTCAACATGTAGTCTCAACAATTAAACCTTTTCTGTTGAACCTCTCCGAGTTCAGTATATTTTGTTAGGAGTACGTAGACTCCTACATTGGTGACCCCGATGCTCAGGACGACTCCTAAGCGTAACCATGGCTGACACAAACGCAGTTTCTGTGAAGCTGCCGGAGTTCTGGGAGAACCTAGCCACTGCCTGGTTCCTTCAAGCCGAATCGCAATTCCGACTCTGCGGCATCACCGCCGACGCAACGATGTACGACTACCTCCTCACCTCCCTGGGCAGCTCCACAATCACGAAAGTCTGGACAACACTACAAAACCCTTCGGAGGAAGGCAAGTACGCACATCTCAAGGCCGCGCTCCTTAAAAAATTCACAGCCTCCCAATTCGTGCGCAACTGCCACCTCCTCGACCTCCCGGGCCTCGGTGACTCCACGCCGTCAGACTTGCTCTCACACATGCTTGCTCTGACCGACGAGAAACCACCCGGCTCCCTCTTCCGCACGCTCTTTATCCGCCAACTACCCCCCAGCATCCGCCCGGCGATCGTGGCGTCCAGCCTCACGGACCTCGAGGTCCTGGCCAACGAAGCCGATAAGCTCCTGTCCGCCGGCTCCAACCATGCCGTCACCCCCGACCTGGCCTCCGCAGCGTCGGCGCGCGCTCCACCCTCTATCGCGCGGCCACACAGCTCGGCCACAAGGCCCCCCAGGCCCCCACGTCCCCCAAGCCCTCCGACCCAGGGCTACTGCTACTTCCATACCCGGTTCGGCGCACGGGCACGCCGCTGCAGCCATCCCTGCACGTTTCCAACCGCCCCCGCACCGGCCTACACGATGGCCGTGGGGCAAGCAGGCGCGCTGCTGTACGTTACGGACAGCGCCTCCGGACGCCGTTTCCTATGCGACACGGGTGCGCAGCGCAGCATCATCCCCGCGTCCGCTCTCGAGATCCAGCGAGGCGGCCGCGGCCCTGCGCTGGCTGCCAGCACCGACATCCGGACGTACGGCACCGACCTCGCAGGCCGCCGCTACCACTGGGAGTTTATCACCGCCAAGGTGCTCTCCCCGCTCCTCGGTGCGGATTTCCTGTGCGCCCACGGCCTGTTGGTCGAAATGCCTCGGCGCCGCCTCGTGGACATGAACACCATGTCACCTATCCCGGGCGCCATGGCACCCTCCAACCCGCCGAAATGGCGTGGCGGTGCCGCGCCCGCTCAACGGACGACTACTCCGCACTCCTGGCTGAGTTCCCAGCCCTCACCAACCCGACCTTCTCCGCGAGAGTTGCTAAGCACGGGGTAGAACACTTCATCACACCACAGGCCCACCGGTGTATGCCCACGCCCGCAGGCTGGACCCGGCCAAGCTGGAGATCGCGCGGGCCGAGTTCGCCACAATGGAACAGCTCGGCATCATCCGCCGCTCCAACAGCCCCTGGGCCTCCCCACTCCACATCGTCACCAAACCCGACGGGGGATGGCGCCCCTGCGGGGACTACCGGCGCCTAAACGACGCCACCACGCCGGATCGGTACCCCATACCACACATTCAAGACTTCTCGGCTAGACTGGCCGGCCGCTCAGTCTTCTCCAAAGTCGACCTGGTGCGCGGTTACCATCAGGTGCCAGTCCACCCCACGGACGTTCCCAAGATGGCCATAATCACCCCTTTTGGGCTATTCGAGTTCCTCTGAATGCCCTTCAGCCTCAAAAACGCGGCCCAGGCCTTCCAGCGGCTCATGGACTCGGTCCTCCGGGACCTGAAGTTCCTCTTTGTCTACCTGGATGACATCCTGGTAGCTAGTTCCTCCAAGCAAGAACACATCGAGCACCTCCGCACCCTGTTCCAGCGGCTCAGTGAGCACGGACTCATCATCAGCCCAACCAAGTGCCAATTCGGCCTCAGCAGGATCGAATTCCTCGGCCACCACATCACGCAGGACGGAGCCATTCCCCTGCCCACCAAGGTGCAAGCCATCCAGCAGTTCCCCCGGCCTACCACCATCAAAGGCCTCCAGGAGTTCTTGGGGATGATCAACTTTTACAACCGCTTCATTCCCGGAGCGGCCTCCCTCATGCGGCCCCTATACGAAGCCCTCCGGGGTAAGAAAGACAGAATGGCGATCGAGTGGTCGGCGGACATGTTGACCGCTTTCGACTCGACCAAAAAGGTGCTCGCCGACGCCACCATGCTCGCGCACCCACAGCCCAACGCCAGGGTGGCCCTCACCACGGATGCCTCCGACCACGCGGTTGGCGCCGTGTACGAACAGTGGGTCGACGGGGCCTGGCAACCACTGGCCTTTTTCAGCCGTCAACTGCGCCCCCCGGAGGCCAAATACAGCGCCTTTGACCGCGAGCTCCTCGCACTGTACCTGGCAGTCCGCCATTTTAGATTTCTTCTGGAGGGCCGCCCCTTCACCGCGTTTGTCGACCACAAACCCCTGACATTCGCGATGGTAAAATCTGCGGACCCGTGGTCAGCCAGGCAACAACGCCAGCTCGCCGCGGTGTCCGAATTCACCACGGACATCCGGCACGTCTCCAGTCGAGACAACATGGTGGCCGACTGCCTATCCCGCCCCGCCATCCACGGTGCCCACCTGGCAGTGGACTATGCTCAACTGGCAGCGGAGCAACGCACCGACCCCGATCTGCTCTCAGCGCCCACAACCCTCCCAGGGCTGCGACTGACCGACGTCGCCTGCGGCCCGTCCGCCGTCACAGTCAAATGCGACACCTCCTTGGCGCAACCCTGCCCTGTACTCCCGGCGTCCTGGCGAAAACGGGTGTTCGACATCGTCCACGGCCTCTCACACCCCGGCACCCGTGCGTCCATTAGACTGGTGGCCAACCGATTTGTCTGGCATGGCCTGCGCAAAGATGTGCGCGTCTGGTCCAGATCCTGCATAGCTTGCCAGCGTGCCAAAATCCACCAGCACGTCAAAGCCCCACTCGAGGAGTTCGCCGTGCCAGAAAGAAGGTTTGACCACGTCCACATCGACCTCGTCGGCCCCCTGCCGCCATCACAAGGTCACACGCACCTGCTGACAATCGTGGACCGTACCACCCGCTGGCCCGAGGCCATTCCACTGATGTCCACCACCACCGCTGACATCGCGAGGGCATTCATCGGGACCTGGGTCGCTCGGTTCGGCGTCCCCTCCGACATGACGTCGGATAGAGGCCCGCAGTTCACCTCTGATCTGTGGGCCGCCATCGCCCGAAACCTCAGGGTGGCCGTTCACCGCACCACGGCTTACCACCCCCAAGCCAACAGATTGTGCGAGCGATTCCACAGGTCCATGAAGGCGTCCCTCCGCGCCAGCCTCGAGGACGAGGCTTGGATCGACCGCCTCCCGTGGGTGCTACTTGGCCTATGCTCCGCGGTCAAGGAAGACCTGCAAGCCTCGGCGGCGGAACTCGTGTATGGCCAGCCACTGCGCATACCCAGAGAGTTCCTGCCCACCGCCACGACCCCCTGGTCGGCTGACCAGCAACGCCCCGCTTTCGTCAACTGAGCACAACAGTTCGCTCTGGTACCCACCGGCCGGCACGGCGAACCAGCAACCCGCGTACCACCTAGCCTGCACATGGCCAAATTTGTTTTCGTGCGCCATGACGCCCACCGAGGACCTCTACGGCCCCCATACGACGGACCCTATAAGGTACTCCAGACGGGGAACAAGTTCTTCCTCCTCCAAGTGGGCGGCAGAACTGACAAGGTGTCGGTCGACCGGCTCAAGCTGGCGCACCTAGAGCCCGACGAACCCGTTCAAGTGGGCCAACCCCCACCGCGGGGCAGACTGCCTAAGAGCCCGACGCGTCCGACCGCCCCGCTCCCGACACCAACCGCCAAGAGCCGTTCCGGCCGTGCCATCAAGCCGCCACGCCGGTTCGTACACTCCCTACTAGCGGATTCTGGGGGGAGCTGTGTGGCGTACCAATCACAGAAAGGACACAATCCACTTTTCGGTCCGTAGACTATAAATCAGGCGTCATGCCTTTAAGAAGGACCATACCTTTAAGAAACTCGATCTGCAACATAGTTAAGCCCAGAGCGGGGGAGGAGCAGTCGAAGCTGTGGACGGATGAAAGGCAGTCGGACTTGGTGTAGTCTCTGACGCCATTTTTGTGTTCAACATGTAGTCTCAACAATTAAACCTTTTCTGTTGAACCTCTCCGAGTTCAGTATATTTTGTTAGGAGTACGTAGACTCCTACAATACCATTTTACGTTTGTCATGTTTATTTCTAGTGTATTAAAGTTATGCGATGTGAATGATTCAATGCGTTGACCTATGTGTGCTCAGAATTGGAAATGTCACATTAAGGGTTGAGGGCACCTTTCATCTGCAGTGATGTTGCGGAGAGTGATAGGAATGTATAGTTCATTGTTCAGATGCTGTATTGTACGGAATGGAGGTCCTGCCACCCCTTACATGCATGTGCCAGCCACATGTATGTACAGCGTAGTTAGGCGAATCTGGCATGGATTAGTCCATCCCTTACCTGACGGCCAGCAATGAGGTCGCGTACTGGTAGCACTAGGACAGCCACATCTGCCAGGTGTTCCTCATTTGCAGCATCATTCGCCTCTTCCTCCTCTTCCTCTTCTTCCTCCTCCTCCTCTGAGGAGGCTGTGCGCCTCGCCACTTGTTCTTCAGGCAGCGGTAAGCCACGCTGCTGTGCGATGTTGCGCAGGGCACAGCAGACCACGATGATTCTGGACACCCCTGCTGGTGCATACTGTAGGGCTCCACCAGATTTGTCCAGGCATCTGAAGCGCATTTTGAGTAATCCTATGGTTTGCTCTATGATGCTTCTGGTGGAAATGTGGCTCTCATTGTAACACTGCTCAGCTTCGTTTGATGGCCTCCTCATCGGTGTCATTAGCCACGTCTTCAGGCGATAGCCCTTGTCTCCAAGAAGCCATCCAGAAAGTTGGGTTGGCGGATTGAAGAGCTGAGGCACAGTGGACAGCCGCAGGATGTACGAGTCATGGCAGCTGTCAGGGAACTTGGTGCAAACATGCTAATTTTCTTCCTGTGGTTACGCACCAGCTGCACATTAAGGGAGTGGAAGCCCTTGTGGTTCACAAATACAGCTGGGTTGTGATGGGGTGCAGATGTGGCCACATGTGTGCAGTCGATGATGCCCTGCACCTTTGGGAAGCCTGCCATATTGGCAAACCCAACTGCCCACGCTGTTACACTTGCTTCATCCATTGAAAAGTGAATGTAATTGGCTGACTTGCCAAACAGGGCATCGGTAACCTGTGTTATGCATCTGTGTGCGGCCAACTGGGAGATGCCGCTGATGTCTGCAGATGATCCCTGGAAGGACCCTGATGCAAAGATGTTGAGGGTGGTGGTGACTTTGGCAGCCACTGGTAAGGAGTGTCCACCCACTCCTCTGGGCTGCAGGTCTTGGTGCAGTTTTGTGCAGATGTCTGCGACCACCTCTCGCGAAAGTCTCAGCCTTCTTTGGCACTGCTGCTCAGTCATGTTGAGGAAGCTCATCCTCTGCCTGTAAACCCTGTGTTGGGGGTATCTCCTGCGGCACAGTGCACCCATGCACTGATGGCCTCTGCCCTGTGCAGCATCAGGTAGCTCAGGAGAAGGTTGGCGCTCGGTGCTGCTGGTGTGCCTGGTTCTGCTGCTGCCGCGGCTGCTTGTCCTCAGAATCTGAGGACCAGGATGAGAGAATATAAATGGTTCTCATTCTGCTGGTGAAAATGTCATGTGAGGATGAAATGTTATAAGCGCTCAGTCAAAGTGGAGAGAGGTTATTCCAAGGAGGTCACAGTGTATATAGATCTCACAACACACACTTACAACCTCAAAACACTGGAACAATGTCTTCAGCATCCTGCAATCAGAAAGTTCAGGCTTTTGAAATGCAACTAAAGTGGCAGGTTCGCTTTAATGCTGCTCTTGCAGCTGTGAAGTATTCAGTTTGTTGGAACACCCGACTCAATCAGCTGGCGTGCTCCTGGAATGCCATGGAACACGCTGAAAATGTTGCAAAATTGAAAACCCCTATCAAGATAGGATTAAATAGTTAACTGCCTCTCCCGTTGCTTGGTGTCGTGTCTGATCAGGATTCGCAGACCTGACATCCTGCAAAGTTGCGTGGAGGCATACATGAGGGTGGAGACAATGGCGCAGAAATTCGGGTCTCCACAGGTGAGTACGCACGGGGTACTCACCCATAGACCCAATGGAAGTGCCGGTTTCGTGCATGCACTGCGCATGCGCGGGAAACCAGCACTTCTGTTCCCCTGAAAGAAAGGGTTGAGAGGTGGAATGCGTGCACCGGAGACGCAGCGCGTGCGCATCGAACTTACATTTTTTTTCCAGGTTTTTCCAGGAGGGTAAGTCTCCAGCAGTTACACTTTAAAAAAGCAGGTGCAAGGCCTGCTTTTAACAAGGTAAGTGGTGAATTAATTAAAAGTAAAACATTTTTTCCACAGGTTTATTATTTTTAAATACTTTAAAGAAAGGTAAGTTTATTTTTAGCCCCGTTAGAAAATGTAATTAATTTTTTCAAAAATTTAAATTATTGTTTAAAATAGTTATTTCATGTAATTTATAGTTATTTTAAAAATGTGATAAAAAAAAATGTATTTGAAGTTTTAGTGATGGTTTGGGGCTTATAGTATTTATAGGTTTGACAGCTCTTCCTGTCAAACTTATGAATGAAGCATTCCCTGCTACCATTGGCTCTCCATTGCCCACGTGATTCCAGGGGACGCATCGAACTAACTGCGGCCCTGGGATATGCAAGCATTGCGCGCCGGCAGTTGGTGCAGGCCCAGGATTGGAATCCCACGTGGGCCCACAGCTCAATGGCCGGCACGCTAGGTAAGTGCAGGTCGGGGGCTTGCACCCGCGGGAAGCCCCCGACCCGAATTTCTGGGCCATTAGAGGGATCTGGAGGCAGGGTGGGAAGAGTTAATTAGAGTGGGAGGAGGATTGTGTAGAGTATGAAAGCTGGCATAGACCAATTGCGCTGACTGGCTTGTTTCTGTGCTGTAGATTCTATGGCAGTGAAATCCGTCTTGGACAGTAATACAAAACAGGCAATAGCGAATTGGCAGCCCATTTTGCACTCTGCCCGATATTCTTTTCTGTTTACTTCAATGGTAAATAATATCGGACGGAGTGAATGGGCTGCCGATTGGCTGTCACCCATTTTGCACTACCGCCCAAGATGAATTTCCCCCCATTATGTACTTCTCAGTATGGCTCATCCAGCCATGGGATAAAATCACTGATACACTGTGGAAACACCAAGCAAGATCTGCAAGTAACAAATTTATCCTAACTAAATTATTCTTACAATCACGAGGGTTGTTAGGATATGGAATGTCCTTGCAGAAACAAAGGTTGAAGCTTTGAAATGGAAAGTGGATAAATATTCAAAAATTTAATGGATATATCAGAAAAGAGCAGGAGAATGGGACTAGTGGATAGCTCTTTCAGAGAGCCAGCACAAGTATGATGGGCTGAATGGCCTCCTTGGAGGGTAATTTTGACCTTGTGTGATAGTGTAAAAAGGGCGATAGCGAATTGGCAGCTTATATTACATCTCTCCCGATTTGTATTTCTATTAACTTTAAACAGGTTGCCGATTCGCTACCACCCATTTTATACTATCACATAAAGTCAAAATTACCCCACCGTCCCCTTGCTGTGCTATAAAATTCTATGGTTCTATGATTTACTGTGTTATACTTGGTATCCTACAGTGCAGCAAGAGCTTCCTCTGCTGTGTTATTCCTGTCATCCATTGATGTTTATGGGCTGTTCTTGGGCCTTGTGTATTTTGTTTCTATGTTATGTCAAAATGTGACTTTATATTCATAGATGGTTTCTACTTGTTGTTTCGATATGTGAGTCCTGCATTTGTGTTGAAATATGACTTAATCTTACAGAATTTGTAATCAGTCTATAAATACGCCTAATATTCCAAACTGTGACTCTAGTGCAGTTATTGCCATTGGGGTGACCTTAGCTTGTAATACTGTTCATTTTTTCTGCTAACACAAACTGTATAAAGCACATTTTCTTTAACTTTTACACTGGTAGTCACAAGGTTCAGAATACATGAAAAACTCTAATAAGGCTAAGCCAGCTGCAGTGGATTGTGTTAGAATTCCAAAGCAGTGCTGCGGGGACTGCAAATTTACATACCACAGAATAATGTTTGCAGTGCAGATGCTGGAAATTTCAACTACATGGAATCTGTGCCACTTTTATAAGCCCCACTTCATCCCAATCCCTTAATGATTCCAGGGCAGTACTTGGGACAATTAGGTGAGTCTTTCTGAGCTGGTTTCCAACAGCAATTAGTGTGACCTCTGGGTACCTTCTAACTGATAGAGTCCAACGAGAGTTCCTTATTGGAAACTAGATGTGATTGTGTAGAAGGACTATGAACAGCTGATTTCGATGTTAGCTGACAGCTCAAGCTACATGGGAGCACTACTATTATGAACTGAGAGTACTGCAAAATTGAGCAACCCAGACAAGATGATAGCTAATAATGTCAGAGTACTGCATGTGGGGATTAAGGGAAAGGATGAAAACTATGCGGTTGTTGTGGGCCAAAGACTATTCATAATGATACAAGCATCAGTTTAAGCAATGTTTGAATCAAAGATTGATAGAGTTTTACATAACAGAAGGAAGCCATTCAGCCCACTGTTCCAGTGCTAACTCTCTGAACCAGCTATCCAATTTGTCCCATTCTCCCACCCATTCACTGCACTCTTTTCCAAATACTTATCCACTTCCCTTTAAAAGTGGATTCTGCTTTCCCTGATTTCTGATAGGGAGTTCCATGCCCTAACAACCTTCTGCAGATCCTCTTCCTTTGTTCTTTTGGTGATGATCTTAAATTGATGCCCTCTAGTTACCGACTCACTGACCAGTGAAAGTATTTTTTTGTTGTTGATTACTTTAGTAAAACCTATTGTAAGTATGTTTGCTGATAAAACAAGTGGAACTGTAACCAAAATGCTGTAAACAGGAGGCTCTAGGTAAAGAAGGTCTCAAAGAAAGGGGAGGGTTTCTAGCATTGATTGATAGCATCAGCTCTTGGTCCATGTTCAAGTTCCAAACCACACGTTCTAGGAACTCTAAATCAGTGAACAAATTTCAAGGTTGAAAAGGATGTATAGTAGCAGCCGCTCTGCTTGATGTGAAAAGCAATAAATCAAAGTGCTGATCATAGAGAACAATATTTCAGAACAACATCAAGACCCAGCTCAAAATTGTTCTCCTGCTGCTACTGCACAAAATAGGGAGCTAGATAATATCAGTGTATAGAGCTAATGGTACATCTAAAAGATCAATAATGAGATCATCATCAGTACATCAAACAATTCCCTTCAGTCTGGTCTGACAGTATGAAGATTACATGACAGTGTGGACAGCAATTGTAAGTGGCCACTTTGTACAAAATCACCAACAGACAAATGCTAAGTGCAGATTCAAAATGGTTAAAAGAAGCACAATTGTAAATACGGGAACTTTTGACAGCACTAATTTGGCAGAGATAGGTAGATGATAAGAGGAACTGAAATCGTAGCCTGCAGAGCTTTTGGATCTTGGCAGAGTGGACCGACCTCTTCAATTTCTTTGAGGAAGTGACATCCCAAGTGGACTGTGGAAAGCTCTACAACATAGTGTATGTAGAATCCCAAAAGACATTTGACAAAACTCCACACCAAAGGATATTAGTTGCAATCAAAGCTGTGGAGATCGAGGGAATGGACAAGAAACTAGCTGAAGGGTGGAAAACACTGAGCACTTAATAGAGGAGAAATAAAAACAGAAAATGCTGGAAATACTCAGCAGGTCAGGCAGCATCTGTGGAGAGAGAAACAGAGTTAACGTTTCAGGTCAATGACCCTTCCTCAGAACTTCTGACGAAAGGTCATCGACCTGAAACGTTAACTCTGTTTCTCTCTCCACAGATGCTGCCTGACCTGCTGAGTATTTCCAGCATTTTCTGTTTTTATTTCAGATTTCCAGCATCCGCAGTATTTTGCTTTTTTACTTAATAGAGGAGTATTGAGTGGGATAACCTAGGGGCTCAGTGTTTCTCATTGGCATAAATGACCAGGATTCAGAACAAAAGTGGTCCAATTTGCACATGATACCAAACCAGTTGGGGCAGTGAATCCAAGCAGAGAGCTCAAAAATAACAAAATGAGTTGAACAATATATAAATATAATTAGGGTGTGAAAGTTTTGCAAAATTCAGGCAGTTCCCCCCCGAAGATTATTTAATTAAAAGAGACCCTGGTTGAACTGATTTTAAAACCAGGGCACCCAAAATGGCTGCGGTAAACCTTGTGACCAGGCCGAATGCGATTTTAAAACAAAGGTTTTGCAAAGTAAGCAGGTCAAGGAGTTCAAGTTTTAAACTAATCAAGGATTTTGTAAAGACTGATGAAATGGACAAAAGACTGTAACATTCCAGTCCTCAAGTGGGAATGGGCTCCATCAAGACATTAGGCTCTCTGCATTTTAAATCGGGAACCGCTCACCAGAGACATTAAGCCTGAATGGGAGCAATTCACAACTTGTCTTTAACAACAGCCAGGGTTTCGAGGCTACTTTGGACATAACGACTATCACTCCACAGGTCATTTTTATAAACGTTTTTAAACATTTAAACGAGCTCACCCAAATCATACAAAGGCTGAGCTGATTTAGCACGTGAGATAAGGGCTACCGAGAGGAGTATAAATATAGCCCCTCAGGAAGCCATGCTCTCTCTCTCTCTCTCCTCGCCTCCCGCGCCCTGCTTGCCACCACCCCAGGAAGAGGACCTACGAAGAAGAGCCCGTCCCAAGAGGTGAGATACCCTGCCAGAGATTGTTTTATTACTGGGTATTTTCACCTGGATGGTACCCTGTGCAGCATTGAAACAACGTGGCATCGAAAGGCAGCAGGGCAAAGAAGCAAGGTTCTCGTCTGTTTAAACGACTCAGACCGGTGAGCATGGAATTCTGACCCCTCATAAGATAGCCTAGCGAGGTTTAGAGGGTGGGAGTTAAGGGGATTGCTAAAATTGTCATTTTAGTCATTTCCCCTCGATGTGCCGTTTCTCCTCCCCTGTTAAGTGTAAGTGTACTGCATTCATACCATCCTTTTGTATAGTATTGTTATCTTATTTTCGCTGTTAATAAATTTTGGTTTTCTTTGTACCAAACCACTGGTCTGCTCGTTTGTCTATATCGCTATCTGCCAATAAGTCTGGGGATCAAAACTAAGGGGTGAGCGATCCGAACTGCTCAGAGATAAGGCAGCCGGAGACATAACGGACTGGCCAAAGCAAGTAGCAAAACCCCCTTACAGGTATAACAATGGCAGATTGTCAGACAAGTGCAAAGTATTGTACAAAGGAAGGAAAAACAGGCAACACACATACTCCATTGAAATAGCTAAAGAAGAAGCTGGCCTAGGAGTCTCAGTAGACTCAATGTTAAACATGTCCAATCAATGCAGAGCAGCAATTAACAAAGCCAAAACAGTAGAATAAGGAAGTTGTGCCCTAACTTGAATATTGTGTCTCGTTCTTGTTGCTATGGCGCATGGTGAGAGGCAGTGCAGAGAAGAGCCACAAGGCTGATCCCTAATGTTGAAGGTCTGAGATATGAGAAAATACTGGAAACATTTATTTTTTCATGTTGAAAAGGAGGGATCTGAGAAGTGATCTTATTGAGGTATAGAAGATAGTTAAGAGAATGGAAAAGTTAAATCTGGATAATACTTTAAATTAAATTGAATAAAGGGAGCACAGGTTCAAACCAATAAAATGTAAATTTAGGAGCGATTAATGTGTGGAATAAAATTACAGATAGAATAATGGAGGTGTGGAAAAAATGAAATTATTTAAGAAACAATTGGATGCTGCAATGGAGGACATTAAGATTTTTTTGCATGGATAAATTTAGATGGGCTAAATGGCTTTCCCTATCCATAACTATCTTATGATTTTGTGAAGGTGACAGAAAAGAGTTACCTCCATGAGGAATTACCAGCTGGAGCCAATACAAAGACCTTGCAATTCATTGATATACAAATTTAACTTCACATCTCAATACGTGAGTGAGATCAGTCAGACAGTTTCTATTAGCCCTGTCTAATGGAAATAGTTGGACTGGCTATCTATCTTATTTGATGCCTAACCAGTGAAGATCAGTACCAGATTCAAAGTATTGACTGAAACAGGTATTTAATTCTAATATTCCAAGTATTGACTGAAACTGAAATTGCCTTAGGGGATCGGAGCGGAATTTTCCAGATTTTCTCCCCCGAATTGGCCTGGGTTTTTACCTGGCTTTTGACCTTTTCCAGGAGGTTACGTGGCCTTCGAGTGGGGTGGTGAATGTATATATTTTGATGCACAATGCATTGCAGTTGTGTGGGACAAACTGGATGGACCAGTGAGTATTTTCCTGTCTGTCATTGTTCGTATGCTCCTATTTATTGGGTCACTTTGGACTAAATTGACTCAATTTATGTCAATTTCTGGATCTGTCTAAACATGTGTTTATAAAGGTGGTCTCTGTCTATTAAGGGTAACAACTGTAATGTTATTTCAATTCCTAGAAACCCAGTGGAGTGTAAATGTGGTTAATTACTCAAGCTCACCAGTACAGTTTTAAAATTCAGAATTGAGATTTGAATTTGAATTGAGATTTGGAGGACACAAACCTTAGACTATTATACACCCAAGTTAAAGGCAAATCTGAATTAACCCACAAGAAATAAATACCAAGGAATTAGAACCAGAGTATAAAAGATAACAGGAATTTTTTTTACATAGTGTGACAAATGGGTGAAATTACCTACCAAGCAAGGTAGTAAAGGCAAAAACACCAGGGTTATTTAAAGCACAATTAGAAACGATAGTAGCAGCCGCTCTGCTTGGCGTCAGTATTCTAGAGGGATGATTTAAATGGGCTAAATGGCCCTTTCTCATCCTGCCTTTCCTTGTGTTCTTTACCGTATTGATCAGTGCGTTGTACAGGCTGAACACTTGAAGGCACTTTATACCAATGTTCCCTTTGGCTGCATGGTGGCATAGCACTTCAGGGATCCCGCGCAGCCGGTTTGCCGGCATTTCAATGCAAAAACCGTGCATGCGCAATGTTTTGAATGGCCCACGCAGCCCCTTAAAGGGGCCGCACGGCACCAAAAAAAATTAGAGGGAACATCACCTTATACCCCACCAAAGACTGACAAACTGGGGAAGAGTTGAATCTGCTGGACATTATTGTGCAATTTCAGCCTCCATATCATCTTCATTGCTAGAACATAATGCACCTCTATGCAATCTCTAAAGGTCTGCAGATAAAAAATGATTCCCTTCAGGATATTAAATACTATCTCATGAAAATGTACCTCAGTCTTGAATAACAGAAAGTAGGTTCTCGTACTAACAATGTCACACATTTAGATTCATATGACCGAGGTCAGCTTTCTGGCTGGGTCTTCTTGGTCAGCTGGCTCCTTCCAGGGTTATTTTCTTTGGTTTGTTGCTGCTCTGGACTCCAGAGATTTCCGGCTAACTGTTGTTCTGACATGTGATTTGTGCGCTAACATGCCATTTCATTTTGCTGTTTTGACATATATACCCTTCCTGTTACAAAGTTATGGTTCTGCCTGAGCTGTCACTGAAGTGAACTTTGTAAAAGAGTTCCACTCTAATAGGAATCTACTCAAGAATTGTTCTTTTAATTTTACATATAGACACACAAAGCTAAATTGGTCGAGCGTCTCCCTTGATGTTGAAATCCTATTTCGTATGTCAGTTGTGGCTCAGTGGGTAGCACACTTGCCTCTGATTCAATAGGTTGTGAGTTCAAGTCCCACTCCAAGAGACTTGAGCACATAAATCTAGGCTGACACTCCAGTGCAGTGCTGAGGGAGTGCTGCACTGTCAGAGGTGCCATCTTTTGGATGTGATGCTAACCCGAGGCCCCGGCTGCTCTCTCAGGTTGACGTAAAAGATCCCAAGGCATTATTTCAAAGACGAGCAGGGGAGTTATCCCCGGTGTCCTGGCCAATATTTATCCCTCAATCAACATAACCAAAACAGATTATCTGGTCATTATCATATTGCTGTTTATGGGAGCTTGCTGTGTGCAAATTGGCTGCCGTGTTTCCCATATTACAACAGTAACTGTACTTCATTGGATGTAAAGCATTTTGAGACATCAGGTGGTCGTGAAAGGCGCTATATAAATGTAAGGGGGAGAAATTTCGTACCTTAGCACCTCCCGTTATTGCCTCCGGGGGCGATAATGGGGCACTAACGACTTACCGACAGGGTGCGGTGAAATGAACGACCCCCACTAAATTGGACAAGAGGTTTGCGGCGGCGGTAACACTTTGCACCACGATCTCCTACGCCCAGAGATCGTGACATCATTGCCGTGCGCATCGCCCTGGTAACGCCCCAGACCCGAACTTCGGTTCCGCCCCCTGCAGCATTGCCAGGCGACAACACCGACAGCTGCAGGAGGCGCTCATCGGGAGGCCGGGCACTTTGGGGCGCAAGTTAAAGGGGATGTTGGCACGGTAAGTTTAAAAATTGTTGCAATGCATTATTTCAAATTTTTCCATTTTTCTTCGGCTGCGATCAATCAGCCCGGCACTCTGCTGGAGTGCATGGGGCTGATCGGGCCAGATCATGGTCACCATCGGGGACCAGCTAACTGATCCCAATGCAGAGCCTGCAGCGCTGGCCCTTCCCTTTAAGGGAGGAAGGAGCCTCGGATCTCGGCAGCGCTGCACGGGACATTGTGCAGTGCTGCACCACTACCACCCCGTCTGTGTCCTTTAGCGCTCCAGGAAGGAAGTGGAGCGCTTGATTTAGCACTCCACTTCCTTCCTGGAGCGCTGACAGCCAATTTAGGGGAAGCTCAGAATCATTAGCGCCTGGCGCTAAATTTTCAGGATTTCAAAAATAAGCACCCCCAAATGGGGCGATACTGAATTTCTCCCCCAAAGTCTTTCTTTCTTTCTTTAGGATTAAATTAGTATACATACAATAGTATAGCTCTGTCAACAAGAACACAGATTAATGAAAAAGATGAAGGCCTAGAAATTCAGTTGCGTTTGCGCCCACTTACTGGCTATAGAGTGGGTTGCGCCGGAAGTTTTTTACGCTCGAAATTGAGTTCGTCCCTAACATCGGCGTTAGCCGGTAGCGCTGCACCGGTGTGCGCAGCGCCCCGGTTCCAATGGTAAACCGTCCCGATGGCCAAATTCAGTTGCGGCCGCCTCGCCCATCGCGGCCGCAAACAGCGTTTGCAAAACGGTGCCTTGCAGCTCCAAAAGGCCGGCGCATAAAGGTGGAGCGGCGGCCGGCCGCTTTTCCGGCGGCCGCCTGCCCGCAGCTCCCTCCCCGGACTCCTGCACCACCCCCCCGCGGCATTGGTGTGTGACTCCCGCGAGCCCGGCACTTCTCCGTGGTGCCGGGCTCAATTGCCGGGGGAATCCAGCGGCGATCTCACGGCTGCAGGCAGCTCCTCCTTAAGAGAAGGAGGAGGCCTGCAGTACCCCAGCCTGCCGCACCGCATCGGTTGCCGCAGCGGCAGCTGGGCGCCGGAAACTGACATTCATCGCCCCAAACGAGGCGGCCAAACCCTGCAATAGCGCCCGCCGCCGTCTTGGGGCGGCGCTACTGAATTTCAGGCGGGCGCTAGGGGAATGCGGCCCAGTGCTAAATTTCGGGCACTAAAGACCTGGCGCGGCGAGACCGAATTTTTAGCCCGAAGTGTCCAGTGTATATTGCATTCTACATCATGATAGTTAACCTCAGGACCTTAAGGGGGAAAAATTCAGTTGGTTTGCACCTCCCGTTAGTGCCTTAAGAGGGCGCTAATGGGGTGCAAAGCAACTAGCGCCCGTGCACGGCGATGTTTGCGCCGCTCACGAAATTAACTAGACATTTTGTGGCGGCGCTAAACACTACCGCCACGATCTCCTGCGCCGGCAGATCGTGACGTCGGTCGAGTGTGCAACGCCCCGGTAGCGCCTTGGACTGGATATTGAGTGGCACCCCCTGCCATACTGCCTGCCGCTAGCAACGACAGGTTGAGGGGAGCATTTTGCAGTCAGGAAGGGACTGGGGGCACGCTATTTAAAGGCGACCGCTTCCTGCCTTTTTTTGTTGGTAACATTTTTGCACCACGCATTCTGAGAAAGAGAGTGACAGATTTCTGGAGAGATTCAACGCTGTGTGAAGGAGTTTTGGATACTGAGCAGCACTTTGCAGGTTCATTTTGATTTGCCCCTCCTTGTATCGATTTAGAAGAGACTATGGGGGCTGCACTCTGAGCTCTTCCCCTGGGTCTCTCCATTGTTCTTTCCAGCAGATTTGATGTACAGGTCTCTCCAGGCCAAGATTCAAGGCTGCAATGAGCAGGATGTAGATGGAGAGCAAGGTGAACCCTCCCCTTTAAGAACTGTCCGGCACCATTTTGTCTGTATTCCATTGCTGACTGACATCACATGAGCTCCGCCAGTGCTCTGAGGTAGCGCCTCGCTCCTCGGCCTTTGCGCCTTAAGACAGGTGTGAAGTGCCTGATTTAACACTCCAATCACCTCCAGGGGCGATAAAAGCCAAGTTTGCAGTTGGAGGCGATAATTAGCACCAGACGCTAATCTTTGCGCCCGGCCGATAATCACGCCCCAGACGGGGCGAAACTGAATTTTTCCCCTTAAGTATCTTAAAGCTGCTCTTCATAGTTTGGGTACCTGGTGAACCTCATCAAATATGTGATTTAACGTTTCAGCTTGTTATAATCTGTTAGTTTTATTTTGGTCTCAATTAAATGGGATTCACTATTAAATATTGGGAAAACCAAAGCCATTGTCTTTGGTCCACGTCACATCCCTCTCCCAAGCACCTGTCTGAGGCAGAACCAGACTGTTCGCAAACTTGGTGTCATATTTGACCCTGAAATGAGCTTCCGACCACATATCTGTGTCATCACTAATACTGCCTATTTCCACCTCTGCAACATCACCCAACTCCGTCCCTACCTCAGCTCATCTGCTGCTGAAACCCTCACCCATGCCTTTGTTGCCTCTAGACTTGACTATTCCAATGCATTCTTGGCTGGCCTCCCACATTCTACCCTCTGTAAACTTGAGGTCATCCAAAACTCGGCTGCCCGTGTCCTAACTCGCACCAAGTCCCGTTCATCCATAACCTCTGTGCTTGCTGACCAACATTGGCTCCCGGTTAAGCAATGCCTTGATTTAAAAATTCTCATCCTTGTTTTCAAATCCTTCCATGGCCTCGCCCCTTCCTATCTCTGTAATCTCCTCCAGCCCCACAACCCTCCAAGATATCTGCGCTCCTCAAATTCTGCCCTCTTGAGCATCCCTGATTTTAATCATTCAACCAGTGGTGGCCGTGCCTTCAGCTGCCAAGACCCTAAGCTCTGGAATTCCCTCCCTGAACTTCTCTACCTCTCTTTCCTCCTTTAAGATGCTCCTTAAAACCTACCTCTTTGACAAAGCTTTTGGTCATCTGCCCTAATATCTCCTTATGTGGCTCTGTGTCAAATTTTGTTTTATAATTGTTCCTGTGAAGCACCTTGAGACGTTTTACTACATTAAAAGGCACTATATAAATGCAACTTGTTGTTAAACTTTCTACAACAGGTCTCAGGGGTTACAGTTTAGAAAGAAGCATTGAACATGATAACGAAGCAAAAATCACAGACACTTCCCCAAATTAATGAAAGGCTCTGCAGGAATTGCATATATTGATTTTGTACCAATTGAATTTGTGCATATTCCCATTCTAGATATTGCGTGACTCCCATGCAAGCTACTTGCACATAGTCAGTGTCTAATCTAATGAGTGCTATGTGAACTGAGTGAGTAATAATTGCAATCCTGCAACCAAATTTACACAGCCATCAATAGTTTCTGCCGAGAGAAAGAGAGAGTGCACATTTATGGAAACAAGGTTTTGGCAAAGTACAAAAGAGGCAATTTTCTGGGTGTTGGGGAGTCTTAAAGGAACAGATGAAGGTAGAGAGGTGGAGGGATTTAGGGAGGTGGCATGGTGGCTGATGGCACAACTACCATTGATGGGACAAAAGGAGTGTGGATGCACAACAGGCTGGAATCAGAGCAATGGAGAGCTATGAGGGTTGTAGGGGTGGAGGAGGTTACACGAATAGGGAAAGACACGGCTATAGAGAGGTCTAAACAAAAGGATAAGAATATTGAGTTTGGGACATTGAAGACTGGGAATCAATTTAGGTGAGTGAAGGCAGGGTTGATGGGCGAGCATGACTTGGTACAGAATAATATACAGACATCAGAGATTTGGCTGAGCTGGTTTATGGAGGGTAGGGGATGGGAGACTGGCCAGAATAGCTTCGGAGTGACCGAGCCTGGAGGTGACAAAGGAAGGTTTGAATGGTAGATGGACTGAGGTAGTAATGTTACCGAGGTGGAAGTAGGCTGTTTTTATTGATAGAGGGGATATGGATTTTGGAAACTCAGCTCAGAGTCAAATAGGATGTCAAGGTTGTGAACAAGCTGCTTCAGCCTGAAGCAGTCTTGGAGAGGGATGGAATCAGTGGCGAAATTACTGAGTTTGGGCTGGGGGCCAAAGACAATGGCTTCAGTCTTCCGAATGTTTAGCTGGAGAAGATTACATCACAGGATGTTGAACAAACAGTCTGACAGCATGCTGTGGAAGGGTAGAGATGTGATGGAGAGGTAGAGGTTCTACCCTGGATGAACTTTTATGTGGTGGGCTGGCCAATTGACAAGCAGACACAAAGCTGGGTGTCATTAACTTAGATGTGCAAGCTGACCCCATGTCTGCAGATGATGTCGCCAAAGGGAGGCGTGTAGATGGGACATTTGGGTAATAGGAGAAGGAGCTTCAATGTGTCAGTTGACCTTTCTTCGTCCTCAATTTTTTTAATGTTCTTTTAATAACACATCATTTATAAACAGAAACAGGAGAAGAATTGGTCAAAAGACATTCCGGTTTTGTTTGTAAATATAAAGGTCACAAATTTAGTGAAATGAAACTTGGGGTTAAATTTACTCCGATTCAACAAGGCATGGATCCCCCACTGCTCCACATGCTGCTGGGCTTCACAATATGATCTGCAGCAGTGTAAAAGAAATGATTGCTACCAGCCCACCTGCTTCCCTGTTCTGCCCTTTATCGTAATTGTGTTTTTTTTTATTAAACTCACCCTCACTTGCAGGCCTTGAATCACTGTATTGAAGTCCTGTGCAGCTTTTTCTGTTTTTTGAGTTTTTTCGCATTTTTGAAACTATGACAAGATAATTACAACCAAGGGCGCGTGCAGTACAAACCACTATGAGGCAGAGTGAGATAGTTACCCAGTGCGGAGAGAAGCAGCTGAGCTAGCAGTGGCCATGTTCATGAAACCACCCTGCAGTACATCAGACTGTTTTAAAACAGGAGATGTGTCCCTTGATATTTTGATCTGGATTCGAGCTCTGTGTCTGAGCACAAACTAGGTGTTACTTCATTTGGGTGCTGTTTCACATTCAGCTCACTAAATTGCCTTAGGAATTGATTCAATAACCAGCACAAATTAATTATGCAACATTAACGCTAAGCTGTGATACTTATTCCCAGCAGTGAAGCAATGAAGCAGATACTTGCTACCTTAGCGTCTGATTCTATATTCATGACGTTAGCATTTTAAGTACCTCATGCACCAGAGCACAAAAACCATATTCTATTTGGTGATGTGATGCGGTATTGAGTGATGCTGGATAAATGTGTAAATCATAATTAATGTATTCTTCAGGCAGACCATTTTACATTATAATACAGGATGGAGAGGAGAATAAAAAGCACAGAACCTGTTGGTAGTTAAAGGGGCAATTTCATCTGCCCTGATCATTGATCAATTGAAAAAGAAACTCCAAAACAGGAGAAAAGCTTTGACATATTAGAATCAGTTCTCTATATGACATTCTGAATTTATTTTTGCCAATTGCAAGTGGAAACAGCAGACCACATCTAAGGCCTCATTATTCAATAGCTACAGCTCATTTAAAATTGTCTTAGTGGCATTACTGGTACACTATAGTTTGTTCTGAAGCAATATGTGCTGCACACCAGTAATGCCACCAAGCACACTGTACACTTTATTTTTTTTCTCTTTCAACAATCTCCCCAGCAGGGATTCACTATAATATTGCACTGCTGTTAATGTGGGAGGGAGCAGGAAATTGGATCACTTGCACAGTCATAATTTGTTTTTTCAACTGTCACAATCGTTCCAGCCAGGCAGAACTATGTTTACAGTGCTTGGCTCCTGCCTGGCTGGAACTCTATCCCTCCTGACCAGGAGAGAGCACTGTGCATATGATAGAACTTTCTCCCAGCAGATAGAAATTTAAATCTTTAGATAGCTTAGAGGGAAGGTTGCCTACTCTCTAAATGTTTAGGTTCACAACCGACAGGTTTAAAAAGTGACCATGGAATAAAGGGGATCTTACACTGCTTTACTCTTGAGTTAGATTGGACCTTGATTCACGATTTACATTGTTAGTCTAGTATTGGTCCAACGCAGAAACTGCTTCGCACTGATGTTAAACTTGAGTGTCAAATGCACCATTAATATACATACTGGCCCTGAAAATGCAACAGGAGGCGCATCCTGGTGTAAGTGTATGATGCGAACACCCACGATCTTTGCTGCTGACCCTGCCAAAGTTTGTGGGATTCGGAGGCGGTCCCATCAATTAAATGGCTTCGGAAGAATGGGGTGCTTCCCACCACCAAAGAAAGTCCAGCCAAAGAGTCCGGTGCTGGGGGAAGATGCTGAGCCCGCCCCACCCCACAAAGAAACATCTTGTAGTTGCCACTGCAGGCCCCTTTGTAAGGGAACTGCCTGGTGGACACCACTTCCCCAGTGGTCAGGGAGGTTTGGCTGGTCTGACCCGTTATCCCTTTGATGACCATTCACCAAGTCTCATTGAAGGCCCGGGGTGTGAGAGACCTTGCCCTCGGCTCCACCACGGTTATAACCATAACAACAATAACTTGCATTTATATAGCGCCTTTAACGTAGTAAAACACCCCGAGGCGTTTCACAGACAGAATTTGACACCGAGCCACATAAGAAGCTTTTTGGACAGGCAACAAAAAGCTTGGTCAAAGGGATAGGTTTTAAGGAGTGTATTAAAGAAGGAGAGACAGGTGGAGAGGGTTAGGGAAGGAATTCCAGAGCTGAAGGCACGGCTGCCAATGGAGGGGTGAAGGAAATCAGGGATACACAAGAGGCCAGAATTGGAGGATCAAAGAGTGCTTGGAGGGTTGCAGGGTTGGAAAAGGTTGCAGAGATAGGGAGGGACAAGTGGTTGGGGCGGGCGAAGGCTCTGTCCCCAATTGGTCATTGAGGATTCTTCGGCATTGGGTCACGACCTTGTTTGCTGGACACCCTGCAAAGTAATGGTGGGAGTTTGGCAGAAGAGTTGCAGACTTTCAGTGCCACTGTCACAATTGTGCTCATATCCTGCAACAGCCAAATGCAGACATTCAGGAATTAGATTTGAATATCCCTTGTTCATTTACATTTCTTAATGTTTTGCTCTCTTCCCAGTTGCAATGTAATATTGCTGTAATTGCTCTGGAAGAAATGCTGATGCCAAGATGGTGCTGATTGGTGGAGCACTTTTTCCAGTTCGAAAGATTTTCACACACTGCATGTCTGGATCTCATCTTTATTGGCTCGGGGACTAGCTCTTCAATATGCATTTAAAATCAAGCCATTACTGCATCACGACCTAATTTTATTTTTAGCTTTCCCTGTTTTCCACCATAACACAATTAGTTCCTTCCCATTGAAACATCTAATGTTATTTTTGCTCTTGTACATAGAATTTCAATTGAACTAAAACTCTACAGACATCAGTTTAAAATACAACAGCACTGCTCTTATCATCATGTTTAAACCTACAGTGACTTTGCCTGACAAATCACAACTTTGATGCAGTCAAGTGAAAACGTCATTAAGAATAAAAGGAACATATATTTTAAGCTGTGTACTGAACTCAAAAATGAGGGATAGATGTACTGTTATTGGAAAAGTGTGTTTTAACCTAACGTTAGTGAAATACGTGCTTAAGTTATTTAAGTGTTTTCCTGCTCAGATTATATAACATAAATCAATTCTGGAACCCTCTAACCTCCACAACAGTGATTGCAGCCAAAGTTGTCACAACCGATGGTATACAGTGAAATGGGCAAACTGTTTGCCCAATTCACTGTATAAAATTGGTTGTGACAGGTTTGCATGCAGGCAATTTGGTCTTGGGCTTTAGGGGCCTTTGGAGGGTCAGTCATCATATCCTTTTTTTTAGACCGGTGCCACTTTGGGTTGAAGATAAAAGTGACAATGGAAACCATCCAGGACAAAGCAGCCTACTTGATTGGCACCCCATCCACCACCTTAAACATTCACTCCCTCCACCACCGGCGTACCGTGGCTGCAGTGTGTACCATCTACAAGATGCACTGTAGCAACTCACCAAGGCTTCTTCGACAGCACCTCCCAAACCCGTGACCTCTTCCACCTAGAAAGACAAGGGCAGCAGACGCATGAGAACACCACCACCTCCAAGTTCCCCTCCAAGTCACACACCATCCTAACTTAGAAGTGTATTGCCGATCCTTCATCGTCACTGGGTCAAAATCCTGGAACTCCCTACCCAACAGCACTCTGGGAGTACCTTCACCACACGGACTGCAGCGGTTCAAGAAGGTGGCTCACCACCACCTTCTCAAGGGCAACTAATGATGGGCAATAAATGCTGGCCTTGCCAGCGATGCCCACATCCCAAAAACAAATTTTTTAAAATTGATAAACAAGGCCCAATTTTAGGCTCGGTTATAACCCAGGAACAAGTACATTCAGTTTCAGGGCTGGTTGAAGAAGCGCCTGCCCTCTGAGGTAGCGCCTTGCTCCTCGGCCTTAGTGCCTTAAGAGAGGTGTGTAGCGCCTGATTTAGCGCTCCAATCACCTCCAGGGGCGATAAAGGCCAAGTTTGCTGTCGGAGGCGATAATTAGCACCAGGCGCTAAACTTTGTGCACCGCCAGTAATAGCGCCCCCATATGGGGCGATACCGAATTTTTCCCCCATAGAGTTCTCCAGCACAGAAAGAGGCCCTTCGGCCCATCGTGTCCGCGCCGGCCATCAAGCCCTGTCTATTCTAATCCCTTTTTCCAGTACTTGGTCCGTAGCCATGTATGCTATGGCATTTCAAGTGCTCATCTAAATGCTTCTTGAATGTTGTGAGGGTTCCTGCCTCTACCACCCTTTCAGGCAGGGAGTTCCAGATTCCACCCACCCTCTGGGTGAAAAAGTTTTTCCTCAAATCCCCTCTAAACCTCCTGCCCCTTACCTTGAAAATATACCCCTTGGTTATTGACCCCTCTACTAAGGGGAAAAGTTCCTTTCTATCTACCCTATCTATGCCCCTCATAATTTTGTACACCTCAATCTCTGCTCTAAGGAAAACAACCCCAGCCTGTCTAGTCTCTCTTCATAGCTGAAACGCTCCAGCCCAAGTAACATCCTGGTGAACCTCCTCTGCACCCTCTCCAATGCAATCACATCCTTCCTATAGTGTGGTGACAGAACTGCACACAGTATTCCAGCTGTGGCCTAACTAGCGTTTTGTACAGCTCCATCATAACCTCCCGGCTCTTATATTCTATGCCTCGGCTAATGAAGGCAAGTATCCCATATGCCTTTTTAACCACCTTATCTACCTGTCCTGCTGCCTTCAGGGATCTATGTACATGCACACCAAGGTCCCTCTGATCCTCTGTCCTTCCTAGGATCCTACCATTCATTGTGTATTCCATTGCCTTGTTCGTCCTCCCAAAATGCATCACCTCACACTTTTCAGGGTTAAATTCCATTTGCCACTGTTCTGCCCATCTAACCATCCCGTCTATATCTTCCTGTAGCCTGAGGCTTCCCTCCTCGCTATTTACCACTCCACCAATTTTTGTGTCATCTGCGAATTTACTGATCATACCTCCTACATTCCTACATGAAGTCAACTGTCTTGAATTCTGTGACTTCTGCCATCCTATTTACTTATGCGACTGTGCACCACTGTTCCAAAGGTGCAGTTTGCCAGGACTCATTCATCTAGGTGAAAATACTTGGTGAAAGGGACACTGCTGGACTGAGATTGCATGTGGAGACTCTTGGTTGTATTTTGGGACTCAATGTATTGGAAAGATTTTTACTGTTATACTCTTTCCCTTACATTATCCTTGGAAAGCATTATATTTTAAGAGAATTACTAAGCAGGTATCTGAAGGCTGCACAATGGGCTTCCCAAAGGGAATCCCACTTTAAATTATCTATATGCTGGAGGAAGAGGAGCAGCATGAGGCTGTAAGGGAAACCAGATTGATCAGCCAGCACCAGAGGAGAGCCAGACCATCCATGCAGCATGATGCCTCGACCCAGGTACACTTATTGAGACCCTTCCCTGGAGCTCTGACTCAGGAGGCTGCATTTCAGTTATGAAGCATTGGAAAAGCTTTGCTCGTTGTTATGCTAGCCCTCAAAACAAAGTCTACAGCATGCACAGGTCTGACTATGGCTGAGAAAATGACCATACCTCTCAACTTTTGTGATGACAGATACAGATTCTTGCACATGAATTCACAATATGCTGGGAACTGCCATGGTGCTTTTATACCTCATCAGTCCAATGTTCCTCTATTTCAACAGCAGGAGAGGGTAGGATGCTGGGTGACAAGGGATATCCACAACTTCCATGGCTCATGATGCCGCTTACTTATGACCGTCAGTGCTGCAAAGGAACTCTACAATGAAGACAAGGATAAAAACTGAGGAAGCCATTGGTATGCTCAATACAAGGTTTTGGTGTCTTAAGTGGTGGGGATTGGGATGGTGTCTGCACTGACTTGCAAATTGTGGTAGCATGTTGTGTGCTGCAAAGCTTTGTAATCAGGAAACGATTGATAGTCGATGTCCCAGAGGATGCCAGAGTGCCTGATTTGGATACCACTGTAGCTGCACGGCCCATGAAGAATAGGAACCAGGTGCAGTGGCAATTGCTGCTAGATAACTGAGAGACAGACTCATTTGCACACCTTCCCAGATGAATAGAGCAATATTACTTGGAAGTTTCAGCCCATTAAAGATCTTTCTCCTCTCACCATGGTCTATGCAAAATCTTTGCTCCTCACAGCTGGCCATCACATGCAAATGCTACGCCTCAACATCAGCACATTACCTGTTCCCTGTTTTCATAGAGGAGAGCCAAACACCAAGCAGTCGTTACCTCAAATATTCCAGTGATTTATTACAATTATTTACAAAACATTACTTAGTTTTGTCACCATGCACACCCCTGGTGAACACGTAAACTTTTCTCTATCTATTCTAAAGCTTGTTCTGTGTGCCAGATGAGAGCCTGGGGTCTGAGTTGTAGATGGCTACTGCAAAGTTTTATGAGCCTCCTGAAATGGAAGTAACCCTTCTATTAGGGCTCAAAGTCCTGGGATGTACAGGGGACTGGCTGACTCATGGGCTCTTTGGCAGCCTGATCCAGCAAAGATGAAGGGTTCTGTGGGGAGCTGATGGGGTGCTCTTCTGTGCTGTTGCTGTGAGGGAAAGTAGACGTGTTGGCACATACACCAGCTACTCTACTGGTACTGTGATCAGGATTATGGCTATCACTGATCATTGGGAAAATAGACCAAACGGAATCAGAACCATCCTTCAATCTCAGAGAAAATCAATTGAATATCCTCCAGTCCCTCTGAGATAATGCATGGTTGACATTGACTTCACCAAAATGTTCCCCAAAACCTGCAACCCTTCATTCAGTGCTTACATATTGAGTTGACTGACTTGCCTGGATCTCTCATGAAGATGAGAAGGTTTGCAGATGTTTCTGCAGCTGCCATTTTCTCCAGATTTCCCTGCAATGAGTTGAACCTCTCTCAGATGTTGGTGCACAGCAGGGCAGTGGACTCAACTTTTACCAGCCATTTGCTGCAGATTTTGGGAGATGCCACACAGAACCTCCATATGTGTCTGATGCTCTGCTAGCATCCTTCTTTCTTTTAATGCAGGATCCCTGACTAATCATCCATTTGCTCTGAAGCCAGGGCTGGCACGTCTGACACCGACATCAGGTTGCTGAGTCTCCAGATCCTGCAGTCGCAATCTGTTAGGACTCGTGTAATGCATGGTAGTAATGGTAGGTGTAAGTGAGCAAGGACGAAGGATAAGAGACTTCAATGTGCTAATATGCATTGCAGGATGTGAAAAAACTGACAAGAGTTCTGTTAAATGACCTTGCTTCTGGGACAAGGAGCATGATGCCATGTGATACCCTAAAGGGTATTGCTTGACTATTATGCTAGGGAATACTCTTTGCTTCTCTTTGATTCAGCTGTCTGCCCTGTAATCCATTTGAAAACACTGTTACCTTTGCTGACCTTGTGAGGTCATTAGCCTTTATTCAAACACTGTAAGGGTGTCCTTGGGGTTATTGATTTTGCACTCACAGTCACAGCCACCTACTTCCATATGGCCTGTGTTGCAGCATGTGATGGCTTCGTCCTTGGTACTCCAACAATGGCTATTCTCTAATTTGGAACAGCAGCATTTCCACATCAGCCTTAGAGAAGTTAGGTGCTTGCCTTTTCCCTTCAATTGGAGCAGCCAGTAATCACTCCCTCCAAGATCCTGCTCAACCCTTTAATGGCACTCAGCCCATTAAATAAGAAAATTGTGCCCTTGCTTTGCCCATTTCTGAATTTTCTAATCCCACCGCCCTCCAGTCTATTCTGCCACCTACTGATAGGATTTGCATCCTTGTCGCACCGGCATTATTAAAATTAGCTGACTCCAGGATTCTGATGGGGTCGGCATCAATGTTCCCTGTAAGATGTGCAGACGCATGGCCCTGCATCAATTGGGAGGCCCTGCACAGGCCGCTCACAAGCTGTTGCCGCTGGAAGATACGCGGCCGTGCAGCAAATTTAAAAGGACCGTGCACCAAAAAAATAGAGAACATTGGTCAGCATCCTCGGATTTTGGAAGGCGTAAGTCCCACCCCACTGTACTTATACCACCGCATCATGACTCAGGAATTTTGAGATCATAATGCGCATCACGTATATTTCCAGTCGGGTTGACAGCAACGTTCCCTCTAAGCTGCGCGGTTGTCCACCAGTCCCGCACAGCCCGGGACTGGCTTTTCCGATGTTAAAGTTTGCGCAGCACCTTAAAGGGGCCACGCACTCAACAAAAAATCAGAGGGGACATTGGTTTACACCAGCCTCAGCGGGGTGGTTGGGGGGGATGGATTTTCACTTTTACAGCTTGGACACTGAGGCCTAGAAATTGGAAATGTTAGCGCTGGACATTAATGCTCATTTTGGGAAAAAAATGGCAGCCGCTTCACTTTCGCCTGCTGCCAACGGATCCCATGGCAGCCGCCATTCTGCGTTGCCCATGTCCGCGCTTACTGGGGATATATAGATTATGCAGATCGCGATGTCAGTGACTGTGCAATGCTCACCTGATGCCCAATCTGCCACTTTCACGTTCGCCGCTCCACTTACCAGCCTGTGTTAATTCCATAATCGCAAAGGCTACCACTCACTTATTGTGCAGTTGTTGTGCGACCACGCCCAGTGCATCCTAATGGTCAATGCCCAATATCCTGGCAGCAGTCACGATGCCTTCATCCTGTGTCAGCCCGGTGTGCCAGCAATCTTCCAGCTACCATGTCAAACCTGAGTGTGGCTGCTCGGAGACAAGGACAATCCGCTTTGCACCTGGCTGATGACTCCCCTCCGCAACCCCAACACTCAAGCCCAGCACTCATATAATGAGAGCCATGGTGCCACCAGGAACATCATCGAGCAGACCATCAGGCTGCTGAAACAGCGGCCTTGACCGCTCGAGAGGAGCCCTCCAGTATACGCCGAACTGGGAGTCCCATTTCGTGGTGGTCTGCGGTATGCTTCACAACTTGACCATCATGAGGGCACAGCCCTCGCCAGCAGGGATTGTGGGACCAATTCAATTCAATTCAATTCAAATCGCTTTATTGGCATGACAAGGTACATCTTATGTTGCCAAAGCATCGAAAAACATTCATGGTTGAACACAAAAAATACAGGTCTATCCATACAGTGTATAAACAGATATATCCCTGAGTGTATAAATATACATTCATATAATTTGTATATACTCTTTTCTTATATTTAGTGGTTGTCCCTCTGTTTATGGCAAGCTGTAACATAGTGTGCCGCTAAGGTTACACAATTTCTCTCTTCCCCTAGTAGGTATGGGAGTTTTTGGTCGTCATTCAAATTTCTGAATTCCGGGCATATTTTTGTGAATTTTGGGTAGAAATTCTCCCTTATGCCCTGATATTTTCTACAAGCTGTGAGGAAGTGCATCTCTGTCTCCACCACTCCCTGACTGCAGTGAGAGCATATCCTGTCCTCTCTTGGTAGCCGGGTCTGCCTGTGTCTACCTTTTTCGATCGCCAGGCTATGTTCACTAAGTCTGTACATTGTCAAGGTTTTTCTCAGTTTGCTCTCCTTTACCATGGTCAGGTAATCAGCCATGCTGTATTGTCTGTTTAGGGCCAAGTAGCAATTGAGCTTGTTTTGGGTTTTTGTTGTTTCTGCCCAATATGACAGATATTTTTCCTTTTGCTTAGTGATGATTGTGTTGGGTCGAATTCTTTGTGTTACGCTGTCACTGTCCTGGGGCTGGTTATTGTTAGTAGTGTTAGTAATTACTTCACTGAGTCCCAGGACTAGTTGACTGAGGGTATTCTTCTTTATGGTCCTCTCTTGGCATTTCAGGGCTTCATAATGATAGCAGTGGGCGTTGCTCATTTTTAGGTGTTTCCAAAATTTGGTGGCTCTTTTTTGGATAGTGATTATTAATGGATATTGGCCTAGTTCTGCCCTGCATGCATTGTTTACGGTTTTCCTATGAGTCCGGAGGATACTTTTACAGAATTCTGCATGTAGGATCTCAATTGGGTGTTTGTCCCATTTTGCAAATTCTTGTTGTGTTAGCGGTCCCCACACCTCACTGCCATAGAGTGCAATTGGTTCAATTACTGATTTAAAAATTTTGAGCCAAATGCTAATTGGGATTTCTATTTGGATTGATTTTTTAATGGCATAGAAAGCCCTTCTTGCTTTCTCTTTCAGTTCATTCACAGCCAGATGAAAATTTCCCGTAGAACTGATTTTTAAGCCCAAGTATGTGTAGTTAGTGGTTTGTTCAATTTTGGTTGTTCCTAGTATGAAATTTATTTTGGGTCCCTGATGTCTGGATCTTTGCTGGAACACAAGGACTTTGGTTTTTTGGGGATTTATTGTCAGGGCCCAGGTCTGGCAGAACGACTCCAGCAGATCCAGGTTCTGCTGTAGACCCTCCTTAGTTGGTGACAGCAGAACCAGGTCATCTGCATAGAGGAGGAATTTAACCTTGGATTCATATAGGGTGAGGCCGGGTGCTGTAGATTGTTCAAGTAGTTTTGCCAATTCATTTATGTAAATATTAAAGAGTGTCGGTGAGATGGGTGAGCCCTGCATCACCTCCCGCCCCTGTGGGAAGTATTTTGTTTGTTTGTCTCCAATTTTAACTGCACATTTGTTGTTTGTATACATTGATTTAATTACATCATATGTTTTTCCCCCTACCCCGCTTTCGATAAGTTTCAGGAATAGACCGTCGTGCCAGATGGAATCAAAAGCCTTCTGGAAATCTATAAAGCATGCGTAGATTTTACTTTTGTTTTGATGAACATGTTTGTCAATTAGGGTCTGTAGGGTGAAGATATGATCTGATGTTCTTTAGTTTGGTAGGAATCCAATTTGGCTTTTACTCAAGACATTGTGCTCCTCAAGGAAGTTTATAAGTCTTTTGTTTATGATACTACAGAATACCTTCCCCAGGTTACTGTTTACACAGATGCCTCAATAGTTATTTGGGTCGACTTTGTCCCCACTTTTGTATATGGGCGTTATGAGTCCTTTGTTCCAGATATCAGGGAAGTAACCGACACTCAGAACCAAGTTGAAGAGTTTTAGGATAGCCAGTTTCATTTTATCGTCTGTGTGTTTAATCATCTCGCTTAGTATGCCGTCTGCACCGCAAGCTTTTCCTGGTCGCAGGTCCTTGAGTTTTTCAAATAGTTCTTTTTCTGTTATTATGGAGTCTAGCGGGTTTTGATTATCTTTTATGGCCATTTTGAGCTTTTCCAGTTTTTTGCATATTTGGTGTTGCTCTGGCCTTAGTGTGTTTTTCTGGTATAATTTTTCAAAGTGGTTTTCCCATGTGTCTCCATTTTGAATGGCCAATTCGTCATGTTGTTTTTTGTGTAATGTATTCCAGTTGTCCCAGAAACAATTGGAATCAATGGATTCCTCAATGGAGCTGAGTGTATTCCTAATATACTGCTCTTTTTTGGTTCTGAGTGTTTCTGTATTGTGCTAGTGTCTGACAATAAGTAAGGCGTAATTCCTCGTTTTCTGGCTGTCTGTGTTTTTGGTTTGATGTTTTTCTAAGTTTTTTCCTCATGTTATGGCAATCTGGGTCAAACCATTTTTCATAGTTTTTTGTTTTGGGTTTGTTCTTGCGAGCTTTCAAGTTTGACCTTGTTGCCAAATTATCAAAAATATTATTTAGGTTATTCACTGCCCGGTTTACGCCTTCTTTATTGTGAGTGTATATGTTATCCAGAAAGGTGTCCAAGAGAGCTTGAGTTGATTGATTGCTAATTGCTTTCTGGTATTTTTCCGTGCTGTTTTTGGCCCATCTGTACGATTTTTTGGTGTTGTACAGCTTACTGGGTTGTGTTTCTGTGTTGGTTGTTTCTGTCTTTTTAAGATACATAGTAATTTGACTGTGGTCTGACAGTGTTGTTTGTGGTTTGACTGTGAATGCTCTGAAAGAGGATGGGTCCAAATCCGTAATCATATAGTGTACAGTGCTACAGCCAAGAGGTGAGCAATAGGTCGATCTTCCTAGGAGGTCTCCCATGAACCTACCATTGACAATGTACAGACCCAGGCTTTGACAGAGCTGCAGGAGCTGTTTTCCGTTAGTATTTGTCTGTTTGTCGCAGTTATGCCTGTATGGATGGGAAGGGATATCGAAGTGGTTATTCCCGAATATGTAATTGTTTCCCTGATTATTGGTGAAGTCTGGTTCTTCGCCAGTTCTTGAATTGAGGTCACCACAGATCAACACGTTCCCCTGGGCCTGGAGTTGGATAATCTCCCTCTCAATGTTGGAGAAGGTGTCCTCTTTAAAGTACTGGGATTCCATTGGGGGGATATAGAGTGCGCAAATGAAAACATCTTGAGTGTTAGAGATAATCCCCCTCTCAATTTTGAGCCACATGTAGTTTTCGCCCTTTTTTATAAATTTGATGCAATTCTTAAGCTCTGTTTTAAACCAAATCAGTATGCCTCCAGAGTCTCTGCCTTGGGTTACTCCTGGCAATTTATTGGAGGGGACCACCAGCTCTGTATACCCTTGGGGACGGCCAGTGTGTCCTTCTCCTCTATACCAAGTTTCCTGTAAAATGATAATATCCAGATCTTTAGTTTCATCTATGTACTCTGGGGTCCTACTCTTCACGTTGAGCACCGAAGAGCATAGACCTTGGATATTCCAGGTCGAAATATATAAGGATTTCATGTTAAGTTTGATCTTTTACTATGATAGGTTAATTAAACTAACCTTAAACTTAAGCTAGATTAAACTAAACTAAACTGAACTAACTTAGCTAGAATTTATACCTCTTAAAACTTGAAATGTAACTTTTTTTCCCCCCTTTAAATACTAAAAAACATTAAAACTCAGCAGCTCATCTTTCATGCGACCTCCCTCCCCGTAGCTCCTCCCTCTCTCACCCCAGGATGAGGACAAAGGAGAAGAAGACGAGGGAGAAGAGGAGGAGGAACAAGAGGAAGAGGAAGAGGAGGAGGAGGTTGAGGAGGAAGGGAGGAGGCAGGCAGCAAATCCCCCTTCTGGACGGGCTATCCATGAATGCTTCATCAGACTGCAATTCCAATGAATGAAGCCCCAGGTCCCTGTTGCTCACCACATTCCCATCATACCATCCCTCTGTCACGGAGCATCACAGTGTCCTTATGGGCACAAAGCTGAAATGTGTGCCACCACAAAACACACATTCCAAATAAAATTTATAAATTTATAAGTATTCAAATAACAGTACAATATCAACTAATCATCCTTGTGCAATCCCTTATTGCCTGTCGTTCATGTGCCCTTTCCTACTCTAGTGCTCCTATGCAGTGCTCCCTCAGCGGCTGCAGTATGGCTGGTGGAATGCTGCTGAGTTTCCGTGGGGGAGACTACAAATGGCCTTGCACGATGACCTCGACCAGCTGTGGACCTAGAAGGCCCGGCTGTAGACTGCACCACCTCGGTATGGGTGGCAGCAGTCTGGGCTGGCTGGCTGACAGGCAGCGGCAAGGGCAATGGCTGAGTGACAGTGGTGGGAGTAGAAATGTTGTCATCCTGAGAGAAGACAGCAGTTTCCTGCTCCATAGACGCACTGCCACTCCCCTGGGCGGCGCCTCAGCATTTCTAGCAACCTGTTGGAGGATAGATTGCTGGCTTGCTGCGACACCCTGCGAGCCCCTTTCGAGACTCGTAAACACAGCCACGGGGGCAGCAGTCTGAGCTTCCACTGCAGCAGCGAGATGTTGGGTCACTTCTGCCTGTGCTGCAATGGAAGCCGTGACATCGCCCATCACACGCAGCATCATGGCTGGGTCCACGAGGTCTCTCCTGGAGTTGTCCATCATTTCCAGCTTGGAAATCATGAGCTCCAAGCTCTGTGCAAAGCACCGTCCAATGTTGGAGCCGGACTCCTCCATGCTCCTTGGCACTGACAAGAGGCTCTCTGGCATGCTTTTCGTTGCACCTAGGATTTCCGTGCGTATGCCCATCACCCTTCTTCTGAAGGCTGCCCCATTGAGGTCATCATCTGAGTCATGTGTAGCAGAACTTGTGTTCAAACTCACCCTCCGGGGAGATGGCCCCTGAGTCACCCTTTCCCCCTGGCCTTGCTGTAGCCCATTCATGCCTGGTGCCTCACCATTTGCAAATCCCGCATCTATACTACCCTCTACATTCCGCGCAGTACCAGTTTCTGAGCTGGTGTCAGATCCAGTGACTGTGTGCCTTCTTCTTCATCTCCACTTTCCTCCATGACTTTGGAGACAAGCTGTGCTGTCTCGAAAGGGGCTTGCAGGGTGTTGCAGCAGGCCAGCAATCTGTCCTTCAACAGATTGCTAGGAATCTTGGTTATCTGAAAGCAGAAAGGCACAAGAGTTGGGTGATGGTGAGGGGAGGTGGGTGGGGGGGAAGCAAGATATGCATGCATACACCATCAGCAGCTTGTAAGTGAGAAGAGATTGTGGGATGAGGGGGAAGTGGGATGTGAGAAGAAAGATTAGGAATTACCATACCGTTATTGTCCCCAAGGGCTTTAACTTCGCCCATTGTCATGGCCTCGGTGACTTCTACTCCAATGATGTCGAGCACCGTCTCCTCCAGTTGGCTGAAGGCCTGTAAAGTGGCTTGGCCGCCTCCCATCTGCCGCTGCTCTTGGTGGTGGTTGTGAGCCAGCTTGGCCTGCAAGAGAAAGGGAACTGTGTCAGTGTGGTGCAGTGTGTTTGGGTGATGTGCCTGCCATAGTTGAAAAGCTTTCAGTGTGTGCAAGGTGTGAGATATGAGTGTGAGTGTTGAAGCAGTGGTAGGGTTGTGAGGGTGAAGTGAAGTTCTGATTGTGAGGTATGAGTGGTGATAGGTAGAGATTGTTGGTAGGTGAGTGATGGGGGTGTGGTGCATTGAGTAGTGTGTGAAGCTAGTGGTGCAGATGGTAGGATATGGCATTTGTTGATGTCTTCACTCACCTTGACCTGCCGTGTCAGGTCATGTCCGTGGTAGATCACTGTTAGCTGTGACTTACACAGCTATCCCTTGCCAGAGCCTTCTGGAAGTGTGCTTCCTGCCATCCTGTGGGAACAGGACACCCCACCTTCTCTCCACTGCCACTACGAGTATCTCGAGAGCCGTATTGGAGAACCTTCTGACTCGTTCTCTCTGTTGCTGCTGAGCCATGTCTTCAAACTCCAATGACAATGAGGTGCTGCTGCATCAAAGCACCTCCCCTTTAAGTCGTGGCGAGAGACTAGGCCAAACAGTACTGGCTATTAGACTGCACCTGTTGAGCGCTAAATCAAGCAGCAGGGCATTTAGCGCTGAGATCAGCACCCCAATCATGTAAGTGAGCAGGCAGCACAAATTTTGTGTGCTGCCTGCGCCACTTTGAGTGGGCGCAGCCAAATAGCGCTGGCCCATGATATCATCCGTTTTTGGGCCATATCCAATTTCTAGGCCTAAGTATCTCATGGGTGGACTGCAGAGAGCAAAACTTGGTGGGAAGCTCACACAGCAGTAACAGAAATGACCTAATTTTCTTTTTATTTTCCCCACATGATTTTCCTCTCTGTACAGACAATGTTTAATGTCCAAACAGTAAAGACGAAAATTTACCCCAGGAAGCTCCTAGCAGAAATATGTAGCAAATTGAGTACTTGGCGTTTGTTTATTAAAAACCACATGATTTCTGCTTGAATGGAGGCCTCAGCCAAAAATCAGAACTGAGGAACTCCTAATCCTACTTCAGCCTGGTAACCTCTGATGTGACAATCACCAGCACTTTCTTCCAATGAATCATCTAGGAAAAGTAACTTCCCATTGTTAATGATTTCCTATGCCAGCTGCAGAAATTTAATTGGGCAAACAGTCCCGGAATTGATTTTTTTTCAGTATTGTGTTTGTGTCATCCTCAAACCTTCTCTAGGGTTTCGATTTAATGGTAAGCTTCTCCTACAGAATGTTTGATGTATTGAATATTTACTTTTGCCCACCACAGAAGATATGGAAATTCCCCCAGAAAAACAAGCAAACACCAACACAAATAATTTCAAAGTAAGCAATAAAAGTGAATCTAATTTCCTTACCGAAAGAAACAACAGAAAATTGAAGAGACTCATCCAGCAATGAATTCCAGAACAAATTTACCAATGGTAACACAAACAGAAAATCATAAACAACCACAGCAACTCATCCATCCCCAGTGTCAGCACATGTCAGCATACACAGCTTTTAATAATTCAAGACCATCTCAAGGACTTACATTGCCACCAGAAGAGTGATACTGCATTAGCACCTCTGAAGGAAGAATAACATCAGGACTAGTACACATCTAAAAGAGCATGTCTGAAGCTGGCAGTAAAACTAGTATTTTGAATAAAAACTGGGGTGGATCAAAAGTTTCTAAACATTCTTTACTTGCATGGCTAACGTCAAGAATAAGGCCCTGGAAATTCATCGAGCAAGCCAGGGTTGCACCTACCTGTGCCCTCTGGCACTGAACCCGCTGATTCAACTCTGGCCATATCCTCTTCAGCCCCTCCCCGCCCCCCCCACACCCCCAACTCTGGCAATATCCTCTTCAGCCCCCCCCCAACTCCCCAACTCTGGTCATATCATCTTCAGCCCCCTCCCACCCTTCCCAACTCTGGCCATATCGTCTTCAGCCCCCTCCCCCCCCCCCAACTCTGGCCATATCCTCTTCAGCCCCTCCCCCCCCACCCAACACTGGCCATATCCTCTTCAGCGCCCCCCCCACTTCCCCAACTCCGGTCATATCATCTTCAGCCCCCTCCCCCCCTCCCCAACTCTGGCCATATCGTCTTCAGCAGCCCCCCCAACTCTGGTCATATCCTCTTCAGACCCCTCCCTCCCCTCCCCAACTCTGGCCATATCCTCTATAGCCCCCTCCCCCCCAACTCTGGCCATATCATCTTCAGCCCCCCCCCCAACTCTGGCCATATCCTCTATAGCCCCCTCCCCCCCCAACTCTGGCCATATCATCTTCAGCCCCCCCCCCAACTCTGGTCATATCCTCTTCAGACCCCTCCCTCCCCTCCCCAACTCTGACCATATCCTCTTCAGCCCCCACCCCCCTCCCCAACTCTGGCCATATCCTCTTCAGCCCCCTCCCGCCCCCCCTCCCCAACTCTGGGCATATCCTCTTCAGCCCCCTCCCGCCTCCCCTCCCCAACTCTGGTCATATCCTCTTCAGACCCCTCCCTCCTCCCCCCAACTCTGGCCATATCCTCTTCAGCCCCCTCCCGCCCCCCCTCCCCAACTCTGGTCTTATCCTCTTCAGACCCCTCCCTCCCCTCCCCAACTCTGGCCATATCCTCTATAGCCCCCTCCCCCCCCCAGCTCTGGCCATATCATCTTCAGCCCCCCACCCAACTCTGGTCATATCCTCTTCAGACCCCTCCCTCCCCTCCCCAACTCTGGCCATATCCTCTTCAGCCCCCACCCCCCCTCCCCGACTCTGGCCATATCCTCTTCAGCCCCCTCCCGCCCCCTTCCCAACTCTGGTCATATCCTCTTCAGCCCCCTCCCGCCCCCCCTCCCCAACTCTGGTCATATCCTCTTCAGACCCCTCCCTTCTCCCCCCAACTCTGGCCATTTCCGCTTCAGCCCCCTCCCGCCCCCCCCTCCCCAACTCTGGCCATGTCCTCTTCAGCCCCCTCCCTCCTCCCCCCAACTCTGGTCATATCCTCTTCAGACCCCTCCCTCCTCCCCCCAACTCTGGCCATGCCCTCTTCAGCCCTCTCCACCCCCCCAACTCTGGTCATATCCTCTTCAGACCCCTCCCTCCTCCCCCCAACTCTGGCCATGCCCTCTTCAGCCCCCTCCCCCCCCCCCAACTCTGGTCATATCCTCTTCAGCCCCTCCCCCCCCAACTCTGGCCATGCCCTCTTCAGCCCCCTCCCCAAGTCTGTTCATATCCTTTTCAGCCACCCCCCCCCAACTAATGCCATATCCTCTTCAGCCCCCTCCCCTCGCCACCCCCCCTCCTGTAAGTGGGCCATTCTGCTTTCTTTTGAGCAGGTTAAAGGCTACTTCCCTGGTCTGGAGCCTATCATTGGAGTCAGATTTCAACCATCTCAACTCACTTGGAGTAATGCCTTCCAGAGATATGCCGGATTCCGACCGAGCCAGGCTGCTACAGGAAACTTTTAATTTACCGGCACCTAAATAACCGGAAATCTCGGTTAACCGGCAAAATTCAGGAGTAGGTTCAGGTAAGTTTTACTTCATATTCTACTTGCCTTCCTCGATTTGTTGCTGTGCAAGGGTGTGGCTACAGCTGTTGCTAAGCTACAGAGACGCTTGGAACTTGTGGCCATTGTTCTGAACCTGTTGCTAAGCAACAGGGTTTGTTGCTTTATACGGAGCTCTCAGCTCTCCGTATCTTTTACTATAGCTTTCGGTTATCCGGAATTTTTGATGAACCGGCACCACATCGGTCCTGTCGGTGCCGGATAAAAAAAAGTTTCCTGTATTTCTTTCTGAATGATCAAGAAGGAACTACGAACAAAGTTCAAATACATTGCAACCAATTTATTCCCCTACTTTATGGTATATTTGTATGGTAATAATGTCTCTTCCTATGTTGCTTCCTCTTAGTGCTAATGTATTGTGTATGATTTGTAACTTTTAAACTGAGACTTCTAAATGGATCCCCAATGGAAGAGGTAAGTGTGCCGATTAGTTGCAGGTTTTCAGTGGGAACCATTTGGGATTCAAGGGCCTTATACCTCCTTGTGCTGGCTCCTGACATGGCCCTGCAACTGATTCAGCCACATCTGCCACTGCTGTGGCTGGTTGGTCCTGTGCACTTTCTGGTACATCTATTGCCACTTGCATGTGGGAGGTTCACCACATGAATCAGATGTGCTGTCACCTTGAGAGACATCAGGCTCATCCTTGCTTATTTCTTCCACACCTCTGCTGTGGGCACTCCCGCAGCTTGTCCACTAATCTGTGCGGGAGTAGACCTGGGGACAGCAGCAAAGCCTGTGAATCCCTGCATCAAGGTTGTCCCAGTATTTTGAAGTAGGACAACAGAGCCACTAGTATATTAGAGACCAGGGTCTCTGTAATATTGTGATCATTTCCAAGGTACTCTGATTGTACTTAGGACCTATGTAACTGGAGGCTGTGCTGCAGATGATCTTGGAGTTCCCATGCCCTCCATGGCAGACTGCAGTCCAGAGAAGCCTTCTCGCATAGATATGGTTGATGGATTGCATCACCCTCCCAGCCAGATCCTACAAGGTATTTTGGTCAGACTTGAGATTCCTGTAGATGATCCTGGTCAGATAGGAATTTTCTTTGCAGTGGAAAGACCTAAGCTGGCCCTCCAGACAGCAGATTACTGCTTCCCCCAATGGCCCAGCCAATTGCTTCTCCTCTCAAGTGCACTGTGGCTTTCCGGTACTACCTTCCAAAGCAGACTACCTAAACCTTCGGTGGTGGGTGTGGCTTTGCTGGTGCATTTGACAGATGGTGAAAATGTTGCAGGATGCTGTAAGGCGCTTATTTCATCTGGGCCACTGGGAGTGCTGGCTGACTGTTCTTCCAGGCCTACAAAAAACAGCAGAGAAACATATGCTACAATGCTGGCTGCAAGATACCCTTTTCCTGTAACGTTGGAAGTGTCAAACGCACATGCAGTGAAACCCTAATGCCCTTCCTGCAATGCAGTGTGAAAAATGATCACGCAGCTAAGTTGCGTTAGTCTGCCAAGAGTTTCAGTTATCAGCTGTACCTTCAATTTGCGTCATACACCAGTCGGTCCATTGATGATAGGAATTGAAAGAAATGCAAGGATGTATTGAGTGTTTTACATGGACCTGCAGTAAAAGGCTAACAGGTTAGGAGGAAACACTTTGTGACGAATACACTTGGGACAGTTACATTATACAGGAAAACTGTTAGGTAGCTTTAACTTGGCAGCTCTCCTGGAGTCTGCCATCTACTTTCACATTTACAGACAACTTCTCCAGCTGTTGCAGACACCATTTACACAGTTCACTATTTTCTGTCAGGCATTTTGAGGTTCCCTTCACTGAGAAAAGATCCCTGGAGTGCTTCCTTTCCTTACTTCATGAACCATTACTTGAAGAGCTGCATCAGTAAATTGTGGATTGTGTGGTTCGATACGTTCTATTGGGTTAAAGTCCAGCGGGTAGAAACTGGACCTTGTTATGCCCATTTTACTGGTGTAAATCCAATGTAATGAGGGCCAATTTCAGAGACTAACATCCTACCCACCCCATGGGTGTCTGAAAGACCATTTTTCAGGCATCCGTCTAAAACAGATATTGGGTCCCTTGCATATGCCAATGGGGGGCATATCGCTTGTTTGGGAACTTCTCTGGGAAATAGCCTGCCTTGAGTGGAGCAGTCACTCTGGATTTCCTGGTGTCGATACGGCTGCCACCAAACAAGTAAGAAGATTTATTTTTCAGTTTGATGTGGAGCCAGGAGGAGCAGCTCCAGAGTACACCCAAAGGCTGCTGCTGACTTGCGATTGCACCCTCACACATTGTCCTCCCCTCCTACTGGGACTTACAATACTTCTCCAGCTGCTGGCGGCGAGGCAAGTGGTACAAATTAATCCATTGCCAATGGACGGCCCAAATTGTTGAAATGAGACCAAGGCCCAATTGCAGATAAGCATTTGGCCTCCCGGTTGGGTCATGGATTTTCTGCGCAATTCTATGTTTTGCGGCCGAAAGTGGGCCACAACCAATTTCTGCCCTGTAGATTCAATTTCTAATGCCCTCTCAGGTGGATGTAAAAGATCCCATGGCATATTTTGAAGAAAGAAGAAAAGAAAGAATTACTTGCATTTATATTGCACCTTTCATGACCACAGGATGTCTCAAAGCGCTTTACAGCCAATGAAGTGCTTTTGAAGTGGAGTCACTGTTGTAATGTGGGAAACGCAGCAGCCAATTTGCGCACAGCAGGGTCCCACAAACAGCAATGTGATAATGACCAGGTAATCTGTTTTTGTTATGTTGGTTGATTCCTTCTGGCTGTTGCTACAATTCTACAAGTGTTTGGTGCTTTCTATAGTTGTTTCAAGTTGAAAAAGTCAACAGGGAGTGGTGTGGCAGGTGCTAAAGGACTTTTTCCTGACTTCAAGGCTTCTGCACAAGTCACTTGCTGCCAAACATGGGTGCACTAGTAGGAATTCCCCTTGGAATACAGCATGACTTGGAGAATGAACAGAGGCCACGCAGAGCAGGACATGCTGCTGGAAGAGGAGGAGAAAGGCTCTCAGCAGGAGGCCATATCCGCCCAGGGCGTTCAGGGAGCAATTTTCATAACTGAACCTCAGTGAGGAACAATGTGTGAGATGTTGGTGCTTCTGTAAGGACGTCCTCAATGAAATATGCCAACTGCTACAACCACAACTGCACACTCAGTGGCAGTGAAGGTGACTGTGGCGATGAGTATTTATATGTCTGGCTCCTTCTAGGCTGGATCTGGGGATATTTGCAACATCTCGCAGTTTGCCGTCCACTGCCGTGTAAGGGAGGTCACTGAGGCTCTCTATTCAAAGAGAGCTGACTACATTTCATTCTCTCTTGCCAGAGACCAGCAGGCGGAGCGAGCACATGGCTTTGCTTTGATTGCCGGCTTCTCCATAGTACAGGGTGTCATTGACTGCATGCACGTTGCTTTGCAGGTGCCACGTGTCAACTCTGCCGAAAGGGATTCCACTCCATCAGCGTCAAGCTGGTGTGCGACCAAAGGCAGCAAATCATGCAGGTCAATGCCCGGCATCCTGGCAGCAGTCATGATGCCTTCATTCTGCAGCAGTCTGCTTTGCTAGCTGCATTTGACCCACCAATCAAACTAAAGGGTGGTGATTGGTGACAAGGGCTATCCGCTGACAACATGGCTCCTGACTCTGGTGCACAACCCATGCACATGTACGCAGTGTGTATACAATAAACGCCATGCAGCCACATGAAATGTAATAGAGCAGAAAATTGGTGTGCTGAAACAACGCTTCCGCTGCCTGAACTGCTCTGGAGGAGCCCTGCAGTACTCAGCAGAGCGGGTGTTAAGATTTGTGGTGGTCTACTGCATGCTGAACAACCTCGCCATCATGAGGCCACAACCCTTGCCACCAGCCATATGGCAAGCAACTGAGGAGGAGGAAGGAAGGAGGCAACCCAGACAGTATCTTTCTGCCCGGACTGTTCGTGAAGATCTCATCTGAGTGCGATACCAGTAACCACAACCCAAATTCCCCATTCACCAACAGTCCTACACCTTACCTTCCCTCTGTTACTGACCATCACAGCGTCCGCTTGGCCGCAATGTAAAAATAAAAGGCACCACAAAATAAACATTCCAAACCAAATTTAGAAATAAAATCATGCCATATTGCGTACAAATGTAAACTTATCGCCCTTGTGCATTCCCTTAGTGCCTGTCTTAAGTGTGCCTTTGCCTGTCCTAGTGCTCCTACGCAGTGCTACCCCAGTGGCTATAGTATGGTTGGTAGAAGGCAACTGACTTTCAATGGGAGAGACTGCAGATGGCCTTAGAGGATGACCTCGAGCAGCTCTGGGCCTAGAAGGCCCAGCTATGGACTGCACCATCTCGAAATGGGCAGCAGCTGTCTAGGCTGGCTGACAGGCAACAGCAAGGGCACTGGCGGAGTGGCAGGGGTGGGAGGATGAATGCTGTCATCCTGAGAGAGGGCAGCAGGTTCATGCTCCACAGAGCCACTGCCACTCCCCCGGGGCAGTGCCTCAGCAATCCTACTAATCTGTTGCAGGACAGATCGGTGGACTGCTGTGACACCCTGCAAGCCCCTTTGAACACTGCAATCCACAGCCATGATGGCAGCAAGCTGAGCTTCCACTGCAGTGCTCAGGGGTTGGGAAGGCTGCTGCTTGTGATGCAGTGGAAGCTGAGACATCAGCCATCAGTCGCTGCATCAGGGTTGGGTCCACAAGTGCGCTAATGGAGTTGGCCACCACTTCCATGCTGGAAAGGATGGGCTCCAAGCTCTGCACAAAGCCCAGTGCCAAGTTTATGCCGGTCTCTTCCATGCTCTTTGGCATTGCACGCAGGCTTTCTGGCAGGCCTGCCAATGCACCAAGCATTCCATTGTGCATACCCATCAGTATCTGAGCTGGTGGCTGCAAGTACGAAATCGAGTGATGGTGTGTCTTCATCATCACTCTCTTCTTGTTCTTCTACCACTGCCTGGGCAGTTTTCAGTTCTTGGGTAACTGAAAGGAGAAATGCAGAAGGATAAGGTTGTGGTGAGTGGAGGGACGGAAAGTAAGAGGTAATGCTTACACCACCTGCAGCTTGTAAATCAGAAGAGATTGTGGGATGAGGGGGAAGTGGGATGTGAGAAGGAGGATTAGTTATGAGGATACCGTCATCTTTGATGGTTTCAGCCCCGCATCAGCAATGCCATTCCAATAATGGCCAGCACCATCTCCTCCATGGGGGTTAGGACATACAGGCATGCCTGTCCCACACCGGTTAGCTTCTGCTGCCTCCGGTTGTGTACCACCTTGTCCTGTGAGAGAGAGGGAAGCGTGTCAGTGAGTGTCATGCAATCTGTTTGGGTGATGTAGCTGCCATTGTGTGCAAGCTGTGAGATGTGGGAGTGAGGCTTGCAGCAGTGCTAAGTGTGAGGGTGAGGTGAAGCTACAATTGTTAGATATGAGGCCTGATTGATAGAGTTTGTTGGTAGGTGAGTGATAGGGGTGTGGAGCACTGAGCATTGTGTGAGGCTTGTGGTGCAGTTGGTAGGATATGGCACTTGAAGATGCATTCACTAACCTTGACCACTCATGTGAAGTCACTGAACTTTTGCGGCACTGCATCCAGGTCCTTGGGGCTTGACTCCTGGCATTGACCTCCATGGCTATCTGCTCTCACTGCCTACTGAGTTTGTGTCTGGAGGCCCCCTGGCTCCCTGCGGATACAGGACATCTCTCCTCTTTTCCACCTCCTCCACCAACGCCTCCAGTGCAGCGACTGAAAACCTTGGAGCCTGCTCTCTCCCCTGTTATGCCATTCCAAGCTCTTTCCTAGGTCAGATTCACTTCCTGAATGACTTCCAGCACCTGCTAGAGCCACAATGCACCTCCTCTTTACAAGGTCCAGGCTAGCTTTAAGCAGCGCAGGCTAGATTTAACAGGTGTTAGCAAGTAATAATTTTGGGCCCTCTACTGATGCGTGCAGCCAATTAACAGCACGGTTAGTGCTGCCTGCATGCTGAAATCATTGAAATGAGCAGGCAGTACAAAGTTGACATGCTGCCTTCATTACAATGAATGTTTTCTGGGGGCTATCAAATTTAGCCCCCATTATCTGGTCATTATCACATTGTTGTTTGTGGGACCTTGCTGAGTGCAAATTGTCTGTTGCATTTTCTCCATTACAACAGTGACTATACTTCAAAAGTACTCCATTGGCTGTAAAGCGCATTGGGATGCCCTGAGGTTGTGAATGGCACTATATAAGTGCAAGTCTTTCTTTTCTTTTTATCCTTCCTCCTCAGCTGAAAATGCTGCACTTTAAAGAGCTGCAGCAGCACAACAAAATTCTTGATAGCTGTACAAGCTCCTGTTGGTAGCCCGCTGAGCAGAGCATGTTTATAATAGTTAGAGATTTTATGTAAATAGCAAACTTTAAGTAGACACAGGCATGCAGAAAGTCTCGACAGGACCTCCTGCGTCACACTGTTTCCACCTGGATCATGTACAAACAGAAATTTCAAGCCTGTAAGCAATTTTTTGGATTCTTTTTCTATACTTTTATGAATATTGTTTGCATTTTGCTGTTAATAAATTAGCAATGCAAATATGCAGATCAATATGATCAAACCTAGGAGAATTAAGCCCTTAACTGAATTATTTGTAAGTGGATGAAATAATAATTTTAGAATTGCTGAGACAGCTTATAAATTGCATTTCTTATTTCAATATCAAAGTTAAAGGCAAAATTATTTCACTGCACTTGTTTTTGAAATTATGCAGTATTTTTTATATTAGCTTCTTTTATAATTGCATGAAAATGAGCTTTCCATTTCTTTTTAAAGCAGAATTTTGAATATGAAAGGTAAGTGCATATCTTTAATGATTTCTATTACCCATGAGGTGTTGTTTCCCGGATCATTAACCTTCTGTTGTATATTTGGTAGATGTTCCATTCGATTTAATTTAGCTAACTGGCAAGAAAGCAGACTAGTGCATGGATAGCAAAGTAATGATAATCTTAGGCCTGCTGAAATACATTTCTGGTTTCTATAGCGGAACCAATGTAGAATAGGATGAGTAGGTAGCATTCCGTTTTTAGACTAGAATAACCAAGCAAACTGTGGGTAATTCATCTGGTCGTCATCATTTGTGGCGCTGCAGAGGTCAGAAAGTCAAGTGGAGATTGACCTTAGGAACATCGGAACAGGAGCAGTACATTCAGCCCCTTCAGTCTATTACGCCATTCAATTAGATCATGACTGCTCTGTACCTCAACCGCATTTACCCACTTTGGACCCATATCTCTTGATACCCTTATCTAAAAAAAATCTATCAATCTCAGTCTTGAAAGTTTCAATTGACCCAGCATCTACAACCTATTTGGGGAGAGTTCCAGATTTCTGCTACCCTTTATGAGAAAAAGTATCTCCTGATTTCACTTCTGAATGGCCTGGCTCTAATTCTAAGATTATGTCCAATCTTGTTCTGGATTCCCTCTCTTTGTCTAGCCTATCAAATCCTTTTATCATTTTAAACACCTAGATTAGATGATTAGATCAATCCCCAATCTTCTAAAGTCAAGGGAAAACAAGCCGAATTTATTCAACCTGTACTCATAATTTAACCTTTAACCCCTGGTATCATTCCAGTGAATCTGCACTGCACCCCCCTCCAATGACAATGTAGCCTTCCTGAAGTGTGGTGCCCAGAACTTAACTCAGTACTCCAGCTGGGTTGGATAAATCTTGCCAAAAATCTTTGTGTTGTTTGGAAAAGGAAGAAGAGGACAAAAAGAAGAATGTGGAGGCAGGTCAGACGGCACCAGAGGTCAACTACCCCTACTTGCCTTTACCCATAAAGCTATATGTGCAGGCAGAGGCACACAATTTAAATAATAGGGAGGAAATTCACCTTGGGCAGTTCCCTTTTCTGCAATGGCAGAGTGTAAAACAGGCTGCCGATACACTATTGCACCAAGATGAATATCACTTCCAACGTTCATAAATATTAAAGGTTTTATTTTGAGCCTCATGTCATCCAAATCCAATAGTTTTACAGCTGGCACCAAGTCATTCTCTCTTACAGTTTTTCATTTATCACATTAGTTTTAATCCTTATTTCTTCTAGTGTATAAGTTAGATTCCCTGAAGAAAAATAAAGCTTGTCACTGGTATTTTAAGTTAAAAGAATGTTGATAGGGAACTGCCTTCACAGGTTCTGATTCACGAGGCAGGCAGTGACAGAGTCATGTCATCCCTGAGAATCTGATCTTGACTCAGTTCCCACAATGGCGATAGCAGTCCCAATAACTGTCAAGTCCACCACAACTCTGAACTCTTATCCATCTGGCTCATTCCAGCTGCATGAGGGGGCATCAGCAATATAAGTCAATTTACAGTTCACTAATGTATCAGGCGGGTGATGTATTGTTTGTGAGGGCGCGCAATTTCATCATAAGCCCCATGGGCAATTAGCAGCAGGTTGTGAAAGTGCAATTTTTTTTCAATGATAGGATTCTCCAAAGTCTAGGGCATCATTGATAGCACCCATGTGACCCGGCAGGTCCTTGTCTTCATGAACCACAAGGGCTTCAATTCCATCAATATGCACTTAGCGTGTGACAATCAAAACAAGATCATACAAACGAAATAACAACAGAAAATGCAGGAAAAACTCAGCAGGCCAGGCAATATCCGTGGAGAGAAATTACAGTCAACGTTTCGGGTCAAAACCGTTTATAAGGGTTTTGACCCGAAACGTTGACTCTAATTTCTCTCCACGGATGTTGCCTGGCCTGCTGAGTTTTTCCAGCATTTTCTGTTGTTATTTCAGATTTCCAGCATCTGCAGTATTTTGCTATCATACAAACGAATACCTGCTTTCCAGGCAGCAGTCATGATGCGTTCATTTTAAAGCAATACATCATGCTAGGATTATATGATGAAGAAAGAAACCTACAAGGATAGCTCCTAGGAAGCACCTAAATTATTGAAATCAGGACCGAGGCCCAATGTACAACAATGCAATCAGTGAATCCTGTCTTATGGTTTTCTCAATCTGACCCGTGGCAATTTGAAGCTTGTAGATGGGAGCCCAAAGTCTCTATAGCAGCAGTCTGACCATTGAAGAGAGATGGTGTCACTGGGGTAAGGACTTATGCCACTTTGAGCTCCACTGCAGGTGCTTGTGCAGTTGTCATGTGCCTCATGATGACCTGCAGTTCTGTTAAGCTGTCATTTATGAATGCACAGAAGCGGATGGCAGGCTCCTGTACACAAGCCCTCAGATCTTGTGGGTGTAGTGTAACTGCTTTAAGTCAGAACTACTTTTTACAGCTCCTGTATACTGTAGTACTGGCAGTAACCACACCGGTATATAAGCTGTGCGCATGCCTCTGTACTCCAGTCTAGAGATTGCCCTCCTCCAGTAAAGACCTGTTATTTGTTTATGTACAGCATCCGTGTAATTCTTTATCCACTGAACCACGGATCTAACAGTGGCGACGAGTGTTGATGCGAATCTACCTGCAACATTAAACAAAAAAATAAATAAATAAATAAAATAGTCGCGTCCAGGAACACGGGCATCGACCGCGAGCAACCGCCCAGCAGTCAGGCAGAGATCCAACTTCACTGGGGAGGCTGTGGAGAGCCGGGCTTGGTTCCCCAGCCAAAAAGAGCAGTAAGAGACCGACGACAGGTCCAGAGCAGACCCTTCCCGAGCAGCGGCGGCTGGAGCCGACCGACGGCAGAGTTAGAGAGCCGGGCAGTGTCGACGGGGTAAGAAAAAGGGTGAAGAGAGCAGGGCGCAGTCGGGGGCTGATCACCGAGCGGCGCCGAGGAAAAATACTGCAAAAACCGGGGAGAGAGAGGGTAAGAAACAGCCGGGTTCTAGGCTGAGCGGCGTCGACAAATATCAAGAGAAGAACACGCAGAGCACAGCCAGGGATCACAGGCTGATCAGGGTCCGCGGGGCGAAGCAAGGGGAGACGCCATTGAGCCGCGGAGAAGCAGGAAGAGCGCGGGAGACGCCATTTTGCGAAGCCGCAGCGGAGAAGATGGGCGAGCGCGGGAAGGAAGGAAAGCGCGGGAGACACCATTTTGTGCCAGCGGAGAAGAAGGGGAAGCGCGGGAGGCGCCATTGGTGATAGTTAACGCACAACCAAGGATGCCGAAGAGTGGCAGTATCTCTACGTTCGACAATGAAGTCGAAGATTGGGCAACATATGTGGAACATATTGAGGTGTACTGCAGGGCGAATGAAGTGCCAGATGCTAATAAAGCACTGGTTCTGTTAAATTCCATGGGTGCAAAAACTTATGGGTTACTGCGAAATCTAATAACCCCAGAGAAGCCGGTAAACAAGAATTTTGAAAGCATAGTAGAAATCCTACAGGACCACTTAAACCCCACACCGCTGCTGATAGCAGAACGATTTAAGTTCCATAAAAGGAACCAACACAAAGATGAAAGCAATGCTGAGTACCTAACGGAACTGCGCAAGCTATCGAAATACTGCCAGTTTGGAGCGGGACTAGCAGACACGTTAAGGGACAAGTTTGTGTGTGGGCTACAAAGTGAAGGAACCCAGAAACGGCTTCTATCAGAAAAGGACCTTACGCTGGACAAAGCTTTCAGTATGGCAGTATCACACGAAGCAGCCGCAAGGGGCGCTGCAGAGATACAATGGAGACCGCAAGAATATGGCACCAACGAAATGACCTATGGAACAGGGAAGTGCTATCGCTGCGGCAGAACAACACATGACCAGAAAGATTGTTGGTACAAGGACCGAGGCCTAGAAATTCAGTATAGCCACTTTTGGGGCGGTAAAGTCGGGCGGGCGCTAAAGTTTGCGCCCGGCGCAAAGTCGATGGCACTTCGCCGATATTCAGAAGCTTCGCCCTAAGAGGTTGCTTGAGCGCTAAAACTGGTGTTGCACGCCTATCTTTAGGCGCTAAGCCGGCGGTGCAGAGGGATAGCGCCGAGGCCGGGCGCAGCGCAGGTGCGGTCATTTCTTGATTGACAGCAGACACCGTGGCGCCGACCAGCTCTTAAAGGGGGAAGGGTCGACTTGCTCTGCTGCAACGGCCTGCACACTGCAGCCTTCCAGCTAGGCCTGAACACTGCTGGTGATCAGAAGGAGCCATGGCAACGGTACAGAAGGCCCGTGAGCGTGCCCTGCGCTTCTCAGCCCATGACTTGAAGGTGATGGTGAGGGCCTTGGAGAAGAGACAGCACATCTTGTTCCCGGACACTGGCAGGAAGCCTCCAACCAGCGTCTATAGGAAAGCCTGGAGGGAGGTCGCCCACTGGGTGTCGGCCACCGGCGTTGCCCCCAGGGGCAATGTCCAATGCCAGAAGAAGTTTAATGACCTGACCAGGATTGTCAGGGTGAGTACCCTTTCCAGTCACCTCCTCATCCTTGCATGTACACCTGACATGATGGGCAAAGGGACCTGAAAGCCCTAATGGCCAGCCCTCAGCCGGAAGCTGTGGGACAGTCATGAACATCCATTGCACATTCTGCACTTTACACCATGGGAGGCAGCGCACACCACATCAGGGCTACACACTGGCCAAGCTATTCCACCATGGGAGGCAGCGCACACCACATCAGGGCTACACACTGGCCAAGCTATTCCACCATGGGAGGCAGCGCACACCACATCAGAGCTACACACTGGCCAAGCTATTCCACCATGGGAGGCAGTGCACACCACATCAGGGCTACACACCGTACTTACAGGCCGTCCTTTCTCTTGCAGGCAAAACTTGCCAACAACCGAAGGCACCAGGAGGAGACCGGGGGAGGCCGCCCCCAGATCCAGGAGCTCACTCCCCTGGAGGAGCACGTGAGTCGCCTCATGGGAGCCCGGGTGATTGGGCCCGTCGCCTGTGGAGATGCCGACCCTCTTCTGGGCCACAATGGTATGGACCTCACCTTTTGGACCTCTCTCGTCGCACTTGCGCATCCGATCTACCTCCTTTGCCATTGTCCGACCAATGCGCTGAATGCCACCAGTCATGCCTCCCTCGCTGATGCCCTCTCCTCACTCTAAAGCTACTCTTGTGCCTTCCTGCTTTCAGCTGGTGACGAGGAGCTCCCTGAAGATGCCAGTGACAGCCCCTCCGAGGAGGAGGAGGAGGAGGAACAGGAAGGCGGACCATCAGGGCAGCAGTCAGGTGCGGCTGCAGATGCCGAAGTAGTGGACACGTCTTCCCTGGAGGAGAGCCTGGAGGAAGTGTCGGAGGGGAGTGGAGCTGCTGGGACCAGTGGCGTCCAGCAACCCAGGAGGGCTGCGGTTGGTCCGCGGCCTTGCCCCCAGAGGGGGGAAGGATCGGAGGGGAGTGCAGTTGCTGGGCCCAGTCGCCGCCGGCAACGTGGCAAGGGTCGGCCAGCTCTGCCCCCTGCTCCCCAGCGGGAGAGTCCGGACTCCAGTCCGGCCACCTTCAACTCAGAGGAGGTGCGCCACCTCGATCAAATGGCCCAGGATTCGGATCGCCGGCACACCGAGCTGATGGGGGTAGAGGCACGGATGCCTGAGGCCATCGAGTCCCTGGCTAGTAGTGTGCGCGAGTTCGGGGCCTCACATGCCGCGAGTGGCCGGCTGATCAGTGATGCCGTCCAGACAGTGGCTGCTCTGTTGCGGTCACAGACCAGGGCAACAGGGGCACTGACTGCTGCCACACGCGCTGCGTCAGCCAGGCATCGCCTGGACACCCGCCGCGCTGCAGCAGCACAGCGGGCTGCCCTTCGGCAGATTGGTGCGCATGCTGCAGTGCGGGCCCGTGTGAGTGCCAGAGTGGCACATCACCAGCCAGGGCCGACCATCCGCCAGATTGCACACATTCCTCCAGCCGTCACCGCCACTCCCCCAGTGGCGCCTCAACGGCAAGCGGCTGCGAATGATGTTGGCCAGGCACAGCTGCGCCAATCACCAGCCGGACCCTCAAGGGGCAAACCCCGTCTAGGCCGCCCCCCAAGGGCATCTGCCGGAAGGACATCTAACCCTCAGGAGCCTTTCCCCAGCCTCGCAGCAGCCACTGGGCAGAGCTTGCGGAGGAGCAGCAGGCCGGGCAGGGGCCCCAAAAGGCTCGACAAGGTCTCGCCCTCGCGGCCCAAGAAGTAGACGGTGTGGCCAAGTGTTATTTTATATGGCGATGCCTATGTTTCTTTTGGCCATGGTTGTTTTGTTTCTGGGGATGTTTTTTGGGTTAAGGCCGAGGATGAAGGCCATTTTTGAACAAATGTTCAGTTATTCCTCCCCAGGTTGTGGGAGTGAGTCATTTGATGTACTGTTTTTTGGGGCCGTTTAATGTTTCTGGGTTTCATGTGTGAAGGGGTTTCATTGGTCTAAAATAAAGATTTCTCTTTATTCAGAGAGTGTCCATGTTTGTTGCTGTAAGTGTTTGTTGCCTTCGCCGGCTGAGGGCTTGCGGAGCGGCTGCGTTCATGTTCCTTCATGGCCACAAGGCATTCCCTGACAGGGGGCTTAGAAGTGACGTTCAATAAGCCGCCGACGGACGGCCCTTGGACCTTCTCGCTCCCTCCTGGGATGGTACTCCTCCTCCTCCTGCTCCTCCTCCTCATGCTCCTCCTCCTCCTCCTCCTGAGGTGGTGGTCCAACGTGAGGTGGCAGTGCCTGAGTCCTGCAGAGAGCCAGGTTGCGCAGCATGCAGCAAACAACGACAAATTGGGACACTCGGTCCGGGGAATACTGCAGAGATCCGCCGGAACGATCCAGGCAGCGGAACCGCTGCTTGAGGACGCCAATTGTTTGTTCGATTATGTTCCTGCTCGCTTGATGACTCTCGTTGTATGCCTCTTCAGCAGGGGTCCTGCGCGTGTGGAGCGGGGTCATGAGCCAGGTACACAAAGGATAGCCTTTGTCCCCGAGAAGCCATCCTCTTGGGGGAGGCTGTGCCTCGAACATGTCATGCACAGTTGTCTGCCACAGGATAAAGGCATCGTGGCTGCTGCCTGGAAAGCGGGCATTGACAGCTAGGATGCGCTGCTTGTGGTCACACACCAGCTGCACATTGAGGGAATGGTAGCCCTTCCGGTTGCGGTAATCCTCGGCATGCTCCACAGGTGCCCGCAAAGCCACATGCATACAGTCAATGGCGCCCTGCACCAAGGGGAAGGCCGCGAATCTTGCAAATCCCAGTGCATGCTGATGCTGCCTCTCCAGGGCCATGGGGAAGGAGATGAATTGGTGTCTCCTTCTGAAAAGGGCATCGGTCACCTGGCGGATGCAGCAATGCACGGCGAACTGGGATATGTTAGCTATGTCCCCAGCAGCGGATTGGAAGGAGCCGGTGGCATAGAAGTTCAAGGCCACCGTCACCTTCGCCTCCACTGACAGAGATGTCCTGCTCCTGAGCTTTGGACGCAGATCTCTGCGAAGCAGATGGCAGATCTCTGCAACCACCTCCTTTTGGAATCTCAGCCTTTTTACACATCTCGCGCCACTCATGTTGAGGTAGGTGCGCTGCTGGCGGTATGCCCTGACTGGGTAAGGCTTATGTTGCCGACGCCTGTTGCCCCCTCTGCGTCTAGCCAGGGCTGCCCCTCTCACACCGCGTCTGCGAGCCCTACGGACATGACGCTTAAACTCAGCGTTGGCACCCCATGCAGCCCCCATAATATGCTGGCAAACAGTCAAATATACAAGAGGCCACTCTGGCCTGAAGCCAAAAATACCTGAGCTAGTGTGGGCCCAAACCAGAAAGCTGTCTTCCTTGGTCTCTCTCCAGAAATCCGTTGCACAAGAGTGTTTGCTGCAAAATGGCTGCCCTTTATAGTGCAGGGTAAGTGCCCTTTAATTTACGCTCCCCGGGTCCCGCGTCGGCTCTGTTGCATTCCACTAAACAAGCGTGCGGGCCGCCGGCCGCACAATGTGGCGGTCCCACTGAAGTTCTGGATTGGGGCGCGCAAAGGGCGTTGCACGAGGATATGACGTCATTTTCTGCGTGCGCTAAACTTTGCGCCGGCGCTAAATGTGTACTTAATTTGGGGCGAGGCGCAGATCGCGCTGCGCCCGGACGCTACACGCATAGCGCCCGAAATTCACTTCTCTTAAGGCGCTAACGGCTGGCGCAACCAACTGAATTTCTAGGCCCAAGTGTGCAGACAGTGTGGGAAAGCAGGACACATAGCAAGAGTATGCAGGTCTGGGAAGAAAACCAACAGTAAGAAATCTCCACAGGAGAAGTACAAAAAGGTACACCAGGTGATGGACAGTCAAGGAGCTGGGTTGTCTGAAACTACATAATGTAACCGAAATGGAGGATCACCAGACTATCTGGGTTACACTCAAGATAGATGGAGTCCAAGTGGAAATGGAATTGGACACAGGGTCAGCTCTAACAGTCATAAATCAAAGAGACTACAAGCGGCTATTTTCACACATACCCTTGAAAGCTACAGAGATTGTCTTGAAGATGTATACGGGGCAAAAAAGTCTACCCCAAAGGAAAAATAAGGGTGAAAGTGACATATAAAGGTCAGGAAATACCTAAAATGGATATATATGCATTGCCAAATGGAGGACCACCACTGCTAGGATGTGAGTGGATCCGGAAAATACATTTAGATTGGCATTCCATACAGGCACTGAAGGTGGAGGCCAAAAAGGATGACGACGTCACACCTGGACGACTGTCAAAAATGCTAACTGATGCAAAAGAAGTGTTCCAGGAGGGACTAGGAACACTAAAAGGAATAACAGCAACAATTAAAATAGAGGATAATGCAAGCCCAAAGTTTCTGAAGGCCAGACCAGTGCCTTATGCGATCAGACCAGCGGTTGAAGCAGAGCAGGAAGGGTTGGAACGTTCAGGAGTACTGTCCAAAGTGGACTGGAGCGAGTGGGCTATACCGATCGTTCCTGTAATGAAGAGGTCGTTGAGTAATACGCCTGGGGAACCAAAGAAGGTCCGCATCTGTGGGGATTTTAAGGTGACAGTGAACCCAGTACTTCACACGGTGCAATATCCGCTTCCACGAATTGAGGATATTTTCGCCTCGCTATCTGGTGGTAAACGCTTCACAAAAATTGATCTAGCCCAGGCGTACTTGCAAATGGAGGTAGAAGAAGCTTCGAAACATTACCTTATGATCAACACCCATAAAGGTCTCTATCAATACAACCGGCTGGTGTTTGGAGTAGCCTCGGCTCCGGCTATCTGGCAAAGGGTGATGGATCAGGTCCTGCAAGGGATTCCAGGGACCCAGTGTTATTTGGACGACATCTTGGTCACGGGCAAAAATGATGGTGATCACCTCGCTAACTTGGAGAAGGTGCTCGCCAGATTAAAGGAATATGGGCTACGAGCTAATCGCCACAAGTGCAAGTTTTTCCAGAAACAGATCTCGTATTGCGGCCACGTCATCGATGAAGAGGGGTTACATAAGTCCCCTGACAAGATAGAGGCAGTAGTCAAGGCTCCAGCACCGGAAAATGTGTCACAACTGAGGTCGTTCCTCGGGCTGGTAAACTATTACCACAAGTTCTTACCAAATTTGTCTACGGCATTACACCCGCTGAACACCCTACTGCAAACAGGGGTACCATGGAAGTGGGATGACGAACGTAGACGAGCTTTCCAGAAGTGTAAAGAATTGATCACATCAAAAGAGGTGTTGGCCCATTTCAACCCAGCACTACCAATTCGTTTGACATGTGATGCATCACCCTACGGCATTGGAGCGGTGCTGTTGCACAAATTCAAGGATGGTTTGGAGAGGCCAGTAGCCTTTGCGTCTCGGTCACTAACCTCAGCCGAGCGCAACTACACCCAGATTGACAGGGAGGCCCTCAGCCTAGTATGGGGAGTAAAAAAATTCAACCACTATCTGCATGGACAGAAGTTCACCTTGCTGACTGACCACCAACCACTTGTCTCCATCTTTAACCCTCAGAAGGGCGTGCCAGTAATGACTGCACAGCGGTTACAAAGATGGTCCCTGTTTCTAGGGAAGAATCAATATGAAATAGAATATAAAGGCACGAGACAGCATGGGAACGCTGATGGGCTATCGTGCCTGCCACTGCCTACTGTGGAGGAAGCACCAGCAGTGTATCCTATCGAGATATTTTATTCGTCGATAATTGAACGATTGCCAGTAACAAACGTGGATATAGAGAAGGAGACCCGCAATGATCCGACGCTGTCACGGGTATAGGAATTGACGGTGAGGGGATGGCCAACTCATGGCGACTCACTGTTGCCAGCATTCTCATCCAGAAGAGAACAGCTGTCAGTATGCCAGAGGCCAGTGATGTGTGGATCCACAGTGGTGATTCTGTTGAGTCTGTGTGTCCCAGTTATGCTTATTATAAATCACTGGACACAGACCACAAGAATAACTTTAACAGGTCTTTACTATTCGGAGGTCAGGACTGAACTGCCCAGCAAATCCCTACACAACGTTTATATACCGGTGTGGTCACCACCGGTATTACAGTATACAGCAGCCAAGAGAAAGTAGTACATCTCTTAAGGTAGTTCTCTTAAGGTGGAACAGGTTACATACACCACAATCATCCCTTTTTAGCTTAACAGTTATATCCCCATTTAACATAACATAATAACATATAGATATATATATATACAACTTCATGCAAAACAGTTCAAAGATTCAGTCTCTGAGGAGGCCTCCTGATTCGAGTTGGATAACGCCTTTCAGGGGTCTCTGATTCTCATTGCTGGGGTGACTCATCTAATTGATCTCTTATGGATTGGACATCATCCTCAGGTACATTCACTTCTGAGGTAGATGCTTCAGGTTCACTAACTTCTTCCACGGTTGTCTCTGCCGTAACCCTGGGTTCGACCCTTGTTCTCGATTCTACCAGTTGGTCAGCATGACGCCGTATTACATTTTCACCAATATCTACCGTGTACATCAGGGGTCCTTGTCTGGCCCGAATTGTTCCAGATTGCCATTTCTCGTTTTTATAGTCCCGGGCTAACACTGGTTCTCCTATTTCGAAACTCCGAGTGGTCTTGTTATTTATATGCTGGAACTGTTTGTTTTCAACTTCCCTCCGCACATTTGGTTTTAACAAGTCCAACCTGGACCGCAACCTCCTGTTATAGAACATCATGGCAGGACTTTGGTTTGTCACTGCATGAGTGGCGTTTCGATATGCCAGTAGGAATTTGTCCACCTTGTGTTGTAGTGGAATCTGATCTTCGCTCATGGCCTTTATTGCTTTTTTGAACATTTGTACAAATCTCTCAGCCAACCCGTTTGTAGCCGGATGATATGGGGCAGAGGTATAATGTTTCATCCCATCCTCGCCGCCACTGTTGAGTCTGTGTGTCCCAGTTATGCTTATTATAAATCACTGGACACAGACCACAAGGATAACTTTAACAGGTCTTTACTATTCGGAGGTCAGGGCTGAACTGCCCAGCAAATCCCTACACAACGTTTATATACCGGTGTGGTCACCACCGGTATTACAGTATACAGCAGCCAAGAGAAAGTAGTACATCTCTTAAGGTAGTTCTCTTAAGGTGGAACAGGTTACAGACACCACAGATTCCACCCAAGTTAAGGGAGAGAGTGCTAAATGAGCTACATGAAGGTCATCTGGGGGGAGTGAAAATGAAAAGCCTAGCTAGGGCTTATGTGTGGTGGCCGGGAATCGATCAACAAATCGAAGACCTAACTAAGAGCTGCTTAGGATGCCAGAAGGTCCAAAATGCACCACCACATGCCCCTCTACACCCATGGGAGTGGCCTCCTCTCCATGGCAACGGGTGCACATTGATTTCGCTGGTCCATTCATGGACTCAATGTTCGTAATAGCAGTGGATGCTCATTCAAAGTGGCCTGACGTGATAAAGATTTCTTCAACCACTACAGAGAAAATGATTGCAGTCCTACGGACCATATTTGCAAGAAACGGGTTGCCAGAGCAGATCTGCTCTGATAATGGACCACAGTTTGTGTCCGATGAGTTCCAAAAATTCATGAAAAGGGATGGGGTAAGGCATTACACATCTGCCCTGTATCATCCAGCCACCAATGGATTGGCTGAGAGGTTCGTACAAACCTTTAAGAAGGCGATAAAGGCCATGTGCGACGAGGAAATTCCACTACAGCATAAGATGGACAATTTCTTATTAGCCTACCGAAACGCGACACATGCAGTTACCAACCAGACCCCGGCCATGATGTTCTTTAACCGAAGGTTGAGATCTCGTCTGGACTTGCTCAGACCAAATGTGCGAAGAAATGTTGAGGACAAACAATTCCAGCACATCAACGAGAAGCCGACAAGGAGGTTCAATGTAGGGCAACCAGTCTTGGCCCGGGACTATCGAACAGAGAAGTGGCAACCCGGAACAATATGTACAAGGCAGGGGCCATTAATGTACACAGTGGATGTCGGGGAGAACATTGTGAGACGCCACGTCGATCAGATCTTAGCATCACAGGAATGTGTCAACTCCATGTCTCGAGTGCCTGGGGATGACCCCGACATACCGGTAGTATCTACTTCAGACCCAGTAGCAGTGGAACCCGATGAACTACCCGATGAAAGGGGGTCAGAATCGCCTCTGCACCAAGAACAAGAACCTCCGGAAAGGCGCTATCCCGAAAGGGTCAGGAAGCCGCCCCAAAGACTGAATCTATAAATGGACTCTTGTTATTGAATGTACATGTAAAAATGTAATTGTTATTTGAATATTAAGGGGGTATTATTAATCTAAAAAGGGAGGAATTGTCGTGTATGTGCTTTAAGTCAGAACTACTTTTTACAGCTCCTGTATACTGTAGTACCGGCAGTAACCACACCGGTATATAAGCTGTGCGCATGCCTCTGTACTCCAGTCTAGAGATTACCCTCCTCCAGTAAAGACCTGTTATTTGTTTATGTACAGCATCCGTGTAATTATTTATCCACTGAACCACGGATCTAACAGTGGGATACTTAGCATGCCCTCTAATGACTGAAGTAAATTTTGATTTTCAGATAGTATCCTTCCTTTGAATGCTGATCCTGTTTGGTTCAGATCCCAGAGCTCAGCAGCTGAGGCAAAGATGCAAAGTGGCCCTCTGGCTGCAGGTGTTTGCTCCTCCCTTGCCTCCATCACCTGCTTCTGCTCACTCGTGTGCTCTGTGATTTACACAGCACACCTTCCTCAAGCTAACTACCTAAGTCTCCTGGGTGAATGTACCTCTGATGGTGTTTGTGACAGACGGAGTGAGTGACACTGAGTCCAGTGAGTTGCTCAGTGTCACTGGGCCTTCAGCTGCATCAGGGAGCTGAATGTTAGAATGTTGGTTAAAAAGAAGCCCTAAAGCAGAGCTCACATAGCTAAAGTGTGTCATGATGATTTGCTGCAACGTATGCCAGTTATGGGTGAGGTATGTGAGGTGGTTTAAAAAATATCTTGATTTGTCCTCAGTATATGGGCGATATGGCAAGGTTGCATGTGTTGCCCATCCCTAGTTACCCTGACAAAGTGTTGGTGGGGCATCTTCTTGAACTGCTGCAGTCCTTATGCTGATGGTGCTCCCACAATGGTGTTAGGTAGGGTATTCCAGGATATTGACCAAGTGACAATGAAGGAATGGTGACATATATTCTTGTTAGGATATGTGTGACTTGGAGGGGAACTTAGAGAGAACTTGGCATGGCAACTTATTTAAGGTGCAACAGTGTGAGAGGAAACTGTTGTTACCCTGCATACTTTGTACGCTTACTTGAACTAGTGCAAGACTGAGAAGCCTTAGCTTGGCAGACATTCTGAGACTGTTAACCTTTTTCTTCCATGCCCTCTAAATATTTGAGACTGCATTTAGTTTGGCAGCCAACACCTGGTAAACACTCTGGGACGTGCATGTCGCAGAATAGCACACATGGCAATCCTCCTTTGCTGCACTTCTTCCTCAGAAGGTGCAGGTAATCCATGCCCTTGTTAAGCTGTGTGTCCTTTTTTGCCCAGAAAGAATGAGGCATGGTGGAGCTGTTACTAGTTACTGCCAATTTAGTACCAGGACCTGAAAATGTATCCTGTTTATCAGTTTGTTCTTCACCAGCTCCTTCCTCCTTATAAGAGGATTGGAGACTTCAACACATATTTTGTGGATCTTTCTTCTTCAGCAGTCACTGTTCTGAGCCTATTGATAACATTGTTCCAAACATGCAGTTGTCTATCTCTTGAAGTTGTCTCTCCATGTTATTCCTAAATGACCTTTCCTCTTTCCCCTTCCATGATATATTTCAGCAACATATTTGAAAAGTCATCACAACATTCAACTTAGAGTGAGAAATGACAGGGAAGAGAATGTATATGAAGTTGGATGTCCTCAGTAAAGACATGTACATGTATATAAAACACAAACATTTTCAGGAACAGGAAAAGTTGTTAGGTCCAATGAGCCTGTCCCTTTTTGATAAATCTCAACCCAATCTATTTGCTTTCTCAATGTCTTCTCTCCAGAAAACACATCTTAAGGGTGGATGTTCCTCTGCTTTATGCCCAGGAAATGATCAGTTCCTGAGTACAAAGCGGATGAAAACAAGTAGAGACCTGTAATACAGGGTCTCCACCCCCTTTGTGCTGCCCCGGGATTCCGTGGGGATACACTGAGTGGGGTGCCGAGTAGTTATACCTACAGAAGGAACATGCATGGAAATCCCATGCAAATGAGCCGTGAGTGATGTAACGGTGCCTCCCACCTCATTTACCTCTGTATACACCAGGCAGAAGCTCATTGGGAGGTTGCCGTCTGTTAATGAGCCTTAGGCCTTGGTATGAGCGACATTCAGATCAAACAAAATCTTTGCAGGGCCTGGATGTCGACCGTTGGAGCCAAGCAGAAGGTAAGTTTCTTCTTTTGTTGGTGCAGTAAGAAGAAAATCAAGCCTGGAGACGTTCTGGCTGTTGTTTTGGGCATACTGATCATTTTGCATCCTTTATAAAACATAGTTTCTCGCTTGCTATACATAAAAGGTGTAAAATACAGGGGCCAAAGTTATTTCACAAAAGAACATCTTGAAAATGTTGTCATCTTGTTTTTCACATTTATCGTTTGAGGCCATTCAAGTATGAAGCAGACACATCATAATTAAATTCTCCTGATTACCAAGCCTGTTAAAGCTAGTGGGTATTGATTTGTTGGCCTCCACAGGGAACGTTAGCACTCTGCCATAAGACAATCATGTTGGTCAATGGAGAGGGTTTGCACTGTAACAAATGCTGGCATATGAATATTTAGAAAGTTCTAAGCATTCAGTCTTTCTGTGTTAATCGTCCTTCAGTTTATTTTTCTGCAGCTGAGTGGCTGAAGGCTCAGCAGGGGGCCCAAGTTTGTGCGAGGCTAGCTTCAATTAAAGCTAGCCTCTGCTTCTTAAAGGCAGTCTGCACCTTTTAAAAGGGAGGTGCATTCTACCTGCGGCAGCTGCGGGAACTGGTTGAGGAGGCAATTGTGACTGAATAATTGTGCAACAGGCCAGAGAAAGGACACCAAGGCTTTCAGACACAGCACTAGAGGCCTTAGTGCAGGGGGTATAAAGGAGCAGACAGGTCCTCTATCTGCAGAGGGCCAGGAGGCCCTCCAGACGCACACTGCAAAGGGAGTGGGAGCAGATAGCTGGCGAGGTCAATGCCAGCAGTGCTGCCCCAAGAACCTGGATGCAGTGCCAACAGAAGTTGGTAGAGAGAAAACAGGGAATTACAGACCGGTAAGCTTGACATCGGTAGTGGGGAAAATGCTAGAGTCCATTATAAAAGATGTAATAGCAGAGCACTTGGAAAACAGTGACAGGATCGGACAAAGTCAACATGGATTTACAAAAGGTAAATCATGCTTGACTAATCTACTGGAATTTTTTGAGGATGTAACTGGTAAAATAGATAAGGGAGAACCAGTGGATGTGGTGTATTTGGACTTTCAAAAGGCTTTCGATAAGGTCCCGCATAAGAGATTAGCGTGTAAAGTTAAGGCACATGGGATTGGGGGCAAGGTATTGACTTGGATAGAGAACTGGTTGGCAGACAGAAAGCAAAGAGTTGGAATAAACGGCTCTTTTTCCGAGTGGCAGGCAGTGACTAGTGGGGTACCGCAAGGATCGGTCCTTGGACCCCAGCTATTCACAATATATATTAATGATCTAGACAAGGGAACTAGATGTAATATCTCCAAGTTTGCAGACGACACAAAGCTGGGTGGACATGTGTGCTGTGAGGAGGATGCCGAGAAACTCCAGGATGATTTGGACAGGTTGGGTGATTGGGCAGAAGCATGGCAGATGCAATATAACATGGATAAATGCGAGGTTATCCACTTTGGTGTCAAAAACAGGAAGGCAGATTATTATCTGAATGGCAATAGATTGGGAGAAGGGGAAGTGCAATGAGACCTGGGTGTCCTTGTGCACCAGTCGCTGAAGGTAAGCATGCAGGTGCAGCAGGCGCTTAAGAAGGCAAATGGTATGTTGGCCTTTGTAGCGAGAGGGTTTGAGTACAGGAACAAGGATGTCTTGCTGCAGTTGTACAGGGCCTTGGTGAGACCACATCTTGAGTATTGTGTGCAGTTTTGGTCGCCTTATCTAAGGAAGGATGTTCTTGCCAAGGAGGGAGTTCAGCGAAGATTCACCAGGCTGATACCTGGGATGGCAGGAATGACGTATGAGGAGGGATTGGGTCAATTGGGCTGATACTCGCTGGAGTTTAGAAGAATGAGAGGGGATCTCATTGAAACTTATAAAATTCTGACAGGACTGGACAGACTAGATGCAGGAAGGATGTTCCTGATGGTCGGGGAGTCCAGAACCAAGGGTCACAGTCTAAGGATAAGGGGTAAGCCACTTAGGACAGAAATGAGGAGGAATTTCTTCACCCAGAGAGTGGTGAACCTGTGGAATTCTCTACCACAGAAGGCAGTAGAGGCCAGTTCATTAAATATATTCAAGTAGGAGTTGGATATATTTCTTAAGGCTAAAGGGATCAAGGGATATGGGGAGAAAGCAGGGGTGGGTACTGAATTTGTATAATAATCAGCCATGATCGTATTGAATGGCGGAGCAGGCTCGATGGGCCGAATGGCCTACTTCTGCTCCTATCTTCTATGTTTCTATGTTTCTATGTAAGTTAAATGACCTCACATGATTGGTGAAGGTCAGTGTATGCATCTTCAAATGCTGTCTCCCACCAACTGCACCACTAACCTCACACACTGCTCAATGCACCACACCCCCATCACTCACCTACCAACAATCTCTATCAATCATGACTCATACCTCACATTCATAGCTTCACCTCACCCTAACACACTTACCACTGCTGAAACCCTCACACCCACATCTCACACCTTGCACACACTGTAAGCTATTCAACCATGACAGGCACATCACCAAAAAACATTGCACCACACTCACTGACACACGTCCCTTACCCAGATGGAGGAGATGGTGCTCGATATTAATGGAGCGGCCATCACTGAGGCCGTGGCAAGGCTGAAACCATTGAAGGTGACAGTATGCTCATACCTAATCTTCCTTCTCACATCCCACTTCCCCCTCATCCCACAATCTCTTCTCACTTACAAGCTCCTGATGGTGTAAGCATGCACATCTTGCTTTCCCCCCTCCCCTCACCACAACCCTACCCTTGTGCCTCTCTCCTTTCAGATACGCAAGAACTCCAAACTGGCCAGCCAGTGCAGGAAGAGCAAGAGAGCGATGGGGAAGCGACACTGTCACTTGATTTCACATTTGCATCCACCAGCTTAGATACTGACACTGCACGTAATTTAGAGGATAGCATAGAGGTGGGATCTGTATGTGGTGAGTCACTGGGCATGAGTGGCCTGCAACCAGACAGGGGGAAAGGGTAGCGCAGGTGCCAGCTCGCCAGAGGGCGAGGTTGCACATGAGTTCTGCTGCAGAGGACTCAAATGAGGAATCTGATGGGGCGACCTACAGAAGAAGGCTGATGGGCATGCACACAGAAAGGCTTGGTGCATTGGCAGGACTGCCAGAGAACATGTTGTCACTATCAAGGAGCATGAAGGGCTTTGCGTAGAATTTGGAGCCCATGATTTCCAGGATGGAAGTGATGGGCAACTCCATTCGAGCACTTATGGACCCAACCATGATGCAGGGTCTGATGGCCAATGGCTCAGCTTCCATTGCCGCACAAACAGAAGTGACCCAATGTCTCAGTGCTGCAGTGGAAGCTCAGACTGCTGCCATCATGGCTGTGTTTACAAGTATTGAAAGAGGCTTTCAGGGTGTCACAGCAGTCCAACAATCGGTCCTCCAACAAATTACTAGGATTGTTGAGGTGCTGCCCCAGGGGAGTGGCAATGGCTCTGTGGAACATGAACCTGCTGTGTCTCTCAGGATGACAGCATTCATCCTCCCACCACTGTAATGATCAATAACATGTCATTCTAGAGTGGTCCACTAGATGGAGCCGTAGAGCTGTATAGAGCTGTATATTTAGTTGTATGTGTTTAAGACTACACTACCCATGATGCACTAGGCTACCCACAAGGCAGTAGTCAAGATGGAAGCCTGCACACAGATGTACACATGCTGAATCTCTACAGATGCTGTACCTAGAGAACTTGTACTGAATAAATGACTAGCTAGAAGCTAGCTGTTCATAATAAGAATGTCTAGTTATTAATGAACATAACATGGTACCAGGATTGGTGAAGATCTGCTCAAAATTGTGAAACGCGACGCGGAGAACTTGAAGCCACCGGAGTTTTTGAATCTCACGGGAAATGTCGACTACAATTGGCGGACTTTCAAACAACAATTCGCACTCTACATTGCTGCCATTGTGTTCGGTACGAAGCCAGACGCAAGGAAAACAGCGTTGCTGCTCACAGTTGCAGGCCCACAGGCGATAGAGGTATTTAATACATTTGTATTTAATCCGGAGGAGAACAGAAACAAATTAGACGATGTGCTAAAGAAATTTGATACATATTGTTCTCCCAAAAAGAATGAAACCTATGAGAGGTATGTGTTCTGTTCAAGGACACAGCAGCACAATGAGACTTTTGATAGCTTTGTGACTGATCTGAAACTGAAAGCACAGACATGTAATTTCTCTGAACTGAAAGCATCCATGATTCGTGACCAGATTGTGTTTGGTATTCAGGATAAAAAGGTCAGGGAACATCTGTTGAGAGAAACCGAACTGACATTGGAAAATGCTGTGAAAATATGCCAAGCCAGTGAGCTAGCTCGACAGCACGCGAAGACTTTCAGTGAAATCAATAATGATGCGATTGTAGTAAGTGCTGCTGTCGGTGCTGTGTCCTACAAAGGGAAGAAACATGGGCAGAACAGAAATGAAAAGCAATCGGAGGAAGGAACTTTTAATTGTAAATGCTGTGGTTACAAACACCAGTTAAAACAATGCCCAGCGTTTGGAAAAATGTGCACAAAATGTCATGGAAAGAATCACTTTGCCAAACAATGCTTTTCAAAAGTAAAAACAAAGAAAGGGCAACAAGTCCAAGTCAATGTGATTGAGGACACTTTTTTGTAGGAATGGTGTCATGTGACAATATAGAAAAGGATACAGAAAATGTGCAGTCCTCAGGAATAAACAATGCTGAACATAAAGTTAATGCAGTAAAATAGGACAAATGGATGATCCCACTGCAGATAAATGAAGCATTAGTTACATTGAAACTGGACACTGGGGCAAAAGCAAACTTAATCAGTATGAGTGACATTAAAAACATGAAAGACAAGCCCAAAATACAGAAAAAATCACTACTACTGAAGAACTATAATGGTCAGAAAATAGATAGCTTAGGTGTATGCAGACTTAAAGTGACAGTCAAAGACAAAGTGCATCATCTCATGTTTTCTGTTGTGGCTGAAGGACTTGATTCACTACTAGGTGACAAAGCTTGTGAAGACTTAGAACTGGTCAAGAGAGTCTACCGTATAAACTGTGCCATAAGCAGACCAGATGACTCGTTGGATTCTGTAGTAAATAATTTCCAGGATGTGTTCAAAGGATTTGGATTTCTACCATTCACTTACAAGATCCAGCTAAAGGAGGATGCTCAGCCAGTGGTACATGCTCCACGAAGAGTTCCAGCACCCCTGCGTGATCGGCTCAAGAATGAACTGGGCAGAATGACCACACTAGGAGTCATCAGGAAAGTCGAAGAGCCAACAGACTGGGTTAACTCCATGGTATGTGTAAAGAAAAACAACAATGATCTAAGAATATGCATGGATCCAAAGGACTTAAATGCAAACATAAAACGTGAACACTACCAGATTCCCAAGCGAGAAGAAATCACCAGTGAAATGTTAGGTGGCAGATACTTTACAAAGCTCGATGCCTCACAAGGATTTTGGCAACTAAAACTGGATGAAGAGAGCACCAAATACTGTACCTTCAGCACACCATTTGGCAGGTGTTGTTTCCTCAGAATGCCTTTTGGGATAATACCTGCATCTGAAATCTTTCATAGAGCGATGGAACACATAATTGAAGTTCTGGAAGGAGTTCGGGTCTATGTTGATGACATCATCATCTGGGGCTCCACACTGAAAGAACACAATGAGAGACTGACTAAAGTGCTACAGAGCATACGCCGGAATGGACTGAAGCTCAACAAAGCCAAGTGTCAGTTTGGCATCCAGGAAGTCACTTTCCTAGGAGATAATCTATCTGGTAAAGGAATAGAGCCAGATATGGAAGAAGTAAATGCCATACTCAACATGCCCCGACCCACTGACAAAAAAGGAGTGCTACGCATCATGGGGATGATAAACTTCATTGGAAAGTTCATTCCTAACTTGTCAGCCAAGACAGCCTGTCTGCGAGACCTGCTACATAAAACAAATGAGTTCGCATGGACAGAAAAACATGAACAAGAGTGGATGAACCTCAAAACAGTGCTGACAACCACACCTGTACTCACTTTCTTTGACCCGACAAAGAGAATCAAAGTGTCAACGGATGCCTCAAAGGATGGCCTAGGCGCGGTCTTGCTACAAGCAGAGGGTGAAGATTGGAAGCCTGTTGCCTATGCCTCCAGGTCTATGAATGATACTGAGTGTCATTACGCCCAGATTGAAAAGGAATGTCTAGGCTTGGTAGTTGGATTAGAAAAGTTCCATGGCCACATATATGGACTTCCCACCTTCACAGTTGAGACAGACCACTGCCCACTGGTTGCCATCATTAAAAAAAATCTGAATGAGATGTCTGCAAGGATTCAACGACTCATGATGAAGCTGCAAAGATATGACTTTGAACTGATCTACACACCAGGCAAATACATAGTGTTAGCAGATGCACTATCCCGAGCACCCACAATGATTCAAGTGAGCTCTACTGAAGAAGATGTGGATGTTCATGTGAATATGGTCACTGCTGCGCTGCCCATGTCAGACACAAAATCAAAGCATATAGCAGAAGAAACAGTAAAAGATACGGTGTTACAAACAGTAATAGAGAACATTCATCATGGTTGGCCAAAAGGTTCCTGTCCAAAATACTATCACATAAGGTCAGCGTTGAGTGTCGTAAGTGGACTATTACTAAAACAGAACAGAATAGTCATTCCACAGGCTCTACATCAAGACATGCTCAAAAGAATTCATGAGGGACACCTCGGAATTGAAAAATGCAAAAGGAGAGCAAGAGACATTGTTTATTGGCCTGGCATAAATAAGGACATTGAGAACATGATAGGCAAATGTGAGACATGTCAGAAACACCAAAACAAACAAACAAAGGAGCAATGATAGTAGCTGACATACCAATAGCACCATGGCAAAAGGTTGGTATAGACCTTTTTCATTTAAATGGTAAAGAATATCTAATAGTGATTGACTACTATTCTAACTATCCTGAGATGGCGCTGCTCTCAAGCACCACAGCAAGCAGTGTCATAATGCATGTGAAATCCATCTTCGCCAGACATGGAATTCCCAGGATTGCCATTAGCGACAATGGTCAGTGCTTCAACTGTAAGGGGTGGCAACAGTTTGCAGCACAGTATGACTTTCAGCACATCACATCCAGTCCTTTGTATGCTCAGTCAAATTGTAAGGCAGAGAAAGGTGTTCAAGTTCTCAAGCAGCTACTGAAGAAAGCGACAGAAAGCAAGTCTGATCCTTATCTCGCCCTGCTGAGCTACCGAGCCTCACCTTTAGACTGTGGTTCTTCACCTGCTGAACTACTAATGGGTCGCAAGTGGTGCACCACACTGCCCTGCTGTGCAAATGAAAAGCAAAGTAAGGAACTAAGACAGAGACTTCAACTGTTAAAGCTGAAACAGAAATCATACTATGACAAGTCATCCAAAACTCTAAAACCATTGACAAGGGATGATGTTGTCAGGATTGAGGATCCAGATGCATGGAACAGGAAAGCTACAGTTCTTGAGGAAGTACGACCAAGGTCATACACTGTTAGAACTGAGGAAGGACAGATTCTCAGGAGGAACCGCCGTTCCCTCCTAAAAACACAAGAAACTATCCAAGAGCAGGTTGATGACAATGCCGCAACTGAATCACCACCAGAACAATCTCATGAAAACACATCATACTTACCTGTGTTAAGAAGATCCACACGTGAAGTAAAAAAGCCTGATAGACTTAATCTTTGAGTATAAAGTAAAGCTTTGAAAATGTGTTGACTGTTGTGAAAATGTTTATGTTTATAGAGCACTAACAAAAGTGTTACTGATATCTTCTTTATCGTGTTTCTTGTAAGTTGATTGATATTGATTTTGTTAACCTAAAAGAAAGGGGGATGTAATGATCAATAACATGTCATTCTAGAGTGGTACACTAGATGGAGCCGTAGAGCTGTATAGAGCTGTATATTTAGTTGTATGTGTTTAAGACTACACTACCCACGATGCACTAGGCTACCCACAAGGCAGTAGTCAAGATGGAAGCCTGCACACAGAAGTACACATGCTGAATCTCTACAGATGCTGTACCTAGAGAACATGTACTGAATAAATGACTAGCTAGAAGCTAGCTGTTCATAATAAGAATGTCTAGTTATTAATGAACATAACAACCCCTGCCACTCCGCCAGTGCCCTTGCTGTTGCCTGTCTGCCAGTCAGCCCAGACTGTTGCTGCCCTTGCCAAGGTGGTGCAGTCCACAGCTGGGCCTTCTAGGCCCAGAGCTACTCAAGGTCATCCTGCAAGGCCACCTGCAGTCTCCCCACTGAAAACCAGCAGCCTCCCACCAGCCATGCAGCAGCCATTGGGGTAGCACTGTGTAGGGGCACTAGGACAGGCAAACGCACACAGAAGACAGGCACTAAGGGAATGCACAAGGGTGATTAGTTGACTTTGTTAAATAATATTGGCCCAGAAATTCGGGTCTCCACAGGTGAGTACGCGCTGGGTACTCACCCGAAGGCCCGATGGAAGTGCCGGTTTCCTGCATGCACTGTGCATGCGCGGGAAACCGACACTTCCGTTCCTCTGAAAGCAGGGGTTCAGAGGTCGAATGCGTGCGCGGGGGCGTCTGCGCATGCGCTTTGAACTTACATTTTTTTTTACAGGTTTTTCCGTGAGGGTAAGTCTTTAGAATTTAGAAATTTAAAAAGCAGGCGTAAGGCCTGCTTTTTACAAGGTAAGTGGTCAATTAATTAAAATTAAAACATTTTTTCCACAGGTTTTTTATTTTTAAATAATTTAAAGCAAGGTAAGTTTATTTTTAGCCTCGTTAGAATATAAAATTATTTTTTCAAAAATTTAAATTATTGTTTAAAATAGTTATTTAATGTAATTTATAGTTTATTTTAAAAATGTGATGTTTTTTAAAAATTTATTTGAAGGTTTACTGCTATTTTGGGGCCGTAGTATTTATAAGTCTTGACAGCACTTCCTGTCAAGACTTATAAATGGGCATTTCCCTGCTCCGATTGGCTCTCCATGGCCCACGTGATCCCAGGGAACACATCGAACTAGCTGCGCCCCTGGGACATGCAAGCACTGCGCGCCGGCAGCTGGGCCAGGCCCTGGATCGGAATTCCACAGGGCCCTACAGCTCAACTGCCGGCGCGCAAGGTAAGTGCAGGTCGGGGGCTTGCACCCGCGGGAAGCCCCCGACCCAAATTTCTGGGCCAATATTGGATTGATTGATTTATAAATTTGGTTTGGAATGTTTGTTTTGTGGTGGCTTTCATTTCAGCATTGTGGCCAATAGGACATGACAGAGGGATGGTAAAGTGGAAAAGCGTTGCACAACGTGGATCTGGGGTTTCGTTCAGGGGAACCGGAGTCTGATGATGTGCTCATGGTACAGACTGTCTGGAACATGGATATGCAGACTGCCTCCTCCCTTCTTCCTCCTCCTCCTGAGTTGGTCGCAGAACCCGTGATGGCAAGGGCTGCGCCTCCTGATGGGCAAGTTGTGGAGGATGCAGCAGGTCAGGCGCTCTGGCGAGTACTGGAGGGCACCTCCTGAGCGGTGAAGGTAGTGGAATTATTGCATCAGTACCCCGATGGTCTGCTTGATGACGTTCCTCGTGGCAGCATGGCTCTTATAATATGAATGATGGCCACTAGTGGTGGGATTACAGAGGGGAATCATCAGCCAGGTGTAGAGTGGATAGCCCTTGTCACCGAGCAGCCACCCTCGGGTTTGATGTGGTGGCTGGAAGATTGCTGGCACAGCGGACTGGTGCAGGATGAAAACATCATGACTGCTGCCAGGATAGTGGGCATTCACAGCATGTGTCGAGTGTCTCACCTCCTGACTCCCCAAAGCCTTTCCTCCATCTACAAGGCACAAGTCAGGAGTGTGATGGAATACTCTCCACTTGCCTGGATGAGTGCAGCTGCAACAACACTCAAGAAGCTTGACACCATCCAAGACAAAGCAGCCCGCTTGATTGGCATCCCATCCACCATCAGCATACCATGGCTACAGTGTGTACCATCTACAAAATGCACTGCAGCAACTCACCAAGGCTCCTTTGGCAGCGCCTCCCAAACTTGCGACCTCTTCCACTTAGAAGGACAAGGGCAGCAGGCGCATGGGAACACCACCACCTCCAAGTTCTCCTCCAAGTTACACACAATCCTGACTTAGATGTATATCTCCCATCTTCATCGTTGCTGGGTCAAAATCCTGGAACTCCCTTCCTAACAGCACTGTGGGAATACCATCACCACACGGACTGCAGTGGTTCAAGAAGACGGCTCACCACCCCCTTCTCAAGGGCAATTAGGGATGGGCAATAAATGCTGGCCTTGCCAGCGACGCCCACACCCATAAACAAATTTAACAAATGAAAAAAATTATGCTGGCCGTGGTCGGACACCAAGTGCACATTAAGTGAGGGGTACCCTTTGCGGTTACGGTACATCTCACCATTGACATGCTGCGCCCGCAAAGCTTCGTGTGCATCATGTGCACACTCCTCCTGTTTCTCTAAGTTTAGAAGACAATGAAGTCCCCTCTCCTAGCGTACAGAGCCTCTTTGACCTCCAGGATGCAGTGATGGATGGTGACTGCGAGATGTTTGCAATGTCACCTGTTTCAGCCTGGAAGAATCCGCTAGCAAAAAAATTCAGGGCCACGGTGACCTTGAGGGCTACTGGCAGTGCCGTCGCCACCCTGCTCTGAGGCTGCAGGTCTTGTTCCAAGAGGTGGCAGTGTTCCGTGAGCACCTCTTTGGTGAAGCTGAGCCAGTAAACACACTGCTCCGGATTACGTGCCCGTAAGATAAGTGATCCCTTAAGGCCCTAGGTAGGTAAGGCCTCCTGCTGAGAGCTCCCCTCCTCATCCTCCCTCTGCAAGCAGCTTGTCTTCTTGTTGTCTCTGCTCCATCTCCCTGTCTTGCTCCACCCCAGGGGGACTGCGACTGGAGCCCCCATGACTGGGAGCAAGTGGTGTACTCAGAGGTCTTCCAGTAGCAGCCAACAGCTTCCCACGTCCAGCAACACTCCCTGCACACTTTATCTACTTTTCAAATCTCTTCCAGCAAACCAGTAGTCCTACAAACTCTACAAGAGGCAATACATAGCAATATAAGCAACTAACCTGCAAGTTGGATGTATCCCTTTAAGTAGCACTGGTGGGGTGGGAGTGGTTGGGGTGGGGGGGTCCCTTGTGCAGCTGAACACACATTCAGCTGTGTGTGTTTAAGAGAGGATGTTGAATGGAGCAGCAAGGTTGAAAATGGCAGGTCATGCGTCAAATCAGAGTTACATGCTGACTGACGTCACGATCTGATACGTTGCATACTGCCGACGCACACACATTCTGCCCACGCTATTGCCCTCACCAAGGTGGCATTCAGCGTGGGCTGTGCCAAAAATGGGCGGAAGCGAGGCGGACACCATTTTTTCTTCAAAACCGGCCAAAACTACTGGTGCTACGGAACTGAATTTCGCGGCATTTATTTCTTGCTATGTGAGATATAAGTGCAGACAGCCCTCTGGTACCTCACCAAGTGATCATTCTTTATGTGTTGTAAGATTTGCAAAATTTCTACATTTCCCCGAAGGTTATTATTAATAAAAGGGACCCTGCATAGACATTTTAAATCAAAAGGGGTACCCAAGATGGCGTCCGCGCCTCGTGGCAGAAAGCCTGTGAAATTTTAAAAATTTGAACTCTGCAATGCAGGCAGCTTGTGGAGAAATCGAAACCAAAGCTGCAGTTTCTGTGAAGAGAGACTTTGCATTTTGAAAACCAGACAGGACTTTGAATTATGTATTAGATCAAATTGGAGACAAATCAAAAACCCGGTTAGGCCTATAGTTAAGGTCATCAAGCAGTTTGCATAAATAATTGGGAACAGATTAAGGAAGCCATCGAGGCTGGACAGGCCCATCAAGGTGTATTAATAACAAAACAAGTCAATTATCAGGCCAGTAGATGCGATTACCGGCCATCTAAAAACAGTTAGTATAGATTGCTACCATTATTTAAAATAGCCCGCCAAGATTAAGACAAAGAACTAACCTGATTTGGCGCGCAGATAAGGGCCATCCGTAGGAGTATAATTGAAGGCCCCGGGTAGCAATCTCTCTCTTCCCTCTGACCTCTCCTTGCTCTTCGCCCTCATGGCTGCTGCTCTTCCCCCCTCCCACACTTACCCCCTGGCCTCTGCCCGTGCCTTTCCCCACTCCATCTGGAAACGCCCAGGCACTGCATCGGGCGGACACAGACAAACCAGGCCAGGTGAGGCGGGACGCGTTGAGGCGAGGAGGCAAGACGAATTGAGGAGGCAAGACGAATTGAGGAGGCAAGACGAATTGAGGAGACGAATTGAGAAGATGAATTGGGAAGACGATTGAAGACAAGCTTCGAATGATCGGGCCTTCAGTCTCAGCTAACCTGTGACTATCTTCATGCAAACTTCAACTGCCGACCGAGGAAGAGGAACCATCATCCCTGCAAGGCAAAGTACCCAAGCAGAGACTTTAACTTTGTGGTACTCGTACCTGGACAACGCCCTTGCAGCACCCGGATACCACATGACAACGGCAGGCTCCAGAGAGCACAAAGAGTGAACCCCGAACCCCACCGCTGTTTTGAGTTCAGCAGATCTTTTGATTGGTGAGCATAAATTCTGGCCTCTCATAGCTTAATCTAGTTAGATATAGGGGGTGGGATAAGAAAAAGGGGATTGTTAAGATAGTTGTTTTCCCTCGATGTGCCGTGTGTTCCCCATTCCCTGTATAAGTATAGTTATTTGTATTCGCCTGTAATTTTACACTAGTAACTTCTCATAATGTTGTGTTATTTTTCTGTTCAATAAAATCTTGAGTTTTGCTTACATCCAAACCACCTGTCTACTCAAATCTTTTCTGTATCACCGCCTGTACCTAAGTCCAGTGTGTAGAACCCAGGGGCGTGGGAGCGATTCGAACCGCTCACAAACAGTCAGAGGCATAACTGACTGGGCGTATGCGCCAAACACCACCACACGCCACCCCCTACAGTGTAAGCCTACACATTCAGCCAAATTGTAGCCTCACTTGGCATCAACACACACTCATGCACACACACACTCTCACACTTTCCAGCAAGGGAATACTAATAGTAGTGGAGTTGATTTTTACCTTTCGTAGCCCAGGACCAAATTTATCATAGACCACGATTCAAACCTGGGAAGTTCTGGTCTGTATGGTTTAGTGCTACACCAAGTGGTGCCTTTGCCCACTCGACCATCGGGACTGGGTGGTGCCTTTGCCCACTCGACCATTAGGACTGGGTGGTGCCTTTGCTCACTCGACTATCAGGACTGGGTGGTGCCTTTGCCCACTCGACCATCAGGACTGGGTGGTGCCTTTGCCCACTCGACCATTGGGACTGGGTGGTGTCTTTGCTCACTCGACCATCGGGACTGAGTGGTGCCTTTACCCTCTCGACCATTGGGACTGGGTGGTGCCTTTGCCCTCTCGACTATCGGGACTGAGTGGTGCCTTTGCCCACTCGACCATTGGGACTGGGTGGTGCCTTTGTCCTCTCGACCGTCGGGACTGGGTGGTGCCTTTCCTCATTACACAGATGAAATCACTGATTCACTCATGCCAGTGAGCATATCAATGCACTCTTCTTGGTTAAATTGTTTTACAACAGAAGTTGCCAGATTACATCGCCCCTTTAAACAAAAACCGTAAGCCAAAAAAAGCAGAAATTATTTTCTGGCGATGCAGAATGTTCCGATTTTTTGGAGTCTCTTGATGAAACTGTTATTTAAAGCAATTATTGATAGAAATGTCTTGGTAATCTATTTTAGAAAATATCAAAATGGCATTCTTCACTGCAGTTTCCTGCTTCTTGATTTATTTTAATCTGCTTTACCTGGTTGCCATCGATATTTTCAGCCTTTTGCACAGCATGTAGCTCTAACGATCGGTCAGGGTCAGACCCCTTCACTGATTAAGGAGTCTGATGTGTATTATAAAGCCAAGTATTATTTGACCTGTTGATTTTACCTTGCTTGTTTGTCCTCCAGCTTTGAACTGATTAATGCTACATGTCACACAGTTCACGTGTCAACGAAATAGGAAGCAGGAACACCATCTGCTCCCACCAGTAGTTGTTTAATGGACAAAAGAGAGTAAAGCAAAAAAAACAAAAGGTTGATGGCAAGTTCCATATGATACAAACTTTTGGGGAAATCTATCTGGTGGCTTGAAGAACTTTAGCTATTTGTGTCTATACATATTAAGCCAACGGTATTTGTACTGAATACAAAAAGCTGTGTTTCACTGCTTCAGATGGTGTTAGCTGTCTCTTGGTTCTATGGTCTGATGAGTGTATCTGCCTCCGATTTGCCTTTCCCTAAAGAATAGCTGTACGTGAGTGTCTACTTTGATATGAAGGAAAGCGGAGAAAAATTAATTCAGTGAGGTTGTGTTTCATTTTTTTTCTGCACAGTTTCAAAATAAATTGACAAATCACAAGGTAGGCATTATTTTAGAAGGGGAATAATTTCATACTGGACTACTGAAAGCAACATTGGAGGTGAGTTTCTTTTGGGAGACCTGGAGTTAGGTATTCCTCGCATGCTGTGGAGTTTTGGCTCCACAATGTGCATAGTTTGGTTTGATTGACGGGCTTGGCTTCCAATCGGGCGGGGAGCACTCCGGAGGAGGCCGCAGCCACAGGTAGTTCACCTGATGCTGCCAGTGGGAGTGTGGGGCTGGTTCGATCTATCGACCTAGGGTGTGGGGTGTATGGGGAGGGTGGTCTGCTGGGGGCGATGCTTGGGGGGGCGGGCAGAAGCACTTACCTTCTCTCCGAAGCTGTCATCGCTTCCCTTCAGCTGCCGGGTTTCCCAAGGCCAGGAAAACCCGGCCGGCCAGGGTTAAGTCTGCAAAGCTGGTTAAATTAGAGGCTGCCAGCCTCAGTAAAGTATTTAATTGGCCAACCTGCTTCCTGGGAGCGGGTTGGCTCCCCTCGACTTCTCCCTCCTCTGTTAAACCCGGAGGTGGGCAGGTTGGAGGCAGGTTGGGATCAGGTTTGAGACTTTTAAGCCCAGAAATTCGATATCGGTAAAAACCTGCCGGTGCCACTGTGGGCCGGCTTTAATGGCCGCCGAAAATGATGGTGCTGGCAGGGCCAGTAAATTGACGCTGGTGGCTAATTAACATTAACCCAGTGCTAAAGTTACCAAGCAACGATGTTCTGGTGACGTTAGTACCAGAATGAGGACCCAATGTATCCTGGCTGTAGTGTCATTGCAGCAAGGACAGCCTTCACTTAAAGCAAGGCTGTCATTTCAGAAAGCAGTTCGGTCCCTTAAAGGCGAACAACCTTCTGAAATGAAAAATAAAAATCATGTAAAAATAGGCAATTTTTAGCCCTTATGGCTCAACTGCCTTCTAAAAAAAAAATTAACATTAAAAAGAATTCCCAAATGGGAGTCTTCAGCTCTTAAAGCTGAATTATCATTCGTACCTAAAAAAATGCTAAAAGTGCTTCAGCACTATCAAATGGCTCAGCAAGCCAGGGATGGGGCACCCAGGGTCTCGCACGCAGCACTCCAGCTTTGTGCAGGTGGGCAACACTGCAAGAAAGGTCCCCTACCCACAGGGGCCAGGAGGGCCTCCAGGAAGGAGGAAGTAGGGCCAGATCACTGAGGCCATCCCTGCCAGCAGTGTCGCCTCCATGAACTGGCTCCAGTGCCCAAAGAAACATCATGACCTCAGACGGGGGGGGGGTGAATTTTATCAATGGGTGCGCGTTGGGGGCAGGACTGCTGCTTGTCGGGTTTCAGTCCCGCCCCAATGACATCCGGCCAACCCACGCTATTTTCCCTTGATTGCCCTTGTTAAGCCCACCCTGAGGGCTTAGCAGGCCAATTAAGGGAAAGCTGGTAACAGAGAACGTCAGCATATGCTGTTTCATCCGTCAAAAATTTTTGACAGATGAATTGTCATCGTTTGACAGCTTTGAGAAGCTGTCAAACACTGACAATCTCTGTTTTTTGGTGAGTCCTTGTATTCAAGACTCACCAAACCTCTTTCCTGAGCAGAAATCAGATGGCTGTTGCATCTGAGAATGCAGCAGCCATTCTGTCATCTCTGCAATTGAGATGAGGCACCTCTGGATCCCCAAGGATTGAAGCCTGCAGGAAGAAACAAAGGTAAGGAAACTTTTTCTAACACTTTTCACTCACCTCCCATACTTACCTCTCCGCACTTGCATCCATCACTCACCTCCACAGTGCACTTTTCAAACCCTCTGACCCCCGCAGACCCACTGCTCACCTTGCTGACCCTGGTGGTGGTTTTCCAACATCGGGAAACCCACACTTGTGGTGGTAAAATGGGGATAAGACTCTTAACTGCCTGTTATCTACCTGTTAAGTGACTGTTAAGTGGCTGTAATCCCCTTCCCGAGGAGATGGGTCCCAGCATGAGTCGGGGACCCGCCTCCTGGGAAGATGGCATGGAGGCGGGTTGGGCGTGGGTTCAGTACCTCCTCCCAGTTTCTGCCATTTTCCCAGCAGTCCCGCCTCCAAACCCACCTCCCCAGGGCTGGCAAAATTCCCCCCGAGTGGTCGAGGTCAGTGAATGCATCTTCAAAAGTCATCTCCTACCAACCAGCCTCGCACACTTCTCAATGCATGACTCCCCCCACCCCAATCGCACACCTACCAACAATCTGTACCAAAAATGAGGTACACCTCCCATTCCTAGCTTCGCCTCACCCCCTTGGAGGAGACGGAGCTGGCCATTCTTGGCAGGGACATGGCTGAGCCCTTGGCCAGCAGTGGGGCTGAAAGGATGCAAGATGTTGGCATCTTCATATGTTATCCTCCATCTCGCATGACATTAGTAAGATAGGCAAAGTCACACACAAGACAGTCACTAAGGGAATGCATAAGGGTGATGAGTTGATTTCTTGATGTCATATTGGATGGATAGATGTATAAAGTTGGATTGGAATGTTTGATTTGTGGTGGCTTTTATTTCAGCATCATGGCCAAGAGGATGCTGTGATGGTCAGTAAAAGAGGGAAGGTAAGGTGTAGAACAAATGTTGAAAGGGGAATTGGGGTTGTGGTCACTGGTACCGCAGGCAGATGATTCGATCCCGGATATCCCGGCCAGAAAGGTACTGGCTGGGTTGCACCCTTCCTTCTGCTTCCTTCTCTTCTGCTTCCTTCTCTTCTGCTTCCTCCTCTTCTGCTTCCTCCTCTTCTGCTTCCTCCTCTTCTGCTTGCACCTCTTCTGCTTGCACCTCTTCTGCTTGCACCACTTCTGCTTCCTTCTCTCTGTTTCTTCCACTTCTGTTATTCTGGACATTATGGACAATTTACATGCAGATAGCACCCTCTGGTGGTGGTTATGTGTTAGCAGAGTTTGTGTGCAGCAGAGGTCATTTGACCTTTCTACCTTTCTTCCTGTGTGAGAGGTCATTTGACCTTTCTACCTGTCTTCCTGTGTGACCCAGGAAGTAGAATCCCAGGAAGTAGAATTCCAGGAAGAACCTGACTTGAGTAATAGAGAATTCCATGAGGGATTCGCAATCCAATGTAATCTGATCTCATATGTTAGGCCAGGCGCAATATCTGTGAGTATCTTTGTCTATTAGCATGATAGCAACTTTGTCAGTGTAGTATTTTGATAACACTATGTTTATAAAAGGTTAATATTTGTTAGTTACAGAAGTTAGTCCAAATGTTAGTTAGTTATACGATTAGTCTATTCTACTGTTGTAAATATGTTTATATCTTATGTAATATTGAATGTATAGTACTCAGTTTATGTACAAAACATACTTTGTCTTTGTTTACAGTTTCACAAATTTGTTCAAGTAAAGCTTCAAAACAGCAAACGGCTTCACGAGGAATTATTTTGAATAAGTGTTTAACTTGCTGGATAACTAGATAGGAGCACGTCTAGCGAGGCCAGTACAGTGAAAAGGTGACAATACGGCTAGCTGTGAAGAGCAGAGCAGGAGGAACCCAGTGTGAGCCTTAACCTCCTAGAGCACACCTACCTCACATCAACATGTCAGAAGATAATAACAAAAATGCTTTGCAGCGAAGAGAAGACCTTAAACAGGCAGACGAAACTGTAGAAGGTGACAATCGGTCTATAAGCTCTGGTTACGTCAGATCGCAAGGTTGTTCACGGTCATCAGGTGGTTCTAGAGTAAACGTGGCCATCGTCAGAGCACGGGCTAAGCTAGTAGCAGCTCAAGCCAGAGCTGCGCATGCGAAGAGTGAAATAGAAATAAAAGTAAGACAGGCCCGTCTCCAAGCTGAACCCCAAGCCGAACAGGCCCGACTCCAAGTTGAGCAGGCCCAATTCCAAGCTGAACGCCAAGCTGAGCAGGCCTGATTCCAAGCTGAACAGGCCGAACTCCAAGCCGAACAGACCCGTCACCAAGTTGAACGCCAAGCTGAACAGGCCCGTCTCCAAGCCACATTAGACGCTCTGCAGCAACAAAAAGAGATAGATGCTGCATTAGCTGAGACACAAGTATTCGAGGCAATTTTGGAGGGAGCTGATCCCGAGACAGCTTACAAACCTTTAATTCCCGTTTCATGGCAGAGTCCACGACAGCGCACCATAGATTACGTGAGCGACCATGCCGACATACAGTTTACAAGAGAAAGGGATGAAGGCCCGCACATCTCTACAGACGTAAGCACCTCATATAACATGTCCCAAGTGGCCAACCAAGGTCAAAGTAGACAGTGTGCCTCAAGCCGCAGAGTCTCCCCCAGCAGAACGGAAGACACGGTGCAGAGGAATAGAACGCTGAATAGAGAAATTCAGCAGCAAACCCCCTCTCATTTCCTTGAGACCCCCAACAGAGCCCCTAGCCAAGGAAACCGTGGCACAGGTCCCAGCACCTACGACCTTGCCAAATACCTTGCACGCACCCAGCTGGTGACTACAGGGTTAACCAAGTTTGACGACAGGCCGGAGAATTATCGGGCTTGGAAGTCTTGCTTCCACGATGCCATAACGGGCTTAGACCTGTCGGCAGGAGAAGAGCTCGGCCTGCTTATCAAATGGCTTGGCCAAGAGTCTGCCGGACAGGCATGCAGGATAAAAGCGGCCAGTGTGGGACGTCTGCCAGCGGGGTTGAAGATGGCTTGGCTGAGGTTGGAAGAAAGCTATGGCTCGCCCGAAGCCATTGAAAGGGCTCTCTTTGACAGGTTAGAGAACTTTCCGAGGTTGACGAGTAAGGAACCCCAGAAGCTCCGCGACCTTGGAGATCTGCTGTTGGAACTCGAAGCCGCAAAGCAGGGCGGCTACCTACCCGGTCTATCATACTTAGACACTTCCAGAGGGGTAAGTCCCATCGTTGAGAAGCTTCCATTTAACCTGCAGGAGAAGTGGATAACGTTTGGATCAGAGTTCAAGCTAAAGCACAACGTGGCCTTCCCACCATTCTCTGCGTTCGCCAAATTCATCCGTAAAGAAGCCAAAGCCAGGAACGACCCCAACTTCAACCTCTTCTTCTCCCACCCAGCACTTGCCAGAAGAGACAAGTTTGACAGACATAGAAAGACACCAATATCTGTCCACAAAATGCAAGTGTCCTCAACTGAGAATATAAAGATTGAGAAGAAATCTGAGGGTATGAGCAAACAATGCCCTATCCACAACAAGCCCCATCCTTTAAAGAACTGCAGAGGCTTCAGGGAGATGTCCTGAGAAGATCGGAAACAATATCTTAAAGAGAACTTTATATGTTTCAAGTGCTGCTCTTCCACGAGCCATCTCGCCAAGAACTGCAAGGTAGATGCAAAATGCACAGAATGCAAAAGTGATCAGCATATTTCAGCACTCCACCCAGGCCCAGCTCCTTGGAAGTCAGAGTCGCCTTCTCCCACCTCAGAGCACAGCGGGGAGAGGGAGCTGCCGGTCCGGAGATTACATCCAAGTGCACCGAGGTGTGTGGAGAAGGAGTGAGCGCAAGAGCATGCTCCAAGATGTGCCTCGTTAATGTGTACCCTGTAGGATGTCGCCAGGCATCTGAAAAGATGTATGCCATACTAGATGAACAAAGCAATCATTCTCTAGCAAGATCCGAGTTCTTCAACATCTTCAAGGTCAAAGGAAGTCCGTCGCCTTACACGCTGAAGAAGTGTGCTGGACTTTCAGAGACAGCCGGCAGGAGGGCTTGCGGTTATGTTGTTGAGTCAGCCGACGGGAAGATTAGCCTGCCCCTTCCTACACTCATCGAGTGTAATCAAGTCCCCGACAACCGTTCTGAGATTCCCACTCCAAATGCAGCTCGTCATCACCATCATCTGAGACGCATTGCAGATGAGATCCCACCTCTTGATCCAGATGCAGGTATACTTCTGTTGTTGGGAAGGGACATCCTGAGGGTACATAAGATAAGGAAACAGATCAACGGTCCACATGACGCCCCTTTCGCCCAAAGGCTAGACCTTGGCTGGGTCATTGTTGGAGATGTGTGCCTCAGGGGTGCTCACATGCCATCTCAGGTGAGCACACTCAAGACTTCCATCTTGGAGAATGGTCATCCAGGCTACCTTACCCCATGCAGTAGTCAGGTCCGAGTGACAGAGAAGTTCAGTCATACGGCTCAGCCTCAGAAAACCCCAGCACTGATCTCCGCAGACAGCACACAGATGATGCTCACTGGAGAGAACCCGGGTCAGTCAATCTTCTGTCACACCGCCAACGACCACAAAGTTGCTCCATCGATCGACGACATGAGGTTCCTCCAGATTATGGACAATGAGGTCTCTCGTGACAGCTCTAACAGCTGGGTTGCACCCTTACCCTTCTGGAACCCCAGACGACGGCTGCCGGACAACAGGGGGTATGCCTATAATCATCTTAACTCACTCCGTCGCACACTAGAGAAGAAGCCAAAGATGAAAGCACACTTCCTAGAATTTGTCAAGAAAATGCTTGTCAACGATCATGCAGAGATATCTCCTCCACTCCAGGAAGGCCAAGAGTGCTGGTACCTCCCTTCCTTCGGAGTCTATCACCCCAAAAAGCCGGAACAGATCCGCGTGGTGTTTGACTCCAGTGCACCATGTCAAGGAGTCTCTCTCAACGATGTACTCCTCACAGGGCCCGATCTTAACAGCCTCTTGGGGGTACTCATGAGATTCAGGAAAGAGCCCGTTGCCATCACTGCCGATATCCAGCACATGTTTCATTGCTTTGTGGTGAGAGAAGACCACAGAGACTTCCTCCGCTTCCTGTGGTATCGGGACAACGACCCCAATAGAGACATTGTGGACTACAGAATGCGTGTCCATGTCTTCAGGAATAGCCCGTCCCCTGCTGTCGCCATATACGGACTGAGGAGGGCTGCCAAGGAAGAAGACGACGACTTTGGCAGTGATGTGAGAGGGTTCATCGAACGAGGGTTCTATGTCAACGACGCATTGAAGTCATTCCCAACCGAAGCAGAGGCCATCAGTACCCTCGGATGAGCTCAGGAACTATTTGCACTATCCAACCTCAGGCTGCACAAGATAGCCTCTAACAGACCAGCAGTGATGGAGGCATTCCCCCCTGAAGATCGTGCTAAGGACGTCAAGGATCTAGACCTCTTCACTGATGACCTCCCCCTGCAGCGTAGCCTAGGAGTGTCTTGGAACATAGCAACAGACACGTTCACGTTCCAAGTCTTAGATGACAAGAAACCCTTCACACGTAGAGGAGTGCTCTCTACAGTCAACAGCCTATACGACCCTCTCGGCTTCTTAGCACCTGTCACCATACAAGGCAGGCTGCTCCTCAGGGAACTCTCCACACGTGCTGAAGAGTGGGATTCACCTCTCCCTGAAGAGATGGAAGCAGAGTGGGACAGATGGAGAGACTCACTCCAAGACTTACAGGAGATCCGAATACCTCGCTGCTATTCGTCTTTCTCTCCATTAAATGCCCAATTCAAAGAGCTTTGTGTCTTTGCAGACGCATCCGCTAAGGCCATTGCAAGTGTGGCTTATCTGAAGGTCACCACTCAAGATGGACAAAGCAAAATCAGCTTCGTCTTTGAGAGGGGCAAGTTGGTGCCCCAGCCAGACCTCACCATACCCAGATTGGAACTGTGCATAGCAGAACGCAACCTACCCCCTCACAACAGTCTACGGAAGCTGCATCCTATCGTCGACATCGACGGACTGTCTCTGAGGTGGTTCTTCTTCTGTCGCCAGAGGACTCCAGCGACAAGTAGAGTTCGGACTATGTGGAGTCGTTAACGACCCCAGACGGGGAGTGTTCTGGACATTATGGATATTTTACATGCAGATAGCACCCTCTGGTGGTGGTTATGTGTTAGTAGAGTTTGTGTGCAGCAGAGGTCATTTGACCTTTCTACCTTTCTTCCTGTGTGAGAGGTCATTTGACCTTTCTATCTTTCTTCCTGTGTGACCCAGGAAGTAGAATCCCAGGAAGTAGAATTCCAGGAAGAACCTGACTTGAGTAATGGAGAATTCCATGAGGGATTCGCAATCCAATGTAATCTGATCTCATATGTTAGGCCAGGCGCAATATCTGTGAGTATCTTTGTCTATTAGCATGATAGCAACTTTGTCAGTGTAGTATTTTGATAACACTATGTTTATAAAAGGTTAATATTTGTTAGTTACAGAAGTTAGTCCAAATGTTAGTTAGTTATACGATTAGTCTATTCTACTGTTGTAAATATGTTTATATCTTATGTAATATCGAATGTATAGTACTCAGTTTATGTACAAAACATACTTTGTCTTTGTTTACAGTTTCACAAATTTGTTCAAGTAAAGCTTCAAAGCAGCAAACGGCTTCACGAGGAATTATTTTAAATAAGTGTTTAACTTGCTGGATAACTAGATCGGAGCATGTCTAGCGAGGCCAGTACATCTGTGTCTTATTCTTCTGTGTTTTCCTGTTCCCTCTGCAAGCGGATGCTGGAAATCTGAAATAAAAGCAGAAAATGGTGAAAATACTCAGCAAGTCAGGCAGCATCTCGACCTGAGATGTGAACTCTGTTTCTCTCTCTACGAATGCTGTATGACCTGCTGAGTATTTTCAGCATTTTCTGTCTTCTCCAAGGCCTTCCTTTACAATCCGAGGCCTTGCAACCATCCAGCAGCATTCGCTACACACGTAAAGAACTTTTAACATTTATCGACTTTTAACAAGCCACTACTTCAATAAAATTTTAAAAATCCAGTCTAAAAACAAAAACTTACCTGAAAGATGTATGTGTCCCTTTAAGAAGTGCTGGCATCATCTGTCAGTCTGCTGCACGCGCCCTTTTCAGAGTGAGCTTAGGACCCAGCGCTAAACTCAACGCTATGGTCCAAGTTCGCAGAGCGTGACATTAAGTCGGCATTGCATGCCAACTGAGGTTATGCTCTCTCTACTTGCATCTCCAGGGCCAGCGCCACTATTGACAGTGCTAAGGCCCTCACCAAAATGGCAGTTGCTGAGTCCTGAGGCAGAGAAGGGCGTTAGAGTGGCAGCCGCCATTTCTTGCCATGATTCCAGCGCTAATGTTTGGCAGTAAGTAGCCCAATTTCTGGGCCTTAAAGTTTTAGCCTTTCACCCAACCCCAACCCACCCGTTTTTGGGAATTAAGATTCAACCCCATGAGATGACAACTTGTGCGTGGCCCTTTATGGAGCAAGCTAGCTCAGTAACCCATGTGATCTTCTTGTACTCTGATCTTTTGCACCTTTTTTAAATCAATTTGACCAAAAACAGTCTAACCTGTCTCTCATGGGCATTGTGTGGTATAAAGAGACACAGAAAAGTAATTAAAAAGAAGAAAAAATACAACTCTGAATCCCAATGAAATAAAATAATTCCCCTTACCACATACTTTATTACAATGTGTATGAACATATACACAATAAACAAATCAAAATTGAAATATGGTGCCCATGGACTATTGTAAATTATTTATCCATGTTTTTGTACATATTGGGGCAGAAATTCGGATCGGGGGCTTGCCGCGCATGCAGGCCCCCGATCTGCACTTACCCGATGCGCCTGCCGTTCACCTCCAGGGACGCCTGGAATTCCTTTTTGAAAGAGAAGAATCCCGGGCAGCGTCTGACGTCACGCCGCCCAGGAGTGCAGCCAGCGCGAAGCCTGGAGCGCGCTGTGCAACTGAGACACGCCCCTTGAGGTCTCAGTTTAATAGGACACGCCCCCAATGTTTCTCACAAGCTGCAAAGCATTTTTACATGGAGAGCAGCATTTCAAATAGGTTTTTGGTATTTTTATGAAGCTTTTGGTAACTTTTATAAACTTTTAAAAACGTTTACATTATTTTGAAGAATCTGAAGTAGTTTTAAACAGAATTAAAGCAATTTAAAGACTTTTAAAAGCCCTGAAAGAATTTTTTTCATTCCATTTATTTATTTAGCAACATCGTCGTCATACGTGCCTTCACACTGTTCCCTTTGGGGAACTGTATGAAGTGGTGGAAGGATTTATGGCCGTGATTAACGCTCCTTCCGTGACCGTAACCATCTTTGTACCAGCCATTAGGGTGGTTAGTCCTATGGCGGGAGGGTTTTACGGGCTCCCACAAGCTATACGAGGAGGGGGGTGCCACCCACACCCACGGACGCAAATATCCCACTGGATGTCAACCCAGAATTTAGAGCCGGAGCTCCGACTCCACTTGCCGGGACTGTCTGGAGCGGGGTTCGAAACCCTACCCCGTCTGGCCCAGCGGCGGGGATCCTACCGCTACGCCAAAGGCCCACTCCGATTAGCAATGTGAAATGGCTGGAATGAGCGCAATTCACGGCATTAAAAGAACTCACAACTGAACTGATGATGACCTCAGCAATCTCCTCAATGAGGTGGAGGTGCAGTGCCTGCTCATCATTGGTAATGAGAAGTCCAAGGCGCCGCAAAAAGGACAGATGATAGCTTGGTCTTTCCAGTGGCAGCATAGGGCTCCAGTCACTGGGAGGGAAAAGCGCAGGTAACGTATGGGTGTCACCTTTTGTGCGGAGTGGGCCTTTTGCATAGCGGTAAGCATCCCCGCCACTGGGCCAGAAGGAGTGTGGTTTCGAACCCCGCTCCAGACAGTCCCGGCAAGTGGAGTCGGAGCTCCAACTATAAATTCTGGGTGGACATCGAGCGGGATACTTGCGTCCGCGGGTGTGGGTGGCCCCCCCCCTCAGATGGGTTGTGGGATCCCGTAAATCCCTCACGCCATAGGACTAACCACCCCAATGGCTGGTATGAAGATGGTTATGGTTACGGAAGGAGCGTTAACGTGGCCAGAAATCCTTCCACCACTTCATACAGTTCCCGAAAGGGAACAGTGTGAGGATACGTACGACGATGACCTCTTGCGCAATGCACCTCCTTGGACCCTCAGTCGCAGATGCGAGGGGGCAAATCATGCAATTGTTAAATTTTTCATTTTATTGACATGTAAAATGTTGGCCCAGTAATTCCGTTCCAAACGCGTGAGTATGGTCGGGGTACTCACGTGTCTGGCCGGAGGAAATGCCGGTTTTCAGCATGCACAGCGCATGTGGGGAAAACCAGCATTTCCTGTCCTCTGAACGAAGGGGTTCAGAGGCAAAACGCATGCGACTGCACAGGCAGCGCGTGCGCAGTAAAATTCGCCGGTTTCATTCATGCTTTCAGTGAGGTTAAGTCCTTACAACTTACACATGAAAAAAGCATGAGTACAGTTGCTCCAGAGGCTGCGGAGGAAGATATATTTTATCGTGGAGCTTCTGAAAGGCAATATTTTTGTTTGGGAAAGGAAGGAAAGTTATTTTAAGAAATGCTGAGGTAAGTTTTAAAGTTTATTTTTGTTTTTTAAAATGGGTTTTCAGTACTGTAGGTAAAAGGAGCAATTGTGGCTATGTGAATTGAATTTGCTGTGTTTATTAAATGTGAAAATGACTCCAACATTTTTAAGAAAGAAACTTTTCATCAGTAATATATTCTTTTAAGTAATTATGTATGTATGTCTGTATATATTCCTTTGCGTATATGTATGTATGTATATATTCCTTTACTTATGTGTATGAATGTATGTATTTAATTATGACTTTCAGAGAAAGTAACTTATTGGAAAATCATAATTAAATACATACATTCATACACATAAGTAAAGGAATATATACATACATACATATACGTAAAGGAATATATACGGACATACATACATAATTACTTAAAAGAATATATTACTGATGAAAAGTTTCTTTCTTAAAAATGTTGGAAATGTTACATTACTCATTTTAGAACAGTCATTTTCACATTTAATAAACACAGCAAATTCAATTCACACAGCCACAATTGCTCCTGCTACCTACAGTACTGAAAACCCGTTTAAAAAAAAAAATTAAACTTTAAAACTTACCTCAGCATTTCTTAAAATAACTTTCCTCCCTTTCCCAAACAAAAATATTGCCATTCAGAAGCTCCACGATAAAATATATCTTCCTCCGCAGCCTCTGGAGCAACTTTACACATGCTTTTTTCATGTGTAAGTTGTAAGGACTTAACCTCACTGAATCCATGAATGAAATCGACGAAGTTCACTGCGCACACGCTGCCTGTGCAGTCGCACGCACTGTGCCTCTGAACCCCTTCGTTCAGAGGACAGGAAATGCCGGTTTTCCCCGCATGCGCTGCGCATGCTGAAAACCGGCATTTCCTCCGGCCAGACGCGTGAGTACCCCAACCGTATTCACACGTTTGGAACGGAATTACTGGGCCGTTGTGTATGTACCTTTAAGGGAATAACTGGTTTTAGACTGCAGCACCGGCAGTGACCACCCCTGTATAAAAGGCCCTAGCAGGCTTCTGTATTTCAGTCTGATGTTGCCTCCTGTTCAGTAAAGCAGCTGTTAAACTGTTCTCCCGAAGTGCATGTATTATTGAGGCGCGGACTTTACAGTGGCGACGAGTAAGTTCGAACTCACCTGCAGTGTGGCATCATCTCACGGGGATCTTGCCCTGAGAGGAGGGTTCTGGAAGGTCGTAGTCTGAGCAACGGGCGTCGACTGAGGGCAACCGCCCAAAGAATTCATCGGTGTTCGGAGAACTGCAGGAGAGACTGTGGAGAGCTGTGCTTGGCTCCCCAGTTAAGGTGTTCCAGCAAATCGTGCTGGTAGCAGGTAGCGCGCTGACCCTTCCGGACTGCGGCGGGCTCAAGCTCGATCGAGTGGCTCTCCAAAACAGGTCGCGCAGCGTCGCCAGGAAAAGAAAACAAGAGAGAGAGAGGGTGGAGCGCACAGGGCGCGGTCGGTGCTCAAGAACAGGGCAGCGGAGAGAAAATAAATGGGGGGAAGGAAAGCGAGACGCGCCGAAGCTGCGGGTCGCCGCCATTACCCTGTAGAATGCTAGGAGCAGCGTGGCAGCAAGGGGAAGAAGGAAAAGCGCGGGAGGCGCCATTTTACCCCGTTGGGGAAGAAGCAAAAGCACGGGAGGTGCCATTTTATTCCATTGGGGAAGAAGCAAAAGCGCGGATGGTGCCATTTTAAATCACCCAAGATGCCGAAAAGTGGCAGTATCACTGCTTTCAACAACGAGGTAGAAGACTGGACCAAGTATGTGGAAAGAATTGAAGTGTACTGCAAGGCAAATGAGGTGGCCGATGGAAAGAGGGCATCGGTATTATTAAATCTGATGGGCGCGAGTACGTACTGCCTATTGCGGAATTTAATTACCCCAGTTAAACCAATGGAGTAAAGTTTTGAGGAGATTGTTCATATCTTACAGGAACACCTAAGCCCTACACCACTGCTGATAGCAGAAAGATTCAAGTTCCATAAAAGAAACCAGCACAAAGATGAGAGCAATGCTGACTATCTTACAGAACTACGCAAGTTATCGAAGCACTGCCAGTTCGGAGCAGGACTGGCAGACACCTTATGGGATAAGTTTATCTGCGGGCTCCAGAGTGAAGGAACCCAGAAACGACTACTTTCAAAAAAGGACCTGACGCTAGAACAGGCTTTCAGCATGGCAGTATCCTACGAAGCAGCAGCACGGGGAGCTGTGGAAATACAACAGAAACCACAAGAATACAGCACTAACGAAATGGCGTATGGAGCAGAAAAGTGCTATCGCTGCGGCAGAACAACCCATGAGCAGAAGGGCTGCTGGTTTAAAGACAAAGTATGCAGGCAATGCGGAAAAATGGGACATATAGCAAGAGTCTGCAGGTCGGGAAAGAAAACCAACATGACAAGAACTACTAAGGAACAGTACAGGAAAGTAAAGAAACTGACAGACAGTAGTTCGGAAGATCAGGAGAGTGATAAGGACTCCGGGAGCAGGAGACTAATTTATCTAAAGTTACACAACGTGATCGGAAAGGAAGATCACCGAACCATTTGGGTCACCCTCATGATAGCAGGGTCCCCAGTAAAGATGGAATTGGACACAGGATCAGCTCTAACTGTCATGAATCGACGAGACTATGAGCGGCTATTCTCACACATACCCTTAAAGGACACGTCCATTGTATTGAAGACATACACGGGGCAAAAGGTCTACCCCAGAGGAAAAATAAGGGTGCCAGTTAAATATAATGGCAAGGAAACACAGAAACTGTATATGTATATACTACGAGATGGTGGACCACCATTATTGGGATGTGAATGGATCCAAAAAATACAATTGGATTGGCATTCCATTCTGGCGCTAACTGTGACTGACAAAAAGGATGATGACGTCGCACCTGGACGTCTGTCACAAATTCTATCTGACGCGGAACAGGTGTTCCAACAAGGACTTGGGACTCTAAAAGGAGTAAAGGCAACCATAAAGATTGAGGATAACGCAACCCCAACATTTTTCAAGGCCAGACAGGTGCCATACACGATCCGCCCAGCCGTTCAAGCTGAACTGGAGAGTCTGGAGCGTTCAGGTGTGCTGTCCAAGGTGGACTGGAGCGAGTGGGCCACACCCATTGTTCCTGTAATGAAGAAAGCATTGAGCAGCACGCCTGGGGAGCCAAGGAAGGTTCGCATCTGTGGGGACTTCAAGGTGACTGTGAACCCAGTCCTGCACACAGTACAGTATCCACATCCGCGGATAGAAGATATTTTCACCTCACTATCTGGAGCGAAATGCTTTACAAAGATTGATCTGGCTCAAGCATATCTACAAATGGAGGTGGAAGAAGCATCTAGGAAATACCTCATGATAAACACTCACAAAGGCCATTACCAGTACAATCGACTGGTATTCGGGGTAGCATCGGCCCCGGCTATTTGGCAGAGGGCAATGGAACAAGTCCTGCAAGGGATCCCGGGGACCCAGTGTTATTTGGACGATATCCTAGTTATGGGCAATAATGACAATGAACACCTTGCCAACCTGGAGCAGGTGCTCACGAGATTGCAGGAATATGTGCTGCGAGCCAACCGCCACAAATGCGAGTTCTTCAGGAGACAAATCTCGTATTGTGGCCACATGATTGATGAGGAAGGGTTGCATAAGTCACCGGACAAGATTGAGGCTGTAGTCAAGGCTCCAGCACCGGAAAATGTATTGCAACTGAGGTCGTTCCTCGGGTTGGTGAACTACTACCATAAGTTCTTGCTGAATTTATCTACAATTCTGCACCCACTGAACGCCCTGCTTCAAATTGGAGTAACATGGAAATGGAGTGATGAGTGTAAGCGTGCCTTTCAGGAATGTAAATGCCTAATCACTTCAAAAGAAGTATTGGCCCACTACAACCCAACACTACCGATTCGGTTGGCATGTGATGCGTCACTTATGGCATTGGAGCGGTGCTGTCACACAAATTCCGTGACGGTTCAGAGAGGCCAATAGCCTTTGCATCGCGCTCGCTAACCTCAGCTGAGCGTAGCTACACCCAGATTGACAGGGAGGCCCTCAGCCTGGTGTGGGGGGTGAAGAAGTTCAATCACTATCTGCACGGGCAGAAATTCACCTTACTGACTGATCATCAGCCCCTGGTCTCAATTTTTAACCCAAAGAAGGGCGTTCTGGTGATGACGGCACAACGGCTGCAAAGATGGTCACTTTTTCTAGGGGCACATCAGCACGACATAGAGTACAAGGGTACGAAACAGCATGGAAATGCTGATGGGCTGTCGCGCCTACCGTTGCCTACGGTGGAAGAAGCACCTGCAGTGGACCCTGTGGAGATATTCCATGCGACCATAGTCGAATGTTTGCCTGTTACAAACGCAAGTATTGAGAAGGAAACCTGAAATGACCCGACACTCTCTCGGGTCTATGATTTGACGGTGAAGGGATGGCCAGCATATGGCGACTCACTGTTGCCAGCATTCTCGCCAAGGAGAGAACAGCTGTCAGTGCGCCGGGGAACCTTGATGTGTGGATCCCAAGTGGTAATTGCACCCAAGTGGAGAGATAGAGTGCTCAATGAGCTTCACAAGGGTCATCTGGGAGGGGTAAAAATGAAGAGCCTAGCCAGGGCATTTGTGTGGTGGCCGGGAATCGATAAAGAAATCGAGGATATGACCAAGAGATGCACAGGATGCCAGAAGATCCAAAACGCTCCACCACAGGCCCCGCTACATCCATGGGAGTGGCCCTCATCTCCATGGCAACGGGTACACATTGATTTTGCTGGTCCATTTATGGACTCAATGTTTCTAATCGCTGTAGACGCCCATTCGAAATGGCCAGAGGTCATTAAAATGTCATCCACCACCACGGAGAAAACTATTGCAGTCCTAAGGGCCATCTTCGCCAGGAATGGCTTGCCAGAACAGGTTTGCTCCGACAATGGGCCACAGTTTGTGTCTGAGGATTTCCGGAGGGTCCTGAAGAATAATGGGGTGAAACATTACACATCTGCCCCATATCATCCAGCCACAAATGGATTGGCTGAGAGGTTTGTTCAGACCTTTAAAAAGGCCATAAAGGCAATGTATAATGACGACATACCACTGCAACACAAGGTGGATAATTTCTTGTTTGCTTACCGGAATGCGACACATGCAGTAACCAACCAAACTCTAGCCGTACTGTTTTTCAACCGAAGACTAAGATGTCGCTTGGATTTGCTCAAACCAAACATAAGACGAGATGTTGAGGATAAGCAGATCCAGCACATAAATGAGAAGCCAACCAGGAGCTTCAAGATAGGGCAACCAGTCTTGGCCCGCGACTACCGAACAGAAAAATGGCAGCCTGGAACGATATGCACACAGCAGGGACCACTAATGTACACAGTGGACGTTGGAGAGAGCATCGTGAGATGCCATGCTGACCAGATTCTAGAGTCACAGGAACAAGCCAAACCTATACCACAAGCAGGTGCACCTGGTAATCAACGCGAGGTACAGATTGCATCTACCTCAGAAGCAGGGGTATTGGAAGCTGACGAACCAACCAATGACAATGAGCCAGAATCGACTCCACCGCAAGAACAGGATACTCGAGAAAGGCGCTATCTTGTCAGGATCAGGAAGCCTCCTCAAAGACTGAACTTATAAATGACTATTTCAGTTGATGTATATAGTACCGAGAAAATTGTAATTGTAATTAGTTATTATTTAGTTGTTAAATGAATGTCATGTACTGTTTATCTAAAAGGGGAGGAATTGTTGTGTATGTACCTTTAAGGGAATAACTGGTTTTAGACTGCAGTACCGGCAGTGACCACCCCTGTATAAAAGGCCCTAGCAGGCTTCTGTATTTCAGTCTGACGTTGCCTCCTGTTCAGTAAAGTACCTGTTAAACTGTTCTCCCGAAGTCCGTGGATTATTGAGGCGCGGACTTTACAGTACAAGTGCTCACTTGGATATTTTTAAAAGATTGCTTGAAAGTATTATAGGAATTACTTTACAGTTAGACTGTGAATCTGAACAGCCCTTTTTGAGGCATGCTCTTGTGTGACTGCTGTTAACAGAATAAAAGGTTTCATAATAATCTCTATAAGTGCCTAAAATTACATAGTTTATTTTATTTTAGACACTGTTATAAAAAGTGGATGTAAAAAGATATTTTGACAGCCATTAAGATTAAGTAAATCTTCTGCGTACAAAAGACATCATTTTCATTCATCTATTAAATAGTCCAACAGAACAACAAGAAGCTAAATTTTGACAGCATCATGCATTGTACTTAATTATGTGCATCAGTGAATCATTCATGCTGTTTATTTGATGTTGCTAATGTCGGTATAAACATGGATGTATTTTAGAATTATTAGCTCTTTCTCCTATTTACATTAAGCATTTTTTATTGACAAATGTCAATTTGTATATATAAACTTATTGAAAATCTCTTATGAACTCCAGAACTTAAAATGCTTATGTAAGTGAGGGTAAACATGGCTGTAAGACTCTGATATGCTGTAGTTGAAGTGTGTCAATACTGTTAAATTCACTGTCAATACTGATAAAAGTAGAGCAGTGCCATTTTTATGACGCTTCAACAATGTAATGGTGTCAACCGAACTGACATTTTCCCTCTGTTAAAGTGTTACTGATGTACTGTTGAAATATTAGAAAATTATACATTGACATTTCTTGAACACAATTTATTAATACTGCAATATCTAATTTGACAATGAAATATTGATAGATAGCTGTGCTATGGAAATATTCCTATAGTCTCCTTTTGGGTATTAAAATTGGGGAAGATACATCTGGTGATCATGTTGTGACAAAAGTGATAAATCTGCTAATTAGTGACCTATTTTACTTTTCTTGGCTAATCCCTATTTTATTGAAAGACATGTAAAATAAAGAAAAAAATGGAGGTTATTTGTGGTACTTTTAATGATCATTGAAAGAGCAGATTTATAATACCTCACCTACCTAATGTAACAGAATGGATGGTTCTTTTGCTGGAGGGTGCGATGGATTTTTGACAGGAGCTGGTTTAAATTCTGAGCAACGTTTATTTTTAATGAAGGGACCAGGGCTCCTTTTATTATGCATATGCAACGTCTTAAGGACTTAGCCTAGAAATTACTGTGTGCAATGTTAGCAATTTTAAAAGAGGGTTCAACACACTCAAAATGGGTTAGCACTTTGGTTAAAATAGTGGAAAGAGGAGTGTCACAGTCTATCTGGTTATTGCTCTCGTTGCTGTTTGTGGGACCTTGCTGTGTGCAATTTGGCTGCTGTGTTTTCTACATTACAACAGTGACTACACTTTAAAAAATTACTTAATTGGCTGTAAAGCGATTTGGGATATCCCAAGGTCATGAAAGACTCTATATAAATGCAAATTCTTTCTTTATTTTTCTAACTATTTCCCCTGGTGGGGGAATCAAGAACAAGGGAACATAATCTTAAAATTAGAGCTAAGCCGTTCAGGAGGGAAATCAGGAAGCACTTTTTCACACAAAGGGTAGTAGAAATCTGGAACTCTGAGTCACAAAAGGCTGTGGATGCTGGGACAATTTGAGCTTTCAAGACTGAGATAGGTCATTTTTTGTTAGGTAAGGGTATAATGGGATAGGGAGCAAAGGCAGCAAAATGGAGTTGAGGTGCAGATCAGCTATGATCTAATTAAATGGTGGCGCGGACTCGAGGGATTGAAAGGTCTACTCCTATTCCTAATGTTCCTATGTTTCGAGAACTGATGAACAGGGAGATCTAGCCCATCCTACAAAATATCCCTCATGTTGGCTGATTGAGATTGGAATTGATGGCAACCATGAAAGGTTTGCCAGACAGATAACCCTACCTTCTCAGAATAATAGGCATGTGAGAAGGCAAATGAGACGGAAATACAAATAGAGACAGGTAAAAATGCTCCAGAAAATAAAAGGCGATAGATTATAAAAAGGTTCATCTTTTAGTCTTAGAAAAATGCGACTGGAGCCCCCTGAGCGCAGCACGGGAAATCACTGCGCACTGCAGCAATAATTCTCATTTTATGATCAGGACTACTCAACAATAATAGATACTTTTTATAATGTCACTGCCGCACAGAGATCAATCACATGGATCACCAGATAAAGCTACATATCTTTCAATGAGTTTATCATGAAACAGTGCGTATCAAAATATTTATATAAAAATCCTGAAGTAGAGGCTGGATAATTCAGTAACAGACTGATGTGGAGAGATATTTCCATGATGTGAACTTTTACAGATGGTTACATGTCAATTCAGCATTTGGAGGGAGGGGAGGTGGGTTGGTGTTTTTGGTGCAAACCCTTCCACAGAACGGTTCTAGTGCAGACGGAATGTTGGCCTGTCTTTTCCTTTATCAGCTGCTGATGGACTTGCTACATGTTTACAAGATTTCCTGTTTCTATTTGAAGTTATTTATTTTTATTTTTCCCATTTTCTTACCTTTTAAAACGGGCTTATTTTTCCCATGCTTTTCTCCAACTGACGGAACTATTTTGTGCCCTTTCATTCTTTAATACCTTCTTATTGCTTAACTAAGATGATTTTGGTACATCATTCACCAATTTTCACCTCTTTCCAGCTTTTCAAATAACCTCTTTGCTGGCTGTTTAACCCATCTGTTGGTTATCTGTGACTCTTAAGGAGGCAATTTTAAGAATGGGAAAATATTAACTAGAGGAAGAGAACAACGGGTAGAAAGGGGGCAATTTTAAGCTAATGCACCCGTCGGGAAACTGATGGGATTGAGTGCAATGCTGCTTTTATACCCCGCCCGATTTTATTCCATTCAAGTCAACAGAAAGTAATATTGGGTCGAGTGTAAAACCGCCCAATCCTATCAGTTTCCCAATGGGCAGGTTAGGTTAAAATTGCCCCCTTAAATTCTACCTGTTGGTCACTTCCTCTAGTTAATATTTCTCCATTCTTAGCAGCACAGCAGCCATAGTGTCTCATACAGTGTTTGATCAGTCATGTTTATATTCAATTACTTTCATAGGAAATTATTTATTCAGCTCCTTTTTAAAAGAGACAATCAACACAACGCAACAACAATTGATATTTATAGGAATCTGGTACAATTTCTCTGTGGGGTACAAATAAATATTCAAATCTCTGGCCTTGATTGAGGTTTGGCAATTTTATAGTCATGTCTTGTAGGCCTGTGATTGGAGTTGTACAGCACTTTCAGAGTGACTATATACAGAATGAGAAAGGCCATTCAGGTTCATTAGGTTCTTGGTCATGCAAGGAATATTGAAAAATGTAGGGGAAAGAATCACAATTTATTTTTTGCTGACAACCGTTGATCTTCCTCATTTTTGTAAATTGATTCCGACAGTCATTCCTAGCACCTTACTGAGAAAAAGACAGCAACTTGTGACTTTTGCATTATAGATCAATGTGTTTCTATTTGCCTTACCGGGTTTTATTATACTTGTAATGCTCGGTTTATTAACTTCTGTGAGTCGATAATTATTTAGCATAACAGTAAAAAAGTTGATGTTCCTTAAAAAATGTTTATGGGCACTCAATTTTTTTTCAGAATCACTTGCCTAAAAATGATTTTGTAAAATGATCTAAATAATGGCTTGGATTTTGTGTAGATAATATCAGTGAGGTTAACAGCGCTCACCGTCATAATGGAGAAAATCTGACAGCAACTTCTGGGGGATGCACATGCGCAGTTAAACGCAGAAATCCAGATGTTGCTGTCAGAGATAACCTGATCCTCCACAGGATGCACTGCAACAGTCCTCACTGATAGACTCAGCACTGAAATGAATGCAACGGCGTGAATGTTGGGTACTTAGAATCATAGAATCATAGAATGGTTACAGCACAGAAGAAGGCCATTCGGCCTGTCGAGCCCATGCTGGCTCTCTGCAAGAGCACTTCAGCTGGTCCCACTTTCCCCGTAGCCCTGCAAATTTATTTCCATCAGATATTTATCCAACTCCCTTTTGAAAGCCGTGATTGAATCTGTCTCCACCACCATTTCAGGCAGTGCATTCCTGATCTTAACCATTCACTGCGTAAAAAAGTTGTTTCTTACATCGCCTTTGGTTCTCTTGTCAATCACCTTAAATCTGTGTCCCCTGGTTCTCGATCATTCTGCCAATGAGAACAGTTTCCCTCTATCTACTCCGTCTAGACTCCTCATGATTTTGAACACCTCTATCAAATCTCTTCACTCTTTCCCCACTAAAGAAGCTAGAAAAGATTAGTGCTGGTGGATTCAGGAGTAAGTGATTTTACAAGTGTGGAGTCTCATTCCTTCAGAAGTGAATTAGTGTTGGAGATTTAAAAAAATTAAAATGAAAATAGAATTTTTTGTTAACTTTTCCTATATGTCTCTTTTATCTCTCTTTCTTTAGCCTATCTGTCTTTCCCAATTTTTAATTTTATTTCAGTACATAATTTAAATCTAATTTATACTTCCTGGTTCAGACTCTGCATGGTGAATTTTAACTCCCAAAAATGTTAAAATTTTAAAAATCTCAAATCCAACTCCAACCCCCCCACATCCGCATTTAACAGGCTGGGACAAGGGGTGGACAACCAACCCACTCCACGAGGAGAGTTAGCTATTTAAATATTTTAGTGAGGCTGGCAGTGACATGAATCTTGTCATTCACGTGGAAATGACTTATGAAGTAATGCTGGGCAGCCTGCTGGTGGCGCTGTCCAGGGAGAGTATAAATACTCGGGCATGGGCCCAGCTTACTCAGGACATTCTTTAACAGGAACTAGTGAAGGACACAACTGGATCTCCATGTTAAAAAACAGTTGATTAAAGCCTTGTTTAATACTCAGACCAAGTGCCTAGTAGTTTTCTTATGTCAGGCAGCCTCAGATTTAACCTGTTTTATAGGTTTAACCCTGGCCTGCCGAGATTCCCAGGCCTCTGGAAACCCAACAGCTCAAGGGAGGCAAGGAGAGCTTCGGGGAAAAGGTAAGTTCCTTTACAGCACTGCTTAAGGGCCAGGAGCAGTAGGAGTGCTGCCCCCACTTGGCCCTCTAAGCTTATCTCCTTCCCTGGGATTGGACCACCCCCACCCATCAGATTCCCCATACAAAGACACCCCCAATCAGGGACCGGACCCCCCTGGGGTCGTACCCACGTGGGGTCGGGGATCTGACTACCCCCACCACCCCCGGCCACTCCGGGGTCGTGCCCTCACTGGGTCGGGGATCAGACCCTCTCAATGAAGCTGACTTCCAGGCGGGGATCATGCTGTAAAAAAAAACCGCATGCTGGAGTTAAAACTCCACAGCCCAAAATCCCAACCCACCACCCATCTCCCTCACCAAACTCGCTGCTGTCAGTATTGGAGCCTTCGGGCTTGAATTTCCAAGCCCCATGAGGCGGATTTGAAGGCGGGAGTGGGGGGAAAATTGCAAAATCGGGGGGCACGAACCCTTCCCGCCCCCAACCCGCCTCCATGCCCGTTTCCCAGGAGGCGGGTACCCGACCTGTGCTGGGGGCTGCCTCTCCGAGGCGGGATGGGGATTAGTGCCAGGTAGTTAACAGGCAGTTTTTGGCCTAATCCCTATTTTTAGCCCTGAAGTGTGGGCTGCCCGATGGCTTCAAACCACGCCAATTTAGCGAGGCGGACCGTCGGGCTGAAGGGCTTGGAGGGTTCGAGATGTCCGGTGTTCAGGTGAGTGATGGGTGCATGAGTGCAGAGGTAAGTGTGTTTGATGTGTGTAAAGTGTTTAAATAAGTTTTACTTACCTTTACTTACTAATGCAGGCTTCCTTCCTTCAGGTCTCGGGAGTCCCTCATCCCACTGGCACAGAAAGCAGAATGGCCGCGAGCTGTCAAAAGTTGCAGCATTCTGCTTTCTTTTCTGGAGAGATTTCTAACTAAGTCTGTGGAGAAGGACTCAAGTTAGAAGTCAGATTGTCAGTGTTTGACAGCTTCACAGAGCTGTCAAACGCTGATATTTCATCTTTCAAAAGCTCTTGACAGATAGAGCAAAGGAGGGCAAAGGGCATGATCAAGAGGGGCAAAATAGCTTACGAAAACAAGCTGGCGGAAAATATAAAAACTAACTCCAAAAGCTTTTATAAATATATCAAAAGGAAAAGACTGGTGAAAACCAAAGTTGGTCCATTGCAGTCAGATACGGGGGAATATATAATGGGAAATAAGGAAATGGCAGATCAACTAAATGCATACTTTGGGTCAGTCTTTACGAAGGAAGACACAAAAAACCTCCCTGGGATATCGGGAAAAATAGGGACATTGGCAAAGGAGGAACTGACGCAAATCAATATCTCTAAGGATATGGTGTTAAGGAAGCTAAAGGGATTGAAGGTGGACAAATCCCCAGGGCCTGATAACATGCATCCTAGGGTACTGAAGGAGGTGGCCCTAGAGATAGCGGATGCACTAAGGATGATTTTTCAGAATTCATTAGACTCGGGAACAGTGCCGATGGATTGGAGGGTAGCTAACGTTACCCCACTATTCAAAAAGGGGGGTAGGGAAAAAGCAGGTAATTACAGACCTGTAAGCCTTACATCAGTTGTGGGCAAAATGCTGGAGTCCATCATTAAGGATGAAATAGCGGAGCACTTAGCAAATGGGGACAGGATAGGACAGAGTCAACATGGATTTACAAAGGGTAAATCGTGCTTGACTAATCTATTGGAATTTTTTGAGGGAGTAACTGGTAGAATAGATGGGGGAGAGCCAGTAGATGTGGTGTACCTGGACTTCCAAAAGGCCTTCGATAAGGTCCCACATAAAAGATTAGCATGGAAAATTGAGGCTCATGGGATAAAGGGGAAAGTTTTGGCGTGGATAGGGAACTGGCTGTCAGATAGAAAACAGAGAGTTGGAATAAACGGCTCATTTTCTGAATGGCAGGCAGTAACAAGTGGGGTACCACAGGGATCTGTCCTGGGCCCCCAGCTGTTCACAATTTACATTAATGACCTGGATCAGGGAGTCGGATGCAGCATTTCCAAATTTGCAGACGACACTAAACTAGGAGGTGGGGTGGGCTCAGAGGAAGAGACCAGGAAGCTCCAGAGCAATTTGGACAGACTGGGCGATTGGGCGGATAAATGGCAGATGCACTATAATGTGGACAAGTGCGAAGTTATCCACCTTGGGTGCAGGAACGGGAGGGCAAATTATTATTTAAATGGCAATAGATTGGGAGAGGGGGAAGTACAGAGAGACCTGGGTGTTCTTGTACACCAGTCACTGAAGGCGAGCATGCAGGTGCAACAGGCGGTCAAGAAGGCAAACGGTATGCTGGCCTTCATAGCAAAAGGGTTAGAATACAGGAACAGGGATACCTTGCTGCAGCTGTACGGGGCACTGGTGAGACCACACCTCGAGTACTGTGTACAGTTTTGGTCGCCTCATCTGAGGAAGGATGTTCTTGCCATGGAGGGGGTGCAGCGGCGATTCACCAGGCTGATACCAGGAATGGCGGGAATGACCTATGAGGAGAGACTATGTAGTTTAGGGATGTACACACTGGAGTTTAGAAGATTGAGAGGGGACCTCATAGAAGTGTATAAAATTCTGACAGGTCTAGACAGACTGGATGCAGAAGGAATGTTTCCCTTGGCGGGTGAAAACAGAACTAGAGGACATAATTTAAGGATAAGGGCTAAACCATTTAGGACAGAGATGAGGGGGAATTTCTTCACTCAGAGAGTGGTGAACCTGTGGAACTCATTGCCACAGAGGGCAGTGTACGCCAGCTCATTAAATATATTTAAGAGGGAATTAGATATATTTCTACGGGCAAAAGGGGTTAAGGGTTACGGAGAGAAGGCGGGGACGGGATACTGAATTAAAGGATCAGCCATGATCTCATTAAATGGCGGAGCAGGCACGAAGGGCCGAATGGCCTACTCCTGCTCCTATCTTCTATGTATCTATGTATGAAATGTCAATCCCTGATGTCACCTGTAACTGAGTGTTCCTTAATTGGCCTGCTGGGCCCGCTGGGCGGACTCAACAAGGTCAATTAAGGGAAAATCGCGTGGGTTGGCCACAAATCGATGGAGGCGGGACTGCAACCCAAAAAGTGGGAGTCCCGCCTCCATCACATCCCCATTGACAAAATCCAGCCCTTTGTGTCTCAGGGAGGGTTCTTCAATCTGATTGGTTGAAATGCCTCACTGTTTCTAGCCCTGCTCACGGATGCCATCGATCCCCTGTAGAGGGCACCTGCTGGATCAAAGTCTGGATTAGAGCAAATCTACGCTGAGAAGCCCGAGTAAACTTGGTGGGCAGCTGTTAGCGAGTTGGATGGTGAATGCCATTCCTTCGCTGCTGACGGCAGCAGCCAGGCCAATATTTTTGTCTCTTTCCTCCTGTGAATTTTTGTGTTGCCATTGCTACATTTATTTGCTACAAAATATTAGTTTGTCCCTGTGGAGGCTTAGGAATTAAAGGTCCTGGTTGCTTGTTATGGTGCAGTAATGGCTGATGTCTTCAACAAACCTGACCTCCCACTGATCGGAAAAATAAAAATAGCTGTCCAGTAATTTTACCGGCTGTTTAAGAGCTAAAATTTTTACAAATGAAAAGTAAAGTAACTGGAGTTTATTTTTTGGTTGTACTTTTGTCTACAAGTAATCATCCGTTAGATCACTAAAATTTTAGGAATATTATTTAAATAATCTGCTTACATCTATGTGATTAAAAGCTTTCCGAATTTCAAAGGTGTCATTCACTTCCCATCTAAATCTTCATTTCTACAGTGAAAACAAATTTATCTTTCTCGACCTTCAAAATATAAGGGGGTAGAGACTACGCTTTGGGCGCAATCGGCAATTGGGGTGCAAATTGCACTCAAAATTGTGCTCGTTTTCCAAAGTGAAGTTGTCGTTCAAGTTTCCGCTCAAACTCATTTGCAGAATTACAAACGTAAAATCTTCCATGAACCAGCACAATCGGGCAGCGTTTTAGAACGGTTTATTTTTTTTCCCTTGCATTAAACAATATTCCTTGATGTATTTAAGAGTGGTAATCTCTTTATTCATACTGCTGAAAATGGGTTAATCGCAAAAAATAAGCATTTTAATAAGTGTCTAGTCCACCATCTGTGAGTAACCCAATTTAAATATCTGAAAATGACTTAAATAATATACAGAACCATTTACTAGTTTCATTGATGTACACTAGTCAGTTTCTTAGTATGTTAAATATTTTAAAACTTTTTAAAGGTGCCTGTTGGTGCCCTTGCGTCTAAGAAAGCAGCTTAATTTTAAGAGCGTCCTCGAAGGTCCGTAAACGGGTGCAATTAGCAGAAACTCGCCATGGTAATTAAGACATTCTGGGGGCGTGGCCAGTTTAGTGCGCAGGGCCGACTTCCAGCAGAAACTCGATTTGCATTGGACGTAAATTACGCTTAAAATGCCTCGATCTTTTGCGCAGGTTTGGCCAATTTTGGGTGAATTGTCCAGCAGAAACTTTCTGGCAGACCTGCTCTGTCCCATCAAACTAGCTGGACTGTCCCTAAACAGAAGGATTTTTAAAAATAATAATAAAATAGCAGTGAACCCTAAAGTCATGAACCCTTGGCAAAAGTTCTCATTTAGTTCCTGTGCCAGGTCCCTCTGAGAGCCAGAAAAATGGGAACTCCCTACTTTGGGAATTCCCAGCCCCATCCCCTGCCCCTTCCTACACGATTTTAAAAAAAAATTTGCTTATGGGATCTGGGCATCGCTAACAAGGCCAGCATTTATTGCCCATCCCTAGTTGCCCTTGAGAAGGTGGTGGTGAGCCGCCTTCTTGAACTGCTGCAGTCCGTGTGGTGAAGGTACTCCCACAGTGCTGTTAGGGAGGGAGTTCCAGGATTTTGACCCAGCAACGATGAAGGATCGGCGATATACTTCTAAGTCAGGATGGTGCATGACTTGAAGGGAAACCTGGAGGTGGTGGTGTTCCCATGCGCCTGCTGCCCTTGTCCTTCTAGGTGGAAGAGGTCGCGGGTTTGGGAGGTGCTGCCGTAGAACCAATGGCGAGTTGCTGCAGTGCATCTTGTAGGTGGTACACACTGCAGCCATGGTACGCCGGTGGTGGAGGGAGTGACTGTTTAAGGTGATGGATGGGGTGCCAATCAAATGGGCAGCTTTGTCCTGGATGGTGTCGAGATTCTTGAGTGTTGTTGCAGCTACAATCATCCAGGCAAGTGGAGAGTATTCCATCACACTCCTTACGATTGTTCTTGTAAACAGTATCAAAGATGACAGAGCTGGAACTAATCACACCTTGGCCTTACATCTACTCCCCTGGTACCTTCCCTTCCTTTCAGCAGCTCATGTTGTTCCTCTCCTCTCGCCTCTCCTTTAAAATCCTTGTTGACTACCACCTCCGCAAGCCCCATCCTGAGTTTCTTACCAAGCTATCCTCCATCAGCCTCTGCATTGAACAATTCCTTATCCTCGGTGAGTTCAGTCTCCGTCTTAGCTTACTTTGCCCTCCCTCCTCTGAATTCACGGCTCTCCTGTCCTCCCTAATCTTCTCCTTCCATACACTTTCCCACCACATTCATGGCCACCCCCTCGAACTTGCCATCACCCATGTCCTCTCTGATCCCATGGTTTTAATCACAGGCACGACCATCCCAAAGCACTTCCTCAACACCCACATCCCCTTACTCACTTTAACCCCACTTCCTTCTACGTTCTACGTTCTTCCCTGGAAAAAACTCTCCCTCAAGTGACTCACAATTCCATTTTTAAAGTGACACCTGCCTAGCCTTTGACCCTTCATTTTCCGCAATACTTCTGCAGCCATTGACCTGCTGAAACATGCCCTTACCTCCACCTTTGATGCCCTGGTCCCTAGCAAACCTTTACTCCCTCCCATCCTGGACATTCCCCCTGGTATGGCACCCATCCTTGCTCCCTCCAAGGGATGCAGACTTCAGTGTATCTGCCGCACAACTGGTTTAGACATCCATCACCCGATCTACTGTACTTCGTCAAACATAAGAACATAAGAACATAAGAAATAGGAGCAGGAGTAGGCCAATCGGCCCCTCGAGCCTGCTCCGCCATTCAATAAGATTATGGCTGTTTTGAAAGAGCAGCCCCTTATTCTAAGACTATGCCCCCTAGTTCTAGTTTCACCCATCATCGGGAACATCCTCCCCGCATCCACCCGATCCAACCCCTTCACAATCTTATATGTTTCAATAAGATCGCCTCTCATTCTTCTGAACTCCAATGAGTAGAGTCCCAATCTACTCAACCTCTCCTCATATGTCCATCCCCTCATCCCCGGGATTAACCGAGTGAACCTTCTTTGTACTGACTCGAGAGCAAGTATGTCTTTTCTTAAGTATGGACACCAAAACTGTATGCAGTATTCCAGGTGCAGTCTCACCAATACCTTGTACAACTGAAGCAATACCTCCCTATTGCACTTAATCTTCTCTGCCAAAATTGCCCACCAGTCTAGGATCATCCTGGAGAGCAAAGATAACCCCAGCTTCTTTTCTCCACTACAAACCTTCTACACTGCCCTCTTCACCCTCACCTCTAACAACAAGGGTGAGGAGCTCATGGAGCTTCTTGTTACTAAGATTGAGACCATCAGTTAAACTGCCTCTTCTGCCTCCGGCCCTTCCCCTTGGTCATTGAGCCATACCGCTGCCCTCCAGGCTCCCCCACTTTTGCCCTGAACCCATGTCATTCTCTAGTTTCTCTATCTACCCTCATACCCTCAGAGCTGATCCTGTCCTTGACCCCTCTTGTCTTCATCTACATTCTGCTCCTTAGAACATAAGAACATAAGAAATAGGAGCAGGAATAGGCCACTTGGCCCCTCGAGCCTGCTCCACCATTCAATAAGATCATGGCTGATCTAGGGCTCAAAGCCATTTCCCAGCCTGCTCCCCATAAGGAAACAGACACTGCGGATAGAGGATCATTTCCACAACAACTCGGACCCCCGGCGCATGTGGCAAGGCATCCAGTCCATCACTGACTACAAGAGCAAAAACACCAGCCCCCCGGTTAGCGATGCCTCCCTTCCGGAGGAGCTTAACAACTTCTACGCTCACTTCAACAGGGACAACAGGGAGCCGGCTACCAAAGCCTTGCCACCCCCGGAAGACCAGGTGCTCACTCTGTCGACCTCCGACGTAAGGGGTGTTCTACGCGGAGTGAACACACGAAAGGATCCCTGGACGGGTACTCAAGGAATGTGCTGATCAGCTGGCTGATGTCTTCACCGCCATCTTCAATCTGTCATTGGCCCAGGCAGTAGTCCCTACATGCTTCAAGACCGCTACCATTATTCCTGTGCCAAAACAAACGGCTGTGACGTGCCTGAACGACTATCGACCTGTCGCACTCACACCCATCATAATGAAGTGTTTCGAGAGACTGGTCCTGGCTCACATCAAAGCCAGTGTTCCCACCTCTCTCGACCAACGCCAGTTTGCCTATCGTGCAAACAGATCAATGGAGGATGCAATCACAACTGCTCTACACTCTGCACTGAATCACTTAGATGGTAAAGAGACCTACATCAGAATGCTGTTCATAGACTACAGCTCAGCATTCAACACTATTGTCCCCAACAAGCTGGCCACCAAACTCCACACTCTTGGCCTGAACACTTCCCTCTGCAACTGGACCCTGGACTTCCTAACAAACAGACCCCAGTCTGTCAAATTAGGTAACCACACCTCCCCCCCCTGACCCTGAACACGGGGGCCCCACAAGGATGTGTGCTGAGCCCCCTCCTCTACTCCCTCTTCACCCACGACTGTGTGGCTGTTCATGGTTCCAACACCATCATCAAGTTTGCAGATGATACCACGGTAGTAGGCCAGATCACCAACAATGATGAGTCAGCCTACAGGGAGGAGGTCCAGCATCTCGTGAAGTGGTGCACCGATAACAACCTGGCCCTTAACATCAAGAAAACCAAAGAAATCACTGTGGACCTCAGGAAGTCTAAAGGCGGAAGTCACACCCCCATCCACATCAATGGGGCTGTGGTGGAAAGTGTGGACAGCTTTAAGTTCCTCGGAGTCCACATCATGGAAGACCTCTCCTGGTCCCTCAATACCTCCTCTTTGGTGAAGAAGGCCCAGCAGCGCCTATATTTCCTAAGGAGGCTGAAGGGATGTAACCTGTCACCCCTGATCCTCTCTAACTTTTACCGCTGCACAATAGAGAGCATCCTGACAAACTGTATCACAGTATGGTATGGCAGCTGTAGCTACTATGACCGGAAAGCCCTGCAGCGGGTAGTCAAAACTGCCCAACGCATTACCGGCACCCGGCTACCGTCCATAGAGCACATATACCAGAAACGCTGTTTACGGAGGTCACGGTCCATCATCAAAGACCCTACCCACCCCAGCCACAGTCTGTTCGCCCTCCTGCCATCTGGGAGATGCTACAGATGCATTCGCACCCGTACGAACAGATTTAGGAACAGCTTCTTTCCCAGGGCTGTCATCCTACTGAACTCCACAAATAAACTCTAAAGCCTGCACATCTGCCAATGTACTTTATTATGGTTATGTTTATGTTAATGTATTACAAGCCAAATGTATGTTGAATGTTTAAATGTCTTAATCTAAATGTACACTCTCGGGAGCCGCAAGCCTACATTTTGTTGTACTGCACTTGTGCACTAACAATGACAATAAAGTTGATTATGATTATGATTATGATTATGGTGATAACCCTTCATTCCATTTTCTTGCAAAAATTTGTCTATCTCCACTTTAAATGTATTTAATGACCCAGCCTCCACAGCTCACTGGGGCAGAGAATTCCACAAATTTACGACCCTCTGAGAGAAGAAGTTCCTCCTCATCTAAGTTCTAAAAGGATGACCCAGTATTCTGAGACTGTGCCCCCGAGTTCTAGATTTTCCCATGAGGGGAAACATCCTCTCTGCATCTACCCTGTCGAGCCCCCTCAAAATCTTATATGTTTCGATAAGATCACCTCTCATTCTTCTAAATTCCAATGAGTATAGGCCCAGCCTGCTCAACCTTTCCTCGTAAGTCAAACCCCTCATCCTCTGCACAACCTGCTTTCACACCCATCTTTGTATCATCCGCAAACTTGGCTATATTACACTCAATCCCTTCATCCAAGTCATTAATGTAGATTGTAAATAGTTGGTGATGGGCCTCAATAATTCCGAGACTCGATGTTAGCGAAACAAAACAAGGCTTTTATTAACTTAGAAGATAACACGCAGTGGAGAGAGGTATCTTCCATCTGGAGATCTGCAGTACTGGATATGAGGCCAGACTGCTTGCTTACATAGGGGCCAGGTGTGGGCGGAGCCCTACACACAATGCATTCCATACATTCCAATATACAATACAATGGTGAGGAGAAACCTGAAACCGACCACAGTCACAGGCAGTGATGAATGGAATATTTCATCACATTCACCCCTTCTATAGATTTAGTCTGTCCGGGGGTTTGGTAGTCCTCTGTGACCGACGTGGCTGATGTGGTGTCGCGGGTGTCGGCTGGGTGTCCCCGGGGGCCTCCTGGGTCTCTGCCAGGGGTGCCGCCAGGGTTGTTGAAGGGGTAGTTGGTGGGGGTGCCATTGGTCGATGTTCTTCCGGGGGTGATGAAAGAGTAGTGGGTGGGTAAGGGTTGCTGCGATCGTTGTCGCTGCTATCGCCGTGGTTGTTGTCGTTACCGGCTGGGGCGACGTCTTTTATGGACACGGTGTCCTCCCTTCCGTCGGCGTGCCGGACATATGCGTATTGGGGGTTGGCGTGGAGTAGGTACACTGGCTCCACGAGAGGGTCCGTCTTGTGGCCCCTCACATGCCTTCGCACGAATACCGGACCTGGGGTGGAGAGCCATGACGGCATGGATACGCCTGAGGTGGATTTCCGGGGAAAGACAAACATTCGTTCATGAGGCGTGGCATTAGTGGCAGTACACAATAGCGACCGTATCGAATGGAGCACATCCGAGAGGACTTCCTGCCAGCGGGAGATAGGGAGGCCCTTGGTCCTTAGAGCTAGAGTGACTGCTTTCCATACTGTCCCGTTCTCTTGCTCCATTTGGCCGTTACCCCGGGGGTTGTAGCTGGTGGTACGGCTCGTGGCGATCCCCCTGGACAGCATGTACTGGCGTAGCTCTTCACTCATGAAGGACGCCCCCCTATCCGTATGGATGTAGCTCGGCATACCGAACAAGCAGAACAGGCTGTTGAGGCATTGAATGACCGTGGCGCTGGTCATGTCTGGGCAGGGGAAGGCGAATGGGAACCGGGAGTATTCGTCCACAATGTTCAGGAAGTAAACATTGCGGTCGACGGACGGGAGGGGGCCCTTGAAGTCTAAGCTGAGCCGCTCGAAGGGCCGTGTAGCTTTGATTAAGTGGGCTCTATCTGGGCGGTAGAACCGAGGCTTGCACTCAGCGCAAGTGCGGCAGTTCCTGGTCAGAGACCGAACTTCCTCAATCGAGTAGGGTAAGTTACGGGACTTTATGAAGTGGAACAGCCGCGTGACCCCTGGGTGGCAGAGGTCGTTGTGGAGGGTCTGTAGCCGATCCCCGGTGGCGCTGGCACACATCCCTCGTGAGAGGGCATCAGGGGATTCGTTAAGGGCCCCTGGCCGGTAAATGATGTCATACTCGAAGGTGGAGAGCTCGATCCGCCACCTAAGAATCTTATCATTTTTAATCTTCCCCCTCTGTTTATTATTGAACATAAACGCTACCGACCGCTGGTCGGTAAGTAGGGTGAAGCGTTTGCCGGCTAGGTAGTGGCGCCAGTGGCGCACTGCCTCCACGATGGCTTGGGCCTCCTTTTCCACGGAGGAGTGTCTGATCTCGGGCCCTTGGAGGGTCCTCGAGAAGAAAGCTACGGGCCGCCCCGCCTGGTTGAGGGTGGCCGCCAAGGCGAAGTCAGACGCATCACTTTCCACTTGAAATGGAGTGTTCTCGTCCACTGCCTGTAGCGTGGCCCGCTCAATATCCTGCTTAATGCTTTTGAAGGTGGCGTGGGCCTCAGCAGAGAGTGGAAAAGAGGATGCTTTCAAGAGGGGGCGGGCTTTGTCGGAGTAGTTGGGGACCCATTGGGAATAATAAGAAAATAACCCCAGGCACCTTTTCAGGGCTTTGGGAGTGTTGGGCAGGGGCAGCTCCCGTAGGGGGCGCAATCGGTCGGGGTCTGGTCCGATTTCCCCATTCTCCACCATGCTGCCTAGTATGCAGAGGCGCGTGGTGTTGAAAACGCACTTGTCCTCGTTGTAGGTGAGGTTGAGTTTTTGTGCGGTTTCCAGGAACCTCTCGAGGTTCGAGTCGTGATCCTGCTGGTTGTGACCGCAGATGGTGACGTTGTCGAGGTAGGGGAAGGTTGCCTGCAAGCGGTGGTCATCGACCATGCGGTCCATCTCCCTCTGGAAGACCGAGACCCCATTCGTCACCCCAAAGGGTACTCTGAGGAATTGGTAGAGGCGTCCGTTCGCCTCGAAGGCGGTGTACGGGCGGTCCTCTGGTCTGATAGGGAGCTGGTGGTACGCTGACTTAAGGTCGATGGTGGAGAACACCCGGTATTGGGCGATTTGGTTCACCATTTCTGATATGCGGGGTAGCGGGTAGGCGTCTAGTTGGGTGTACCTGTTGATCGTTTGGCTATAGTCGATCACCATCCGTTTCTTCTCGCTACCCCTTGCCACTACCACTTGGGCACGCCACGGGCTGTTGCTGCGTTCAATAATGCGCTCTTTCAGGAGCCTGTCTACCTCGGTCGCGATAAACCGCCTGTCCTCCCAGCTGTACCTCCTGCTTTTGGTCGCTATTGGCTGGCAGTTAGGGGTAAGGTTCGCGAATAGCGAAGGCGGCTTTACCTTCAGGGTAGCCAGACCGCACACTGTGAGGGGCGGCTGGGACCCACCGTACTTGAGCGTGATGCTTTGGTGGTTGCACTGGAAATCCAGGCCCAAGATCACGCTCGCACGTAGATTCTTCATGATTAATACTTTAAAATTATCATAAACAGTTCCGTTAACGGACAATTGTACCGTGCAGTAACCCAGAATGGTCGATGTTTGGGTTTTATCAGCCATAGAGGTGGTACCCTGAGTAGGGACCACCTTTAGGGAGAGTTGTTGTGCCAGTTCAGGGTGGATAAAACTCTCCGTGCTTCCACTGTCAATTAAACATTTAACCCTGCACCCGTTTACGTCGATGTCCACCATTGATTTGGATAGCGGGTGCGGCCTGGTCTGGTCCACTGTGACCGATGCCACTGTAGGGCCCTGATCGAGACAAGATGGCGTCCACGCTGTCTGCTCATAAGATGGCGGACCGCACGAGGTCGGGCAAGATGGCGTCCAAGATGGCCGCTCCCACGGCGCGCACGCGGCGGTGGCGGGTTTTCCGGCGGTTGGTTTTCCGGCGGGGTTCCCTCTGCACACCTTCCCGAAGTGCCCCTTCTTACCGCACTTAAAGCAGGTGGTGCCTTTTGCCGGGCACAGGTTTCTGGTATGCTTTGGCTGCCCGCAGAAGTAGCAGTTGGGTCCCCGACGCGTCGCGGCTGTCGTAGGGCTTCTGGGGGGAGAGCGGGGCCCCGACGGTGTCGGGCTGCCGGGCAGGGAAGATGCCTTCCAAGATGGCGCCGCCCTTGGTGCACACGTGGCGGCGTGGACGGCGCGGGCTGAAGAGTAGGCGTCCGAGTTTCTCTGGGCCACATCCAGGGATCGCGCGGTGTCCGCAGCCTGTTTCAGGTCCAATCCCGTTTTTTCCAGCAGTCTTTGCCGGATGTAAGTGGAGCTGAGGCCTGTGATAAAGGCATCGCGAACAAGCTCGTCGGTGTACACTGTGGCTTTTACATTTCGGCACTTGCAGTCTTTGCCAAGCATTTTCAGGGTGCCTAGGAACTCCTCCACCGATTCCCCAGGTCGCTGTGCGCGAGTGGCGAGCAGATACCTAGCATACACCTCATTCGTAGGCTGCTGGTAATGCGCCTTTAAGATGTCGCAGGTGGCCAGGTACGTGTCGGCGTCTTGGATGAGGGGGTAAACCCGGTGGCTTACCCAATTCCGCAGAATTCCGAGTTTCATCCTCGCAGCGTCCGTAGCGTCTTTGACGGCTGCGGAATTGTCCAGGAAGAATTCCATACACATAAACCAGTGTCCGAAGTGTGCTGATGCGCCCGGAGCATGCTGATCCAAATCCAAACGTTCGGGTTTCAGGAGTTGGTCCATTGTGTTGAAAAATAAGTTAATAAAATTGATGGGCCCCAATAATTCCGAGACTCGATGTTAGCGAAACAAAACAAGGCTTTTATTAACTTAGAAGATAACACGCAGTGGAGAGAGGTATCTTCCATCTGGAGATCTCTAGTACTGGATATGAGGCCAGACTGCTTGCTTACATAGGGGCCAGGTATGGGCGGAGCCCTACACACAATGCATTCCATACATTCCAATATACAATACAATGGTGAGGAGAAACCTGAAACCAACCACAGTCACAGGCAGTGATATACAATACAATGGTGAGGAGAAACCTGAAACCGACCACAGTCACAGGCAGTGATGAATGGAATATTTCATCACAGTTGGGGCCCCAGCACTGATCCTTGTGGCACCCCACTAGTTACCGTTTGCCAACCAGAAAATGACCCATTTATCCCAACTCTCTGCTTTCTGTTAGCCAATTCTCTATCCATGCTAATATATTACTCCCAACTCCGTGAGCTCTTATCTTATGCAGTAACCTTTTATGTGGCACCTTATCGAATGCCTTCTGGAAATCCAAATATACCACACCCACTGGCTCACCCTTGTCCACCCAGCTTGTTAAATCCTCAAAGAACTCCAACAAATTTGTTAAACATGATTTCCCTTTCCTAAAACCATGCTGACTCTGTTTGACTGCAGTATGTTTTTCTATATGCCCTGCTACTGCTTCCTTAATGAAGGACTCCAGCATTTTCCCAATGACAGATGTTAGGCTAACTGGTCTATAGTTTCCTGCCTTCTGTCTCCCTCCTTTCTTAAATAGGGGTGTTACATTTGCGGTTTTCCAATCTGCTGCGACCTCTCCAGAGTCCAGGGAATTTTGGTATATTGCAACCAATGCATCCACTATCTCTGCAGCCACTTCTTTTAAGACCCTGGGATACAGGCCATCTGGTCCAGGGGATTTGTCGTCTTTTAGTCCCATTATTTTACCGAGTACTATTTCCTTAGTGATAGTGATTGTCTTTAGTTCCCCACTCCCTGTGGCCCCTTGAATATCCATTATTGGGATGTTGTTAGTGTCTTCTACAGTGATATAGTTTGCAAACATTGGGTCAATTTCCACATGTATGCTGACGACACCCAGCTCTACCCCTCCAACTGCTCTCTCGACCCCTTCACCATCTCTGTGTTATCAGTCTGCTTGTCCAACATTCAATATTGGATGATCCCCCATTTCCTTCAGTTAAATATTGGGAAAACTGAAACCATTGTCGTTGGTCCCCACCACAAACTCCATACTCCATACCATTGCCCCTGACTCCACCCCCTTCCTGCCATTGTCTCATGCTGAACTAGACTGTTTGCAACCTCGCTTGAGTTATTTCCTCCCCTCTCCCCTTTCGCTGCCCCTGCACTTGCTTAAAATCTGCCATATCTCTAACTTTTTCCTGTTCCGACGAAAGGTCATTGATCTGAAACGTTAACTCTGGTTCTCTCTCCACAGATGCTGCCTGACCTGCTGAGTATTTCCAGCTTTTTCTGTTTTTGTTCGCAACCTCAGTGTCCTATTTGTCCAATTCGACCCAGAACTGAGCTTCCGACCTCATATGCTCTCCATCACAAAGACCGCCTACTTCCACCTCCACAACATTGTTCATCTCCACCCCTACCTCAGCCTATCTGTTGCTGAAACCCTCATCCATGCCTTTGACACCTCCAGACTCGACTATTCCACTGCTCTCCAGGCTGGCCTCCCATCCTCCGCCTTCCATAAATTTCAGCTCATCCAAAACTAGCTACCCATAACCTATCCTGCACCAAGTCCTGTTCATGCATAACCCCTGTTGTTGTTGGCCTACATTGACTCCCAGTCTTTGCAATGTCTCCAATTTAAAATTATACATCCTCATGTGTAAAGCCCTTCATGTTCTTGCCCCTCTCTATCTCTATTACTTCCTCCCGCATCACAACCCCTCCTCAAACTCTTTGTTCTTCTGATTCTAACCTTTTATGCATCCCCCACATTTTCCCACCATTGGCAGCTGTGCTTTCCTTCACCTAGGCCCCACAATCTTGAATATCCTGCCTAGGCCCCTCTGCCTCTCCACCTCCCTCTCATCCTTTAAGAACATCCTTCAAACCCTCCTCTTTGGCTGCTTACTATCTCCTTCTTTGGCTCGGCGTCTATTTATTTCTGATTACACCACTGTGAAGCGCCTGGTGACATTTTTTGATGTCAGAGGCACTATACAAGTGCAAGTTGTTGTTGTTGTTGAGGACCAGGGTCATGAGAACTTCCTATGTTGGGAGTCCTGTTCCTGCCCGCCACCCGCCCCCCCCCCACCAAACTGCTGGCCTTGTAGGGGTGGGTGTGTGCTGGTTCCAGCCTAATCTTCCACCAGAGATGTAACAGAATTGTGACTGAAGTATCAAGGATTTTCGATCTCAATATTTCAAATATAACCTTACCAATGACTTAATCACAGATAAAATAATCTGTTTCAGCTGACAATCTGATGACCTTGAGATGCATCCTAGTACTTAATTAGTCTTGTAGTTCATTACCTCGCATTGATTAAATATTTTCAGTGAGTGATTTTTTTTTTTGCTGTCTTTGCAAATGAACACCAATCTGATTTGTAAACATGAAGGGGGTGAAATTGGTCGTGGATGGTAATGCAAAATGGCCGATGGTGAATCAGCAGCTGGTTTTACAACCCACCTGATTTTCTTTTCAATAGAAATCGGGCAACATGTGAAACCAACTGCCAATTCACTGTCGCTTGTTTTATGCTACTGCCCAAGACCAATTTCGCCCCTGAATTATGTTTCTTTTTCAAATATGTATTAGTTTATATTTTTCCCACATTACATTTCTTTTTTCCTGATCCCTTTGAATACTAGCAATTATAGGAAATACAAGCTACTTGGTCATGTATCTTGGTATCAAGTTTTGTAATATTACTTGAGTTGATAGGGTTAGATAAAGTAGAGTGATAGGAGGCTCGTGTGGAGCATAAACATAGACCTATTGGGCCGAATGGCCTGTTTGTATGCTGTATATTCCATGTAATTCCATGCTAGATGTATCCTCCTCCACATCTTTTACCAATAGGGGAAACAGAACAGATGTCAGTGGCATTCTACTTGTCACTGTCCCAGTGACAAAGCTTTTTTCATTTATCACTTTCTGCTTCCTATTGCCAAGCCAATTTCCAATCGAACTAGCTAATTTACCATTCATTAAATGTGGCTTTATCTTCCTTAAAAGGCTTAGGTACAGGACATTAACAAATGCCTTCTGAAAATTCCAGTACATTATATCCACTAATTTGGTTCCACAGAGAAAGCCAGTGGAATTGTGAGGAATGGCCTATTGGTGTAAAACTGCTGCGTGCTCCTCACAAACTTTTTGTTCTTTAGATGAACGTATACTTTGCCTCACATATTTTCTACTTTACGTGTTTAATTGCTTATCTACCTCCACCACCCATATTGTTGAATCATCACTGTCCCAGCATATTTTAAATCCTTCTCTCTATTCTCACTGTCTCAGCAGATTGAAAACCCTTATCTCTAGCACCAGTGTCCCTAGCAGGTTCCAAACCATGACCGTAACTCATAACTCCAATCAATTCAAAATCCCAATCTTTCTCAGTCCACAGTAAATTATGAACGCTATTCCAAAAGTCCCCAGTAGATTCCAAAACTGAATCTCAATAGCAACCAGCAGATTCAAAATCTAACCTACGCAGTTCCCAGCTGACCTTGACTGCTGCACTCCATAGAAAGTAACATGCCTTAATGACCATAGGCCCCAGGAGTTTCCATGTCTTATCCCAATCCTCATAATTTGCCATGTGTTTCAAACCCTAAGCCTAGTCCTTGCAGTCCCCAGAAGTTTCAAACACCTAACCCTAATGCCTTCTGCAGATTCCAAGCCTTGCTCCCAGCATTGTCTGGTAGATACCAGATATGCTCCTTTTACTAATTATTTTGAGCAAAGAAGGAGTAAAATCTGCAAGAGAAGCAAAAACAGACTGACGTAAGAAAACTACTAGGCACTTGGTCTGAATAATAAACAAGGCTTTAATGAACTGTTTTTCAACATGGAGATCTCGTTGTGTCCTTCAGTAGTTCCTGTTAAAGAATGTCCTGAGCAAGCTGGGCCCATGCCCGAGTATTTATACTCTCCCTGGACAGCGCCACCAGCAGGCCACCCAGTATTATTTCATAAGTCATTTCCACATGAATGACAAGATTCATGTCATTCTTCCCGCCTGAAAGATGGGAAGTCCAGCGGCTTCCCTCTACCAAATTAATCAGACTAAGAATAGACGCCGGCGTATGAGGGGAGAAGCAATTCCATTAATAAAAGAGTCACTAATTAATTCCTCCCGGTGCTGCTCAGCTGCGACAGCTTTAAGGTTACAATCTTTGCTGAGCCTGTGAAGCTCTTGAAGGAATTCATCAAGTGATACCCTGAGTTGTGGTCGAGTTGTGGCCAGTAGGTGCTGAGCGTAAATTTCATTTGGGGCCTTAACATATAGTTGCTGTAGTGTTTGGATAGCGGAGTCATAGTCTACACAGTCTTCGATATAGTCAAACACATGAGGGGATACATAATTGGCAAGCATTCATAACTCATTAGGAACATTCTCACCACACTCCTCGAGAAAGTTGCTGAAGGTACGATACCAGTGTTTCCATACCTTAACAGCTGTAAGTGAATTCGGGTCCAAGTCAAGACGGACAGGTCTGAGTAGTGTCTCCATAATGGATTGATTACTACGTCCGAGTTCCCTTCTACAGTTTGAATCGTAGCTGTCTGTTTCCAAAATCACTCAGAATGTGGAGCGGGTTTCAGTTGATTAAATTGACCTAAGAAAACTACTATGCACTTGGTCTGAGTATTAAACAAGGCTTTAATCAACTGTTTTTCAACATAGTTTTCACTAGTTCCTGTGAAAGAATGTCCTGAGCAAGCTGGGCCCATGCCTGAGTATTTATACTCTCCTTGGACAGCGCCACCAGCAGGCCACCCAGTATTATTTCATAAGTCATTTCCACATGAATGACAAGATTCATGTCACAGACTTCATAATACTTTTGGTTAGTTTGTTATTTGTGTATTGTACAAACAATTGTACATTGAGAGAAGTTTGTTGCATTGTGTGGTTTTTAACCTATGTGCAATGAAACCCTATTTCTGTATGTTAAATGGTTACATTAGCAACAACAACAATAACTTGCATTTATATAGCGCCTTTAGCATAGTAAAATGTCCCAAGGCGCTTCACAGAAGCATTTGACACTGAGCTACATAAGGAGATATTAGAACAGATGACCGAAAGATTGGTCAAAGAGGTAGGTTTTAAGAAGCGTCTTAAAGGAAGAAAGAGAGATAGAGGGGGAGAAATTCGGTATTGCCCCGTTTGGAGCGCTAGTATTGGCGATGCACAAAGTTTAGCGCCAGGCGCAATTTATCGCCACCTCGAGCGATATTGGGTTGCAACGCCCCTGAAGGTGATTGCGGTGCTAAATCAAGTGCTGCACGGTACTCTTAAGGCGCTAACCTGGCGGCGCAACTCAATTTCTCGGCGGCGGGGCGCAGCGCAGGTGCTGTCGATTATCGATTTCCCCGAGACACACTGGCACCGGCCAGCTCTTAAAGGGGCGGGTCAATTAACATCAGCAGCACGTACCAGCGGTGGCATCAGGAATGCTGTCGTTCTGAGAGCGGACAGCAGCTCCCTGGTTGGCCTACACACTGGCACTCTGACGGGGCAGCACCGCAGCATGCGCAGCAACTGGATGGTCCACAGATTGCTGGCCTGCTGTGGTGCTGCAAGGGCCCCGGGTAATCCTGCCTGAGCCAGTGAGGGTGGCAGCAGTCAGTGCTCGCGTGGCCTCAATCTGCATCTGCATGAGACCAGCGAGTGACTGCGTGGCAGCACTCAGCACTTGCGTGGCAGGTGCCAGCGCTTCGGTGAAGCCCTGGACAGTCCTTTCCAGCGCTGTCCCAAAGCCCTGGACAGTCCTTGCCAGTGCTGTCCCAAAGTCCTGCGCACTCCTTGCCTGTGCTGCGCCAAAGTCTTGGACACTCCTTGCCAATGTCTCCATGGATTCAGGCATCCTTGCCACTGCAGCCATGAGCTCAGTGTGCCTCAGCCCAGCCTGGGCACTCATTTCTGCGAGGGCATGCACCTCTTCTGCACTCTGTGCAGCAACACTCGTGGCCTGACTCGCAGTCCCCTTTAAATAACGCCCCCCCCCGGTCCGAGAGCGACTGGGGAACATTCCAGGTAAGCTGTCCTTATTAGCGCCAGGCAGAACGGAGGGGGGCGCCACTGAATTTCCGGTCCGGGGCGCCCAACAGGCGTTGCACACTCAAATGACATCATGATCTGCCTGCGCCCGTGAGTGGGTGCTAAGATTTAGTGCCAGCGCTAAATGTCCGCTCAATATGGGGAGAGGCGCAGGGTTCACTGCGCCCGGGCGCTAGTTGGTTAGCGCCCCACTTCTTGGCCTCTTTAGGCGCTAATCGGAGCTGCTACCAACCGAATTTCTCCCCCAGAGAGGTTTAGGGAGGGAATTCCAGAGCTTAGGGTCAAGACAGCTGAAGCCACCAAGGGAGTAGAAAACATCCAAATAAATAAATACTCTTTTCGACAGATATAGTTGAATCATTACAGTTTGGGGCACTAGTTTCTGTTGTAAACAATGACGTGCCCAGGGAGGAGGGCTTGTATTTCATTGAAAGGTCACAATGACACATATTCTGCAAGTGTACACTACACCGTACATCACTTCAGTTAAAAGTGAAATATTCCCTTCATTTCAGATGTCGTTTTTTTACTTTGCCTTCCTGTTCTAATATTTTATTTCTGACTTTATCTTTTTTTCTGCTTTGTACCTTTTTCATTACTGTTTTCTCATTCATATCATTCATATTCTGTGTTTTTCTCCTGTTGATTAATATTTAGTGTAATTCCCTGTTTTTAATTCTCCCCTTATTTCTGTTTACCAGTCACCTATTTCATCTAGTTTACTGCTCGCCTTGCATTTTGTATTGCTTTCCTATCCTTTCACTGATCCACTTTCTTGTTTAATATTTCTCTTAAACATGCAATGAGCTTGCTTTGTTTCATTTGCATTGTTTCCTTTGCTCCTAACAATCTTCATTCTCTTTTCTAACTCCTTTTTTTCTTCAGCCCATCTTTTTACTCCATTTTCTTCTGTTTGTTTTCATTTTCTTCAAGGATTTTTTTCATTCTTCTTTCACTCCCTCATTTGCCTTACATCTTTCTTTCCTCCCATCGTATCCACTGTTCACTTCTGGTACATTTAACACTTGAAACAAATGATCCGCATTTAAGTTCTGGATATATTGCGGTATTCCTTGGCCATGTTTTTCTACTAAAATCTCGTTCCCCTTCCCAACATCCCAGTTGTAAGCTTGCCTTTTTAATCAAGACTAGCAGAAAAATAACTTTCAGCACCTATAATTGATGTGTCACAAATCATATGTACAACACAGTAAGAACTTTTCTTTATGCATAGTGTTAGGTGATGTGAATAGATACACCTGGAGTCAACATGTAGAGATGTCTACTGAAATTAACTGCTCCTTAGAGCATTAAAAGATGTAGATAATTTACAGTAGGGTGCCAACTAACCAAGCCAAGACAATTCCCTTCAACAACAACATCTTGTATTTATATAGCACCTTTGTCATAAAATGTCCCAAGGCGTATCACAGGAGACAAAAAAAAAATTGACACCGAGCCACATAAGGAGGAATTATGTCAGGTGACCAAAAGCTTGGTCAAAGAGGTAGGTTTTAAGGTGCATCTTAAAGGAGGAAAGAGAGATAGAGAGGCAGAGAGGATTAGGGAGGGAATTCCAGAGCTTAGGGTCTAGGCAGCTGAAGGCACGGCCACCAATGGTTGAGCGAATAAAATCAGGGATGCTCAGGAGGGCAGAATTCCCTTGGCTTAATGCATGCTCCAAGAACCCTGGTTCAGTAGGGGATAGTTAACTATTTGTTTTAATTTCTGTATAGCAGGGACAGAGTTCCAATTAGTACAGCGAAGAGATCCACAGGCAAGAGAACTGGTGTGTGAAGGTTCCCTTCTGGTATTCTGTGCAAATATCATCTGACGTGACTTTGTGCTTTGCTATCCTGCTGACTTGCCAACACCATCCCGTCACATAGTATATACTTTGCACTCACAGGTTGACAAACATACACATGACTATCAGTTCACTATAGATCAGCAGTGCAAATGTAGCTTGTATGGTCAAACAGAGCCTTTTGAGAACTGTAGCTGAGTATACCATATATTGTTAGAAAAACACAGTTGACTGCTTTTATTAGAAATTAAAGGCATAGAAATTCACAGATTTACCGCTCCCCGTTGAGGCCCATTTCTGGAAAAAAATGGCGGCCACCTCACTTCTGCACACCTCTGGCATGGGACTCGGCAGTCACCATTTTAGTGAGAGCCAGAGCGCTACCATGTGCAGCGCTGGCCCTAGAAATGTACATCAGCAGAGCGTGACATCAGTTGACTTGATGCCACGTCTGCAAACTTCGACCTTTTCGCTTACTTTGCCACAAGTCCTAAGCACGCTCAGAAAAGCGTGCGTGCAGCAGACCAACAGAGACGCTGTCAGTGCTTCTTAAAGGGACACATACATCTTTAAGATAAGTTGGATTTAAGCTTTTGAACATTTTAAAATATTTTATTGAAGTGGCTTGGTACAAAAAGTGTTAAGTTTTTAAAGTGTGCAGCGAGTGTTGCTGGATGCTTGCACGGCTTCAGATGGTAAGGAAGGCCTCGGAGAAGACAGAAATTGCTGGAAATACTCAGCACATCAGGCAGCATCCGTGGAGAGAGAAACAGATTAAATAGTTTGGGCTTGTACTCAATGGAGTTTAGAAGATTGAGAGGGGATCTCATCGAAACATATAAAATTATGGCAGGCCTGGACAGGCTGAATTCAGAGAGAATGTTTCCAATGGCCGGGGAGCACAGAACCAGGGGCCACAGTCTAAAAATAGCGGGCAAATCATTTAAAACAGAGATGAGGAAGAATTTCTTCACTCAAAGAGTGGTGAGCCTGTGGAATTCCCTGCCACAGAGGGCTGCGAAGGCTAATTCAATAAATATTTTCAAGAGAGAATTGGATATATTTCTGAAGGCTAAGGGGATTAAGGGTTACGGAGAAAAGGCGGGGACGGGGTACTGAACTGGTAAGATCAGCTATGATCTCAGACGAAGATCAGCCATGATCTCATTGAATGGCGGAGCAGGCTCGAAGGGCCGAATGGCCTACTCCTGTTCCTATCTCTATGTTTCTATGTTTCTATGTCTCAGGTCGAGATGCTGCCTAACCTGCTGAGTATTTCCAGCATTTTCTGCTTTTATTTCAGATTCCCAGCTTCCGCTCACAGAGGGAAGAGGAGGACACAAAAGATGAAGAAGCAGAAGAGGAGGAAGCAGAAGAGGAGGAAGCGGAAGGAAGCATGGAACCCAGACAACCCCTTTCTGGCCGGGATATCTGGGATGGAATCATCCACCTGCAGTACCAGTGAGCTCAACCTTAAGTCCCCTTTCAACATTTGTCCCACACCTTACTTTATACATCTATCCATCCAATATGACATCAAGAAATCAACTCATCACCCTTATGCATTCCCTTAGTGACTGTCTTATGTATGCCTTTGCCTATCCTACTGATGTCATGCAGTGCTACCCCAGTGGCTGCAGCATGGCTGATGGAAGACTGCTCACTTTCAGTGGGGGAGACTGCAGATGGCCTTGCTGGTCAACCTTGAGGAGATGGTGGCTGGGATTGTGAAATCAAGTGACAGTGTATCTTCTTCTTCTTAACTCACCTCTCCCTCTTCTTGATCAACCACCAGCTGGGCAGGCTGCATTTCTTGGGTGTGTGAAATGAGGAAAGCACAAAGGTAGAGTTCTGGTGAGGGGAGGACAGGAAAGCAAGAGATGTGTGTGAGAAGAAGGATAACATATGAGGATGCCAGCATCTTGTATCCTTTCAGCCCCACCACTGGCCAAGGGCTCTGCCAAGAATGGCCAGCACCATCTCCTCCAAAGGGATGAGGTGAAGCTAGGAATGAGAGGTGTGTCTCGCGTTTGGTACAGATTGTTGGTAGGTGACTGATGGTGGGTTTGGTGGGGAGTCATGCAATGAGCAGTGTGTGATGCTCATGGTGTAGTTGGTAGGAGATGACTTTTGAAGATGCATTCACTGACCTTGACCACTGGTCTGATGTCATGAAGCTTCTTTGGGCACTGGAGCCAGATCGTGGGGGTGGTACTGCCGGCAGTGATGCCCTCTGTGATTTGGTCCCACATTCTTCTTTTTGGAGGGCCTCTGGTCCCTGTGGGTAGAGGACCTCTCTTCCAGTGTTGACCCCCTGCATAAAGCTGGAGTGCTGCGTGCGAGACCCTGGGTGCCCCTTCCCTGGCTTGTTGAGCCATTTGTGTTTGTACTGGAGCACTTTTACCATTTTTTTTTACGTGCTGACGGCAATTCAGCTTTAAGAGCTGAAGTCTGCCAATTGGGAAATATTTTTAATGTTTATTTTTTCAGAAGGCTGTTGAGCTCTAAGGGCAAAAATACTTTTAAATGATACTTTTTTTCATTTTAGAAGGCACTTCCTGTGTCCCTGACGACCGTGTGTGGGAAGTGTATCCAGCTGCAGCTACTGACAGACCACATTGCGGCACTGGAGCTGTGAATGGATACATACCGGAGCATTCACGATGCTGAGGACATCGTGAATAGCATGTTTAGGGAGTTGGTCACACCGCAGGTAAAAGCTGCACAGGCAGGAATGGAATGGGTGACCACCAGGCAGAGTACTAGGCGCAGGCAGGTAGTGCAGGGGTCCCCTGTGGCCACCCCCCTTTCAAACAGATATACCACTTTGGATATAGTTGAGGGAGATGGCTTATTGGGGGAAGGCAGCAGCAGCCAACTTCCTAGCACCATGGGTGGTCCTGCTGCACAGGACGGGAGGAAAAAGAACGGGAGAGCTATAGTGATAGGGGATTCTATTGTAAGGGGAATAAGATAGGTGTTTCTGCAGCCGCAAATGAGACTCCAGGATGGTATGTTGCCTCCCTGGTGCAAGGGTCAAGGATGGCTCGGGGCGGCTGCAGGGCATTCTGGAGGGAAAGGGTGAACAGCCAGTTGTTGTGGTGCATATAGGTACCAACAATACAGGTAAAAATGGGATGAGGTCCTAAAAGCTGAATATAGGGAGTTAGGAGGTAAATTTAAAAATAGGACCTCAAAGGTAGTAATCTCAGGATTGCGACCAGTGCCACATGCTAGTCAGAGTAGAAATAGAAGTATATTTCAGATGAATATGTGGCTAGAGGAATGGTGCAAGGGGGAGGGATTCAAATTCCTGTGAGTTTGGAACCGGTTCTGGGGGAGGTGGGACCAGTACAAACTGGACGGTTTGCACCTGGGTGGGACCGGGGCCAATGTTCTAGGGGGAGTGTTTGCTAGTGCTGTTGGGGAGGGTTTAAACTAAAATGGCAGGGGGTTGGGAAGCTGTGCAGGGAGACAGTGGAAAGGAAAGCAAGGATAGAAACAAAAGACAGGAAGGAGAAAAGCAAAAGTGGAAGGCAGAGAAATTAAGGGTGTAAATCAAACAGGGCTACAGTAAATAATAATTCTAAAAGGACTAAGAGTGTTAAAAAACAAGCCTGAAGGCTTTGTGTCTTAATGCGAGAGCATTCGTAATAAGGTGGACGAATTAGCTGCACAAATAGATGTAAACGGATATGATGTAATTGGAATTAAGGAGAAATGGCTCCAGGGTGACCAAGGCTGGGAATTCAACATCCAGGGGTATTCAATATTCAGGAAGGACAGGCAAAAAGGAAAAGGAGGTGGGGTAGCATTGCTGGTTAAAGAGGAGATTAACACAATAGTAAGAAGGATATTAGCTCTGATGATGTGGAATCTGTATGGGTAGAGCTGAGAAATACCAAGGGGCAGAAAACATTAGTGGGAGTTGTATACAGACCCCCAAACAGTAATGCTGAGGTTGGGGATAGCATTAAATGGGAAATTAGAGACGCGTGCAATAAGGGCACTGCAGTTATCATGGGTGACATTAATCTACATATAGATTGGGCTAACCAAATTAGTAACAATACTGTGGAGGAGGAATTCAAAGAGTGTATACGGGATGGTTTCCTGGACCAATATTTCGAGGAACCAACTAGAGATCAGGTCATCTTAGACTGGGTATTATGTAATGAGAAAGGATTAATTAGCAATTTGGTTGTGCGAGGCCCCTTGGTGGGGAGCGATCATAATATGATAGAATTCTTCATTAAAATGGAGAGTGAAGTAGTTGACTAGGGTCCTGAATTTAAATAAAGGAAACTACGATGGTATGAGGCATGAGCTGGCTAGGATGCTTTGGGGAACATTACTGAAAGGGTTGACGGTGGACAGGCAATGGCCAACATTTAAAGATTGCATGGATGAACTATAGAATTTGTTCATCCCTGTTTGGCATAAAAATAAAACAAAAAAATGTGACTCAACCGTGGCTAACAAGGGAAATTGGGGATAGTATAAGATGCAAGGAGAGGACATATAATTTGGCCAGAAAAAGCAGCAAACCTGAGGATTGGGAGCAGTTTAGGATTCAGAAAAGGAGGACAAAGGGATTAACTAAGAGGGGCAAAATAGATTATGAGAGTAAGCTTGCAGGGAACATAAAAGCTGACTGTAAAAGCTTCCATAGATATGTGAAGAGAAAAATATTGGTGAAGTCAAGTGTAGGTCCCTTGCAGTCAGAATCAGGGGAATTTATAATGGGGAACAAAGAAATGGCTGACCAATTAAATACATACTTTGTTTCTGTCTTCATAAAGGAGGACACAAATAACCTCCAAGAGATGTCAGGGAACATAGGGTCTAATGAAAGGGAGGAATTGAATGAAATCAGTATTTGTAGGGAAATGGTGTTAGGGAAATTGACGGGATTGAAGGCCGATAAATCCCCAGGGCCTGATAATCTGCATCCTAGGGTAATTAAGGAAGTGGCCCTAGAAATAGTAGATGCATTGCTGGTTATCTTCCAAAATTATATAGACTCTGGAACAGTTTGCATGGATTGGAGGATAGCTAATGTTACCCCACTATTTAAAAAGGGTGGCAGAGAGAAAACTGGGAATTATAGACCGGCAAGCCTGACATCGGTAGTGGGGAAAATGCTAGAGTCCATTACAAAAGATGTAATAGCACTTGGAAAACAGTGACAGGATCAGACAAAGTCAACGTGGATTTACAAAAGGTAAATCATGTTTGACTAATCTACTGGAATTTTTTGAGGATGTAACTGGTAGAATAGATAAGGGAGAACCAGTGGATGTGGTGTATTGGACTTTCAGAATGCTTTCGATAAGGTCCCACATAAGAGATTAGCGTGCAAAGTTAAAGCACATGGGATTGGGGGTAAGGTACTGTCTTGGATAGAGAACTGGTTGACAGACAGGAAGCAAAGAGTTGGAATAAACGAGTCTTTTTCTGAGTGGCAGGCAGTGACTAGTGGTGTACCGCAGGGATCGGTGATAGAACCCCAGCTATTCACAATATATATAAATGATCTAGATGAGGGAACTAGATGTAATATCTCCAAGTTTGCAGATGACACAAAGCTGGGTGGGCGTGTGTGCTGTGAGGAGGGTGCAGAGAAACTCCAGTATGATTTGGACAGGTTGGGTGATTGGGCAGATGCATGGCAAATGCAGTATAATGTGGATAAATGCGAGGTTATCCACTTCGGTGGCAAAAACAGGAAGACAGATTATTATCTGAACGGCAATAGATTGGGAAAAGGGTAAGTGCAATGAGACCTGGGTGTCCTTGTGCACCAGTGGCTGAAGAACATAAGAACTAGGAGCAGGAGTAGGCCAATCGGCCCCTCGAGCCTACTCCACCATCCAATAAGATCATGGCTGATCTGATCCTAACCTCAAATCTTCTATCACTCTCCATCCCACCCGAACCCATGTGATCTCCCGGGAGAGGCGAAAAACCAGCTAAAAAACCCAATGGCCAATTTGGGAGAAAAAATCTGGGAAATTCCTCTCCGACCCATCTAGGCGATCGAAACTCGTCCAGGAGATCACTCTGTCCCTATATTTTCTATAGTACTTACCTTCTGTAAAGGCGATCTCCACCCCAGCCAGGAACAGGAATAAAACCATCTCCTGAAATCTAACACAGAATTAGAACACAAGAAGTAGGAGCAGAACCAGGCTACACGGCCCCTGGGCCCACTCCACTACCCACAGGGCCATGACCATTCCGAACCTAGACTCATGTCCAATTTCCTGCCCGCTCCCCGTAACCCTTAATTCCCTTTACTTCCAGTAAACTATCTATTTCTGTTTTAAATGTATTTAATGATGTAGCTTCCACAGCTTTCTGGGGCAGCAAATTCCACAAACCTACCATCCTCTGAGTGAAGAAGTTTCTCCTCATCTCAGTTTTGAAAGAGCAGCCCCTTATTCTAAGATTATGCCCCCTAGTTCTAGTTTCACCGATCATTGGGAACATCCTCACCGCATCCACCTGATCAAGCCCCTTCACAATCTTATATGTTTCAATAAGATCGCCTCTCATTCTTCTGAACTCCAATGAGTCGAGTCCCAATCTACTCAACCTCTCCTCATATGACCACCCCCTCATCCCCGGGATTAACCGAGGGAACCTTCTTTGTACTGACTCGAGAGCAAGTATGTCTTTTCTTAAGTATGGACACCAAAACTGTATGCAGTATTCCAGGTAAGCATGCAGGTGCAGCAGGCAGTTAAAAAGGAAAATGGTATGTTGGCCTTCATATCGAGAGGATTCGAGTACAGGAGCACGGATGTCTTGCTGCAGTTGTACAGGGTCTTGGTGAGACCACACCTTGAGTATTGTGTGCTGTTTTGGTCGCTGTATCTGAGGAAGGATGTTCTTGCCATGGAGAGAGTGCAGCAAAGATTCACCAGACTGATACCTGGGATGGCAGGAATGATGTATGAGTAGAGATTGGGTCGATTAGGCTTATATTCGCTAGAGTTTAGAAGAATGAGAGGGGATCTCATTGAAACTTATAAAATTCTAACACGACTAGACAGACTAGATGCAGGAAGGATGTTTCCGACGGTGGGGGAGTCCAGAACCAGGGGTCACAGTCAAAGGATAAGGGGTAAGCCATTTAGGACTGAGATGAGGAGGAATTTCTTTACCCAGAGAGTGGTGAACCTGTGGAATTCTCTGCCACACAGGGCAGTTGAGGCCATTCATTAAATATATTCAAGAAGGAGTTGGATTATTTCTTGAGGCTAAAGGGATCAAGGGATATGGGGAGAAAGCAGGGACAGGGTGCTGAATTTGGATGATCAGTCATAATCTCGTTGAATGGCGGAGCGGGCTCGGGGAGCCGGATGGCCTACTCCTGCTCCTATCTTCTATGTGTATTTTCTAAATGATGAGAAGCTAGGAACTGTGGAAGAGTAGAGAGATTTAGGGATCCATATATAGTGGACAGATACAAAATATAATTTAACAGGCTAATGGAATGTTGGCCTTTATCTCAAGGGAGCTGAAATACAAAGGGTTGGAAGTTATGTTACAGTTGTATAAAACTCTGATTAGACCCCATTTAGAGTACAGTGTTCAGTTCTGGGCACCAGACCTCAGGAAGGGTATATTGGCCTTGGAGTGGGTGCAGCACAGATTCACCAGAATGATACCTGGGCTAAAAGAGTTAAATTATGAAGATGGGTTGCATAGACTAGGCTTGTATTCCCTTAAGTATAGAAGATTAAGGGGTGATCTAATTGAGGTATTTAAGATGATTAAAGGAGTTGATAGGGTAGATAGAGATAAACTATTTCTTCTGGTGGGGGAGTCCAGAACATGGGGGCATAACCTTAAAATTAGAGCTAGGTCATTCAGGGGTGATATCAGGAAGGACTTCTTCACACAAAGGGCAGTGGAAATCTGGACTCTGCCCCATAAAGTTTTGTTAGCCAAGGGTATTAAGGATTACGGAACCAAAGTGGGTAGATGGAGTTAAGAGACGGATCAGCCACGGTCTAATTGAATGGTGGAACAGGCTTGAGAGGCTGAATGGCCTACTCCTGTTCCTCTGTCCCTATATTCTTATCATCCTTATAAATACTTACATCGCTGCATTCAATTTTAATCAGATCACCTAACTATTGACACCAACCTCATCTACAATTGTTTTTGCTGTTATGACCCATTAATGTGTTTACCTGATTGAGTTTAGAAATGAAGCTACTTTAAATGAAGTTATTGTGCTTCAGTTCTCACTCCAGGACATGGCACGTAATCCAGGCTGACACTGAGAGAGTGCTGTATTGTTGAAGGTGCTGTCTTTCAGAGGAAGCATTAAACTGACGACCCGTTTGCCTATTCAGGTGGGTATAAGAGATCTGATGGCACTTTATTGCGGAAGATTAGGAAATTCTTCCAGTATCCTGGACAACATTCATCCTTCAACCAACACCACCAAAAGAGATTAATAGTCATTCATTTAGTTGCTGTTTCTGGTACTTGCTGTGCATAATTTACCTTTTTAACATTGACTTCACTTTAGAGATAATTTATTTACTGGTACACCCTGAGGATGTGAAAGGCAGTATATAAATGGAAGTTCTGTCTTTCTTCATAAAAGCCTCACATTAAAAAAAAGTAGTGATTAAAATAATGACATCCACATTTCCATATTAATGTCAAAATATTACACAATGTCAAAATAATTCACAGTGGCTGAGAGAATTTCCCTCCCTTTAACAGATACACAACAAGCCCGAGCCACATCTGTGCCACTCATATCCAATGGCCATTTAAACACTAAACTAATTTCTCCTGTATTTAGCCTTCAGCCACCTGCCATGAAGTGGCCCGAATCCTGCTTATCTGTAGTCCAATCTAATTGCACACAACTATCTCAATGTCTGTCTGTATGTTTTGCTAGTGCCATGCTGGCCAACATAGGAAATTAAGGATATACATGTCATGAAAAGACCATTCTAATTCATCTGGCTGTGCTCTGTTCAAGCATATAAAACCTACATAATATTATCTGTACCATGATTTAATCCAGATATGTAAAATGTATTCATATGTGAATGCCAAGTGACCTTATATGCACCATGGCTTATCCAAATATGATTATCCCTTACAGATAACAATTTGCTTTTGAAAAGTGGAAAGAAGAATCATTGATTTGTAAAATGCATCGGTGTTCTAACTGGTGTCTACCACTGTCTTGTACAAGTTCTACTTTGATTTCCATAAGTAAACTGTCCCTGCCATAGCGTCTAGAAAGGTCTGAATCTGTAGTCTGCATACCAATGTATCAGTGCTTCAATCTGCTTCTCGACAAAGACCAAATACATTATGTAAGTGAATATGCTTTGTGAATCATCAAAATAAAAATGCTCCAACCCTTAGTATCAATGAGAAAAATTAAAACACTAGTTAATAAATTTTGATATTAATTGCCACAAAATAAATGCAGTTTTTATTCATTCTTTTTCCTAAAACAAAGTTTGAAGATTTAAGATCACTTATCATACGATACCAATTTTGGAATGATCCCATTTTTGAGTCAGCATATTCTGCAATTATGCATCATTATTTAATTTGATTTGTTGTTATACTATTGTACTCAATTAGGAAACATTAGATGGCAAAACATCTATACCAGGACTGAATGCCGCTGTCATTACTGACTGGATTGCACTGACAGTATGATGGATTTGGACCTGGTGGCCTAACTCAGCTGCCCCATTAATTGGCCTTTATAAATGTTTAATGAAATCAAAATGAAATTCAATCAGCAATTTAAAACTGCTGAATCATAAAAAAAGAAAAAGGACATTTTGATTTATGCTTTATTGTGCACTTAGCATTGCTGCGTTTTATCCGTTGTGCAGTACTTCAAGGTTAAGGCAGAGACGTGGTAAGGGAAAATCATTTGACTAGCAAGCCGTTTATCTGAGAGGCGTAATGCAATTTTTAAAAATGTATAAATCCTGGCAAATGTATCTTTTGGAAATTCAGATGTTGCATGCTATCTATCCACAGTTTGAAGCAAAATGCATCAAAGTAGAAACATAATGAATATGTGCTGCCAGGCAAAGTAAACACAATTTTGTTTGCATCAATTCTTAGCATATGATCAAATCCACAGAGTTAAGATCGTGAACAGCTTCTCATCGCCTAATGACAAATCTTTCAACAGTATATAATCATTAACAAAGATTCACACATCACTCATTCTCCCCTCATATCTGTCATATACCAGTGACAGTGCAGTATAGGATATGTTTCACAAGTTGTGATGGTCTTTCGCATGAGCCAGGGAAATGTTGTAATATATAGTCCCAGTTGTGAAATATTCTGCTTTTCCCCCAATGGGTTAGTCACATCAGTCTTTTAAATGCATCCTGGAATGTTCTTTGTAAAATGAAATGATAATCTGCTCATTATTCACATTACCACAGTGGGTTATCATGATGCTGGTCAATATAGTTAACATTACCACTCAAGAAATACATAGAGGATATCTCACTATGACAGCGTTCATGATTGTGGAAGATCAGTAACTCACAAATCCAGTTCCAGCATTTCACAATAACTGAAATAAATACATTCTATTGCTAACAAGTTGAGTTATTCTTTTCATCGTACAAGTGTTCATTTTAATCACAAATTTTCTATATTTAAAAAAATATTTGTACCGATCTTCTGAACCGGCACAGGCGCGATTGGCCAAATGGCTTGTTTCTGTGCTGTATGATTCTATGATTTTCTTTTCTTCACCGTTATTAGCACTATCATTACTAACCATTTTCTGATTCACACATTTTCCCCTCCCTTTCTATGACGAAGTGCCTAGTCCCTGCTCAGGATCCCACCCTTCCCTCAATAAGATAGTTTACCATGCGTTTAATATACTCTGGTAGCACACTGGTTAACTCACTCAGTTAAAGGCATGTGGTGAGCAAAAGGGATCTGGGGTTTAAGTCATCCTGCTATGAGGCTGAACGTCTGTTTGGATGAGGTGGCAGAGTTCAGTGACCACCACCTTGGTGATGCGTAGCCGTCTAATACACTGCTCCTCGCTTAATTGGAGGTAGGAGAAGTGCTCTCGGAATACCCTCAGAGTGTAAGGCCTCCTGTTGAGAGCCCTGATGGTCCTCCTTCTCCCTCTGGCCACATGTTCCAGTCTTTCTTGCTGGCCTCTGCTCCCTTTGCCATAGATCCTGGAGGGCCAGGTAGGCTGCCAGTGCAGCCCCCATTAATGTAAGCCAAGTGTATTACTTTGATATTTTTTAACAATAAATGTAACTGCTTTTTTGTTACCACAGCACTCCTGATAGAAAAGAACCTTTAAATTACTAAATTAAACTGTTGCACAATGTCAAACTGACAAGAAAGCACTGAAACTCCACTAACCTGACAGCTGCGACTCGTTACTCAAGATCCCTTTATATAACATCCCTGGAGCCGGCTTCCGCCTGCTTGACACCTCCTCTCCTTGTCGCTGTCTGGTCGAGGCACTAAGGTAGGTGGCAAAAATCAATTTTGCAGATGGGCGTTCAGTGAGCATTGCATGCTCACTGACGTCACAATCTTCCTGGCATTGAAGTCCCCAGCAGTATCTTGCACCAGCGGCACAACAGGGGGACTGGATTTGCTGTGCGTCACTGGATTCACCTCGCCCTGGCACTACTGCATCTGCACCCCATTAGCACCAGCTGCTGGCGCTAACAGGAGGCACTAACCAACTTAAATTTTCCCCCTTCATGTTTGCTTGCAATGGCACAGAGCCATGTAATTCTATTAAAGTATTGCAGATATTCATTGCAGCTATCCTTCCTGAGTAATGTACAGTGAGAGCATCAGGCAAGAATTAAAGGTCTAAAGCTCTGCTATTGATGTTTGCTTATGTCAAAAGAAAGTGTGATAGTGAGGGCACAGATACAATGGTGTACGAAAGACTGACACTATATAGCACCATATTATTTCTTCTATTTTGTTGAAATTCAGCCTCAAAATCCCAGTGGCTATTTTGGAGTAAAGATTCCTGGTTAGTAGTGTTGGAGTTTTATAAGCATGGTACTTTAATAAAGATAGATAGATGGATAGATAGATAGATAGTAGATAGATAGATAGACAGACAGAAGAGCTGAGCTTTTAAAGATGCGTTCAAAGCATTTTTGAGAAATGTTTCTTCTACAACTTTTTACTAAAAGCTATTTTATATCTTTAGCGTATTCCTGAATTAGGGTACTGTTGAAATAATATGGGTTGAATCTTAACTCCCAAAAATGAGTGGGTTGGGGTTGTGTCAGAGGTTAAAATTCAAAAGATCTGAAACAGGAATCCAACCCGCCTTGAACCCGCCCACTTAATAAGTGCTTTAACGGAGGTGGGACTAGAGGCGGGTGACCAATCCACCTCAGTGCAGGAGGCGGGTTGGTCATTTAAAAATTATAATGAGGCTGCCTGTCTTCATTTTAACAGCCATTCTATTTTAACTTATTCTATTTTTAACTCGGGAAACCTTACACATGAAAGGAGGCGAGAACGGCTGGATCCATGAGGTAAGTGCCTTTACAGCACTGCTTGTGAGCCAGGAGGAGCAGGAGTGTTTCCTCCTGGCCCAACAAGCTAGTCTTGTAAACCCAAACCCCTATGATCTGTCAAGTCCATCCCCCACCCCACCATCGGACCCTCCTAACATCATCTGCTCCCCTGTACCGCCATCTGCTCCCCCCCACCATCTGTTCCCCCCACCATCTGCTCCCCCTCACCATCAGCTCCCCACCCACCATCTGTTCCCCCCCCACCATCTGCTACACCCCACCATCTGCTCCCCCACCATCAGCTACACCCCACCATCTGCTCCCCCCACCATCTGTTCCCCCCACCATCTGCTCCCCCCACCATCTGTTCCCCCACCATCTGTTCCCCCACCATCTGCTCCCCCCACCATCTGTTCCCCCACCATCTGCTCCCCCCACCATCTGTTCCCCCACCATCTGTTCCCCCCACCATCTGCTCCCCCCATCTGCTCCCCCCACCATCTGTTCCCCCACCATCTGCTCCCCCCACCATCTGTTCCCCCACCATCTGTTCCCCCCACCATCTGCTCCCCCATCTGTTCCCCCCACCATCTGTTCCCCCCCACCATCTGCACCCCCCCACCATCTGTTCCCCCCACCATCTGCTCCCCCCATCTGCTCCCCCCACCATCTGTTCCCCCCCACCATCTGCTCCCCCCACCATCTGTTCCCCCACCATCTGTTCCCCCCACCATCTGCACCCCCCATCTGTTCCCCCCCACCATCTGTTCCCCCCCACCATCTGCTACACCCCACCATCTGCTCCCCCCACCATCAGCTACACCCCACCATCTGCTCCCCCCACCATCTGTTCCCCCCACCATCTGCTCCCCCCACCATCTGTTCCCCCACCATCTGCTCCCCCACCATCTGCTCCCCCACCATCTGCTCCCCCCAACTGTTCCCCCCCACCATCTGTTCCCCCCCACCATCTGCTCCCCCCACCATCTGCTCCCCCCACCATCTGTTCCCCCCACCATCTGCTCCCCCCACCATCTGTTTCCCCCACCATCTGTTTCCCCCCACCATCTGTTCCTCCACCCCAACATCTGCTCCCCCCACCATCTGCTCCACCCACCGTCTGTTCCCCCACCATCTGTTCGCCCCACCATCAGCTACACCGCACCATCTGCTCCCCCCACCATCTGCTCCCCGCACCATCTATTTGCCCCACCATCTGCTACACCCCACCATATGTTCCCCCCCACCATCTGCTCCCCCCACCATCTGCTCCCCCCACCATCTGCTCCCCCCACCATCTGCTCCCCCCACCATCTGTTCCCCCCACCATCTGCTCCCCCCACCATCTGCTCCCCCCACCATCTGTTCCCCCCACCATCTGCTCCCCCCACCATCTGTTCCCCACACCGTCTGCTCCCCCCACCATCTGTTCCCCACACCGTCTGTTTCCCCCACCATCTGTTTCCCCCCACCATCTGCTCCTATACCCCCACCATCTGCTCCCCCCACCATCTGCTCCCCCCACCATCTGTTCCCCCCACCATCTGCTACACCCCACCATCTGCTCCCCACACCATCCGCTACACCCCACCATCTGCTCCCCACACTATCTGTTTCCCCCACCATCTGTTTCCCCCCACCATCTGTTCCTCCACCCCCACCATCTGCTCCCCCCACCATCTGTTTCCCCACCATCTGTTCCCCCCACCATCTGCTACACCCCATCTGTTTCCCTCCACCATCTGTTTCCCCCACCATCTGCTCCCCCCACCATCTGTTCCCCCCACCATCTGCTACACCCCACCATCTGCTCCCCACACTATCTGTTTCCCCCACCATCTGCTCCCCCCACCATCTGTTCCCCCCACCATCTGCTACACCCCACCATCTGCTCCCCACACCATCTGCTACACCCCACCATCTGCTCCCCACACTATCTGTTTCCCCCCACCATCTGTTTCCCCCCACCATCTGTTCCTCCACCCCCACCATCTGCTCCCCCCACCATCTGTTCCCCCCACCAGCTGCTCCCCCCCGCCATCTGTTGCCCCCACCTTCTTGTGTGGAGCGAGGCAGCAGCGGTGATATAAGAGGTGAGGAGCAGGTAGGCCCCACAGTGGCAGCGGACCTGTATGGAGCGAGGCGGCGGCAGTGATATAAGAGGCGGCGAGGAGCAGTTAGGCTTACCAATCTCCGAGCTCAGAGGGAGGGAGACAGAGAAGTAACAAGTAATCGAAGTGTGACGTCACCAGAAAGCAGGTAAGTGATTGGTTGGTGAGTATTTCTCTCTTTCTCCTTTTTTCCAAACTTAAATTTTGTGGTTTATAGTTTATAGGGTGTCTGTGGTGTAGCGGGGACTGCTGGTAAACCAGGGCCCTTAAGTATATCATTTAATTGTAGTGTAATTGGTGGGATTGATTTGATTTAATTTAATTTGAATTAATTAAAGGGTAAGTCATGGAAGGAGAGCTCGGCCCCGTGGTATGCTCCTCCTGCGCTATGTGGGAAATCAGGGACACTTCCTGTGTCCCTGATGACCATGTGTGCGGGAAGTGTATCTAGCTGCAGCTACTAACAGACCGCATTGTGGCGCTGGAGCTGCGAATGGATACATACTGGAGCATTCGCGATGCTGAGGACGTCGTGAATAACATGTTTAGGGAGTTGGTCACACCGCAGGTAAAGGCTACACAGGCAGGAAGAGAATGGGTGACCACCAGGCAGAGTAGTAGACGCAGGCAGGTAGTGCAGGAGTCCCCTGTGGCTATCCCTCTCTCAAACAGATGTACTGCTTTGGAAATTGGTGAGGGAGAAGGCAGCAGCAGCAGCCAACTTCCTGGCACCGTGGGTGGTTCTGCTGCACAGGACGGGAGGAAAAAGAGTGGGAGAGCTATAGTAATAGGGGATTCTATTATAAGGGGAATAGATAGGCATTTCTGTGGCCGGAAATTAGATTCCAGGATGGTATGTTGCCTCCCTGGGGCAAGGGTCAAGGATGTCTCAGAACGGCTGCAGAACATTTTGGAAGGGGAGGGTGAACAGCCAGTTGTCGTGGTACATATAGGTACCAACGATATAGGTAAAAAACGGGATGAGGTCCTAAAAGCTGAATATAGGGAGATAGGCAGTAAATTAAAAAATAGGACCTCAAAGGTAGTAATCTCAGGATTGCTACCAGTGTCACGTGCTAGTCAGAGTAGAAATAGAAGGATATTTCAAATGAATACGTGGCTAGAAGAATGGTGCAAGAGGGAGGGATTCAAATTCCTGGGATATTGGAATCGGTTCTGGGGGAGGTGGGACCAGTACAAAACGGACGGTTTGCACCTGGGCAGGACCAGGATCGATGTCCTAGGGGGAGTGTTTGCTAGTGCTCTGGGGGAGGGTTTAAACTAAAATGGCAGGGGGTTGGGAACCTGAGCAGGGAGACAGAGGAAAGGGAAACAAGGATAGAAGCAAAAGACAGGAAGGAGAAAAACAAAGGTGGCAGTCAGAGAAATCAAGGGGGAAAAATTCAGTTGCTAGCGCCACCCGTTAGCGCCTTAAGAGGGCGCTAAGTGGGGCACAAAGAAACTAGCGCCCGGGCGCAGCGATATCTGTGCCTCTCGCGAAATTGACCAGACATTTACGGCGGCGCTAAACAATACCGCCCGATCTTCTGCGCATGCAGATCTTGATGTCATTCGAGAGTGCAACGCCCTTGGGGTGCCCCGGACCGGAAATTGAGTGGGGCCCCCCTCCTTTCCGCCTGGCGCAACCAACGACAGGTTGACTGGAACGCTTCCCAGTCGCTGTGGGGCTGGGGTGGCGCTATTTAAAGGGGGCCTCTTCCTGGCTTTTGTGTGGTAGCCATTTTTGCACCACTCATTCTGAGAGAGAGAGAGATTTTGAGAGAGACAAAGAGAGAAAGAGAGACTTCTGCATTAATTCAACGCTGTCTGAGGTAGTTTTGCCTTCTGACCTTAACTTTGCAGGTACTTTGCTTTTTGACCTTCATAACTTTGATTGCCTAGATACTATGGGGGCTGCAATGGATGGGAACGTCATCCTTCTCCATCATATTCGGAGGGCACAGAGACGAAGAGAGAGAGTGGCAATCATGGCCAGACGGAGGAGGGCCAACAGGCCTCTGTACAGGAGTCCTCACCCTCCCAGGGTTTTTCGCCAACAGTTCTCCTACATTACTATGTCTGAGGAGCAGTGTTTGCGAAGGCTGCACTTCAGCAAGGAGGTGGTCACTGAGCTCTGCCACCTGCTGCAGCCAGATCTGCAGCCTCAACTGAGGAGCAGGATGTCTGTCAGTGGCAGTGAAGATAATAGTGGCTCTCAACTTTTATGCCACCGGCTCATTTCAATCAGCTACTGGGGACATCGCCAATATCTCTCAGTTCGCGGTGCATTGATGCATCCTTCAGGTAACAAATGCCCTCTTTAAAAGGAGACGAGAGTACATCTCTTTCCCCATGACCCCGGACAAGCAGCAAGAACACGCAACAGGCTTTGCGATGATAGCAGGCTTCCCCATGGTGCAGGGCGCCATTGACTGCACGCATGTGGCTTTGCAGGCGCCGCAAGAGAATGCCGAGGATTTCCGCAACCGAAAGGGCTTCCATTCCTTAAACGTCCAGTTGGTCGGTGACCACAGACAGCTGATACTCGCTGTCAATGTCCACTTTCCTGGCAGCAGCCACGATGCCTTCATCCTGCGCCAGACTTCTTTGGCAGATCTTTTCCAGGCACCGCATCACCCAGGAGGTTGGCTTTTCGGGGACAAGGGATATCCTCTGTGCACCTGGCTGATGACACCGCTCCATTCGCCCAGCACCCCTGCTGAGCTACGATACAATGAGAGCCATCAAGCTACCAGGAACATCGTTGAGCATACAATCGGCATGCTCAAGCAACGGTTCCGCTGTCTGGACCATTCTGGAGGAGCCCTGCAGTACTCGCCTGAGCGAGTCTCCCACTTCGTTGTTGTGTGCTGCATGCTGCAATCCTCAGGACCCAGCCAATGCCACCAGGCATTGGAGCACCAGCAGAGGAGGAGGAGGAAGAAGAGGAGGAAGATGAGGAGGATGATCATCAGCAGCACCAATGCAGAGGGAGGCACAAAGTAGAAGGGCCATCCATTAAAGGCTCATAGCAAATTGCTTCTAGGCCGCCTCTGAGGAAATGGCTTCTGCCATTCAAACAACCTGAATGAAACCATCCTGCAACCCCTAAGCCGGTCAAGGCAACAATGATTGCAAAGACCAAACATGTACATTTTGAATACAGACACTTCTTTATTTCACAAACTCTGTGTGTCTCATTTCCGCATGACAAAGTAATAGAAAGAAACGCAAAAAAAAGCAGTCATTCACATAACTGGCTCTTACAACTGGAGACAATGTCCAAAACAGTTACAAAAATTTGACCACAAACCTCGGCCTTCAATAAAACAATGAAAAACATTTGTCACACCTCCTACTTTTTGCCCTTCGAGGGTGATCTGCTTCCCTTGCGAAATTCGACCCTTCCCACCCTGCAGCTCCTCCGTACTGGGACCCCAGTGGCTGGAGCAAGGCTGGGGGAAGGCTGCTGAGTGTCAGAAACTGAGACTGCAGATGCCCTTGAGGGACGGCCTGGACCAGCTCTGGGCCTGGAGGGCCCGGCTGCTGACTGCACCAACTCTGCATGGGCGGCAGCAGTCTGTCCTACAGGTGGTGGCAACTGCAGTGGAGAAGTGCCAGTGGTGGCAGCAGGAATGCTGTCATCTTGAGAGTGAACAGCAGCTCCCTGCTCGACCGACACACTGGCACTCCCATGGGACAGCACTTCAGCATCCGGAGCAATCTGATGGAGCACAGATTGCTGGCCTGCTGCGGCACGATGAGAGCCCCGGGGAAATGTGTCCGATCCAGCGAGGGTGGCAGCAGTCAGTGCTCGCGTGGCCTCAATCTGCGTCTGCGTGAGACCAGCCACTGACTGCATTGCAGCACTAAGCATTTGCATGGCAGCTGCCTGTGCTACAGGGAAGTGCTCCACACTCCTTGCCAGTGATTCAATGGATTCGGGCAACCTTGCCACTGCAGCTATGAGCTCAGTGTGCCTGTGCTCCGCCTGGGCGCTCATTTCAGCGAGGACCCGCTCCTCCTCTGCGTCCAGTGCAGCAGGAATCGAAGGCCCCCGAGCTTCCCTACCCCCATCGCGTTGCTGCAGCCAGCTGGGTCCTGGAGCTTCACCCTCATCAGACCAGTCCCCCCTGCTCCCCTCCAGGGAAGGCATGTTCCCAGTGTGGGCATGGGCTGCCTCAGTAAAGGGTGACGCTGATGGTCCGCCTTCCTCTTCCTCTTCGCCTTCAGCTTCACTCTCACTGGCAGCTTGAGGGCCCGTCTCCTCACCTGGTGAACCACCATCTGAAAGCAGGGAGGTACAAGAGTGGCTTTAGCGTGAGGACAGGGTGGCAGCAAGGGAGGCATGAGTGCAGTGATTTAGTGATTTGGATTGAAAGTGTCAAAGGCTGCTGTTGTGAGGAACAAGTGGAAGGAGAGAGGACAAAAAGGTGATGACCTTACCATTGCTGTCCAGAACGGGGTCGGCATCTCCAGTGGCGACAGGACCAATCACCCGGCTTGCCACAATCCTGTGGACGCGCTCCTCAAGATCGCTGAGGGGTTGCAGCTGAGGCCGCCCTCCACCGGTCCGTTGCTGCTGTCTCCTATTATGAGACAGCTTGGCCTGCAAGAAAAAGGACGGCGTCTGAGTAAATATGCAGCCATGGTCTTGCCTGAAATGCCTCCCATGGTTGAATAGCCCTTACTGTATGCAAAGTGTGGAATGCGCATGTGTATTTGATGAAAGGGCCATAGGTGTTGGATGAGTGTTGGGCATTTGGGCTTTCAAGACCCTCTGGCCATAAAGTGAGGTTGAGATGGAGGGATGAAGAGGTTTGAAAAAAAGGCACTCACCCTGACGACCCGAGTGAGGTCGTTGAATTTTTCCTACATTGGAGATGGGTCCTAGGCACCATGCTGCTTGAGGACACTCTCTGAGCCACCTCCCTCCACACTCTTCTGTACTCGCGTGGCAAAGGCATCCTGCCACTCTCTGGGTACAGAATGGATCTTCTGCGCTCCACCCAGGAACCAGAGCCTCCAAAGTCTGCTCGCAGTAGCGCTGTGCTCGCTCCCTGGCCCTCTCCATAGTGTTTGGCTGCTAGATTTAGCCACAGGTCTGCCCAGGCCGAGATTCAAGGCTCCAATGAGCAGGGTGTGGCTGCAGAGCAAGATCGACCCTCCCCTTTAAGAACTAACTGGCGTCAGTGTGTCTGTGTTCAATCGCTAACTGAAAGCACCTGCGCTGCGCCCGCCCTCTGAGGTAGCGCCTCGCTCCTCGGCCTTAGCGCCTTAAGAGAGGTGTGTAATGCCTGATTTAGCGCTCCAATCACCTCCAGGGGCGATAAAAGCCAAGTTTGCTGTCGGAGGTGATAATTAGCGCCAGGCGCTAAACTTTGCGCACTGCCAGTAATGGCGCCCCATATGGGGTGATACCGAATTTTTCCCCCCAAGGGTTTAAATCAAACATGGCCACAGTAAATAATAATTCTAAAAGGTGTAAGAGTGTTAAAAAAACAAGCCTGAAGGCCTTGTGTCCTAATGCGAGGAGCATTCGTAATAAGGTGGATGAATTAGCTGCGCAAATAGAGGTAAACGGATATGATATGATTGGGATTACGGAAACATGGCTCCAGGGTGACCAAGGCTGGGAACTCAACATCCAGGGGTATTCAATATTCAGGAAAGATAGGCAAAAAGGAAAAGGAGGTGGGGTAGCATTGCTGGTTAAAGAGGGGATTAACACAATTGAAAGGAAGGATATTAGCTCTGATGATGTGGAAGCTGTATGGGTAGAAATGAGAAATACCAAGGGGCAGAAAACGTTAGGGGGAGTGGTATACAGACCTCCAAACAGTAATGTGGAGGTTGGGGATAGCATTAAACGGGAAATTAGAGACGCGTGCAATCAGGGCACAGCAGTTATCATGGGTGATTTAATCTACATATAGATTGGGCTAACCAAATTAGTAACAATACTGTGGAGGAGGAAATCCTGTAGTGTATACGAGATGGCTTCCTGGACCAATATGTCGAGGAACCAACTGGAGATCAGGCCATCTTAGACTGGGTATTATGTAATGAGAAACATAGAAACATAGAGATAGGAACAGGAGTAGGCCATTCGGCCCTTCGAGCCTGCTCCGCCATTCAATGAGATCATGGCTGATCTTCATCTGAGATCTTAGCTGATCTTACCAGTTCAGTACCCCGTCCCCGCCTTTTCTCCGTAACCCTTAATCCCCTTAGCCTTCAGAAATATATCCAATTCTCTCTTGAAAATATTTATTGAATTAGCCTTCACAGCCCTCTGTGGCAGGGAATTCCACAGGCTCACCACTCTTTGAGTGAAGAAATTCTTCCTCATCTCTGTTTTAAATGATTTGCCCGCTATTTTTAGACTGTGGCCCCTGGTTCTGTGCTCCCCTGCCATTGGAAACATTCTCTCTGAATTCAGCCTGTCCAGGCCTGCCATAATTTTATATGTTTCGATGAGATCCCCTCTCAATCTTCTAAACTCCAGTGAGTACAAGCCCAAACTATTCAATCTCTCCTCGTAGGTCATTCCCGCCATTCCAGGTATCAGCCTGGTGAATCGCCGCTGCACTCTTTCCATGGCAAGAACATCCTTCCGCAGATGGGGCGACCAAAACTGTACACAATACTCCAGATGCGGTCTCACCAGCACCTTGTACAGCTGTAGTAAGGTATCCCTATTCCTATACTCGAACCCCCTTGATATGAAGGCCAACATACCATTTGCCTTCTTAATCGCCTGTTGCACCTGCATGCTCTCCTTCAGTGACTGGTGCACAAGAACACCCAGGTCCCTCTGCACTTCCCCATCTCCCAATCTATTGCCATTTAGATAATAATCTACCCTCCTGTTTTTACCCCCAAAGTGGATAACCTCGCATTTATCCACATTATAGTGCATCTGCCACGTATCCACCCATTCCCCCAACCTGTCCAAATCGCACTGTAGCCTCCTGACATCCTCATCAGAGCCCACCCCTCCTCCTAGTTTATTGTCGTCAGCGAATTTGGAAATATTGCATCCAATTCCCTGATCCAGATCATTTATATATATTGTGAACAGCTGGGGTCCCAGGACAGATCCTTGCGGCACCCCGCTGGTCACTGCCTGCCACTCCGAAAACGAGCCGTTTATTCCAACTCTCTGTTTTCTATCCGCCAGCCAGTTCTCTATCCACGTTAATACTTTGCCCCCAATCCCATGAGCCTTAATTTTGCATGATAGTCTTTTGTGTGGAACCTTATCGAAGGCTTTCTGGAAGTCAAGGTACACCACATCCACTGGCTCTCCCCCATCTATTTTACCAGTTACTTCCTCAAAAAATTCCAGCAGATTAGTCAAACACGATTTACCCTTTGTAAATCCATGTTGACTCTGTCCGATCCTTTCCCCATTTGTCAAGTGCTCCGCTATTTTATCCTTAATAATGGACTCTAGCATTTTGCCCACAACCGATGTAAGGCTTACTGGTCTATAATTCCCTGCTTTCTCTCTACCCCCCTTTTTAAATATTGGGGTAACATTAGCTACCCTCCAATCCACGGGTACTGTTCCCGAGTCAATGGAGTTCCGGAAGATGATCCTTAGAGCATCTGCTATCTCCAGGGCCACCTCCTTAAGTACCCTAGGATGTAGTTTATCAGGCCCCGGGGATTTGTCGGCCTTCAGTCCCCTCAACTTACCCAACACCATATCCCTAGAGATACTAATTTCTGTCAGCTCCTCCCTCTCATTAGTCCCTATGTTTGCCGATATTCCTGGGAGGTTATTTGTGTCCTCCTTTGTGAATACAGAACCAAAGTATGAGTTTAATTGGTCTGCCATTTCCTTATTCTCCATTATATATTCTCCCGAATCGGACTGCAAGGGACCGACTTGGGATTTTACCAGTCTTTTCCTCCTGATATACCGATAAAAGCTTTTGCAGTCTGTCTTTATGTTTGCTGCAAGTTTACTTTCGTATTCTATTTTCCCCTTCCTGATTAATCCCTTTGTCCTCTTTTGCTGTATCCTGTACTGCCCCCAATCTTCCGGTCTGGTGCTTTTTTTTGCCAGTTGATATGCCCTTTTTTTTGATTTTATGCTGTCCCTAATTTCCCTCGTTATCCACGGTTGAGCCACCTTTTTAGGTTTATTTTTATGCCAAACCGGTATAAACATGTTCTGGAATTCTTCCATTCTATCTTTGAATGCTTGCCATTGTCTATCCACTGTCAATCCCCCCAGAAACACCACCCAATCAATCTTACCCAATTCCCGTCTCATACCCTCGTAATTTCCTTTATTTAAGTTCTGGACCTTAGTCTCTGATGCAATTTCCTCACTCTCCATCTCGACTGAGAGCTCGATCATATTATGATCGCTCTGACCCAAGGGGCCTCGTACAAGAAGATTGTTGATAAGTCCCTTCTCATTGCACAATACCCAGTCTAAAATGGCCTGATCTCGAGTCGGCTCCTCGACATATTGGTCCAGATAACCGTCCCGAAAACATTCCAGGAATTCCTCCTCCTCAGAATTTTTACTAATTTGGGTAGTCCAATCAATATGTAAATTAAAGTCACCCATGATGACAGCTGTGCTCTTATCGCACGCTTCTCTAATTTCCCTTTTTATGCCTTCCCTCACCTCCATATTACTATTTGGAGGCCTATATATCACACCCACTAACGTTTTCCTCCCCTTGCTATTTCTCATTTCTACCCATACAGATTCCGTTTCATCCGAGTTAATATCCTTCCTTTCCATTGCATTAATCCCCTCCTTTACCAGCAATGCTACCCCACCTCCCCTACCTTTTTGCCGATCCTTCCTAAATATTGTATATCCCTGGATGTTAAGTTCCCAGCCTTGCCCACCCTGCAGCCACGTTTCTGTAATCCCAATCAAATCATACTTGTTTACCTCTATTTGCACAACTAATTCATCCACCTTGTTCCTAATGCTTCTAGCATTAAGATACAAAGCCTTCAGGCTTGCTTTTTTCACACTCAAAGGATTCATTAGCAATCTTGTTGTGCGAGGCCCCTTGGGTCAGAGCGATCATAATATGATAGAATTCTTCATCAAGATGGAGAGTGAAGTAGTTGACTCAGAGACTAGGGTCCTGAATTTAAATAAAGGAAACTACGATGGTATGAGGCGCGAGTTGGGTAGGATTGATTGGGGAATGTTACTCAAAGGGTTGACGGTGGATAGGCAATGGCAAACATTCAAAGATCGAAAGGATGAACTACAGAATTTGTTCATCCCTGTTTGGCATAAAAATAAAACAAAAAAGGTGACTCAACCATGGCTAACAAGGGAAATTAGGGATAGCATAAGATCCAAGGAAAAGACATATAAATTGGCCAGAAAAAGCAGTAAACCTGAGGATTGGGAGCAGTTTAGGATTCAGCAAAGGAGGACAAAGGGATTAATTAAGAGGGGGAAAATAGAGTATGAGAGTAAGCTTCCAAGGAACATAAAAACGGACTGTAAAAGCTTTTATAGATATGTGAAGAGAAAAAGATTTGTGAAGTCAAGTGTAGGTCCCTTGCAGTCAGAATCAGGGGAATTTATAATGGGGAACAAAGAAATGGCAGACCAATTACATACATACTTTGGTTCTGTCTTCACAAAGGAGGACACAAATAACTTCCCAGAGATGTCAGGGAACATAGGGTCTAATGAGAGAGAGGAACTGAAAGAAATCAGTATTTGTAGGGAAATGGTGTTAGGGAAATTGACGGGATTGAAGGCTGATAAATCTCCAGGGCCTGAAAATCTACATCCTAGGGTACTTAAGGAAGTGGCCCTAGAAATAGTAGATGCATTGCTGCCCATCTTCCAAAATTCGATAGACTCTGGAACAGTTCCCATGGATTGGAGGGTAGCTAATCTTACCCCACTATTCAAAAAAGGTGGTAGAGAGAAAACGGGGAATTATAGACCGGTAAGCCTGACATCGGTAGTGGGGAAAATGCTAGAGTCCATTATAAAAGATGTAATAGCAGAACACTTGGAAAACAGTGACAGGATCGGGCAAAGTCAACATGGATTTACAAAAGGTAAATCGTGCTTGACTAATCTACTGGAATTTTTTGAGGATGTAACTGGTAGAATAGATAAGGGAGAACCAGTGGATGTGGTGTATTTGGACTTTCAGAAGGCTTTCGATAAGGTCCCGCATAAGAGAATAGTGTGTAAAGTTAAGGCACATGGGATTGGGGGCGAGGTACTGACTTGGACAAAGAACTGGTTGGCAGACAGGAAGCAAAGAGTTGGAATAAATGGCTCTTTTTCCGAGTGGCAGACAGTGACTAGTGGGATACCGCAGAGATCGGTCCCAGTACCCCAGCTATTCACAATATATAGAAATGATCTAGACGAGGGAACTAGATGTAATATCTCCAAGTTTGCAGACAACACAAAGCTGGGTGGGCGTGTGTGCTATGAGGAGAATGTCGAGAAACTCCAAGATGATTTGGACAGGTTGGGTGATTGGGCAGAAGCATGGCAGATGCAGTATAATGTGAATAAATGTGAGGTTATCCACTTTGGTGGCAAAAACAGGAAGGCAGATTATTATCTGAATGGCAATAGACTGGGAGAAGGGGAAGTGCAACGAGACCTGGGTGTCCTTGTGCACCAGTCGCTGAAGGTAAGCATGCAGGTACAGCAGGCGGTTAAGAAGGCAAATGGTATGTTGGCCTTCGTAGCGAGAGGATTCGAGTACATGAACAAGGATGACTTGCTGCAGTTGCACAGGGCCTTGGTGAGACTACACCTTGAGTATTGTGTGCAGTTTTGGTCGCCTTATCTGAGGAAGGATGTTCTTGCCATGGAGGGAGTGCAGCAAAGATTCACCAGACTGATACCTGGGATGGCAGGAATGACGTATGAGGAGAGATTGGGTCGATTGGGCTTATACTCGCTGGAGTTTAGAAGAATGAGAGGGGATCTCATTGAAACTTATAAAATTCTAACAGGACTGGACAGACTGGATGCAGGAAGGATGTTCCCGATGGCCGGGAATTCCAGAACCAGGGGTCACAGTCTAAGGATAAGGGGTAAGCCATTTAGGACAGAGATGATGAGGAATTTCTTCACCCAGAGAGTGGTGAACCTGTGGAATTCTCTACCACGGAAGGCAGTGGAGGCCAATTCATTAAATATATTCAAGAAGGAGTTGGATATATTTCTTAAGGCTAAAGGGATCAAGGGATATGGGGAGAAGGCAGGGACAGGGTACTGAATTTGGATGATCAGCCATGATCTCATTGAATGGCGGAGCAGGCTCGAGGGGCCGAATGGGCTATTCCTGCTCCTATCTTCTATGTTTCTATCTGCTCCCCCCCAACATCTTCTCCCCGCAACATCTGCTCCCCCCACCATCTGCTCTCCCCACCATCTGCTCCCCCCACCATCTGTTGCCCCCTCACCATCTGCTCCCCTCACCGTCTGTCCCCCTCCTCACCATCTTCTCCCCCCACCATCTGCTCCTCCCACCATCTGCTCCCCCCACCATCTGCTCACCCCACCATCTGTCCCCCTCCTCACCATCTGCTCCCCTCACCATCTGCTCCCCCACCATCTGTTCCCCCCACCATTTGCTCCCCCCACCATCTGGCCCCCTCCTCACCATCTGCTCCCCTCACCATCTGCTCACCCACCATCTGTTCCCCCAACATCTGTTCCCCGCTCACCATCTGCTCCCCCACCATCTGCTCCCCTCACCATCTGCTCCCCCATCTGCTCCCCCACCATCTGTTCCCCCCACCATCTGCTCCCCCCACCATCTGCTCCCCTCACCATCTGCTCCCCTCACCATCTGCTCCCCTCACCATCTGCTCCCCTCACCATCTGCTCCCCTCACCATCTGCCCCCCTCACCATTTGTTTCCCCTCACCATCTGCTCCCCTCACTATCTGTTCCCCCCACCATCTCTTCCCTCCTCACCATCTGCTCCCCCACCATCTGCTCCCCCACCATCTGCTCCCCCACCATCTGCTCCCCTCACCATCTGCTCCCCCCATCATCGGCTCCCCTCACCATCTGTTCCCCCCACCATCTGTCCCCCCCTCACCATCTGCTCCCCTCACCATCTGCTCCCCCCATCATCTGCTCCCCCACCATCTGCTCCCCCCAACATCTGCTCCCCTCACCATCTGTTGCCCCCTCACCATCTGTACCCCCCACCATCTGCTCCCCTCACCATCTGCTCCCTCCAACATCTGCTCCCCTCACCATCTGTTGCCCCCTCACCATCTGTACCCCCCACCATCTGCTCCCCTCACCATCTGCTCCCCCCAACATCTGCTCCCCTCACCATCTGTTCCCCCCACCATCTGCTCCCCTCACCATCTGCTCCCCCCACCATCTGTTCCCCCCAACATCTGTTCCCCGCTCACCATCTGCTCCCCTTACCATCTGTTCCCCCAACATCTGTTCCCCGCTCACCATCTGCTCCCCTTACCATCTGCTCCCCCACCATTTGCTCCCCCCACCATCTGTCCCCCCTCACCATCTGCTCCCCCCACCATCTGCTCCCCCACCATCTGCTCCCCCCACCATCTGCTCCCCTCACCATCTGTTGCCCCCTCACCAACTGCTCCCCTCACCATCTGTCCCCCCATCACCATCTGTTCCCCCCACCATCTGCTCCCCTCACCATCTGCTCCCCCCACCATCTGTTCCCCCCAACATCTGTTCCCCGCTCACCATCTGCTCCCCTCACCATCTGCTCCCCCCACCATCTGTTCCCCCCAACATCTGTTCCCCGCTCACCATCTGCTCCCCTCACCATCTGCTCCCCCCACCATCTGCTCCCCTCACCATCTGCTCCCCCCACCATCTGCTCCCCCCACCATCTGTTCCCCCCAACATCTGTTCCCCGCTCACCATCTGCTCCCCTCACCATCTGCTCCCCCCACCATCTGCTCCCCTCACCATCTGCTCCCCCCACCATCTGCTCCCCTCACCATCTGCTCCCCCCACCATCTGTTCCCCGCTCACCATCTGCTCCCCTTACCGTCTGCTCCCCCACCATTTGCTCCCCCCACCATCTGTCCCCCTCCTCACCATCTGCTCCCCTCACCATCTGCTCCCCCCACCATCTGCTCCCCCACCATCTGCTCCCCCTCACCAACTGCTCCCCTCACCATCTGTCCCCCCATCACCATCTGTTCCCCCCACCATCTGCTCCCCCCACCATCTGCTCCCCCACCATCTGCTCCCCCCACCTTCTGCTCCCCTCACCATCTGTTGCCCCCTCACCAACTGCTCCCCTCACCATCTGTCCCCCATCACCATCTGTTCCCCCCACCATCTGCTCCCCCCACCATCTGCTCCCCCACCATCTGTTCCCCCCACCATCTGCTCCCCTCACCATCTGCTCCCCCACCATCTGTTCCCCCCAACATCTGTTCCCCGCTCACCATCTGCTCCCCTTACCATCTGCTCCCCTCACCATCTGCTCCCCCCACCATCTGCTCCCCCCACCATCTGTTCCCCCCAACATCTGTTCCCCGCTCACCATCTGCTCCCCTCACCATCTGCTCCCCTCACCATCTGCTCCCCCCACCATCTGCTCCCCTCACCATCTGCTCCCCCCACCATCTGTTCCCCCCAACATCTGTTCCCCGCTCACCATCTGCTCCCCTTACCGTCTGCTCCCCCACCATTTGCTCCCCCCACCATCTGTCCCCCTCCTCACCATCTGCTCCCCCCACCATCTGCTCCCCTCACCATCTGCTCCCCCACCATCTGCTCCCCCTCACCAACTGCTCCCCTCACCATCTGTCCCCCCATCACCATCTGTTCCCCCCACCATCTGCTCCCCCCACCATCTGGTCCCCTCACCATCTGCTCCCCCACCATCTGTTCCCCCCAACATCTGTTCCCCGCTCACCATCTGCTCCCCTCACCATCTGCTCCCCCCACCATCTGGTCCCCTCACCATCTGCTCCCCCACCATCTGTTCCCCCCAACATCTGTTCCCCGCTCACCATCTGCTCCCCTCACCATCTGCTCCCCCCTCCGTGCGAGCCAACCCCGCCATGATCTGTAATGCGCCCTCCCTCGGCGTACCTGCTCTCCTCGGCTGTGGCCATGTGTTGCAAGCGCCCCGCCCAACAAGCTGCGTGTGGGCAGGACACCCACAGAAAAGTTTAAGGAGCCCTTCAGTGAAAACTGCGGGACATTCTACCAGGTTTCCTGACCTCAAAACGTTCTGCTCCCCCTCCCCCGCGCCCCAATCACAGAACACCCGTCCGGGCTAAAAATCCAGACCTATGTTTCTGATTTTATTTCACATCACGATTGCGCATTCAAAATAGACTCAGACTTGCAGTACAAATTGAGTCCTGGCATTATACATACATACATTCTAATAATGGAGGTGTAGACATACGCAAGGTCATTTTAAACTAACACACCGGGTTGAAATCAATGGACAGTAAAGTCGGACAGTGTTTAAAGTAGGCAGCTAATCACAACCCACTCGTTTTAGACCCGGCAAGTTAAGTTAAAATTATCCCCACAAACTGTGCAGACTACTGATTTTAAGTATCTATACATAGAACTTGAAAATTAGTATTCAGATGCTGTTCACTCAACTTTGCTGACCTGAAATTTGATACTTTGTGACAAATCAGATTATAGAAAATGTAGCTGAAGCTGATCTCATCCCACCAGCCATGTCCATTCCCAAAGGAACTTTCTAAGATTAAATAGGCACTCAAGTCATTAAGAGCAGAGGCTCAATAAGCATACAGTGGTAGCTGAAGGTGTCTAGTAAGTTCAGCTCTGCCTGAAGTCATGCTCTGCTTTTCTTCCAGACTTTTGCTGCATAAGCCCTTTGGATGTTGGCCTTTTCTCAGTGATGCATTGCTTTAGATTCCTATCAGATGATTTTCTTTGCTTGGATCTCCATGTTAACTTTTGTTCAGATCTTCTGCCAGATTCCAACCAAATTATTTTGGAATAATCTAAGAAGAGGGCAGCCAAAGAGTTGGTCTTGGTGGTTAAAAACTGCAAAGTCTGCATTCTCTGGTTTTAACTCCAGATTTCCCCCAGTAATATATTGCCAATCCTTGGTGTTGAGCTACTGCTGCACACATCTTGTGTTATTAATATGTTTATAGCAGACAAAAAGGATCGTGCTTTCTACAAGTTCACAAAGGCTAATCTGTATGAAGATATTAAATGTGTAAATAAAAACATCAAATTCTACATTGCTAAATTTGACTTTCTGTTTCTGGACCCAACATCAGCAACTGCCATGATCTGATAGTCTTCAGCAAATCAAAGAGTATGGCGAACACCACATGGTAGGAATCTGCTGTAGATCTGCTATTTGCATGTTATGACCCTACCATTGCATACTGTATTTCAAGACATAGATCCGTGGATTTTTTTTCCACTGTAAACATTATGGGGGAAAAATTCAGTTGTTTGCGCTTTCTGTTAGCGCCTTAAGATGGCGCCAATTGGGGCGCAAAGCAACTAGAGGCCGGGCTTGGCGATGTTTATGCCGCTCGCAAAATTAACTAGACATTTTGTGGCGGCGCTAAACACCACCGCCACGATCTCCTGCGCCGGCAGATTGTGACGTCAGTCGCGTGCTAAATGCCCCGTTAGCGCCCCGGACCGGATATTGAGTGGCACCCCCTGCCTTACCGCCTGCCGCTAGCAACGACAGGTTGAGGGGAGCGTTTTGCTGTCAGAAAGGGACTGGGGGAGCGCGATTTAAAGGCGACTGCTTCCTGCCTTTTTTTGTCGGTGACATTTTTGCACCACGCATTCTCAGAGAGAGAGAGAGAGAGACTTCTGGAGAGATTCAACGCTGTGTGAAGGAGTTTTGAGTACTGAGCAGCACTTTGCAGGTTCATTTTGATTTGTCCTTCCTTGCTTCGCCAGCGCTCTGAGTTAGCGCCTCGCTCCTCGGCCTTTGCGCCTTAAGACAGGTGTGAAGCACCTGATTTAGCGCTCCAATCATCTCTAGGGGCGATAAAAGCCAAGTTTGCTGTCGGAGGCGGTAATTAGCGCCAGGCACTAAACTTTGCGCACGGCCGATCATGGCGCCCCAAACGGGGCGATACTGAATTTTTCCCCCTATAGATATATTTTGCTGTTACTAAACTGAAATGATTGGTAATGACAGTTATCAAAAGATTGTTTCTTTAACACTATACTCAAAGCAAAATATAGTGGCCTGGAGGTTCTGCTCGGTTGTGCAGTTTTTTTCAGCACCATTCGCCCGAAATCGGCCAAATCAGCGCAAAAGAGCATGGAATTTTAACCACAAATTACGTTCAGCGCAAATCGAATTTCCGAGATCTTTTGCACTAGTTTAAAAAACACCAAGCTAGAAGCCAGCTCCACCCACAAAACTGGCCATGCTCTAGACCGAATGAATCATCATTGCGAGTTTCTGCTAATTGCGTCCGTTTGCGTGCCTTCGAGGAGGCTCTTCAAATTAAGCTTCTTTTGGGGGCAAGGACACAAATAGGCACATTTTAAAAGCTTTTGAATATATTTTTTTAATATAAATCGGGTTGCTCACAGGTTGTGAACTAGACACTCTGATTAAAATGTATTAATCAAACTACGTTAAGTTACCACTCTTAAATATATCACGGAATATTTTTTAAAGCAAAATTCTTTAAAAAAAATTATGCTCTAATCCGCTGCCTGATTGCGCTGGGTCATGGCAGACTTTATGTTTGGCGAAATGCAAATGAATTTGCATGGAAACTTGAGAAGAAAAACACTTCTCAAAACTAGCCAAATTTTGGGCGCAATTTGCACCTGGATCGCCGCTTGCACCCAAAGCCAGTATATATAACAGTATTTTGCTAAATTTCTGAGGCATAAATTATTTGTGTTGAATATTCCTTAATAATTCAAAATGTATATATATCTATCTCAACCAGAGATATGAAATAATTAGACTGATACAAAATGCTTCCTGATCTGTTGGGAAAAACAGTGTTTTCAAGCAATATTTGTGATAATCGTAGCCTGTTGTAAACATAAACTCTGTTCCCTAAGTTCCAAATCACAGTACAATACCATCATCTGTTAATATTACACTTGAGGATGACATTTTTGTCAAAACAATTTTTAACAGAGCTGACAGAGCAAATAGGAGTCAAAAATGATGGTTCATTATGAATTCAATATGAATTATTTGAGGCATCTTCTTCCAAACTCTGTATTGCAGTGGGCCATAAAATTTCTCAGCCTCAAAACGTACATGCAGAACTTTGTTGTTTTATTGTGACTAACCCCCCCCTTAGCAAACCACAAAAAGAATGGGCACTATTTATGGAAACCATACGCAACTTGCTGCTTCAGTGAGCTATTGTGATGAGTGAGAGCTGAAAACAACTGCTAGAGAACATGTACAATAATATCTGGAAGTAGCTAAGAGCAGGCTGAAGCTGGAGTCGAGGCTTGCATCAGAATCCCAGTAAGTATCGATCAGTGTTTATCACAGATGTTGTTACCCCTTATTTTGCAAATGAGGACAAATGGCTCATTTTACACAGTTAGTAACTTATTTTTCTTTTTAATTTATTTTTTGCCAAGGAAACATTGCAGAAAGGGTTGGATTAATGGGATTAATATTCTTGACTGCCATGCTAAAATCCCATGCCTAATTACAAAATGCTTTAACTGTTGGTTTAAATAATGAATTTAAGCTGGACACTGATAGCAACCTCTAAATGGCCATCGTGATACTGTATAATTTAAAGGGCATGCTCTATGATCGTGGCCTAGAAATTCGTCTTAGGCGCTGCATATAACGGCCGGCCGATCTGATACCGCCCGTTTTGCGCCAATGCCCGAGACAGATTTCTAGGCCCATTTCTTTTGTTTTGTTGCAAGTTAATCTTGGCATCCCATAATTAACCACGGCTGTGTATGATGGCCCTGAAATTAGGATCGGGAGCTTGCCGCGCGTGCAAGCCCCCGATGTGCACTCACCCGGCGCGCCGACATCTGAAGCCCGGGCCTGCTTGCATTTCCTGTCACTGGCCCAGTTCAGATGTCGGCGCGATGTGCTTACCTGATCCAGCGGCGTAGTTAGTGCGATGTGCCGGCTGGGATCAGGTGAGCACTGTGCAGCCAATCAGGGGAGGGGAAACTTCATTCATGAGTTTGAGAGTAAGAACTGTCAAACTCATGAAAAGTATGGGCTGCCAAAACACTACTTAAACTTTAAATAAAATTTTTAAAAACATCCCACTGATTATATTAACTTTAAACAATTAATAAAATTTTTGAAAAAAATAAATTTTTTAAAAATTGGGTCTAAAACTAAACTTACCTTACTGTAAATTCTTTAAAAATAATAAACCTGTGGAAAAAAAAATTCTAAATTGTACTAAAAGACAACTTACCTGTAAAACTAAGTACTTACGTCTGGTTTTTCCACGCGTAAAAACCGGAGGCCTTTACACTCGGGCAACTCTGAAAAAAAAAGGAATTTCAGCGCGCACACGCTGCATCACAAGTCGCACGCGTTCTGCCTCTTAACCCCTTGGGTCAGAGGACAGGAAATGCCGGTTTTCAGCGCATGCGCTGTGCATGCTGAAAACCGGCAATTCCTCCGGGCACATGCATGAGTACCCCGCCCGTACTCACGCGTTGTGACAGGAATTACTGGGCCGTTATTGTAGGAATGTCTAGTTCCTATCAAGAGATGCGCCCCCCCAGAATTGTCTTTAACAGAAAAAATGAAACGGCGAGGAGGCCTGACAAGCCTGTCAGAGCGACTTCTGTACACTTGGAGTGGAAGCTGCTGGACGGCGGGCGGGCTGGCGGGCGGTTGTGCTTGACCTGGCATGGCGACTGTGGGCGGTCGACCACGTTTTGCCGGCTGTGCGGTCTCGACTGGGCGGTCAAGGTCCAAGTGTGCCGGCTTCAACCGGTCAAACGAAATGTGGTCCGGTTTACCTCCGATATCCACCGAGAAAGCCACTGCGTTCCAGAGCTCAGAGGAAAATTGCAGTCCACGATCAGAAGAGATGTCCGCCGGTACCCCAAAACGGGTGACCCAAGAGGAGATGAATGCCCTGGCTACGTCTGTCGAAGTGGTGGATGACAAGGGAACTGCCTCTGGCCATCTAGTGGTGCGGTCTACCATCGTAAGGATATGTGTAAACTCATGAGAAGGTGAAAGTGGCCCCAACAGGTCCACATTCATGTGATCGAACCGTCGCTCCGGAACAGCGAAGGTGGCCAATGGAGCTTTGACGTGACGCTGCACCTTGGCCTTTTGGCAGACCACGCAGGTGTTGGCCCAGTCACGGACATCCATATGCATGCCCCGCCAAACGAACTTGGATGACATCAGCCTTTGCGAGGCCTTCATGCCAGGGTGTGACAACCCATGTATGGCGTCAAATACCTTTTGGCACCAGGCGACCGGCACAATAGGGCGAGGATCTCCTATGGAGACGTCACAAAGTAGCGTGGTGCCTGCGGCATGGAATTTGATGTCGGCTGCTTGGAGGCTAGAGGGGCTGGTTCGGTAAGCTTGCACCTCTGGATCCGAGGCTTGATCCACAGCCATGAGGGCATACTCGATGCCGAGCTGGACTGCCTGAACGGTCGCGCGGGAGAGGCAATCCACCACCAGGTTGTCTTTACCAGCCACGTGCTGAATATCAGTAGTGAATTCAGAGATAAACGTTAAGTGACGCTGTTGTCAGGCTGACCACGGTTCGGCAGTCTTAGCCATAGCGAACTTTAGTGGCTTATGGTCTACAAAAGCAGTGAAAGGACGTCCTTCCAGCAAGAACCGGAAATGGCGGATGGCCAGAAAAAGAGCCAGCAACTCCCGGTCGAAGGTACTGTACTTTCGCTCGTTTCGCCGTAGTTGACGGCTGAAGAACGCCAGCGGTTGCCATGTTCCATTTACCCACTATTCCTGCACTGTGTCGATGGCGTAGTCTGACGCGTCGGTGGTGAGGGCGATGGTGGCACCTGGCAGCGGGTGCGCCAGCTTGGTCGCGTTGGCGAGGGTGTTTTTGTGTCAACGAACGCCCGGTCCATGTCGACCGTCCAGCTTACCGGGTCCTTGCCAGACTTGCCCTTGAGGGCCTCGTACAGGGGCTGCATGAGCAGAGCTGCCTTAGGCACGAAGCGGTTACCATCCCGAGGAACTCCTGCAGGGCCTTGATGGTCTGCGGGCACAGAAAGGATATCACCACCTCTACCTTTGCTTGCAAAGGCACTGCTCCCTCTGATGTAATGCGATGTCCCAGGAAATCAATGTGGGGCAGACCAAACTGACATTTGGCCGGGTTGAGAATCAGGCCATGTTGGCTGAGGTGACAAAAAAGGGTGCGTAGGTGCGCGATGTGTTCCTTCTTATTTCGACTGGCCATGAGGATGTCATCTAAATAGATGAAAAGGAACTTGAGGTCCCGCAGCACGGAGTCCATGAGGCGCTGGAAGGCCTGGGCAGTGTTCTTCAACCCAAAAGGCATCCTCAAAAATTCATAAAGGCCGAATGGGGTGATGACTGCGGTCTTCTGCACGTCCTGCGGGTGTACCGGGACCTGGTGGTAGCCTCGGACCAGATCCACCTTGGAAAACACGGTGTTCCCAGCCAAATAGGCAGAGAAATCCTGAATGTGGGGGATCGGGTATCGATCAGGAGTGGTAACGTTGTTAAGTCGCCGATAGTCGCCGCATGGCCGCCATCCGCCGCCAGGTTTCGGTACTATGTGGAGACGCGAAGACCAGGGACTATTGGACCGGTGAATAATCCCCAGGCGTTCCATCGTAGCGAACTCCGCCTTCGCGACCGCCAGCTTGCCGGGTTCCAGGCGCCGAGCCCGCGCGTGGACCGGGGGGCCGGTGGTAGTGATGTGGTGTTCCACACCATGCTTCGTGGCCATAGAGGAGAACATAGGTCTGGTCAGGTCCGGAAATTCACCGAGCAGGCGAGCGAACTCGTCTGGAGTTGGGAAAGTGCAGGAGACGTTGCGCGACATGGTGGTACCATGATGGCAAGGAATGGAGTGAAACGTGGCCACGTTGATCAGCCGCCGGTTCCTCACATCGACTAGGATGCCGTTGGCGCACAGGAAATCCGCGCCGAGGATGGCTTGTGAAACCCTGGCCGTAACAAATTTCCAAACAAATCGCTGGCCGCTGAAGCACACCTGGACCCACCGTTTGCCAAAGGTCCGGATAGCTCTGCCATTAGCCGCTTCGAGTGAGAGGCCGTGCCTCCCAGCTTGACTATCAATAGCGGACGCGGGTATAATGCTGCACTGTGCGCCGGTGTCGCATAGGAATCGCCGACCAGAGATGGAATCAATGATGAACAACAGCTTGCCAGAATTTCCGATTGCCATCGCAACCACGGGGCACCCGTCAGACCCGTTCTTCTTTTGCCGGGGTTGCAGTTGGTTTTTTTTGGGAGAGAAGCTGCAGGGAGGGTGGCAACATCTGGCTTTCGCTTCAAACCGCGCGTGGTAGGTGCACAGCCCCGAAGGTTGAGGAGCTGGGGTGGCGTCTGTGGGGGATGGGCACCTCATGGCGGCGCAGTTCTGCATCACCACGAAAATCTTGTCCACTTTGGCAGCAAGCGCTGTGCAGTCTGAGACTTCGGACCTGGCCAGGGCAGCTTGTACTTGCTCCGGTAACTGACTGAGGAAGAGCTCCCTAAAGAGGAAGCATTCTGGTTCGGAGCCAAGGAGCGTGAGCATTTGGCTCATGAGCTCAGACGGCTTGGAGTCCCCGAGGCCGGGCATAGCGAGCAGTCGGTGGGCGCACTCCGACTTCGTGAGCCCGAAGACCTGTAACAACCGCGCCTTGATTGTTTCACACTTGCGGTCGTCCGGGAGGGTTCTCAAGCAGGCTGACGATCCGCGACGCGGCGGAGCTGTCGAGTACAGAGACCACGTAAAAATATCAGGTCTGATCCGCAACGATGTTCCATAATGCAAACTGGGCTTCGACCTGGATGAACCAGGTGGTCGCTTGTTGCTCCCAGAATTGCGGTAGCTTCAATGCAACGGCGTTCGTTTCCATGCTTCGTTCCCTCTGCGAAAACTGTTCGCAAAAGTCGGGGTCACCAATGTAGGAATGTCTAGTTCCTATCAAGAGACTGAGGTCGACTCAGGTGATCAAACAAATGATGTTTAATGTAAAACTAATTGAGTTTAACAATCAGATGCAAGAAAACTACGAATACAGGTCTAGTCAGTTCGGAGGCTCCACGAGGACTGCTTGGGTGGTCCCGTGGCTGGCGTCATGACGTCATCACGTTTTTCCCACCGGTGGGGGATCACGTGATGAACGGCGTGACATCATCGCATTTGCCCGCACTCTTAAAGGGACCGCGCTCTGTACATGCAAACAGTATATACAAAGATACAGACTCAGGCTGTAGTTAACATATTGTTAAAGGGAATTATATACATTTGATCGGAGTCCCTTAGTGGCTCCGCCACAATATCATCAAAATTGTTCTCTTTTATAACTACAGAGATTAACAAGTGATGTAAAGATCATTGGAACAAAATTCTTATTATACATTACCATTGTTACCATGCCAATTGTGTCTCGGATATGCATGATGTATGGTTAGAAAATGCTGTTTTGCATAGACAGAAGGGAACAACTCAGCAAGCAGACCCCAGAAAATGTTTTCAAAAGAGTACAGTCTATTTAAAAGTGTCTGGCAAATCTTTTTGTTTTGTTTTACAAACACATTTCTCAAATACAAAAATTGCACCTAAATGCATCATCACACCACTTGTGTTGTATATCATAATGATGGCTGTTCTGATTTTCCAAACACTATTTCCGGGAGACAGTGCCCCTTTTTACAGACAAGCAGTTCTCGATTTGTAAAATCCAGCTTGGAATATATTTAAAAATTTGGAAAGTAATCCAAAATAGCTAAATTTGACTGTTTTGAATTTGAACTTTGATTTCATAACTCACCCCTTAGGCCATCTTTCCTTGTCACGACGTACTTGAAATGAGTCACGAATTTAAAATCAATTTGTCTTCCTAAGAGTCATTTTGTCGCTGTCAGTTTGGATTTGGTGGAAGTACTGTGCGAGGTAAACAACTGAGAAATCTGCTGGTTAAAATATTATTTTCTTGACAAATAAGAGATTGTCCCAAGCTGCCTTTCGTGAATTCTGATTGGATGGCATAATATATAGGTAAAAGGTGTCCAAGAATACTTTTGACACTTCATTAAGCTCTGATTCAATTCTAGCTTAAGCATGAGTCGTTTTTATGCATAGGATCTATTTCCCAACTATTAATTTTATATGAATATCACTCGTTGGATTATTATCTAATCAGTAATGTAAAAATGACTCCAACAAACATTAGATGTTCCTGTGTATTATGGTATGAATTATCTTTAAGAGAATAGTGGGAAATGGAATAATAAATACTATATTCTAAATAAAGGTCCAAATCTTTCTTTAGTTAGGTGCTTAATATCAACTACACTAGAACAATATTGCAGGATAAGCAAAGTATATGCTATTAACATAATTTAAGGGACATAAACAGGACATTATTTTAAATATTATCTTGCTCAAATATGTTTATTTCAATTTTCTTTCATACTTTGAAGCAGCACTTTTTTTTTAGATTGCATGCACTCAAAATCCTTACAAACAGTTCTAACAGGAAATGGAGTAGTAGTTTGGTTTTCTTAAAATTAAATTTCCCAAACTTGGATGCAATTGTCTAATATTTGTAATTTTCAATTTTGAATTGAAATGTATATTTAAATGACACTGATTTGTGAAATGTGAGACTGGTCGGAATTCGAACTTCCTGAAAGGCAGGCACACAATATCACTAGGCCCCTGGGATTATAATGCATGAAACTGTACTCATGCCATCAATCATCTCAATAAATGTACACCCACACACCATGCCAGCATAGGGAAAATAATCAGTTTTCCCAGGCTGTCTGTTGAAAGATATGTGTCCATTTCCCTGGCAGTCTTGTGAGTTATGTTTTCAAATTCACTGGATAGCCAGGAAAGGAGGCCTGTACCCATCAGTAGAAAGTCCAGGGAAACCAGGGCCCTTTTCTTTATTTGTGGTGTCCTTGTGCATGGGTTCAGCAATAATCACTTGTCACACGTGAAAGCCACTCATTTTGGTATAAAACTATGATCTGTTAATAATGAATGTCATTTTTAAAAACAAATATATATTGAAATGGTTTTTCCATCAGTGTTTGCTCTTGCCAATCATAAAAGTTATTCAAAACATTTCCCTCATGGTGCCAGCTCTGTGCAAGTAGGCACCAATTCGACAGATATTCGACAGAGGTGAATAAACTGCCAATGAAACTGCTGAATAACATTGAATCAATCCAAAGAATGAACACTTAAAATGTCCGGACACCATTAATTTTGTAAAGCCCAGACTAGCACAAACATTTGATGCGAGAAATAAAATGACTCTGCGCACTGCAGCGAACAAGCTAAATTCATATGTGTCCACATTGTTTTTAAATATATAAAAACAATCACATCTTGGAAGAATATTTGCCATGTTCGCTATTTGTACAGAGATTGTAAAGGCGTTCTTTTTAATTTTGCCACTAATAGGGCATAGAGGAAATCTCCCTCTCTCATTGCAATCTGGTTCACATCAAATTCCCTCTTTAGGTTTCAGCTCTAACCATTGCTACCACTTTCAGGGGGTCGATCAAATCTGAATCTTTAGCTCATCTGTGCACTGTGAATATCTGATCTAATTTGGCAGTTAGTGTGGACTTGAAAGAATTTTTTAAAAATCCAGAAAGATTTAGCTTTACACTACGCTGGTGTAGCAAATGTCTATAGACAAAGATGGTTGCTCATGGGAAATTTTGTTTGAAATCTGAATTGAGAAGCTGAGAGCTGGGCGTGCTGAGGCATATGTGTTTTTCAAGGTTTGGTTTTTAAACAGTGTTTTAATCATGTTCCCACTTTTTTAATGGGAAGAGAATTTGTGTCTGATCATGTTCAGTGCGCCTGCTAGGACATGGTGCTCCATAGGGTTTTTAATACTTCTCACAGCGCTGAGTATAGCATTACCATACTTTGCTCAAAACTTTCATTTACATCTCCCTGACACAGAACTGTTTCAAATTAAATTAGTAGTATCTGTGATGTTTTTGACAATAGGAACTAAGGCATACAAAGCTTGTCTATCACAATGGCATCAGCCTCATGCCATACATCTTCTGGAGCCAGTTTAGAAACTGGAGTCTGAAACCATTAATCACTGGTCAGACGTTGCTGTGTCTGGCTGACTAGCTTTGTTGTGATTCAAAGCATCGCACCACCCTTTCGATATATTGGCCCAGAATTTGCTGGAGCAGGGCAGCTCGCGGTGAGCGCCTTGAGTTGTATTTTTTATCGCTCACCCTTCAGCTCCAATTAATTTTGCACCACAAATTGCTGGAGGTCAATGAGCCATCTGGGACCTTGGTGAACGACAGGACCAATAGTTTATCTCTATAACCAATTAAATGTAAGGATAGAGAAAGAAACAAAGCGAAAGACAGAGAAGGAAATATTGTGATTTAGAGTCAAATTAGCTAAAGAAAGATAAATAAAGGGAGGGAAACAAAGATTAGATAGCGAGAGGAGTGAGAAAAAAAGAGACAGAAAGGAAAAGGAAGAAAAATGTAAAAATTTAAAATTGAGAAACCTCTAGGAATAATTTACTACCTGTAGGAATGAGACTCCACAGTTTCAATTGTTCCCTTTCTGGGCCTCTGAGGTTAAGTGGCATTGCAGGAACATAAATCTCATCTTTACGTCATGAAATACCAGCGCTAACTTTCTGCAGTGAGTTTAAGCCTTATTTACGGCACAAATCCAGCAATCTCTTGAAAATCATAGGGAGGTTGATGCGTGTTCCATTTTTGCAAGACTAACGGTGGAGTGGCAGAAATTTGTGGCGATATGCAACTCATGGCATATCACATCCTTGCCACAATTTTTTACGCACTACAGGTAGACTATCCTTTATCCGCACTTCCGAAAACCGAAAACCTCTAAAAACCAAAAGTTTTTTCGTGGAGCGTAAGTCATGCGCACGACATGACCCGAGTGGTGCCAAACATGACAGGAGTGGTCCGGGAGCTCTGCCTTTCCCTGTGAGCAGGGCAGAGGGTCACAGAGTTCCCTCCTGGGTAGGAGATTGCAGGCCGAGCTGGGCAGTGTGAAGGAGGTACCGGGAGAGTGAACCCAACAATACAGCGGCCCGTCCGATAGCTGCAGCGGCCCGTCCAATGGTCTTTTCTTCCCCCCCCCGGACCTGATTTGCGGGCCAGCTTAGTGTAGGAGTCAGCCGATATCCGGCTTTCCCACAACTGGCGGCGGCAGTCGAGCCCCAGACCCCCGCTAAGTCAAGGAATTCAGATACGGAGCAGGGGGAGCCGGAAACCTCGATCTAATGGCAAAAATCAGCAGCCATTTTGTTAGGTTTTTTTTCTTCCCCTAGCAATTTTTTTCTTCCCCTAGCATTTATTTAAACAGTCAGGCTGTGGAAAGAGTCTCTGTAGCTTAGCAACAGCTTCAGAGACGCTTCCAAGGCAGGGCCCGAGTGTTTACAAGCTGTTGCTAAGCAACAATGTTTGTTGTCAAAACCTTCTGAAATCCGAAAAATTCCAAAAACCGAAACACAGCTGGTCCCAAGGTTTTTGGATAAAGGATAGTCTACCTGTATTAATGGCGTGCACATTAAACTCACCATTATTTTCTCAGCAAAATCTAATGTGTTGGTATAAAGGACACAATTTGAGGAGCCTTGGGGTACGATTCATATCATACATGTGAGCTGACCTGATAACTCACGAATGACAGGGTTCAAGCTGGTTATGGTCACTGTTATGTATGGATATAGATCATGCCACATGGCTTTCCATCATGTATTCTGTATAAATCACTTAAATAAAGCAAAAATGTAATTAAAACAATTTAAAAAGGCATTTTAAATTTTACCGGTGTTAGATTGAAGAGTGGGTTATGGAGTGGTGGCAGTGACATCATGCTGAAACCATTATCCCCAAATGGACCATATTCAAGACTCATGCATTTCAGTGCTCTGAACTTAAAGGCTCAATTAAGGTGTTTGGATTGCACTAACAAGCAATTTTAACTACAATGTGAGGAATTGATGGTTACACACACACCATTGCTAGGTTATGGTATGGAGCTTTACCCACTCCCCAGAAAGAATTACTCTGGTCAATACATAGCAACATAGCAAATGCAGTCATAACATTTTCTTCTGGTCTTTCACAGTGAAATCATAAATGTGATCAAAAAGAACCAATGGCGTAATTGGGTGACAATAACTAAATGCTCCCATTAAAATTACAGCACGCTCAGTTTTGTGACTTGTGATGTCTAAGTAATAAAGCATTGTGCAGTATAACATGTCTAGTGTGTGAATGTTTGCTGCACTTTTCTCCAACACTGCTTTACAATTGTAGTTCAAAGCAAGGTTTTAGTCATTTTCTTGTTGTGCTAAGAAAAGAAAGAAACAGGTGCAAAAATAGCTTCTGCACCAACATTAAAATGTGGTAATTTGGAATATTAATATTTCAGACTGGAGAAGGTTCAACAAACAACAACAACTTGCATTCATATAGCTCCTTTAATGTTAAGAATGTCCTGAGGTGCTTCACAGATAGGCATATGGAAAACAAATTATTTGACGTTTGAATAAGTGCCAATCTATCTGAGAATTTGTATGTAAAACACCTCATTATCAACATAATTACATCTCTCTTAGATATGGTTCTCCACCCTAGCCATTTATGTTTTTCTTTCAACTAATGCAAGTGAATTGACTGCTACAGTCACCATATCTGGAATACAAAATTTGATTAATATACTCAATTTCAACCATATCATCTCTTGTTTGAAATTAGCCACTGCATATCTGGAGCAGGAGTTCATTTCATTTTGAAATGAAAGTGTGACATTATGTTGACAATTTAGCTTGCCTGTATTGTTGAGAAGTTCATGCATATAAATACAAACAATTACTGTGCTCCCTATCTGAAAATGTCTGAAGATTAAGTGTGCCTGTGGAGTACATTTTATATTGTGCTGTCTTTTTTGATTACATGTAATCATCAAACTGAATAGGATTTTAATTTCTGGATGTGATTTAAACTCTAATGTAGAACAGCGAGTCGGAACAAGTCTTGAAAAATTCCATGGAGGATATTACCCTTTCTGTCCGAATTCATTTTGTTATCATCGCACTGGTGTACATTCTAATATGGAAGAGGTCTTGGCTTTCCAAAGACAATTAGAATTGTGTAATGTATTTTTCGTCATGTTCCGGCATTAAGATTTTTATTGAAATTTGTTGTGTAACATTGTTATACAGAAAGCTTACATCAATGGAAGGAAAGGAGAAAAGAAAGAACGTAGATAAGAATTAAAAAGGAAGGAGGTATCATTCCCAAACCTTTTAGCCTGAATGTAATCCACTGTACAGACATTAAATAAGAGTCACTGAAAATTATATAGAACAACACAAGTCTTACCATTTATTGTGCACATAAAAGAAAAGCTTCAATAATGCATACATAGTGTATATCTGTCCCATGTTGCAATTCTGTGGTAAACAGAGGCTAGAGAATACATAGCTATTCCTCTGTCAAATCCATTTATTGGGTCATTAAATCACTGTAAAATTCTGAAGAAGAGTTAAAAGGAGACTGTATAAATATTATAATAATGGACTTATGCAAGTTCTTTGAAGGTCAATGGTGTCTTACAGACTATATATACTTATCAATATTTAATATCATCAAAATGAAAAATAATACTGGTCTAATTTAAACAGCCCCAGTGGTGTTTTTTTTGCACTGTTTGCGTCTTACTCTTTATAGAAGTACAACTGATTAAGATTACAGTTTATGAGGACTCAACAGATATAGAGAGCACTCTGCGCTTCTCACCAACTCATTGTTGCTGAATATCAAGTGCCCACAGCTTAAAGTAGCAGGTCCATAGTAATGGCTTATGTGCTCAAATGAACTATGATTACTGATTTGTGTAATCAGTTGAGATTAATACACAATTTTTGGCTGAATGTTTTAGTAGTTATCTTTCTCTACCTTTTTTACACTTTAATTAAATTATTCACCTTTTTATGGTTGCAGGTTTTTTTTGCCATGCTCAGTTCAGCAGCATTTTGTGTACTATTAAAACACATCATGTGTGGTTGAATTCTTGATTGTTGATCAGGTATAATGATAAATAGCTGTATTAAGCAAAAACACAGGCACGATGGGATGAATGGCCTTCTGCTGTGCTGTATCATTCTATAAAGTATGATAACCATAAAGGGCCCTGTTACTAAAAACTATTTATCAGTGCCCTTGTGTAATTGGATAGTACTAAAAGTCAACGATAATTCTTTACCTGGACTATGTTAATTGCTATTCAAACAGCCACATGCATTATGTTACATACCGCATGTATATGATGTACATTCAAATATAGTAAAACTATAGAAACATAGAAACATAGAAGATAGGAGCAGGAGTAGGCCATTCGGCCCCTCGAGCCTGTTCCGCCATTTAATGAGATCATGGCTGATCATCCAAATTCAGTACCCTGTCCCTGCTTTCTCCCCATATCCCTTTGATCCCTTTAGCCTTAAGAAATATATCTAACTCCTTCCTGAATATATTTAATGAATTGGCCTCAACTGCCTTCTGTGGTAGAAAATTCCACAGGTTCACCACACTCTGGGTGAAGAAATTCCTCCTCATCTCAGTCCTAAATGGCTTACCCTTTATCCTTAGACTGTGACCTCTGGTTCTGAACTCCCCCGCCATTGGGAACATCCTTCCTGCATCTAGTCTGTCTAGTCCTGTTAGAATTTTATAAGTTTAATGAGATCCCCTCTCATTCTTCTAAACTCTGATGAATATAAGACTAATCGACCCAATCTCTCTTCATACGTCATTCCTGCCATCCCAGGTATCAGTCTGGTGAATCTTCGTTGCACTCTCTCCATGGCAAGAACATCCTTCCTCAGATAAGGCGACCAAAACTGCACACAATACTCAAGGTGTGGTCTCACCAAGGCCCTGTACAACTGCAGCAAGACATCCTTGCTCCTGTACTCGAATCCTCTCGCTATGAAGGCCAACATACCATTTGCCTTCTTAACCGCCTGCTGCACCTGTATGCTTACCTTCAGTGACTGGTGCACAAGGACACCCAGGTCTCATTGCACTTCCCCTTTTCCCAATCTATTGCCATTCAGATAATAATCTGTCTTCCTGTTTTTGCCACCAAAGTGGATAACCTCGCATTTATTCACATTATACTGCATCTGCCATGCATCTGCCTAATCACCCAACCTGTCCAAATCATACTTGAGTTTCTCTGCATCCTCCTCACAGTACACACACCCACCCAGCTTTGTGTTGTCTGCAAACTTGGAGATATTACATCTAGTTCCCTTGTCTAGATCAATATATATTGTGAATAGCTGGGGTCCTAGCACCGATCCCTGCGGTACCCCACTAGTCACTGCCTGCCACTCAGAAAGAGACCCGTTTATTCCAACTCTATGCTTCCTGTCTGCCAACCAGTTCTCTATCCAAGTCAGTACCTAACCCCCATCCCATGTGCTTTAACTTTGCACACCAATCTCTTATGCGGGACCTTATCAAAAGCCTTCTGAAAGTCCAAATACACCACATCCACTGGTTCTCCCTTATCTATTCTACCAGTTATATCCTCAAAAAATTCCAGTAGATTAGTCAAGCACGATTTACCTTTTGTAAATCCATGTTGACTTTGTCCGATCCTGTCACTGTTTTCCAAGTGCTCTGCTATTACATCTTTTATAATGGACTCTAGCATTTTCCCCACTACCGATGTCAGGCTTACCAGTCTATAATTCCCCGTTTTCTCTCTACCACCTTTTTTGAATAGTGGGGTAACATTAGCTACCCTCCAATCCATGGGAACTGTACCAGAGTCTATAGAATTTTGGAAGATGACCAGCAATGCATCTATTATTTCTAGGGCCACTTCCTCAAGTACCCTAGGATGTAGATTATCAGGCCCTGGGGATTTATCGGCCTTCAATCCCATCAATTTTCCTAACACCATTTCCCTACACATGCTGATTTCATTCAGTTACTCCCTCTCATTAGACCCTATGTGCCTAATTGACATTTTCCATAATGTTATCCTTGGGAACTGTACCCACATAATTTTTAGTGGAAGGTGTTGTATAAACAGATTTTTTTATATGTTTTCCCTGAGACAGCCACGAAGAATTCAAGTAGTGATGGGACTTGCTCTCCTGATAGTTCAGCAGTTTATCCATTGAGTAGCTAAGCCATAAAGAATAGGAAAGTCCCAGGCTGAATCGTTGGCCTATGTTGAGTTTGTTGAGCTCAGTCAATGTGCCTGTAGAGGGCAATACGATTGGCCCATATGCTCTTGGATTAGGGAGGGTTGTTGTTCTTGCATCTTCACACCCTTCCTTTGTAGAATAGTGTGAGGTAGTGGAAGGTTTCTCAGGCTGATTAACAGGCTGCCACATGAACTTTCCTTCCATGGCCGCAACCATCTTTATACCTGCCGATAGGTGAGATGGTTTTGCGGGCTCCAACAACTCATGCAATGAGGGGGGGTTCACCCATGCCCACCAATGCGAGTATCTCACTGGATGTTGCAGCATCAAAAAGGTGCAAAGTGATTCTACACTTTAATTTGGGGAAATGCTGTTTTTATCTCCACAAGGTTTAATTTTATATTTAACTTAAAGGGCTCTTTCGCTAATAAAAAACTTCCGGCACAAAATAGGCTTGATAAAGAAAACGATCATTTATTATACACAGAAAAATTGACATTATAATTTAAACAACATCTTGGGTTCATGCATGAATTAGAATTGCTTTAACCACAATAAAACTTCACCTTCTGAATTCCCTTCTGAATTCCCAAAATGCATAACCTTTTAGGAAATCAAGGCCCCAATAATAATTCAGAGGCATGTCCAGAGCAAGGAGGGGGTGGGGGTGGCAGGTGGCCGGGGCGGGGGGGGTCCAATATCGGCTGGAAAACCCGGAAGAACTTTCAGCATGTCTGTCTTTGGCATTTTAATGCAGTCACCTAATTATAATATTATTTCTGGGTTTGGTGTCGATTGCGCGGCAGCAGACGTGATGGACCCATATGATGCAATCTCAACTCGAGTCTATAAAGGGCAATCCAAAGATGGAATTTGGAGGAGTTGGGAAGCTTTGGATAGAGACAGCAATTGTAGAAGATGCTGGAGGTGACCCAGGAGGTCAGCAGCAGGAGCATTGTGCCACACTGCTGGATTCAGTGCAGGAAGTGCTTTAATGACCTAATCTGGTCAGGAAAAGTGAGTACAGTTGTACCTTCAACTACACCCTGTTGTGCACATCACCCCTTCCCCCCCACCCTCGCTCTGTCTTGTCAAGCCTAACCCATCACATCACGCCTCGCACCCACTTACCTTGCAAGTGCACCTATCGTTCCCTTTCTATGCATCTCCTCACATCCCCATCTATCCATCCAGCACTGCCACTCACTTGATCCTTATGCAATTTGTTGTCTCTCCCTTATAGTCACCCACACCAAATGCACTGCATCCATCGGGTGAATATATGCCACTACAGTCACTCAGAGGTCTGTTCTTTCCCCCATTGCAGCAGAAGAGAATGCCATCGGGAGAGGGAGAAAACGAGAGTTGGTCCTCGACAGATTTCACAGTTAACAACTGCAGTAGAGCAGGTGCTGGAGACCAGTGGCGCTTCAGTGTCCCTAGCCATTGGAGATGGGGAGATGGTGACCTCCCAGCTACCCGGTGACAGAATTAAATATCAGTGACTCACATGTCATACAACACTCAGTCATGTTGACTTGATTTCAGCAGTGAGTGAAATATGATCATCTACATGATTATAAGTTGCAACATTCTTACCTTGCCGGTATTCATTCATATCTCTTGTCTCTGCCAGGGCCTTCATGTATATAGCAGTAGTCAGTGGACCTCCTGGATGACGAAACTTCAGAGGAGCTGAATCCTTCTGAGGGTACACTATCAGAGGTTCATGCACACCATGCACCAGCTCAGATACTCACACTTTGGTGGGACCATGTAGGCAAGTAGTTCGGTTTTCACCTGGTGACTCACACTTCACAAGTGAACAAGAGCAGATGGTGGTGACAGGGGCAGCAGTGGAGAGTCCACGTGTTGGAGGACGCATCTGCTCAACTGAACACAGGTGCTTTACCCCGGGGGGCATCAATGAAAAAGAGAATTATTGAGCAGCAGCAGAAAATGTGCGATGCACTGATAGGCATTCCAAGCGCACTGACAAAGATTGTAGAGAGAATGGAGGAGTCTGCCTCAAGCATAAATGGGATGATGTTGCAGGGCATTGCGATGATGTGCTCATCCATGGACAGAGTGGCCAACTCCATGGAGCATCAAACGCTCCAATCAAATGAGGTATCGATTCCAGGTGAGGTGGTGCTGGCAGGAGGCGAAAGGTAACGTTCAAGCAGTCGCAGTGGAGCTGAATTCTGGGTTGACCAGGTCTAGACTACAATTCAGATCCTGCATATAAACCAACTCAAACCTTATCATCCTCACAACAACAAAAAATCAAGCTACTGGATGAGAGAAGGAGTGAACTGTTACCTGATGTTGTGATTTTTGCATAATTTTGATGTTAGACATTGGTGGAATGCACCCCAAGTCGATCATAACATTTCCTTCACTATATTAATACATAACCTACTAGTGTAACTTGTTAAGTTTGGAATGTGGTGGAGGTCAGAGCACCTGCCTCTGCTTACTGGGATTGTCTTGAGGTTCGAACCCTGCACCTTCTGATTCCGAGGAGGTTAGGGAAGGGAAATGTGGCTATGTCTCCCAATCCTGATGAGTATCAAGTGACCACAGCTGTAAGTAAGTACATGAGAAGACTGACTGATTTGCGATGTTCCACATGAAATAATAGACCACTAGTGCTCACTGCTAAAACTCATATATGAACAATAGCAACTTGAGTTAGTTACCTAAGGGCAACTGGCTTTGTAGAAAGATGCCTCAATAAGAGAACAATATCTCCCTGAGAGGAGAGGAAAGATGGGGAGTGGTGGAGAGGGAAGGAGAAGGAAGAGGATAAAAGTGCAGAGAAATTTGACAAGAAAATAAGAAAACAGTGGAAGTGTCATCACAGAGGTTATTGCAGTGAAAGGATACTGTATTTTAAGTTCTAATCAGACCATTTGGGGAGGACCGCTTGCTGATATTATCTGTCATTTTAAAAAATTATTGTTATTGCTAATAAATCTATTTTGAAGATTGTCAATGATTCCTTCCGTTTATAGAAGTGGGCTTTAAATCAGTGACTTGTGGTACAACCCGTTCTAGAGGAACAAAAGTGGGATTTTGTTATTTTTGAACTTAACCTTCAAAATGTTAGTCATTCAAAATGACTTTACTGGGAGAAGTACGTTGTTTTGCAATAAGCCACCACTGACATAAGCAGTTTACTGAAGACAAAGAAAAAGAATTTCATCACACTGGAACTATTATAATCCTCAAATCCAAACGGGTAATGCTGTCAATGTCATTTAATGGTTATGTTTCAACACCGCCCCCCACCCCCCACACAGATACACATACCCACTTTATAACATTATAATGAAGCTTGCATTATGGATTCTGATGCTATTCAGTTAATAAACTAATACATTTAGGCAACTAAAATAATCACGGTCAATTAACCAGAAATATAAGAAGAATTACCTTTGCCCCATGTATACTCCAACCCCAATTTATCATGTTTCAACATCACCTGTAATTATTTCGTTGGTCTGTTGCAAAGCGCTGCAAGATTATTTTTTTGGTCGACATGAAATATCATTAATCTAATTAATATCATGTACTGAGGGATCTTGTGTGGCCAGTCAATATGCAATGACAAAATTCAGGGGTAGAAAATTACCTCTGACTCTCCTTGTTAGACCTGCGAGCGGCTGGACTGTGGTTTGAGGAGAAAATCCCTTCCACAAAAGCCTAAGAGCAAAACAATTCATTCTGGTACAAAGATTTTTGGAATAATCAGTAGCTGTTATTCAATGTTTCAGTGCCGTTTCAGTTGGGAACTAGATGACTGCTCGGTGCTCAGATACATTAATTGAATCAGATGGGAAAATTAATAAAATCACTGGCTTCCTGCCAAATGTGCATTGTTAGCAGGGTTAACAGCCTCCTTTCTGCATGTACTCTGGCTTTGTAAACTAGTGCCATTGCCTGCTGTTAAAATCTTTTTGCTGCTTTTTGCTAATTGTAATGGGTGTAATGAGTATAATGAATAAGAAAGGAACACTGGAGAAACAGATGGGTAAAGACTCTGGAAAGGTTATTTGCAAGCCTGCTGTAGAATAATTACCTCTGTGTTCTGTTGTTGGTGTGTTTGCATGAAAAGGAAAAAATATTCCCTCGTCTGGCAGTGCAAGGCAAATTATCATTCATTCCCAGTGCATTCGAATTAAACAGGTGCTGGCTGTTGAAAATCGTAAAGGCTTGCTGTGAAATAACAAAAAAGATAAAAGATTCCCTTTCAAAAACCAGTCACTTCAGAGTATTACGTTTTACTGTTTATGTAGCTTAAAGAAAAATGGTTAAGCATTTCTCGCTGAGTTAACATGTGTATTCAAAACACAATAGATGTTCTGTTAGTGGCGTCCTCATTGAATTGAATACCAGCCAGTTATAAATGTGTTAATAGTCATTCCCAAGCCATTGTTGGGCTTTGTTCTTCAGCTGCTGGTTGGCCACAGTGGAGAACAAGAATCATTTCCCTCACTTATGCATCTGGTGATCGTGGCAATCAGTCGGGATCCTTTTGTTATTTTGTGTGTCCATATAATGTGTTCATATATTTAAGTTGTTGCCACAAGGCCTCACTGAATAATTGTGAATGGAAAAAGATTTTTTGTTAATTGGTGTTATTTTACTTCACACCCAACTTGCTAAAATTAATGAATCAAAGGTGAAGGATAACAGCGCAGAAGACTTGAACCTTTTAAAAAATATATTTCACCTGCAATAATAACATTAAGCATCCTCATAGCAAGTGTGGCGTAGGCTAACTGCAAAGCTGAGGTCTCCCAACATATTTTTTATAACATACATCAACAACCTTAGCAGATCAACCCCCCTCCCTCCCCCCGCCCCCCGAACCAGAGTAATATTTCCACCTTTGTGACCTCTCTGAGCAAAGAATGTCAAATGAGTGGCAAAACAATGGATTCATTGCTATATTTTGTGCCATGGACTACAGCATTGGTGTGCAAAATAGGACCAGTGGGCCGTATCCAGTCCATATCCAGTCTGCCAATTGAGTCAATCCGGCCCGTGTAGTGGTTCAGAATAGAATGCCTAAATCTTTCGATGTTTTACAAAAGAATACACCGATTTGTGCATGTTTGAAAAATATACCCAATTTGCACATGCGTGAATCACGTATTTTTTCTGCGCATGCCCAAATCGAGGGCAGGAGCCTGGGGTCTGAGATTTAGGTGAGTTGAAGTTTCTAAGAAGAGTGGTAAGAACCAGTGAAGTAAGTGAATGATGGCAAAGTGTTTATGACCTGTTTCATGGGAAATTATTACTATTATTACTTTTTTTATTCATTCATTTATTGTCCATCCCTATACAACTTGCTCAGCATTTCAGAGGCCAGTTAAGAGTCAACCACATTGCTATGGGTCTGGAGTCACATATAGGCCAGACCGGGTAAGGACGGCAGATTTCCTTCCCTAAAGGACATGGGTGAACCAGACGGGTTTTACAACAGTCTGGTAGTTTGTCACCATTACTGGTACTAGCTTTTTATTCCAGATTTATTTATTTAACTGAATTAAATTTCTAAGCTGCTGTGGTGGAATTTGAACTCATGCTGCTGGATCATTAGTCCAGGCTTAGTACCATTAACATAACCACTAAGCTACTGTTCCTGTGAACTGGTGCTAGGGCCACACGCAGAGTGTGATGTGAACTATGCACAAGACAGGACTGTTTATATACTAGTTGATCTCTGGTGGTGTTGTCCATGAAAAAGCTGCACGAGAGGGGACAGAGAACCAACGGGAGTTCGGCTCTGTGAAACCCCCCAACCGCATTTGGAGAAAAATAAAAGGTGACATCACAGGGAAAAAGGTAAGTGATTGTTTGGTGAATATTTTGCTCACTTATCTTATCTTTTAAAGCCCAGGACATTTATTAGTAATTGTAAGGTTTCATTAATATTAGTAAAGTTTACTAGCAGTAATAAATCTTATTGGGTGTAGTAGGGTTTATTAATTATTCATTAATAAAAATAAATAAATTAAGACACAATAAAGATGGCAGGGCAGGTGATGTGTTGCGACTGCAGTGTGTGGGAGCTCCTGGACGCCAGTGTGATCCAGAGCGCACACATCTGCAGTAAGTGTCTGCGGCTCGAGGAGCTTCGGCCTTGAGTTGATGAGCTGGAGGCCGAGTTGTGGAGGCTGAGTTGTGGAGGCTGAGTTGTGGACACTGCGATGCATCAGGGAGGGGGAAAGGTACCTGGACTCTTTGGGTTGGATTTTTTCAATTGGGAGCTTGTGGTAAACCACTGTTGTTAGTATTGTTGTTCACCACTATTGTTAGTACTGTTGTTCACTGTTAGTACTGTTGTTCACTCTTGCATATTGTTGTACTTGTCTGTGCATGCCTCAGCTGACTCCGCCCCTGGCTCCACCCTCATGGCTGGGTATAAAGGTCGCTGCTCGGCAGCCTCCGGCCCTTTTGGATACCAGGCAACCACAAGAGGCATGCTCTGTTCTTTGGTAATAAAAGCCTGTTTATTACTTTCTCAATCTCCAGTCTTTTGTAGCAATTGATAGTGCATCAATTTTATTACCAAAATTAAATGTTGGCTGCGGATGCTGATCAACCGATGGCGCAAAACGCTGAGCAGCAGGCGCTGCTGCGAGCCCTCAGACCAACATGCCTGGACCTAGACCCCCAAGAAGCGGGTTCGTCGACTAAATTCGCACAATGGCTGCGTTGCTTTGAGGCGTATCTGGAAGCCTCGACCGTGACTCTTGATGAAAATAAACTGAAAATCCTGGCCTCGAAGGTGAGCCACCAAGTCTATACTTTAATCCAAGATGCGACGACCTACGCGGCGGCTATCGACCTACTGAAAGGGCAGTATGCACGCCCGGTTAACACGGTCTATGCCAGGCACCTTTTAAGATCTCGCAGACAGCAGCCCGGGGAATCGGTGGAGGCCTTCCTACGGGCACTGCGGGTACTCGGACGCGGCTGCGACTGCAAGGAAGTATCGGCCGCGGCACATGCGGAGGGACTGATACGAGACGCTTTCGTTGCGGGTCTAAGGTCCGACTACTCCCGGCAGAGGCTGCTGGAGAAGGGTGAAATAGACCTGACAAAGGCAGTGTCCCTCGCGCTCTCGCTCGATGCGGCCCACAGAAATATGGACGCTTTCTCCCCTAATCGCCCCGCGCCGTGGACGCCGCAATCTTGGGCCATGGGACCGCCACCTCCGACTGCTGCAGCGATGTCCAAGGCACAAAAATGCTATTTTTGTGGCCAAGCTAAACACCCTAGAGCACGCTGCCCCGCGAAGAATGCTACCTGCTCCGGCTGCAGGAAGAAAGGTCACTACGTTAGCGCCTGCAAAGGGAAGACCGCTAACGTCAGCAGCGCCGCGTGCGAACCGTGGGCGCAGCCATCTTGCCCGCCATCTTGGGCTCCCCCAGCCGCGTGGGGATCGGGACCGTGGGCGCCGCCATTTTGTCCGCCATCTTGGACGCCTCCGACTTCGGTTACGGGGGACCCGGACTCCACCACCGCCTCATCGGATGACCGCATCGACGCGCTTGAACATACGCTGGCTTCCGTGACGCTGGATCAATCTCTCCCGCATCAACTGTCCAGGTCCATGATGGACATTACGGTAAACGGCCGCGCCACTACCTGCCTTTTTGACAGCGGGAGCACGGAGAGTTTTATACACCCCGACACGGTGCGCAGTTACTCTCTCCCGGTCCTGCCGACGCGTCATCGCATCTCTATGGCTTCCAAAGCCCAGTCAGCGGAAGTCGGTGGCTACTGTATGGTGACTCTTTCAGTGCGGGGTACTGAATACAAAAATTTTAAACTTCTGGTCCTGCCCGATCTCTGCGCTGCCGTCCTACTGGGGTTGGATTTTCAGTGCCACCTTAAGAGTGTCACTTTAGCGTACGGTGGACCCCTCCCCCCTCTCACGGTCTGCAGCCAGCAGTTTTTAAATCGCCCGCCGCGCGCCATTTGCAGCCTCTCCACCCTTAAAGTCTCCCCCCCCCTCCTTGTTCGCTAACCTCACCCGCGACTGTAAGCCCATCGCTACCAAAAGTAGGTGTTACAGTGCCGGGGATAGGGGTTTCATTAAATCCGAGGTAGCGAGACTCCTGAAGGAAGGGATTATCGAGAGCAGCAATAGCCCATGGCGAGCACAAGTGGTGGTGGTGAAGACTGGCGGAAAACAGCGCCTAGTTATTGACTACAGCCAGACGATTAATCGCTACACCCAGTTGGATGCATACCCACTCCCCCGCATATCTGACATGGTCAATCAGATAGCACAATACAAGGTGTTCTCGACGATTGATCTGAAGTCGGCATATCACCAGCTCCCCATCAGGGCTGAGGACCGCCAGTACACAGCTTTTGAAGCTGACGGTCGGCTCTATCACTTTCTCAGAGTTCCCTTCGGCGTCACCAACGGAGTTTCTGTCTTCCAACGGGAGATGGACTGGATGGTTGACCAGAACGCGCTCCAGGCCACTTTCCCATATCTAGACAACGTCACCATCTGCGGCCACGACCAGCAGGACCACGACGTTAATCTAGGGAAATTCCTCCGGACGGCCCAGCGGCTGAATCTCACATACAACAAAGACAAATGTATGTTTCGTACTAAGCGCCTTGCTATTCTTGGCTGCGTAGTGGAGAACGGAGTCATCGGCCCAGACCCCGATAGAATGCGCCCTCTTATGGAGCTCCCCCTCCCCCACTGCCAGAAAGCACTGAAGAGATGCCTGGGGTTTTTCTCTTACTATGCTCAGTGGGTGCCCAACTATGCGGATAAAGCCCGACCCCTCATCAAGTCCGCCTCCTTCCCCCTGACAGCAGAGGCCTGTGCAGCCTTCACTCTCATAAAAAGCGATATTGCGAAGGCCACAATGCACGCTGTGGATGAGTCCCTCCCTTTTCAAGTGGAGAGCGACGCATCCGACTTTGCCCTAGCTGCAACCCTTAACCAGGCGGGGAGACCCGTGGCCTTTTTCTCAAGGACCCTCCAGGGCCCCGAGATTCGACACTCCTCTGTCGAAAAGGAGGCCCAGGCCATTGTGGAAGCCGTGCGACATTGGCGGCATTACCTGGCCGGAAAACGATTTACCCTGCTCACTGACCAGCGTTCAGTAGCTTTTATGTTTCATAATAAGCAGCGGGGCAAAATCAAGAATGACAAGATATTAAGGTGGAGAATCGAACTCTCCACCTACAATTACGATATCTTGTACCGGCCCGGGAAACTCAATGAGCCCCCAGATGCCCTATCACGTGGTACGTGCGCCAACGCGCAGGTTGATAGATTACAGACCCTCCACAATGACCTCTGCCACCCGGGGGTCACCAGGTTCTTCCATTTTATCAAATCCCGTAACCTGCCCTACTCCATCGAGGAGGTCAGGACCATGACCAGGAACTGCCAGATCTGTGCCGAGTGCAAGCCGCATTTTTATAGGCCAGACAGAGCGAGCCTGATCAAAGCCACGCGCCCCTTCGAGCGGCTGAGCATCGATTTTAAAGGGCCCCTCCCCTCCTCTGACCGCAATGTGTACTTCCTCAATATAATTGATGAGTACTCCCGTTTCCCGTTTGCCATCCCTTGCTCGGACGTGACCAGTACCACGGTCATTAAATGTCTGAATGACCTCTTCGCATTGTTCGGTTTCCCTAGCTATATCCATAGCGACAGGGGCTCATCTTTTATGAGCGACGAACTTCGGCAGTACCTGCTCGCGAGAGGCATTGCTACAAGCAGGACCACCAGCTACAACCCCCGGGGTAACGGCCAGGTGGAAAGGGAGAATGCGACAGTCTGGAAGGCAGTCCTTTTAAACTTAAAATCTAAGGGCCTTCCGACCTCCCGCTGGCAGGAGGTCCTCCCTGCGGCGCTCCATTCCATTCGGTCGCTGCTCTGTACACCCACCAATGCCACTCCTCACGAGAGAATGTTTTCCTTCCCCAGGAAGTCCACGTCGGGGATTTCGCTACCAACATGGCTGACTTCTCCAGGTCCCGTCCTACTGTGGAAGCACGTGAGGACCCATAAGGCGGACCCCCTGGTCGAGAGGGTGAGCCTCCTCCACGCCAACCTGCAGTGTGCTTACGTGGTGTACCCGGACGGGCGGGAGGACACAGTCTCCATTCGAGACCTCGCACCTGCGGGTGCTCCTGAAACACCCTCTTCGCCACCCACCGCTACTCCTGCCTACCCCCAGGACACAGTCCCCGCACGAGACCTCGCACCTTCGGGTGCTTCTGAGAGACCACCATCGCTACCTCCCATTACCCATGCTCTGACCCCTGTAGACGGCATGCAGCAGCCCCAGGGTCCGCCACCTGCTACACCTCCTCTGAACGAGACACCGGGTTCAACGTTGGATGCTGCACCATCACCGCCGCTGCTGCGACGCTCAGGACGGCTTACAAGGCCTCCTGATAGACTTCAGTACACGAATTTTTAGTGCACTTCACCCCGCCGGACTCAATTCTAAACAAGGGGTGAATGTGGTAAACCACTGTTGTTAGTATTGTTGTTCACCACTATTGTTAGTACTGTTGTTCACTGTTAGTACTGTTGTTCACTCTTGCATATTGTTGTACTTGTCTGTGCATGCCTCAGCTGACTCCGCCCCTGGCTCCACCCTCATGGCTGGGTATAAAGGTCGCTGCTCGGCAGCCTCCGGCCCTTTTGGATACCAGGCAACCACAAGAGGCATGCTCTGTTCTTTGGTAATAAAAGCCTGTTTATTACTTTCTCAATCTCCAGTCTTTTGTAGCAATTGATAGTGCATCAGAGCTTTTGGAGGCGGGGCTCCCACTTGTCGAGTTTTAGTCCTGCCTCCATCGACTTGTGGCCAACCCATGCTATTTTCCCTTGATTGACCTTGTTAAGCCCGCCCAGTGGGCTTAGCAGGCCAATTAAGGGAAAGCCGATTACAGGTGACGTCAGCGAGTGACATTTCATCTGTCAAGAGCTTCAACCTGTCCTCTAAGTTGAGCCCTTCCACTCAGGCTCAGTTAGAGATCTCTCCTGAGCAGAAAGCAGAAGGCTGCAACTTTTGACAGTTCAGCGGCCATTCTGCCTTCTGTACCGGTGAGATCAGGGACTCCCGAGACCTGAAGGGATGGAGCTGGCAGGAAGAAGTAGAGGTAAGTAAAATTTATTAAAACACTTTACACTCACCTCACACACTCACCCCTCCAAACTTGCACCCATCACTCACCTGCACACCGGACATCTCAGCCCCTCCGACCCCCGCAGACCGACAGCCCACCTTGTGAGGTTTGGAGTCATCGGGAAGCCCAGACTTCAGAGCTGAAAATAGGGATTCTCCAAAAAACTGCCTGTTAACTACCTGGCAAATGGGTTTCGATTCCTGGGGCACTGGCACCAGTACTGGGGAAAGTGGGGCCTGTATCGTTGGGACGACCTTCACCTGAACTGTGCTGGGACCAGTGTTCTGGCGAGTCATATAACTAGGGCAGTAGCGAGGGCTTTAAACTAAATAGTGGGGGCAAGGGATCAAATTTGGGAAGATGTGGTAAATTAAAGAGTCAAGGCAAGAGAGAAAGGTATTAATTTGTGAAATAATAAACAGACTGTGATAGGAAGGGATAGAGAGTACAAATCTAAGAGTAAATCAACAGATAAGGCTAGAGGTTACAAAAATAATAAAAGAACAAAACTAAAGGCTCTGCATCTGAATGCACGTAGCATTCAAAACAAAATAGATGAACTGATAGCGCAAATAGAAATAAATAAGTACAATCTGATAGCTATTACAGAAACATGGCTGCAGGGTGACATAGATTGGGACATGAATATTGAAGGGTACATGACATTTAGGAAGGACAGGAAGCTAGGAAAAGGTGGAGGGGTGGCTCTGTTAATTAATGATGGTATTAGCACAATAGAGAGGGATGACCTAAGTTCAGGAAACCAGGATGTAGAAGCGATTTGGGTAGAGATGAGAAATGATAAAGGCAAGAAGTCACTTGTTGGAGTAGTGTACAGGCCCCCTAACAGTAACCACACGGTAGGATGGAGTATAAAGGAAGAAATAATGGGAGCTTGTCAGAAAGGTACAGCAATAATCATGGGGGATTTTAATCTACATATAGACTGGAAAAATCAGATGGGCAAAGGTAGCCTAGATGAGGAGTTCATAGAATGTTTTCGAGATAGTTTCTCAGAACAGCACGTTCTGGAGCCAAACAGAGAGCAGGCTATACTAAACCTGGTATTGTGCAACGAGATAGGATTAATTAACGACCTCATAGTGAAGGCGCCCCTAGGTAGCAGTGATCATAATATGATTGAATTTTACATTCAGTTTGAGGGAGAGAAGAGTGGGTCCAAGACTAGTATTTTAAACTTAAATAAGGACAATTATGAGGGCATGAAAGCAGAGCTAGCTAAAGTGAACTGACAAATTAGGTTAAGGGATAGGTCAATAGAGTTGCAGTGGCAGACATTTAAGGGGATATTTCAGAATACACAGAATATATACATTCTAATGTGAAAGAAAAATTCCAAGGGGAGGACCCACCATCCGTGGTTAACTAAAAAAGTTAAAGATAGTATCAAACTTAAAAGAAAAAGCATATAATTGTGTAAAGATGGGTGGCAGGTCAGAAATTGGACAGAATATAAAAAACAGCAAAGAATGACTAAAAGATTAATAAGGAGAGAAAAATTAGAGTACAAGAGAAAGCTAGCTAGAAATATAAAAACAGATAGTAAGAGTTTCTATAGATGTTTAAAAAAGAAAAGAGTTAACAAAGTGAGCGTTGGTCCTAAAGAAAGTGAGTCTGGGGAATTAATAATGGAAAATAAGGAGATGGCAGTTGAATTGAACAGGTATTTTGCATCGGTCTTCACTATAGAGGATACAAGTAACATCCCAGAAATAGCTGTAAATTAGGGAATTCAAGAAAATTATAATCACAAGGGAGGTGGTACTGAGCAAATTGTTGGAGCTGCAGGCTGACAAGTCCCTGGGGCCTGATGGACTTCATCCTAGGGTCTTAAAAGAAGTGGCTAGTGAAATAGTTGATGCGTTGGTTTTAATTTTCCAAAAATCCCTGGATTCAGGGAAGGTTCCATTAGATTGGAAAATAGTAAATGTAACTTCTTTATTCAAAAAGGGAGAGAGACAGAAAGCAGGAAACTACAGGCCAGTTAGCTTAATATCTGTCACAGGGAGGATGCTAGAAGTTATTATTAAAGACGTTATAGCAGGGCACTTAGAAATGTTCAAGATAATCAGACAGAGTCAACATGGTTTTGTGAAAGGGAAATCATGTTTAACCAAATTATTGGAGTTCTTTGAGGAAGTAACATATGCTGTGGATAAAGGGGAACTGGTGGATGTACTGTACTTAGATTTCCAGAAGGCATTTGATAAGGTGCCACATCAAAGGTTATTGTGGAAAATATAAGCTCATGGTGTAGGGGGTAACATATTGGCATGGATACAAGATTGGCTAGCTAACAGGAAACAGAGAGTAGGCATAAATGGGTCATTTTCTGGTTGGCAAGATGTAATGAGTCGTGTGCCACAGGGATCAGTGCTGGGGCCTCAACATGTTACAATTTATATAAATGACTTGGATGAAGGGACCAAAGGTATGGTTGCTAAATTTGCTGATGACACAAAGATAAGTAGGAGAGTAAATTGTGAAGAGGACATAAGGAGGCTACAAAGGGATATAGATAGGTTAAATGAGTGGGCAAAGATCTGGCAAATGGAGTATAATGTGGGAAAATGTGGAATTGTCCATTTTGGCAGGAAGAATAAAAAAGAAGCATATTATCTAAATGGTGAGAGATTGCAGAGCTCTGAGATGCAGAGGGACCTGGGTGTCCTAGTGCATGAATCACAAAAGTTTGGTATGCAGGTACAGCAAGTAATTAGGAAAGCTAATAGAATGTTATTGTTTATTGCAAGGGGAATTGAATACTAAAGTAGGGAGATTATGCTTCATTTGTACAATGCATTGGTGAGATCACATCTGGAGTACTGTGTACAGTCTCCTTATTTAAGAAAGAATGTAAATGCATTGGAAGCAGTTCAGAGAAGGTTTACTAGACTAATACCTGGAATGAGACGGTTGTCTTATGAGGAAAGGTTGGACAGGCTAGGCTTGTATCCGCTGGAGTTTAGAAGAGTAAGAGGTGACTTGATTGATCCTGAGGGGTCTGGACAGGGTGGATGTGGAGAGTATGTTTCCTCTTGTGGGAGAATCTAGAACTAGGGTTCACTGTTTAAAAATAAGAGGTCACCCATTTAAGACAGAGATGAGGAGAAATCTTTTCTCACAGATGGTCATGAGTCTTTGGAACTCTCTTCCTCAGAGGGCGGTGGAAGCAGAGTCTTTGAATATTTTTAAGGCAGAGGTAGATAGATCCTTGATAAGCAAGGAGGTGAAAGGTTATCAGGGGTAGGCAGAAATGTGGAGTAATCAGATCAGCCATGAATGGCGGAGCAGGCTCAAGGGGCCAAGTGGCCTACTCCTGCTCCTAATTCATATGTTCGTATGCATGTTCGTATGAGAAGTCAGAGGTGTTTAATACGGGAGGGAATCTCCTGTGCTAAGTTTGGGACGAGAAGGTTGGGTTCGCAAGAATTCAGTTGTGCATCCCTCTCCCTTCACCTCACCTCAAAATCCGAGGTTTAGGCATTTCTGGATTCAAGTGGTAAGTTAAGGAACTCAGCTCTACAAAATAGTCAGATTCAGGCAGTTCTCACAGCTTGAATTATTGCAGGGAGACAACAAAAGACAAGAAGCTAAAAAGTGGATCATATGGATACTGGGGATATGTCAGACTGCCTGGAGTTACATGTAATAGTCCCGTAGTAGTTGGTACAAGCAGTAGTTGGGTTATCATTGTATCCAGCTGAAGCTACAACAAGAACAACAACAACTTGTATTTATATAGCGCCTTTCACGTAGTAAAACGTCCCAAGGCACATCTGAATAACACAAGCGTCTCTTTGGGTACAGTATTTGTGCGCAATTTGGACCTCGCTGGGGTTCATTAAGTTTTGGGTAAACCTGTTTGTTAGCATGTTAATAAGTGCTGTTGTTTTTCTTAAGTGTGGAAACGACATGAAGGGTTCTTTATACAATAAATGTCGCAACAAATTTTAATGGCAGCTGTTGTTAATTCATTTTATGTGTGCGGCCTTCAACAGCTCAGCAAAACTTATTAAGTGGCCCTCCTGGCCAAATAATTGCACACCCCTGGATGACAGGGACAGGATTGAACTCATCCAACTTCATCTCTCGGTGCTCAGTGGGGAATTACCAGTTGATGCTCTTCGCACTATCCAGACACAGCGGCTCCAAGTCCAACGTCAGCCTAGGTGACATTGTCCGCAGGACAGCGATGGACCTGTCACATATCTGGCTGCGTTGTTATGCCTAGTTTTGTGCTGGGGCCTAATATCCACTCTGTGAAATGCTATGAAATTATTTTCAAATAATCCATTGTGCTTCAGCATTAGCTAATCTGATTTAGCTCTTAAGACACTGTAAAGTTAGACAGTGATTACATTACAACAGAGTCCAGACTGTAAAACCATATTACTCCTCCAGCCTGAAAAAAAATTGTCAAGATCCATTGCAAGACCTCATGAATAAAAGGTTTGAAGTCAACTGCACAGTGTTTAGATAGCATTATTGCATTTGTTCCATGCAGCAGTAGTTGGATGTAGTGTGCAGAAACTATGGGCTGGATTTTGAGGCCTCCTGTCCAGCAAAAACGGGGCAGTAGAGCCCTATAAATGATGTGGAAGAACATACCACCCCACTGCTACCATCACTGCTGCCGTCTCCATTTTTTGGGAATCCAAAGGTGGCCAAAGAGGGCAAACAGCTAACTTAAGTATTTAATATATGATGTCAATAGGACCCCGATGCAATTTTAGTATCAGCTGGTGGCCAGGCCAAGGAGGAGCTCAATGTTAAGTTCTTCTTATGTTTGTGTGCTTCTGCTCTGACTCCGCCTTCCTCCAGAGATTGCCCAGACTTACCTTCTCCACCTGATATTGTAGCGGCCTGGAGTTGGTGGGTTTTCAGCCACAGTCTGCCATCCTGATGATAATGAGGACCAGCCTTCAAAATGGACTGGACCTCCTGCCGGCATTATTGGGCGGCCGGCTTGCTCAATCTGCCAGTCAGCCATTAAAAGTCCGTCCAAGTGGATGGGGATAACTTCTGTGTGTTTAGTTTTAGCAAGGTAAGACTGCCAGAGCTCATTTCACAAATGCATGCAAAAGAGAGAAGTAATCTTGTCTGGGCAGGCTTTACTATAACACAATGAAAATAGTGAAACTCTACAAGATTATATTTTTCAATGGACAGACAAAAAAAAGAATGTGTCATCCTTTTTGTTCCACCAGCAAGTCAATGTCGCTATCTTTTGGGCGCTCATTCTTTTTAGTCGTTCCAAGGTATTGATTTTTTCAAAACACTAATGGATTACAGGAACAGGTTTGCAGGCTTTTGTGTGACAGTTTGCATACAATGTCAGTGAAATCTTGCTGCTAGTAAGAAAGATGAAAACTAAATATTGCTACAGTTCAGTGAAATAACAAGTTGCAGGTGTCCCCTCTTATATTATTCAATCTTGAATCAGTGGCCTGACTGTGCTTCTATTGTGAGCTGCAATTAAATTAAATCCAATTAAAATTTTATGTAGGTTAAAATTAATCAGTATCCCAAGCACAGAACAAACATATGTATGTTATTGCCTTGAAACATTTCTGTGGTACTCACAACTCATTTAACTTTAAAAAAGAATTATGCTGCGAGTTGTTATGATCGGGAATGCACTGCCTGAAAGGGTGCTATAAGCAGATTCAATAGTAACTTTCAAAAGAGATTTGGATATATACATAGGATTACATAGGATATACGTCACAAAAACAGGCCATTCGGCCCAACGAGTCCATGCCAGCATTTATGCTCCACTCGAGCCTCTTCCCGTCTTTCCTCCTCTAAATCTATCAGCATAACCCTCTATTCCCTTCTCCCTCATATGCTTGTCTAGCTTCCCCTTAAATGCATCTATACTATTCACCTCAACAACTCCCTGTGTTAGCAAGTTCCACATTCTCACCACTCTTTGGGTAAAAAAGTTTCTTTGGAATTACCTGTTGGATTTCTTGGTGACTATCTTATATTGATGGCCTCTAATTATGCTCTTCCCCACAAGTGGAAACATTCTCTCTGCATCCACTCTATCAAAACCTTTCATAATTTTAAAGACCTCTATTAGGTCACCCCTCAGCCTTCTTTTTTCAAGAGAAAAGAGACCCAGCCTGTTCATCCTTTCCTGATATGTATACCCTCGCATTTCTGGTATTATCCTTGTAAATCTTCTCTGCACCATTTTTATAATATGGCGACCAGAACTGTACGCTGTAAGTTTCTCAAAGTGCCCACATTCCCCCAAGGTTATTTATAAAAGGGACCCTGTATGGACAATTTAAAAGGGGTACCCAAAAGATGGTGTCCGCACCTCGTAACCAAAAGCCTGTAAGATTTTAAAAGCTTGGACTCTATAGCACAAACAGGCAGCTTTGGGAAATCGAAACCTAAAATGCATTTCTGTGAAAAAAGACTTTGGCCTAGAAATTGGGTTTTGGCGCAGCGACGGCTTTAGTGCCGGAAGTTAGTGCCGCAGCTAAGTCGTGCTGGGCGGGCCAAAAATTCACTAGTTCTGCGCCCAAACGGCTGCCGGCGCTGCTGAAAGCTGTTTGCGCCTGAAAACTGGCGCTATGCGCTGAATTGCGGCGCTATTCCGGCGCTGCGGCGCCCGCTGCGGTGCGGCAGGTTCGGGAAGTGCAGGCCTCCTCCTTCCCTTAAGGAGGAGCTGCCTGCACCCGGCCGCGGCCCGCGAAAATCATTGTAAAAATGAGCCCGGCACCTCAGACAAGTGCCGGGCTTGCATCTGTCCCGGGGGGGGGGGGGGGGGGGAGAAGTCCGGGGAGGGAGCTGCGGCCAGGCGGCCGGCGGGAAAGCGGCCGGCCGCCGCGGGGCCTTTAATGCGCCGGCGCAAAGTCCAGTAAGGCACCTCTGCCAGAACGTTGCTTGCGGCTGCCACGGGCGAGGCGGCCGCAAGTCAATTTCGGAGTTCGGGCGGGTTACCATGGCAACCGGGACGCTGCGCACACCGATGACGTCATCGGTGCTGGCGCAGCGCTAACGGCCTAACGCCGATTTAGGGACCCACTCAATTTCCAAACTGGCCATAACTCCGGCGCTAGGCCCTCTAGCGCCTCAAAAGCGGCGCTAAGCCTACCGAATTTCTAGGCCTTTGTGTTTGAAAAGCCAGACAGCTACGCAAACATTGAATATGCATTGCGTCAGATCGAAACAGATCAGCCCAGTTAGGCCTAAGCGTAAGGCCATTAGTTTGTCCGCATAAATAATGGGAGCCACCAAGGCTGGACAGGCCGATTAAAATGCATTAATGACAATACAACCCGGACATCGGGGCCACTAGGTGCGATAAACGGCCATCTAAAGCCAGTTAACTTAGATTGGTATAATCATTTAAAACAGCCCGCCAAAAGTTGGACAATAGACTGACCTGATTTGGCATGCAGATAAGGGTTTTCAATGGGAGTATAATTATAGGCCCATTGGTAGCCACGTTGCGCTCATTCTCTCTTCCTCCTGCACTTGCCACCTAGCCACTGCCCGTGCTCCCCCAAATCCATCAGGGACACCGGCACAGCACCAAGCGAATGCGGGCAGACCAGGCCAGGCCAGGCCAGGCCAGGCGACGAGACGAGATGAGACGAGACGAGACGAGACGAAATAAGACGAGATGATTTGGGTAAGACGAGATGATTTCGAAGAAGATTGAAGAATGCTTCGAATAATCGGGCCTTCAATCCAGCTGACCGTTGACTATCTTCATGCAACATCCAACCGCCACCCGAAGAAGAAGAACCATCATCCCTGCGAGGTAAATTACCCAAGCAAAGACTTTAATCTCGGGGTACTTTACCGGGACGATGCCCTTACCGCGCCCTGAGACCACGTGATGATGGCAAGCTCCAGAGAGCACAAAGAGCGGACCCCCAAAACCCCACAACCGTTAAAACTCAGCAGATTTTGACTTGGTGAGCATGAATTCCTGGCCCCTCTTAGCTTAATCTAGTTAGGTATTATAGCTGGGATAAGGGTTAAGGGATTTTGTTAATGTGTGTTGTCCCCTCGATGTGCCGTGTGTTCCCCATCCCCATTTAAGTATATTCTTTTGATAAGCCTATAACTACATAGTGACTTTTCCAGTATTTGTAATTCTTACTTCTGTTTTAATAAAATCTTGGTTTTCTCACATCCAAACCACTTGTCTACTCGTTTGTCTGTATCGCCGCCTGTACCTAAGTCCGGTGTCGAGAACCCAGGGGCGTGGGAGCGATTCGAACCGCTCACAGGCAGTCAGGGGCATAACTGACTGGGCACACACCACCAGCTACAGAAAATGGTGACCGCGGCAGGACGCCGGCAACAGGGTTGCGATACAGTAGACAATGGTTCGGATGAGCAAACCATGATGGAGGAAAGGATTTCTGATTATGTGTTTAGCAAGGTGAATATCACTAAGAAGTGGATTACCACTCTGTTAAGGGCTGGGCGTCTGGTAGATGCAGCAGCTAAGTGGACAGAGGGAAAGGAACACAAGAAGTCCTTAGAGAATGCAGTCTGGCTGATGTGTTTCAAAAAGCAGGTCCAGCTTTCGGACGGGCTCGTTGCAGCACAAGCAGCCGAGTTAAAGGAGTGAGCCCTGGAGATCCAGGATAAGGCTCTAGCAGGGGAAAAGTTATTGGTAGCATTGCAGGCCTTGAATCAGGAGAATGTGTATTTAATGGGAGAACACAAGGCCCAGTTGGAATACCTACGGTGCCAAGTCACTGAAGCCAAGGGAAATGAGTTAAGGTTGCGGGAAAAGAACACCCGCTTGGCAAGGCAAGTTAGGGAACAAGAAGAGAAAGTACAGGAGGTAAAGGCAGCTTACAAGCTAGCGAGCGAACAGGGGTTTGAGGAGGCAGACCATGGCCCCTGCAAGGAACGGATGGAAAACCTGAGCCGGGCCCTCAGGAAGGCAAAAGGCATGGTATGCCTTATAAGCCTGAAGGCAGGTCAGACGGATTTTATGGGGAACGAGGGGAGGACAGTTCAAACATCACCGGTAGTGCCCAGGGACGACCCGGTTGAGGGACAGGAGGTCTCACGACCACCACCTGTAGCGCCAAGTTTCAGCGAGGTTTGGCAGCAAGGGGGGGTGGAGCCAGAGGTGGAAGTGGAGGTGGAGCAATCCCCGCCAGAGAGGTCGGAGCCAGGACCGATGTGCCCAGCCCGGCATCGGAGGTTCGGCCCACCTGTCAATGGCAACGATGAGGGACCCCTCCAAAACCAGTTCGTATTACCCTATAGCACCCAACAGCTTAGGGCTATGGTCAACCATATCCCGAAGCTGTCCGAAAAGGGAGACCCCTCTATCCATTTCAGGGACATAGAGCAGGCAGCCAGCGTCAACGACTGCGATGGCGCTGAGCAGGCTAAGATGCTGCTATTCTCCCTGGAGAGTAGTCTCCTCTAATCCCTCTCTGACGAGTGCAAGAAGAGGCAGAGCGGGTATGCGGAGCTCAGGGATGCAGTTCTGGGGGCCATGGGGATGAATGAGGGAAGTCCTTTCTCCCGTGTGGAGAAGACGGTCCAGCTCGCAGGGGAAATCCCACAGGCTTTCACGGACCGGTTATGGAAGGTGTACCGGAGGGCCTATCCGGGGACGCCAAACCGGGCGTTCCTGAACGGGATCCCCTGGCCCATTGGTTCCGTTGCCTGGTGGCGAACAGCTTGCCACAGGTCCGGGCCAAGGTAGAAGTCTGGTTCAACCCCAAGAACCCCCAGACCACCGAACTTTAGGTGATCAGACAGTTAACTCTAGTCTATAAAAACGGTAGGGGAACCGATGCACACCCACCTAAGGAGAAGGTGCATGAGGTAAAACCCGGACCGGGTAGGAGAGTGGCACCAGGAAGGGAATAACCCCCCAACACAAAGACGAATTGTTACGGGTGCGGGAAGGATGGTCACTGGTGGAAGGAGTGCAAAAACCCTTGGAAAGATAACAAGGGGAAGAATTCCACAGCCCCAGCCCAAAAGGTGGGGGCAGGAATCCCTCCCGCAGAGACCGAGTCACTTTTGGACACCATGAGGTCCTTATTGACTGGCCAGGGGAGAGTAGCAGCCGTTACCGGTGCTCTGACCCTGTCAGCCCCACCCAACCAACAGCCCTGACTAGAGCCAGCACAGCCTGTTTACCTGTGTTCTCTCCGGTACGATGAATGGAAAAGACCCCTCTTGGAGATGGAGGTAGAAAAGGTGATGGGGACATATTTGTTGGACACGGGGGCACCATGCTCTGTGGTCTACTCAGCTAACCCCACCACCTCGCCTCTATCTAATGGGGCCCCATACAGTCTGTCGGGGTTCACTGGCAAAGAACAGGCTGGCTCGTTTTCCATCCCGCTCACCATTCGTTTAGGACTGCTCGGCTCTAAGTGGACCTGTGTCCTGATGAAATGGGAAGTGGAGGGTGGAAGAGGGGTCCTGGGAGCCGACTTTATTGTAGGCCACGGGATCCTAGTAGAATTGAGAAATCATTGCCTATGGGGGGCAGGTAAAGGAAAGGATGGTGAGGTAGTAGTGATCCCAGGAAAGGAAGGGAAGGGGACCCTATGCACCATGAAGCCCAAAGAGGGTTATAACCTCGAGCTTATGGTCAGTAACACCCCACAGGAGTTCCAGGCATTTGTGCAGGCCCACCTAGCCACATTTGCCACACACAAACACGACTGCGGGAGGGTCACCGGGTTTGAGGTCAGCGTAGACGAGGACCCCATGGCCCGACCACAGAAACAGTATAACTTCCCCAGGGAAGCGGAGCCGGACATGGAAGCAGCCATGTCCTCTTTAGTACAGCAGGGAGTTCTGAGACCGATAGCCACCCACGTAAACTCTCCATTGTGGCCGGTTAAAAAGCCGGACAATTCCTGGAGGGCCATGGTAGGCTATCGGGTGCTCAATAGTAACATCCCAGCCTGTGCACCCACGGTAGCAGCAGTTGCTGACCTGATAGGAAGTATCCCAGCGTCCGCGACCACGTTCACGGTGCTGGATATTTCCAACGGGTTTTGGTCCATCCCTTTAAGGAGGGAGGATCAGTACAAGTTTGCCTTTATGTTTAAAGGGCAACAGTACACGTGGAACTGCTTGCCGCAGGGCTTCCACAACAGCCCCAGCATTTTCCATCAGTGCATGGCAAACAGTTTAAAGGATTTTAGCCAGCCCAGACAGTTGGTTCAAAATGTGGATGACCTGCTCCTGTTCACTGATTCAAGAGAGGAGCATGGCCCACTATTGGCCGAACTGCTGGAGCTGCTCGGGCAAAAGGGTTTTAAAGTAAACCCCAAGAAAGCGCAGATGGGCCAGCAGGAGGTGAAATTCTTAGGTCTGACCGTCCGCGCTGGAGAAAGGGCCATAGATAAGGCTAGGAGGGAAGCGGTACAGGAGTTACCGGTCCCCAATACAGTCATGGGTGTGAGCTCGTTTCTAGGGCTAACTGGGTACTGCAGAGACTTTATTGAGGACTATGCAGCCACCTCAGCCCCTCTGCTCCGACTCCTACATAAGGGAGTGGAGTGGTTTTGGGATGAGGGTTGCCAGGCAGCATTCGTCAGGCTCAAGAAAGACTTGCAAACCGCACCAGCTTTAGGGGCCATAGATGGGGGGAAAGAGTTTTTCCTGGAGGTAGCAGCCAGTGGGGATAGCCTGAGTGCTGTGCTGCTCCAAGAGCGGCACAGCAGGCTAAGGCCGGTGGTCTACTCCTCTAGGATACTCACAGATGTGGAAAGGAGCTGCTCCAATTGTGAGCGGCACCTCTTGGCCACACACTGGGCTGTGAAACGATCATTGACCTTCACAGGCACCTCTCCCATCACCCTCCTCACCCATCACACACCCGCCCAGATGCTTCTGGATGGGAGGATCAAGGATGGAACAGTGAGCAGTGCCCACATTGCTCGCTGGACCCTACTCCTCTCAAAGATGAATCTTAAGGTGAAGGGTCTCTGCGAGCTAAAGCTCGCAGCCAACCTGGTATATCCTGGAACAGCCCACCAGTGTTCCATTGAAGGGGTTTGGGAAGTGAACATAGGTTTACAAGCCGGGATACATCCCACAGGCCGCGAGATCTATGTGGATGGCTCCAGCACGGTATCTGCTGGCGAGCGCCTCACGGGGTGTGGAGTTTATGACCCAGCGGCAAACATTGCCCTGGCAATAAAGCCCCCCAGCACCATGAGCACCCAGCAGGCTGAACTATCCGCGGTAGTGTACGTCGTTACACACCCCGAAATCTTCCCTACCCCATACATGATTTGCTCGGACAGCATGTTCACGTGCAATTCGTGTACCTGGCCATCTGGTCCCGCCACGGATACACCTCCGCCGACGGGAGACCCCTCATAGTAAAAACCCTGCTGGAAAAGATCCTAGCAGCAGTGGGGGAGGAAGGGGAGATTTTCATCCACAAGGTGAAGGCCCATTCCTCCACAGAACCCCGCAGCCAGGGCAACCAGCAGGCTGACATGCTCGCCAAGGAGAGTGCCCACACAGGTATTTTCTGGGACCCCTACGGGTCCAGACCCATGGCGGCAGTCAGAGGTAGGGACGGGACCCAAGGGAGTGCAGGGGTAGCTTTAGCCCCGGACCTTAAGACGGCCCAAGCCCAAGACCCCGTCCTCAAGGCGGTCCTCAGTGCAGTAACTGAGGGAAAAGGGGTAGAGGGTCCGTACGTCACAGCAACCCTCTCCGTAAAAGAGGGCATGCTGTTCCGGGGGGAACAGTGGGTTGTGCTGCAGCAACACCTTAAGGAATTCCTTCAACTGGCCCATGAGGGTCCAGGAGCGGGACACCCTGGGCCTGAGACCACCTGGCAGTGGGTGGAACAGGTGGGATGGTGGCCGAAACTCAGGGAAGATGTCCGCGAGTTCTGTGCCGGCTGTCTTGTGTGCGCTGCTAGTAAACCTGACCCCCACAAAAGGAAGGTACATATGGGACACATCAGGAGGGTAGAGGGACCATGGCAGTCGATACAGGTCGATTACATCGGGCCCCTGCCCACCGCCCAGGGAGGCTATAAGTACTGCCTAGTCCTGGTAGATGTGTTCACGAAATGGGTACAGGCCTTCCCCTTCAGAACAGCCACAGCTCTGGGTACTGCCAGGATCCTGGTCTGGGAGGTGTTCTCGCGATGGGGGCTACCACAATATGTGGAGTCCGACCAAGGGAGTCACTTTACCGGACAGGTGATGCAGAATACCCTTATGCTGCTAGGCATCGAGGGGAAGTGGCACGTGGCCCACAACCCGCAGTCATCAGGGATTGTGGAAAGAATGAATAGGACCCTAAATGAAAGGTTGAGGAAGGAGACGGTGCACTCGCACCGTAAATGGGCCGAGTTCTACCGTTGTTTTTGATGGGGATCTGGGCCAGCCAGTCTAAGAGCACGGGGTATTCACCGTACGAGCTGATGACTGGCAGGGTTATGTGGACCCCCACCCATATACTAGCCCCGGTGCTCACGGAGGGTCAGCTCAGGGAGGTAAACCGGGACAGGTTCGCCCGAAACCTTTTTGAGCACCTTAAACAGGTCCATGAGCAGACGGCTGGGAACATGGGAAGACAGCATCGGAGTAACCGATTGCTGCTCGAACCCCGAAAGCACCACGAGTGGGAGGTAGGAGATCAGGTCATGGTGAGGAACTATGCCTGAGTAGGAAGTTTGGAACCATTGTACATGGGGCCCTACAGCATTGTAGATAAAGCCAGCCCCATGGTATACACCGTTAAGATGCCTTGGCGCACCATATGGTTCCATATTAACCAGTGCAAACTGTTTCAACCTGAGAGGAGAAAACAGCCAGTTGGGGTAGGGTCTGAGGATAAAAATCCTCAGCCTGCAGCAGGAGCAAGTTCACAGACTGGGTACAGGTCGTTACCACAAGGGTCAGCGTCACCGTAGGGAAATGTGTATGTTTAACGTGCAAGGGACACATTCCTCTGGATAGGTGGTGGTGTCTCAGAAAGCTGAGCAAAGATATGAGGAACCCCACAGTCGAGTGGGAACGGTTGGGGAACAACACCCACCGGACGATTACAGGGACTCACGGAGGATTAAGTTTGTGTTGGGACAAGTGGTGGGAACCGGATCAAGGGATTTATATCTGTATGTGGGGCTCAGAGAGATTCTGCCGCGCAGGCATATCTATCATTTTCCACCGGCAGTGGCAAGACGCCGGGGAGGGGATGAAGTGGGATACCAGCCTGAAGGCGTGCGCAGTCCCATTCTCCCCGATCCCAGTCAATGCCACTGAGCTTGTGACCCGCCCCCGAAAGCCCCTGCCCATGACGCAGGCGGCAAGGTCACCCAGGGAAGGGTGCCCCACCACCACCAAGGGACCAGGGAATGGGCTGGTACTAGTGCCTACAGATCAGGTGCTGTACCAGGGGGTGCACTACGCGGTAGCCTCTGTGATTTTAAATCTCACCGAGGTACATTTACCGGAGTGGTGCCCCAAAGAAACAGAGCAGCTATACCAGGCCCTATTAAAGGACATGTTCAGGAAGTTTTATGAGTTCGATTTCGCCAATGTTGATAAAACCGAACTGTACACCACACACCGTGAGTTTTTTGGAAATGTAGAGAGACAAAGAAGGAGAGTATGGAATGATGTTTTTACTGCATTTAATACTGGGTCCTGTGTCATCAACAGTTTGGATGACATAGAGCTGCAGGCCCAGATAAACGGTTTAAAAACACAGTTAAGGAAGATATTACTGGATGAAAACAAGGTGGTGGACTTGGAGTTGCATGAGGACCAGGCCATGACGGTCCATTTAAAGGAGATCATAGCAGAGTTGGAGAAGCACGCAAAGACGGGAAATGCCCTCATAAGGGAGGACAGAAATGCTTCTGACCAGGCTGCGCAGAATGAGGTGTGCGTGCTGTACGGGGCATGGTTGCTGGGTGAGGGCTGCAGTAATATGGAGGATTTAAAACAGGGTTTAGTCCCCTCCTGGATCAGCAACAAGCACCTTGCAGCCCTCCATCCGTTTGAGAACACATTAAGCATGTGCCAACTCCGGCTAGCTTCAGAAGCCTACCCAGTCCCAGTGGATTGTGGGCGGTCTAACCACACCATCATGGGAGTAGTAGTTAGGATGCCGGTCATGGGTAGGACAGCCTGACCCGCACTGGTATACAGGGTAGAAAACATTGGAGTCATTCAAGGGGGTGCACACATTCGTTTCACAGCGGTCCCACCTTACGTCATAAAGTGGGAGCACGCTATGACAGGTACTGACCTCTCAGGGTGCCGGAGCCGGGGAGCACACATAATCCTGTGTCCCCAGCACTTGAACGCCTATTCAAAACCAGAGTGCGGGTTCAGAGCTGCTGGCGCAAAACCTATAAATTGTACCATGGAGGCAATGGTACAAGGCCATGTCCCCCCGCAGGTAGCATATATAGGAGGTGGGACATATTGTGTCACCACAGGAGCGTCCCACTACCAGCATGGACAGCAGTTTCTGTTTTAAACCCAAGGCAGAAGTTCAAGTGGCCCAGGAGCAAATTGTTCCCATTCCTGAACCATCCACTGTTCACCTCACTGTAAAGGAGAATTTTACCAACCTGCAGATGTATGTAGCGCTACGAAATTCCCCCTCTCCCTGAAAACCTTACCAAAATACTCAAAGCCGTCATAGTTTCACAAAAACATTTTTACACTCTAGAGCAGAAAACAGTAGAGATAGGGGCTAAGATATTGGATATTGTGATTCCACCCTGGTGGGACATTTTCAATAACATAGAGGTCCCTTCGTGGATCAGACTGGCTTCCCACATTCTCGTGGTTTGCCAGTTAGGGATAGTGTTGTATCTAGTCTGCATCCAGTGCAAGGGAAAAGGTCAGATGTTAGAATTCCGAAACCAGAGGATCTGGAAGGAACATTATGTGAAGGTGGAGCGAGATACGCCTGTTTGTGTTTTTTTTCTATTTCTGATTAAAGATTGTTGTTTCTTGTGTTTTGTTGTTTTTAATAAAGATTTTTTGCGACGCGTTGTTAATAAAGACGTATGTGTACCAAGTGTTCCAGGGGTGTAGGACCCCCTCCATGATTGGATGTGTGTAAAAGACTGTAATTATTCTATGTATGCTTATGTACACTACATTTTCATGGAATGGGAAGTGCATGTGTCATGGGATCCTAGATAGGTAATTACAAGGGAAGATTGACTAAAGAGGGTCGGAAATTTTGCTCACCTTGTAAGGATGATACTTCAAGCAAGTTTTAGTATCACGGGGGAGTGTAAGGTTCTCAAAATTCCCACATTCCCCCAAGGTTATTAATAAAAGGGACCCTGTATGGACAATTTAAAAGGGGTACCCAAAAGATGGCGTCCGCACCTCGTGACCAAAAGCCTGTAAGATTTTAAAAGCTTGGACTCTGTAGCACAAACAGGCAGCTTTGGGAAATCGAATCCTAAAATGCATTTCTGTGAAAAAAGACTTTGTGTTTGAAAAGCCAGATAGCTAGGCAAACATTGAATATGCATTGTATCAGATCGAAACAGATCAGCCCAGTTAGACCTAAGCGTAAGGCCATTAGTTTGTCTGCATAAATAATCGGAAACAGCTCAAGGGAGCCACCAAGGCTGGACAGGCCGATTAAGATGCATTAATGACAATACAACCCAGACATCGGGGCCATTAGGTGCGATAAATGGCCATCTAAGGCCAGTTAACTTAGATTGGTATAATCATTTAAAACAGCCCGCCAAAAGTTGGACAATAGACTGACCTGATTTGGCGCGCAGATAAGGGTTTTCAATGGGAGTATAATTATAGGCCCATTGGTAGCCACGTTGCACTCGCTCTCTCTTCCTCCTTCACTTGCCACCTAGCCACTGCCCATGGCTTCCCCAAATCCATCAGGGACACTGGCACAGCACCAGGCGAATGCTGGCAGACCAGGCCAGGCCAGACCAGGTGACAAGACGAGACAAAATAAGACGAGATGATTTGGGTAAGACGAGATGATTTCGAAGAAGATTGAATAATGCTTCGAATAATCGGGCCTTCAATCCAGCCGATCATCGACTATCTTCATGCAACATCCAACCGCCACCTGAAGAAGAACCATCATCCCTGCGAGGTAAAGTACCCAAGCAAAGACTTTAATCTCGGGGTACTTTACTGGGACGATGCCCTTGCCGCGCCCTGAGACCATGTGATGACGGCAAGCTCCAGAGAGCACAAAGAGCGAACCCCAAAAACCCCACAACCATTATAACTCAGCAGATTTTGACTTGGTGAGCATGAAGTCCTGGCCCCTCTTAGTTTAATCTAGTTAGGTATTATAGCTGGGATAAGGGTTAAGGGATTTTGTTAATGTGTGTTGTTCCCTCGATGTGCTGTGTGTTCCCCATTCCCATTTAAGTATATTCTTTTGATAAGCCTGTAACTACAGTGACTTTTCCTGTATTTGTAATTCTTACTTCTGTTTTAATAAAATCTTGGTTTTCTCACATCCAAACCACTTGTCTCCTCGTTTTTCTGTATCGCCGCCTGTACCTAAGACCAGTGTCGAAAACCCAGGGGTGTGGGAGCGATTTGAACCGCTCACAGGCAGTCAGGGGCATAACTGACTGGGCACATGCCACCCCCTACAACGCAGTACTCTAAGTGTGGTCTAACCAAGGTTTGATGCAGATTTAGTATAACTTCCCTACTTTTTAATTCTATCCCTCTAGAAATAAACCCTAATGCTTGGTTTGCTTTTTTTATGGCCTTGCTAACCAGTGTCGCAACTTTTAGTGATTTGTGTAATTGTACTCCGAGATCCCTTTGTTCCTCTACCCCACCTGGACTCGCACCCTCCAAGTAATAAGTGACCTCCCTAATCTTCCTATCAAAATGTAATACCTCACATTTATCTGTGTTGAACTTAATTTGCCAATTATTTGCCCATTCTGCAAGCTTTTTAATGTCCTTCTGTAATTTGCTGCAGTCCTCCCCAGTATTGACTATCGCCCCCCAATTTGGTGTCATCCGCAAATTTAGAAATTGTGTTTTTGATTCCAAAGTCTAAATCGTTAATGTAAATTGTGAACAACAGAGATCCCAGCACTGATCCTTGTGGAACACCACTACCCACCTTCTGCCACTGTGAATAGCTACCCTTTACCCCTACTCTCTGCTTTCTGTCTTGAAGCCAGCTAGCTATCCATTCTGCTACTTGTCCTTTGACTCTGCATTCTCTGACCTTGTTCATCAGTCTATTATGGGGTACCTTATCGAAGGCCTTTTGAAAATCTAGATTAATTACATCTGCTGCATTACCATTGTCTACTCTCTCTGTTAGCTCTTCAAAAAATTCAATGAGGTTGGTCAAGCAAGACTTTCCCTCTTGAAATCCATGTTGCCTATTCCTTATTATATTTTTGGTTTCTAGATGTTCTTATATCTTCTCCTTTAGTAGGGATTCCATTATTTTTCCCACCACTGATATACTTGAAAAGGAGAAATTTGCAGGGCTATGGGGAAAGAGCATGGGAGTGGAACTAATTGGATAGCTTTACCAAAGAACCAGCACAGGCACAATGGGCCAAATGGCCTTCTTCTCATAGAGTCATAGAGTCATAGAGTTATACAGCACGGATAGAGGCCCTTCGGCCCATCATGTCCGCGCCGGCCTTCAAGCCCTGTCTAATCTAATCCCATATTCCAGCATTTGGTCCGTAGCCTTGTATGCTATGGCATTTCAAGTGCTCATCCAAATGCTTCTTAAATGTTGTGAGGGTTCCTGCCTCCACAACCCTTTCAGGCAGTGAGTTCCAGACTCCAACCACCCTCTGGGTGAAAAAGTTCTTTCTCAAATCCCCTCTAAACCTCCCGCCCTTTACCTTGAATCTATGCCCCCTAGTTATTGACCCTTCTACTAAGGGAAAAAGCTCCTCAGTATCCATCCTATCTATGCCCCTCATAATTTTGTACACCTCAATCATGTCCCCCCTCAGCCTCCTCTGCTCCAAGGAAAACAAACCCAATCTGCCCAGTCTCTCTTCATAGCTGAAGCGCTCCAGCCCTGGTAACATCCTGGTGAATCTCCTCTGCACCCTCTCCAAAGCGTTCACATCCTTCCTGTAGTGTGGCGACCAGAACTGCACACAGTATTCCAGCTGTGGCCTAACCAGTGTTTTATACAGCTCCATCATAACCTCCTTGCTCTTATATTCTATGGCCTAGAAATTGAGTGCCCTTAGCACCGATTTTGCGGCGCTAGAGGGCCTAGCGCTGCAATTGGCGCCGGTTCCTAAATTGCCTGGGGCCCTTCCGCGGCGGTAGACCGGTAGCGCTCCGCCGGCACCGATGACGTCATCGGTGTGCGCAGCGTCCCGGTTGCCGTGGTAACCCGGCCCCAAGCCGAAATTCAGTTGCGGCCGCCTCGCCAGTGGCAGCCGCAACTAAGACTCCGGCAAACGAGTGCTGCCGGAGTCTGCGCCGGCGCTTTAAGGAGGCGCGGCGGCCGGCCGCTTTCCCGCCGGCCGCCTGCCCGCAGCTCCCTCCCCGGACTTCTCCCCCCTCCCCCCCGGAACAGATGCAAGCCCGGCACTTGTCCGAGGTGCCGGGCTCATTTTTGCAGAGATTTGCGCAGGCCGCGGCCGGGTGCAGGCAGCTCCTCCTTAACGGAAGGAGGAGGCCTGCACTTCCCGAGCCTGCCGCACCGCAGCGGGCGCCGCAGCGCCGGAATAGCGCCGCAATGCGGCGCGTTGCGCCAGTTTTCAGGCGCTAAAACCCTTCAGTAGCGCCGGCAGCCGTTTGGGCACGGCGCTACTGAATTTTTGGCGCGCGCAAAGGGACTTAGCGCCGGCGCTAACTTCCGGCGCTAAAGCCCTGGCGCAGCGCAAACTCAATTTCTAGGCCTATGCCTCGGCTAATGAAGGCAAGTATCCCATATGCCTTTTTTACCACCTTATCCACCTGTTCTGCCGCCTTCAGGGATCTGTGTACTTGCACACCCAGATCCCTCTGACCCTCCGTCTTGCCTAGGGTCTTACCATTCATTGTGTATTCCCTTGCCTTGTTAGTCCCCCCAAAGTGCATCACCTCGCACTTTTCCGGGTTAAATTCCATTTGCCACTGTTCCGCCCATCTGACCAACCCATCTATATCGTCCTGCAGACTGAGGCTACCCTCCTCGCTATTTACCACCCTACCAATTTTTGTATCATCCGCGAACTTACTGATCATACCTTTTACATTCATATCCAAGTCATTAATGTAGACCACAAACAGCAAGGGACCCAGCACCGATCCCTGTGGTACCCCACTGGCCAAAGGCTTCCAGTCACAAAAACAACCTTCGACCATCACCCTCTGCCTTCTGCCACTAAGCCAGTTTTGTATCCAATGTGCCAAGGCACCCTGGATTCCATGGGCTCTTACCTTCTTGACCAGCCTCCTGTGCGGGACTTTATCGAAGGCCTTACTGAAATCCATGTATACCACATCCACTGCGTTACCCTCATCCACACACCTAGTCACCCCCTCAAAAAATTCAATCAAATTAGTCAGACATGATCTTCCCTTGACAAAGCCATGTTGACTATCCCTGATTAATCCTTGCCTCTCCAAGTGGAGACTAATTTTGTCCCTCAGAATTTTTTCCAATAATTTTCCTACCACTGATGTTAGGCTCACTGGCCTGTAGTTCCCCGGTTTTTCCCTACTTCCCTTCTTGAATAATGGTACTACATTAGCGGTTCTCCAGTCCTCTGGCACATCCCCTGTGGCCAGAGAGGTCCTGAATATATGTGTTAGAGCCCCCGCAATCTCTTCCTTTGCCTCACACAGCAGCCTGGGATACATTTAGTCCGGGCCTGGGGATTTATCCATTTTTAGGCCTGCTAAAACCGCCAATACCTCCTCCCTCTCGATGTTAATATGTTCGAGCATATCACAGCCCCCCCGCCCTATTTCTATGTCTACATCGTCCTTCTCCATAGTGAAAACAGATGCAAAAAATTCATTTAGAACCCCTCCTACATCCTCTGGCTCCACACACAGATTGCCACTTTTGTCCCTAATGGGCCCTATTTTTTCCCTAGTTATCCTCTTACCCTTAATATACTTATAAAACATCTTAGGATTTTCCTTTATTTTGCTCGCCAGTGTTATTTCATGGCCCCTCCTTGATCTCCTAATTTCTTTTTTAAGTATCCCCCTGCACTTTTTGTACTCCTCTAGGGCTTCCTCCGTCTTTAGCCTTTTGTATCTGCCAAAAGCCCTCCTTTTTTTCCTAATCCATTCCCGTATATCCCCTGACATCCAAGGTTCCCTGTGGTTTTTGGAACCACCCTTGACCTTTACGGGAACATGTTGCCATTGTATGATCTCAATCTCCCTTCTGAAAGCCTCCCATTGCTCCGATGCGGTATCAATCTGTGCTGTATCAATCTATGATTCTATAAATTTCAATTGTTTTAGCAAATTACTTCATTTTGATAGAATTGGCACATTGTTGGATGAAATTTGTGTTGATGGTGAGCTCTTTCACAATTGTTAACATTTAGAATGGAGAAACACCTAGGAAACAGAGTACTGTGCTTTACCTGTAATATTAGGCTGCATGTTTACTTTCCTATCTGTCTAAAATGAACAGTTATATAATCGATTCCAATGGCAACGCCTGTTTTATACTGCCTGAAATCACACACAGAGCTCCATACATGTGTATGCAGTTCACATGCGTGCTGCACTCTGGTCAGTTGTAAAGGTCATGAGAGCTCAGGCATGAAACGCCCAACACTCTCAAAACTTTTTTGAAAAATCCCCGCGCAAGTTTACAAAACACCCAATGGATTCTCGAGTGCTTTGTAAATCCAGCTTGACACCACACTGCAGTTGTGCTCCATGCAGTGTCAAAGCTAAGTGGTGTAAGAATGCCTCCACCAGGGAGTCGCTCCCCACACCCCTCTGCAGTCAGATCAGAATCTGGCACTAAATGGCACCAATTAATTGCCTGAAGCTGTAAGAAGTTGTAAGCCACCTTTTGCCCTTCACCTGGCACACACAGGGTCAGACGTCTATGAAAGCTGAACATCCCATTGTCACAGAACAGTAAACAAGTATGTCCCCATGCTGGACCAATGATTGATGCTTAATGCCTCTCAGGTCAAAGAGGACTAAAATGAGTCTGTCATCACATAGACTATCAGAGCAACCTGAGCTTAGTTTCTGTTGATGCATGAATCATGAACACATTTACTGGAACTCGCAGGTTTCTCTAGGAATTCATCCAGACTTTATAGCAACCACTGTCAATCAGTCTTTACATAGATTGTATTTTTTGTGACTTGCCAGTAATTCTTTATTGAGTTTTGTGACAAATAAAAGCTACTGTACATATATACACCATCCTGTGAACAGAAAAACAGTTCCAAATAGACAGCTGTCATAGCATGATACGCAGTATAAATATAATTGTTCCAGTTACATTACAATTTATGATGATTATTATTATTATGCTGTTACCATGGCCCTGAAATCTTTTTTTAACAGATATAAAATAAACCCAGAAATGACTGTGCTAGTCTTAGTGCTGCATTTCTATAGAAACATAGAAGATAGGAGCAGGAGTAGGCCATTCGGCCCCTCGAGCCTGTTCCGCCATTTAATGAGATCATGGCTGATCATCCAAATTCAGTACACTGTCCCTGCTTTCTCCCATATCCCTTGATCCCTTTAGCCTTAAGAAATATATCGAACTCCTTCTTGAATATATTTAATGAATTGGCCTCAACGGCCCTCTGTGGTGGAGAATTCCACAGGTTCTCCACTCTCTGGTTGAAGAAATTACTCCTCATCTCAGTCATAAATGGCTTACCCCTTATCCTTAGACTGTGACCCCTGGTTCTGGACTCCCCCGCCATCGGGAACATCCTTCCTGCATCTAGTCTGTCTAGTCCTGTTAGAATTTTATAAGTTTCAATGAGATCCCCTCTCATTCTTCTAAATTCTAGCGAATACAAGCCCAATCGACCCAATCTCTCTTCATACGTCATTTCTGCCATCCAAGGTATCAGTCTGGTGAATCTTCGCTGCACTCCCTCCATGGCAAGAACATCCTTCCTCAGATAAGGCGACCAAAACTGCACACAATACTCAAGGTGTGGTCTCACCAAGGCCCTGTACAACTGCAGCAAGACATCCTTGCTCCTGTACTCGAATCCTCTCCCTATGAAGGCCAAAATACCATTTGCCTTCTTAACCACCTGCTGCACCTGCATGCTTACCTTCAGTGACTGGTGCACAAGGACACCCACGTCTCGTTTCACTTCCCTTTTTCCCAATCTATTGCCGTTCAGATAATAATCTGCCTTCCTGTTTTTGCCACCAAAGTGGATAACTTCGCATTTATCCACATTATACTACATCTGCCATACATCTGCCCAATCACCCAACCTGTCCAAATCATACTGGAGTTTCTCTGCATCCTCCTCACAGCACACACGCTCACCCAGCTTTCTGTCGTCTGCAAACTTGGAGATATTACATCTAGTTCCCTCATCTAGATCATTAATATATATTGTGAATAACTGGGGTCCTAGCACCAATCCCTGCGGTACCCCACTAGTCACTGCCTGCCACTCGGAAAAAGACCCATTTATTCCAACTCTGCTTCCTATCTGCCAACCAGTTCTCTATCCAAGTCAGTACCTTACCCCAATCCCATGTGCTTTAACTTTGCATGCTAATCTCTTATACGGGACCTTATCGAAAGCCTTCTGAAAGTCCAAATACACCACATTCACTGGTTCTCCCTTATCTAATCTGCCAGTTACATCCTCAAAAAATTCCAGTAGATTAGTCAAGCACGATTTACCTTTTGTAAATCTGATGTAAGAAAAGGAGACTGACCATCAAGTAACTTTAAAGTAAGCTTTAAGTAACTTATAAACACACTATATACAAGAGAGGTCTTTACCATGCCTCTGGTAGAAGCCTCTTACAATACTGAACAGACCAGTATTTATACCAGTCCAACAGGAAGTGACATTTACAGGAAGTGAGGTATGTACACAGTTCATAGTTCATAGTTCATAGTTCACAGGAAGTGATGACATAACTTCCCGGAAGTTAGCATTTTTATCACATTCTTCCCTCCTGCAGGATTAGGAGGCTGTGGTCTACCTTTTGGTCCGCAGCCGCCGAACAAGGAAGAGTCGTACCCGTTTGGATTCCCGTCGTAGAGGGTCGCTGGTCCGCTTACATGCGGTTGGCCATTGGTCAGAGTCTGTGTGGCCTGGATTGCCCTGTGAAGGGTCGGGGAGATCATGGCTTCGAGTGCGAGCCCCAATAGGTTCAAAGTCGGACTGCCTCTGTTCAGAGGGAGGTGCAGAGCTGGTCTGTGGCGGATCAGTACTTTCATGCACGGTACTGGGAGGGTCGCAACCTTGAGCACGGGGTTCTGCCGGCACCAAGCTAGTTGGTGTCCGATCAGGATCCTGGAGAGGGGTACCCGATAGGTCCCAAGAGTTTCCTGGTGAAATGCCATCACCCGATGTCCCACTAGGTCCTGGTGGGCAGGGAGCCAGATCCCGTAATGATACGGTAGATTCTCGGCCGTCGGAATATCGTATGTTTGCATAGGTGGGGTTGGCATCGGTTAGTTCGACCTCGTCTACAAGAGGGTCATTTTTAGACGTCCGAACGTATCTTCGGAGTAATACAGGTCCAGGAGTAGTTAGCCATGACGGGAGTGATGTTCCATGAGATGAGCGACGCTGGAATCCAAAGAACCGCTCATGAGGTGTAGTATTTGTGGCTGTAGAAAGCAGGGACCGTATAGAGTGCAATGCATCCGGAAGCACTGTTTCCCATTGCTGGTCTGGTAGGCCCCGAGATCTTAAAGCGAGACGTACGGAATTCCAGATGATACCGTTATACCTCTCTACCTGCCCATTTCCGATGGGATGGTATGGTGTTGTTTTGCTTGCAGCAATTCCCCGTTCTGAGAGGTAGTCCTTGAGTTCCCTTGACATAAAGGATGGACCCCGGTCTGAGTGAATATAAGCCGGCATGCCACAGAGAGAAAATACCTGCTCAAGGCAGCAGATTACTGTGGACGCCAGCATATTGGAGCAGGGGAAGGCAAACGGAAAACGTGAATATTCGTCGATCATGGTGAGCAAGTATGTGTTCCGAGTTGAAGAGGGCACTGGGCCCTTAAAATCGATGCTAAGTCGTTGCATCGGTTGGGTTGCATGTATGAGTATACCAGCTGAGGGGCGGAAGAACTGAGGTTTTAATTCCGCACAAAGCCGGCATTCTGAGCATATTTTCTTTACATCTCCAGTGGAAAAAGGGAGATTCCGTGATCGTACGAAATGTAGCATGCGCGTAACGCCAGGATGACACAAACCATTGTGGACATCCATGAGAGTGGAGGATGACATAGTGGAGCAGAATGCCCGTGTGAGGGTGTCCGGGGCCACATTCTCCTTGCCAGGCCGATAGAGAATGGTATAACCAAAAGAGGCCAGTTCCATCCTCCAAAGTTGTATTTTATTATTCTTAATTTTGGTTCGTTTTCGATTATCGAGCATGAAGGCGACTGATCGTTGGTCCGTGATCAATGTAAAGTGCTGGCGAGCTAGAAAATGGTTCCACTTCCGTACTGCCTCTATGATGGCTGTGGCTTCTTTCTCAACCGAAGGATAATGTAGCTCGGCACCTTGTAAGGTCCTGGACATAAATGCTACAGGACGACCTTCCTGATTCAGAGTAGCCGAGATCGCCACCTCCGAGGCATCACATTCAACCACGAAAGGGAGATTCTCATCGATGGAGTGAAGAGCCGCTTTCTCCAACTGTTTTTTGAGAAGGTTAAAGGCTGCAACAGCCGCTGTTCCCAGTGGAAATGATCTAGCATGCAGCAAGGGTTGGATTTTGTCCGAAAAATGAGGAATCCATTTAGCGTAGTATGCAAACAGACCGAGAGCCCGACGTAAAGAAGCCGGATTCTTAGGTGACGGGAGCTCTTGGAGCGGGCGAAGTCTTTCTGGGTCTGGCTTAATGATACTATTGCCTACGCAGTAGCCAAGGATGTTGATGGTCGGTTGCGACTCAACAGATTTGGATTCATTCAGGGTCAAATTACGGCGATGGAGGGCATCCCGAAATTTTTGGAGGTTGGAGTCTGGTATTAAGTGATGACTGGGCCATCGCAATTGCCTGGTCCGATGGGAAGACATGTAGTTTCAATTTCGCAACAATCTGTTCCTTAATGAAACTATCAGTACTTCCTGAGTCAATTAAGGCATCTAAGGTATGCCCTTTAATTGAAATTTTTGTGGCTGCCTGAGACAGGTTCTGTGGGCAAGCAGCTGTAATTGGTGTCGTTGCACAGAGAGTGGCTAAAACTCTCGGTGTGCTTCTTCGGGAGAGAGCTCGAGAGGAAGCTTGATAGGTCCTAGCTGGAGCATCTTGATAGGCCCTAATTGGGGCAGCTCGGTAGGCCTTAGCTGGATTGGCCCTCGTAGAGGCCCTTGATAGGCAAACTTTAGCAAAGTGTCCTTTTTTCCCGCAATAACTGCAGATTGCATTGCGAGCAGGGCAGGTTTTCCTAGGGTGAAAAGCATCTCCACAAAAGAAGCATTCCTTCCTAGATTGCCAAGAGGCTGCTAAAGTGGGGTCGTCCTCCTCTTCTTCATCAGAATTATCAGAATTAGATTCCCCCATGATAGGGTTCACCTGAGACCGCTTGAATTGTCTGGTTGCAGCTACAGCAGCAGATCGAGATCTGGGCAGCTGATAGAGGTCTGCATTTCTCTTTGCCAAATCCAGTGAACAAGCTAGGTCAAAAGCTTTTTGTAGCTCAAGTGTTTTACTTTCTAGTAGACGCTGGCGTATAAATGGAGAGGCAATCCCGCAGATGAAAGCATCACGAATCATTTCTTGGCGGTACAGCTCAGCTGAGGCTGCCTGAAAGTTACAATCTACGCTGAGCCTGCGAAGTTCTTGCAGGAATTCGTCAATTGATTCCCCTGGCCCTTGTCGGGCTGTGGCCAGTAGATGTCTAGCATAGACCTCATTTGGGGTCTTCGCATACAGTTTCTTAAGTGCCCGAATCACCTCTTCGTAATTATCCCATTCATCAACATATTCGAACACTTTTGGGGTCACATAATTGACAAGTATCTTCAATTTAGCAGGAGCATCCACTTTACATTCATCCAGAAAATTCTCAAAAGTACGATACCAATGCTTCCATACCCTGCCAGCTGCTGGTGTATTCGGGTCCAAGTCCAGACGAATAGGTCTAAGGATTTTATCCATGATGGGTGGTTCCCTGGATCCTTAACTTCCGAGTTTGTCTGAAGGTCTAGTATTTGTCAGTGTAAATACTAAGTTACTTAAATTGATGTAAGAAAAGGAGACTGACCATCAAGTAACTTTAAAGTAAGCTTTAAGTAACTTATAAACACACTATATACAAGAGAGGTCTTTACCATGCCTCTGGTAGAAGCCTCTTACAATACTGAACAGACCAGTATTTATACCAGTCCAACAGGAAGTGACATTTACAGGAAGTGAGGTATGTACACAGTTCATAGTTCATAGTTCACAGGAAGTGATGACATAACTTCCCGGAAGTTAGCATTTTTATCACAAAATCCATGTTGACTTTGTCCGATTCTGTCACTGTTTTCCAAGTGCTCTGCTATTACATCTTTTATAATGGACTCTAGCATTTTCCCCACTTCCAATTTCAGGCTTACCGGTCTGTAATTCCCCGTTTTCTCTCTACCACCTTTTTTGAATAGTGGGGTTACATTAGCTACCCTCCAATTCATGGGAACTGTTCCAGAGTCTATAGGATTTTGGAAGATGCATCTACTATTTCTAGGGCCACTTCCATAAATACCCTAGGATGTAGATTATCAGGCCCTAGGGATTTATCAGCTTTCAATCCCATCAATTTCCCTAATACCATTTCCCTACAAATACTGATTTCATTCAGTTCCTCCCTCTCATTAGACCCTATGTTCCCCGACATCTCTGTGAGGTTATTTGTGTCCTTCTTTGTGAAGACAGAACCAAAGTATGTATTTAATTGGACCGCCATTTCTTTGTTCCCCATTATAAATTCCCCTGATTCTGACTGGAAGGGACCTATGCTTGACTTCACCAATCTTTTCTCTTCACATATCTATAGAAGCTTTTACAGTCAGTTTTTTGTTGCCTGCAAGCTTACTCTCATCTTTTATTTTCCCCCTCTTAATTAATCCCTTTGTCCTCCTTTGCTGAATCCTAAACTGCTCCCAATCCTCAGGTTTGCTGCTTTTTCTGACCAATTTATATGTCCTTTCCTTGGATCTTATGCTATCCCTAATTTCCCTTGTTAGCCACAGTTGAGTCACCTTTTCTGTTTTATTTTTATGCCAAACAGGGATGACCAAATTCTATAGTTCATCCATGCGATCTTTAAATGTTTGCCATTGACTATCCACCATCAACCCTTTAAGTAACATTCCCCAATGCATCCTAGCCAACTCGCGCCTCATACCATCGTAGTTTCTGTTATTTTAATGCCGGCATTAGCCCATTTATTTTAAATGGCTTGGTGCTTCTGTTGAAATAGTGGACAGAGGAATATAATACAAAGACATTAAGCATTCATCCACTATTACAAACAGTCCTTTCTAGGCTGTTACTTCATCAGCGACTGGTGTTTAACATAAATCATTGGTGCTAGGACAGGAATTGTTCTGATTGCTCTGAATAGCAGTGTTGGAAATGCATTGATAAAGGCCATCTCTAGTTGGTATTTCTAGCAAGATTGTAAACCTATTCATTTTGAATATGTTTATGTTTTTGTGAGAGGTATTGATCAGAGGAGTTCATCATGAATGTATTTATGATGTTGCTGAAAAAAAGCTTCCTTTTATATCACATCTCTCAGACACATTTTCGGGTTGGCTGGCTGTAACTAGTGGGGTACCGCAAGTATCCGTGCTTGGGCCTCAGCTATTCACAATCTATAGGAACATAGAAACATAGAAGATAGGAGCAGGAGTAGGCCATTCGGCCCCTCGAGCCTGCTCTGCCATTCAATGAGATCATGGCTGATCATCCAAATTCAGTACCCTGTACCTGCCTTCTCTCCATATCCCTTGATCCCTTTAGCCTTAAGAAATATATCCAACTCCTTCTTGAATATATTTAATGAATTGACCTCTACTGCCTTCTTTGGCAGAGAATTCCACAGGTTCACCACTCTCTGGGTGAAGAAATTCCTCCTCATCGCTGTCCTAAATGGCTTACCCCTTATCCTTAGACTGTGACCCCTGGTTCTGGACTCCCCGACCATCAGGAACATCCTTCCAGCATCTAGTCTGTCTAGTCCTGTTAGAATTTTATATGTTTCATTATATCAATGATTTGGCTGAGAGGACCAAATGTAATATATCCAAGTTTGCTCATGATACAAAGCTGGTTGGGAATGTAAGTTGTGAGGAGGATGTAAGGAGGCTTCAAGGGGATGTAGACAGGCTAAGTGAGTGGGCAAGAACATGGCAAATGGAATATAATGTGGAGAAATATGAAGTTATCCACTTTGGTAGGAAAAATAGAAAAGCAGTGTATTTTTTAAATGGTGAGAGATTGGGAAATGTTGGTGTTTAGAGAGACCTGGATATCCTTGTATACAAATCACTGAAAGTTAACATACAGGTACAGCAAGCAATTAAGAAAGCAAATGGTTTGTTTGCCATTATTACAGGAGGATTTCAGTATAAGAGTAAAGACATCTTACTGCAATTATATAGGGCCCTCATGAGACCACACCTGGAGTATTGTGTACAGTTTTGGGCTCCTTACCTAAGGAAGGATATACTTGCCATAGAGGGAGTGCAACAAAGGTTTACCAGACTGGTTCCTGGGATGGGGGGATTGTCCTATGAGGAGAGATTGAGTAGACTAGGCCTATATTCTCTAGAGTTTAGAAGAATGAGAGGTGATCTCATTGAAACATACAAAATTCTTACAGGGCTTGACAGGGAGGATGTTTCCCCTGGCTGGGGATTCTAGAACTAGTGGTCACAGTCTTAGAATAAGGGATTGGCCATTTAGGACTGAGGTGAGGAGAAATTTCTTCACTCAGAGGGTGGTGAATCTTTGGAATTCACTACCCCAGAGAGCTGTGGATGCTCAGTCATTGAGTATATTCAAGACAGAGATTGATAGATTTTTAAATATTAAAGGAATCAAGGGATATGGGGATAGTGCAGGAAAGTGGAGATGAGGTAAAAGATCAGCCATGATTTATTGAATGGAGGAGCAGGCTCGAAGGACCCAATGGCCTACTCCTGCTCCTATTAGTATGTTCTTATGTTAACATCCTAAAACATTTCATATACAATTAATGCAGTCACCATTGTTGTGTAGACAAACATCACAGCCATTTTGTGCAAAGTAAGATCTCACAAAAGCCATGAAATCAATAACTAATAAATCTTTTTTTGGTGATATTGGTTGAAGAACAAATGTTGCCCAGGATACTAACAGAGCTCCCTGCTCTTCTTCAAAATAGTGCCACAGGCTCTCTAATGCCAGGCCCCTGGTTTAACATCTTATCCAAAGGGTGGTACCTCTAGCAATGCAATACTCCCTCAGTACCACAATAGAGTACCTGCTGTGCTAAAGCCCTGGTGTGTTGCATTATCACATAAACATCTGACTCAGAAGTTAGAGTGCTACCAACTGAGCCAAGCTGACATATAAAGGGTCATTTTATAAAATTGCACTCCAGCGCAGAACATTGCCTGCCAAATTCCTGATATGCACTCCCAGTTGGGGCATGATTTAATAAAATTAGAGCAATGTTTCTTTTGTTGAATTCTTTGTTTAAAAAAAAATTAAGGCTGTTTTTAAAGAGCTGAGATACAACACAATCTATGCTGAAAGCTTTCACTAACTTCCAGATAAGCTTCTGATTTAAAAAAAATCACCCTAACAGAAACCTAGATACTTCTGCATTGCAGTAGGGGACAGAGTCATTATGAAACTCTTTGCTTGACTGAAAGCTTCTTTTTTATTTTGGCAGCCCGTGTAGCTTCCACCATGTGTAATCTTTGTCTTCTAATCCTCTTTTGTGATGTACCTACCTATAGAGAGTCTTTCAAGCATTTCTAATCTACTGTTTCACCATGTAATTGCAGTCAAGATGAGATTGTGTTTGGTGGAGAACAACTTGGAGTTTTCCTTGACAATAGTGTAGGTATTGACCTGGGCAGCTCAAGCATTCAGAAAGTCCTCTATCAGCTTTAGAGGCTGTATTGGGTTAGGTTTGATTATCACCCAGTGCAGCGCTTTATAATTTATTCACAATGTTCCTTTGGATTTCTACCTACCTCATCCATATTGTACAATAGAACGTGGTTAGCAAAGTGAATGCCAACACAATTCAGATGAGGTGACAATTGACACAAGTGAACTGGTTTAGTTCTGTGTTCTGTGTTGAGAGTAACTTCTCTCAATGCTATTGAATTCTGAGATGATAGCTGAGAAGATCGTTTGCATATGCGAAAATCAAAAATAGGCACTGCAGGAAGGTGCATATCGAAATGTACTAATATAGCATTTTTATAATCAGTTCCTCCACTCCTAGTGAAAAAAGTACATTTTGTAAAGGTTGTGAGCAATGGGCTTCAATACTGAACAATCAGATACAAAAGTTGCTGTGCAAAAGATGAACAACTTGAGCATGTGCACACTAAGCATCTTTGAACTCAAGAAAAATGTCTTCCGACACAGTGAAATCAGTGCTCCTGATTGGTCAAGAATATGTATTTCACCGCAAACCAGTGATATTAGCAAATGAATATTTAACATATTTCCCTGAAATTCCTCTCTCTGCAATTTTACGAAAAGCATTATACAATTTAAAATAAATGCGGTTGAGAAAGGGGCAGTTTGCTAACCCATAGTTTTCAGCTCCATTTACAACTCCTCTGATAATGAAACAGACCACGCCAGCCGACAGCTGGATTTGGACAAGTGAAAGGCAACATTCGAACCACATAGTGCCAGGTAATGATCATCTCCAACAAGAGAAAGCCCAGACATCTTCCCTGACCTTCAACAGCACCACCATCACTATGTTCCCCGTTATCAACATCTTCAGAGTTACCATTGACCAGAAGCTTAATTGAAGCAGCCATATCAATACTGTGGCTACAAGAACAGGCTGAGGACTCCACAACGAGTGGCTCACCTCTTGATTCCTCAAAGCCACCCCATCATTTACTAGGCTCGAGTCAGGAGTGTGGAATACTCACCACATAATAGGTGCAGCTGCAACAACACTCAGGAAACTTGACACTATCCAGCATAAAGCAGTAGGCTTGATTGGTGCCTCTGCCACTGAACTCAATATCCACCCCCTCCACCACTGACGCACTGTGACTGCAGTAAGTACTATTTACAGGACATTAAAGCCATAGAGACCATGCAGTGTTGATTCATTCGGCTGATGCCAGAGATAGCAATCTTTAGTTATGAGAAGAGACTTCAGAAACTGGGACTGTTTCCATTGGAACACAGAAGGTTAAGAGGAAGTTTAATAAAGAGCTTTAGAATTATGAAGGGTTTTGGTACAATGAATAGGGAAAGGTTATTTTCTCTGGTTGGGGAATCAATGACGAGGGGTCAGCAATTTAAAATTATCACTAAGAGAGTGAGGTTAAGAGAGATTTCTTTATGCAAAGTGTTATTAGAGTATGGGATGTTTTGCCACAGGGAGTGGTTGATGTAGAGACCATTGGATCTTTAAGAAAGAAAGAACTTGCATTTATATAGTGCCTTTCACAACCGCAGGGCGTCCCAAAGTGCTTCACGGTCAATGAAGTATAGTCACTTTTGTAATGTAGGGAAGCTGTTTCACAAACCTTTTAGTGCATGAAGGTTATGCAGATTTGGATATTGTATACCAATGGCAATTGGCTAATGATATGTCAACTATAGATCCATTACTTAGAGGCATCATTAAAGCAAAGTTTTTAAACTCCTGAATTGAACTCTGCTTTGCTGAAAGCAACAACAATTTACTGAAAGATTCTGAATCTGTTCTTCATACAATCTGCTTTTGATACTCCAGATTCACGAATACAAAAATGCACCATCAAGAAAAGTTTTGTGGAGTGCTTACTTTTTTAAGAATTTTTTTTTAAAATCAGGAGGCTAAATGCTCAACCAAATCACTAATCCCCTGTAAAAATATGCTGCATCAGCAGTTTTATAACACACACCAACCTGTCGAAATTGAAAGATTGGATTCTGCGTATGGTGAGGAATTAAAGGAAAAAGCAAGGCTACACTTGTTCAATTAATGATATTCAGTCAATAAACAGAAAATGCTAATCTTGCCATACTTAGAAGGTAATGTAGAAGCAATCTATTAAACATGCGAGGGTTAATTGATAGTGGGGATAAGCCATTCTTACATATGCATCGATTTTTTTCCCTGTTTCCCATGTGGGCATTTCTCTTTGTTAAACCAGTTCTGAGTTGCCTGCTCCACAGTCTGCTGCAAACTTCAGTCCCTTGAGGGCCTTTTGCAGGGCTCTTCTGTTAAACATAAATTATCGAGAGCCGAAGTATTTGACTAATCAGCAGTATAATTCCACAGGGCCGAACGTCTGAATGGCAAATGCCAATATCCACTGCATGCCTTATGGATCAACAAACCAATATGGAGAAACTGATCCATCATTCTGTCACTGATTCCTGTACTGCAGTTAGAGGCCTGCCAATTAAAACTGCAGATTTAACTTGCACTGCTCAAGAATGATAGCAGATACATGATAAATAGGGACCCTTGTGCCCCAGCGCTGAGCTAAATTCAACGTTTTTAATGTAGCCGATTGTTATGGGACCGTAAGAGCCAATCATGGCAGGCGCGGGCACTGCTAGTGTCAGGACCTTGTAGTGTTCTTTGCATTGTAAACAACACAGGAGATGCTGTAAAAGAAAAAAAAACTTTAATTACTTTATTTGTCAGGGGACTGCAGTGCACTGCATATTGTCAGCTTTGCTCAGATAGGTCAAAGGTTAGGATGCAGACTCCACAGTGGCAGATTTTCGGCAAAGGAGCTGTCAGAGCAGAATTGTTTAATTACTTTTTGATTACTTCTCATATTAAGAATTTGGAATCACGGGAGGGCTTAAACACGGCCTTCCTTTCTCCGAAAGTCAAAGGAGAATTTAAGTACCTGTCATCTTGAAATAAACATGCAATTGCATGGTATAAATTCTAGGTAAAAGGCTGAGTATAGAAAGTAACCTTTATTGGTGGCTTAGCAAGGTCTGTAGCAAATTGAAACTAACCTATTTGAATGGCCTACTCCTGTTGCTATGTTCCTAACTGCCTTTTGAAACTGCACCGGAGCCATAGGGAGCTAAATTTGATAGCCCCAAAAATGGGCGCAAGGTTCGCGATGCGCAATTAACCCGCGCCCATTGATTCAATTGCTTTCCTAGTTTCCTTTTTAATTTCACCTCTGCACTTTCTATACTCCTCTAGGCTTTCTGCAGCATTGAGCTCTCAGTTTCTGACAAAAGCTTCCCTTTTTTGCATTATGCTACCCTGTATGCTCCTTGATATCCAGGGGGGTCTAGATTTGGAAGTCCCACCCATTTTCTTTGTGGGAACGTATTTGCACTGAACCCTCACTATCTCCTCCTTGAATGCCTCCCACTGCTCTAACACTGATTTATCTTCAAGTAGCTGTTTCCAGTTCACTTTTGCTAAATCACATCTCAGCTTAGAAAAATTGGTCTTTCCCCAAGTGAGAACTTTTACTCCTGGTCTATCTTTGTCCTTTTCCATAACTACGCTAATCTAACTAACTTATGATCACTACCACCAAATTGCTCTCCCACTGATACACTTTCCACCTGCCCAGCTTCATTCCCTAAAACCAAGTCCAGAACTGCCCCCTCTCTTGTTGGGCATGCTATGTACTGGCTAAAAAAGTTCTCCTGAATGCATTTTAAGAATTTTGAGCCCTCTATACCTTTTACTCTGATTTTATCCCAGTTAATATTTGGGTAGTATATTTGCCCTTCTATCTCCCTCTGACTATTTGGGGTCTATAGTAGACTCCCAGCAGTGAGAATGCCCCTTTTTTAATCTTCAGTTCAACCCATATGGCCTCCTTTGATGATCCTTCTAACATATCATCCCTCCTGACAGCTATAATTGTTTCTTTTGTGGCGACATGCCACCATTGGACATAATCCGCTCACGGCGGCACGGACAGTTTACGCAGGCACACTGCCGGCAGCAGCCGCCCCCATCCGTGGGCCCTTTCCTCCGGCAGCTTGTTTCCCGCAGGGACAGGCTGCCGGGAGCACTTCCTGTCTGGGGAGTATTTAAGTGGTTGCGCGGGCTTTTTAAGCACTTGTTTTGCCATGATGTAAATTAAAGCAGTTGTGTTCCATCAACTCTGGTCTCGACTCCCACGTTTGCCGATGTATCTCAACACTGGTGACCCCGACGCTCAGGACGAATCCTAAGCTAGCATGGCGGATACAAACGCAGTCACGGTTAAACTACCGGACTTTTGGGAGAACCTGGCCGAGGCCTGGTTCGTTCAAGCCGAGTCCAGATTCCGGCTGAGAAGCATTACAGTTGACGCCACGAAGTACGACTACCTCGTCGCCTCTCTCACCTGCGCCACAGTCCCTAAGGTTTGGGCAGCGCTGCAGGATCCACCAGAGGAAGGCAAGTACGAACGTCTGAAGGCCGCGCTCCTTAAAAAATTTCAGGCATCCTCCTACCAGCGCAACTGCCAACTCCGCGACCTCCCAGGCCTTGGTGACGCTTTACCATCAGACCTGCTTTCCCACATGCTGTCCTTCTTGGACGACAAAAAACCCGGCGCCCTCTTTCGCACGCTTTTCATTCGGCAGCTCCCCGCCAGCATCCGCCCGCTCATTGTGGAGTCTGGCTCCATGGACCTGAACGAGATAGCCGAAAAGGCCGACTGGCTGCTCTCCGCGCAGACCGCCCGCGACGTCGCGCCCGACCTCACGGCAACGACCACGCGGTCCCTCCGGCTCACTAGGCCCGACCGCCCTTCCACTCCGGGTCACTGCTACTACCACACCCATTTTGGCACTAGGGCCCAACGCTGCACGCCACCGTGCACTTTCAAACCCCTCCCCGCACCGGCCCCCACGATGGCCGCGGGGCAAAAGGGGCCCCTACTGTACGTCACCGACAACAGCACCAACCGCCGATTCCTGTGCGACACAGGAGCCCAGCACAGCATCACCCCCGCTTCCGCCCTCGAAATCCAACGCGGTGCACGGGGTGTTACGCTGGCTGCAGCCAATGGCTCTGACATCCGCACATACGGCACCCGCATGGTCACGCTCGACCTCGCAGGCCGCCGCTACCGCTGGGAGTTCCTCACAGCCAAGGTCCTCTGCCCACTCATCGGCGCCGACTTCCTATGCGCCCACGACCTCCTTGTCGACATTCCGAGGCACCGCCTCGTCGACATCAACACTATGGCCCCCATCCCTGGCGCAGTCACCCCGGCCCGTTCGGCCGGCCTGACGACCTACTGCCTCGCCAGAGCCACGGACGACTACTCGGCACTACTAGCCGAGTTTCCCGCCCTCACTAACCCGACCTTTTCGGCCAAAGCTGCCAAACACGGTGTGGAGCACTATATCCCCACCACCGGCCCCCCGGTCGCTGCCCACGCCCGCAGACTTGACCCGGCCAAGCTGGAAATCGCGCGGGCCGAGTTCACCACCATGGAGCAACTCGGCATCATCCGCCGCTCCAGCAGCCCTTGGGCCTCGCCCCTCCACATCGTCCCCAAGCCCGGCGGAGGCTGGCGCCCCTGCGGGGACTACCGCCGCCTCAACGATGCCACCACCCCCGACCGATACCCGGTGCCGCACATCCAGGACTTCTCGGCCCGATTGGCCGGACGAACCGTCTTCTCCAAAGTCGACCTGGTGCGCGGTTACCACCAAGTCCCCGTACACCCCGCGGACATCCCCAAAACGGCCGTCATCACCCCATTCGGCCTGTTCGAGTTCCTGAGGATGCCCTTCAGCGCCTTATGGACTCAGTCCTCCGGGACCTGAACTTTCTATTCGTCTATCTAGACGACATTCTCGTGGCCAGCTCCTCCAAACAGGAACACCTCGAACACCTTCGCATCCTGTTCGGGTGCTTAGCCCAACACGGGCTTATCCTCAGCCCGGCGAAGTGCCAATTCGGCCTAGCCGAGATCGATTTTCTCGGCCACCACATCACTCCTGTTGGGGCCGTCCCCCTGCCCAACAAGCTGCAGGCCGTCCAGCAATTCCCCCGCCCTAAAACCATCAAGGGCCTCCAGGAGTTCCTCGGGATGGTGAACTTTTACAACAGGTTCATCCCCAGAGCTGCAGCCCTCATGAAGCCCCTATATGACTCCCTCCGAGGTAAATCCGGCAAGATGGCCATAGCCTGGACCACTGACACGTCAGCCGCCTTCGACGCCACCAAAAACGCGCTCGCCGACACCACCCTGCTCGCGCACCCGAGGGTTGATGCCCGGTTTGTGCTCACCACCGACGCCTCCAACCATGCGGTCGGAGCCGTGTTCGAGCAGTGGGTCAATGGCGTGTGGCAGCCACTTGTCTTCTACAGCCGCCAACTGCACCCCCCGGAGGTCAAATACTCTACTTTCGACCGCAAGCTCCTCGCGCTCCACCTGTCGGTCCGCCATTTCAGGTTCCTCCTGGAGGGCCGCCCCTTTACCGCGTACGTGGGCCACAAGCCGCTCACATACGCGATGGCCAAGAACACCGACCCCTGGTCCGCTAGGCAGCAACGCCAGCTCGCGGCCGTGTCCGAGTTTACCACAGACATCCAGCACGCCTCCGGTAGAGACAACATTGTTGCCGACTGCCTTTCCCGTCCTGCCATCTGCGCGAATCACCTAGCGGTCGACTACGCGCAACTAGCAGCGGCCCAGCTCACGGACCCAGACCTCCTCTCGGCGGCTACCAGCCTGCCAGGGCTATGCCTAGCCAAGGTCGCGCACGGGCCCGAAGCCACGGCAGTCACTTGCGACGTCTCACTCGGCCAACCCAGGCCGGTCGTCCCTGCAACCTGGCGCCGCTGCATCTTCGACGCGCTCCACAGGCTCTCCCATCCAGGTTCCCGCGCGTCCGTTAAACTCTCCCAGCGCTTCGTCTGGCGTGGCCTCAGCAAAGTTGTTCGGACTTGGGCCAACTCCTGCCTCGCCTGCCAACGGGCTAAGGTGCAGCTGCACACAAAAGCACCCCTGGGAGACTTCGAGGTACCCAGCCGCCGCTTCGACCATGTACACGTCGACATCGTCGGTCCTCTGCCGCCATCGCAAGGCCAAACTTATCTTCTTACGATGGTCGACCGCTACACATGCTGGCCTGCGGCAGTGCCGCTGACCTCCACCACCACAGCCGACATCACCAGGGCGTTCGTTAACACCTGGGTCGCGAGGTTCGGCGTACCGGCCGACATAACCTCCGACAGAGGCGCCCAGTTCACCTCCGAACTCTGGACGGCCACAGCACGCAAACTCAGGGTGACGCTCCACCGAACCATGGCGTCGGGAGCAGTGATTCAGAGCCGGTAGAAAAACCGGAGAGAGGCGAGGCCCGAGACCAGTCGGGAGCAGTGATTCAGAGCCGGTATAAAAACCGGAGAGAGGCGAGGCCCGAGACCAGTCGGGAGCAGTGATTCAGAGCCGGTATAAAAACCGGAGAGAGGCGAGGCCCGAGACCAGTCGGGAGCAGTGATTCAGAGCCGGTATAAAAACCGGAGAGAGGCGAGGCCCGAGACCAGTCGGGACCAGCGGGAGCAGCGAGGAGGAGCTCGGGAGAAAACCCGGCGACCAGCGAGGCCCGAGACCAGTCGGGAGCAGTGATTCAGAGCCGGTATAAAAACCGGAGAGAGGCGAGGCCCGAGACCAGTCGGGAGCAGTGATTCAGAGCCGGTATAAAAACCGGAGAGAGGCGAGGCCCGAGACCAGTCGGGAGCAGTGATTCAGAGCCGGTATAAAAACCGGAGAGAGGCGAGGCCCGAGACCAGTCGGGAGCAGTGATTCAGAGCCGGTATAAAAACCGGAGAGAGGCGAGGCCCGAGACCAGTCGGGAGCAGTGATTCAGAGCCGGTATAAAAACCGGAGAGAGGCGAGGCCCGAGACCAGTCGGGACCAGCGGGAGCAGCGAGGAGGAGCTCGGGAGAAAACCCGGCGACCAGCGAGGCCCGAGACCAGTCGGGAGCAGTGATTCAGAGCCGGTATAAAAACCGGAGAGAGGCGAGGCCCGAGACCAGTCGGGAGCAGTGATTCAGAGCCGGTATAAAAACCGGAGAGAGGCGAGGCCCGAGACCAGTCGGGAGCAGTGATTCAGAGCCGGTATAAAAACCGGAGAGAGGCGAGGCCCGAGACCAGTCGGGAGCAGTGATTCAGAGCCGGTATAAAAACCGGAGAGAGGCGAGGCCCGAGACCAGTCGGGAGCAGTGATTCAGAGCCGGTATAAAAACCGGAGAGAGGCGAGGCCCGAGACCAGTCGGGACCAGCGGGAGCAGCGAGGAGGAGCTCGGGAGAAAACCCGGCGACCAGCGAGGCCCGAGACCAGTCGGGAGCAGTGATTCAGAGCCGGTATAAAAACCGGAGAGAGGCGAGGCCCGAGACCAGTCGGGAGCAGTGATTCAGAGCCGGTATAAAAACCGGAGAGAGGCGAGGCCCGAGACCAGTCGGGAGCAGTGATTCAGAGCCGGTATAAAAACCGGAGAGAGGTGAGGCCCGAGACCAGTCGGGAGCAGTGATTCAGAGCCGGTATAAAAACCGGAGAGAGGCGAGGCCCGAGACCAGTCGGGAGCAGTGATTCAGAGCCGGTATAAAAACCGGAGAGAGGCGAGGCCCGAGACCAGTCGGGACCAGCGGGAGCAGCGAGGAGGAGCTCGGGAGAAAACCCGGCGACCAGCGAGGCCCGAGACCACAGCTGGGGCAGTCGGGAGAGCAGGAGGCCAGTAACTGCTGGGGCAGTCGGGAGAGCAGGAGGCCAGTAACTGGTGAGTTTAAAAGCTCACCTTTCGCGGGCTTTTTCTTTCACAGCTGGTGCAGTCGGGAGAGCAGGAGGCCAGTAACTCTTATATAGGTGGAGCTGTTGCTAAACCCGAAACACTACAGTGTAGTGTCTCCCACCCTTCCACCTCCTCTAACCTTTTAGGGGTTAGGGGAAGTTGAAAAGGTAGGTTCAATTTATTTTATTTCAGGAGCCTAACCTAGGTGGAGAAGGTTCCAGGACAGGAGGCGGCAGTGAAAATACAACACCAGAAAACAGGTAGGTGACTGGTTGGTGAGTACTTTCACAAACTTATTCTAAGTAGAATTCAATAATTAAGCTAAATCGTAGTAAATAAAAGGGTCTTGTAAGGGTTAAGTCATGGAAGGGCAGCTCGGACCCGTGTCATGCTTCTCCTGTGCCATGTGGGAAATCAGGGACACTGTCCCTGACAACTATGTGTGCAGGAAGTGTGTCCAGCTGCAGCTCCTAGCAGACCGCATGGCGGCGCTGGAGCTGCGAATGGACTCACTCTGGAGCATACGCGATGCTGAGGATGTTGTGGATAGCACATTCAGTGAGTTGGTCACACCGCAGGTAAAGGCTAGCTCAGACAGTAAATGGGTGACCAAAAGGCAGGGTAAAGGCAGGAAGGTAGTGCAGGAGTCACCTGCGGTCATCTCCCTCCAAAACAGGTTTACCGTTTTGGGTACTGTTGGGGGAGATGACTTATCAGGGGAAGGCACCAGCAGCCAGGTTCAGGGCACCATGACTGGCTCTGCTGCACAGAAGGGCGGGAAAAAGAGGGATAGGGCTATAGTGATAGGGGATTCAATTGTAAGGGGGATAGATAGGAGTTTCTGTGGCCGAGACCGAGACTCCAAGATGGTATGTTGCCTCCCTGGTGCAAGGGTCAAGGATGTCTCGGAGCGGGTGCAGAGCATTCTGAAGGGGGAGGGGGATCAGCCAGTTGTCGTGGTACATGTAGGTACCAACGATGTAGGTAAAAAGAGGGAGGAGGTCCTACAAGCTGAATTTAGGGAGTTAGGAGCTAAATTGAAAAGTAGGACCTCAAAGGTAGTAATCTCTGGATTGCTACCAGTGCCACGAGCTAATAAGTTTAGAGAGAGTAAGATAGATAAGCTAAATACGTGGCTTGAGCAGTGGTGCAAGGGAGAGGGATTTAAATTCTTGAGGCATTGGAACCAGTTCTTGGGGAGGAGTGACCTGTACCAAGGGGACGGTCTACACCTGAACTGTGAGGGAGCCGATGTCCTCGGGGTAATATTTTCTAGGGCGGTTCGGGAGGATTTAAACTAATTTGGCAGGGGGATGGGAACCTCGATAGTGGAAAGGAGGGAAGTCATATGAAGTCAGAAATAGATGGTAGAAAGGTGAGAAGCAATAAGCAAAGGAGAGAAACACAAAGGGCCAAACTAATTCATAATGAGAGTGTGAAAAAAGCAAGCCTGAAGGCTTTGTATCTTAATGCTAGAAGCATTAGGAACAAGGTGGATGAATTAGTTGTGGAAATAGAGGTAAACAAGTATGATTTGATTGGGATTACAGAAACGTGGCTGCAGGGTGGGCAAGGCTGGGAACTTAACATCCAGGGATATACAATATTTAGGAAGGATCGGCAAAAAGGTAGGGGAGGTGGGGTAGCATTGCTGGTAAAGGAGGGGATTAATGCAATGGAAAGGAAGGATATTAACTCGGATGAAACGGAATCTGTATGGGTAGAAATGAGAAATAGCAAGGGGAGGAAAACGTTAGTGGGTGTGATATATAGGCCTCCAAATAGTAATATGGAGGTGAGGGAAGGCATAAAAAGGGAAATTAGAGAAGCGTGCGATAAGAGCACAGCTGTCATCATGGGTGACTTTAATTTACATATTGATTGGACTACCCAAATTAGTAAAAATTCTGAGGAGGAGGAATTCCTGGAATGTTTTCGGGACGGTTATCTGGACCAATATGTCGAGGAGCCGACTCGAGATCAGGCCATTTTAGACTGGGTATTGTGCAATGAGAAGGGACTTATCAACAATCTTCTTGTACGAGGCCCCTTGGGTCAGAGCGATCATAATATGATCGAGCTCTCAGTTGAGATGGAGAGTGAGGAAATTGAATCAGAGACTAAGGTCCAGAACTTAAATAAAGGGAATTACGAGGGTATGAGACGGGAATTGGGTAAGATTGATTGGGTGGTGTTTCTGGGGGGATTGACAGTGGATAGACAATGGCAAGCATTCAAAGATAGAATGGAAGAATTCCAGAACATGTTTATACCGGTTTGGCATAAAAATAAACCTAAAAAGGTGGCTCAACCGTGGATAACGAGGGAAATTAGGGACAGCATAAAATCAAAAAAAAGGGCATATCAACTGGCAAAAAAAAGCACCAGACCGGAAGATTGGGGGCAGTACAGGATACAGCAAAAGAGGACAAAGGGATTAATCAGGAAGGGGAAAATAGAATACGAAAGTAAACTTGCAGCAAACATAAAGACAGACTGCAAAAGCTTTTATCGGTATATCAGGAGGAAAAGACTGGTAAAATCCCAAGTCGGTCCCTTGCAGTCCGATTCGGGAGAATATATAATGGAGAATAAGGAAATGGCAGACCAATTAAACTCATACTTTGGTTCTGTATTCACAAAGGAGGACACAAATAACCTCCCAGGAATATCGGCAAACATAGGGACTAATGAGAGGGAGGAGCTGACAGAAATTAGTATCTCTAGGGATATGGTGTTGGGTAAGTTGAGGGGACTGAAGGCCGACAAATCCCCGGGGCCTGATAAACTACATCCTAGGGTACTTAAGGAGGTGGCCCTGGAGATAGCAGATGCTCTAAGGATCATCTTCCGGAACTCCATTGACTCGGGAACAGTACCCGTGGATTGGAGGGTAGCTAATGTTACCCCAATATTTAAAAAGGGGGGTAGAGAGAAAGCAGGGAATTATAGACCAGTAAGCCTTACATCGGTTGTGGGCAAAATGCTAGAGTCCATTATTAAGGATAAAATAGCGGAGCACTTGACAAATGGGGAAAGGATCGGACAGAGTCAACATGGATTTACAAAGGGTAAATCGTGTTTGACTAATCTGCTGGAATTTTTTGAGGAAGTAACTGGTAAAATAGATGGGGGAGAGCCAGTGGATGTGGTGTACCTTGACTTCCAGAAAGCCTTCGATAAGGTTCCACACAAAAGATTATCATGCAAAATTAAGGCTCATGGGATTGGGGGCAATGTATTAACGTGGATAGAGAACTGGCTGGCGGATAGAAAACAGAGAGTTGGAATAAACGGCTCGTTTTCGGAGTGGCAGGCAGTGACCAGCGGGGTGCCGCAAGGATCTGTCCTGGGACCCCAGCTGTTCACAATATATATAAATGATCTGGATCAGGGAATTGGATGCAATATTTCCAAATTCGCTGACGACACTAAACTAGGAGGAGGGGTGGGCTCTGATGAGGATGTCAGGAGGCTACAGTGCGATTTGGACAGGTTGGGGGAATGGGCGGATACGTGGCAGATGCACTATAATGTGGATAAATGCGAGGTTATCCACTTTGGGGGTAAAAACAGGAGGGTAGATTATTATCTAAATGGCAATAGATTGGGAGATGGGGAAGTGCAGAGGGACCTGGGTGTTCTTGTGCACCAGTCACTGAAGGAGAGCATGCAGGTGCAACAGGCGATTAAGAAGGCAAATGGTATGTTGGCCTTCATATCAAGGGGGTTCGAGTATAGGAATAGGGATACCTTACTACAGCTGTACAAGGTGCTGGTGAGACCGCATCTGGAGTATTGTGTACAGTTTTGGTCGCCCCATCTGCGGAAGGATGTTCTTGCCATGGAAAGAGTGCAGCGACGATTCACCAGGCTGATACCTGGAATGGCAGGAATGACCTACGAGGAGAGATTGAATAGTTTGGGCTTGTACTCACTGGAGTTTAGAAGATTGAGAGGGGATCTCATCGAAACATATAAAATTATGGCAGGCCTGGACAGGCTGAATTCAGAGAGAATGTTTCCAATGGCAGGGGAGCACAGAACCAGGGGCCACAGTCTAAAAATAGCGGGCAAATCATTTAAAACAGAGATGAGGAAGAATTTCTTCACTCAAAGAGTGGTGAGCCTGTGGAATTCCCTGCCACAGAGGGCTGTGAAGGCTAATTCAATAAATATTTTCAAGAGAGAATTGGATATATTTCTGAAGGCTAAGGGGATTAAGGGTTACGGAGAAAAGGCGGGGACAGGGTACTGAACTGGTAAGATCAGCTAAGATCTCAGACGAAGATCAGCCATGATCTCATTGAATGGCGGAGCAGGCTCGAAGGGCCGAATGGCCTACTCCTGTTCCTATCTCTATGTTTCTATGTTTCTATGTACCACCTGCAGGCCAATGGGCTGTGTGAACGCTTCCACAGGTCACTCAAGGCCTCACTCCGCGCCAGCCTGCAGGACAGTACCTGGACTGACCGCCTACCGTGGGTGCTACTAGGCCTACGCACCGCGGTCAAGGAAGACCTCCAGTCCTCAGCAGCGGAGTTAGCCTACGGACAACCGCTGCGCGTACCAGGCGAATTCCTTCCGGAGGCTACCACGCCTTGGTCGGCCGAACAGCAGCGGCTCAACTCTTTCTCTTCCGCTCAACAGTTCGCCCCACTTCCGGTCAACCGACACGGCGAATTCGCACCTTACGTCCCGCCAAACTTACAGCAGGCACGCTTCGTCTTCGTGCGACACGACGCACACCGCGGACCCCTGCGACCCCCATACGACGGACCGTACGAGGTACTACAAACCGGGGACAAGGTCTTCAAGCTGCGACTCGGCGACAGGGTCGAAACGGTCTCCATCGACCGACTCAAACCAGCACACACAGGACCAGGGGAACAGGTCCCCGTGGCCCGACCTCCAACTAGAGGCCGTCCCGCCAGTAACCTAGCACAGCCGGCGGTGAACCGCCCGGCCCCACCAACTAGACCGGCGGCCATTCAGAGCCGCTCCGGCAGAACCATTAGACGACCGTCACGACTCGTCCACTCCTCCTAAGCGGATTCTGGGGGGAGCTCTGTGGCGACATGCCACCATTGGACATAATCCGCTCACGGCGGCACGGACAGTTTACGCAGGCGCACTGCCGGCAGCAGCCGCCCCCAGCCGTGGGCCCTTTCCTCCGGCAGCTTGTTTCCCACAGGGACAGGCTGCCGGGAGCACTTCCTGTCTGGGGAGTATTTAAGTGGTTGCGCGGGCTTTTTAAGCACTTGTTTTGCCATGATGTAAATTAAAGCAGTTGTGTTCCATCAACTCTGGTCTCGACTCCCACGTTTGCCGCGGTATCTCAACACTTTAACCAATATTATGAACTCCCCCCCCCAACCCATCTCCTTTTCTATCCCCCTCTCTATCTCATCTGAAAACCTTGTATCGAGGAATGTTGAGCTGCCATTCCTGCCCTTTTTTAAAACATGTTTCAGTAATGGCTATGATATCATACATCCACATGTCTATCTGTGCCCTCAGCTCATCTGCCTTATTAAGTAGACTCCTTGCATTAAAATATATACCATTAAGCACTGCCAAATTCCCTTGTGGTCGATTTTCTAACCTTTTTTCCCTCTGTCTTCCAAACACGCTTACTAATTTTCTGCCTTCCATTTCCAGCTTTGCGTCTCTCCCTTCTGAATCTGCTCAGGTTCCCAATCCCCTGCCAAGCTAGCTTAAACCCTCCCCAACAGCACTAGCAAACTTCCCCATGACGATATTGCTCTGGCTCTGTTGAGGTGCAACCCACCCAGCTTGTACAGGTTCCATCTCCCCCAGAACCTGTTCCAATGCCCCAGGAATCTAAAGCCCTCCCTCCTGCACCAGCTCTCCAACCACACATTCATTTGCACTATCCTTTTTCTGTACTCACTAACGTGTGGCACCGGGAGTAATCTGGAGATTCCTACATTTGAGGTCCTGCTTATTAATCTCTTTCATAGCTCCCTAAAATCTGCCTGCAGGACCTCATCACTCTTTCTATGTATGTCATTGGTACCAATATGGACCACGACCTCTCGCTGCTCACTATCCCCTCAGATTGTTCTGCAACCGCTCAGTGACATCATTGACCCTGGCACCAGGGAACCATCCTGGAATCATGGCCACAGAAAGGCCTGCCTGTTCCCCTACTATTGGATCCCCCATCACGATTGCTTTCCTGGCCTTCCTTCTCCCACTGCGCACCACCCCCCCCCCCCACAGTATAGCAGAGCCACCCATGGTGTCACGGACTTGGCTCTGGCTGCACTCCTCAGAGGAACCATCGCCCTCACCAGTATTCAGAACTGAATCCTGGTTGGAGAGCAAGATGCACTCAGGGGAGTCCAGCACGACCTGCCTGGTCCTCCTTGTCTGTCTGGTGGGCACCCATTCCCCCTCTGCCTGCCTACTCTTAAACTGTGGGGTGATCACTTCCTGAAACATTCTATCCATGTAGCTCTCAGCCTCGTGGATGCACTGCAGTGATGCCAAATCCTGTCTAAGCTCCAAAACTCGAAGCTCGAGCTCCTCCAGCTGACGACACTTCCTGCACATCTGATTGTCCAGGACATGAGAAGCATCCTGGAGTTCCCACATGGCAGAGTATGTGTGGTGTATGTAACCTGTTCCACCTTAAGAGAACGACCTTAAGAGATGTACTACTTTCTCTTGGCTGCTGTATACTGTAATACCGGTGGTGACCACACCGGTATATAAACGTTGTGTAGTGATTTGCTGGGCAGTTCAGCCCTGACCTCCGAATAGTAAAGACCTGTTAAAGTTATTCTTGTTGTCTGTGTCCAGTGATTTATAATAAACATAACTGGAACACACAGACTCAACAGTGGCGACGAGTCCGATCTTACCCTGCGGCAGTTTTACATCCAAGGCAGCTTCGTCCTCAGAATGGGCGTCGAGAAGAGGCATCCGCCCTCATCATCCTGCTGAGCACCACATCGCACGGGAGGCATCGAGAACCCGGGTTAAAAAGAAAAATTCTGACCACGAAGCCCTCCATCAGCGACAGGCAGTGATCATCCCTTCTACCACGGTGGTGGGTAAGCCGATCAGCGACACGAGCAGAAAGTCGGCCGCGTTGGCTGTGGAGTAGGGGAGGGAAAACGGAGGAAAAAGGGCGGAGAACTCAACCGCGGCCGGTGAAAAGGGCCGGGCTGCAATCGGGGCCAAGAGGCGCAGCGACTGGGGCAGCGTTAAGGCCACGAGAACCGCGGAGAACTCAACTGCAGCCGGTGTAAAGGACCGGCCTGCAAGTGGGGCTGAGAGGCGCAACAGCAGGGGAAGCGTGAATGCCCACGGGAACCGTGGGGGAGCAAAAAGCAGCGTCGGGGAATTGAGAACCGCTGGGGAGGCGAGAACGGCAGCAGCACGGCAATCGCCATTGCAGCCAGCAGGGGAAGAAGGCAAACGCGGGAAGCCGCCATTGTAGTCGGCGGGGGAAGAAGACGAGCACGGGAAAAACCGCCAAGCGCGGGAAGCCGCCATTTTAGTAGGCAGGGGAAGAAGACAAGCGCGGGAAGCCGCCATTTTGGGAAAAAGAAAATTTAAAGAAACTTGCAAGGATGCCTAAACATGGTAACATCAATGCTTTTGATAGCGATGTCGAAGATTGGGCCACGTATGTAGAATGCATGGAAGTTTATTGTAAAGCAAATGAGGTACCAGATGATAAGAAAGCACTAACCTTATTAAACTCAATGGGTGCGAAGACGTACGGGCTATTGAAGCACCTTGTATCACCAGATAAACCGGCGGATCAGACTTTCGCGAATATTGTTACTGTCCTGAAAAATCATTTAAACCCCACGCCGCTGCTGATAGCGGAATGATTTAAATTTTACAGAAGAACGCAGCTGAAAGAAGAAAGCAACACTGAATTCTTAATTGAACTGCGTAAGCTATCAAAGTACTGTCAGTTTGTAACAGGACTAGCAGATGCGCTGAGAGATAAATTTGTGTGTGGATTGTTAAAAGAAGGAACACAAAAGCGACTGCTAGAAGAGAATGATCTTACGCTTGATAAAGCTGTCACTATTGCAGCATCGCACGAAGCCGCAGCGAGAGGCACTGCGGAAGTGCAGCTAAGGTCATCGGAACTCAGCACCAATCAAATGGCCTTGGGTGCAGTAAAGTGTTATCATTGTGGAAAGACAACGCACGATCAGAACCAGTGCTGGTTCAAAAATCAGGAATGCAGAAAATGTGGCAGGCTTGGTCACATCGCTAAAGTATGCCGGTCAGGAAAGAAGACCAGCAACAAAAGGTCACCGCAGGAAAAGTGCAGAAAGGTACACAAGGTGACAGAGAACAGTTCGGATGAACAGAAGTCAGATTCAGACTCCAGCAGTAAGGAACTGGGTTGTCTAAGAGTACACAATGTGGGTAATGAAGCAGACCTCCAAACTATCTGGGTCACACTTCAGATAGCAGGAGTCCAAGTGAAGATGGAATTGGACACTGGATCGGCATTGACAGTCATGAATAAGCAAGATTACAAAAGGTTATTCCCACATATTCCCCTACGGGATACGGAGATTGTATTGAAAACATACACGGGGCAAAGAGTATACCCCATCGGAAAGATAAAGGTAAAGGTGGTCCACAAGGGCAAAGAAAGCCGAGGAATGGACTTATATGTGCTACCTGAGGGAGGTCCACCACTACTGGGACGGGAGTGGATCAGGAGAATAAATATGGACTGGCATTCCTTAAAAGCACTAACGGTAGATTCCGGTAAAAAAGAAGATGTCAAACCTAAACGATTGTCCAGAATATTGGACGATGCTAAAGAGGTGTTCCAACAGGGACTGGGAACACTGAGAGGAATTACGGCAACCATCAAGGTTGAAGAACATGCAAACCCGAAATTTTTCAAAGCCAGACCGGTACCTTATGCGATATGACCTGCTGTGGAAGCTGAGCTGGAAGGGCTAGAACGTTCAGGAGTACTGTCCAAGGTGGACTGGAGTGAGTGGGCCACGCCCATTGTTCCCGTCATGAAGCGTTCATCGAGCAACAAGCCGGGGGAACCGGGCAAGGTTCGCATCTGTGGAGATTTCAAGATCACTGTTAATCCGCTGCTTCACACGGTGCAATATCCGCTTCCGCGGATTAAGGATATCTTCGCTTCGTTGTCTGGCGGGAAACACTTCACCAAGATAGACCTGGCGCAGGCGTACTTACAGATGGAAGTTGAGGAAGAGTCACGCCAGTATCTCACGATCAACACGCATAGAGGCTTGTATCGGTATAATAGATTGGTTTTTGGAGTGGCATCGGCTCCAGCAATTTGGCAGAGGGCCATGGAGCAGGTATTACAGGGAATTCCAGGCACACAATGTTACCTGGACGATGTTCTGATTACAGGAGATGATGATGAGGAACATCTTGCAAATTTGGAACTGGTGCTCACCAGATTGAAAGAATATGGACTTCGAGTTAATCGCCAGAAATGTGAGTTCTTTCAGAAGCGGATCTCGTACTGTGGTCATGTCATTGACCAGGAGGGGCTTCATAAGTCTCCTGACAAGGTCAAAGCTGTTGTGAAGGCTCCCGCTCCGGATAATGTATCCCAGTTGAGGTCGTTCCTAGGGTTGATTAACTATTACCATAAGTTTCTGCCAAATTTATCCACGGTGCTGCACCCGCTGAACGCTCTTTTGCAGAAGGGAGTACCATGGAAGTGGAGCGAGGACTGTAAGAGGGCCTTTCGCAAAAGCAAGGCATTGATCACCTCAGAGGAAGTGTTGGCTCACTTCAACCCAACGCTGCCTATTCGTTTGGATTGTGATGCTTCTCCATATGGTATTGGGGCAGTGCTCTCACATAAGTTGCCAAATGGCTTGGAGAGGCCAGTCGCGTTCGCATCCAGATCATTGACCTCCGCTGAGCGCAACTATGCTCAGATAGATAGGGAGGCTCTCAGCCTTGTGTGGGGAGTAAAGAAGTTTAATCATTACCTGCAGGGCCAAAAGTTTACGCTACTGACAGACCACCAGCCATTGGTATCCATTTTTAACCCTAAGAAGGGTGTTTCGGTGATGACAGCACAGAGGCTCCAGAGATGGTCCCTTTTCCTAGGGGCACATCAATATCAGATTGAATTCAAAGGTACAAAGCAGCATGGTAATGCTGATGGGCTGTCGCGCCTGCCACTACCTACAGCGGAGGAGGCACCGACGGTTGACCCTGTTGAGTTATTTCACTCGACCATCATCGAATGTTTACCAGTCACCAATGCAAGTATTGAAAGAGAAACCAGGAACGACCCGACACTGTCCCGGGTCTACGAATTGACAGTGAAGGGATGGCCAGCACATGGTGATCCACTGTTACCGGCATTCTCAGCAAGACGAGAACAGCTGTCCGTCTGTCAAGGAACATTGATGTATGGAACAAGGGTGATTATTCCTCCTAAGTTAAGAGAGAGAGTTCTAAAGGAACTGCATGAAGGTCATCTGGGGGGAGTCAAGATGAAAAGCCTTGCTAGGGCTTATGTGTGGTGGCCGGGTATCGACCAACAGATAGAGGATCTGACGAAAAGCTGCTCAGGGTGCCAAAAAGTTCAAAATGCACCTCTGATTGCACCGCTGCATCCATGGGAATGGCCTTCAACCCCATGGCAACGTGTACATATTGACTTTGCTGGCCCATTCATGGACTCCATGTTTTTAATTGCGGTGGACGCACATTCTAAATGGCCAGAAGTGATTAAGATGACTACCACTACCTCGGAAAAGACGATCGCGGTGCTAAGAACGATATTTGCAAGAAATGGATTGCCAGAACAAATATGTTCAGACAACGGACCGCAGTTCGTCTCAGAAGAATTCCCGAAATTCATGAAGAAGAATGGGGTGAAACATTATACCTCTGCCCCATATCATCCGGCTACAAACGGGTTGGCCGAGAGATTTGTACAAACGTTCAAAAAAGCAATAAAGGCCATGAGCGAAGATCAGATTCCACTACAACACAAGGTGGACAAATTCCTACTGGCATATCGAAACGCCACTCATGCAGTGACAAACCAAAGTCCTGCCATGATGTTCTATAACAGGAGGTTGCGTTCCAGGTTGGACTTGTTAAAACCAAATGTGCGGAGGGAAGTCGAAAACAAACAGTTCCAGCATATAAATAACAAGACCACTCGGAGTTTCGAAATAGGACAACCAGTGTTAGCCCGGGACTATAAAAATGAGAAATGGCAATCTGGAACAATTCGGGCCAGACAAGGACCCCTGATGTATATGGTAGATATTGGTGAAAATGTAATACGACGTCATGCTGACCAACTGGTAGAATCGAGAACAAGGGTCGAACCCAGGGTTACGGCAGAGACAACCGTGGAAGAAGTTAGTGAACCTGAAGCATCTACCTCAGAAGTGAATGTACCTGATGATGATGTCCAATCCATAAGAGATCAACGAGATGAGTCACCCCAGCAACGAGAATCAGAGACCCCTGAAAGGCGTTATCCAACTCGGATCAGGAGACCTCCTCAGAGACTGAATCTTTGAACTGTTTTGCATGAAGTTGTATATATATATATGTTATTATGTTATGTTAAATGGGGATATACACTGTTAAGCTAAAAAGGGAGGATTGTGGTGTATGTAACCTGTTCCACCTTAAGAGAACTACCTTAAGAGATGTACTACTTTCTCTTGGCTGCTGTATACTGTAATACCGGTGGTGACCACACCGGTATATAAACGTTGTGCAGTGATTTGCTGGGCAGTTCAGCCCTGACCTCCGAATAGTAAAGACCTGTTAAAGTTATTCTTGTTGTCTGTGTCCAGTGATTTATAATAAAATAACTGGAACACACAGACTCAACAGTATGTGCATTCAACATGACTGAGGTGCCCTGTCATGCCTCTATTTATTAGACTACTTACCAGAAATAAACTAAGGGGGAAAAATTCAGTTGGTAGCGCCACCTGTTAGCACCTTAAGAGGGCGCTAAGTGGGGCGCAAACCAACTAGCGCCCGGGCGCGGCACTGCCCACGCCTCCCACCAAATTCAGTGGGAGGTTAGTGGTGGCGCTAACCGGTAGCGCCCTGCGGCGCTGCGCCACTGGTGGTGACGTCATTGATGTGTGCAGCGCTCCGCTCACGCCCCGGCCGCGATCTTCGGGAGTGCCCCCTGATTTACCGCCGGACGATATGTTCAACTGGATCAGAGGGGCGTACCTGCGGCCGGGGAGGCGCAATTTAAAAGCGAGGTGCGGGGCGGCCATTTTTCTTGCTGGCCGCCTACCAGCACCAGCCTGCGCTCCCATCCCCGGCATCCTGACCCCCCCACCCCTGCTGCGGAGTGCTGGCTGTGCTCCAAGAGCCCGGCACTTCTCTTGGTGGCCGGGCTCTTTTGCCTGCACTCCCGATCCCCGGGGGCCCAGCTGGGCTCCAGGTCATGCTGCACAAGGCCCCTCCCCTTTAAGAAGGGGAGGAAGGCCTGCAATACCACAGCGCGACGTGCCACAGCGTGTGGCGCTGCGGCACGTAGCGCCACGATATTCACTTGCAGCGCCCCAAGAGGGAGGCGGGGCACTTCCAGTAGTGCCCCGCTTCCCTCTTGGGGCGCAACCACTGAATTTCCGGCGCGGGGGTGCTAATTTTTCCGGGGCACTACTGTTAGCGCCCCGGCGAAGATAACGCCTCAATTGGGGCGCTACACAATTTTTAGCCCTAAGAATTGTCCTCAATGATCTGGACAAAAAAAAACTCACCGTCTACCCAACAATCAGCTCCTTCTCTTGCACTGACATCAGTTTAGGTTTTTTTTATCTCTCTCCGCAATTCTCCCAGGCCCTCTCTCTCTCCCATCGCTTTATACTCCCGGGCCCTCTCTCCCTGCCACCGCATTATACTCCCAGGCCCTCTCTCTCTCCCGCCGCTTTATACTCCCGGGCCCTCTCTCTCTCCCACCACTTTATACTCCCGGGCCCTCTCTCTCTCCCGCCGCTTTATAATCCCAGGCCCTCTCTCCCTCGCACCGTATTATACTCCCAGGCCCTCTCTCTCTCCCGCCGCTTTATACTCCCGGGCCCTCTCTCTCTCCCACCGCTTTATACTCCCAGGCCCTCTCTCTCTCCCACCGCATTATACTGCCGGGCCCTCTCTCTCTCCTGCTGCTTTATACTCCTGGGCCCTCTCTCTCTCCCACCGCAGTATACTCCCAGGCCCTCTCTCTCTTCCGCTGCTTTATACTCCCGGGCCCTCTCTCTCACCCACTGCATTATACTCCCGGGCCCTCTCTCTCTCCCGCTGCTTTATAATCCCGGGACCTCTCTGTATGGATAACCGTAGCTGTGGTAAAGACAGCGGGGTTTGATTGACAGCTGGTTGACAGCTGACGTCATATCCGGGGGCGGGATCCAACGCCATCTTGGCCATGCTTGAGGTACTGTACTAGGAGACACAGAGTCAGGACTGAATAAATGGCACTCCACTACAACTGCTTGGGAGACTCGTAATTACGTTATTAAGATAACATTACATGGTACCAGGATTTATAGAACTCACGATAAGGACATACTACAACAATGGAAGGAATAAAACCTCCGGCTAGCCTGCAACTAGAAGGAAATGTGGATGAAAATTGGCGTGTCTTCAAGCAACGCTTTCTTCTCTACCTCACAGTGATTGACGCTTCGACTAGCTCTGGAACACGTAAAGTAGCTTTGTTGCTAACAGTGGCTGGCTCGCCAGCAATCGAGCTGTTTAATACATTGACGTTTGCAGCCAAAGATGATAAAAATGATCTGGACAAGGTGACAGAATGGTGCGACGAATACTGCACTCCAAAAAAGAATGAAACGTATGAGAGGTTTGTGTTTCGCTCCCGCGTGCAAAAGCAAGGAGAATCCTTTGATTTTTTTTTGACGGACTTGCAAATAAAAGCACAAACATGCAACTTTAGGGACCTGAAGGAATCGATGATACGCGATCAAGTCATTTTTGGAATACTCGACAAGAAGGTGAGGGAGAGAATGCTTAGAGACAATGACCTAAATTTGGATGCAGCAGTGAAAATATGTCATGCTAGTGAACTCTCAGCCATGCACATGAAAACTTTCGAAGGGAGCTGCACAACAACGGGCAGGAGCGCCCTGGGGCTGAAAAACCTGCCGGTAGATGTGGTACACAAAAGGGACACAAGAGGGCCCATGGAGTTCAAGACGATTACGCCTTACGAATGCAGACGGTGTGGTAATAAACACGTAGCCAGACAGTGTCCTGCTTATGGGAAGAACTGTGCAAAATGTAAAGGTGGGAATCACTTTGCCAAGATGTGTTTTCTGGAAGAGAAAACTGAAGGTAAAAAGACAGTGCCTGCTATTGAGACTGAAGAGACAGGAGCAGAGACTTTGTTTGTTGGAATGGTGCAAAATGAGTCAAAACAGGGCAAAAATGCTAATGAAGTGCACTCTGTAGAACCAAAGACTGAAGTTTGGATAGCTCCCTTGCTGGTAAATGGCACCATTGTTCCCTTTAAGCTAGACACAGGTGCTAAGGCAAACCTCATAAGTTGGAGTGATGCACGGAATCTCAAAGTGCGACCTAAAATACTGAACAAGACAGTGTCTTTGAAGGCATACAATGGACAAAGCATTGAAATAAAAGGAACGTGTAGGCTGAATGTTAAGGTAAAAAATCACATTCACCCTTTAACCTTTGTTATAGTGCCTGAAGGACATGAGTTACTGTTGGGGGATAAGGCCTGTGTGGATTTGGGCTTGGTAAAACGAGTCTATGCTATCAATGAACTGAACTGTGTGCAGAGTGCCCCCAAGATAGTACAAATCTAACTTATGAGACTATAGCACACAAATATGCAGATGTATTTCAGGGTTTCGGAGCACTGCCCTTTACATACTCCATCAAACTGAGAGAGGATGGCCAACCTGTGATTCACGCACCCAGGAGAGTTCCAGTGGCTCTCCGTGAAAAACTGAGGAAAGAGCTAGACCGCATGGAGGGACTAGCTGTCATAAAGAAGATTGAAGAACCGACTGACTGGCTAAATTCCATGGTCTGCGTCTATTCAAAGAAAACTGATAAATTGTGTGTCTGCATGGATCCCAAGGACCTTAACACCAATATCAAAAGAGAGCACTACCAAATTCCAAAGAGAGAGGAAATAGTCAGCGAAATGACAGAAGCGAAAGTCTTCTCCAAGATGGACGCCTCGCATGGTTCTGGCAGTTGAAACTTGATGAAGAAAGTGCTAAGCTGTGCACTTTTAACACCCCGTTTGGTCGATACTCCTACCAGCATCTGCCCTTTGGTATTAGCTCCGCCCCAGAAATCTTTCACAGAGCAATGGAGCAAATCATCGAGGGCCTGTAGGGAGTGCGGGTGTACGTGGATGATCTGGTAGTATGGGGCTCCACTCAGGGGGAGCACGACACCAGACTGGAGAAAACACTTCAGAGAATATAGCAGTATGGGCTCAAACTAAATAAAGACAAATGTCATTTCAGTGTCAATGAAATCACATTCCTCGGAGACAAGGGCCCAGAAATTCAGGTCCCAACGCGTGAGTACGGACGGAGTACTCACACGTGGACCCGATGGAAGTGCCGGAATCTTGCACGCACTACGCATGCGCGGGAAACCGGCACTTCCGATCCTCTGAACCAAGGGGTTCAGAGGTCGAACACGTGCGCGCGGGAGTCTGCGCGTGCGCGTTGAACTTCCTTTTTTTTTACAGGTTTTAACGTGCGGGTAAATCTGTACATTTTAGAAATGTAAAAAGCAGCCGTAAGGGCTTCATTTTCAAAGGTAAGTGGTCAATTATTTAAAATTAAAACATTTTTTCCACAGGTTTTTTACTTTTAAATACTTCAAAGCAAGGTAAGTTTATTTTTAGCCGTTTTTTTATAAAATTATTTTTTTCAAAAATTTAAATTTTTGTTTAAAATAGTTATTTAATGTCATTTATAGTTCATTTACAAAGCGTGATTTTTAAAAAAATTATTTGAAGGTAAAGTACAGTTTTGCAGCCTCAGCATTTATACGTTTTGACAGGTCTATCTGTCAAGACTTATGAATGGAGCATTCCCTGCTCCGATTGGCTGCCTGTTGCTCACGTGATCCCAGGGGCAGCATCGCACTAACTATGCCCCTGGGACACGCCAGCATAGCGCGCCGGCCTCTGGGACAGGCCTCGGAGAGGAATTCCACGCAGGCCAAGAGGTCAACTGCTGGCGCGCTAGGTAAGTGTAGGTCGGGGGCTTGCACCCGCGGGAAGCCCCCGACCCGAATTTCTGGGCCAAGATCTCTACAGAGGGGATTCAGCCAGACAAGTCAAAGGTAAAGGCTATACATGACATGGAGAAACCAAAGGACAAGAAAGGGATTCAGCGGGCCCTTGGCATGGTTAACTACCTAGGAAAATTCATTCCAAATCTAGCAGTGAAAACTGTTCATCTGAGAAAACTGCTGCACCAAGAGACAGAGTTCCAATGGGGACATGAACATGAGAGAGAATGGAAGGGGTTGCTACACATTCTAACAAGTGAACCCCTACTGAAGTTCTTCTGCCCTAAAAAGAGGACAAAAGTGTCCACAGATGCCTCTAAGAATGGATTTGGGGCTGTCCTTCTACAGGAAGATGAAGGAGAATGGCGACCAGTGACGTATGCGTCACACTCCATGACGGCTACAGAGTGCCGGTACGTGCAAATCGAGAAGGAGTGCCTTGGCTTGGCATTTGGGTGTGAAAAATTTCATACCTACATCTATGGTCTTCCCAAGGTTATCCTAGAAACGGACCATAAGCCACTGCTAGGGATCGCAAAGAAGAATCTGTGTGACATGTCACCACGGATACAACGCCTAAAGATGAGACTTCAACGTTACTATTTTGAGCCAACATATGTGCCAGGGACACAAATGTTCATTGCAGACACACTATCCAGGACTGCGCCTTATGCCACACAAAACAGTGAATCAGAAGAGGGTGTGGCTCTTGATGTGGATATGGTCTATGCAGCATAGCCCGCCACACAGGAACAACTATCAGTGATAGTCACAGAGACATCAAAGGACCCAGTCCTGAGTAAAGTAATGAGAAATCTTCAAGAGGGCTGGAAGAAAGGGTCATGTAAACAATATTATCACATTCAGTCTGAGCTCTCTGTGGTCAATGGACTCCTGCTTAAGTGTAATAGGATAGTCGTGCCCACCTCTATGTGACGAGAAATGCTCAACAGGATACATGAAGGGCACCTGGGTGCAGAAAAGTCAAAAAGGAGAGCACGTGAGACACTACTGGCCAAACATGAACTCTGATATTGACCAGTTGATCAGCGAGTGTGCTACATGTCAGGAGTATCACTACAAGCAAACAAAAGAGCCCCTCATTACCACAGAGCTCCCATCAAAACCTTGGGAAAAGGTCGGAACGGATATATTTCACTATGAAGGAAAAGACTATTTGTTAGTTATTGATTATTATTCCAATTATCTGGAGATGGCTCTCTTGTCCAGTACCACATCAAGAGCTGTGATAACTCACCTGAAGTCAATCTTTGCCAGGCAGGGCTTCCCTCTAACCCTGGTCTCTGATAATGGCCTTCCCTATGCCAGTCATGAGTTTCAGTCATTTGCTTCAGAGTATGAGTTTAATCATGTAACCTCCAGTCCGCTTTATCCTCAGGCTAATGGAAAAGCAGAGAAGGGGGTACAGATTGTGAAAAGACTATTAAAGAAAGCAGCACACAGCAACACTGACCCATATCTGGCCCTGATGTCATACAGGACGGGCCCGCTAGCAAGTGGCACGTCTCCAGCTAAGCTCTTACTGGGTCGGAAAATCTGTACGCGACTTCCCAGTTATGTCACACCTGACCACAGAGATGAGGTGTGGGCAGACAAGGCTCGGAAAGTAAAACAGAAGCAAAAAACACTTCATGACCGCACAGCCACCACACTAGTGCCTCTACAGGAGAAGGATATAGTTCGCATTGAAGGGCCTGAGTCATGGCCTAAAAGAGCCACCGTTCTACAACAGGTCGTCCCCAGGTCATACAGTGTCATGACAGAGAATGGCAATGTGTTTCGCAGAAACAGGAGGCACCTACTGAAAACCACAGAGGCCTTTCAGCCTTAGGAGGACAGAAAGGATGACAAGATGAGGGAAATGCCACAAACAGATGAGATGAGGGAAATGCCACAAAGTGACGAAGGACACAGTAGTGATAATGTGACAAGGGACCTGAACTTAAGGGATACAACTGGGGTGGTTCAGCAAACACCCGTTCAGCCACGCAGGTCACAGCGCACCAGAAAGCCTGTAGTTAAACTTGACCTGTAGACAGGGACTGATAAGACTGTAAACAGTTAATGGACTCCTGGGTGTGGGTAAGGTGTATACCTACTTGCAATTAGTTCAACGGGGTAGTTACACTGACTGTTTCTATATGATGTTAACAAGTGTTCTATGTGTTATGTTATGTTATGTTGTTACTGTGTTATGTCTTCATTGAAGAGGGAAGATGTACGGATAACGGTAGCTGTGGTAAAGACAGCGGGGTTTGATTGGCAGCTGGTTGACGGCTGACGTCATATCCGGGGGCGGGATCGGACGCCATCTTGGCCATACTTGAGGTACTGTACTAGGAGACACAGAATCAGGACTGAATAAATGGCACTCCACTACAACTGCTTTGGAGACTCGTAATAACGTTATTAAGATAACATTACACTCTTTCTCTCCCACTGCTTTATACTCCCAGGCACTCTCTCTCTCCCACCGCTTTATACTCCTGGGCCCTCTCTCTCTCCCACTGCTTTATACTCCCGGGCCCTCTCTCTCTCCCACTGCTTTATGCTCCCGGGCCCTCTCTCTCTCCCGCCGCTTTATAATCCCGGGCCCTCTCTCTCTCCCACTGCTTTATACTCCCGGGCCCTCTCTCTCTCCCACTGCTTTATACTCCCGGGCCCTCTCTCTCTCCCACCGCTTTATAATCCCGGGCCCTCTCTCTCTCCCACTGCTTTATACTCCCGGGCCCTCTCTCTCTCCCACCGCTTTATACTCCCGGGCCCTCTCTCTCTCCGACCGCTTTATACTCCCGGGCCCTCTCTCTCTCCCACTGCTTTATACTCCCGGGCCCTCTCTCTCTCCCACCGCTTTACACTCCCGGGCCCTCTCTCTCTCCCACCGCTTTATACTCCCGGGCCCTCTCTCTCTCCCACCGCTTTACACTCCCGGGCCCTCTCTCTATCCCACTGCTTTACACTCCCAGGCCCTCTCTCTCTCCCACCGTTTTATACTCCCGGGCCCTATCTGTCTCCCACCGCTTTATACTCCCGGGCCCTCTCTGTCTCCCACGGCTTTATACTCCTGGGCCCTCTGTCTTTCCCGCTGCATTATACTCCCGGGCCCTCTCTCTCTCCCACCGCTTTATACTCCCGGGCCCTCTGTCTCTCCCACCGCTTTATACTCCCGGGCCCTCTCTGTCTCCCACCGCTTTATACTCCCGGGCCCACTCTCTCTCCCACCGCTTTATACTCCCGGGCCCACTCTCTCTCCCACTGCTTTATACTCCCGGGCCCTCTCTGTCTCCCACCGCTTTATACACCCGGGCCCTCTCTCTCTCCCACTGCTTTATACTCCCGGGCCCTCTCTCTCTCCCACCGCTTTACACTCCCGGGCCCTCTCTCTCTCCCACTGCTTTATACTCCCGGGCCCACTCTCTCTGCCACGGCTTTATACTCCCGGGCCCTCTCTGTCTCCCACCGCTTTATACTCCCGGGCCCTCTCTGTCTCCCACCGCTTTATACTCCCGGGCCCTCTCTCTCTCACACTGCTTTATACTCCCGGGCCCTCTCTGTCTCCCACCGCTTTATACTCCCGGGCTCTCTCTCTCTCCCACTGCTTTATAATCCCGGGCCCTCTCTCTCTCCCACCGCTTTATACTCCCAGGCCCTCTCTCTCTCCGACCGCTTTATACTCCCAGGCCCTCTCTCTCTCCCACTGCTTCATACTCCCAGGCCCTCTCTCTCTTCCACCGCTTTACACTCCCAGGCCCTCTCTCTCTCCCACCGTTTTATACTCCCGGGCCCTCTCTCTCTCACACTGCTTTATACTCCCGGGCCCTCTCTGTCTCCCACCGCTTTATACTCCCGGGCTCTCTCTCTCTCCCACTGCTTTATACTCCCGGGCCCTCTCTCTCTCCCACCGCTTTATACTCCCAGGCCCTCTCTCTCTCCGACCGCTTTATACTCCCAGGCCCTCTCTCTCTCCGACCGCTTTATACTCCCAGGCCCTCTCTCTCTCCCACTGCTTTATACTCCCAGGCCCTCTCTCTCTTCCACCGCTTTACACTCCCAGGCCCTCTCTCTCTCCCACCGTTTTATACTCCCGGGCCCTATCTCTCTCCCACGGCTTTATACTCCCGGGCCCTCTCTCTCTCCCACTGCATTATACTCCCGGGCCCTCTCTCTCTCCCACCGCTTTATACTCCCGGGCACTCTCTCTCTCCCACTGCATTATACTCCCGGGCCCTCTCTCTCTCCCATCGCTTTATACTCCCGGGCCCTGTCTCTCTCCCAACGCTTTATACTCCCGGGCCCTCTCTCTCTCTTCCACCGCTTTATACTCCCGGGCCCTCTCTCTCTCCCACCGCTTTATACTCCCAGGCCCTCTCTCTCTCTTCCACCGCTTTATACTCCCGGGCCCTCTCTCTCTCCCACTGCTTTATACTCCCAGGCCCTCTCTCTCTCTTCCACCGCTTTATACGCCCGGGCCCTCTCTCTCTCCCACCGCTTTATACTCCCAGGCCCTCTCTCTCTCTTCCACCGCTTTATACTCCCGGGCCCTCTCTCTCTCCCACCGCTTTATACTCCCAGGCCCTCTCTCTCTCTTCCACCGCTATATACTCCCGGGCCCTCTCTCTCTCCCACTGCTATATAGTCCCGGGCCCTCTCTCTCTCCCACCGCTTTATAATCCCAGGCCCTCTCTCTCTCCCACTGCTTTATACTCCCGGGCCCTCTCTCTCTCCCACCGCTTTACACTCCCGGGCCCTCTCTCTCTCCCACCGCTTTATACTCCCGGGCCCTCTCTCTCTCCCACCGCTTTATACTCCCTGGCCCTCTCTCTCTCCCGCCACTTTACACTCCCGGGCCCTCTCTCTCACCCACCGCTTTATACTCCCGGGCCCTCTCTCTCTCCCACCGCTTTATACTCCCGGGCCCTCTCTCTCTCCCACCGCTTTATACTCCCGGGCCCTCTCTCTCTCCCACCGCTTTATACTCCCGGGCCCTCTCTCTCTCCCACTGCTTTATACTCCCGGGCCCTCTCTCTCTCCCACTGCTTTATACTCCCGGGCCCTTTCTGTCTCCCGCCGCTTTATACTCCCGGGCCCTCTCTCTCTCCCACCGCTTTATACTCCCGGGCCCTCTCTCTCTCCCACCGCTTTATACTCCCGGGCCCTCTCTCTCACCCGCCGCTTTATACTCCCGGGCCCACTCACTCTCCCACTGCTTTATACTCCCGGGCCCACTCTCTCTCCCACTGCTTTATACTCCCGGGCCCTCTCTCTCTCCCACCACTTTATACTCCCGGGCCCTCTCTCTCTCCCACCGCTTTACACTCCCGGGCCCTCTCTCTCTCCCGCCGCTTTATACTCCCAGGCCCTCTCTCTCTCCCACCGCTTTATACTCCCGGGCCCTCTCTCTCTCCCACCGCTTTACAGACCCGGGCCCTCTCTCTCTCCCGCCGCTTTATACTCCCAGGCCCTCTCTCTCTCCCATCGCTTTATACTCCTGGGCCCTCTCTCTCTCCCACCGCTTTATACTCCCGGGCCCTCTCTCTCTCCCACCGCTTTATACTCCCAGGCCCTCTCTCTCTCCCACCGCTTTATACTCCCGGGCCCTCTCTCTCTCCCACCGCTTTATACTCCCGGGCCCTCTCTCTCTCCCACTGCTTTATACTCTGATACGCTTATCAATTACTTCATAAAAGGTGATGAGTCGAAGAAGAGATGACGAGTCGAAAGAAGAGATGAATAAGGCTTTTATTTGCTAAGAAGAGACCATGCTTCTTCGTGAGTGACTGAACAAGTCTGAACGAAACCCACACAGTGGTGGGTGGAGTCAGCTGAGGCATGCCTCCATACACAGCGCCACCCAGAGGTGGCAATATACAATACAGTGGTTTACCACATTCACCCCTTGTTTAATGTGAAGTCCGGCGGGGTGAAGGGTACTACAAGTTAAGTCTATCAGGAGGCCTTGTCTGACGTCCTGATCGTCGTGGTGGCGGCGGTGGTGTTGCAGCATCCGACGTCGGGTCTGGTGTCTGGGTGGTTGGCGAAGATTCCTGGGGCTTTGGCATGCCGTCTGCAGGGGTTGGGTTGGGAGGGGTGGTGGGGGATAACAGTGGTAAGGGGGATAACGGTGGTAAGGGGGATAACGGTGGTAATTCAGGGGTACCCGAGGGTGCGAGATCTCGTATGGAGACCGTGTCCTCCCGCCCGTCTGGGTATGTCACCCAGGCATACTGGGGGTTGGCGTGTAGGAGGTGCACCCGCTCGACCAGGGGGTCCGTTTTATGCGTCCTCACGTGCCTCCGCAGTAGGACGGGCCCAGGAGAAGTCAACCATGCCGGTAGCGAGGTTCCCGATGTAGACTTCCGGGGGAAAACGAACATTTTCTCATGAGGGGTCGCATTAGTGGCAGTACAAAGCAGTGACCGAATGGAGTGGAGCGCTGCAGGGAGGACCTCCTGCCAGCGGGAGGTCGGAAGGCCCTTAGATTTTAGTGCTAAGAGGACTGCCTTCCAAACCGTCGCGTTCTCCCTTTCCACCTGGCCGTTCCCCCGGGGGTTGTAACTGGTGGTCCTGCTCGTGGCGATACCTCTTGTTAGCAGGTACTGCCGAAGTTCGTCGCTCATGAACGATGAGCCCCTGTCGCTATGTATATAGCTGGGGAACCCGAACAGAGCGAAGATGTCATTCAGACACTTGATGACCGTGGTACTGGTCATGTCTGGGCAAGGGATGGCAAAGGGGAAACGGGAGTACTCATCAACTATGTTGAGGAAGTACACATTGCGGTCAGCGGAGGGGAGGGGCCCTTTAAAATCGACGCTCAGGCGTTCGAAGGGGCGGGTGGCCTTGATCAGGCTTGCTCTGTCCGGCCTATAGAAGTGCGGTTTGCACTCGGCGCAGATTTGGCAGCTCTTGGTCATGGTCCTGACCTCCTCGATGGAGTAGGGCAGGTTACGGGATTTGATAAAATGGAAAAACCTGGTGACCCCCGGGTGGCAGAGGTCATTGTGGAGGGACTGCAGCCTATCACTCTGCGCGTTGGTGCATGTACCACGTGATAGGGCATCTGGGGGCTCATTGAGTTTCCCTGGCCGATACAAGATATCATAATTGTAGGTGGAGAGTTCGATTCTCCACCTCAAGATCTTGTCGTTCTTGATTTTACCCCTCTGCTTATTATTAAACATAAAAGCTACTGAACGCTGGTCAGTGAGCAGGGTAAATCGTTTCCCGGCCAGGTAATGCCTCCAGTGACGCACCGCTTCTACAATAGCCTGGGCCTCCTTTTCGACGGAGGAGTGTCTCGTCTCGGGGCCCTGGAGGGTCCTTGAGAAAAAGGCCACGGGTCTGCCCGCCTGGTTAAGGGTCGCGGCTAGGGCGAAGTCGGAGGCATCGCTCTCCACTTGGAAGGGGATGGACTCATCCACCGCGTGCATTGCGGCCTTCGCGATATCGTTCTTGATAAGAGTGAAGGCTGCACACGCCTCTGGTGTCAGGGGGAAGGAGGTGGCTTTGATGAGGGGCCTGGCTTTGTCTGCATAGAGGGGCACCCACTGGGCGTAGTAGGAGAAAAACCCCAGGCATCTCTTCAGTGCTTTTTGGCAGTGGGGAAGGGGTAGCTCCATTAGGGGGCGCATTCTGTCGGGGTCGGGCCCGATGACTCCGTTCTCCACCACGCAGCCGAGGATGGCCAGGCGCTTGGTGTGAAACATACATTTTTCCTTATTGTACGTTAGGTTCAGCCGTTGGGCCGTACGGAGGAAATTTGCTAGATTAACGTCGTGGTCCTGCTGGTCGTGGCCGCAGATGGTGACGTTATCCAAATAGGGGAAGGTTGCCCGCAGCGCGTTCTGGTCAACCATTCGGTCCATCTCCCTTTGGAAGACCGAAACCCCGTTGGTGACGCCGAAGGGGACCCTAAGGAAGTGGTAGAGGCGGCCGTTTGCCTCGAAGGCAGTATACTGGCGGTCCTCATGGCGGATGGGCAGCTGGTGGTACGCTGACTTAAGGTCGATGGTGGAGAATACTTTGTATTGCGCAATCTGATTGACCATATCAGATATGCGAGGGAGGGGGTACGCGTCCAGCTGGGTGTACCGGTTTATGGTTTGGCTGTAGTCGATTACCATGCGGCGTTTTGCAGTGGTTTTAACGACTACAACCTGGGCTCGCCAGGGGCTAGTGCTACCTTCGATAATGCCCTCCTTCAATAGCCGCCCCACCTCAGAGCTGATAAAAGCTCTGTCCCCGGCACTGTACCGCCTGCTTTTGGTAGCGATGGGTTTACAGTCGCGGGTGAGGTTAGCGAACAGGGGAGGGGGGGGGACTTTTAATGTGGAAAGGCTGCAGACTGTGAGTGGGGGGAGGGGTCCACCGTATGCTAGTGTGACACTCTTAAGGTGGCACTGAAAATCCAACCCTAGCAGGACGGCAGCGCAAAGACGGGGCAGGACTAGCAGTTTAAATTTTTTATATTCAGTGCCCCCTACTGACAGGGTCACCACACAGTAGCCGCTGATGTCCATTGACTGGGACTTGGACGCCATAGAAATGCGATGGTGCGTTGGCAGAATCGTGAGGGAGTGGCTACGTACCGTGTCGGGGTGGACGAAACTCTCTGTGCTCCCGCTGTCGATCAGGCAACTGGTGGCGCGGCCGTTTACCGCGATATCCATCATGGAGCTGGATAGATGGTGAGGGAGGGCTTGATCCAGCGTCACGGAGGCCAGTATGTGGCTTAGTGAGTCACTATAGTCATCCGCCGAGACGGTGGTCGGTTCCGGTGACGAAATGGCGGTTGAGTGCGTTGGATACGATGGCGGCGGATGCCATGCGGCCGGGGGTACACAAAATGGCGGATAAGATGGCTGCTCCCACGGCCCGCACGCTGCGCTGCTGGCTGGCTTCCCCTTGCAGGCGTTAGCGTAATGGCCTTTCTTCCCGCAGCCCGAGCAGGTAGCTGTCTTAGCTGGGCAGTGCGCTCTGGGATGTTTTAACTGGCCACAGAAATAGCATTTTTGGGCCTGGTTACTGGGCATCGAAGCAGTTCTTACCGGAGGCTGCTGTCTCGGTTGGGTCGCTGCAGCGGTTGGTGCCGGGGGCGGCGGTCCCGTGTCCCATGGTTTCGATTGCCATGTCTCGGCGCCGTTACGGGGGTATGCCTCGAGGTTTCGGTGGGCCTCCTCTAACGAGAGCGCAAGGGCAATGGCCGTCTTCAGGTCGGGTTCCTTGCTTTCTAGCAGTCTCTGCCGGGTGTGGTCTGACTGGAGGCCCCTGACGAAGGCATCACAGGCGAGTCCCTGCGCGTGCTCCACAGCCGTTACCGCTTTACAATCGCAGTCTCTGCAGAGTGCCAGTAGCGCCCGTGCAAATGCCCCTACCGATTCTCCCGGTTGCTGCCTGCGGGATCCCAAGAGGTGTCGGGCGTAAATTGTGTTCACTGGGCGCGTATATTGCCCTTTTAGTAGCTCGAGGGCCACCACGTACGTATTAGAGTCCCGGATTAGCATATATACTTGATGGCTCACCTGGGCGGTCAAAATTTTCAGTTTGTGATCCTCCTCTGTAACCTGTGAGATTGCGAGGAAGGATTCAAAGCAGCTCAGCCAGTGTTCAAACTTGGCTGATGCACCCACCTCTTGAGGGTCGAGGTCCAGGCGTGGTGGTCTGAGGGCTCTCAGCAATGTCTGCTGTATCCGTTGCTGTTGTTGCTCCTCAGGTGTCGCCATTTAACTTTTAGCTAATAAAATTGATACGCTTATCAATTACTTCATAAAAGGTGATGAGTCGAAGAAGAGATGACGAGTCGAAAGAAGAGATGAATAAGGCTTTTATTAGCTAAGAAGAGACCATGCTTCTTCGTGAGTGACTGAACAAGTCTGAACGAAACCCACACAGTGGTGGGTGGAGTCAGCTGAGGCATGCCTCCATACACAGCGCCACCCAGAGGTGGCAATATACAATACAGTGGTTTACCACATTCACCCCTTGTTTAATGTGAAGTCCGGCGGGGTGAAGGGTACTACAAGTTAAGTCTATCAGGAGGCCTTGTCTGACGTCCTGATCGTCGTGGTGGCGGCGGTGGTGTTGCAGCATCCGACGTCGGGTCTGGTGTCTGGGTGGTTGGCGAAGATTCCTGGGGCTTTGGCATGCCGTCTGCAGGGGTTGGGTTGGGAGGGGTGGTGGGGGATAACAGTGGTAAGGGGGATAACGGTGGTAAGGGGGATAACGGTGGTAATTCAGGGGTACCCGAGGGTGCGAGATCTCGTATGGAGACCGTGTCCTCCCGCCCGTCTGGGTATGTCACCCAGGCATACTGGGGGTTGGCGTGTAGGAGGTGCACCCGCTCGACCAGGGGGTCCGTTTTATGCGTCCTCACGTGCCTCCGCAGTAGGACGGGCCCAGGAGAAGTCAACCATGCCGGTAGCGAGGTTCCCGATGTAGACTTCCGGGGGAAAACGAACATTTTCTCATGAGGGGTCGCATTAGTGGCAGTACAAAGCAGTGACCGAATGGAGTGGAGCGCTGCAGGGAGGACCTCCTGCCAGCGGGAGGTCGGAAGGCCCTTAGATTTTAGTGCTAAGAGGACTGCCTTCCAAACCGTCGCGTTCTCCCTTTCCACCTGGCCGTTCCCCCGGGGGTTGTAACTGGTGGTCCTGCTCGTGGCGATACCTCTTGTTAGCAGGTACTGCCGAAGTTCGTCGCTCATGAACGATGAGCCCCTGTCGCTATGTATATAGCTGGGGAACCCGAACAGAGCGAAGATGTCATTCAGACACTTGATGACCGTGGTACTGGTCATGTCTGGGCAAGGGATGGCAAAGGGGAAACGGGAGTACTCATCAACTATGTTGAGGAAGTACACATTGCGGTCAGCGGAGGGGAGGGGCCCTTTAAAATCGACGCTCAGGCGTTCGAAGGGGCGGGTGGCCTTGATCAGGCTTGCTCTGTCCGGCCTATAGAAGTGCGGTTTGCACTCGGCGCAGATTTGGCAGCTCTTGGTCATGGTCCTGACCTCCTCGATGGAGTAGGGCAGGTTACGGGATTTGATAAAATGGAAAAACCTGGTGACCCCCGGGTGGCAGAGGTCATTGTGGAGGGACTGCAGCCTATCACTCTGCGCGTTGGCGCATGTACCACGTGATAGGGCATCTGGGGGCTCATTGAGTTTCCCTGGCCGATACAAGATATCATAATTGTAGGTGGAGAGTTCGATTCTCCACCTCAAGATCTTGTCGTTCTTGATTTTACCCCTCTGCTTATTATTAAACATAAAAGCTACTGAACGCTGGTCAGTGAGCAGGGTAAATCGTTTCCCGGCCAGGTAATGCCTCCAGTGACGCACCGCTTCTACAATAGCCTGGGCCTCCTTTTCGACGGAGGAGTGTCTCGTCTCGGGGCCCTGGAGGGTCCTTGAGAAAAAGGCCACGGGTCTGCCCGCCTGGTTAAGGGTCGCGGCTAGGGCGAAGTCGGAGGCATCGCTCTCCACTTGGAAGGGGATGGACTCATCCACCGCGTGCATTGCGGCCTTCGCGATATCGTTCTTGATAAGAGTGAAGGCTGCACACGCCTCTGGTGTCAGGGGGAAGGAGGTGGCTTTGATGAGGGGCCTGGCTTTGTCTGCATAGAGGGGCACCCACTGGGCGTAGTAGGAGAAAAACCCCAGGCATCTCTTCAGTGCTTTTTGGCAGTGGGGAAGGGGTAGCTCCATTAGGGGGCGCATTCTGTCGGGGTCGGGCCCGATGACTCCGTTCTCCACCACGCAGCCGAGGATGGCCAGGCGCTTGGTGTGAAACATACATTTTTCCTTATTGTACGTTAGGTTCAGCCGTTGGGCCGTACGGAGGAAATTTGCTAGATTAACGTCGTGGTCCTGCTGGTCGTGGCCGCAGATGGTGACGTTATCCAAATAGGGGAAGGTTGCCCGCAGCGCGTTCTGGTCAACCATTCGGTCCATCTCCCTTTGGAAGACCGAAACCCCGTTGGTGACGCCGAAGGGGACCCTAAGGAAGTGGTAGAGGCGGCCGTTTGCCTCGAAGGCAGTATACTGGCGGTCCTCATGGCGGATGGGCAGCTGGTGGTACGCTGACTTAAGGTCGATGGTGGAGAATACTTTGTATTGCGCAATCTGATTGACCATATCAGATATGCGAGGGAGGGGGTACGCGTCCAGCTGGGTGTACCGGTTTATGGTTTGGCTGTAGTCGATTACCATGCGGCGTTTTGCAGTGGTTTTAACGACTACAACCTGGGCTCGCCAGGGGCTAGTGCTACCTTCGATAATGCCCTCCTTCAATAGCCGCTCCACCTCAGAGCTGATAAAAGCTCTGTCCCCGGCACTGTACCGCCTGCTTTTGGTAGCGATGGGTTTACAGTCGCGGGTGAGGTTAGCGAACAGGGGAGGGGGGGGGACTTTTAATGTGGAAAGGCTGCAGACTGTGAGTGGGGGGAGGGGTCCACCGTATGCTAGTGTGACACTCTTAAGGTGGCACTGAAAATCCAACCCTAGCAGGACGGCAGCGCAAAGACGGGGCAGGACTAGCAGTTTAAATTTTTTATATTCAGTGCCCCCTACTGACAGGGTCACCACACAGTAGCCGCTGATGTCCATTGACTGGGACTTGGACGCCATAGAAATGCGATGGTGCGTTGGCAGAATCGTGAGGGAGTGGCTACGTACCGTGTCGGGGTGGACGAAACTCTCTGTGCTCCCGCTGTCGATCAGGCAACTGGTGGCGCGGCCGTTTACCGCGATATCCATCATGGAGCTGGATAGATGGTGAGGGAGGGCTTGATCCAGCGTCACGGAGGCCAGTATGTGGCTTAGTGAGTCACTATAGTCATCCGCCGAGACGGTGGTCGGTTCCGGTGACGAAATGGCGGTTGAGTGCGTTGGATACGATGGCGGCGGATGCCATGCGGCCGGGGGTACACAAAATGGCGGATAAGATGGCTGCTCCCACGGCCCGCACGCTGCGCTGCTGGCTGGCTTCCCCTTGCAGGCGTTAGCGTAATGGCCTTTCTTCCCGCAGCCCGAGCAGGTAGCTGTCTTAGCTGGGCAGTGCGCTCTGGGATGTTTTAACTGGCCACAGAAATAGCATTTTTGGGCCTGGTTACTGGGCATCGAAGCAGTTCTTACCGGAGGCTGCTGTCTCGGTTGGGTCGCTGCAGCGGTTGGTGCCGGGGGCGGCGGTCCCGTGTCCCACGGTTTCGATTGCCATGTCTCGGCGCCGTTACGGGGGTATGCCTCGAGGTTTCGGTGGGCCTCCTCTAACGAGAGCGCAAGGGCAATGGCCGTCTTCAGGTCGGGTTCCTTGCTTTCTAGCAGTCTCTGCCGGGTGTGGTCTGACTGGAGGCCCCTGACGAAGGCATCACAGGCGAGTCCCTGCGCGTGCTCCACAGCCGTTACCGCTTTACAATCGCAGTCTCTGCAGAGTGCCAGTAGCGCCCGTGCAAATGCCCCTACCGATTCTCCCGGTTGCTGCCTGCGGGATCCCAAGAGGTGTCGGGCGTAAATTGTGTTCACTGGGCGCGTATATTGCCCTTTTAGTAGCTCGAGGGCCACCACGTACGTATTAGAGTCCCGGATTAGCATATATACTTGATGGCTCACCTGGGCGGTCAAAATTTTCAGTTTGTGATCCTCCTCTGTAACCTGTGAGATTGCGAGGAAGGATTCAAAGCAGCTCAGACAGTGTTCAAACTTGGCTGATGCACCCACCTCTTGAGGGTCGAGGTCCAGGCGTGGTGGTCTGAGGGCTCTCAGCAATGTCTGCTGTATCCGTTGCTGTTGTTGCTCCTCAGGTGTTGCCATTTAACTTTTAGCTAATAAAATTGATACGCTTATCAATTACTTCATAAAAGGTGATGAGTCGAAGAAGAGATGACGAGTCGAAAGAAGAGATGAATAAGGCTTTTATTAGCTAAGAAGAGACCATGGTTCTTCGTGAGTGACTGAACAAGTCTGAACGAAACCCACACAGTGGTGGGTTGGAGTCAGCTGAGGCATGCCTCCATACACAGCGCCACCCAGAGGTGGCAATATACAATACAGTGGTTTACCACATACTCCCAGGCCCTCTCTCTATCCCACTGCTTTACACTCCCAGGCCCTCTCTCTCTCCCCACCGTTTTATACTCCCGGGCCCTATCTGTCTCCCACCGCTTTATACTCCCGGGCCCTCTCTGTCTCCCACGGCTTTATACTCCTGGGCCCTCTGTCTTTCCCACTGCATTATACTCCGGGCCCTCTCTCTCTCCCACCGTTTTATACTTCCGGGCCCACTCTCTCTCCCACCGCTTTATACTCCCGGGCCCTCTCTGTCTCCCACCGCTTTATACTCCCGGGCCCACTCTCTCTCCCACCGCTTTATACTCCGGGCCCTCTCTCTCTCACACTGCTTTATACTCCGGGCCCACTCTCTCTCCCACCGCTTTATAATCCCGGGCCCACTCTCTCTCCCACCACTTTACACTCCCAGGCCTCTCTCTCTCCCATTGCTTTATACTTCCGGGCCCTCTCTGTCTCCCACCGCTTTATACTCCCGGGCCCCCTCTCTCTCCACCGCTTTATACTCCCGGGCCCTCTCTGTCTCCCACCGCTTTACACTCCCGGGCCCTCTCTCTCTCCCACTGCTTTATACTCCCGGGCCCTCTCTCTCTCCCACCACTTTATACTCCCGGGCCCTCTCTCTCTCCCACTGCTTTATACTCCCGGGCCCTCTCTGTCTCCCACCGCTTTATACTCCCGGGCCCTCTCTCTCTCCCACCGCTTTATACTCCCGGGCCCTCTCTGTCTCCCACCGCTTTACACTCCCGGGCCCTCTCTCTCTCACGCTGCTTTATACTCCCGGGCCCTCTCTCTCTCCCACCGCTTTATACTCCCGGGCCCTATCTCTCTCCCACCGCTTTATACTCCCGGGCCCTCTCTCTCTCCCACCGCTTTATACTCCCGGGCCCTCTCTCTCTCCCACCGCTTTATTCTCCCGGGCCCTCTCTCTCTCCCACCGCTTTATACTCCCGGGCCCTCTCTCTCTCCCACCGCTTTATACTCCCGGGCCCTCTCTCTCTCTTCCACCGCTTTATACTCCAGGCCCTCTCTCTCTCCCAGCGCTTTATACTCCCAGGCCCTCTCTCTGTCTTCCACCGCTTTATACTCCCAGGCCCTCTCTCTCTCTTCCACCGCTTTATACTCCCGGGCCCTCTCTCTCTCCCACCGCTTTATACTCCCAGGCCCTCTCTCTCTCTTCCACCGCTATATACTCCCGGGCCCTCTCTCTCTCCCACCGCTTTATACTCCCAGGCCCTCTCTCTCTCTCCCACCGCTTTATACTCCCAGGCCCTCTCTCTCTCCCACTGCTATATAGTCCCGGGCCCTCTCTCTCTCCCACCGCTTTATACTCCCGGGCCCTCTCTCTCTCCCGCCACTTTATACTCCCAGGCCCCCTCTCTCTCCCACCGCTTTATACTCCCAGGCCCTCTCTCTCTCAGACCGCTTTATACTCCCAGGCCCTCTCTCTCTCCCGCCACTTTATACTCCCAGGCCCCCTCTCTCTCCCACCGCTTTATACTCCCAGGCCCTCTCTCTCTCAGACCGCTTTATACTCCCGGTCCCTCTCTCTCTCCCGCCATTTATACTCCAGGGCCCTCTCTCTCTCTCACCGCTTTATACTCCCGGGCCCTCTCTCTCTCAGACCGGTTTATACTCCCGGGCCCTCTCTCTCTCACACCGCTTTATACTCCCGGGCCCTCTCTCTCTCCCACCGCTCTATACTCCCAGGCCCTCTCTCTCTCCCACCGCTTTATACTCCCAGGCCCTCTCTCTCTCCCACCGACTTATACTCCCGGGCCCTCTCTCTCTCCCACCGCTTTATACTCCCGGGCCCTCTCTCTCTCCCACCACTTTATACTCCCGGGCCCTCTCTGTCTCCCACAGCTTTATACTCCCGGGCCATCTCTCTCTCCCACCGCTTTATACTCCCGGGCCCTCTCTCTCTCACACTGCTTTACACTCCCGGGCCCTCTCTGTCTCCCACCGCTTTACACTCCCGGGCCCTCTCTCTCTCACACTGCTTTATACTCCCGCGCCCTCTCTGTCTCCCACCGCTTTATACTCCCGGGCCCTCTCTCTCTCCCACCACTTTATACACCCGGGCCCTCTCTCTCTCCCACCGCTTTATACTCCCGGGCCCTCTCTCTCTCCCACCACTTAATACTCCCGGGCCCTCTCTCTCTCCCATCGATTTATACTCCCGGGCCCTCTCTCTCTCCCACTGCTTTATACTCCCGGGCCCTCTCTCTCTCCCACCGCTTTATACTCCCAGGCCCTCTCTCTCTCCCACTGCTTTATACTCCCAGGCCCTCTCTCTATCCCACCGCTTTGCACTCCCAGGCCCTCTCTCTCTCCCACCGTTTTATACTCCCGGGCCCTATCTGTCTCCCACCGCTTTATACTCCCGGGCCCTCTCTGTCTCCCACGGCTTTATACTCCCGGGCCCTCTGTGTTCCCGCTGCATTATACTCCCGGGCTCTCTCTCTCTCCCACCGCTTTATACTCCCGGGCCCTCTGTCGCTCCCACCGCTTTATACTCCCGGGCCCTCTCTGTCTCCCACCGCTTTATACTCCCGGGCCCACTCTCTCTCCCACCGCTTTACACTCCCGGGCCCTCTCTCTCTCACACTGCTTTATACTCCCGGGCCCTCTCTCTCTCCCACCGCTTTATAATCCCGGGCCCACTCTCTCTCCCACTGCTTTATACTCCCGGGCCCTCTCTCTCTCCCACCGCTTTACACTCCCGGGCCCTCTCTCTCTCCCACCGCTTTATACTCCTGGGCCCTCTCTGTCTCCCACCGCTTTACACATCGGGCCCTCTCTCTCTCACACTGCTTTATACTCCCGGGCCCTCTATGTCTCCCACCGCTTTACACTCCCGGGCCCTCTCTCTCTCACACTGCTTTATACTCCCGCGCCCTCTCTGTGTCCCACCGCTTTATACTCCCGGGCCCTCTCTCTCTCTTCCACCGCTTTATACTCCCGGGCCCTCTCTCTCTCCCACCGCTTTATACTCCCAGGCCCTCTCTCTCTCTTCCACCGCTTTATACTCCCGGGCCCTCTCTCTCTCCCACTGCTTTATACTCCCGGGCCCTCTCTCTCTCCCACCGCTTTATACTCCCAGGCCCTCTCTCTCTCTTCCACAGCTTTATACTCCCGGGCCCTCTCTCTCTCCCACCGCTTTATACTCCCAGGCCCTCTCTCTCTCTTCCACCGCTTTATACTCCCGGGCCCTCTCTCTCTCCCACTGCTTTATACTCCCGGGCCCTCTCTCTCTCCCACCGCTTTGTACTCCCAGGCCCTCTCTCTCTCTTCCACCGCTTTATACTCCCGAGCCCTCTCTCTCTCCCACTGCTATATAGTCCCGGGCCCTCTCTCTCTCCCACCGCTTTATAATCCCAGGCCCGCTCTCTCTCCCACTGCTTTATACTCCCGGGCCCTCTCTCTCTCCCACCGCTTTACACTCCCGGGCCCTCTCTCTCTCCCACCGCTTTATACTCCCGGGCCCTCTCTCTCTCCCACCGCTTTATACTCCCGGGCCCTCTCTCTCACCCACCGCTTTATACTCCCGGGCCCTCTCTCTCTCCCACCGCTTTATACTCCCGGGCCCTCTCTCTCTCCCACCGCTTTATACTCCCGGGCCCTCTCTCTCTCCCACCGCTTTATACTCCCGGGCCCTCTCTCTCTCCCACTGCTTTATACTCCCGGGCCCTCTCTCTCTCCCACTGCTTTATACTCCCGGGCCCTCTCTGTCTCCCGCCGCTTTATACTCCCGGGCCCTCTCTCTCTCCCACCGCTTTATACTCCCGGGCCCTCTTTCTCTCCCACCGCTTTATACTCCCGGGCCCTCTCTCTCACCCGCCGCTTTATACTCCCGGGCCCTCTCTCTCTCCCGCCGCTTTATACTCCCGGGCCCTTTCTCTCTCCCACCGCTTTATACTCAAGGCCCTCTCTCTCTCCTGCCGCTTTATGATCCCGGGCCCTCTCTCTCACCCACCGCTTTATACTCCCGGGCCCTCTCTCTCTCCCAACGCTTTATACTCCCGGGCCCTCTCTCTCTCCCACCGCTTTATACTCCCGGGCCCTCTCTCTCTCCCACCGCTTTATACTGCCGGGCCCTCTCGCTCTCCCACCGCTTTATACTCCAGGGCCCTCTCTCTCTCCCACCGCTTTATACTCCCGGGCCCACTCTCTCTCCCACTGCTTTATACTCCCGGGCCCACTCACTCTCCCACTGCTTTATACTCCCGGGCCCACTCTCTCTCCCACTGCTTTATACTCCCGGGCCCTCTCTCTCTCCCACCACTCTATACTCCCGGGCCGTCTCTCTCTCCCACCGCTTTATACTCCCGGGCCCTCTCTCTCTCCCACTGCTTTATACTCCCGGGCCCTCTCTCTCTCCCACTGCTTTATACTCCCGGGCCCTCTCTCTCTCCCGCCACTTTATACTCCCAGGCCCCCTCTCTCTCCCACCGCTTTATACTCCCAGGCCCTCTCTCTCTCAGACCGCTTTATACTCCCGGGCCCTCTCTCTCTCCCGCCATTTATACTCCCGGGCCCTCTCTCTCTCCCACCGCTTTATACTCCCGGGCCCTCTCTCTCTCAGACGGGTTTATACTCCCAGGCCCTCTCTCTCTCCCACCGACTTATACTCCCGGGCCCTCTCTCTCTCCCACCGCTTTATACTCCCGGGCCCTCTCTCTCTCCCACCACTTTATACTCCCGGGCCCTCTCTGTCTCCCACAGCTTTATACTCCCGGGCCCTCTCTCTCTCCCACCGCTTTATACTCCCGGGCCCTCTCTCTCTCACACTGCTTTATACTCCCGGGCCCTCTCTGTCTCCCACCGCTTTACACTCCCGGGCCCTCTCTCTCTCACACTGCTTTATACTCCCGCGCCCTCTCTGTCTCCCACCGCTTTATACTCCCGGGCCCTCTCTGTCTCCCACCGCTTTACACTCCCGGGCCCTCTCTCTCTCACACTGCTTTATACTCCCGCGCCCTCTCTGTCTCCCACCGCTTTATACACCCGGGCCCTCTCTCTCTCCCACCGCTTTATACTCCCGGGCCCTCTCTCTCTCCCACCACTTAATACTCCCGGGCCCTCTCTCTCTCCCACCGTTTTATACTCCCGGGCCCTATCTGTCTCCCACCGCTTTATACTCCCGGGCCCTCTCTGTCTCCCACGGCTTTATACTCCCGGGCCCTCTGTGTTCCCGCTGCATTATACTCCCGGGCCCTCTCTCTCTCCCACCGCTTTATACTCCCGGGCCCTCTGTCTCTCCCACCGCTTTATACTCCCGGGCCCTCTCTGTCTCCCACCGCTTTATACTCCCGGGCCCACTCTCTCTCCCACCGCTTTACACTCCCGGGCCCTCTCTCTCTCACACTGCTTTATACTCCCGGGCCCTCTCTCTCTCCCACCGCTTTATAATCCCGGGCCCACTCTCTCTCCCACTGCTTTATACTCCCGGGCCCTCTCTCTCTCCCACCGCTTTACACTCCCGGGCCCTCTCTCTCTCCCACCGCTTTATACTCCCGGGCCCTCTCTGTCTCCCACCACTTTACACATCGGGCCCTCTCTCTCTCACACTGCTTTATACTCCCGGGCCCTCTCTGTCTCCCACCGCTTTACACTCCCGGGCCCTCTCTCTCTCACACTGCTTTATACTCCCGGGCCGTCTCTCTCTCCCACCGCTTTATACTCCCGGGCCCTCTCTCTCTCCCATCGCTTTATACTCCCGGGCCCTCTCTCTCTCCCACTGCTTTATACTCCCGGGCCCTCTCTCTCTCCCACCGCTTTATACTCCCAGGCCCTCTCTCTCTCCCACTGCTTTATACTCCCAGGCCCTCTCTCTATCCCACCGTTTTATACTCCCGGGCCCTATCTGTCTCCACCGCTTTATACTCCCGGGCCCTCTCTGTCTCCCACGGCTTTATACTCCCGGGCCCTCTGTGTTCCCGCTGCATTATACTCCCGGGCCCTCTCTCTCTCCCACCGCTTTATACTCCCGGGCCCTCTGTCTCTCCCACCGCTTTATACTCCCGGGCCCTCTCTGTCTCCCACCGCTTTATACTCCCGGGCCCACTCTCTCTCCCACCGCTTTACACTCCCGGGCCCTCTCTCTCTCACACTGCTTTATACTCCCGGGCCCTCTCTCTCTCCCACCGCTTTATAATCCCGGGCCCACTCTCTCTCCCACTGCTTTATACTGCCGGGCCCTCTCGCTCTCCCACCGCTTTATACTCCAGGGCCCTCTCTCTCTCCCACCGCTTTATACTCCCGGGCCCACTCTCTCTCCCACTGCTTTATACTCCCGGGCCCACTCACTCTCCCACTGCTTTATACTCCCGGGCCCACTCTCTCTCCCACTGCTTTATACTCCCGGGCCTTCTCTCTCTCCCACCACTTTATACTCCCGGGCCGTCTCTCTCTCCCACCGCTTTATACTCCCGGGCCCTCTCTCTCTCTCCCACTGCTTTATACTCCCGGGCCCTCTCTCTCTCCCACCGCTTTATACTCCCGGGCCCTCTCTCTCTCCCACCGCTTTATAATCCCGGACCCTCTCTCTCTCCCACCGCTTTATACTCCCGTGCCCTCTCTCTCTCCCACTGCTTTATACTCCCGGGCCCTCTCTCTCTCCCACCGCTTTATACTCCCGGGCCCTCTCTCTCTGCCACCGCTTTATACACCCGGGCCCTCTCTCTCTCCCACCGCTTTATACTCCCGTGCCCTCTCTCTCTCCCACCACTTTATACTCCCGGGCCCTCTCTCTCTCCCATCGCTTTATACTCCCGGGCCCTCTCTGTCTCCCACGGCTTTATACTCCCGGGCCCTCTGTGTTCCCGCTGCATTATACTCCCGGGCCCTCTCTCTCTCCCACCGCTTTATACTCCCGGGCCCTCTGTCTCTCCCACGGATTTAAACTCCCGGGCCCTCTGTGTTCCCGCTGCATTATACTCCCGGGCCCTCTCTCTCTCCCACCGCTTTATACTCCCGGGCCCTCTGTCTCTCCCACCGCTTTATACTCCCGGGCCCTCTCTGTCTCCCACCGCTTTATACTCCCGGGCCCACTCTCTCTCCCACCGCTTTACACTCCCGGGCCCTCTCTCTCTCACACTGCTTTATACTCCCGGGCCCTCTCTCTCTCCCACCGCTTTATAATCCCGGGCCCACTCTCTCTCCCACTGCTTTATACTCCCGGGCCCTCTCTCTCTCCCACCGCTTTTCAGTCCCGGGCCCTCTCTCTCTCCCACCGCTTTATACTCCCGGGCCCTCTCTGTCTCCCACCGCTTTACACATCGGGCCCTCTCTCTCTCACACTGCTTTATACTCCCGGGCCCTCTCTGTCTCCCACCGCTTTACACTCCCGGGCCCTCTCTCTCTCACACTGCTTTATACTCCCGCGCCCTCTCTGTCTCCCACCGCTTGAAACTCCCGGGCCCTCTCTCTCTCTTCCACCGCTTTATACTCCCGGGCCCTCTCTCTCTCCCACCGCTTTATACTCCCAGGCCCTCTCTCTCTCTTCCACTGCTTTATACTCCCGGGCCCTCTCTCTCTCCCACTGCTTTATACTCCCGGGCCCTCTCTCTCTCCCACCGCTTTATACTCCCAGGCCCTCTCTCTCTCTTCCACCGCTTTATACTCCCGAGCCCTCTCTCTCTCCAACTGCTATATAGTCCCGGGCCCTCTCTCTCTCCCACCGCTTTATAATCCCAGGCCCGCTCTCTCTCCCACTGCTTTATACTCCCGGGCCCTCTCTCCCTCCCACCGCTTTACACTCCCGGGCCCTCTCTCTCTCCCACCGCTTTATACTTCCGGGCCCTCTCTCTCTCCCACCGCTTTATACTCCCGGGCCCTCTCTCTCTCCCGCCGCTTTACACTCCCGGGCCCTCTCTCTCACCCACCGCTTTATACTCCCGGGCCCTCTCTCTCTCCCACCGCTTTATACTCCCGGGCCCTCTCTCTCTCCCACCGCTTTATACTCCCGGGCCCTCTCTCTCTCCCACCGCTTTATACTCCCGGGCCCTCTCTCTCTCCCACTGCTTTATACTCCCGGGCCCTCTCTCTCTCCCACTGCTTTATACTCCCGGGCCCTCTCTGTCTCCCGCCGCTTTATACTCCCGGGCCCTCTCTCTCTCCCACCGCTTTATACTCCCGGGCCCTCTCTCTCTCCCACCGCTTTATACTCCCGGGCCCTCTCTCTCACCCGCCGCTTTATACTCCCGGGCCCTCTCTCTCTCCCGCCGCTTTATACTCCCGGGCCCTCTCTCTCTCCCACCGCTTTATACTCCCGGGCCCTCTCTCTCTCCTGCCGCTTTATGATCCCGGGCCCTCTCTCTCACCCACCGCTTTATACTCCGGGCCCTCTCTCTCTCCCAACGCTTTATACTCCCGGGCCCTCTCTCTCTCCCACCGCTTTATACTCCCGGGCCCTCTCTCTCTCCCACCGCTTTATACTCCCGGGCCCTCTCGCTCTCCCACCGCTTTATACTCCAGGGCCCTCTCTCTCTCCCACCGCTTTATACTCCCGGGCCCACTCTCTCTCCCACTGCTTTATACTCCCGGGCCCACTCACTCTCCCACTGCTTTATACTCCCGGGCCCACTCTCTCTCCCACTGCTTTATACTCCCGGGCCCTCTCTCTCTCCCACCACTTTATACTCCCGGGCCGTCTCTCTCTCCCACCGCTTTATACTCCCGGGCCCTCTCTCTCTCCCACTGCTTTATACTCCCGGGCCCTCTCTCTCTCCCACTGCTTTATACTCCCGGGCCCTCTCTCTCTCCCACCGCTTTATACTCCCGGACCCTCTCTCTCTCCCACCGCTTTATACTCCCGTGCCCTCTCTCTCTCCCACTGCTTTATACTCCCGGGCCCTCTCTCTCTCCCACCGCTTTATACTCCCGGGCCCTCTCTCTCTGCTACCGCTTTATACACCCGGGCCCTCTCTCTCTCCCACCGCTTTATACTCCCGTGCCCTCTCTCTCTCCCACCACTTTATACTCCCGGGCCCTCTCTCTCTCCCATCGCTTTATACTCCCGGGCCCTCTCTCTCTCCCACCACTTTATACTCCCGGGCCCTCTCTCTCTCCCATCGCTTTATACTCCCGGGCCCACTCTCTCTCCCACTGCTTTATACTCCCGGGCCCTCTCTCTCTCCCACCGCTTTATACTCCCGGGCCCTCTCTCTCTCCCATCGCTTTACACTCCCGGGCCCTCTCTCTCTCCGACCGCTTTATACTCCCGTTCCCTGTCTCTCTCCCACCACTTTATACTCCCAGGCCCACTCTCTCTCCCACTGCTTTATACTCCCAGGCCCTCTCTCTGTCCCACCGCTTTATACTCCCGGGCCCTCTCTCTCTCCCACCGCTTTATACTCCCGGGCCCTGTCTCTCTCCCACCACTTTATACTCCCAGGCCCACTCTCTCTCCCACTGCTTTATACTCCCAGGCCCTCTCTCTCTCCCACCGTTTTATACTCCCAGGCCCTCTCTCTCTCCCACCACTTTATACTCCCGGACCCTCTCTCTCTCCCACCACTTTATGCTCCCGGGCCCTCTCTCTCTCCCACTGCTTTATACTCCCAGGCCCTCTCTCTCTCCCACCGTTTTATACTCCCGGGCCCTCTCTCTCTCCCACTGCTTTATACTCCCAGGCCCTCTCTCTCTCCCACCACTTTATACTCCCGGACCCTCTCTCTCTCCCACCACTTTATGCTCCCGGGCCCTCTCTCTCTCCCACTGCTTTATACTCCCAGGCCCTCTCTCTCTCCCACCGTTTTATACTCCCGGGCCCTCTCTCTCTCCCACTGCTTTATTCTCCCAGGCCCTCTCTCTCTCCCACCACTTTATACTCCCGGACCCTCTCTCTCTCCCACCACTTTATGCTCCCGGGCCCTCTCTCTCTCCCACTGCTTTATACTCCCAGGCCCTCTCTCTCTCCCACCACTTTATACTCCTGGGCCCTCTCTCTCTCCCACTGCTTTATACTCCCGGGCCCTCTCTCTCTCCCACCGCTTTATACTCCCGGGCCCTCTCTCTCTCCCACCGCTTTATACTCCCGGGCCCTCTCTCTCTCCCACCGCTTTATACTCCCGGGCCCTCTCTCTTTCCCACCGCTTTATACTCCGGGGCCCTCTCTCTCTCCCACCGCTTTATACTCCCGGGCCCTCTCTCTCTCCCACCGCTTTATACTCCCGGGCCCTCTCTCTCTCCCACTGCTTTATACTCCCAGGCCCTCTCTCTCTCCCACCGCTTTATACTCCCGGGCCCTCTCTGTCTCCCACCGCTTTATACTCCCGGGCCCACTCTCTCTCCCACTGTTTTATACTCCCGGGCCCTCTCTCTCTCTCACCACTTTATACTCCCAGGCCCTCTCTCTCTCCCACCGCTTTATACTCCCGGGCCCTCTCTCTCTCCCACCGCTTTATACTCCCGGGCCCTCTCGTTCTCCCACCGCTTTATACTCCTGGGCCCACTCTCTCTCCCACCACTTTATACTCCCGGGCCCTCTCTCTCTCCCACCGCTTTATACTCCCGGGCCCACTCTCTCTCCCACCACTTTATACTCCCGGGCCCTCTCTCTCTCCCACCACTTTATACTCCCGGGCCCTCTCTCTCTCCCACCACTTTATACTCCCGGGCCCTCTCTCTCTCCCATCGCTTTATACTCCCGGGCCCTCTCTCTCTCCCACCGCTTTATACTCCCGGGCCCTCTCTCTCTCCCACCGCTTTATACTCCCGGGCCCTCTCTCTCTCCCACCACTTTATACTCCTGGGCCCTCTCTGTCTCCCACCGCTTTATACTCCCGGGCCCTCTCTCTCTCCCACCGCTTTATACTCCCGGGCCCTCTCTCTCTCCCACCACTTTATACTCCCAGGCCCTCTCTGTCTCCCACCGCTTTATACTCCCAGGCCCTCTCTGTCTCCCACCGCTTTGTACTCCCAGGCCCTCTCTCTCTCCCACCACTTTATACTCCCGGGCCCTCTCTCTCTCCCACCGCTTTATACTCCCGGGCCCTCTCTCTCTCCCACCACTTTATACTCCCGGGCCCCCTCTGTCTCCCACCGCTTTATACTCCCGGGCCCTCTCTGTCTCCCACCGCTTTATATTCCCGGGCCCACTCTCTCTCCCACCGCTTTATACTCCCGGGCCCTCTCTGTCTCCCACCGCTTTATACTCCCGGGCCCACTCTCTCTCCCACCACTTTATACTCCCGGGCCCTCTCTCTCTCCCACCGCTTTATACTCCCGGGCCCTCTCTCTCTCCCACCGCTTTATACTCCCGGGCCCTCTCTCTCTCCCACTGCTTTATACTCCCGGGCCCTCTCTCTCTCCCACTGCTTTATACTCCCGGGCCCTCTCTGTCTCCCGCCGCTTTATACTCCCGGGCCCTCTCTCTCTCCCACCGCTTTATACTCCCGGGCCCTCTCTCTCTCCCACCGCTTTATACTCCCGGGCCCTCTCTCTCACCCGCCGCTTTATACTCCCGGGCCCTCTCTCTCTCCCGCCGCTTTATACTCCCGGGCCCTCTCTCTCTCCCACCGCTTTATACTCCCGGGCCCTCTCTCTCTCCTGCCGCTTTATGATCCCGGGCCCTCTCTCTCACCCACCGCTTTATACTCCCGGGCCCTCTCTCTCTCCCAACGCTTTATACTCCCGGGCCCTCTCTCTCTCCCACCGCTTTATACTCCCGGGCCCTCTCTCTCTCCCACCGCTTTATACTCCCGGGCCCTCTCGCTCTCCCACCGCTTTATACTCCAGGGCCCTCTCTCTCTCCCACCGCTTTATACTCCCGGGCCCACTCTCTCTCCCACTGCTTTATACTCCCGGGCCCACTCACTCTCCCACTGCTTTATACTCCCGGGCCCACTCTCTCTCCCACTGCTTTATACTCCCGGGCCCTCTCTCTCTCCCACCACTTTATACTCCCGGGCCGTCTCTCTCTCCCACCGCTTTATACTCCCGGGCCCTCTCTCTCTCCCACTGCTTTATACTCCCGGGCCCTCTCTCTCTCCCACTGCTTTATACTCCCGGGCCCTCTCTCTCTCCCACCGCTTTATACTCCCGGACCCTCTCTCTCTCCCACCGCTTTATACTCCCGTGCCCTCTCTCTCTCCCACTGCTTTATACTCCCGGGCCCTCTCTCTCTCCCACCGCTTTATACTCCCGGGCCCTCTCTCTCTGCTACCGCTTTATACACCCGGGCCCTCTCTCTCTCCCACCGCTTTATACTCCCGTGCCCTCTCTCTCTCCCACCACTTTATACTCCCGGGCCCTCTCTCTCTCCCATCGCTTTATACTCCCGGGCCCTCTCTCTCTCCCACCACTTTATACTCCCGGGCCCTCTCTCTCTCCCATCGCTTTATACTCCCGGGCCCACTCTCTCTCCCACTGCTTTATACTCCCGGGCCCTCTCTCTCTCCCACCGCTTTATACTCCCGGGCCCTCTCTCTCTCCCATCGCTTTACACTCCCGGGCCCTCTCTCTCTCCGACCGCTTTATACTCCCGGGCCCTGTCTCTCTCCCACCACTTTATACTCCCAGGCCCACTCTCTCTCCCACTGCTTTATACTCCCAGGCCCTCTCTCTGTCCCACCGCTTTATACTCCCGGGCCCTCTCTCTCTCCCACCGCTTTATACTCCCGGGCCCTGTCTCTCTCCCACCACTTTATACTCCCAGGCCCACTCTCTCTCCCACTGCTTTATACTCCCAGGCCCTCTCTCTCTCCCACCGTTTTATACTCCCAGGCCCTCTCTCTCTCCCACCACTTTATACTCCCGGACCCTCTCTCTCTCCCACCACTTTATGCTCCCGGGCCCTCTCTCTCTCCCACTGCTTTATACTCCCAGGCCCTCTCTCTCTCCCACCGTTTTATACTCCCGGGCCCTCTCTCTCTCCCACTGCTTTATACTCCCAGGCCCTCTCTCTCTCCCACCACTTTATACTCCCGGACCCTCTCTCTCTCCCACCACTTTATGCTCCCGGGCCCTCTCTCTCTCCCACTGCTTTATACTCCCAGGCCCTCTCTCTCTCCCACCGTTTTATACTCCCGGGCCCTCTCTCTCTCCCACTGCTTTATTCTCCCAGGCCCTCTCTCTCTCCCACCACTTTATACTCCCGGACCCTCTCTCTCTCCCACCACTTTATGCTCCCGGGCCCTCTCTCTCTCCCACTGCTTTATACTCCCAGGCCCTCTCTCTCTCCCACCACTTTATACTCCTGGGCCCTCTCTCTCTCCCACTGCTTTATACTCCCGGGCCCTCTCTCTCTCCCACCGCTTTATACTCCCGGGCCCTCTCTCTCTCCCACCGCTTTATACTCCCGGGCCCTCTCTCTCTCCCACCGCTTTATACTCCCGGGCCCTCTCTCTTTCCCACCGCTTTATACTCCGGGGCCCTCTCTCTCTCCCACCGCTTTATACTCCCGGGCCCTCTCTCTCTCCCACCGCTTTATACTCCCGGGCCCTCTCTCTCTCCCACTGCTTTATACTCCCAGGCCCTCTCTCTCTCCCACCGCTTTATACTCCCGGGCCCTCTCTGTCTCCCACCGCTTTATACTCCCGGGCCCACTCTCTCTCCCACTGTTTTATACTCCCGGGCCCTCTCTCTCTCTCACCACTTTATACTCCCAGGCCCTCTCTCTCTCCCACCGCTTTATACTCCCAGGCCCTCTCTCTCTCCCACCGCTTTATACTCCCGGGCCCTCTCGTTCTCCCACCGCTTTATACTCCTGGGCCCACTCTCTCTCCCACCACTTTATACTCCCGGGCCCTCTCTCTCTCCCACCGCTTTATACTCCCGGGCCCACTCTCTCTCCCACCACTTTATACTCCCGGGCCCTCTCTCTCTCCCACCACTTTATACTCCCGGGCCCTCTCTCTCTCCCACCACTTTATACTCCCGGGCCCTCTCTCTCTCCCATCGCTTTATACTCCCGGGCCCTCTCTCTCTCCCACCGCTTTATACTCCCGGGCCCTCTCTCTCTCCCACCGCTTTATACTCCCGGGCCCTCTCTCTCTCCCACCACTTTATACTCCTGGGCCCTCTCTGTCTCCCACCGCTTTATACTCCCGGGCCCTCTCTCTCTCCCACCGCTTTATACTCCCGGGCCCTCTCTCTCTCCCACCACTTTATACTCCCAGGCCCTCTCTGTCTCCCACCGCTTTATACTCCCAGGCCCTCTCTGTCTCCCACCGCTTTGTACTCCCAGGCCCTCTCTCTCTCCCACCACTTTATACTCCCGGGCCCTCTCTCTCTCCCACCGCTTTATACTCCCGGGCCCTCTCTCTCTCCCACCACTTTATACTCCCGGGCCCCCTCTGTCTCCCACCGCTTTATACTCCCGGGCCCTCTCTGTCTCCCACCGCTTTATATTCCCGGGCCCACTCTCTCTCCCACCGCTTTATACTCCCGGGCCCTCTCTGTCTCCCACCGCTTTATACTCCCGGGCCCACTCTCTCTCCCACCACTTTATACTCCCGGGCCCTCTCTCTCTCCCAACCCTTTATACTCCCGGGCCCACTCTCTCTCCCACCACTTTATACTCCCGGGCCCTCTCTCTCTCCCACCGCTTTATACTCCCGGGCCCTCTCTCTCTCCCACCGCTTTATACTCCCGGGCCCACTCTCTCTCCCACCACTTTATACTCCCGGGCCCACTCTCTCTCCCACCGCTTTATACTCCCAGGCCCTCTCTCTCTCCCCCCGCTTTATACTCCCAGGCCCTCTCTCTCTCCCGCCACTTTATACTCTGGGGCCCTCTCTCTCTCCCACCGCTTTATACTCCGGGGCCCTCTCTCTCTCCCCAACACTCCCGGGCCCTCTCTCCCTCTGCTGCTGCTTTATACTCCCGGGCCCACTCTCTCTCCCACCGCTTTATACTCCCAGGCCCTCTCTCTCTCCCCCCGCTTTATACTCCCAGGCCCTCTCTCTCTCCCGCCACTTTATACTCTGGGGCCCTCTCTCTCTCCCACCGCTTTATACTCCGGGGCCCTCTCTCTCTCCCCAACGCTCCCGGGCCCTCTCTCCCTCTGCTGCTGCTTTATACTCCCGGGCCCACTCTCTCTCCCACCGCTTTATACTCCCAGGCCCTCTCTCTCTCCCGCCACTTTATACGCTGGGGCCCTCTCTCTCTCCCACCGCTTTATACTCCCGGGCCCTCTCTCTCTCCCACCGCTTTATACTCCGGGGCCCTCTCTCTCTCCCGCTGCTTTATACTCCCAGGCCCTCTCTCTCTCCCACCGCTTTTTCCTCCCGGGCCCTCTCTCTCTCCCACCGCTTTATACTCCAGGGCCCTCTCTCTCTCCCACCACTTTATACTCCTTGTTATGTCTTCTAGCGCTCGCAGTGCTTTGTAAAGACGACTCTGGACTCGGTAGTTTGTAATTATAACTACTGTTTTATTTGTGTTGTAATGGCTGCCTGCCGCATGGTGCGGGCTGATATTTCCAAGTGCTGTGCGGCGCCTGTGCACTACTTTCCCAGCATCGTAGTGCTGCTACACTTGATTTGAGTGTTAGTACACTTGTACAATGTAGTCCCAACATAACAATGTAACACTCCTCTTTCCCAACAAAACTAATTACATCAATTTTCTATTTTACAATGTTTCCAGTTAAATAACGTTAACAAAATACAGAACGTGAGCTTTCTTTGCTCAATTTATATACAGATATTTGTCCATGTTGTTTTACTGTTCTGTGCGAATTATAATTGTTTTTATAATTATTTGTGATACCGCTCAGGTGGTTGTTGTAATGATATCAGCAAATAGTGATGGTATTTGCCTGTTTGATTATTTATGCCTTACCAGCATATTTGCCTGATTGATTATTTATGCCTGACCAGCAGAGGGCATGTGAGAGACAAGCAGTTTAGTTTTAGTTTTGTTTTAGACGGATCTCTAAGATGGTGTCTCCTGTAATGCTGTTAACATAGATGAACAAGCTTTAGATTAAAAGACATTCTCTTTCATAAATGTCTCGTCATTGAACCCACAAAGAAATCAATACATGGTGTCAGAAGTGATTGAAAGAGATGAAGAGGAAAAATCTGAAGTTAAATCAGCTCTCCACATATTAGCAAGCCAAAAGAGAACATCGTTACATACCATTGGAGAATAGCTAATGAAGTGAAAAATGGAAGGTTTACACCCACCGGCGAAGCTTCAGTTGACAGGTAATGTGGCTGAAAATTGGAGGAGGTTCAAACAACGTTTGGAGTTGTATTTATCAGCAATCGGAGCTGACGAGAAAAGTGATAAATTGAAAGCGTCAGTGTTCTTACATGTCGTGGGTGATGAAGCGCTGGAGGTGTATAATAATTTCACATTCGCTGCTGATGGAGACAAAATGAAGCTGGATAAAATAATGGAACAGTTTGAGGCCTACTGCATACCTAAACGTAACGTGACGTTTCAGAGGCACAGGTTTTTCACATGTGTACAGAAAACGGGAGAGACTATTGATCAGTATGTGACTGAGCTGAGAAACAGAAGCAAAACATATGAATTTGGGGGACTGACAAACTCGCTGATAAAAGACAGACTGGTGTGTGGTATTCCAGATAATGGTCTAAGGGAAAGACTGCTAAGAGAGCAAGATCTAGACCTGGGAAAAGCCATAGCACTGTGTAGGGCTACAGAGACTGTGAAGTCGCAGGCAAAGGAGCTGTTCAGTGACAATAGCTGCAACGTGGATGCAGTGAGAAAGAACGGACACAAACCGTTTAACAAAAAGAGCGCCAATGTGAAAAAAGAGGCGTGGCCAGCGAACAAAAATGAAAGGGGCAATCGAACTCATGTAGTCGATGCGGTACACAGCATCCACCAAAAAGTGTCCAGCATATGGTAAAAAATGCAATAGTTGCAACAAAAACAACCATTATACCCGTTGCTGCAAGAACCAAGCGCAACAAAGCAAGGTCCATGCAATAGATGAAAGCGAGATAGAGGAGTTCTATGTAGATGTGGTGTCTGAAAACAAAGAAGAAAAAAGAGACTGGATGTTGACACTAAAAGTGAATGACATACACATTGCATTTAAATTGGATACTGGAGCACAAGTTAATGTGATATCAGAGACTGATTTTAAGAAAATTAGACCCAGACCAAAGATACATGGAATAAAAGTGAAAGTGACAGGATACTCAGGTACTGATATACCAGTGAAAGGAAGATGCATTGTCAAAGTAACACACAAGGACAGAGAGCACACGCTAGCATTAATCGTGGTCCCAAAGGATGTGCAAGCCATACTAGGTTTAAAAGCCTGTGAGAGACTGAACCTGGTAAAGAGAGTCCTCATTGTGGAAAGCGAAGGAGAGACAGTCTATGATGAACTTATGAAAGAGTACAACGACCTATTTAAGGGTCTAGGCTGCATTCCAGGAGAACACATGATCAGAGTAGATAAAAGTATGACACCGGTCATACATCCATGCAGAAAAGTTCCGTTTGCTCTTCAAAAGCAACTGAAGGCAGAGTTGGACAGGATGGAAAGCCTGAACGTGATTCAGAAGATAGATGAGCCAACTGAGTGGGTGAGTTCCCTCGTCATTGTGGACAAAAAGAATGGAAAGCTCAGAATTTGCCTGGATCCAAGAGATCTAAACAGAGCAATAAAGAGAGAACACTTCAAGCTTCCTACACGTGAGGAAATCATGTCACAGTTTTCAAATGCAAAGTATTTCAGCAAGTTAGATGCATCATCAGGATTTTGGCAGATGAAATTGGACGAGGCAAGTTCAAGACTGTGCACGTTCAACAGTCCATTTGGCAGATACAGATTCCTAAGGTTACCATTTGGCATTGCCTCAGCTCCTGAAGTGTATCACAAAACTATCCATATGATCTATGAGCATCTGGAGGGAGTTGATACATCAATGGATGACATCATAGTATGGGGAACCACGAGAACTGAGCATGACAAGAGACTGAAAAAAGTGCTGCAAGGAACAAGGAAAACAAACCTGAAGCTGAATAGAGAGAAATGCCAGCTCGGGGTGACAGAACTGATATTCGTGGGAGATATCCTTAGCAGTGAGGGCATCAGACCAGATCCCAGAAAGGTGTCCGCCATTGAGAATATGCCAAAGCCACAATGCAAAAAGGACGTGCAGAGGTTTAATGGAATGATCAACTATATGGGTAAATTCATATCCAACCTCTCAGAAAAGATGGCGCCACTGAGACGACTAACTGAAAAGAACATAGTATGGGAATGGAATCATGGGCATGAGAAGTCATGGAGCGATCTAAAGAAACTGCTCACAGAGGAACCAGTTCTGAGGTTTTATGACCCAGTGAGACCCATCAAGATATCATCAGATGCATCACAGAGTGGGCTCGGTGCCGTTCTTCTGCAAAAATATGACTCCTGGCAACCTATTGCATATGCATCATGCTCAATGACAGACGCGGAGACGCGATATGCTTAAGTAGAGAAGGAGCTGCTCAGCATCACATACGCCTGTGAAAGATTTCACCAGTTTGTGGCAGGACAAGCAATCAGTGTAGAGACTGACCATAAGCCCTTGATTGCATTGTTCCAAAAGCCACTAAATAGCTGTCCGCTTAGAATACAAAGAATGATGATCAGGCTGCAACGCTATACACTGAATGTTGCGTACACACCGGGTAAGCTGATGTATACAGCAGACACGTTGTCCAGAGCTGTAGACCCAAGTGAGCCCGCAAACACCAAAATGGATGAAAAAGTGAACGCCTACGTGGACATGATCACAAGTGCACTGCCTATAGCAGATGCAAAAATGGAGCTCATAAAGACTGAGACAAACAAAGATGAAACAATGAGACGACTGAGGAAAAGCATCTTGGATGGATGACCCAACATGAAGCAAGACTGCTCACCTGACATGGCAGAGTACTGGAACTGCAGGGCGGAACTATCGGTGGTCGAAGACATCATCTACGAAGGAAGTAAAATAGTTATCCCAAAGAGTCTGAGAAAAGAGATGCTAAAAAGGATCCATGGAGGACATCTGGGAATCGAAAAGTGTAAGAAAAGAGCATGAGAGGTGATGTACTGGCCACGAATCAACCAAGATGTGACAAATGAGGTGTCAAACTGCACAATATGCCTGAAATATCGAGCAAGCAATCCGGTAGAACCACTAAAGCCACACCCAGCGCCAGACAGACCTTACCAGAAGGTAGGCGCTGACCTATTCGTATGTCAAGGGAAGGACTATCTTGTAGTCACAGACTATTACTCCCTGTCTCCAGAGGTTTGTAGACTGTACACCACCACTGCAGATGCTGTGATAACATATATGAAAGCCATATTCTCCAGACATGGCATGGCAAGCGAGGTCTTCACAGACAACGGACCCCAGTTTTACAATGCAAGTTTCCGACACTTTGCCAAAGAGTGGGACTTTGTCCACACAATGTCAAGTCCTCACTTTCCACAGTCCAATGGACTAGTGGAAAAATCAGTCCAGACAGTGAAAAGACTGATGTACAAGGCAAAAGGCAGTGGAGCTGACTTCTACCAGAGCATGCTTGTATACCGCACAACGCTGCTCGAGTGTGGTATGTCACCAGCCCAACTCCTGATGGGACGTCTGCTAAGGTCAAACCTACCCACCCCGGAGAACCTCCTGAAAATGAAAGAGGGGGAGAAAGTGAGGAAGTTCAAAGAACAACAGAAAGAAAAGCAAAAGTACTACTATGACAGAGGAACACAAAACCTACCTGAACTCCACACTGGTGACCAAGTAAGGTTCAAAGACAAAACAAACACATGGACTCAGAAGGGAATTGTCCTGAGTGAAGTTCAACCAAGATCATATACCATTCAGACAGATGAGGGCGCTGTTCTGCGAAGAAATCGTCGGGATCTTCTCATGGAACCAGCCACAGCAGGTCAAAAGACTGATACTGTTGAACAACCTGATCACACAGCAGGTCAAAAGACTGATACTGTTGAACAACCTGATCACACAGGTGAGAAACCATCATCTGAGGCAACAACTCAGATTCAAGGACAATCAATCAGAAAATCCTCAAGACGCGTGAAGCCTCCTGAGAGACTCATTGAGCAAGTTTAAGGACTCTTGTTATAGAAGGAAGTAATGTTATCTTATTCTTTCTTCAAGTTCTAGTGTATTTACATATTTCATGTGAACACACAAAACAAGGTTAAAAAACCTTGATAATGATAATGATAATGTAAGTTCATTAAGTGTTACAGTTAAAATGCAGAGTAATACAAAGAAAACATGTTGTTAGATAAAAGTAAAATACTTTTGTTTTAAGAAAGGGAGATGTAATGATATCAGCAAATAGTGATGGTATTTGCCTGTTTGATTATTTATGCTTTACCAGCATATTTGCCTGATTGATTATTTATGCCTGACCAGCAGAGGGCATGTGAGAGACAAGCAGTTTAGTTTTAGTTTAGTTTTAGACGGACCTCTAAGATGGTGTCTCCTGTAATGCTGTTAACATAGATGAACAAGCTTTAGATTAAAAGACATTCTCTTTCATAAATGTCTCGTCATTGAACCCACAAAGAAATCAATACAGTTGTATGTTACTCCTCCATCTTGTGGACTTGGCTGTAACTAATCCTTTCTGCGGTGTTTTGGTGTGTTCTTTTCTTGTTGCCGGTGCTGTCGTGTTTGGCTCTGGAGAGTGCATGTTTGCAGTTGTTGTATTTGAGGTGTTTGTTTCTGGCGTTATATTGTTTTCCATGTCTGGTACCCTGACTGCTGTTAATGTTGTCCGCTGTTTGACAGCCTCAGGTGAGGGTCTGATATGGATCCTGTTTCGCCTGTATTGGTTTCCAGGTTCTGTCTCTACCAAGTAAGATGTTGGAGTATCAGCTTTTCCCGAAGCATCCTACAGTGTCATCAAAACATTCTGGATACATGTCCATCAAATGTTTCGTGTCCATGATTTGTGGACGATTCTGCAGTGGGGTGTTGCTGTCGACTTTCAGTGATGTTTTTGTTAGTTCATGGTTTACCGAGATTAACCCAGCTTCTCGCAGCTGTTTAATCCCAGGATCGCCGGTCCCTCGGAGTCGGTCACATAGAACATGCAGTTGATGTTTCTGCTTTTGTGTGTTCCTTTTATATAGGTTGTTCCGAGTTGTCTGATCTCGCTCCCCCCATACGATGTCAGCGTGACGTTGTTTGCTTTTAAACATCCCCTTTTTGGGTATCTATATTCGCCCAAGTTTTTGGGGAAGATCCTCTGGTATAGCTGCAGTGGAAGGATGTTGCTCTGAGCTCCTGTGTCCAACTTTACTTTTAGATTGACGGTTGTGGGCTGTCCTTCGATCCTCTTTTTAATCTGGATGATAGTGTGCCATTCTTTCTTTGGGGTGCTTTCCGTTCTGGACGTTTCGTGTAAGAGAACCTTTATGGTTTCAATGTCATACCCGCAGTCTTCGTCATCTTGCTCACCCATGGTATGGATTTTGTTTTTCTTTTGTTGGTTCTGCTGCCCACCTCTGCTTTTGGTGTGTAGCCCCTCTCTTTTAGCTCTGCACATCTTTTGCCAGTGGTTTGCTTTACCACACGTGTTGCAGCTTGTTCCATACGCTGGGCATTTTCTTCTGTCTGTGTAGTCATGTTGTCTTCCGCAGTTTCTACACGTATTCTTCCCACTGTCATATACTTATTTTTGTGTGCTGTACTTTTCACACACTGCATCTACTCTGTGATCCGGTTCAGGAGTTGTCCGCACGTCAGCCGTATGAGTATTCAGCGTTTTCATCTGTTGTTTTGTGGCTTCGTGAGCCCTCGCTGTATCTATGGCTTCTGATATTCCGAGCTTTACTTTTCCTATTAGTTCTTTTTGCACTTCTGTATGTGCTGATCCCCATATTAATTGGTCTACCAGCCTTTCTTCTAGTTCTGTAAACTTGCATTTGCTGGCTTCGTTTTTTAATCTCGTCAGGAAATTGTCAGCCGTTTCACCAGGTTCCTGTCTTAAGCTTTGGAATTTATACCTGTGTATGCGGTGGTTTGATTTAGGCTTGAGATGGTTACTGGACTTTTCATAAATCTCCGTGGGGTTCGTTTTATCCTCTTCGGATAAACTCCAGCTGTTATAGAGATCAAAGCCTTTTTCTCCCGCCCACAGTAGAATGTAGCTGACTTTTTCCTCATCGGAGGAGCCTTTCAGGAAACATTTAAATGTAAGCTCGCATTTTTGCTTAAATTTCTGGAAAGCTTCCACGATATTGTCGGCTTCCCAGTTGATGATGGGGAGCATATTCGCGGTCAGTGCATTGGACGCCGCCATGTTGGCTGCCCGTATGATTCGCGGTTACAATGCTGCAGAGTTTACTTTTAAATTTCTTTCTTCAATCTGATATCGTTTTTATTTGCGTAAGTTTTACTCACTTATACCGCTGCCACCATGTTATGTCTTCTAGCGCTCGTAGTGCTTTGTAAAGACAACTCTGGACTCGGTAGTTTGTAATTATAACTACTGTTTTATTTGTGTTGTAATGGCTGTCTGCCGCATGGTGCGGGGTGATATTTCCAAGTGCTGTGCGGCGCCTGCGCACTACTTTCCCATCATCGTAGTGCTGCTACACTTGATTTGAATGTTAGTACACTTGTACAATGTAGTCCCAACATAACTATGTAACACTCCTGGGCCATCTCTCTCTCCCCAACGCTCCCGGGCTCTCTCCCTCTTCTGCTGCTTTATACTCCCAGGCCCTCTCTCTCTTCCACCGCTTTATACTCCCAGGCCCTCTCTCTCTCCTGCCGCTTTATACTCCCAGGCCCTCTCTCTCTCCCGCCGCTTTATACTCCCAGGCCCTCTCTCTCTCCCACCTCTTGATACTCTTGGGTGGCTCTCTCTCCCGCTGCCTTATACTCCCATGCCCTCTCTCTCTCCCACCGCTTTATACTCTCGGGTGGCTCTCTCTCCCACTTGTTCCTATGTTCCTATGTAGATCAAAACCAATGCATCCACTATCTCTGTAGCTACCTCTTTTAAAACCCTAGGATGTAGGCCATCAGGTCCAGGGGATTTGTTGAGTTTTAGTCCCATTAATTTCTCCAGTACTATTTCTTTACTAATATAAATTTCTTTAAATCCCCCATGATTACTGTATTAAATAGAGCTGGTTGGGGATTCTTTCTGCTGCTGAACATGTGTTCAGCTGTGCGAGCTTAAGAGAGGGCATTAGCTGGAGTGTTCAGCTCCAAAATGGCACTGCTGGCATCAAATCAGTGTTGCACGCTGGTTGATGTCATGATTTGCCTACTCTGCATGCTGCCGGCAGATGTTAGCTGTGCGCATTCGGCACGATTTGCCCCACAAGTGTGCGTGCACCAGATGCCATTTTGGTATGCAAATGGCAACCATAGCACCCAAACAATGGGCGCTACTGATCCTAATTTTGCACCGATAGCATTTGCAGAACAATGCTAGCAATTCAACAGAGAGTAATGTAACAGACACAAATATAAATATAATAAAGGGCTCGATTTTCAATGGGCCGTGGAGATGGGATTGGAGGTGTGTGGGGGGTTAAAATCCCGTAATCAGGGGTCCTGACCCCATCCCGCACCCAACCCGCCTCCATGCCAGTTTCAAAGGAGGCGGGTACCCGCCCTGCACTGGGACCCGCCTACCCAAGGTAGTAACAGGTAGTTAAGAGGCAGTTTTTAGCCTAATCCCTATTTTTAATGCTGAAGTGTGGGATTCCCGACGCCAAACCATGCCAAGTTTACGAAGCGGACCGTCGGGTTGAAGGACTTGGAGGGGTCGAGATGTCGGTGTTCAGGTGAGTGATGTATGCATGAGTGCAAAGGTAAGTGTGTTTGGCGTGTCTAAAGTGATTAAAGAAGTTTAAATTACCTTTTCTTACCTTTTCAGCCTTCCTTCCTTTAGGTCTCAGGAGTCCCTCATCTCACCGGCACAGAAAGCAGAATGACTGCGAACTGTCAAAAGTGACAGCCTTCAGCTTTCTGTGCAGAAGAGATTTCTAACTGAGTCTGTGGAGAAGGACTCAGGTTAGAAGTAAGACTGTCAGTGTTTGACAGCTTCAAACAGCTGTGAAACGCTGATATTTCATCTGTCAAATCCTCTTGACAGATGAAATTTCAGTCTGTGATGTCACCTGTTGCCGAGTGGTCCTTAATTGGCCTGCTGAGCCCGCTGGGTGGGCTCAACAAGGTCAATCAAGTTAACATTGCATGGATTGGCCACATCTTGATGGAGACGGGACTACAACCCCGAAAGTTGTAGTCCCGCCTCCTACCCGACTCCTGAATGAAAACCCAGCCCAAAATCTCCATTTACCTCCTACTTTACTCTTTTCAACCTTGGTAGTGTCTTGCACTTATGGAGATTGACCCTTCACCTACATTTAATTAAAAAAATGAAGTGAAGACAGATTTCTCCTTTTCAGCATGTCCATTATTTAAGTGTCAGTGAATAGAGAACCTGACAAGTAAAGTTGCACATTAGAGTGAAATTCAGAAACATCTCAAGGGATATTGCATTGCAACAAATCACTTGTTCTAACTATAATAATATATCCTGCATTTCATGGTATAATATTCCTGCCATTATAAAATAATGCATCCTCTAATTTTTCGTGAGATTAATGAAAGCCTGGAATTTAAACATTTTATTTAGGCAGAACCTTTTTTCGTAATATTTGGTACTATTGCAGAGGAATTTGACAAAGAAAGCAAATTAGTTTCAGTCTTTTCTCAAGTTTTATATATTTCTTGAAGCTTGCTTATAAATCCAAACAGATGGATAATGAAGGTAAAGAATTGTCTCCCATTAGATGCAGGAATTTATAGTTCATATAACTGTGGTGGTTATTTGTCGACCTGCAATGGGTAAGGAATTCATGATGGCATCAAAATTCCATGGGGGTTTTCCCAGTCTTCTGCTAAAAATTCACTGGGAGATCCCCAGAACCGCCAGATTAAAGGCCTAAATGGTCACTTTCAGCCATTTACGCTGTTGCTCTGGAAGGCACGGCCAATCTCCCACCAATAGCTGTGACAGGAGATCGGGAGAATCCCTATGGAATTTCCAGGCCTATTTATTCATTTTCCAGAAACTAAGCAAAAACATACTTGTTGCGCTGTCTTTGAGAAGATCTCTTATGTACATCTTTCTGAGTTCTTTGAGTAAAAATGTGCACCCATTCTCTCACTTCCATACCGCTTTGCGACAGTATAACCTGAGTTACTGCGAATAAAATCTCAGGAAATCTACTGGTACTGTAAGGTTCGAAAATTCTGCAGATTCCCTCAAACCAAGAAGATTACCCCAAAAGAAGAGATTGTTGGACTGTTTTAAAGAATGTTGGGCCAAAAAGGGGCTTAAAGTTAAAAGCCCAGGATGTTGGTTATTTTAAAGGGGCATGTCCAGGCCTGTGGAAGGCTGCGACAAAGAGGTTGGGATGGGTCTCTGTAAAACAAGCAGTTTGGGTATTGGCATAGGCCAAACTGTCTGGGAATGTTCTGGACTGTCTTAGTCATTTTTACATAATGACAATAGGCCTACGAAAGAGCAGTTCCCGCCAAAATTACAGAGCCATCAAGAGTATGCATAATGCAGTACATGCCACTGACCAACAGAAGGGACCCTGACCCCAGCAGGAGAAGACAAAACTTACTAATCGAACCAAAGATTAAACAGCCAATTTAGGTTTCGAAGGACCATCCCAAACCTAGTTTACACCAACTTAAATCAATTAAAAATAGATGGGACCAGCTCGAAACCCATTAAAGAATTCAAAACTATTAATGTTAACGAGCCCGCCAAAATTGACAATGGACCAGAGAAGATTTGGCGGGTAGTTAAGCAAGGCCTCAAACGGTATAATTGGAGCCTGCTTTTTCAGTTGAAATCAATCAATTGACGGGAGGACAACAGAAGGAGAACGGAAGGAAAGGAGAAAGGAATCGTGGCAACTAAGGGCCCCAAGAAACAAACAACCAAAATATTACCAGCAACTAGGTAATATTGGGCCACCGCGACCAACAAGAGACCAACCTGGAAGAAACCGAAGATTCACAAGTTTGTTTCCACTCTACAAACTATCCTGACTTACCCCTGGTTAAGATTTGATGAAAAGACTCTAAACCCTATTGCTGACCAAAGGAAATTGGGTACTTACCCGATAGATCCAATATGCACCTGACCGCATCAGCAGACACACGAAGAATGAAAAAGCAATGCAGGTGAAGTCTTCTACCACATCCGGGGTACGGCAGATCCCAACCGCCAAACCTAGAGAACCCCGAAATCGCGAACCTCTACAACTGTCAAGAAAGTCATTTGGCGAGCATTTTCCCTGGTCCTCTGGAGTCCAACTTAGTCAGTGTAGTGGGATTGCGAGGGGTGAAGTATTTTGTCTATTGTTATTCTCCCTCATATATTCTGAAGTGTTCCCCCTTTTAGAGTGATAAGATTATTGTGTTGTGTATATTTTCCTGTCTCAAATAAAATCCAAGTTCTTTTCACCAACTCAGTTGTCTGTTGCAATTTCATTACAAGCCCCAAATAAGTCCAAAGTCTAGAACCAAGGGAGTGGGAGCGATTTGTACCGCTCAGGAGTCAGAGACAAAGCTGGCCACACACACCACCCCCTTACAGTACATATAAAAGTTTGGAGATGTTCCTATCACTACTCACAGGACACTGTGGTGACAAGTGGACATTTCCATATCACACTTTTCAAAAAGAAGGCCTTGAAATTTCTTGGGATACAATCCCAGCAGTTATGGCTGCGATTGCTCCTGCCAGTGTCCTCTGTTACTGACTGACCAGAGTGGGTTGGGTCATTTGGGGGACTCCTAATCTCCATGGAATTGGGGGTGCAAGTGACACTATGGGCACATCTGCAGTGCCTGCTTGTCCCATGTTGCTGGTACCCTTCAACAGGGGGATTTGCCCAGCCCTCCTTCACTGATCCTGGCATGTCCTCCTCAGCTCCCTATTTAAGGGGGAATAATCTGTCATGACTGGGGGGTGACAAATGTGAGTTCCCTTTTCAAGAAGGGAGGAGACAGGATTAAACCAGGAAATTATAGGCCAGTTAGTCTTACTTCAGTTGTCGGTAAACTAATAGGGGACCATTTTAACTTTGTACACTAGTGTAAAACGGGTGATAGTGAATCGGCAGCCTGTTTTTCATCTCTCCTGATTTTTATTACCATTGTAGTCATTGTGGAACTTTTCAATCCTCCATCTGATAAAAACAGTGGATTTGTAATCACCAAGAGTGCAGTTTGTTAGTAAGTACATTTTAAACTTTGTTACCTATTTGTTTCGTTTTTTTATTGCACCAATGAATATCATGGATTAAAGTGATTAGTGCTGCATTTTTTACCTACTGGTATATCAAAGGACAACAACTCAAGAAATTAATGGTTTTAGCAATTTTCAAGACTTTCTACTGAATAGACGCAGCTCATTTTGTGCCATCTGTGGTTCTGAAAAAGTGCACAAATTACACTGTTGTAGCTTTGTCCTGTTGTTTTTTATAAACTATGTGTCATCTGGGATTTGTGAATGATTGCTAAGCACCGTTGTTACTTTTTTCTATTTTTAGTTTGTTAAATGCAATAGAAAGAGAGACGAGAACTGGATAGTTGATGGGAGACAAAGCAAGAAGAGTGACCAGAACAAAGCTCCAACTTCAAATGCCTCTTGTATGCTTTTATGAATGCACAGATGGTAGGAAATAACCTGAAAAAAATCACCCTGGTGAGGAAACTGAAACATTGGGAGAAAATAGAATTAATAAAGAAAGACTATTCTCTGTCAGAGTAACAATACGATACTACAATTGTTCTCATTGCCCCTGAGCTAGAGATGGGAAAGTTGGCCAGGGTATTTGCTCCTGATCATTATCCATGGACTTTAGTGGAGGTGACATATTTATGTGGATGTCAGGTAAGGGATCTATTGGTCTTTCTTCTCATGATTCCAACTTTCTGAAGCCCTGCACCACTGGACTAAGACTAATGGGCAACCTATCAGAAAACCACAGGTGCTTTTCCAACAATTTCTCATCCATTAGCATTAATGCCCACACTATCAAATGTCACAAATTAAGAATGCAGCTGAAGTCATCTGGCGAACCACATCCTTGCAAGAAGTCAACGCCTTCATGAAAATAAAAGAAGAAAGAAATTTGGCAGAAAAAGAGCAAAAAAAAACAATCACTTAAAAATCTCTTGTTTGGCAGTGATCTTATCCCCTTGTGGAAACCTGCATGTTTCATTTTCCCTCACACGTAGGTATTTTGCTAATGTTGGCCAACATCAATTACAGTCATGTCAGGAAGTGACTCCACAGATAAATTCAGAAGTTAACACACAAAACCAACCTTGATACTGATTAGGAGATGCTCAAGTAAGCTAAGCCCAGTCACAGCTAAATACTGCTATGTATTCAGCCTATCCTGCCATTTCCTGGCCCAGTTGACTTTCAATTGGCTGGATCCAATTCCTTATGAATTGCTTCCTGACATACACAGAGCTGCTGTCAGTTTACATGAGTAAAGCAGATCCCTGGTATGAGGGAGACTCAAAATGACAGATCTCCATAGCGGGATGGAATCAACGATAAAAATGAGGATTGTTCATTTTAAGAGTGTGATCTTTAATCTTTTTCTTTCATACTACATACTGTTGTGTTTTTGTATTTTCACTACAAAGTACTACTTTTTTTTTATTCGCTTATGGGATTTGGGCGTCGCTGGCAAGGCCAGCATTTATTGCCCATTCCTAGTTGCCCTTGGGAAGGTGGTGGTGAGCCGCCTTCTTGAACCGCTGCAGTCCATGTGGTGAAGGTACTCCCACAGTGCTGTTAGGTAGGGAGTCCCAGGACGTTGACCCAGTGACGATGAAGGATCGGCGATATACTTCTAAGTCAGGATGGTGTGTGACTTGGAGGGGAACTTGGAGGTGGTGGTGTTCCCATGTGCCTGCTGCCCTTGTCCTTCTAGGTGGAAGAGGTCGTGGGTTTGGGAGGTGCTGCCGAAGAAGCCTTGGCGAGTTGCTGCAGTGCATCTTGTAGATGGTACACACTGCAGCCACGGTATGCCGGTGGTGGAGGGAGTGAATGTTTAAGGTGGTGGATGGGGTGCCAATCAAATGGGCTGCTTTGTCCTGGATGATGTCGAGCTTCTTGAGTGTTGTTGCAGCTGCACTCATCCAGGCAAGTGGAGATTATTCCATCACACTCCTTACTTATGCCTTGTAGATGGTAGAAAGGTTTTGGAGAGTCAGGGGGTGAGACACTCGCTGCAGAATACCTAGCCTCTGACCTGCTCTTGTTGCCACAGTGTTTATGTGGCTGGTCCAGTTAAGTTTCTGGTCAATGGTGACCCCCCCCCAGTATGTTGATGGTGGGGGATTCGGCAATGGTAATGACGTTGAATGTAAGGGGAGGTGGTTAGACTCTCGCTTGTTGGAGATAGTCATTGCCTGGCACTTCTGAGGCGTGACTGTTACCTGCCACTTATCAGCCCAAGCCTGAACGTCATCCAGGTCTTGTTGCATGCGGGCATGGACTGCTTCATTAGCTGAGGGGTTGTGAATGGTGCTGAACACTGTGCAGTCATCAGCGAACATCCCCATTTCTGACCTTATGTTGGAGGGAAGGTCATTGATGAAGCAGCTGAAGTTGGTTGGCCCTAGGACATTGTAAGGTTTGCAAAATTTTGGCATCTCCCCGAAGGTTATTATTAATAAAAGGGACCCTGCATGGACATTTTTAATTTGAAAAGGGTACCCAAGATGGCGTCCGTGCCTCGTGGCAGAAAGCCTGTGGAGTTCCCAAATGGATTCTGCAGCGCAGACAGCTTGGGAGAAATCAAAACTAAGGCTGCAGGCTTTCTGTGAAGAGAGACTTTGTATTTTGGAACGAGACAGGACTTTGAATTATGTATTAGACCGAATTGGAGACAGATCTAAATTCAGTGAGGCCTATAGTTAAAGTATTAAACAGTCTGCATACATTATCAAAAACAGATTAACACAGCCATCGAGGTTGGATAAGCCCATCAAAGAACTCTCAGGACAATACAAGTCAATTATTGGACCGGTAGATGAGATTACCGGCCATCTAAAAAGCCGTCAGTATAGATTGCTACCATTGTTTAAACTAGCCCGCCAAGTTTAAGACAAAGAACTAACCTGATTTGGCATGAAGATAAGGGTTTTCGAAAAAGGTATAACTGAAGGCCCCGGGTAGTGCTCTGGCTCTCTCTCTCTCTTGCTCTTGTCCTTGGCCCTGCCCTCGTGGCTCCGGCCTCTTGGGCTGCTGCTCGTACTCGTGCCCTGGCCTCGTAGTGGGCTCTCTCTCCCCGGAGCAGATTTTCAGTAGCCAAAAACACCATACCAACTGCTAGGAAGGGGAGCGAGGCCCAAGTCCACAGCCATCCAGGACACCCAGGCCGCAAAAAGGGGCGCGACGAAGTTGAGCAGGTAGCCCAGGACTTGTACAGTAGTCCGACGAGACAAGATGAGTGGCGACGAAGAAGACGATAATAACTCGATAAGGGCAGAGCAGGGCAGCGAAAAACGTATCGATAATTAAACCAAGCGCCTAGTTATAAGCTGACGCTTGGGGAAGAAAGTCCTTGAGGGCGGTGGGGGCAAACACCTTGAACACTGCAAATAAACGCAGGTGTCTACGCCATAACGAATATGCTGGTGTTCGAAGGATGGGTAGTAAATTCTAGCAGTAAAAACTGCTAATCGTCTCATCGACGTAACGTTACCGCCGACGACCGCCCGAGGGAGAAGAAGAGGAGAACCCATTGAGACGAGACGACGACGGTAGCGGAGGGGAGAGGGTGTGTCGCAGTAACCGACCCAACACCACACCCCTGAGGACCACGTGGTGACGAGGTACCTAGAAGGACCAAAAAACCCAGACTTCAAAACTCGCACTCGTTAACAGTTGGCTTTTTATCTTTGGATTGGTGAGCATGAATTCTGGTCCCTCATAGCTTAATCTAGTTAGGTATAGGGGTGGGATAAGGATAAGGGGATTGTTAAGATAGTTGTTTTCCCTCGATGTGCCGTGTGTTCCCCATTCCCTGCATAAGTGTAGTTATTTGTATTTGCCTGTAATGTTATAATGATAACTCCCTTTTAAGACTGTATTAATTTTCCTGTTCAATAAAATCTTGGTTTTGCTTGCATCCAAACCACCTGTCTACTCGAGTTTTCTGTATCGCTGCCTGTACTTAAGTCCGGTGTCTAGAACCCAGGGGCGTGGGAGCAATTCGAACCGCTCACGGGCAGTCAGGGGCATAACTGACTGGGTGCACGCGCCACACCCACCGCCACCCCCTACAACATTGCCTTGAGGAACTCTTACAGCGATGTCCTGGGGCTGTGATGATTTACCTTCAATCAGCACAAGCATCTTCCTTTGTGCTAGGAATGACTCCAGCCAGTGGAGTGTTTTCCCCCTGATTCCCATTGACTTCAGTTTTACTAGGGCTCCTTGATGCCAGGCTCGGTCAAATGCTGCCTTGCTGTCAAGGGCAGTCACTCACCTCACCTCTGGAATACTTCATTGTAATACTTCTTATTTAAGGTTAATAATAATTACATTTTAAATAGTTGGGCCTAGAAATTCAGTTGGTTGCGCCAGCCGTTAGCGCCTTAAGAGAAGTGAATTTCGGGCGCTATGCGTGTAGCGTCCGGGCGCAGCGCGATCTGCGCCTCGCCCCAAATTAAGTAGACATTTAGCGCTGGCGCAAAGTCTTAGCGCGCGCTCACCTGCGCGCGCAGAAAATGACGTCATATCCTCATGCAACGCCCTTTGCGCGCCCCGATCCAGAACTTCAGTGGGACCGCCCCATTGTGCAGCCGGCGGCCCGAACGCTTGTTTAGTGGAACGCAACAGAGCCGACGCGGGCCCCGGGGAGCGCAAATTAAAGGGCACTTACCCAGCACTATAAAGGGCAGCCATTTTGCAGCAAACACTCTTGTGCAACGGATTTCTGGAGAGAGACCAAGGAAGAGAGCTTTCTGGTTTGGGCCAACACTAGCTCAGGTATTTTTGGCTTCAGGCCAGAGTGTTGCAAGTGGCCTCTTGGATATTTGACTGTTTGGCAGCCTATTATGGGGGCTGCATGGGGTGCCAACGCTGAGTTTCAGTGTCATGTCCGTAGGGCTCGCAGACGCGGTGTGAGAGGGGCAGCCCTGGCTAGACGCAGAGGGGGCAACAGGCGTCGGCAACATAGGCCTTACCCAGTCAGGGCATACCGCCAGCAGCGCTCCTACCTCAACATGAGTGGCGCGCGATGTGTAAAAAGGCTGAGATTCCGAAAGGAGGTGGTTGCAGAGATCTGCCAGCTGCTTCGCAGAGATCTGCGTCCAAAGCTCAGGAGCAGGATGTCTCTGTCAGTGGAAGCGAAGGTGACGGTGGCCTTGAACTTCTATGCCACCGGCTCCTTCCAATCCACTGCTGGGGACATTGCTAACATATCCCAGTTTGCCGTGCATTGCTGCATCCGCCAGGTGACCGATGCCCTTTGCAGAAGGAGACGCCAATTCATCTCCTTCCCCATGGCCCTGGAGAGGCAGCATCAGCGTGCACTGGGATTTGCAAGATTTGCGGCCTTCCCCTTGGTGCAGGGCGCCATTGACTGTACGCATGTGGCTTTGCGGGCACCTGTGGAGCATGCCGAGGATTACCGCAACCGGAAGGGCTACCATTCCCTCAATGTGCAGCTGGTGTGTGACCACAAGCAGCGCATCCTAGCTGTCAATGCCCGCTTTCCAGGCAGCAGCCACGATGCCTTTATCCTGCGGCAGACAACTGTGCGTGACATGTTCGAGGCACAGCCTCCCCCAAGAGGATGGCTTCTCGGGGACAAAGGCTATCCTTTGTGTACCTGGCTCATGACCCCGCTCCGCGCGCCCAGGACCCCTGCTGAAGAGGCATACAACGAGAGTCATCAAGCGAGCAGGAACATAATCGAGCAAACAATTGGCGTCCTCAAGCAGCGGTTCCGCTGCCTGGATCGTTCCGGTGGACCTCTGCAGTATTCGCCGGACCGAGTCTCCCAATTCGTCATAGTATGCTGCATGCTGCACAACCTGGCTCTCCGCAGGACTCAGGCACTGCCACCTCACGTTGGACCACCACCTCAGGAGGAGGAGCAGGAGGAGCATGAGGAGGAGGAGCAGGAGGAGGAGGAGTACCATCCCAGGAGGGAGCGAGAAGGTCCAAGGGCCGTCCGTCGGCGGCTTATTGAACGTCACTTCTAAGCCCCCTGTCAGGGAATGCCTTGTGGCCATGAAGGAACATGAACGCAGCCGCTCCGCAAGCCCTCAGCCAGCGAAGGCAACAAACACTTACAACAACAAACATGGACACTCTCTGAATGAAGAGAAATCTTTATTTTAGACAAATGAAACCCCTTCCCACATGAAACCCAGAAACATTCAACGGCCCCAAAAAACAGTACATCAAATGACTCACTCCCACAACCTGGGGAGGAATAACTGAACATTTGGACAAAAATGGCCTTCATCCTCGGCCTTAACCCAAAAAACATCCCCAGAAACAAAACAACCATCCCCAAAAGAAACATAGCCATCGCCATATAAAATAACACTTGGCCACACCGTCTACTTATTGGGCCGCGAGGGCGAGACCTTGTCGAGCCTTTTGGGGCCCCTGCCCGGCCTGCTGCTCCTCCGCAAGCTCTGCCCAGTGGCTGCTGCGAGGCTGGGGAAAGGCTCCTGAGGGTCAGATGTCCTTCCGGCAGATGCCCTTGGGGGGCGGCCTAGACGGGGTTTGCCCCTCGAGGGGCCGGCTGGTGATTGGCGCAGCTGTGCCTGGCCAACATCATTCGCAGCCGCTTGCCGTTGAGGCTCCACTGGGGGAGTGGCGGTGACGGCTGGAGGAATGTGTGCAAGCTGGCGGATGGGAGGCGCTGGCTGGTGATGTGGCACGCTGGCACTCGCCCGGGCCCGCACTGCAGCATGCGCACCAATCTGCCGAAGGGCAGCCCGCTGTGCTGCTGCAGCGCGGCGGGTGTCCAGGCGATGCCTGGCTGATGCAGCGTGTGTGGCAGCAGTGAGTGCCCCTGTTGCCCTGGTCTGCGACCGCAACAGAGCAGCCACTGTCTGGACGGCATCACTGATCAGCCGGCCACTCGCGGCATGTGAGGCCCCGAACTCGCGCACACTGCTAGCCATGGACTTGATCGCCTCAGGCATCCGTGCCACTACCCCCATCAGCTCGGTGTGCCGGCGATCCGAATCCAGGGCCATTTGATCGAGGTGGCGCACCTCCTCTGAGTTGAACGTGCCCGGACTGGAGTCTGGACTCACCCGCTGGGGAGCAGGGGGCCGAGCTGCCCGACCCTTGCCACGTTGCCGGCGGCGACTGGGCCCAGCAACTGCACTCCCGTCCGATCCTTCCCCCCTCTGGGGGGAAGGCCGCGGACCAACCGCAGCCCTCCTGGGTTGCTGGACGCCACTGGTCCCAGCAGCTCCACTCCCCTCCGACACTTCCTCCAGGCTCTCCTCCAGGGAAGACGTGTCCACTACTTCGGCATCTGCAGCCGGACCTGAGTGCTGCCCTGATGGTCCACCTTCCTCTTCCTCCTCCTCCTCCTCCTCCTCCTCTTCGGAGGGGCTGTCACTGGCAGCTTCAGGGAGCTCCTCGTCACCAGCTGAAAGCAGGAAGGTACAAGAGTAGCTTTAGAGTGAGGAGAGGGCGTCAGCGAGGGAGGCATGACTGGTGGCATTCAGCGCATTGGTCGGACAGTGGCAAAGGAGGTAGATCGGATGCGCAAGTGCGACGAGAGAGGTCCAAAAGGTGATGTCCTTACCATTGTGGCCCAGAAGAGGGTCGGCATCTCCACAGGCGACGGGCCCAATCACCCGGGCTCCCATGAGGCGACTCACGCGCTCCTCCAGGGGAGTGAGCTCCTGGATCTGGGGGCGGCCTCTCCCGGTCTCCTCCTGGTGCCTTCGGTTGTTTGCAAGTTTTGCCTGCAAGAGAAAGGACGGCCTGTAAGTACGGTGTGTAGCCCTGATGTGGTGTGCACTGCCTCCCATGGTGGAATAGCTTGGCCAGTGTGTAGCCCTGATGTGGTGTGCACTGCCTCCCATGGTGGAATAGCTTGGCCAGTGTGTAGCTCTGATGTGGTGTGCACTGCCTCCCATGGTGGAATAGCTTGGCCAGTGTGTAGCCCTGATGTGGTGTGCACTGCCTCTCATGGTGGAATAGCTTGGCCAGTGCGTAGCCCTGATGTGGTGTGCACTGCCTCCCATGGTGGAATAGCTTGGCCAGTGTGTAGCCCTGATGTGGTGTGCACTGCCTCCCATGGTGTAAAGTGCAGAATGTGCAATTGATGTTCATGACTGTCCCATAGCTGCTGGCTGAGGGCTGGCCATTAGGGCTTTCAGGTCCCTTTGCCCATCATGTCAGGTGTACATGCAAGGATGAGGAGGAGACTGGAAAGGGTACTCACCCTGACAATCCTGGTCAGGTCATTGAACTTCTTCCGGCATTGGACATTGTCCCTGGGGGCATCGCCGGTGGTCGACACCCTGCGGGCGACCTCCCTCCAAGCTTTCCTATAGACGCTGGTGGGAGGCTTCCTGCCAGTGTCCGGGAACAAGATGTGCTGTCTCTTCTCCAAGGCCGTCACCATCACCTTCAAGTCATGGGCTGAGAAGCGCAGGGCACGCTCACGGGCCTTCTGTACCGTTGCCATGGCTCCTCCTGCTCACCAGCAGTGTTCAGGCCTAGCTGGAAGGCTGCAGTGTGCAGGCCGTTGCAGCAGACCAAGTCGACCCTTCCCCCTTTAAGAGCTGCCCGGCGCCACGGTGTCTGCTGTCAATCAAGAAATGACTGCACCTGCGCTGCGCCTGGCCTTGGCGCTATCCCTCAGCACCGCCGGCTTAGCGCCTAAAGATAGTCGTGCATTGCCAGTTTTAGCGCTCCAGCAACCTCTTAGGGCGAAGCTACTGAATATCGGCGAAGAGCCCTCGACTTTGCGCCGGGCGCAAACTTTAGCACCCGCCCGACTTTACCGCCCCAAAACTGGCTATACTGAATTTCTAGGCCTTGATGTCTTGACTTTTCCTCATTTTATTGTCCAATATTTCCACAAACTGAAATAAGCAACAATAAATTACTCAGAGAGAAGTTGGGTAACTTTGTCAACTAAGGTGGCTGGTAAATCTAAAGAGAATAATTGAAAACAGACATAAAGTCAGTGGAGTTATAGATTAATATTTGATTTTCTTACCTTGCCTAGATTTCTGATTGGTAATGCCAGTATTTTGATCACAAAATGTGTTTCCAATGTGATAATGGGGCAGATCTCCACCCATCATGTGCATTTCCAGTAAGAGATTTGATGGGCTGACAACCTCCTGTCTGAAATCATTTGAACAGTTTAGTAAAGTCCCGATGGTGTCATTTAGACATCCGCAGAACTTCCTGACTTGTATGTGTACCGAACACTGAGTCAGCCTCCTTTCCATATAAAATGGATGTTGAGAGTTGCAACTGCATAGACAGGTTCATTTAAAGAGCCCCGTAGGAAGACTGTTTTACAAATTTTCAAGCCATTTCTCACCCGTGTTCTTTTTTTTTGCTGCTGACAGGAGCTTTTGTGATAATTGCTGTGGTGCAGCTGTTTTTTACCTAAAAGTTGAGCAATGGGGTTGCTCATGGGAATCCTCTATTTCTGTGCTTTTGGGAGGATGAAATGATGGATGAATGCAGGCATGGCTGTATCATAGACAAAATATCTGGATGTTCTAATAAGTACATAGATCTCTAAAGGTTCATAACTAATGCAGTGAAGCGATAGCTAGAGGCAATAGGGTGCAGGAGTGTATTTATAGGACAATTGACTATACAACAAAACATACTTTTTTTTGGATATTAAGGGAATCAAGGGATATGGGGATAGTGCGGGAAAGTGAGTGGAGGTAGAAGATCAGCCATGATCTTATTGAATGGTGGAGTAGGCTCGAGGGGTTGAATGGCCTACTCCTGCTTCTATTTCTTATGTTCTTATGTCCTTGTACAAGACCTTGGTTAGGCCTCAGATAGATTACTGAGACTAGGGGCTAGAAATTCATTACAGCCCAGGAATGGGCGATATCATTAGAAAAGTTGGAGAAATAGCACCAGGCACTAATGTTTTAGACTGCACGCAAAATTTGTGCTCAGTGCACAAAGAAATGATCGGAGCTCCAATTCAAGTCTTTAAACCCAAGCTCATTGGTGTTGCACTCAAAGGGTGGACCAATATTAGGTGCAGTCTAATTGCAAGTCATGCTTGCCACAGGCTTTTTTCAGTTCTTAAAGGGGAGGTTCATTGATGCTGCAGAACCTCAATCTCAGCATTGCTAGCTCTGCAGCTACCTCAGCAAGCAGCAGCAGTTCAAGAAGGAGCCAGAGGACTGAAGCAGCTGTACTCATGGCAGATCCATACCCCAGAGAGAGAGCTCGCAGATTCTGCGATCAAACATTGGCAGCATTGCTGTTCGCTGTGGAGAGATGGAGGGCAGTGCTGTACCCGGCGGGGTCATGGGTTGTTTTTTTGAGGAGAGGGGTGATGACGGCAGATTTGAGGGAGAGGGGGACAATACCTGAGGAAAGAGAGGGACAGTACCTGAGGAGAGAGAACCATTAACAATGTCAGCTAAGATGGGAGCCAGAAAAAGAAGTTGGGTGGTCAGCAGTTTGGTGGGAATAGGGTTGAGGGAGCAGGAAGTGGGTCTTCCTGCTCCCTCGACCCTATTCCCACCAAACTGCTGACCACCACTAGGATGGTGGTATGTAACATTTGTTGAAGCATTCAGTCACCCGACTGAGGTGGATCTGCCATGAGCACACCTGCTTCAGTCCTCCAACTCCTTCTCCTTGATGTGCTTGTGCAGCTGCACAGCCAGCAATGCTGAAAATGAGGTGCTGCAGTAACAATGAACCTCCCCTTTAAGTACTGGGAAAAGCCTGTGGCAATGATAAGTTGAGATTAGACTGCACCCGTTATTGGTCCACCCTTTGAGTGTAACGCCACTGAGCTAGGCCTTTAAGATGGTGGTGGTGGGGGGAGGGGGGTACCCGGTGTGGCAGTTTTGTGTTGATGAAGGAGCACTCCTGCTCCTGACAGCCCCACCAAAATACTGTAAAACATACCTGTGGTCTCCACTTCGGCTGGACTACCAGCTCAAACTGGGTGAAATGTGCACAACGCATGCACAACCGAGTATTGCCCTAATTGGCAAAACAGGCTCCCATGTATGCCGTAGGTCCAGGATTTTCATATTAAAAGGGCCCACCACCTGACTCAGGTGGTGCACTTCAGTTGCCCAGCGGTAGGTCGGGGGGGGTGGGGGGGGGCAGAATTGCGGCAGCTACATTGACTGCAGCAATCTTCCCTGCTCTAAGGAGAATAACCCAGCTTCTCCAGTCTCTCCACGTAACTGAAGTCTCACACCCCTGGTAACATTCTAGTAAATCTCTTCTGTACCCTCTCTAAGGTATTGACATCCAGAGTTGGACACAATACTCTAACTGGGGCCTAACCAGCATTTTATAAAACTTTAACATAACTTCCTTGCTTTTGTACTCTATGTCTCTATTAATAAAGCCAAGGATCCCATATGCCTTATCAACTCGTCCTGCTACCTTCAAAGATTTGTGTATATACGCCCCCTGGTCTCTCTGTTCCTGCACCCCCTTTAAAATTGTACCATTTATTTTGTATTGCCTCTCCTCATTCCTCCTGCCAAAATGCATCACCACACTTCTCTGCGTTAAATTTCATCTGCCATCACCAGTCCTGAAGTCTGTTACTGTCCTCCTCACTGTTTACTACAATTCCGAGATTCATGTCATCTGTAAACTATGAAATTATGCCCTGTCTACCCATGTCTAGGTCATTAATATATATCAAAAAGAGCAATGGTCCTAATACTGACCCCAGAGGATACCACTGTATACTTCCCTTCAGTGTTAAAAACAGCCATTCACCACTATTCTCTGCTTGCTGTCCCTCAGCCAATTTCGTGTCCACATTGCCGCTTTAAGAGAAATTAAATTTTTACTGAATTGCTGCAGGAGTCTTCTGGGTTCCTGTTAATTCAGGACTCACATTTGCTGTGAAGCCACTTGGTTGATGTCAACTCTGGTTCTCCTCAGCAAGTGGATCTACAGGGTCCAACATAAGTCATCAGTGTTTTGGTTTTGGATGGTGATCAGGAAGCAGAAGGCACCGATAAGTTACACAAGATTACTTAGCCTGTGTTGGATTTTCCACATTCTGACACATGTATTTAAAAGAAAACATTATTTGGAAACCTTTTCAGAATGTTGTTGGAACATTGTTATAACACCCTGACTGCAGTGTTCATGAACTGTAGGTCATAATGAACACAGCTGTTCACAACTGTTATGGGTACAAAAAAATTGTATTTCCTGCTGTAATTTTGAATTAAATATCGGATACTGTTTGGATATTTCCCACTAGTTGAGCCAGAGGCTTAGATGATTACTCCCTCAGATGTTTGTGAGAGATTTTTGGCCTATTAAAAGATTTTTGAAATAAAAAGGGAGTAGCCGGCCAGTTGCACCAAAATTATAGGTCACACCCAGTCCAAAAGAGCAAAACAGGTTAATGTTTCAGAAGGGCCCTGTCTTCAGATACTGTGCACTCCTACAAAAAAGACCCCTAACATTGATTTGATAATTGAATTAGCACATTCAGACAACAGAAGCTGGCCTAGATTTCCTCAACAACAATTTGCATTTATATAGCGCCTTTAACATAATAAAACATCCCAAGGCACTCACAGAAGCGCAATTAAACTAAATTTAACATCGAGCCACATAAGGAAATATTAGCATAGGTGACCAAAAGCTTGGTCAAAAAGGTAGGTTTTAAGGAGCATCTTAAAGGAGGAGAGGTAGAGAGGCAGAGAGGTTTAGGGAAGGAAATCCAGAGCTTAGGGCCTAGGAAAGCTGAAGGCATGGCCACCAATGATGCAGCAATGAAAATCGGGGATGCGCAAGAGGCCAGAATTGGAGGAGCGCAGAGATCTTAGAGGGTTGTCGGGCTGGAGAAGGTTACAGAGATAGGGATATCCTCCTCAGCAGGGATGGTGCTGTAACAGTGGTGAGGTGGGTAACACTTCTGCCTATGGCTCCCAACATTGTCCTCGGTGGATTTTATGGGTCAACGCTATTTGCGTCATTTTGGCAGGCTGGGGGGGGCCACCTCTGGGAGGAGAGGAATATCACTGCTGTAGGTCTTGGGCGTGACAAGCTCCATTCGGAGCAGCTGAAGAGGTGGACCAATTTTATGTTTTTAATTTACAATTGCCAGACTGGCTGAGTTTTAAATTTAAAATGGCCTGCTAGCGTTCGGCTTATATGTCATTTAAAATTTAACATGCCTCTTTGCTTCCTTAGCTACGCTGGATGCTGGAATGCAATGGAATTCATGACACCCAACATTGCTAAGGCATTAATGAAATAAATTACGGTGGATGCGGTACTGCCTTCATTGACATGCTATTTGAAAACACCTGCTCAAATAACAGCAAGTGTATTAAACGTTCACCATCACTTCTGGAGAAAAATTATGGAAGTGTTCCGTCGGCACAGAATGAGATAGATATTGTTAAGCGTGACACCTGTAAAATGGGTGGACGCCTAAAATAGATGTTAAATATGTAAATTAGGTGACTAACACCTACTAAAGGAGCCCTTTTCAAAATTTGTGAACATTGAGCGAGGCAGGCGTCAGGGGTTTTCTTCAGTGACCCTCACAGCCGTCATCAATGGGTAAGTTTAGCTTTTATTTTAAGAAAACCTCCAACTCCACAGGAGTTGCGATCAGTTCCCCTTTCCCACTGCACCGCCCCCACCCTCAAACACATTGTCCACTCCAATCGCCCCACCCAGGATATACCTGAGGGCCATTTCCAGCGAGGCAGGCAGCCCAACATTGAAATAAAAACAGAAAATGCTGAAATACTCAGCAGGTCAGGCAGCATCTGTGGAGAGAGAAACAGAGTTAACGTTCCAGGTTGATAACCATTCATCAGGTGAGCTGCCTGTGGAGAAACATAGAAACATAGAAAAATAGGAGCAGGAGCAGGCCATTCGGCTCTTTGAGCCTGCTCCACCATTTAATATGATCATGGCTGATCCTCTATCTCAATACCATATTCCCGCTCCCTCCCCATACCCCTTGACGCCTTTTGCGTCTAGAAATCTATCTATCTCCTTCTTAAATATATTCAGTGACTTGGCCTCCACAGCCTTCTGTGGTAGCGAATTCCACAGGTTCACCACCCTCTGAGTGAAGAAAGTTCTCCTCATCTCAGTCCTAAATGTCCTACCCCTTATCCTGAGACTGTGACCCCTCTTACTAGACCCCCCAGCCAGGGGAAACATCTTCCCTGCACCCAGTCTGTCTAGCCCTGTCAGAATTCTATACGTTTCAATGAGATCCCCTCTCATTCTTCTAAACTCTATTGAATACAAGCCTAGCCGACCCAATCTCTCCTCATACGACAGTCCTGCCATCCCAGGAATCAGTCTGGTGAACCTTTGCTGTGCTCCCTCTATGGCAAGTATATCCTTTCTTAGGTAAGGAGACCAAAACTGCACACAGTATTCCAGATGTGGTCTCACCAAGGCCCTGTATAACTGTAGTAAGACATCCTTGCTCCTGTACTCAAATCCTCTTGCAATGAAGACCAACATACTATTTGCCTTCCTAACTGCTTGCTGCACCTGCATGTTTGCTTTCAGTGACCCAGGTCCCTTTGTACATCAACATTTCCCAATCTATCACCATTTAAATAATACTCTGCCTTTCTGTTTTTCCTACCGAAGTGGATAACTTCACATTTATCCACGTTATACTGCATCTGCCATGTATTTGCCCCCTCACTCAACTTGCCTAAATCGCCTTGAAGCCTCTTTGCATCCCCCTCACAACTCACAATCCCACCTAATTTCATGTCATCAGCAAACTTGGAAATATTACATTTGGTTCCCTCATCCCAATCATTGATATATATTGTGAATAGCTGGGACCCAAGCACTGATCCCTGAGGTACCCCACTAGTCACTGCCTGCCACCCCGAAAAGATCCATTTATTCCTACTCTGTTTCCTGTCTGTTAACCAATTTTCAATCCATGCCAGTGTAGGAATGGAAGTTCCTATCCAAATAACGAATTCCAACGCAGATAAACGAAGTAATCAACTTTTAATAAACTCAATACTTTAACTTTTAAACTACAGGAGCAAAGGTCAGCAGGTCTGTTAAGTTCTCCAGCCTTTCTCAGACTGCCCTTAAATACTGGAACCTGACGTCATGACGTCATCACGTTTTCCGCGCCAACTGGGGGTCACGTGATCGGCGTCATGACGTCATCACGTGAAAATATAAGAAGCTGCATACAGCTTAAAGGTGCAGTCCACAACTGCACTACAGAGTGTTTAAAGGAATTATTACAGGTTGTTCAGTGTCTCTTGGTGGTTCTGCCACAGGCGCCCCCCCAGAATTCTCTTTAACAGATAGCATCAAACGTGCAGGAGGTTTAATTATTCTGCCCGAACGACTGCGAACTTCAGACGCTGGATCGATAGCAGATGGGCCAACATTTGGCTGTGTCTGAAGAGGTACATCTGGGGTGGAGGAAACCGTAGCAGAAGGTGTAGATGAGGATGAAGCCGAAGCAGGCAATTTAATAGTAGGCCGCTTCAGGATTGGTCTAGCAGCCAATGGCGGTCGTCCACGGCGAGGCGACTGAGCAACAACCACCGGTTCACTCCGATCCAGATGGGCTGGTTTAAGTCGGTCGATGGAGATGGTATCCGATTTACCTCCTATTTCGATCGTAAAATATTTCTCTCCCGTTGCAATAACCCGAAACGGTCCATCATAAGGTGGTCTGAGTGTATCTCCATGAGCATCCCGCCGAATAAAAACATAATCGGAACTCATAAGTTCTGCCGGTACATGAGGCTGATGTAGATCGTGATGTGAAGTTGGAATAGGCAGAAAATTCTTTGCCGCCTCTTGATGCAGAAGAAGCTGCTGCACAGGCGACCATGATTCTGTATGTGGAGGGAGGAAATCCCCGGGTACTCGAAGCACCTGACCGTATACTAATTCAGCCGATGAAGCCTGGAGGTCTTCTTTAGGGGCTGTACGGAGGCCTAGCATCACCCAAGGGAGTCTATCCACCCAGTTGGAACAACGCAAACTGGCACGGAGGGACGCCTTTAAAGAACGATGAAATCTTTCACATAAGCCATTTGCTTGCGGATGGTAAGCGGTGGTACGATGCAGCTTGGTACCCAAGCCCTGTGCAACTGCATTCCATAATTCTGACGTAAATTGAGGACCACGGTCAGAGGAGATATCAGATGGCACACCAAACCAGGCCACCCACGCTGAAATAAATGCCCTGGATACGTCTGCTGTGGTAGTAGCAACTAAGGGAATTGCCTCTGGCCACCTGGTAGTACGGTCTACTATTGTCAGGAGATGCATAAAACCCCGCGAAATGGGGAGGGGGCCCACCAAGTCCACATGTACATGGTCGAAATGGCGTTCAGGCACTGGAAAGATGGCCCTTGGAGCCTTCACATGACGATGAACCTTTGACTTTTGACAGTCCACGCAATTGTTTGTCCAGTCACGAACATCTAAATGTATCCCCTTCCAAACAAACTTACGGGACATAAGTCGTTGTGAAGCTCGCATCCCCGGGTGTGATAAGCCATGTATAATATTAAATATCTTCTTACGCCATTCGCCTGGCACAATTGGTCGGGGCACTCCCATGGATATGTCACACAACAGCGTGGTTCCTGCTGATTGGAACATAACATCGGCTACCTTCAAGCTAGAAGGCATGGTCCGATACGCCTGAACTTCAGGGTCCGCCTGTTGTTCTTTTGCCAACCCGACGTAATCAATTCCCAGGTGAATTGTCTGGACTGGGGCACGTGACAGGCAATCAGCCACAAGATTATCTTTGCCAGACACGTGTCGCAAATCCGTTGTAAATTCGGATATGAATGTGAGATGACGCTGTTGTCGGGCTGACCACGGCTCCGCCGTTTTGGCCATTGCAAAAGTAAGTGGTTTATGGTCCACAAATGCTGTAAAAGGACGTCCTTCTAACAGAAAACGAAAATGCCGGATGGCCAAAACAAGGCCAGCAACGCTCTATCAAAAGTACTATATTTTCGTTCATTTTTACGTAATTGGCGGCTAAAAAAGGCCAATGGCTGCCACGTACCATCCACCCATTGTTCCTGCACTGCCCCGATGGCGTAATCAGAGGCGTCGGTAGTGAGGGCGATGGTTGCGCCCGGAAGTGGGTGTGCAAGCATAGTTGCATCTGCCAATGCCGCCTTGGTGTCCAAGAATGCTTGGTCCATCTGTGGTGTCCAAATGATAACAGCTTTACCCGACTTCCCTTTAAGTGCTTCATACAGCGGCTGCATTAATTGAGCTGCCTTGGGGACAAAACGGTGATAAAAATTCACCATTCCCAGGGACTCCTGAAGAGATTTAATAGTTTGAGGCTGCAGGAATGCCATAACTGCTTCTACCTTAGTGGCCAGTGGGACAGCGCCTTCTGAGGTGATCCTGTGCCCTAGAAAGTCAATGCTGGTTAACCCAAACTGGCATTTGGCTAGATTTATAATGAGGCCATATTGGCTGAGACGGGCAAAGAGTGTACGTAATTGAGCCATGTGCTCTTCCTTATCTTTACTAGCAATGAGTATATCATCCAAGTAAATGAAAATGAAAGAAAGGTCCCGTAACACAGAGTCCATAAGCCGCTGAAAAGCCTGAGCTGCATTTTTTAATCCAAACGGCATACGAAGGAACTCAAACAGGCCAAACGGTGTGATGACCGCCGTTTTGGGGATGTCTTGAGGGTGTACAGGAACTTGATGGTATCCACGAACGAGATCCACTTTAGAAAATATCGATTTGCCGGCCAAATGAGCAGAAAAATCCTGTATATGTGGTATTGGATACCTATCTGGCCTAGTGGCTTCGTTAAGGCGTCTGTAATCCCCACAAGGCCTCCATCTGCCACCTGGTTTGGGTACAATGTGTAATGGGGAAGACCAAGGACTGTTGGAGCGTCGGACAATCCCAAGGCGCTCCATAATACGAAACTCTGCCTTTGCGGCTATAAGCTTTCCGGGTTCCAATCTTCGTGCACGAGCGTACACGGGCGATCCCGTTGTGGTAATATAATGCACCACCCCGTGCTTCGCAACTGCTGCTGAGAATGTAGGCCTGGTGAGCTCTGGGAATTCGCCAAGTAGGCGCTTAAACCCGTCTTGCGATGGAACCGCACAGGCAACCAACCAGGAGACAGCAGTACTGCGGTGACAAGGCACTGCATGGAAGGTAGATGCATTAATAAGTCGACAATGTTGGACGTCGACCAGTAAACCATAGGCACAAAAAAAATCAGCCCCCAGAATGGCCTGTGATACTTTAGCCGTTATAAATTCTCATACAAAACGTTGACCTCCAAGAGTTAAATTAACTGTCCGTTTACCGAATGTGCGAATAGCCGCACCATTGGCTGCCTCAAGGGAAGGGCCGTGACTGCCGGATTGTAGGTCCAGCTTTGAAACTGGCAATATACTACACTGAGAACCAGTATCACATAAAAATCGTCGCCCTGTTCCAGAATCAGTAACATAGAGGAGTTTTCCTGCTGAACCGACTGCCATGGTGAACTGGATGTGTTTGTCAGTTTCTGTCATCTTCGAAGCTTGTGAGTCTGCTGGAGACTTTTTCTCTACCAAACTGCAGGGTGGACGGCAGCGTCTAGCCCTGACGCCAAAACGGGCGTGGTACATACACAAGCCTGACGAAGGAGGGCTGGATTTTGCTCGCGTAGGAGAAAGACGCCTCGTAGCTGCACAACTCTGCTGTATGACCATAAAAGACTTATCTGCCTCCGCAGCCAGCTCGGCACAGTCCATAATCGTAGAACTGGCCAAGACTGCCTGAACTGGCTCGGGTAGCTGGCAGAGGAAGAGCTCTCGAAATAAAAAACATTGGGGCTCTGAACCCAAAAGCGTGAGCATTTGGCTCATCAATTCTGATGGTTTTGAGTCCCCAAGACCCGGCATTGCAATAAGCTTGCGTGCACGTTCCGATTTAGTTAAAGCATACACTTGTAGTAAACGCTCTTTTAAAGCTGAGTACTTGCCCTCTGCCGGTGGATTCCCCAGGATGCTGACGACGCGTGAAGCCGTAGTGCTGTCCAGAGCGGAAACCACGTAATAATAGCGGGTTGAATCCGCTGTAATGTCCCGGATAGCAAACTGGGCTTCTGCTTGAAAAAACCATGCTTCTGGTTGCTGTTCCCAGAACTGCGGCAATTTAAGGGCAACGGCGTTCGTATTCATCATGAATATCTCGAAGAAAGTTGTCCAACGAGCTCGAGGTCACCAATGTAGGAACGGAAGTTCCTATCCAAATAACGAATTCCAACGCAGATAAACGAAGTAATCAACTTTTAATAAACTCAATACTTTAACTTTTAAACTACAGGAGCAAAGGTCAGCAGGTCTGTTAAGTTCTCCAGCCTTTCTCAGACTGCCCTTAAATACTGGAACCTGACGTCATGACGTCATCACGTTTTCCGCGCCAACTGGGGGTCACGTGATCGGCGTCATGACGTCATCACGTGAAAATATAAGAAGCTGCATACAGCTTAAAGGTGCAGTCCACAACTGCACTACAGAGTGTTTAAAGGAATTATTACAGGTTGTTCAGTGTCTCTTGGTGGTTCTGCCACACCAGTATATTACCCCCAATCCCATGTGCTTTAATTTTGCACACTAACCTCTTATGTGGGACTTTATCAAAGGCTTTCTGAAAATCCAAATACACCACATCCACTGGTTCGCCCTTATCTATTCCACCAGTTATATCCTCAAACAACTCCAGTAGGTTTGTCAAACATGATTTCCCTTTCATAAATCCATGTTGACTTTGTCTAATCCCATTGATAATTTCTAAGTGTCCTGTTATCACATCCTTTATAATAGACTCTAGCATTTTCCCTACTACTGATGTTAGGCTAACCGGTCTATAGTTCCCTGCTTTCTCTCTCCCTCCTTTTTTAAATAGCGGGGTTATATTTGCCACCCTCCAATCTGCAGGAACTGTTCCATTATCTATAGAATTTTGGAAGATGACAACCAATGCATCCACTATTTCCATGGCTACCTCTTTTAGTACTCTGGGATGCAGATTATCAGGCCCTGGGGAATTATCAGCTTTCAGCCCCATTAATTTCTCCAGCACTATTTTTTTTACTAATACTAATTTCCTTTAATTCCACCTTCCCACTAGGCCCATGGTTCCTTAGCATTTCTGGGAAGGTATTTGTGTCCTCTACCGTGAAGACAGAACCAAAGTATCTGTTTAAGTGCTCAACCATTTCCTTGTACCCCATTATAAATTGTCCTGTTTCTGATTGTAAAGGAACTACATTTGTCTTCACTAATCTTTTCCTTTTTACACACTTGTAGATGCTTTCACAGTCTGCTTTTATGTTCCTTGCAAGTTTACTCATACTCTATTTTTCCCCTCTTAATCAATCTCTTGGTCCTTTTTTGCTGAATTCTAAACTGCTCCCAATCCTCAGGCTTGCTACTTTTTCTGGCAACATGTGGAGGTACAATGAGCGCTGGTAGCTCATGCCAAGTGTGCTGATGACCAATTTCTGTTGAACCTTGGGCCTCTTGGTTTGGGTTTGTGTGGTAGCTCAGCGCACTGAGTCTGCACAAAATCTTCCCCAATATAGCTTCATCAATTTGCCTCCCCTGCAAGCCCCATGCCTGAACATGGGTGGTAAAGAGAAAGATAATGTAACCCGGCGTCTCTTTAAGTAATCCAAGCTTAACTCTATAAATCAATGCTGTAATGTTCCTGTAATTAATTTCTCATTAGATACAGTTACTAGAGTGAAATGATTATTTGAATATTACAGCTGCAGCTTATTATGGGCAACAACTTAGTGCGTCTAGAGGCAAAGTGACTCATGAAGAATGACAAATCTTGCAGAAGGATTGAATGCCGCTAAATTGTCAATCATTGATGGTGTCAGTATTTCTCCGTGTGATACGAAAGATTAATTTTCTGAGATTTGCTTTGCAGCATCAATATGATAAAGCACTTGAGATGTCAGCACATGTAACAGGATAAGGAAGCATGTAAATAGGAGAACAAAGGAACCTGAGCAAATATTGAACATTCATTTCACAAAATGTCTTACGGCACTGCACTTTAGGAGGGAAATCTATATACTGTTATAATAAACCTTTAGTTAAGCACTTACTTGGCCTTACAATACTGGACACTGTGTCAGAAAAGTAGAAGATTCCAAATGCCATCAAACTGCTGCTACTTTGTAAGAGATGGCTGGCACTTGCAAACAAAATGAGAGTTCAATCTTAGGGCTCTAGTGACTTTGTGCATATAATCATCACAACCTCCCCAGTTCAATTACTATTCTGTATCTGCCAGCCATCTTCTATCTATTAAAATATACACATTTTTGTATTTTTAGCTGATTACAAGCATCTCAGGTGCAATTGCTCACCAGAACCATTGAGCTGCAGTGGGAAGGATGAAAGTTGATAGGAATGATGTGCGTGAAAGGGTAATAAAGGTAAGAGTGATGTAGGACCTGAAGGCATGTGGCATCACATGACTAGCACTGTAATGGGAGCCCTTGTGGTTTTGTTTCCTAACTCTCTCATGATCCACTGTTTGTTACCAATGTCAGACAGAGTGCTGGAAGCAGTTGAGTAAAACAAAAACAGTTTATACAGACACAAAAATATGCACAGGTTTTCAAACAGAACAACTGGGACAAATGCCATGCTGGAAGTAACCTCAAAAATATATTTAACTAGGCCTGTTTCATACGAACATATGAACAATGACAGACGGGTAAAGACCCTTTGGTCCATCGAGCCTGTCTCACACAATTGCGATACCTTGTGTATCACAATATATACACTCCACCCCCTTGAAACCATGTCATGGAGATGGGGGAGAAATTGGGTATAGCCCCGTTTGGGGCGTTAGAATTGGTGCTGCGCAAATTTTTTCGCCAGGCGCAACTTATCGCCACCTCGAGCGATATTGGGTTGCAGCGCCCCTAAAGGTGATTGCAGCATTGATTCAGGCGCTGCACGGGAGTCTTAAGGCGCTAACCCGTCGGCACTACTCAATATGTCAGCGGCCGGGCGCAGTACAGGTGCTGTCAATAATCGATTACCCGAGACATGCTGCCGCCGGCCAGCTCTTAAAGGGGCGGGTCAATTAGGAGCAGCAGCCACACTCTGCGCCTTGTAGGCCTCAAAATCGGCGTTGTGCTTTCTGTGGCGTTCCAAACTTTGAACGTATGGAGAGGGTGAGGCAGAGAGCGGAGCACTTTACCGATGGGGCATTGGATGCTTTGGTTGGCAAAGTGGAGCGCCGGCGAGCTGTGCTGTACCCCGACAATGGCAAGAGGCCTCATCAGAGCGAGTACCACAGGGCTTGGAGGGAAGTTTGTCAAAGAGTCACCTCAACCAGCGTGGTGACCAGGACTCCTGTGCAATGCAGGAAGAAGTTCAACGACCTCACTTGGGTCGTTAGGGTGAGTGCCTTTTTCACCATCTTCTTCATCCCTCCATCTGCACCTGACATTATGGCCAGAGGGTGCGCGAAGCCCCAATGGCCATCTGTCAGCCAGCACCCATGGCCCTTTCTGGAAACACACATGCACATTCAGCTCAATGCATAATAGAAGGGCTATTCTACCATGGGGGGCATGTGATGTCAGCTCAATGCATAATGGAAGGGCTAATCTACCATGGGGGGCATGTGATGTCAGCTCAATGCATAATGGAAGGGCTAATCTACTATGGGGGCATGTGATGTCAGCTCAGGCCAGCATGTTTCATCACTTCCCGCCCTTTCTCCTGCAGGCCAAGCTGGCCAGGAACCGGAGGGAGCAGCTTCACACCGGAGGAGGCCCTCCTCAGCTGCAGACACTGACGGACCTGGAGGAACGAGTCCACCAGATTGTTGGAGGCCGGATGACTGGTCCTGTCACCACTGGAGCTGCCGACCCCATTGTGCACCGCGATGGTAAATTCATCACCTTTTTGAACTCTCTCCTTCCACTTCTTCCCCCCACCAACATGCTTTTTCACTCTGGACCCATGTCAGAGCATTGCAGCACTCATGCATCCCTTGCTGCCACCCTGTCCTTTCGCTAAAGCCACTCTTCAACCTCCCTGCTTTCAGATGCTGCATCACCAGCTCGGGAGCCGGGCCCTCAAGCTGCCACTGCCACTGACTCCGGAGGCAACGAGCAGAAGGAAGCTGGACCATCCCTGCCACCCTCAGGTGAGCCAGCCCCTCTGCAGACTGGGGAGACTACTTCCCTGGAGGGGAGCAGGGGGGAATGCTCTGAGGAGGAAGCAGTTCCAAGAACCAGTAGGCTGCAGCAACGCAAGGGGGGTAGGGAAGCTCGGGGGCCGTCTCCCTGGAGGGCGAGTCAGGCCGCGAGTACTGCTGCACAGAGCACAGAAGAGGTGCGTTCCCTTGCAGAAATGAGCGCCCAGGCTCGGCTCAGGCACACTGAGCTCATGGCTGCAGTGGCAAGAATGCCTGAATCCATCGAGACACTGGCAAGGAGTGTCAAAGACTTTGGGGCAGCACAGACAAGGAGTGCGCAGGACTTCGGGGCAGCACAGGCAAGGAGTGCGCAGGACATTGGGGCAGCACTGGAAAGGACTGTCCAGGACTCGGGGCATCACTGGAAAGGACTGTCCACGGCTTCGGGGCAGCACTGGAAAGGACTGTCCAGGGCTTGACCAAAGCAGTGGAAAGGACTGTCCCGGCCTTCAGCGAAGCACTGGAAAGCACTGTCCAGGGCTTCACCGAAGCACTGGCACCTGCCATGCAAGTGCTGAGTGCTGCCACGCAGTCACTCACTGGTCTCATGCAGACGCATATTGAGGCCACGCGACCAATGACTGCTGCCACCCTCGCTGGATCAGGCGGGATTACCCGGGGCCCTTGCAGCACCTCAGCAGGGCCTCAATCTGTGGACCAGCTGACTGGTGTGCATGCTGCGGTGCTGCCCCGTCAGAGTGCCAGTGTGTCGGTCGACCAGGGAGCTGCTGTCCGCTCTCAGGATGTCAGCATTCCTGATGCCACCGCTGGCACGTCTCCACTGCAGCTGCCACCACCTGCAGGACAGACTGCTTCCACCCATGCACAGTTTGAGCAGTCAGCATCCGGGCCCTCCAAGGCCAGAGGTCGTCTAGGGCGTCCCTCAGGGGCATCTGCGCTTTCGGACAGCCAGCAGGCCTCCCCCAGCCTTGATGCAGCCGCTGGGGTCCCATTACGGAGGAGCTGCAGGGAGGGAAGGGGCCGATCTCGCAGGAGAAGTAGATCACCATCAAAGGGGAAAGAGTAGAAGGTGCAGCTGAGACGTCTTATTTGTAGAAATCAAGGCCGTGGATGCTGGTGTGAATGTTAGTAATGTTTTGGATAGTCTCCCGGGTGTGCAAGTCACTTATGTGTTAGTGTGTTAGTTTTGCTTTCTGTTGCCATTGCTTTGTCATGTTGGAAGGAAGCACATTTAGCAAAATAAACAACTTTTTTGATTTACATTGGCCATGTCTGATATTTACATTCACTGCCCTTCATAGGTTTTGGGTTATCCGGACGGTTCCATTCCTCCTCATCGAATGGCACCAAGCATTCCGTCAGAGGGGCCTAGAAGCGGCTTGATATCAGCCTCTGATGGACGGCCCTTCCAGTTTGTACCTCCCTCCCATCTTGGTCTTCCTCCTCCTCCTCCTCCTCCTCCTCCTCCTCCTCCGCTGGTGCTTCAATGGCTAGTGGCATTGGCCGGGTGTGTAGGATGGCGAGGTGATGCAGCATGCAACAGACTACGACGAAGTGGGAGACTCGCTCTGGTGAGTACTGCAAGGCGCCTCCGGAATGGTCCAGACAGCGGAACCGCTGCTTCAGCACACCGATTGTGTGCTCCACAATGTTCCTCATCGCCTGATGGCTCGCATTGAAGCGCTCTTCAGCAGGAGTGCTGGGCGAATGGAGCGGCGTCATCAGCCATGGGCACAGAGGATAGCCCTTGTCACCGAGAAGCCAGCCTCCTGGGTGAGCCGGGGCCTCGAATAGGTCTGCAACTGAAGTCTGGCGCAGGATGAAGGCGTCGTGGCTGCTGCCAGGGAACTGCGCATTGACTGCGAGGATCAGCTGTCGGTGGTCACAGACCAGCTGAACATTCAAGGAATGGAACCCCTTGCAGTTGCGGAACTCCTCCAGATTCAAAACAGGCGCCCGCAAAGCCACGTGCGTGCAGTCAATGGCGCCCTGCACCATGGGGAAGTCTGCTATTGCTGCGAAGCCCTCTGTGCACTCCCGCTGCTTCTCCAGTGTCACAGGGAAGGAGATGTACTGCCGCCTCCTTTTAAATAGGGCATCTGTTACTTGACGGATGCAGCAAAGCACCGCAAACTGCGATATGTTAGTGATAACCCCAGTTGCGGCCTGGAAGGAGCCGCTCGCATAGAAATTCAGGGCAACAGTCATCTTGACAGCCACCGACAGAGAGGTCTTGCGCCTTATCTGAGGCTGCAGATCTGGCTGAAGCAGGTGGCACAGCTCAGTCACCACCTCCTTTCTGAAGCGCAGCCTTCTAAGACACTGCTCCTCTGACATGTTCAAGTAACAGAACTGCTGTCGGAAAACCCTGGCAGCGTAAGGTCTGGTGTGGTGACGTCTGTTGGCCCTCCTCCGTCTGGCCATTCCTGCCCCTCTCTCCCTGCGTCTCTGTGCCCTTTCCAGATGGTTCAGCAGCAGGACGTCCCCCTCCAATGCAGCCCCCATAGTAATAGCGCACAAGAAATTGTAAACGTTGTAAATGCTCACCAGCTGCAAGGTGATGGTCAGAAGGCTGAAGTTCCTCTGGCCAGTGCTGGCTCACTGGTGCAATGGCTGTCAGAGTGCAGCTCAGCAACACTGTGAAAGTCTCGAGGAAGCTGTGCTCCCAAAATGGCTGCCGCTTTTATACCAGTGCAGTCCCCTTTAAAGAGCGCCCCCCTAGCCCGAGAGCGACTGGGGAACGTTCCAGGCAAGCAGTCCTTATTAGCACCAGGCGGAACGGAGGGGCGCAGCACTGAATTTCCGGTCCGGGGCGCCCAAAAGGCGTTGCACACTGAAATGACGTCATGATCTGCCTGCGCCCGCGAGCGGGCGCTAAGGTTTAGCACCGGCGCAAAATGCCCACTCAATATGGGAGGAGGCGCTGGGTTCACTGCGCCCGGCCGAAAATTGGCTAACGCCCCACTTCTCGGCCTCTTTAGGCGCTAATTGGAGGTTTTGCCAACCGAATTTCTCCCCCATAGAGTTATACAGGCCGGAAAGAGACCCTTCGGCCCATCATGTCTGCGCCGGCCATCAAGCCCTATCTATTCTAATCCTATTTTCCAGCACTTGGTCCGTAGCCTTGTATGCTATGGCGCTTCAAGTGCTCATCTAATTGCTTCTTGAATGTTGTGAGGGTTCCTGCCTCTACCACCCTTTCAGGCAGTGAGTTCCAGATTCCAACCACCCTCTGGGTGAAAAAGTTTTTCCTCAAATCCCCTCTAAACCTCCTGCCCCTTACCTTGAATCTATGCCCCCTGGTTGTTGACCCTTCTACTAAGGGGAAAAGTTCCTTTCTATCTAACCTATCTATACCCCTCATAATTTTGTACACCTCATTCAGGTCCCCCCTCAGCCTTCTCTGCTCTAAGGTAAATAACCCCAGCCTGTCCAGTCTCTCTTCATTGCTAAAGCGCTCCAGCCCAGGTAACATCCTGGTGAATCTCCTCTGCACCCTCTCCAATGCAATGACATCCTTCCTATAGTGTGGCGACCAGAACTGCACACAGTATTCCAGCTGTGGCCTAACTAGCATTTTGTACAGCTCCATCATAACCTCCCTACTCTTATATTCTATGCCTCGGCTAATGAAGGCAAGTATCCCATATGCCTTTTTAACCACCTTATCTACCTGTCCTGCTGCCTTCAGTGATCTATGTACATGCACACCAAGGTCCCTCTGATCCTCTGTCCTTCCTATGCTCCTACCATTCATTGTGTACTCCCTTGCCTTGTTAGTCCTCCCAAAATGCATCACCTCACACTTTTCAGGGTTAAATTCCATTTGCCACTGTTCTGCCCATCTAACCAACCCATCTATACCGTCCTGTAGCCTGAGGCTTCCCTCCTCGCAATTTACCACCCGACCAATTTTCGTGTCATCTGCGAACTTACTAATCATATCTCCTACATTCATATCTAAATCATTAATGTACACTACAGCAACAAAGGACCCAGCACCGATCCCTGCAGTACACCACTGGACATAGGCTTCCAGTCACAAAAACAACCTTCGACCATCACCCTCTGCCTCCTGCCACAAAGCCAATTTTGGATCCAATGTGCCAAGTTGCACTGATCCCATGGGCTCTTACCTTCTTGATCAGTCTCCCATGTGGAACTTTGTCAAAAGCCTTGCTGAAGTCCACGTAGACCACATCAACTGCACTACCCTCATCCACACACCGAGTCACCCCCTCGAAAAATTCAATCAAATTGGTCAGACATGATCTCCCCCTGACAAAGCCATGCTGACTATCCTTGATTAATCCTTGCTTCTCCAAGTGGAGACTTATTCTGTCCCTCAGAAATGTTTCCAATAATTTCCCCACCACTGATGTTAGGCTCACTGGCCTGTAATTCCCTAGTTTATCCCTACTACCCTTCTTGAACAATGGTACTACTTTAGCTGTTCTCCAGTCCTCTGGCACCTCCCCTGTGGCCAGAGAGGTTATGAAAATTTGTGTCAGAGCCCCTGCAATCTCCTCCCTTGCCTCACACAGCAGCCTGGGATACATCTCGTCTGGGCCTGGGGATTTATCCACTTTTAAGCCCTCTAAAACCGCTAGTACCTCCTCTCTCTCAATACTAATTTGTTCAAGTATATCACAATCCCCCTGCCTGCTTTCTATGCCTACATCGCCCTTCTCCATAGTGAACACCAATGCAAAATATTTGTTTAAAACCTCACCTACATCTTCTGGCTCTACACACAAATTAACACTTTGGTACCTAATGGGCCCTACTCTTTCCCTGGTTATCCTCTTGCCCTTAATATACTTATAAATCACCTTGGGATTTTCGTTTCTTTTGCCCACCAGTGTTTTTTCATGCCCCGTCTTCGCTCTCCTAATTTCTTTTTTAAGGCCCCCCCTGCATTTTCTATACTCCTCTAGGGCTTCCACTGTTTTTAGTCCTTTGTATCTGTCAAAAGCCTCCATTTTTCCCTAATCCATTGTCATATATCCCTTGACATCCAGGGTTCACTGGGCTTGTTGGTCCCACCCTTGACCTTTACGGGAACATGTTGCCGTTGTACTCTTTCTATTTCCTTTCTGAAAGCCTCCCACTGCTCTGATGTGGATTTTCTGACAAGTTACTGATCCCAGTCCACTTTGGCCAGATCCTGCCTTATCATATTAAAATTAGCCTTCCCCCAATTTAGAACCTTTATTTCCGGTCCATCTTTGTCCTTTTCCATGACTACCTTAAATGTCACCGAATTATGGTCACTCTCACCAAAATGCTCTCCTACTAACACTTCTACCACTTGCCCGGCTACATTCCCTATAATTAGGTCCAGTACTGCCCCCTCTCTTGTAGGACTTTCTACATGCTGGCTCAAAAAGCTCTCCTGGATGCACTTTAAGAATTCCGCACCCTCTAAGCTTTTCACACTCTGACTATCCCAGTTAATACTGAGGAAGTTGAAATCCCCTACTATTATTACCCTATTATTTCTACACTTCTCTGAGATTTGCATACATATCTGTTCCTCTATCTCCCCCTGACTGTTTGGGGGCCTATAGTACACTCCCAGCAAAGTGCTTGCCCCCTTTTTGTTTTTAAGTTCTACCCATTTGGCCTCATGTGATCTCCTGGGAGAGGCAAAAACTACAAATTAAAAAACCCAGGTCAATTTGGGGAAAAAAATATCTGGGAAAATCCTCTCCGACCCATCTAGGCGATTGAAAGTAATCCAGGAGATCACACTGGCCCTGAATACACTGCAGTACCTACCTTCTGTATGAGGTGATCTCCACCCCAGCCAGAAACAGGTCCAGCTTTCGCTTGAAGGAATTCAGCGAATCAGCATCCACCACACGAGACAGCAGCTGGTTCCACAGGTCCACTATTCTCTGGGAACTACCTCCTGACATCTAACATAGATCTGGCCTAAAACAACTTAAATTTGTGACCCCTGGTCCTCCCTAACCTATTTAATTAATTTAAGCAGGCTCTGCTTTTTATACAGCTGAGCGGTGAGACAACTTGAATCAAATGAGTACTTCTGTCTCAAGTTGGTTACCTTTTAAGTTACTGGTAGGTATATTAGGATACACTTTGCATAGCTGTCTTAGCAGAAAGTTTATTGTGACAAGAGCCCATTAAAGTAATAGACAGGAAATCTTCCAGGGTGTGCTGATCTCTGTGCCTGAGTTCCAAATATCTGCTCCTGTCAGGCGAAGATAGGGATCACTTAGTCATAAAATCTACAGTGTAAGCCTTAACTATTAAAAGTGGTTGCATTGCAATAGTCCTGAGGAGCTCATCTGCCACACCAGGCCTCTTAAAGCAAGATGATAAGTTTGTCATTTTGTTTTTTGTTCCAAAACTTTATGGCCTAGAAATTGGGGGATTCACCACCGCCCCCACCCCCAACCCCACCACAATTTTCTGCAACTCCAGCAGCTTTATAAACTTCTTGCAAGGTTCTAAGATAACAGTGAGTATTGGTACAAGTGGAGAAAGCCTTTATTCTCATTTAAAGGCTGCTGCTCACAACACTGGCTCAAAGTCATGGGGGCTCTACTTGCAGTCTTCCTCACGCTCGAGTATCTTCGGGAGAGGGAGCTGAGGCAGCGAAGAAGAGGAGAAGATGAGCACAGAGGGAGGAGGAGGGCCAGGAGGGCCCTCAACAGGAGGCCTTACCCACTTAGGGTCTTCAGAGAGCACTTCTCTTATATCCATTTAAGCGAGGAGCAATGTGTAATGATATCAGCAAATAGTGATGATATTTGTCTGTGTTTGATTACTTATGCCTTACAGCATATTTGTCTGTGTTTTTGATTACTTGTGCCTGACCAGCAGAGGTCATGTGAGGGACAAGCAGTCCAGAGGAGTTTTACTTTCAGTTTCATTCTAGCTGCATCACAGCATAGTGTGTTCTGTAAAAAGCTGTAGAAAGTCTTGAACAAGACTTTAGATTAAACAACATTCTCTTTCAGAAATGAGTCTTTATTGAACCCAAAAAGAAATCAATACATGATGTCAGAAGTGGCCGAAAGAGAGGAAGAAAAAAAACTGAAGTTAAATCAGCTCTCCACAAATTAGCAAGCCAAAAGAGAACATCATTGCTTACCATTAGAGAATAGCTAACGAAGTGAAAAATGGAAGGTTTACACCCACCGGCGACGCTTCAATTAACAGATAATGTGGCTGAAAATTGGAGAAAGTTCAAACAACGTTTAGAGTTGTATTTAGCGGCAATCGGAGCTGACAAGAAAAGTGATAAACAGAAATCGTCACTGATCTTGCATGTCGTGGGTGATGAAGCGCTGGAGGTGTATAATAACTTCACATTCGCTGTTGATGGAGACAAAATGAAGCTAGATAAAATAATGGAACAGTTTGAGGCCTACTGCATACCTAAACGCAACGTGACCTTTGAGAGGCACAAATTTTTCACATGTGTACAGAAAATCGGTGAGACTATTGATCAGTATGTGACTGAACTGAGAAACCGGAGCAAATCGTGTGAATTTGGGGGACTCACAGACTCGCTGATAAAAGACAGACTGGTGTGTGGTATTCGAGATAATGGTCTAAGGGAAAGACTGCTAAGAGAGCAAGATCTAGACCTGGGAAAAGCCATAGCATTGTGTAGGGCTACAGAGACTGTGAAGCTGCAGGCAAAGGAGCTGTTCAGTGACAGTAGCTGCAACGTGGATGCAGTGAGAAAGAACGGATACAAACCGTTTAATAAAGAGAGCACCAATGTGAAAAAAGAGACGTGGCCAGCAAACGAAAATGAAAGGGACAATCGGAAGTCATGTAGTCGATGCGGTACACAGCATCCACCAAGAAAGTGTCCAGCATATGGTAAAACTTGCAATAGTTGCAACAAGAACAACCATTATGCCCATTGCTGCAAGAACCAAGTGCAACAAAGCAAGGTCCATACAGTAGATGAAAGCGAGATAGAGGAATTCAATGTAGATGTTGTGTCTGAAAACAAAAAAGAAAGAGACTGGATGTTGACACTAAAAGTGAATGACATACACATTCCATTTAAATTGGATACTGGAGCACAAGTTAATGTGATATCAGAGACCGATTTTAAGAGAATTAGACCCAGACCAAAGTTACATGGAATACAAGTGAAAGTGACCAGATACTCAGGTACTGATATACCAGTGAAAGGAAAATGCATTGTCAAAGTAACACACAAGGACAGAGAGCACACGCTAGCATTAATCGTGGTGCCTAAGGATGTGCAAGCCATACTAGGTTTAAAAGCCTGTGAGAGACTGAACCTGGTAAAGAGAGTCCTCGTTGTGGAAAGCGAAAGAGAGACAGCCTATGATGAACTGAATGTTGCGTACACACCGGGTAAGCTGATGTATACAGCAGACACGTTGTCCAGAGCTGTTGACCCAGGAGAGCCCGCAAACACAGTGAAAAGACTGAAGTACAAGGCAAAAGACAGTGGAACTGACTTCTACCAAAGCATGCTTGTATACCACACAACGCCGCTCGAGTGTGGTATGTCACCAGCCCAACTCCTGATGGGACGTCGGCTAAGGTCAAACCTACCCATCCCGGAGAACCTCCTGAAAACAAAAGAGGGGGAGAAAGTGAGGAAGTTCAAAGAACAACAGAAAGAAAAGCAAAAGTACTACTATGACAGAGGAACACAAAACCTACCTGAACTCCACACTGGTGACCAAGTAAGGTTGAAAGACAAAACAAACACATGGACTCAGAGGGGAACTGTCCTGAGTGAAGTTCAACCAAGATCATACACCATTCAGACAGATGAGGGTGCTGTTCTGAGAAGAAATCGTCGAGATCTTCTCATGGGACCAGCCACAGCAGGTCAAGAGACTGATACTGGTGAACAACCTGATCACACAGCTGAGAACCAATCATCTGAGGCAACAACTCAGATTCAAGGACAATCAATCAGAAAATCCTCAAGACACGTGAAGCCTCCTGAGAGACTCATTGAGCAAATTTAAGGACTATTGTTAAAGAAGGAAGTAATGTTATCTTATTCTTTCTTCAAGTTCTAGTGTATTGACATATTTCATGTGAACACACAAAGCAAGGGTAAAAAACCTTGATCATGATAATGATAATGTAAGTTCATTAAATGTTGTTAGTTAAAAGTAAAATACTTTTGTTTTAAGAAAGGGAGATGTAATGATATCAGCAAATAGTGATGATATTTGTCTGTGTTTGATTACTTATGCCTTACAGCATATTTGTCTGTGTTTTTGATTACTTGTGCCTGACCAGCAGAGGTCATGTGAGGGACAAGCAGTCCAGAGGAGTTTTACTTTCAGTTTCATTCTAGCTGCATCACAGCATAGTGTGTTCTGTAAAAAGCTGTAGAAAGTCTTGAACAAGACTTTAGATTAAACAACATTCTCTTTCAGAAATGAGTCTTTATTGAACCCAAAAAGAAATCAATACACAATGTATTAGGAGGCTACGCTTCACCAAGGAGGTGGTCACCTTCTGCACCCAGACCTGCAGCTTGGTTAACGGACAGAAAACAGAGAGTCGGAATAAACAGGTCATTTTCGGGTTGGCAGGCTGTAACTACTAGAGTACCACAAGGATCAGTGCTTGGGCCTCAGCTATTAACAATCTACATTAATGATTTGGATGAGGGGACCAAATGTAATATATCCAAGTTTGCTGATGAGACAAAGCTAGGTGGGAATGTAAGTTGTGAGGAGGATGCAAAGAGGCTTCAAGGGGATATAGACAGGCTAGGTGAGTGGGCAAGAACATGGCAAATTGAATATAATGTGGTGAAATGTGAAGTTATCCACTTCGGTAGGAAAAATAGAAAAGCAGTGTATTTTTTAAATGGTGAGAGATTGGGAAATGTTGGTGTTCAGAGGGACCTGGGTGTCCTTGTAAATGAATCACTGAAAGTTAACATGAAGGTACAGCAAGCAATTAGGAAAGCAAATGGTATGTTGGCCTTTATTACAAGAGGATTTGAGAATAAGAGTAAAGACGTTTTACTGCAATTATATAGGGCCCTGGTGAGACCACACCTGGAGTATTGTGTACAGTTTTGGTCTCCTTACCTAAGGAAGGATATACTTGCCATAGAGGGAGTGCAACAAAAGTTCACCAAACTGATTCCTGAGATGGAGGGATTGTCCTATGAGGAGAGATTGAGCAGACTCGGCCTATATTCTCCAGAGTTTAGAAGAATGAGAGGTGATCTCATTTAAACGTACAAAATACTTGCAGGGCTTGACGGGGTAGATGCAGGGAGGATGTTTCCTCTGGCTGTGGAGTCTAGAACCAGGGGTCACAGTCTCAGAATAAGGGGTCGGCTATTTAAGACTGAGATGAGGAGAAATTTCTTCACTCAGAGGATGGTGAATCTTTGGAATACTCTACCCGAAAGGGCTGTGGAGGCTCAGTCGTTGAGTATATTCAAGACAGAGATTGATTGATTTTTGGATATTAAAGGAATCAAGGGATATGGGGATAGTGCAGGAAGGTAGAGTTGAGGTAGAAGATCAGCCATGATCTTATTGAATGGAGGAGCAGGCTCGAGGGGCCAAATGGGCTACTCTTGCTCCTATTTCTTATGTTCTTATTGAGAGCAGGGCAAACACAGCTCTCCTAGAGGTAGTCAAGGTCACCGAGGCCCTCAATTTCTTTGCCAGCGGATCCTTCCAGTATGCAGCAGGAGACATAGCTAACATCTCACAGTTCACCATCAATCGCTGTATCTGGAATGTCACAGAGGCTCGCCACACCAGGAGAAGGGATTACATTGTCTTCTCTCTGAGCAGGGAGAAGCAGAATGAGCGCGCATGTCTTCTTCTTCTTAGGCAGTCCCTCAGAACCGAGGATGAATTGCTCCCACATTAAAAATGAGTTCTCAGGTGACTGATGAGTCCAATGCGGGTCCGACAGTCTCTGTCACAGGTGGAACAGAAGGTGGTTCAAAGGGCGGGTGGATGGGGTGCTAGGGTTGACGTGCTTGCTCCCGGTGAAGAGATTCGAGGTGTTCGACGCCTTCCCGGATGCTTCTCCTCCACTTTCTGTGTTCTTGGGCCAGGGATTCCCAAGTGTCGGTGGGGATGGTACACTTTCTCAAGGAGGCTTTGAGTGTGTCCTTGAAGTGTTTACATAAGAACATAAGAACATAAGAAATAGGAGCAGGAGTAGGCCAATCGGCCCCTCGAGCCTGCTCCGCCATTCAATAAGATCATGGCTGATCTGATCCTAACCGCTAATCCACTATCACAGAACCATCTCCTGAATCTAACAGTATTAGACACACGAAATAGGAGCAGGATCAGGCTACACGGCCCCTGGGCCCGCTCCGCTACCCACAGGGCCATGACCGATCCGAACCTAGACTCATGTCCAAATTCCTGCCTGCTCCCCGTAACCCTTCATTCCCTTTACTTCTAGGAAACTGTCTATTTCTGTTTTAAATTTATGTAATGATGTAGCTTCTACAGCTTTTTGGGGCAGCATATTCCATGGACCTACCACCCTCTGAGTGAAGTAGTTCCTCCTCATCTCAGTTTTGAAAGGGCAGCCCCTTATTCTAAGACTATGCCTCCTAGTTCTAGTTTCACCCATCATCGGGAACATCTTCCCCGCATCCACCCGATCCAACCCCTTCACAATCTTATATGTTTCAATAAGATCGCCTCTCATTCTTCTGAACTCCAATGAGGAGAGTCCCAATCTACTCAACCTCTCCTCATATGTCCATCCCCTCATCCCCGGGATTAACCGAGTGAACCTTCTTTGTACTGACTCGAGAGCAAGTATGTCCTTTCTTAAGTATGGACACCAAAACTGTACGCAGTATTCCAGGTGCGGTCTCACCAATACCTTGTACAACTGAAGCAATACCTCCCTATTTTTATATTCTATCCCCCTAGCAATGAAAGCCAACATTCCATTGGCCTTCTTAATCACTTGCTGCACCTGCATACTAACCTTTTGAGTTTCGTGCACCAGGACCCCCAGATCCCTTTGTACTTCAGTACTTTCCAGTTTCTTGCCATTAAGATAATAACTTGCTCTACGATTTTTCCTGCCAAAGTGCATAACCTCACACTTATTGTATTCCATCTGCCAAATCTCTGCCCACTTACTTAGCCTGTCTATGTCCCCTTGCAGGTTTTTTATGTCCTCCTCACTCACTACTTTCCCTCCCATCTTAGTATCATCTGCAAACTTTGATATGTTACACTCGGTCCCCTCCTCCAAATCGTTAATATAGATTGTAAAGAGCTGGGGACCCAGCACTGACCCCTGCGGAACACCATTAGTTACTGATTGCCAGTCTGAGAATGAACCATTTATCCCAACTCTCTGCCTTCTGTTAGATAGCCAATCCTCTATCCATGCCAGAATATTACCCCCAATCCCGTGATTTTTTATCTTAAGCAATAATCTTTTGTGTGGCACCTTGTCAAATGCCTTTTGGAAGTCTAAATACACTACGTCCACTGGTTCCCCTTTATCCACCCTATACGTTACTTCCTCAAAGAACTCCAGCAAATTTGTCAAACATGACTTCCCCTTCATAAAACCATGCTGACATTGTCCTATTAAATTATGATTATCCAAATGTCCTGTTACTGTCTCCTTAATAATGGACTCCAAAATTTTACCTACCACAGATGTTAGGCTAACCGGTCTATAGTTTCCAGCCTTCTGTCTACTGCCCTTTTTAAATAAGGGTGTTACATTAGCAGTTTTCCAGTCTGCCGGGACCTTTGCCGAGTCCAGGGAGTTTTGGAAATATATTTCCAATGCATCCACAATCCCTACCGCCACTTCCCTCAAGACCCTAGGATGTAAGCCATCAGGTCCAGGTGATTTATCCGCCTTGAGTCCCATTATTTTACCGAGTACCACTTCCTTAGTGATTTTGATCGTGTTTAGCTCCTCCCCCCCTTTAGCCCCCTGTTTGACCAGTGTTGGGATATTCTTAGTGTCTTCTACTGTAAAGACTGATGTAAAATATTCATTCAGTGTTTTTGCCATCTCCATATTTCCCACCATTAATTTCCCGGTCTCATGCTCTAAGGGACCAACATTTACTTTAGCCACCCTTTTTCTTTTTATATAACTATAAAAACTCTTACTATCTGTTTTTATATTTTTTGCTAATTTACTTTCATAATCTATCTTCCCTTTCCTAATCAATCTTTTTGTTATTTTTTGCTGTCTTTTAAAGTTTTCCCAATCCTCTATCCTCCCACTAGATTTGGCTACCTTATATGCCCTTGTTTTTAGTCGAATACTATCCTTAATTTCTTTACTTAGCCACGGATGGCTGTCTTTTCTTTTACACCCTTTTCTTCTCAGTGGAATATATATTTTTTGGAAGTTGTAAAATAACTCCTTAAATGTACACCACTGATCATGTATCGTCTTACCCTTTAATCTATTTTCCCAATCCACTCTACTCAATTCCGCTCTCATACCTTCATAGTCTCCTTTATTCAAGCTTAGCACGCTTGTTTGAGATCCAACCTTCTCACCCTCTAATTGAATATGGAATTCAACCATGTTATGGTCACTCATTCCAAGAGGACCCTTTACTAGGACATTTTTAATTAATCCCATCTCGTTACACAGGACCAGATCTAAGGTTGCTTGCCCCCTGGTCGGTTCTGTTACATACTGCTCAAGAAACCCATCCCTAATACACTCAATTAACTCATCCTCAAGGCAGCCCTGCCCAATTTGATTTGTCCAATTAATATGATAGTTAAAATCCCCCATAATTATAGATGTTCCCTTATTACAAGCCTCAACTATTTCCTGATTGATACTCCGTCCAACAGAGTTGCCACTGTTCAGAGGCCTATAGACTACGCCCACTAGTGTTTTTTTCCCCTTATTATTCCTTACCTCCACCCAAACTGTTTCATTATCCTGATCTTTTGACCCAATATCACTTCTCTGTATTACAGTGATTCCTTCCTTTATTAACATAGCCACCCCACATCCCCTTCCTTCCTGCCTGTCCTTCCTGATCGTTAAATAACCTGGTATTTTTAATTCCCAGGCATTGTCACCCTGCAGCCATGTTTCTGTAATGGCCACAAGATCATACCCATATGTGGTTATTTGTGCCATTAACTCATCTATTTTGCTACGAATGCTACGTGCATTCAGATAGAGAACTTTCAAATATGTTTTGTGACACTTAGTTCCTGCTTTTGCCCTTTTTATTACTTTACCTTTTACTCCATACCTTCTGCCCCTTCCTGACACGCTCTGGTTTTTAATTTCCCCACTGCTACCTAAGTCTATGACCTTCTCTGTTGTCATTTTTATTATTTGCTCTCTAGGAACCTCCCCCCCCACTAGTTAGTTTGAAGCCCTCTCTACAGCCCTAGTTATATGATCCGCCAGGACTCTAGTCCCAGCACTGGCCAAGTGAAGCCCGTCCCAACGGAACAGCTCTCTCCTGCCCCAGTACTGGTGCCAGTGTCCCAGGAAGCAAAACCCATTTCTCTCACACCAGTCCTTGAGCCACGCATTTAACTCTCTAATTTTATTAGTCCTAGCCAAATTCGCTCGTGGCTCAGGTAATAATCCAGAGATTATTACCCTTGTGGTTCTGCTTTTTAATTTGGCCCCTAGCTGCTCAAACTCCCTCAGCAGAACCTCCTTCCTTGTCCTATCTATGTCGTTGGTACCAACATGGACCGCGACAACTGGATCCTCCCCCTCCCACTCCAAGTTTCTCTCCAGTCCAGAGGAGATGTCCTTAACCCTGGCACCGGGCAGGCAACACAGCCTTCGGGACTCTCGCTCTCAGCTGCAAAGAACTCTATCTATCCCCCTAACGATACTATCCCCTACCACTACAACATTTCTTTTTACTCCCCCCACTTGAATGGCCCCCTGCTCCACGGTGCTGTGGCCAGGTTGCTCATCCTCCCTGCAGTCCCTGCTCCTGTCCCCACAGGGAGTAAGAGCCTCAAACCTGTTGGACAAGTGCAAGGGCTGCGGCTCCTCCAACACTACCTCCTGGATCCCCGTACCTGCCTCACTTCTAGTCACACCATCCTGACCCTGGCCACGGACTACATCTGAATTAATTAATCTAATTGGTGTGACTACCTCATGATACACAGAGTCCAGGTAACTCTCCCCCTCCCTGATGTGTCTCAGTGTTTGAAGCTCGGACTCCAGCTCTTCAACACGGAGCCGGAGTTCCTCGAGCAGCCAACACTTACTGCAAATGTGATCACCGTGAGCATCAATGGTGTTCACCAGCTCCCACATATTGCAGCAGCAACACATCGCCTGATCTCCCATTCTATGTAATTAATTAAATTTATTAATATTATTCTTAAATATCCTCTGCCCCGATTCTAGATGGTGAATATCACACCTTAGAAACTATAAACCAAAGAGATTGAAGCTTAAAAAGGGAGAAATACTTACCAACCAATCACTTACCCGCTTTCTGGTGACGTCACACTTGGATTACTTTTTACCTCTCTCCTTCCAGACTGGAGACTGGTAGGCCTTACCTGGTCTCTGGGACTTTTATAGCCCCGCTCTGCCGCTCAGGATTCCCGCCGACGCTGTGAGGCCTTACCTGGTCTCGGGGACTTTTATAGCCCCGCTCTGCCGCTCAGGATTCCCGCCGACGCTGTGAGGCCTTACCTGGTCTCTGGGACTTTTATAGCCCCGCTCTGCCGCTCAGGATTCCCGCCGACGCTGTGAGGCCTTACCTGGTCTCTGGGACTTTTATAGCCCCGCTCTGCCGCTCAGGATTCCCGCCGACGCTGTGAGGCCTTACCTGGTCTCTGGGACTTTTATAGCCCCGCTCTGCCACTCAGGATTCCCGCTGACGCTGCCCTCTGCCCACCTGGGGCTGTCTTGCTGTGTCAGAGCTCCGAGCAGAGCGCTTGTTTTGGGAGTCTCGTATCGGGCATGCGGACGATGTGACTCATCCATTGCCAGTTTCCGGCAGTGCAAAGGGAGGGAGGAAAATGGTGACTGCCGCGGGACCTGCCACCAGCTGGCGAATGAGCGGTGGCCAGCGTTTCAGTGCCATTTTATGGCACAAACATGTGTCGCTGAAGAGGCGAAATTCTAGCCGTGTGTTCGTGCTGGAGGCATGCCATCCAACAACAGCAGCTTGCATTTATATAGCACTTTTAATGTCTCAAGGCATTTCACAGGACTGTTATGAGACAAAATTTGACAGAGGTTTAGGGATCAGCACACATGAAATCTACCGTGGCAATCTATTGAATTTCTTTCTCATCTGGGAGGATGATTTCTTTATTGTACAAACCGCATTCATTTGCTTGGTCACTTCTTCCCAAACAACCCTAATTGCAGCGTGCTGAGGAGTGTGTCCCTGAAAGGCAAAAATGGCTCACCGCTTTACCATCATGTAATTCAGCCTGACCTCAACATCTCTCTCAGTAAAGAAAGCTGTCCTACTTCCCCATTGTGAATTGTCAGACTCGTGGCTCATCTCAGCATAGTACATAATAAAATAAGCAGATTTATACAATTTGCAGGCAGGGGTAAGTGCAGGGGTCACTTTGCACTCACCCAAGAAATCAATTACAAAAAATGTTCAAACTGGTAGGGATGAATGAATCATCATGGGTAACTTGACAATGATATTTGAGCCAATCACGATTTTTACCCTTTTGACAGATAACACCATTAAGAGATGTGACGCTATAGCGATATTTTAGATGCAGCACTTTTAATGATATCGGTAAAACCTACTGGGCTAGAAATTCATTATAGCCCAGGAATGGGCGGTTTAATTAGAAAAGTTGGAGAATTAGCGCCAGGCGCTAATGCTTTAAAACTGCATGCAAAATTCGTGCTCACTGCTCAAAGAAATGATTGGAGTTCTAATTCAAGTCTTGAAGCCCAAACTCATTGGCGTTACACTCAAAGGGTGGACCAATATCAGGTGCAGTCTAATCGCAAGTCATGGTTGCCACAGGCTTTTTCCACTTCTTAAAGGGGAGGTTCATTGATGCTGCAGAAACTCGTTCTCAGCATTGCTGGCTGTGCATCGACCTCAGTAAGCAACAGCAGGTCAAGGAGAAGGAGCCTGAGGACTGAAGCAGCTGTACTCATAGCAGATCCATGCCCCAGGGAGAGAGCCAGCAGATTCTGCTATCAAGCATTAGAGACGTTGGTGTTCGCTGTGGAGAGATGGAGGGTGTTACTTTACCCGTCAGGTGGCAGGAGGCCCTCGCCGCAAGTCTTCTGCACCATATGGAGGGAGGTAGCGCAGCACGTCTCGGGTAGCACTCTGGTCCCCAGGATCCACACACAGTGCAGGAAGAAATTTAACGACCTTACTCGGGTGGTCAGGGTGAGACAATGCTTCAACAAATGCTACATACCACCATCTGAACCACAGTCTTCACACACTGTCCAAAGCACCACACTCCCAGCACTCACCCACCAACAATCTCTACCTAGCAAAACTCACACCCACATCTCACACCTTGCACACAATGACAGCTATTCAACTATGGCAGGCACATCACCTAAACACATTGCTCCACAGTCATTCACACACATTCCTTTCTTTTGCAGGCCAAGGTGGTTAACAACAGGAGGGAGCAGGAGCACACAGACAGGGGACAAGCCGACATCCAACCACTGCCTGAGCTGGAAAATAGAGTCCTGTCGATTATTAGGTGTCAGGTGGTGGCCGCCATGGCCACCGGCAACATTAACCCCCCTGGGGGCAACAACGGTATGTTCATCCCTATTCCTTCTCACATCCCACTTCCCCCTCACCCTACAAGCGTTTTGCACTTTCCAGCTAATCATGCTGTACGCATGCACTTCTCCCTTCCTGTCCCCCCTCTCCTCACCTTAACATGACTCTTGTGCCTTTTATGCTTTCAGATAATGAGCAAGCACCTGAGCAACCTGTCTCTGAGGGCACCATAGAGACCGAGGCAGGAGAAGAGGAGGAGGAAGAACACACTGCGTCACTGCATGTCTCACCCGCAAGCACCAGCTCAGAGCCTCGCACTACGCATTCTTTAGAGGCTAGCATAGTAGCGGGATCTGCACAGGTTGAAGCACTGGGAAAGACTGGGCTGCAGCAAGGCCATGGAGAAAGGGTAGCTCAGGGGCCAGCTCCCCGGAGGGTGAGTTCGCATGCGGGTTCTGCTGCACAGGACTCAGATGAAGACCTCGATGGGGAGGCGTTTAGAAGAAAAGTGATGGACAAGCACACGTAGATGATAGGTGCAATGGCAAGGGTACCCGAGAGCCTCTCGGCAATGATAAGGAGCATGGAGGAGTCCACCTACAACATTGCACAAGTGTGGTAAACCACTTTTATCGTTCACTATCGTTACACTATGGTTATCACTGTTTATATCATTACACTATGGTTATCACTGTTTACACTGTCGTATCACTACACAAGGTCACCTCTTGTCACGCTGTTATACCTGGGCTGACCACAGCTGACTCCGCCCATGGCTCCGCCTGCTTGCCCAGGTAAAAAGGTGGTCGACTGGCTGGTATTCCTCCTTGTTGGACCCGATCACCCACGAGGGTGGGCTCTGTTATTTAGCCAATAAAAACCTATGGTTACTTTCTTAACTCGTCGCTTTTCATTGAATGAATTGATAGGTATATCAATTTTATTGGCTAAATTTTGAAATGAGTGGATCGGAGCAGCCAAATGACCAGCCAAACGGCCAGCTACAACAGCCACAGCAGCCGGCCTGGCTGCGAGCCCTCCGACCGCCGTACCTGGATCTAAACCCACAGGCAGCGAACTCAGCCCTCGACTTCGAACACTGGCTGAGCTGTTTCGAATCCTACCTGGGAGAATCCGGCATGCCTCCGGGATCCAAACTAAGAGTTCTGACCGCCCAGGTGAGCCCTAAAGTATTTGCATTCATCCGTGACCTTGCTACATACGAGGACGCCCTCAACCTGCTGAAAGAGCAGTACCGGAGCCCGGTAAATTCTATGTATGCCAGACATCTCCTAAGGTCCCGCTCGCAACAGCCAGGAGAGTCTGTAGATGAATTTTTACGGGCGCTACAAACACTCGGCAGGGACTGTGACTTTAAAGCTGTAACGGCTGCAGAAAATACTGAAGGGAATATCCGCGATGCCTTCGTGAAAGGCCTTCGGTCCGACTACTCACGGCAAAGACTGCTCGAATCAAAGGACCTTGACCTGAATACAACTGCAGCCCTCGCTCGCTCTCTGGAAGTGGCCCATCGGGACCTCGAGGCGTACTCCAGGTACTGTGCTGCACGACCCTGGGACTCAGGCCCGACCCCGGCCGCAATGCCCCTCGCAGTGGCGCCTCTGGGACCTACCTCAGCGTCGGCGTCCCAGAACCGATCGGGACCGCCACCCCCGGTACCGGCTGCGACATCGGAGCCCCGCGATCGGGCCGCCGGCTGCTTCTTCTGTGGCCAGGCGAAACACCCGAGGACGCGCTGCCCTGCAAGAAACGCGACTTGCTCCGACTGCCACAAGAAAGGCCACTTCGCGAAGGCCTGCAGGGGGAGAGCCACAGACGCCAGCAGTGCCTCATGCGAGTTGTGGGGGCGGCCATCTTTCATCAAGGCCACAGATGCCAGTATCTCCCCGTGTGAGTCGTGGGGGCGGCCATCTTTGATCAAGGCCACCGACACCAGCAGTGCCTCATGTGAGTTGTGGGGGCGGCCATCTTCTCCGCCATTTTATTCAACGTCGTGGGCGCCGCCATTTTGTCCACCACACTCGACCGCCACCTTGTCTCCAGACCCGACCACCGCCTCACCCGCAGACTACAGCAGCTCGCTCAGCCATACACTAGCCTCCGTCACACTGGACCAAGCTCGCCCGCATCACCTGTCCAAGTCCATGATGGACATCAAAGTAAACGGCCACGCCACGACCTGCCTGTTCGACAGCGGAAGCACGGAGAGTTTCATCCATCCAGACACGGTGAGCCCTACTCCCTCACTGTCCGGCCAACGCGCAACCGGATCTCGATGGCGTCGAGGTCCCATTCTACAGACATCAGCGGCTACTGTGTTGTGACCCTGTCGGTTAGGGGCACGGAGTATAAAAATTTTAAACTCCTCGTCCTGCCCCAGCTGTGCACTGCCATCCTACTAGGGCTGGACTTCCAATCCCACCTTCAAAGTGTCACTTTGGCATACGGTGGACCCCTCCCCCCACTCACAGTCGACAACCAGCGGCCTTTAAACCGCCCTACGTGTACCACCTGCGGCCTATCCACCCTCAAGATCCCGCCCCCCTCCCTGTTCGCTAACCTCACCCACGACTGTAAACCCGTCGCCACCAAGAGCAGGCGGTACAGCGCCGGGGACAGAGCTTTTATTAGCTCTGAGGTGCAGCGTCTCCTGAAGGAGGGCATCATCGAGAGGAGCAACAGCCCCTGGCGTGCCCAGGTCGTAGTCGTTAAGACCGGCACTAAAAACCGCCTGGTCATCGACTACAGCCAAACCATAAACCGGTACACCCAGCTGGACGCATACCCCCTTCCCCGCATATCTGATATGGTCAATCAGATTGCACAGTACCGGGTATTCTCTACCATCGACCTTAAGTCGGCCTATCACCAACTCCCTATCCGCCCTGAGGACCGCCAGTATACCGCCTTCGAGGCGAATGGCCGCCTCTACCACTTCCTTAGGGTTCCCTTCGGCGTCACCAATGGGGTTTCGGTCTTCCAAAGGTAGATGGACCGGATGGTTGACCAGAATGGGCTGCAGGCCACGTTCCCTTATCTAGATAACGTCACCATCTGCGGCCGCGACCAGCAGGACCACGATGTTAATCTGGAGAAATTCCTCCGTACGGCCCAACGGCTGAACCTCACTTACAATAAGGAGAAATGTGTGTTTAACACCCCGCGTCTTGCCATCCTCGGCTGCGTAGTAGAGAACGGAGTCATCGGCCCCGGCCCCGAAAGAATGCGCCCCCTCATGGAGCTTCCCCTCCCCCACTGTCCAAAGGCGCTGAAGAGAACCCTGGGGCTCTTCGCCTACTATGCCCAATGGGTGCCGAATTATGCGGACAAAGCCAGACCCCTCATGAAGTCCACCTCCTTCCCCCTGACGGCAGAAGCGTGCGCAGCCTTCTCCCTCATAAAGGGAGACTTCGCCCTAGCTGCAACCCTTAACCAGGCGGGGAGACCTGTAGCCTTTTTCTCAAGGACCCTCCAGGGCCCTGAGATCCGACACTCTTCGGTCGAGGAGGAGGCCCAGGCGATCGTGGAGGCAGTACGACGCTGGAGGCATTACCTGGCAGGCAAACGATTTACCCTCCTCACCGACCAGCGTTCGGTCGCTTTTATGTTTAATAACAAGCTGAGGGGCAAAATCAAGAACGACAAGATCTTGAGGTGGAGAATCGAGCTCTCCACCTATGATTATGATATCTTGTACCGGCCTGGTAAACTGAATGAACCCCCAGATGCTCTATCACGAAGTACATGCGCCAACGCGCAAATTGATAGACTGCAGACCCTCCACAATGACCTCTGCCACCCCGGGGTCACCAGACTTTACCACTTCATTAAGGCCCGCAACCTGCCCTACTCCATCGAGGAGGTCAGGACCATGACCAGGAACTGCCAAACCTGTGCCGAATGCAAACCGCATTTCTTTAGGCCGGACAGAGCAAGCCTGATCAAGGCCACCCGCCCCTTCGAGCACTTGAGCATCGACTTTAAGGGGCCCCTCCCGTCCTCTGACCGTAATGTGTACTTCCTCAACATCATTGATGAGTACTCCCGTTTCCCCTTTGCCTTCCCCTGCCCAGACATGACCAGTACCACGGTCATCAAATGCCTGAACGACCTCTTCACCTTGTTCGGGTTCCCGAACTATATACATAGCGACCGGGGCTCATCCTTCATAAGCGAGGAACTTCGCCAGTTCCTACTAGCGAGAGGTATTGCTGCAAGCAGGACCACCAGCTACAACCCCCGAGGGAACGGCCAGGTGGAAAGAGAGAACGCGACTGTCTGGAAGGCCGTTCTCTTAGCCTTAAAGTCTAAGGGCCTCCCAACCTCGCGCTGGCAGGAAGTCCTCCCGGCAGCGCTGCATTCCATCCGGTCACTGCTGTGCATGGCCATTAATGCCACCCCCCATGAACGAATGTTTGTTTTCCCCAGGAAGTCGACTACGGGAACCTCGCTACCAACATGGCTGACTTCTCCGGGGCCCGTCTTGCTGCGAAAGCACGTGAGGGCCCATAAAACGGAACCCCTGGTCGAGAGGGTGGACCTCCTGCATGCCAACCCCCAGTACGCCTATGTGGCATACCCAGACGGGCGGGAGGGCACAGTCTCCTTACGAGACCTTGCACCCTCGGGCACCCCTGAGACACCACCGTTACCCCCCACCACCCCCCCAAATCCAGCCCAGGTAGGCGGCATGCCGGAACCCCACGAGCCCTCGCCGACCACGCAGACACCAGCATTAACATCGGATACTGCACCACCGCCGCCGCTGCTGCGCCGATCAGAAAGGCTTACGAGGCCTCCGGACAGACTGACATACCCGAACTGGTAGTACAGTTCACCCCGCCGGACTCAAATTTAAACAAGGGGTGAATGTGGTAAACCACTTTTATCGTTCACTATCGTTACACTATGGTTATCACTGTTTATATCGTTACACTATGGTTATCACTGTTTACACTGTTGTATCACTACACAAGGTCACCTCTTGTCATGCTGTTATACCTGGGCTGACCACAGCTGACTCCGCCCATGGCTCCGCCTGCTTGCCCAGGTATAAAGGTGGTCGACTGGCTGGTATTCCTCCATGTTGGACCCGATCACCCACGAGGGTGGGCTCTGTTATTTAGCCAATAAAAACCTATAGTTACTTTCTTAACTCGTCGCTTTTCATTGAATGAATTGATAGGTATATCAACAAGGCTCTGCACACACCATGGAGTCCATCACTTCTAGTCTGGAAAGGATGGTAGACTCGCAGAGAGACTGTGGCAACCCAGACTTGATGCCGCGTGTGATGGGCAATCTGACAGCTTCCATTGCAGCACAGGCGAAAGCGATGCAACGTCTTAGTGCTGTAATGGAGTCTATGCATGGTGGCGTCCAATCTCAGACTGCTCTCATGCAGCCTCAGCTTGATGCCACGCAAGATCTGACTGCTGCCATCATGGCTGGATCTACTGCAGTCCACCGGGGCTTTCACGGTGTCGCAGCAGGCCAGCAATCTGTTGGGGCTTGTAATAAGGGAACAGCTATAATCATGGGGGATTTTAACTTTCATATTGACTGGACTAATCAAATTGGGCATGGCAGCCTTGAGGAAGAGTTCATAGAGTGTATTAGGGACAAGTTCCTTGAGCAGTATGTAACTGAACCAACCAGGGGGCAGGCAATCTTAGATCTGGTCCTGTGTAATGAGACAGGATTAATAAAAAATGTCCTGGCAAAGGATCCCCTTGGAATGAGTGACCATAATATGGTTGAATTCCAAATTCAGTTTGAGGATGAGAGAGTTGGATCTCAAACCAGCGTACTGAGCTTAAATAAAAGAGACTATGAAGGTATGAGTGTAGAATTGACTAAAGTGGACTGGGAAAACAGATTAAAGTATAAGACGGTACAAGAGCAGTGGTTTACATTCAAGGAGATATTTCACATCTTTCAAGATAAATATATTCCACTGAGGAAAAAGGGGAATAAAAGAAAAGACGGCCATCCGTGGCTTAGTAAAGTAATAAAGGATAGTATCTGACTGAAAACAAGGGCATATAAAGTAGCCAAATCTAGTGGGAGGATAGAAGATTGGGATGCATTTAAAAGCCAGCAAAGAATAACTAAAAGATTAATTAAGAAAGGGAAGATAGATTATGAAAGTAAATTGAAAAAAATATAAAAACAGATAGCAAGAGTTTCTACAGCTATATAAAAAGAAAAAGGGTGGCTAAAGTGAATGTTGGTCCCTTAGAGGATGGGACCGGGAAACTAGTGGTGGGGGACATAGAGATGGCAAAGACGCTGAACAAATATTTTGCATCAGTCTTTACAGTAGAGGACACTAAAAATATCCCAACACTGGACAAACAGGGGGCAATGTGGGGGGGGGAGGAGCTAAACACGATTAAAATCACTAAGGAGATGGTACTCAGTAAAATAATGGGACTTAAGGCGGATAAATCCCCCGGACCTGATGGCTTACATCCTAGGGTCTTGAGAGAAGTGGCGGTAGGGATTGTGGATGCATTGGTGATTATTTTCCAGAACTCCCTGGACTCAGGAAAGGTCCCGGCAGATTGGAAAACTGCTAATGTAACACCCTTATTTAAGAAGGGAAGTAGACAAAAAGCTGGAGACTATAGACCAGTTAGCCTAACATCTGTGGTTGGCAAAATGTTGGAGTCCGTTATTAAGGAAACAGTAACAGAGCATTTGGATAAACATAATTTTATAGGACAGAGTCAGCATGGTTTTATGAAGGGGAAGTCATGTTTGACAAATTTGCTCGAATTCTTTGAGGATGTAACATACAGGGTGGATAAAGGGGAACCAGTGGATGTAGTGTATTTGGACTTCCAAAAGGCATTTGACAAGGTTCCACACAAAAGATTACTGATCAAGATAAGAAATCACGGGATTGGGGGTAATATACTGGCATGTGTGGAAGATTGGCTATCTAACAGAAAACAAAGAGTTGGGATAAATGGTTCATTTTCAGGCTGGTAATCAGTAACTAGTGGTGTTCCACAGGGGTCAGTGCTGGGACCCCAACTCTTTACAATCTACATTAACGATTTGGAGGAAGGGACCGAGTGCAACATATCCAAGCTTGCCGATGGTACAAAGATGGGCGGGAAAGCAGTGAGTGAGGAGGACATAAAAATCCTGCAAAAGGACATAGACAGGCTAAGTGAGTGGGCAGAGATTTGGCAGATGCAATATAATGTTGGAAAGTGTGAGGTTATGCACTTTGGCAGAAAAAATCAAAGAGCAAGTTATTATCTAAATGGAGAGAAACTGCAAAGTGCTACAGTACAACGGGATCTGGGGGTCCTGGTGCATGAAACACAAAAATTTAGTATGCAGGTGCAGCAGGTGATCAGGAAGGCCAATGGAATCTTGGCTTTTATTGCGAGGGGGATGGAGTATAAAAACAGGGAAGTCTTGCTGCAGTTATACAGGCTATTGGTGAGGCCACACCTGGAATATTGCGTGCAGTTTTGATTTCCATATTTAAGAAAAAATATACTTGCTCTCAAAGCGGTTCAGAGAAGGTTCACTCGGTTGATTCCGGAGATGAGGGGGTTGACGTATGAGGAAAGGTTGAGTAGGTTGGGACTCTACTCATTGGAGTTCAGAAGAATGAGAGGCGATCTTATCGAAACATATAAGATTGTGAGGGGGCTTGATCGGGTGGATGTGGTGAGGATGTTTCCACTGATGGGTGAGACTAGAAACAGGGGGCATAATCTAAGAATAAGGGGCTGCCCTTTCAAAACTGAGATGAGGAGAAACTTCTTCACTCAGAGGGTAGTAAATCTATGGAATTTGCTACCCCAGAGAGCTGCGGAAGCTGCAACATTAAATAAATTTAAAATGGAGATAGACAGTTTCCTAGCAGATAAGGGAATTAGGGGTTACGGGGAGAGGGCAGGGAAGTGGACGTGAGTCTAGATTCGGATCAGCCATGATCCTATTGAATGGCGGAGCAGGCCCGAGGGGCCGTATGGCCTACTCCTGCTCCTACTTCTTATGTTCTTATGTTCTTATATTCTCCAACAGATTGCTAGGGATGCTGAAGTGCTGCCCCGGGAGAGTGGCAGTGGGTCAGTGGAACTGGAACCTACTGTCCTCTCTCAGGATGACAGCATTCCTGCTCCCACCACTGCCACACTGCCATTGCCCTTGTCGCTTCCTATCATCCAGCCAGCCCAGACTGCTACAGCCCATGCTGAGGTGTTGCAGTGTACAGCCAGGCCTTCCAGGCCCAGACCTGGTCGAGGCCATCTGAAGTCTCCCACACAGACACTCAGCAGCCTTCCACCAGCCCTGCTGCAGCCACTGGGGCAACACTTCATAAGAGTACTAGAGTAGGCAAATGCACAGTAACAAGAGGCACTAAGGTATTGCACAAGGGTGAATAATTAATATTTTTGTTGTAAATATGTGTTCACTGATTATTGATAAATTTATTAATTCAATTTGGATTCTTTTGTGGTGTCTCCATTTCAGCTTTGCGCTGTGATATACCCTGCGACAGGGATGGTATGATGGGGATGTGGTGAGCAACGGGGATCTTGGGTTTAATTCATTCGAACGGCAGTCTGATGAGGCGGTCACGGACCGCACTTCCAGAAGGCCGACTGAGTGGCTGTCTCCTCCCTCGCTCCTGTTCCTCCTCCTCCTCATCCTCCTCATTGTCCTCCTTGTCCTCATCGATGTTGTAGGAGTCGCTGGAAATCAACAGACTGCGAGACTTTCGTAGCAGCAAAGAAAAACGCGTGTTAGCTTTATTAACTCTCCGCATGGACTGAGGGACTCGGCCTCGTTACAGGGCTATGATGTCATCACACAATCGACGACTCTTAAAGGGACCCTGCCCCGATAACCCAACCAAGTTCCATACATAGCGTGGAGCGATAACAACATTGGCTATACATAGTGAATTGTGTTACTGTCCCTATGTGGTCTCCGCCACATACGTCCCCCCAGAATTCACTAGAACTGGCAAAGTCAGTCGTTGAGGGGCCCGGATCACACGGCCGAAACGGCTCCTTAAATCCGGGGCGGGGACCGGGGGGGTTGCAGGAGGGTCCCCAGGTGCTCGGTGGTGGACTGAGGGTGCAGAAGCCGGAGGTCGGCTCCACCGCGGGGGCTCAGCCAACCCAACGGGTCGGTCCAGATCCAGGTGGGCCGGCTTAAGACGGTCCACGGAAATGTTTTCCGGCTTACCACCGACATCCACCATGAAGGCCTTGTCCCCGGCTTCCAGGACGCGGAATGGTCCGTCGTAGGGTGGGTGAAGAGGACCCCGGTGGGCTTCATGGCGGACGAAAGTCGGGCGGAACGTGGGACTGAGGGAGACCATGCTGCGACGTGGGCACCGGCGTGAAAACCTTGGCGTTGTCCAGGAGGGCGGACCGCTGACGGGCTGCAGACCAAGGGTCCGTGGCATTGGGGACGAAATCCCCGGGAACCCGCAGCGGCTGCCCGTAGACGAGCTCGGCGGACGAGGACTGGAGGTCCTCCTTGGGGGCAGTCCTGAGTCCCAGCATGACCCACGGGAGTCTGTCAATCCAACTGTCGTCCCGGAGGCTGGCCCGGAGCGCGGCCTTCATGGAGCGATGAAACCGTTCGCACAGCCCGTTAGCCTGAGGGTGATATGCGGTGGTGCAGTGGAGTCTCAACCCGAGGCCTTGGGCGACAGCATGCCAGAGCTCCGACGTGAACTGGGGCCCCTGGTCGGAGGACACGTCAGACGGGGCGCCGAACCGGGTGACCCAAGTGTTGATGAACGCCCGAGCCACAGCGGCGGACGTTGTTGACGACAGCGGGACAGCTTCCGGCCATCGGGTGGTTCTGTCGACCATCGTGAGGAGGTGGGTGAACCCGCGGGAGGGTGGCAGGGGCCCCACCAGGTCCACGTTAACATGGTCGAACCGCCTCTCGAGCATCGTGAAAGGCGCCAACGGGGCCTTAGTATGGCGATGCACTTTCGAGCACTGGCACACCACGCAGGTATTGGCCCAGTCGCGAACGTCCTTCTTGAGCCCGTGCCAGACGAACTTAGCCGCCACCAGCTTCTGTGACGGCTTCCTGCCCGGGTGGGAAAGGCTATGGATGGCATTGAAAACCTGCCGTCTCCACCCGTCGGGCACGACGGGGCGTGGTTGCCCAGTGGAGATGTCGCACAGGAGCGTGGTGCCAGCATTGTCAAACACGACGTCCGCTAACTGAAGGCCCATGACAGCCATCCTGTAGGCCTGGACGTCCGGGTCGGAGGCCTGGTCAGCCGCCATGCGGGTGTAGTCGATGCTGAGGTGTATGGCGCTGGCGACGGCCCGGGAGAGACAGTCGGCGACGGGGTTGTCTTTCCCAGCCACATGCTGGATGTCCGTCGTGAACTCGGAGACGACGGAAAGCTGGCGCTGCTGACAGGCCGACCACGGCTCGGAAACTTTGGTCATGACGAAGGTCAACGGCTTGTGGTCCACGAACGCCGTGAACGGGCGGGCCTCCAGCAGGAAACGGAAGTGTCGGACGGCGAGGTAGAGGCCGAGAAGCTCACGATCGAAGGTAATCGTTGGGGCGGAGCTGCTGGCTGAAGAAGGCGAGCGGCTGCCAGGTGCCTTTGACCCACTGTTCGTGGACGGCGCCGACAGCATAGTCCGAAGCGTCAGTGGTGAGAGCGATCGGCGCATCGGGCAATGGATGCGCCAGCATGGTCGCGTTAGCCAGGGCCCTTTTCGTGTCCGTGAAAGAATTGGCCATCTCCTCGGACCAGTCGACGGCGAGCTTGGCGGGCTTGCCTTTGAGGGCCTCGTAAAGGGGCCACATAAGCTGGGCTGCCTGGGGAACGAAGCGATGATAAAAGTTCACCATGCCCAAAAACTCCTGCAGGGCCTTCACGGTGAGGGGTCGCGGAAAATCCTTCACGGCCTCCAATTTCGACAGCAGTGGCACTGCCCCGTCCTTCATGATGCGGTGCCCGAGAAAGTCGATCGAGGACAGCCCGAACTGGCACTTGGCCGGATTGACGATTAGGCCGTGCTGGCTGAGGCGTTCGAAGAGAGTCCGGAGGTGGGACACATGCTCCGTTCTGGAGGCGCTGGCGATGAGAATGTCGTCCAGGTAGACGAACAGGAATGGCAGGTCCCGTAACACGGTGTCCATTAGGCGTTGAAAAGCCTGAGCGGCGTTTTTGAGACCAAATGGCATGCGGAGGAATTCGAACAGCCCGAACGGGGTGATCACCGCGGTGTTCGGGACGTCCTGCGGCCGGACGGGGACCTGGTGGTAACCCTGAACGAGGTCCACTTTAGAGAAAACAATTTTCCCGGCCAGGCGGGAGGAAAAGTCCTGGATATGTGGAATCGGGTAGCGGTCGGGGGTCGTAGTGTCGTTGAGGCGCCGGTAATCGCCGCACGGGCGCCAACCGCCGCCTGGTTTCAGTGCGATGTGGAGGGGCGAGGCCCACAGACTGTTCGACCGGCGAATGATGCCGAGGCGCTCCATCGTGTCAAACTCGGCTTTAGTGATGGCGAGTTTCCCCGGGTCGAAGCGGCGAGCGCGGGCGTAGACAGGCGGACCGGTGGTCGGGATGTGGAGTTCTACCCTGTGCTTGGTGGCGGCAGATGAGAAAGTGGGCTTCGTGAGGTCCGAGAACCCGGCGAGGAGGCGGGAAAACTCGTCGGAGGCCAAGAGTGCGCTGGACAATTTCGTCGTGCCAGAACCACTGAGCGAACACGGGAGCGAACTGAAAGTCTCAGCGTCGATGAGACGTCGGTTCTTGACGTCCACCAAAAGGCCATTGGCGCAGAGGAAGTCAGCGCCGAGAAGGGGGGTGGACACTTTCGCTGTAACAAAGTCCCAAGCGAAACGCTGCCCGCCAAAACACAGCGCTACGCTCCGTTTCCCGAAGGTATGGATGGAACTGCCGTTGGCGGCTTCGAGGGCGGGGCCATGGTTCTCCCCTTGTATGTCTATGGTTGACGCAGGCAGGACGCTCACCTGGGCACACGTGTTGCAGAGGAAACGACGTCCAGAGTCAGTGTCCATAATGAATAACAGACTACCTGAACAGCCGACAGCCATGGTAGCTAATGAGTGGGCCTTCGCGTTTCCCGACGCGGTAAAGCTGCACGGGGGCCGGCACTTCTTAGCTTTGGGGTTGAACTGCACGTGGTAGAAGCACATGCTTGGGGGCTCCCGCCGTTGGGCTGTGGCGGTGGGGGCAGGGCCCCGCATGGCCGCGCAGTACTGTTGCCCGGTGGAGAAAAATTTGTCGGCCTCCTTGGCCAGGTAGCGGAAATCAGTAATATGAGAGTTGGCTAAAGCCGATCGTACCTGCCCTGGCAGCTGTTGTAGGAACAGTTCTCTGAAAAGGAAGCACGGCTTGTGCTTGCCCAGGAGGGTTAACATGTGGTCCATCAGTTCTGAGGGCTTGGAGTCGCCAAGCCCGGGTAGAGAGAGAAGCTGGCATGCGCGCTCGGGTTCAATTAGTCCGAAAGTCTCTAGGAGGTGCGTTCTCAGCGTCGCAAATTTGTGGTGCTCCGGGGGGTCCTCGAGCAGGCTCACGACTCTGGCCGCGGTGGAGCTGCCGAGAGCAGAGACGATGTAATAATATTTTGTGTCGTCTGCGGTGATGTCCCGGAGTGCAAACTGAGCCTCGGCCTGGGTGAACCAAGTGGCAGCCTGTCGTTCCCAAAACTCCAGTAATTTGAGAGAAACGGCGTTCGTCGCCATTTCGGATAAAGTCTTTGGAAACGTCCAAAAGAGAAATGGGGTCACCAATGTAGGAGTCGCTGGAAATCAACAGACTGCGAGACTTTTGTAGCAGCAAAGAAAAACGCGTGTTAGCTTTATTAGCTCTCCGCATGGACTGAGAGACTCGGACTCGTCGCAGGGCTATGACGTCATCACACAATCGATGACTCTTAAAGGGACCCTGCCCCGATATCCCAACCAAGTTCCGTACATAGCGTGGAGTGATAACAACATTGGCTATACATAGTGAATTGTGTTACTGTCCCTATGTGGTCTCCGCCACAATGTCCTCCTCATCTTCCTCGATGTCCTTCTCATCCTCCTCCTCCTCCTCTCCCTCTTCTTCCTCCTCAGGTGGTCCCGCAAACCCTGGTGGCAAGGGCTGGGCCCTCATGATGGCTAAGTTGTGGAGCATGAAGCAGACAACCATGAAATGGGACACCCACTCAGCTGAGCACTGGAGGGCTCTTCCTGAGCGGTCAAGACAGCGGAACCATTGCTTCAGCAGGCTGATGGTCTGCTCGATGATCTTCCTGGTGGCAGCATGGCTCTCATTATATAACTGCTGGGAAGGAGCGTTGGGGTTGCGGAGGGGAGTCATGTGCCAGGTGGAGAGCGCATAGCCCTTGTCGCCGAGTAGTCAGCCGGAAGCTTGGCGCAGTAGCTGGAAGAGTGCTGGCACACCAGTCTGGCACAGGATGAAGGCATCATGCCTTCTGCCAGGATAGCGGACATTGACATTGAGGATTAGCTGTCTGTGGACACACACCAACTGCACATTAAGTGAGTGGTAGCCTTTGCAATTATGAAAGTTCTCAGGATTGTTATGTGGTGCCCACAAAGCTACATGGATGCAGTCAATGGCGCCCTGCACCATGGGGAATCCCGCTATCCTGGAAAAGCCTCATGCACGCTTGTCCTGCTTCTCTCTGGTGATGGGAAAGGAAATGTAATTCCTTCTCCTACTGTAGAGAGCTTCTGTGACTTTCCAGGTGCAGCGATGGATGGCAAACTGCGAGATGTTCACTATGTCTCCTGTTGCAGACTGGCAAGATCTGCTGGCAAAGAAATTGAGGGTGACGGTAACCTTGACTGCCACTGACAGAGCCGTGGTCACCCTGACCTGAGGCTGGAGGTCTGGTTGCAGGAGGTAGCAGAGTTCTGTGACCACCTCCTTGGTGAAGCAGAGCCTTCTAATACACTGCTCTTCATTTAATTGGAAGTAGGAGAAGTGCTGTTGGAATACCCTCAAAGGGTAAGGTCTCCTATTGAAAGCCCTGATGGCCCTCCTGCTCCCTCTGGCCACATGTTCCAGTCTTTCTCACTGCCTCTGCTCCCTCCACCGTAGATCCTGGAGGGCGAGGTCAACTGCCAGTACAGCCCCCATTAATGTAACCAAGTGAAGCAGTTTGATTTTTTTTTAAGGATAAATGTAGCTACTTTTTAGTTGCCACAACACTCCTGATACTAAATAACCTTGAAATCACGGAATGAGATTGTTGCACTATGTGAAACAGACAAGAAAGCACTGAAACACCAATAACCTACAGCTGCAACTCATTACTGTTGATCTCTTTAAATAATGTCCCTGGAGCCAGCTTCCTGGTGCTGCACGCCAGCTCTCCTTGTCACTGTTTCCTCCAGGCACTAAGGTAGGTGGCAACAATCAATTTTGCACATCGGGCAGTCCGTGAGTGTTGCACACTCACTGACATCATGATCCACCTGGCGTTGAGGCTCCTGGCAATAATTGTTAGCGGCGGCACTGCGGGGTGTGGGATTTGGCATGTGCCGCTGGGTTTGCCGCGCCCCGGCAATAATGCTCTAGTGCCCCATTAGCATCATCTGCTGGCACTAACAGGAGGTGCTAAGTTATTCAATTTTCCCCCCACTCTTTCTTAAAGCATTTTTTGAAGTGCAAGCAACCACCAACATACAGTACCTTCAAAAACATATATCCTTTCCACAAATAATGCCAGCTTTACTAAACAAGCATTCTTTAAAACAAGGATATTATGATTATTGTTCTGTGATTGACAGATAGAAGGAACAATATTCTCATGGCCAGATAAGATGAGCAATGATGGTTTTCTATCTCTCTATTCGATCAGATTTCTCCCTAGTACTTCCTGCCATTATGAGACATATGCCTCATCATTGGCACAGGAAGACTCTAGGCAGATCTATTTTCAAGAGCACTTCCTCTGTATAATATAAATGGAAAGCAGTTATACTGCCACTTTTGTTATGCCAACAGCAATCCAAACAATGTAGTTTCAACAACAAAAACACCTGTGGTGGTCTAGCACCATCTTCTAATACTTCTTCGGCAGAAGTAGATTAGAGCAACAGTTTTATTTGACGAGCCTTTAGCCTTTTTTTTCAGAATATCAGTTAAACAATCTAGACTGATAATGAGCTGAGGTACTTGCAGTATTTTGTTGTCTCTTTCCGTGTTGTAAAAATGGCCACTGGAGGCTTTTGGACTGAAGGGGCAAGCAAGTACAGGGAAACCCAATTCTAACAAACTCAGCTTATCTTGCTTCAAAACAAACTACTTGTCCAGTCTTAGGAGAAGCCTCAATATACCATAGTTAATAAGGAACACGAACCTCAGTAAAATGAAGCCTTAATGAGAAGAGATACTTCAACAGTCCTCATGAGATTGTAACAATGAGATTTGACTATCCACATTAGAGTTTTATAGACAATGGTATATTATCTGTTATGAAGCTTTATTTGTTTTTGGGAGGATTTTCTCCATTGTTTTGATTACTTTAAAATCCTAGATAATACCTCTTGTTATCATACTTTGTCATCTATCTGGGATGGCAGGACAATTTCTCCCTGCCCTCCATGAAAGGACCTGCACTTTTTCTTTTCTTCTGCCTCAAATGAAAAACCACTAAAATATTAGTTGGAATTTAAACCTCAATCCTCTTGTTGTAATTCCAACATTTTTTTGTTAAATGTACCGATCAACCAGAGCAGTAAATTTATTTTACGACTATCTTTGGGAACCATGCAAAAAGTATATTACAAGGAAGAAAGTGTTATAAAGAGGATGTTTTATACAGATTCCCTATTAATGAAGGAACTATAATTAGTCTGTGTTATACCTGAACTCATGGGAGTAGTTTTTACTTTTGGCAGGGGCGGAAAATTGGTGATAGTGGATCTGCCACTGATTATACACCCCGCTCTATTTTTTTCCATTGTGGGGTGTATAAAGAGTGGCCAATCCATAACCATCAGTTTTCTGCCCACATCCAAAGTGAAAATTATCCCCGTAATGTTTCAGAGAGCCATAGGAAAAAAATTCACTGTAATTCTAAAATAAAGCAAATGATGTTTGTTAGCTAATAACAGTGATTTATGATGGGTTGCAATATGTGAGTAGTAAATACAAGACAAATCCTGCACTACTGGGACCCTCGCACAAAATTAATTGCACTTGTTTGACTTGGATATGTACTTGAAAAAAATTTTTGCAGGGCTATGGGGAAAGAGCAGGGGAGTGGGATTAATTGATTAGCTCTTTCAAAAAGCCGGCACAGGCATGATAGGTTGAATGGCCTCCTTCTGTGCTGTATGATTCTATGATTGTGTAGGATCATCTTCGTCCTTTGCATTCCTGGCGGGGAATCTCGTCTGCAGAAAGTGCATATCAGAAATCCGGGCATGGCCTGCCCATAATTTTATGAACAGTTAAATGCAGTGAGCACTCAAATGTCTGATATGTGGGCCGCGATCTTGCCTGATGAGGTGCGTTGGGGGCGGGACTGCTGGTTTCCAGGTTCTAGTCCCATCCCCAGCGACGTCTGATGAACAGACACTATTTTCCCTTGATTGGCCTTGTTAAGCCCACCCTGCGGCCTTGCCGGCCAATTAAGGGAAAGCCGGTGTCAGATGACGTCAGTGCATGACACTTCATCTGCCGGTTTTCTTAAAGGGACAGGCCCCATAACTTTTTGACAGATGAATTATCAGTGTTTGACAGCATTGAGGTGCTATCAAACACTGACAATCACTGTCCAAAGGTGAACCCTTCCACCCAGGCTCACCAATGACTCTCTCCTTAGGAGAAAACAGATGGCAGCTGCATGTGAGATTGCAGAAGCCATCTGTCAATTCTCCCGATCAGATGAGGCTTCACAAAAACATCAAATCTTGTCACCTGCAGATACATATAAACAGAATAAAAATATTTCTCACTGCATTCTCTCACCTGTCATAATTACCTGTGCACCATTTCACCCATCACACTACCTCTGCAGCTGTCATTTTCACACTTACACTGCAGCAGACCCACAGCTCGCCTCGCTGACCCTGGTGGGTTTTCCCGCCGTCGGGAAGGCCGCATCAGCAGGCAGAAAATGGTGAAAAGCCTCTTAACTGCCTGCTAACTACCTGTTAACAGGCAGTTAATTGGCTTTAATTTCCTTCCTGCTGCGAGGAGACGGGTCCCTGCGCGAGTCGGGGACCCGCCTCCTGGGAAGATGGTTCGGAGGCGGATTTGGAGTGGGGTTGTGACCCGCTCCCAATTTTTCCCATTTTCCCATTCTCCAAACCCGCCTCCTCAGGGCTGGTAAAATCCAGCCCGTGGTCTTAGTATAAAACACTAGTTAGGCCACAGCTAGAGTACAGTTCTGATCACCACATTACCGGAAAGATGTGATTGCACTAGAGAGGGTACAGAGAAGATTTACGAGGATGTTGCCAGGACTGGAGAATTTTAGCTATGAGGAAAGATTGGATAGGTTGGGGTTGTTTTCTTTAGAACAGAGGAGGCTGAGGGGAGACTTGATTGAGGTGTATAAAATTATGAGGGCCATAGATAGAGTGGACAGCAAGGACTTATTTCCTTTAGCAGGTAGAAGGATTAGAGGGGAGTTGAGGAGAACATTTTTCACCCAGAGGGTGGTGGGGGTCTGGAACTCACTGGCTCAAAGGGTGGTAGAGGCAGAAACCCTCATTGCATTTAAAAAGTACTTGGATATGCACTTGAAGTGCTGTAACCTACAAGGTTACGGACCAAGAGCTGGAAAATGGGATTAGGGTGGATAGCTCTTTGTCAGCCTGCACAGACACGATGGGCTGAATGGCCCCTGCTGTGCTGTCAATTTCTATGATTCTATGATTAGCAGGTGAGGCTCCCCATTTTGCTAAAACAAAAGATTATCCTTGTGGTTTGGTCTTAAACATTTCTTTACAAGATTTTGTTCAAAAATTCCAATTGTTAGGTTTAGTAGATATCTTGAAATTAAATTCAAAGGATTTTCTTACAAAAAAATGTTAAGTAACTATTATGTAAAGGCTTACACAGAAAGCAGTTATTGCTGTTTTAAAAATCCTGATGCGTATGAATAAACACTTTTTACTTATCAACTCTCAGTCTCTCAGCCTTCATTATGCCATGTGATTTGACCACTTTGATTCAGGATTTGTCACCAGATACTAAGATCACTGGCTATATAAAAGTTGTAAGAATATATGTCACACCCTTCAGCACTTACTCTTCCAACAAAGAAAAAGCCTGCATTTTTATGTTGTCCTCAAGACATCCCAAAGGGCTTCACAGTCAAATAATTATCTTTGAGTGCCGTCACTGTTGTTTTGCAGGCAAGTAAGGTCCCACAAACAGCAATGTGATCAATGATTAGCTGATCTGTTTTGGTGGTATTAGTTGAGGGATGAATGTTGACCTAGAAACCAGCAGAACTTTGTGCTCTTCTTCAAAAAAGTGCAACATAAGAACATAAGAAATAAGAGCAGGAGTAGGCCATACTGCCCCTCGAGCCTGCTCTGCCATTCAATAAGATCATGGCTGATCATTGACCTCAATACCACTTTCCCGCCTGATCTCCATATCCCTTGATTCCCCTAGAGTCCAAAATCTATCTATCTCAGCCTTGAATATACTCAAAGACTCGGCATTCACAGCCCTCTAGGACAGAGAATTCCAAAGATTCACAACCTTCTGAGTGAAGAAATTCCTCCTCATCTCAGTCTTAAATGGCCTACCCCTTATCCTGAGACTATGTCCTCTAGTTCTAGACACTCAAGCCAGGGGAAACAACCTCTCAGCATCTACCCTGTCAATCCCCTTCAGAATCTTGTATGTTTCAATGAGATCACCAGAGAATAAACTCCAGAGAATATAGGCCCATTCTACACAATAAGATTCACCAGGCTGATACCTGGGATGGCAGGAATGACGTATGAGGAGAGATTGGGCCAATTGGGCTTGTACTCACTGGAGTTTAGAAGATTGAGAGGGGATCTCATCGAAACCTATAAAATTCTGTCAGGCCTGGACAGACTAGATGCAGGAAGGATGTTCCCGATGGCCGGGGAGTCCAGAACTAGGGGTCATAGTCTAAGGATAAGGGGTAAGCCATTTAGGACTGAGATGAGGAGGAATTTCTTCACCCAGAGAGTGGTGAACCTGTGGAATTCTCTGCCACAGAAGGCAGTGGAGGCCAATTCATTAAATATATTCAAGAAGGAGTTGGATATATTTCTTAAGGCTAAAGGGATCAAGGGATATGGGGAGAAGGCAGGGACAGGGTACTGAATTTGGATGATCAGCCATGATCTCATTGAATGGCGGAGCAGGCTCGAGGGGCCGAATGGCCTACTCCTGCTCCTATCTTCTATGTTTCTATGTAATCTCTCATCATAGGACAGCCCTCTCATCCCAGGAATCAATCTAGTGAACCTCCATTGCACCGCCTCCAAGGCAAGTATATCCTTCCTTAGATAAGGAGGCCAGAACTGTGCACAGTACTCCAGGTGTGGTGTCACCAAGGCCCTGTACAATTGTAGCAAGACTTCCTTACTCTTATACTCTAACCCCCATGCAATAAGGGCCAACATGACATTTGCCTTCCTTATTGCTTGCTGAACCTGCATGCTCACTTTCTGTGTTTCTTGGATACCCAAATCTCTCTGAACACCAACATTTGAAAGTTTCTCACCATTTAAAAAATATTCTGTTTTTTCTATTCTTCTTACCAAAGTGTGGAGATGCCAGTGTTGGACTGGGGTGGACAAATGTAAGAAGTCACACAACACCAGGTTATAGTCCAATATATAACCTGGTGTTGTGTGACGTCTTACCAAAGTGAATAACCTCACTTTCCCCTACATTATACTCCATCTGCCACCTTACTGCCCACTCATTTAGTCTATCAATATCCCTTTGCAGATTCTTTGTGTTCTCCTCACAGCTTACTGTCCAACCTAGCTTTGTATCATCAGCAAACTTGGATACATTACACTTGGTCGCTTCACCTAGGTCATTAATATGGATTGTAAATAGCTGAGGCCCCAACACTGATCCTTGTGGCACCCCACTATTTTCAGCCTGCCAACCTGAAAAAGATCTGTTTATCCCTACTCTCTGTTTTCTGTCCGTTAACCAATCCTCTATCCATGCTATTATATTACCCCCAACCTCGTGAGCCCTAATCTTGTGTAATAACCTTTTATGTGGCACCTTATCAAATGCCTTTTGGAAATCCAAATATACTACATCCACTGGTTCCCCTTTATCTACCCTGCTAGTTACATCCTCAAAAAATTTGTTAAACACTATTTCCCTTTCATAAAACCATGTTGACTCTGCCTAATCATGTTATGATTTTCTAAGTGCCCTGATACCACTTCCTGAACAATGGTTTCCAGCATTTTCCCAATAACTGATGTCAGGCTAACTGGCCTGTAGTTCCCTATTTTTCCCTCCCTCCTTTCTTGAATAGCGGTGTTACATTTGTGACCTTCCAATCTGCTGGGACCATTCCAGAATTTAGGGAATTTTGGAAGATCAAAACCAATGCATCCACTATCTCTTCAGCCATCTCTTTTAGAACCCTAGGATGTATGCCATCAGGTCCAGGGGATTTGTTGGCTTTTCATCCCATTAGTTTCTCTAGTACTTTTTCTCTATTTATATTAATTACGTTAAGTTCCTTACCCTCATTAGACCCTTGGTTCCCCGCCATTTTGGTATGCTTTTTATGTCTTCTACTGTGAAGACAGATACAAAATATTTGTTTAATGTTTCTGCCATTTCCTTATTCCCCATAATAATTTCTCCTGTCTCAGCCTCTAAGGGACCAATGTTTACTTTTGCTACTTTTTCCTTTTTGCATACTTGTAGAAACTCTTACAATTTGCTTTTATATTTCTTGCTCGTTTTCTCTCATATTTTATTTTTTCCCTTTTTGTCAATTTTTTGTCAACCTTTGCTGGTTTCTGAAACTCTCCCTACCCTCAGGCTTACTATTATTCTTTGCAACATTATAAGCTTCTTCATTCAATCTAATGCTACCCTTAACTTCTTTAGTTAGCCATGGTTGGATCACTTTTTCCATGGAGTTTTTGTTTCTCAATGGAATGTATTTTTGTTGAGATTTATGAAATATTTATTTAAATGCTAGCCACTGCTTATCTACTGCCATACCTTTTAATCTATTTTTTCAATCTACCTTAGCAAACTTGCCCCTCATACCTATGTAATTGACTTTATTTCAGTTTAAGAATCTAGTTTCAGACTTAGGCAATTCACTCTCAAAAATTAATGTGAAATTCTATCATATTATGATCACTCTGCCCCAGAGGATCCTTTACTATGAGATTGCTAATTAACCCTGTCTCATTACACAATACAAGATCTAAAATAGCCTGTTCCTGGTTGGTTCCATGACATATTGGCCCAGAAATTCGGGTCCCCATGGGTGAGTACGCGCAGGGTACTCACGCGTAGGCCCAACAAAAGTGCCGGTTTCGTGCATGCACTGCGCATGCGCGGGAAACCGGAACTTCCATTCCCTTAAAGGAAGGGGTTCACAGGTCGAACGCGTGCACCAGAGAGGCAGCGCGTATGCCTGGAACTTCTGGATTTTTTTCAGGTTTCTCCGGGAGGGTAAGTCTCCAGGAGTTACACTTTTAAAAAGCAGTCACAAGGCCTGCTTTTAACAAGGTAAGTGGTGAATTAAGTAAAATTAAAACATTTTTTCCACAGGTTTATTATTTTTAAATACTTTAAAGAAAGCTAAGTTTATTTTTAGCCCCATTAGAAACTGTAATTAATTTTTTCAAAAATTTAAATTATTGTTTAAAATAGTTATTTTATGTAATTTATAGTTATTTTAAAAATGTGATTAAAAAAAAATGTATTTGAAGTTTTAGTTATGTTTTGGGGCTGATTTGTATTTATAGTTTTGACAGCTCTTCCTGTCAAATCTATGAATGGGCATTCCCTGCTACCATTGGCTCTCCATGACCCACGTGATCCCAGGGGACACTTTGAACTAACTGCGCTCCTGGGATACGCAAGCACTGCGCGCCGGTAGTTGGAGGAGGCCCAGGATCGGAATCCCACGCGGGCCCACAGCACAACGGCAGGCGCGCTAGGTAAGTGCAGGTCGGAGGCTTGCACCCGTGGGAAGCCTCCGACCTGAATTTCTGGGCCATTGTTCCAGGAAACTGTCCCGAATGCATTCCATGAACTCGTCCTCCAGACTACCTTTGCCAATTTGATTTGTCCAGTCTATATGAAGATTAAAGTCCCCAAGATTATTGCATAACCTTTGTTGCAAGCTCCTACTATTTCTTAATTAATATTCTGTCCAACGCTATAGCTACTGTTAGGGGGCCTACATACTACTCCTACCAGTGTTTTCTAACCCTTGTTATTCCTTATCTCCACCCATACTGATTCTACTTCCTGATCTTCCGAGCCGAGATACTTTCTTGCTACTGTCCTTATGTCATCATCCTTTATAATCAGGGCTACTCCCCCTCCTTTTCCATTCTGTCTGTCTTTTTGAAACGTCAAGTACCCTGAAACATTTAGTTCCCAACCTTGGCCACCTTGCAACAAGACCTTCTTTTAAATTTGTTTTTATGGGATGTGGGCGTCGCTGGCAAGGCCAGCATTTATTGCCCATCCCTAATTGCCCTTGAGAGGGTGGTGGTGAGCCGCCTTCTTGAACCGCTGCAGTCCGTGTGCTGAAGGTACCCCCACAGTGCTGTTAGGTAGGGTGTTCCAGGATTTTGACCCAGCGATGATGAAGGATCGGTGATATATTTCTAAGTCAGGATGGTGTGTGACTTGGAGGGGAACTTGGAGGTGGTGGTGTTCACATGTGCCTGCTGCCCCTGTCCTTCTAGGTGGAAGAGGTCACGGGTTTGGGAGGTGCTGCCAAAGAAGCCTTGGTGAGTTGCTGCAGTGCATCATGTAGATGGTACACACTGCAGCCACGGTATGCCGGTGGTGGAGGGAGTGAATGTATAAGGTGGCAGATGGGGCGCTAATCAAGCGGGCTGCTTTGTCCTGGATGGTGTCGAGCTTCTTGAGTATTGTTGGAGCTGCACTCATCCAGACAAGTGGAGAGTATTCCATCACACTCCTTACTTGTGACTTGTAGATGGTAGAAAGGCTTTGGGGAGTCAGGAGGTGAGACACTCGCTGCAGAATACCTAGCCTCTAACCTGTTCTTGTTGCCACAGTATTTATGTGGCTGGTCCAGTTAAGTTTCTGGTCAATGGTGAACCCCGGGATGTTAATTGTGAGGGGTTCGGTGATTGTAATGCCTTTGAATTATTAGACTCTCACTTGTTGGAGATAGTCATTGCCTGGCACTTCTGTGGTGTAAATGTTACCTGCCACTTATCAGCCCAAGCCTGAATGTCGTCCAGGTCTTGTTGCATACGGGCATGGATTGCTTCATTATCTGAGGAGTTGTGAATGGCGCTGAACACTTTGCAGTCATCAGCGAACATCCCCATTTCTGACCTTATGTTGGAGGGAAGGTCATTGATGAAGCAGCTGAAGATGGTTGGGCCTAGGACACTGCCCTGAGAAACTCCTGCAGCAATGTCCTGGGGCTGTGATGATTCACCTTCAATCACCACAACCATCTTCCTTTGTGCTAGGTATGGCTCCAGCCAGTGGAGAGTTTTCCCCCTGATTCCCATTGACTTGAATTTTACTAGGGCTCCTTTTACATCCTCCTGAACAGGTAGATAGAGCCTCGGTTTAACAGTTCATCTGAGAGTTTGCCCCTCCAACAATGCAGTACTTCCTCAGCAATATACTGAGGTGGCAGCCTAGAATACATGCCTTGGAGTGGAGCATGCAGCTTGAATCTCTCACCATCTGACTCGGAGGCAAGTGTGATACCAATGAATCAAGAGGACACTCGGATGTCACATTTCAAAGTACCGGTACAAAGGCATAAAGGCAGTCATTTCATGCTGAGGTCAATTACAGGTTAATTTCTGTTCAAGAGGGAGCTTGTAGATTCACCTGGAATTGTAAATTTACAAGCACCTGCCAATTTGCAAAATTCCCTCACTTATAGTAATTAACCGGCAACTGACCTCAGGACCTACTTTGATTACTTCCCCCAGAGGCCTCTAAAATGATGGTTAGGAAGCTAGGATAAGCCATTAAATACACTTAGTTTCCCTTACATCAAGTTTGTTTTCCCATTTATCACCATCACTCAAGTGATATCATCAGATTACCAAATATAAGAGGCAATAGTTTTTATGCTGATTTTTATGAGGAAATAGTCCAGGTGTTTGTGGTGCTTCGTGGAGTACTAGTGATGGTTCACAAGTTTCAATGTATATCTAACAGTGGTGGATCTGTTACAGTGGTGGATTAAAAATATTAATTATTAAGCATTGACCCAATTAACCAGTCACACTGCAAGTTATGAACTATTAGTCTATTAAAGTTATTGGTTATATAGAGCATATCTTAAACTGTGCCAGCAGACTAAAAGGCTTCTGTCTGAAGAAAACAATCATCATAATTGAACCATTGGCCTCATCCATCCTGCTATCAGAGTAGGAATAGGATGAAAGGTACATTAAGGTCAGCCAAGAGAAGGAAGAAGATCTGTTGACATTTTTACATAGCGAGTTGTTATGATCTAAAATGCAATACCTGAAAGAGTGGTGGAAGCAGATTCAATAATAAATTTCAAAAAGAAATTCGATAAATACTTGAAGGAGAAAAATTAGCAGGGTTATTGGGAAAGAGCAGAGGAGTGGGACTACTTGGATAGCTCTTTCAAAGAACCAGCACAGGCACGATGAGCTGGATGGCCTTCTTCTGTGCTGTATTGTTCTATGATTCTATTGCACACCGTATCTGGGCCCATCAAAGGAGTGGTGTGTATATAGAGGCTCTAGTTGTCCAGAAAGTTTTTGTCAGAAGTATGTGTGATGTTACAAACTGAGATTTAAAAAGATCATCGGCGACTCCAACAGCTCTGCCTATGAGTGTGGAAATGACAGCAATCATTAATTTTCTCACCACTGGGAATTTTCAATCACCAAGAGGTAAATTTTTCTGGTACCGGGCAAGGTATCATGTTTACTTATACTCAAGAGTTATTCAAAATCAAGAGGAGTTTTGATAGAGCAAGTGTATCGATTTGTATGTGGTTCAATGACGAGATATTTATGAAAGAGAATGACTTTTTATCTAAAGTATGTTCAACTCAGTTAACAGCATTTACAGGAGACATCATGTTAGTGATCCATCTAAAACGAAAGTAAAACTAAACTGCTTGTCTCTCACATGCCCTCTGCTGGTCAGGCATAAGTAATCAATCAGGCAAACATGCTGGTAAGGCATCATAATCAAACAGGCAAATACCATCACTATTTGCTGATATCATTACATCTCCCTTTCTTAAAACAGAAGTATTTTACTTTTAACTAACAACATGTTTTCTTTGTATTAATCTGCATTTTAACTGTAACACTTAATGAACTTACATTATCATTATCAAGGTTTTTTAACCTTGCTTTGTGTGTTCACATGAAATATGTAAATACACTAGAACTTGAAGAAAGAATAAGATAACATTACTTCCTTCTGTAACAATAGTCCTTAAATTTGCTCAATGAGTCTCTCAGGAGGCTTCACGTGTCTTGAGGATTTTCTGATTGATTGTCCTTGAATCTGAGTTGTTGCCTCCGATGATGATTTCTCAGCTGTGTGATTAGGTTGTTCAACAGTATCAGTCTCTTGACCTGCTGTGTGATCAGGTTGTTCAACAGTATCAGTCTTTTGACTTGCTGTGGCTGGTCCCATGAGAAGATCTCGACGATTTCTTCTCAGAACAGCACCCTCATCTGTCTGAATGGTGTATGATCTTGGTTGAACTTCACTCAGGACAGTTCTCTTCTGAGTCCATATGTTTGTTTTGTCTTTGAACCTTACTTGGTCACCAGTGTGGAGTTCAGGTAGGTTTTGTGTTCCTCTGTCATAGTAGTACTTTTGCTTTTCTTTCTGTTGTTCTTTGAACTTCCTCACTTTCTCCCCCTCTTTTGTTTTCAGGAGGTTCTCCGGGATGGGTAGGTTTGACCTTAGCCGACGTCCCATAAGGAGTTGGGTTGGTGACATACTACACTCGAGCGGCGTTGTGCGGTATACAAGCATGCTTTGGTAGAAGTCAGTTCCACTGTTTTTTGCCTTGTACGTCAGTCTTTTCACTGTCTGGACCGATTTTTCCACTAGTCCAATGGACTGTGGAAAGTGAGGACTTGACATTGTGTGGACAAAGTCCCACTCTTTGGCAAAGTGTCGGAAACTTGCATTGTAAAACTGGGGTTCGTTGTCTGTGAAGACCTCGCTTGCCACGCCATGTCTGGAGAATATGGCTTTCATACATGTTATCACAGCATCTGCAGTGGTGGTGTACAGTCTACAAACCTCTGGATACAGGGAGTAATAGTCTGTGACTACAAGATAGTCCTTCCCTTGACATACGAATAGGTCAGCGCCTACCTTCTGATAAGGTCTGTCTGGCACTGGGTGTGGCTTTAGTGGTTCTACCGGATTGCTTGCTTGATATTTCAGGCATATTGTGCAGTTTGACACCTCATTTGTCACATCTTGGTTGATTCGTGGCCAGTACATCACCTCTTGTGCTCTTTTCTTACACTTTTCGATTCCCAGATGTCCTCCATGGATCCTTTTTAGCATCTCTCTTCTCAGACTCTTTGGCATAACTATTTTACTTCCTTTGTAGATGATGTCTTCGAACAGTGATAGTTCCGCCCTGCAGTTCCAGTACTCTGCCATGCCAGGTGAGCAGTCTTGCTTCATGTTGGGCCATCCATCCAAGATGCTTTTCCTCAGTCATCTCATTGTTTCACCTTTGTTTGTCTCAGTCTTTATGAGCTCCATTTTTGCATCTGCTATGGGCAGTGCACTTGTGATCATGTCCACGTAGGCGTTCACTTTTTCATCCATTTTGGTGTTTGCGGGCTCACTTGGGTCAACAGCTCTGGACAACGTGTCTGCTGTATACATCAGCTTACCCGGTGTGTACGCAACATTCAGTGTATAGCGTTGCAGCCTGATCATCATTCTTTGTATTCTAAGCGGACAGCTATTTAGTGGCTTTTGGAACAATGCAATCAAGGGCTTATGATCAGTCCCTACACTGATTGCTTGTCCTGCCACAAACTGGTGAAATCTTTCACAGGCGTATGTGATGCTGAGCAGCTCCTTTTCTATTTGAGCATATCGCGCCTCCGCGTCTGTCATTGAGCGCGATGCATATGCAATAGGTTGCCAGTAGTCATATTTTTGCAGAAGAACGGCACCGAGCCCACTCTGTGATGCATCTGATGATATCTTGATGGGTCTCGCTGGGTCATAAAACCTCAGAACTGGTTCCTCTGTGAGCAGTTTCTTTAGATCGCTCCATGACTTCTCATGCTCATGATTCCATTCCCATTCTATGTTCTTTTCAGTTAGTCGTCTCAGTGGCGCCATCTTTTCTGAGAGGTTGGATATGAATTTACCCATGTAGTTGATCATTCCATTAAACCTCTGCACGTCATTTTTGCATTGTGGCTTTGGCATATTCTCAATGGCGGACACCTTTCTGGGATCTGGTCTGATGCCCTCACCGCTAAGGATATCTCCCACGAATGTCAGTTCTGTCACCCCGAGCTGGCATTTCTCTCTATTCAGCTTCAGGTTTGTTTTCCTTGTTGCTTCCAGCACTTTTTTCAGTCTCTCGTCATGCTCAGTTCTCGTGGTTCCCCATAATATGATGTCATCCATTGATGTATCAACTCCCTCCAGATGCTCATAGATCATATGGATTGTTTTGTGATACACTTCAGGAGCTGAGGCAATGCCAAATGGTAACCTTAGGAATCTGTATCTGCCAAATGGACTGTTGAACGTGCACAGTCTTGAACTTGCCTCGTCCAGCTTCATCTGCCAAAATCCTGATGATGCATCTAACTTGCTGAAATACTTTGCATTTGCAAACTGTGACATGATTTCCTCACGTGTAGGAAGCTTGAAGTGTTCTCTCTTTATTGCTCTGTTTAGATCTCTTGGATCCAGGCAAATTCTGAGCTTTCCATTCTTTTTGTCCACTACGACGAGGGAACTCACCCACTCAGTTGGCTCATCTATCTTCTGAATCACGTTCAGGCTTTCCATCCTGTCCAACTCTGCCTTCAGTTGCTTTTGAAGAGCAAACGGAACTTTTCTGCATAGATGTATGACCGTTGGCATACTTTTATCTACTCTGATCGTTTGTTCTCCTGGAATGCAGCCTAGACCCTTAAATAGGTCGTTGTACTCTTTCATGAGTTCATCATAGACTGTCTCTCCTTCGCTTTCCACAACGAGGACTCTCTTTACCAGGTTCAGTCTCTCACAGGCTTTTAAACCTAGTATGGCTTGCACATCCTTTGGCACCATGATTAATGCTAGCGTGTGCTCTCTGTCCTTGTGTGTTACTTTGACAATGCATCTTCCTTTCACTGGTATATCAGTACCTGAGTATCCTGTCACTTTCACTTTTATTCCATGTATCTTTGGTCTGGGTCTAATTTTCTTAAAATCAGTCTCTGATATCACATTAACTTGTGCTCCAGTATCCAATTTAAATGGAATGTGTATGTCATTCACTTTTAGTGTCAACATCCAGTCTCTTTTTTCGTCTTTGTTTTCAGACACAACATCTACATTGAACTCCTCTATCTCGCTTTCATCTATTGCATGGACCTTGCTTTGTTGCGCTTGGTTCTTACAGCAACGGGCATAATGGTTGTTTTTGTTGCAACTATTGCATGTTTTACCATATGCTGGACACTTTTTTGGTGGATGCTGTGTACCGCATCGCCTACATGACTTTCGATTGCCCCTTTCATTTTTGTTCGCTGGCCACGCCTCTTTTTTCACATTGGCGCTCTTTTTGTTAAACGGTTTGTGTCCATTCTTACTCACTGCATCCACGTTGCAGCTATTGTCACTGAACAGCTCCTTTGCCTGCGACTTCACTGTCTCTGTAGCCTTACACAGTGCTATGGCTTTTCCCAGGTCTAGATCTTGCTCTCTTAGCAGTCTTTCCCTTAGACCATTATCTGGAATACCACACACCAGTCTGTCTTTTATCAGCGAGTCTGTCAGTCCCCCAAATTCACATGTTTAGCTTCGGTTTCTCAGTTCAGTCACATACTGATCAATAGTCTCTCCCGTTTTCTGTACACATGTGAAAAATCTGTGCCTCTCAAACGTCACGTTACGTTTAGGTATGCAGTAGGCCTCAAACTGTTCCATTATTTTATCTAGCTTCATTTTGTCTCCATCAGCAGTGAATGTGAAGTTATTATACACCTCCAGCGCTTCATCACCCACGACATGTAAGAACACTGACGCTTTCATTTTATCACTTTTCTCGTCAGCTCCGATTGCTGATAAATACAACTCCAAATGTTGTTTGAACCTCCTCCAATTTTCAGCCACATTACCTGTCAACTGAAGCTTCGCCGGTGGGTGTAAACCTTCCATTTTTTCACTTCGTTAGCTATTCTCCAATGGTAAGTAACGATGTTCTCTTTTGGCTTGCTAATATGTGGAGAGCTGATTTAACTTCAGATTTTTCCTCTTCATCTCTTTCAACCACTTCTGACACCATGTATCGATTTGTATGTGGGTTCAATGACGAGACATTTATGAAAGAGAATGACTTTTTATCTAAAGTATGTTCAACTCAGTTAACAGCATTTACAGGAGACAGCATGTTAGTGATCCATCTAAAACGAAAGTAAAACTAAACTGCTTGTCTCTCACATGCCCTCTGCTGGTCAGGCATAAGTAATCAATCAGGCAAACATGCTGGTAAGGCATCATAATCAAACAGGCAAATACCATCACTATTTGCTGATATCATTACAGCAAGTAGATAGAAAATGTTTCCTCTGGCAAGTGGGTCAATAACCAGAGCTCATAGATTTAAAATCATTGGCAAATGAACTTGAGGGGAAATGAGGAGAATTTTTTTTCAAACATAGGTTAATTAAGATCTGGAACACAGTACCTGAAAGGGAGGTGCAATCAGAATCCATAAGAAATTTCAAAAGACAATTGTACATGTACGTGAAGAGAGAAAATGCTGGAAATACTCAGCAGGCGAGGCAGCATCTGTGGAGAGAGAAACAGAGTTAACGTTTCAGGTCGATGACCTTCCATCAGAACTGGAAAAAGTTACAGATATAGCAGGTTTTAAACAAGTACAGAGGCAGTGAAAGGACGGAGGGGAGGAAAGAACAAAAAAGAAGTTCTGCGATAGGGTGGAAGGCAGGAGAGAATAAATAACAAAAGGTATGATTGTACACGCTGATCTCTCTGTCCTCGGCCTCCTACACTGTTCCAATGAAGCTCAATGTAAGCTCGAGGAACAGCACCTCATCTTTCGCTTAGGCACTTTATTATGACACAAAGGCCCATATTTTCCTGCAAGTGGGGGCCTGCGATCTGGAAAAATCTACGCCCTTACCTGAGGGCTCCTGGGGCACACACGCTTCCGCTCCTGGGCCTCTCCAAACTTGAAGTGCGCAGGGCCCACGTATTCCAGGGGCGCATGTAGTTCGCAGCGTCCCTGGAATCTCGTGGGCCATGGGGAGCCAATCAAAGAAGGGAATCTCCCTTCATACACTTGACAGGAAGATCTGTCAAATATATGAATGGAGATCACCCGAAAAACATAGTAAAACTTAAAATAATTTTTTTTTTTAATTACTTTTTTAAAATGACATGAAATTACAATATAGTAAGTATTTTTTTTTTAATTAATTTTTTGAAAAAAATAAAGTTTTTTATGGTACGAAAAATAAACGTACCTTTTTTTAAAGTATTTTTAAATGACAAAGTGAATTTTTTTTCAAAAACATTTTTTGAACTTTGGCGTAAGAATTGTAAGGGTTTTCTGCGAGTGGAGGATCTCCAAAAAATGGAACTATTCGCCTGCAAATGCCCTTCTCCGGAGCAGCCGGAGGATCTGTCAAGACCATTCTTGACAGATCGGAAATGCTGGTTTTCAGCGCATGTGCTGTGCATGCCTAAAACCGGCATTTCCGATGTCCCTACGGGTGGGTACACAGCACGTACCCACCCGTAGGGATCAGAATATCTGGGCCAATAAATTTAGTACTTTGCACCACTTTCTCATGTTCCCCATTCTTGCATGACGAGTGCAAACTTGGGTTTTCAGTTCTTTGGTGCTGAATGTGAAGATATGAATTGAACAACATCAATTGGTGGATGTGCAATGAGTGGTTGGTTAAAGAACTGCTTGTGTAAGTGGGGGTGGGGGTGGGAGGAGGCAGGAGGTGTGATGGTTACTTTGATCCAATGTGAATGATTAACTGAACCTTTGAGCTATTAGGGCATCCCTGGCATCTCGAGCAGTAATGTGATCGGCTTGTCTGGCATTGGGCTCTCATTTTCCTCTTCCTCCTCCTCCTCATCTCCATTGGAATTCTCATCAGATGAATACTGAGCGATTTGTTCCTTCTGCACCTCTAATCCTCGCTGCTGTGCTATATTGTGCAGAACACAGCACACCACGATTATCCTGAAGACCCTCACTGGCAAGTACAAAATGGCGCCTCCAGATCTGTCCAGGCACTTGAAGTGCAACTTGAACATGCCGATGGCTTGCTCAATGACACATCTGGTTGTCATATGGCTTGCGTTGCAACATTCCTGGTGTTCATCGATGGGATTCCTCAGAAGTGTCATCAGCCAGTTTTGAAGTGGGTATTCTTTGTCAACTAGCAGCCACCTTTTAAGGCTGGTTCCAGGTCTGAACAGGTTGGGGATGTTGGACTACTGCAGTATGAAAGCATCATGGCAGCTCCCAGAGAATCTGGCGCGCACTTGCATGATCCTTTTTTGTGGTTGCAAACCTGCTGACCATTGATGGAATTAAATCCCTTGTGGTTGGCGAATGCTCCTGATTGATCTGGTGGTGTTCGGATTGCCACGTGTGTTTAGTCACTGGCACCCGGCACATGTGGGTACTGTGGTGATTATTCTTGTTTTATAAGAAGCATTGTAATTGGTTGCCTGTTTTCCTGCCTTGAGATATATGCTGTAAACTTATTGGTTAGTTGATTCCATGTGACCTGTGGTGGCCATCTTAAATTCAGTTTTCTACAGTTTGGTTGAGACTGGGTGCTCAACATGTACTTGCTGGTTTTTTAAGGTTAATAAAGCCTAGCTTTTGAAAGGCAATCTACTCTTTATTTCAATTTATTAACCTTTTGCTATAATGGAACGATATCTTCGACCGGAACGATTTAATGCTGACCCTAATTCTGCAGGAGTGGATGATCAATGGAAACATTGGTATCGTACATTTAAAAACTTTTTGGGTGTGTTGGATCAGCAATCTCTAAATAAGTTGGATATACTAATCAAGTACATTGCTCCGGATGTGCATAAGTATATTTTGGACTGTGAAACTTATGAATTGGCTATTGCTATGTTGGAAAAAAAATTTGTTAAACCCAAAAATGAGGTATTTGCATGTCACCTTTTATCTGCCCGTAGGCAGCAGGTGGGAGAATCCTTGGATGCTTATTTACAAGCACTCCGGTGCCTTGGTGCTAACTGTAATTATAAGGCCATGTCTGCAGAAGAACATAGGGAAGAGTCGGTACAGGATGCATTTATTAATGGATTACTGTCTAGATCAATTCATCAGTGGTTATTAGAAAATAAGATCTTGGACCTTAAGAGTGCTTTTGAGCAAGCCTCTACATTGGATTTGGCTCAGAGAAGTTCGGATTCTTATGCTCTTTTTGATCGGCCTGCGACCGTGGTTTCGGCAGTTCCGGATGAAAGGGAGTTACGTGGATTTAATAGGAGTGGTTTACCAGATTCCGAAACAGTTTCTACTTCGGCAGCTGTTGCCTCTAGGATTCAGAAGTGTTATTTTTGCGGGAACGCCTGGCACCCCCATCTGAAATGCCCTGCCAGGGAGGCTGTGTGTAGTAAATGTGGCAAGGGAGGTCATTACGCATGTGTTTGCAAATCGGTTGCCTCCCCTGTGACCATTCAGCCTTTAGATAGGGCGTTTATTGCATCAGTTTCTGCCGCCTTTTCCCATGGCCTAAACAAAGCTATAGTTATGGCCCAAGTTAATGGGTTAGAAGTGAAGGCCCTTATAGATACAGGCAGTACTGAGAGCTTTATAAGTCTTCAGTTTGTGAGGGAGAAGCATTTGAAAATTTTGCCTATTTCCTATCAGGTGTGTATGGCTCAGATGACTCTCACCTCACAAGTAGCTGGTTGTTGCCTTGTGAAATTAATTCTCCTAGGTAATACGTATACTGATATATGCCTATCCGTTCTGCCTAATCTCTGTGCGGACATTTTGATTGGTCATGATGTGCTTCAATTACATGAGTCCCTCAGTCTTTCTTTCGGAGGAACCAAGCCACCTTTGTCTATTTGTGGATTAACTTCTTTATTCATTTCTCCATTATCACTTTTTTCCAATTTGATGCCGGACTGTAAGCCAATTGCTACCAAGTCAAGAAGGTATAGCAGTCAGGATAAAGAATTTATTAATTCTGAAGTTCAACGTCTTTTATCGGAAGGAATCATTGAACCTAGTTTTTCGCCCTGGCGGGCACAGGTAGTTGTCACCACTAATGAGAGACATAAGAAGCGAATGGTGATAGACTACTTTCAAACTATTAACAGGTATACTCAATTAGGTGCGTACCCCCTGCCTAAGATTGATGAGCTTATCAAAAAAGTATCTCAATATGAGGTTTTTAGCACTATTGACCTAAAGAGTGCTTATCATCAGATTCCTATCGCTAAGAGGGACAAACCATATACGGCCTTTGAAGCTGGCGGAAAGCTGTACCAGTTTTGCCGAGTACCATTCGGTGTTACTAACGGTGTCGCCTGTTTTCAGCGGGCAATGGATGCTTTTATAAGTGATAACTCTCTCTCTGACACCTTCTCATATTTAGATGACATCACGGTGTGTGGCAAATCAAGGGTGGAGCACGATTTTAATCTAGAAAGATTCCTTCAAGTTGCGGAAAAAGTTGGCTTAACTTTCAATAAAGAGAAGTGTATCTTTTCGACCACCGAGGTAAATTTACTTGGGTATATTATCTCGGGAAACAAGATTAAACCAGATCCAGAACGGCTGCGACCACTGATTGATTTACCTTGCCCTACTAATTCTAAGGCCTTGCAACGAGTTGTTGGACTGTTTTCTTATTATTCTAATTGGATTGCAAACTTCTCGCAGAAGATCCGGCCCCTTATTCAGGTTATGACATATCCTCTATCATGGGAGGCCAGGACGTGTTTTGATAATCTTAAAAAGGATATCCTTGGAGCAGTTGTGCATTCTATTGATGAGCAGGTTCCCTTTGTGATTGAGACGGACGCTTCCGATTTTGCAATTGGGGCTACCCTGAACCAAAATGGAAGATCTGTGGCCTTTTTCTCACGTACTCTGAGCAATAGTGAGCAGAGACATTCATCAATAGAGAAAGAGGCGTACGCAATAGTAGAAGCACTGCGTAAATGGAGACATTATTTATCTGGGCGACATTTTACGTTAGTAACTGACCAAAAATCTGTGTCCTTCATGTTTGATGTCAAACATTTCGGAAAGATTAAGAATGATAAAATAATGAGGTGGAGGATCGAGTTGGCATGCTACCATTTCGATATAGTCTATCGTCTGGAGAAGGATAATGTTGCCGCTGATGCGCTGTTGAGGGCTTATTGTTCTGTGCTTCACGGAGATACGCTTATTAATCTTCATAATGCTTTGTGCCATCCTGGTGTTACGAGGATGATACACTTCGTACGCAGTAAGAATTTGCCCTTTTCAGTTGAAGACGTCAAGCGGCTGACTTCGTCATGCTCTGTCTGCGCCCGGTGTAAACCGAATTTCTTTAAGCCTCACGAGCTCATCTTATAAAGGCTACTTCTCCCTTTGAACGCCTGAGCATTGATTTTAAGGGGCCTCTTCCTTCAACGACTCAGAATCGATATATATTTACTGTTGTGGATGAGTTTTCAAGGTTCCCTTTTGCTTTTCCTTGTGCAGATGTATCAGCTGCTACAGTTATTAATTGTCTGACTCAACTTTTTGCCATCTTTGGGATGCCTGCGTATATCCATTCGGATCAGGGAAGTTCTTTTATGTCTTCCCAGTTGAAGGAATACCTCCAGAGTCGGGGAATTTCTACTAGCAGAACTACCCCGTATAATCCCCAGGGTAATGGACAGTGCGAACGATACAATGGGGTGATCTGGAAGGCAGTTATGTTGGCTTTGACATCCCGGAACCTTAAGAATACACAGTGGGAAATGGTACTGCCTGATGCCCTGCATTCCATTAGATCATTGCTTTCAATGGCTACTAATGTGACCCCCCATGAAAGGCTCTTCAACTATCTGCGGAGATCCACTACGGGATATTCGGCACCTTCATGGCTTACTATGCAGGGACCTGTGCTGCTCCGATGCCATGTTAGACTGTCAAAGTATGATCCTTTAGTGGAGGAGGTGGAGCTATTGGAGGCAAATTCCCAATATGCTCACATTCGATTCCAAGATGGGAAAGAAAGCATGGTTTCAGTTAAAGACTTAGCTCCTTGTGGTGGCCAGCCCTCTCCTGAGGACATTAACAATAGCCATAATTCAGATAATGTTGATGTCGTCACAGATACTACGAACATTTCCAATCCTATTGCAGACACTTACAATTCTCTTAGTCTGCCCCCGATGGATGTACATGACCCTCCCAGTCTACCTTCTAATGGGACTTCCAATCCGGAAGCCGTTGATAATCGGGATATTGATAGCCTCCCTGCAGAAGATATTTCTGTGTCTCCTGGTGTGGGAGGGCAAGGAACTCCACCAAGGCTAAGAAGGTCGACACGAACAAGATATCCGGTCGACCGATTAAAAATGGACTTTTAAAATAATTAATAATTTAATAGTAAAATTTTAAAATTGTTAAAGGCATTATACATGTATTGCTCTAGTCATAAATAACTAATTGTAAACTGTAAAGGCTACCTAGGTTGAAGTATATTTTAAAAGGAAGGGTGAATGTGGTGATTATTCTTGTTTTATAAGAAGCATTGTAATTGGGTGCCTGTTTCCCTGCCTTGAGATATATGCTGTAAACTTATTGGTTAGTTGATTCCATGTGACCTGTGGTGGCCATCATATATTCAGTTTTCTACAGTTTGGTTGAGACTGGGTGCTCAACATGTACTTGCTGGTTTTTTAAGGTTAATAAAGCCTAGCTTTTGAAAGGCAATCTGTTGTGTAGGTAATATGTATGTTACTTTAAACCTATGGCCAGGGCGGCACTACTTTGTAGGGCGTAGTGATACCATAGTACCACTCCTGGCCATAGGGGTATAAATAGTACTGTGGGTACTGATCTCCCCTCAGTTCCCGCCTGTTAGTATTAAGTAAAGACCTACATTGAATCTTCCAAGCTGTCTCTTCATTATTGGAGTAAGTATAGACACATACTTTACACTGGCGACGAGTAAGGTTCGAACTCACCAGTACACGGTGCAACAAAGGAACGGTAGCAGTACAGAGAGAGAAGGAGAGAGGCTTCTTACCAGCCAGCCTGCAGAGTCCAGCGTCGACCAAAGGAAACCGCCCAGCACTCCAGGTTCGGGAGGAGCAGCAGCAACAGAGAGAGAGAGAGAGGGTTCCAACAGAAGCTGCAGCAGCTGAGAGAAGAGGCTGAACGGGCGCTCCAGCCACGGGGCAAAACTCCACCCAGGGCCAGGTAAACTGAAATCCTTCCCGGGGAACGGGAGCTGCAAGGGCCAGAACGGGCAGGCGATCTGGGGAACAAACGGAGCCACGAGGACTAGCAAGCCATGAGAGGGGAAGGTCGTTGTTAATAGCAGTGGTGGCAATAACGGGAGCTGCAAGGGCCAAAAATAACAACGCTGGAGAGAGGTCGTTAGCAGCAGCAGGAGAAACGGTGGCAAAAACGCCATCTAGTGGACAAAAGGGGAAAAGTTTTTTCTCTTCAGCAGTTTAAAATAGAATAAAAATAAAAACGCCATCTAGTGGACAAAGGCGGGAAAAGCTCTTCAGCAGTTTAAAATGTCTAAAGAAGGTTGGTTGTCAGAATTTGTTGAGGACACAGAAGAGTGGGATGCCTATGTCGAAAGGCATGAACTTTATTGCATAGTAAACAAGGTGAAAGATGACAAAAAGGCAGCAACCTTATTAAATTTGATGGGGGCAAAAACATACGGTCTGCTGAGGAATCTTCTTACTCCAGAAAAACCAGCAGACAAAACGTATGCCCAAATTGTTGATACGTTAAGGGAACATTTAAACCCTAAGCCACCATTTATAGCGGAAAGGTACCACTTCTACAGACGCGACCAAAGGAATGATGAGTCGCAGGCAGCCTATTTGGCTGAGCTCAGAAGGTTGTCCAAACATTGCCAGTTTGGAGCCTTTTTGGCGGACGCGATCAGAGACAGACTTGTCTGTGGCATGTTAAATGAGAGTACACGAAAACGGTTGCTAGCCAAGAAACAGCTCAGCCTAGATCAGGCGATTGAAATAGCATCGGACCATGAAGCAGCAGCACAGGGTGCTGCTCAAATGCGACAAAACACAACCTGCTATGACACCCATGAGGTGACATTTCACAAAGGTAAATGCTACCGTTGTGGCAAAAGCACCCATGACCAAAGTAATTGTTGGTTTTGTGATAAAATATGCCGGCAGTGTGGGAAAAAGGGGCATATAGCGAAAGTTTGTCGGTCGGGTACGAAACCCAATAGTGGGGGCAGTCTGAGCAGTACCAAGGCAAGGACAAAAATACATAAGATGTCTGACAGTAGCTCAGACGAGTCACAGGAAGGCACAAAAGCAGAGCCTAAAGGTCTGGGATGTCTCAAGTTATATGGTGTAGACAAAACGGAGGACCACAGCACAATGTGGGTTAAAATGAAGGTAGCAGGCGTTGAAGTTAATATGGAGCTGGACACGGGTTCAGCCCTATCAGTAATTAATGAACAAGATTATAACAGGCTGTTCAAACGCATTCCCTTAAAGGATACGGAAATTAAATTAAAAACATATACGGGACAAAAAGTTTACCCGAAGGGAAAAATGCAAGTAACAGTTAAATACAACGGCAGAAAAGTGCCAGGACTTTATTTATACGTCCTACCAAATGGTGGACCACCACTTTTGGGGAGGGAATGGATAAGAAAAATCCATTTCGACTGGAAGTCGATACACGAGTTAAAACTAGAGACCACCAAGGATGATACAACCATTACAAGCAGGCTGTCGAAAATATTGGCAAAAACGCCAGAGGTGTTCCAACAAGGGCTGGGGACCTTAAAGGACATTAGAGCAAAAATAACTATTGCTCAAGATGAAAACCCCAAGTTTTGTAAGGCCAGACCGGTGCCTTACGCCATTTGGCCAGCTGTGGAAGCAGAACTGGATGCCTTAGAGAGTGCAGGTGTCCTTACAAAGATTGAGTGGAGTGAGTGGGCCACGCCCATCATCCCAGTTATAAAGAAATCTGCAAATAACACACCGGGAGAACCAAAGAAGGTTCGCATTTGCGGGGATTTTAAGATAACTATTAACCCAGTCCTGCACATGGTACAGTATCCGCTGCCGCGGATAGAGGACACATTCGCATCGTTAGCTGGGGGTAGACACTTTACGAAGATTGACCTCTGTCAAGCTTATTTACAGATGGAGGTGGAACAGGACTCGAAAAAGCTCCTAACGATTAACACACACAAGGGATTGTACCAGTACAATCGCCTGGTATTTGGTGTGGCGTCCGCCCCGGCAATATGGCAGAGGACCATGGAACAGGTCTTACAGGGCATTCCAGGAATGCAATGCTACCTGGATGACATCCTGGTGACAGGACAAACGGATAACGACCACCTCGCTAACCTGGAGCGAGTACTTCTGCGGTTACAACAATATGGACTCAGGGCGAACAAGCAGAAATGTGAGTTTTTCCAGGAACGTATCTCATACTGTGGTCACATTATAGACAAGGAAGGCCTGCATAAGTCCCCGGAAAAGATCGAGGCAGTAGTGAAGGCCCCGCACCCTGAGAATGTATCTCAGTTACGATCATTCTTAGGCCTTATAAACTATTACCATAAGTTCCTCCCGAACTTATCGTCCATTTTACATCCACTAAATTCATTGCTGCAAAGGGGAGTCTCCTGGAATTGGGATGAAGCGTGTGAGGCTGGTTTTAAAAAGGGTAAACAACTCATTACATCAAAGGAAGTGCTCGCACACTTTGACCCAAAAATGCCAATGAGGTTGGCATGTGACGCCTCCCCGTATGGTATAGGGGCAGTGTTGTCACACAAATTTCCCAATGGGACGGAGAGGCCAATAGCATTTGCCTCAAGGTCGTTAACTACAGCCGAAAGAAACTATGCGCAAATCGACAGGGAGGCCCTCAGTCTGGTGTGGGGTGTAAAAAAATTCCACCACTACCTACATGGGCAACGTTTCACACTACTGATGGATCATCAACCGTTGGTGTCGATATTTAATCCAACAAAAGGGGTGCCCCTGATGACGGCCCAAAGGCTACAGAGATGGTCACTGTTCTTAGGCGCACACCAGTACCTTATCGAATATAAGGGTACCAAACAGCATGGCAATGCGGATGGCCTGTCGTGGCTACCATTGCCTGCCAAGATCGAAGAGATAGTACAGGACCCCGTGGAAATATATCATACGGCTGTTATGGAACACTTGCCCATCACCAGCCAATGTATCGAGCGGGAAACACAGAACGACCCGACACTGGCAAGGGTTTACGAATTGACCGTGAAAGGCTGGCTGGCGCAGGGTGACGCATCATTGCCGGCGTTTTTGGCAAGGAAGGACCAGTTGTCCGTCTGCCAGGGCACATTGATGTGCGGAGCCAGGGTGGTGGTCCCTCAAAAATTACAACATAAAGTGTTGCGGGACTTACACGAAGGTCATCTGGGGGGTGTCAAAATGAAAAGCCTCGCCAGAGCCTACGTCTGGTGGCCCGGCATTGACAGGGACATCGAGGTGGGGCAGCAAGTGTTGGCCCGTGATTATAGAAATGAAAAGTTGCGGTCTGGTATGATAAAGGCCCGCCAGGGACCTTTGATGTACACAGTGGATACAGGGGACGGCATAATCAGACGACATGCTGATCAACTTGTGGAGTCCAGAAACCCAACTGATTCGCTACCTCAAACGTCTCAGCACATTGCTGCAGTGGAATCACGGCCCAGCTCGTCGTTACAGAGGTCTCAGGATTGCGAGGAGTTCAGCACTCCAGTGATCTCCACGGCACAGGATGTGCCATCAGACACCGACGACTCCAGCGATGAAGTGGTGACGGAAGTACCGCCGCCTACACCGAGACCGACTAGAGAAAGACGTTATCCTAGTCGAGACAGGAGGCCTCCTCAGAGACTGAATCTATAACATGTTTCTTTTTATATATATATATAGGTAGACAACTCTGATGTAAATATGTTATGTGTATTGTGTTACCAAATGTTATTAGCCCTAGTTATGGTGCATCTGTTGACTTAATTGCACAGGTACATTTTAATTAAAAGGGGAGGAATGTTGTGTATGTAATATGTATGTTACTTTAAACCTATGGCCAGGGCGGCACTACTTTGTAGGGCGTAGTGATACCATAGTACCACTCCTGGCCATAGGGGTATAAATAGTACTGTGGGTACTGATCTCCCCTCAGTTCCCGCCTGTTGGTATTAAGTAAAGACCTACGTTGAATCTTCCAAGCTGTCTCTTCATTATTGGATTAAGTATAGACACATACTTTACACAATCTACTCTTTATTTCAGGTACCCAGCCAGAGATGCGAATCTGAGTGACTATTCATTCTGACTATTTTCATCACAGGGAAATTTTAAATATTTCCTAGCCCTGGCAAACAATCCATCCAGTTCCAACCTTATGTACTATGTGAAGCCAACTGTGAGACCTTCGCTATGTCTCTGGTAGCATCCTGGAAGGAACCAGAGGCAAAGAAATTGGTGGTGACTTTCACAGCCATTGGTAATGTATGGCCGCCAGGTCCAGCAGGGAGCCGGTCTTCTTCTAGGAGGCTGCAGATATTGTGCGACCACCTGATGTGACAATCTCAGCCTTCAGAAGCACTGCTCTTCCAAGAGGTAAAAGAAGCTGAGCCTCTGTCTGTAAATCCTGTTAGGTGGGTACTGCCTCCTGTGACCCCGACCCCACTGTTGCTCTCCTCTCTGTTGCTCCCTTCTCTGTTGTCCACTTGCTGCTTGCACCACAGCATGCCCTTGCTGCTGATGATGCTAATTTTCTTCCTCATCAGAAGTCCAATCAAAAGCAGCCATGGTGCCACCCAGTGTGATATTCTTGTGTGAACATTGTAATGTATATACCTTTAAGGGGGGAACTATGTTTTACAGCTCATGTATACTGCAGTACCGGCAGTGACCACACCTGTATATAGCACTGAGTAGTAATCTGTACAGGTCAGTTGCAGTGTGAGCCACATTGAGTAAACACCTGTTGTACTGTTCTCCGCAGTCTGTGTCTTATTATACACGGACGCAACATTGGCGACGAGGCAGGTTCGAACCTACCTGCAAATCTGCATCACCTCCCGGGGATTCGTTCCTGGAGATCAGTGGATTGGAGGTCAAGGCCAGAGACTCGGGCGTCGACCACGGGCAACCGCCCAGTCATCCAGCAGAGACTCGAGAATTGTGGGGGAGACTGTCGAGAGCCAGGCTAGGCTTTCCAGTCGAGGTGGTCCAACGAAACGGGCTGGCAACAGGTGCGCAGAGCCCGACCGAGCGGCACAGCAAAAGGCCGAGCAGCGTCGACGGGGGAGAGAGAGAGAGGGCAGAGCGCACAGGGTGCAGCCGGTGTTCAGGGGCCAAGCAGCGTCGGAGAGAGAGACGTGCAGAAACCTGCGAGGCGCCGCCATTGCCACGAGGACCGCCAAGAGTGGCGTTGGCAGCAGCGCAGGAGAAGCGCGTGAAACATACAGGACGCTGCCATTGCCACAAGAACCGCCGGGAGCGGCGTTGGCAGCAGCGGGGGAGGAAGGAAAGCACAGGAGATGCCATTTTAAGCCATTGGGAGACGCCATTTTAAACCACACCCAAAATGCTGAAGAGTGGCAGTATCACCGCATTTGACAATGAAGTCGAAGATTGGACTACATATGTCGAACGAATAGAGGTGTACTGCAAGGCAACTGAGGTGTCAGATGACAAGAAAGCATCGGTATTGTTAAATTTAATGGGTGCAAAGACGTATGGTTTATTACGAAATCTAGTAACCCCAACAAAGCCAATGGAAAAGAGTTTTGAAGGCATAGTAATGATACTACAGGAACATTTAAACCCCACACCGCTGCTGATAGCAGAAAGATTCAGGTTTCACAAATGGAACCAGCATAAGGATGAAAGCAATGCTGATTATTTAACAGAACTGCGCAAACTATCGAAACACTGCCAGTTTGGAGCGGGACTGGCAGATACCTTAAGGGACAAGTTTGTGTGTGGGCTTCAAAGTGAAGGAACCCAGAAATGGCTTTTATCTGAAAAGGACCTTACGCTGGAAAAGGCTTTCAGCATTGCGGTATCATATGAAGCAGCAGCACGGGGCGCTGCAGAGATACAACAGAGACCGCAAGAATATGGCACAAACAAAATGTCATATGGAACAGAGAAGTGCTATCGCTGCGGCAGAACAACACACGACCAGAATGATTGCTGGTTCAAAGACAAAGTGTGCAGACAGTGTGGAAAAGTAGGACACATAGCACGAGACTGCAGGTCGGGAAAGAAAGCCAGCAATAAGAAACCTACCAAAGGAAAGTACAAGAAGGTACATAAGATGACGGAGAATAGTTCAGACGAACAAAAGAGTGATAACGACTCCGAAAGCAAGGAACTGAGTTGTCTGAAACTACATAATGTGATCACAACGGAGGATCACCGAACCATTTGGGTCACTCTCAAGTTAGCAGGAGTCAAGGTAAAGATGGAATTGGACACAGGATCAGCCCTAACAGTCATAAACCGATGGGACTACGAGCGGCTATTCTCACACATACCCTTGAGAGACACAAAAATTATTTTGAAGACGTACACGGGGCAAAAAGTCTACCCCAAAGGAAAAATAAGGGTGACCGTTATATATAACGGTAAGGAAACTCCAAAACTAGACCTGTATGTATTGCAAGATGGAGGACCACCATTACTGGGATGTGAATGGATCCGTAAAATGCAACTGGATTGGCATTCCATACAAGCACTGACTGTGGCTGACAAAAAGGATGACGACGTCACACCTGGGCGACTGTCAAAGATCCTAACTGATGCGAAAGAAGTGTTCCAGCAATGACTCGGAACACTAAAAGGCATGACAGCGATGATTAAAATTGAAGAAAACGCAAGCCCAAAATTTTTTAAGACCAGACCGGTACCTTATGCGATCCGCCCAGCCATCGAAGCAGAGCTGGAGAGTCTGGAACATTCAGGTGTACTGTCCAAGGTAGACTGGAGCGAGTGGGCTACACCCATCATCCCTGTGATGAAAAAGTCATTGAGCAGCACGCCTGGGGAACCAAGGAAAGTTCGCATCTGTGGGGACTATAGGGTAACAGTGAACCCGGTCCTTCACACCGTACAATATCCACTTCCGCGGATTGAAGATATTTTCACCTCGCTATCTGGAGGGAAACGCTTCACTAAGATTGATCTGGCCCAGGCGTATCTGCAAATGGAGGTAGAAGAAGCATCAAAAAAATACCTCACAATCAACACCCATAAAGGTCTCTACCAATACAACCGGCTGGTATTTGGGGTAGCATCAGCTCCGGCTATTTGGCAGAGGGCAATGGAACAAGTCCTGCAAGGGATCCCAGGGACCCAGTGTTATTTGGACGACATCCTGGTCACGGGTGAAAATGACAGTGATCACCTTGCCAACCTAGAGCAGGTGCTCACTAGATTGCAGGAATATGGGCTCCGAGCTAAGCACCCCAAATGCGAGTTTTTTAGAAAACAGATCTCGTATTGTGGCCACGTTATCGATAAAGAGGGTTTACATAAGTCCCCAGAGAAGATTGAGGCAGTAGTCAAGGCTCCAGCTCCGGAAAATGTGTCACAACTGAGGTCGTTCCTCGGGCTGGTAAACTACTACCATAAGTTCTTGCCAAATTTGTCTACAATACTACACCCACTGAACACCCTACTGGAAACTGGGGTGCCATGGAAGTGGAGTGACGAATGTAGACGAGCTTTCCAGAAGAGCAAAACACTAATCGAAAGAGGTATTGGCCCATTACAACCCGGCATTACCAATTCGGTTGGCATGTGATGCGTCACCCTACGACATTGGAGCGGTGCTGTCGCACAAATTCTCGTACGGCTCAGAGAGGCCAATAGCCTTTGCGTCACGATCACTAACCTCAGCTGAGCGTAACTACGCCCAGATTGACAGGGAGGCCCTCAGCCAAGTGTGGGGAGTGAAAAAGTTCAATCACTATCTGCACGGGCAGAAATTCACCTTGCTGACTGATCACCAGCCTCTTGTCTCCATTTTTAATCCGAAGATGGGCATTCCGGTGATGACTGCGCAACGACTACAAAGATGGTCACTTTTTCTAGGGGCGCACCACTATGAGATTGAATGTAAGGGCACAAAACAGCATGGAAATGCTGATGGGCTATCACGCCTGTCCCTGCCTACTGCGGAGGAAGCACCAGCAGTGGATCCTGTCGAAATATTCCATTCGACTATAGTTGAATACCTACCAGTAACTAACGCTTGTATCAAAAAGGAAACCCGAAATGACCCAACACTGTATCGGGTATATGATTTGACGGTGAAGGGATGGCCAGCACATGGCGACTCACTGTTGCCAGCATTCTTGACAAGGAGAGAACAGCTGTCAGTGTGTCGGGGGACCTTGATGTGTGGATCCCGAGTGGTAATTCCACCCAAGTTAAGGGATAGAGTGCTCAATGAGCTTCATGAGGGTCATCTGGGAGGGGTAAAAATGAAAAGCCTAGCCAGGGCTTATGTGTGGTGGCCGGGAATCGATAAACAAATCGAGGACCTGACCAAGAGCTGCTCAGGATGCCAGAAAGTCCAAAATGCACCACCACAGGCCCCTCTACACCCATGGGAGTGGCCCTCATCTCCATGGCAATGGGTGCATATTGATTTTGCTGGTCCATTCATGGACTCAATGTTTTTAATAGCCGTGGATGCGCACTCGAAATGGCCTGAGGTCATCAAAATGTCCTCCACCACCACGGAGAAAACTATTGCAGTTCTATGGACCATTTTTGCCAGGAATGGCTTGCCAGAACAGATTTGCTCCGACAACGGACCACAGTTTGTGTCCGAAGAGTTCCGGAGGTTCTTGAAAAAGAATGGGGTAAGGCATTACACATCCGCCCCGTATCATCGAGCCACAAATGGATTGGCTGAGAGGTTCGTACAAACCTTTAAGAAGGCAATAAAGGCTATGTACAATGACAACATTCCGCTGCAGCACAAGGTGGAAAATTTCCTGTTCGCCTACCGGATTGCGACACATGCAGTTACCAACCAGGCCCCAGCCATGATGTTCTTTAACCGAAGGTTAAGATCTCGCCTGGATTTGCTCAGACCAAACGTACGAAGAGATGTTGAAAGTAAGCAATTCCAGCACATCCATGAGAAGCCAACAAGGAGCTTCAATGTAGGGCAACCAGTCTTGGCCCGCGACTACCGAACAGAAAAATGGCAGCCAGGAACGATATGCACACGGCAGGGCCCACTAATGTACACAGTGGACGTTGGGGAGAGCATCGTGAGACGCCATGCTGACCAGATCCTAGAGTCACAGGAACAAGTCAACCCCATGCCTCGCCCATACGTACCTGGTGATGAACCCGACGTACAGATTGCATCTACCCCAGAAACAGTAGCATCGGAAGCTGATGAACCAACCGACGACAGGGGGCCAGAATCGCCTCCGCACCAAGAGCAAGACACTCGGGAAAGGCGCTATCCAGAAAGGATCAGGAAGCCTCCCCAAAGACTGAATATATAAATAGACTATTTTCAGCTAATGTTGCATGTTAAAAGTGTTAATTGTAATTAGTTTGATATTTAATTGTTAAATGAGTGTTATGGTACTGTTAATCTAAAAGGGGAGGAATTGTAATGTATATACCTTTAAGGGGGAACTATGTTTTACAGCTCATGTATACTGCAGTACCGGCAGTGACCACACCTGTATATAGCAGTGAGTAGAAATCTGTACAGGTCAGTTGCAGTGTGAGCCACATTGAGTAAACACCTGTTGTACCGTTCTCCGCAGTCTGTGTCTTATTATACACGGACGCAACAAACATCTCCAAACTCTACAAATAAGTCTCTCACAAAAAGTATTCCCACCAAACCATTTCCCAGAGCGAACTGAGAAAGCAACTAAAAGTACTGAATCTTTATTCAGATCGGGTGTTCTGACCTTTATCCAGTCCGATAAACTGCCGTTCAATCTCACCTCAATTTCACTGCCGCGTTTCCTGAATCTTGGGAAACCCGTGAAGCAGTTGTTGATTCCAAATTGGGCTTAAAAATTGCACAATAGGTGCCTAATTTAAATATGTTAATGACGGCACTACCTCGCCAGAGCGGGATACTCGAATGCCCCGATATCCAACGCCACAAAAACAGGAATGGGCATCTCCTATCATAATGTGGTTGCAACATCTACTCATCTAACATACAATGGGATAGAAGTTGGTTAAGGACTATTTTTGGGTCCGTATCCAGCAGAGGGACATCAGCATGTGCCCCAACTGGGAGGCCCTAGGCCAGCCCAAAATTGGCCCTCGGGCCTAAGTATCATTATCTTGGTGAGCTGCCAGCAGCTGTCACACATTCACAAGCAGATCGCTCCTTCTCTAAAGATAAATGACGGACCGCCTGCCTCACTGGCAGTGGACTAAGGATAAGTCCCGGAATGGGAGGTTGGAGCAGCAATGAGTGAGATCATGAGTGCTGTGCAGTCAGGGGAGCAATGAATTCTGATTTTTTTTTTAATTACCATTCATTGGTGGACACAGGGGCTGCTGAATAATCATGAGCAGAGCAGGCTCGGCTCCTACTCCGCTCATCACCAACAGATTTCAGCAAGGGGACATAAAACAAAAATTATGAATCCTCATTCATATATGTAAGCGGCCTAGTGCCTGTTTTAGGTGGCCGCCTGAAATGGCAGTTCAATTGACCCCTTGTAAAGGGGACCAGCTGGGCAGACAACAAAATACTGACTGAACCAATGGCTCTGGCAGCTGCTCAGTGCCACATTTCTCTCACCCTCTCATCTGATAAGCACCCAAGATGCACCATATTGGCGTAGGAGCTTGGCAGTAATATGGTAGTAAGGTGATTTAACTCTGACTGCAAATACTTTGGCAGATTCAGGATTGCTGCTCAACATTGGTTACAGCTCAGCACTTCTGCTGGTGGAGCTGTTCTGATTGTTTTCAGGGCCAGAGTGCTTCCACTCAACCCAGCTTATTGTTGTATCTATGCTTTAATGCGTTCAATCAAGCATGTAGATACGTCGAATTAAATCAGAGTCAGGCAAACAGGCTTATAACTGCAATGTTCACTTTATTGCGTAAAAGGGCCGATTGCCCATTTCCCGGGTAATTCCCATAATGCAATGCACATTACATTACCGTATTGACTGGTGTCAAACTCACAATCAATACACGACATCCCCCTTTTCCTTGGAAACAAACTTGCTGTTTACAAACAGTTGCTTACAATAACACTGCATAACTTATTTGGTTTATAAACTTTTTACAAACTTGTGTCTTACCACACAACTAAATAATTCGCAGGTTTAAACATTTAACATCACCCATGCAGTTCTTGCACAGTTTATGTTGTGACATAATCAGACAGTCTTTGGGGCTTTCTTTTAACCCTTTGAGGTCTGGCTGTATTGGGTATGTCTGACATGTTGGTGTCAGTGGGTATTGCCTGTGTCACAGTGGTATGTGTGTCAGGGTCTACTATACTGTCCTCAGTCCCTTGTGTTTCCTCCTGCTCATGGAGTGGCTCCTTTGGTCCATTGGTTCTGTATTTCTTCACAAGCGTAGTGTTTCTCGAGTAGCGTGCTCCGTCTGGAGATTCTACTACTACTTGACTCCCTGTTTTACTCAAAACTTTGTGGGGTGTGGCATTAAAAGGAGTGGTGAACTTGTCCACTTTGTCCTGCTGTACCAGTACCGTGTCGCCAACTTCCACCTCTGAGTATTGTGTTCTCCGCTGTTCATCTGCGTACAGTTTGGACTTGCCTTTTTGTTCTGCTTCCCGGTCACGTACTTCCATGTCTGCGCGCGACTCTGTGATGTCTGGCAGCTTTCCTCTCATTTTCCATTTAAAGAGCAGCTCTGTCGGGCACTTTCCTGTCGTGGCATGGTCAATGCTCCTGTACACAGTCACATATTTTCTAAGTTCACATTTCCAACCTAGTCCTTCTGACTGAGCAATTCTGATTCTCTTCAGTGATGCATTCTGGCGCTCGACTTCTCCGTTAGCCTGAGCCCATTTTGCAGTCATTTTCAGGTTTTAGATCACATTGTTTTCACAGTATTCTTTGAATAATTCAGATCTGAATTGGGGACCATTATCAGATTTGCAGGTGATTGGCAAACCATGACGGCTGAAGATTGACTCTAAACTATCAATAACCTTCTCTGTTGTTGTGGAGGTCATGATGTCGTATTCATAGTAGTGACTATAATAATCAACTACCACAAGAATGGAATGGTTGGATGGCAAGGGTCCCAGTAAGTCTATAGCTACATCCTGCCAGGGGCCCTCCGGTAATGGTGTGGGTCTCAATGGTTCAGGTGGGTCGGGTCTGGCTACTATCTGACAGCCGTGGCACGCTTTACAGTGTTTTTCAGCTGCCTTGTCCATGCCAGGCCACCAAACCTTGGTTCTGAGATGTTGCTTTGTTCCAACTATTACCAAGTGTCCTTCATGTGCTAACACCAGGGCTCGTGCGTGTAACACTGTGGGTAGCACGATGCGTGTTCCCCGAAGAACTAGGTGCCCCACTACGCACAGCTCATTTGCAATTGCTGCATAAGCTTTACAGTTCTCAAAATGTCCGTTTGTGATTGCCTTCCATACCTCAATCAGCTCTGGGTCGGTAGCAGAGGCTTCCTCCACCTCTCTAGTAGTGAATGCTTTTGGTGTCGCACTCACAGCTACAAATCTCACATATTCATCTGAGCCATGAGAATGTCTCTCCTGTTTTGCTGTCTCCCCCAGCAATCGTGACAGTGGGTCTGCAATGTTATGCTTGCCTGGAATGTGTATCACCTTAAAATTGTACGGCTGTAATCTAAGTACCCATCTCTCGATATGGGCACAGGGTTTAGAGTGTGGGCCGTATATCACTTATAATGGCTTATGGTCAGTTACCAAGTTAAATTTTTGGCCATACACATATGGATGCAGCCTCTCACAAGCCCATACAAGAGCTAAGGCCTCTCTCTCTGTTTGAGAGTATTTCCTCTCACAGTCTGTTAAACTACGACTTACATAGCATATTGGCACCTCTTGTCCCTGTTGGTCCTGAACTAGTACTGCGCCTAAACCTACAGGACTGGCATCTGCTATCACCTTGGTTGGTGCGTCCTTATCAAAATATGCTAAAGTGTCGGCTCTGGCCAACTCTTCCTTGAGTGCACTGAATGACTGTCTCTGTTGTGATCCAAATTTAAATGGTGTGTCTTTTCTCGTCAGACATCGCAGTGGCTCTGATAGCGTTGCAAACTGCGGGATGAATCTGCTACTGTACCCAACGAGTCCCAAGAAACTCCTCACCTCTGTAGCGTTCTCTGGTTCCCGAGCTTCTGCCACCACTTGCACTCTCTCTGCTGTTGGTCCAATGCCCTTTTCAGACAACAGGATTCCCATGAAAATCAATCGGTCCATGTTGAATTGGCACTTCTCTGAGTTTAGTGTCGGCCCACTTTCCATTAGTCTGGTCATGACAGCGTGCAGGCGTCTGTCGTGCGTTTCCTGGTCATGTGCATGCACGATAATGTCGTCTGAGATGTTTTCAACACCCTCTATTCCAGCTAAGGCATTAGCAATCTCGTGCTGATATTGCTCACTAGCTGAAGATACACCGAATATCAGCCTCTTGTACCTGTATACTCCGTTATGTACTGCAAACGTTGTGATTTCTCGTGACTCAGGGGTCAGTTCTAGCTGGTGATAACCCCATTTCAGGTCTAGCTTACTAAACACCGTCGAGCCGTTCATACCTTGGAGTATCTCATCAACGGTGGGGATTGGATATTGTTCCCTCACTATTGCCTGGTTTGCTCATCTCGTGTCTAGGCATAACCTTACATCCTTATCCGCTTTTGGTACAATAACCACAGGATTTACCCGTGAGGTGGGACCAGTTACAGGTTCGATAATGTCCATGTCCCTCAATTGTTTTATTTTGGCCTCTACTGCCCCCCTTAAGTTGAATGGTATACGCCTGAGTGGCTGGGCCACAGGCTTCACTTGTGGGTCGATATACAAACTGATCTGTTTTGTGTTCAGCCTTCCTACTCCCTGGAACACCTTTGGATACCACTGTTCTAGTAGCTGTCTTACATCTACTACAGCTGAGACATCTGCGCCTATTTTTAAAACTCCCACTTTCATGGCTGTCTCCCTTCCTAGCAACGGCTCTCCATGGCCTTTAACCACAATGAACTCCGCCTGCTCAGTTCTCTTACCTATTGTAATCCCACATGTGAATATACCTTTAACTGATAGTGGTCAGCCAGAAGCATAAGAGAATAACTTTCTCTCTGTCTTAGGGACATGTGACTGACACTTAATGTGTTCTGGCTTTAATCCTTCCCATGTATTCTCATCTATCACATTACTAGTTGCACCCGAATCAATTAACATTCTCAGGTTTACGCCCCCCACACAAAAGGTAAGTCTCTCTGTCACGTTATTTCCAGTAACAGCAAATGCAAAGTCATTTTGTTCCTCTACATTGTTCACACTGTCTTTCTTTGTACCCTTTGTGCGGCATACTTTGGAGAAATGATCCTTTCCCTTGCACTTATGACACATTTGTCCGCGTGCTGGACATTTCGGATCTCTGCCCATGTGGTCTGTGTGTCCACATCTGTAACATTTCCTTTCGTTCCTATCGCCATTTCCCTTTGGTTTCTCTGTCGAGCTTTTTGCATAATACCCTCTTTTCTGTGTAACACGACGAACAGTATCTGTCTCCGCCTTCTCTGTACATGACGTGGCTGACATCAGCTCCTCGACGTTTTCACATTGTGAGGCCAATTGTAACGTGCGGGCGAGCATTAGACCTTGCCCTTCCTCTAGCAATTTCCTCCACACATAGGCTGACGTGCACCTACTCAGGATAGCGTCTCTTATTTGATTATCCACAACCCCCCCAAAAGCACAGTCTTTAGCAGCCTGCTGCAAGTGAGTAGCAAATTGTTGCACAGTCTCACCTGTCTTCTGGGACAACTTATGAAAAGTCTCTCTAGCAAATGCTGCGTTGACCTGGGGCATGAAGTAGTGATTCAAAGCCCTAACCGCCGCCGTGTAGTCTGCTGGCTCTCCTGTGTCCGGTAGAGTCGAAAAGATATCCTGGACATCTGGTCCTGCTAGGTGTAGAAGTAGAGATCTTCTCCTCTGCTTTGTGGCACCTGTAGAGGTAACGTCGATAATGAGTCCTTTGCCGTCGGCACAAAGCTCAAAAGACGTTAACCACCTCGTCCATCTTGGACCCAACGTGGCTGGCTCAGCGAAGCATGCAAAATGTTGAATGCCGGTCTTCTCCATCCTAGCTAACTAAAACTTGGGCAACTGCCTATCTAAAATGGTTCTGTTCATTATCCTCGTCGCCAATGTTGTATCTATGCTTTAATGCGTTCAATCAAGCATGTAGATACATCAAATTAAATCAGAGTCAGGCAGACAGGCTTATAACTGCGATGTTCACTTTATTGCGTAAAATGTCCGACTGCCCATGTCCCGGGTAATTCCCATAACGCAATGCACATTACATTGCCGTATTGACTGGTGTCAAACTCGCAATCAATACACGACACTTATGAACTGCCTGTTGGAGAAGATTGTCGCGAAAGAAACCCTGATACAGGACCCTCAATTATATCTCCTCGTGGCTTTGAAGGCTGAATTGGGACAAAGGAAGATTAAAAGGCTATTTTCACAGGAGACTATGTCGTCACCCAAAATATAGTTCAAAGGTATCATTTGATTGCACTGGCTTTCCTCGTTCAATTTTTACATCTGTGAGGCAAAGCGATTCTCATAGATAACATGGCTAGATTGTTCCCCTGGTATGTTGGAAATTCCAAATGATTAGTTTTTCTTGCAACCAGCTCATTACTTCTAAGTGTTTCAGTCACCTATGTAGCCTTGGCAATTAACATTCGTTAGGCATTCCATTTGGACAGAGGTGACTCATTCCCCTTTGGAAGTAACATCAATATCTGAGACAAGTTAAAGTGTCCACCAGCCAGTTAGCTACCAAAATTCCATAACAAATATTAATAAAGGGTAAATTCATCGATCCTGCTCTCCCTGTGGAGAACTGCTCGCAAAGGGAAGGCAATTGGAGATTAGGGCTACCACACTGGGAGTCCATGATAGGTTAATGTTCATGATTAAAAACAAGACAGATTTCCAATCTGTTACAGCCACCACCTCTTAAGAGATATTGGCCTAGAAATTGAGTTTTGGCTTAGCCAGGGCTTTAGCGCCGGAAGTTAGTGCCGGCGCTAAGTCCCCCTGCGCGCGCCAAAAATTCAGCAGGGCCGCGCCCAAACGGCTGCCGGCGCTACTGAAGGGTCTTTGCGGCGGTAAATCGGCGCTAACTGCCGTTTCGCGCCGCAATTCCGGCGCTGCGGCACCCGATGCGGTGCGGCAGGCTCGGGAAGTGCAGGCCTCCTCCTTCCCTTAAGGAGGAGCTGCCTGCACCCGATCGCGGCCCGCGAAAATCTTTTAAAAAATGAGCCCGGCACCTCGGACAAGTGCCGGGCTTGCTTCTGTTCCGGGGGGGGGGGGGGGGAAGTCCGGGGAGGGAGCTGCGGCCAGGCGGCCGGCGGGAAAGCGGCCGGCCGCCGCGGGGCCTTTAATGCGCCGGCGCAAAGACTCGTAAGACTCTGTTGCCAGAGTCTTAGTTGCGGCTGTCACGGGCGAGGCGGCCGCAACTGAATTTCGGCGCTGGGGCCCGTCGGCATGGCAACCGGGACGCTGCGCACACCGATGACGTCATCGGTGCCGGCGCAGCGCTACCGGTCTACTGCGGCGTAAATGCCCCAGGCAATTTCGGCGCCGGCGCCAAATGCAGTGCTAGGCCCTCTAGCGCCGCAAAATCGGCGCTAAGGGCACTCAATTTCTAGGCCATTGTTTACAGCTGAAACAGTAGGCTAACCAAAAGGTTTCTTAATTTTATGAACTACAGCTTGATGTTGTGCTATGATGGGTTTCTATTTGTAGATAAGAGTGGCACACCCCTAAATGTAAAAACTGCCGTTCATGGATATGATTGAGAATTTTACTCAGACTCTTATGAAAATTACTCTTTCTATTAATATTAACTGTCCAGCTGCTGCATGAAGACATATTGACTACCTTAAATTTAACACTTTCAGCATTGATGACAAGGTTACTCAACTGTTGAATGGTAATAAAAAGTAGATGGTAGTTGGTAGTTGATCTCATGAGAGCTAAGGGGTCATTTTATGAGCACCTGCTACCAGCAGGGAGCCTCCCCCACTCCAACGTGAAATTGAAAAATGACCGCTTGACATGGAAAAATTCTAAATTGGACCAGTAGTCAGATACTCTTCTGTCCCTGTCAAGCAAGAGACTGCCTTATCAATCATGGGACTTGGTCACCTGTCGGAGAGCAGTGGTCATAGTTGAGTAGATAATTATGGTACAAACTGGTAATTGATGGAGGCAGGCTGCCAGAACAAGCCTACTACATCCCAGAGGATATATCAAATTTGGCATTTCATCCCTTCGAACATGTCCAAGAGCAGTTATTTTAAGCAAAACGCTGAACTTCTGATCCAAATTGGGACAATTTAAGCATTCACAAATTAAATAAAAAATGAGCACAGTTGGCACATTTCAGTTTGATGGTCGTATCTAGTTCCTACAAAGGTTGTTCTCTCACCTGCCCTGTTACATACACCTGAAGTAGTCATTTTCCAACTTTATACTGCCAGTGGAGAGCCTTGCCCACTGGTAGTGCATATCAGAAATTCAGCCGTGTGTTATGCAAGACTTTCCAGCCATTCGTTTAAAATTATGCAGTGTGCGCCCAACTTCGAATATGTGCTACTGGGGATGAAGCTTCCTGCTAGCAGGGCAAAGACAGAAAATTACCCCTTAGTGCATTCCTCTGTTGGTCTGTCAAACAGAAAAACTTGGGAAATTCATTATTCACTGTTTTATACCCTAATATATACCCACTAAGTGAATTATGACCCGACATGTAAGTGCTGAAGATATGATTATATGTAAGTTGAAAATCTATTTCTGTAAAAAAAATAGCTTTGCGCTCAAGAGATACAGGTTTACTAATTCATAACTCCATTGTAAAACTCAATTTACTGACACATTTGAATTTTATAGGGGCCAAAATTCAATGGGGATTCTGCCAGTCTCCCACAGTTATTCCAGTGGGAAACGAGCAAAACCTCATGAAAACAGCAGAGGCCCAATTGTGCCAGTTTTCCATCATTTCCAGAAGTTTCTGAGTTGCCGTGTAAAGGATGGAACCTGTGCCAGTTTATCTTTTGACCCAGTACTGTGCTCCTCATTGGCAAACGTGGCTCGAACTGTGGAGCACAGGCTAAGCCAGCAACCTGGACCTCTAAAGAAATACTACAGCTTAAAGAAAAGTAGTTTGGCCCCCTTACACAGGGCTGAGGAAGCCACGGCCAAGCCTCGGCTCCTCCTCCTCTCAATGGTATGTGGGCAATGGAGTTTCTAGCTGGACCAGAGATGCACCCGCCTGCTCCTTGCAAATTAGGTGCCCTTCCACTGACCTTCCAAATTCAGGCGTAATTGTCAGGATTACGTCCCAAGGAATTTCAGAGCCATTTATTTTTAATGCCATTATTGTGATTAAAAGAAAATCTTCTGCCTGTGAAAAATCAATGTGTTTCAACAAGAAGAATTTCAGATTGAAAATATATACAGTGTATTACACAGAATTATCGTCAGGTTTGCTTCTCAGCTGCCATGAACAATTTGAGTTAAAAATCAAACAAGTGGTTCATTTCACAGGATGAATAAAACTTACAAGTCACCTTTTCCTTTGCTGTTTAACTTCCAAGTTGTTCACTTCAAAAAAATATAAAGAAATTTAGGCATTCCGTTAGCACGAAAGGTTAACGTAGCTATTACTGAAAGGTCAGCAATAGAAGTCATGGAGAACAATATTGTCATTGCTGCACCATAATGATAAAAAGAGCACTGACAGCTGGCTGTCAGGAGTTGGCTTTCACTGACATCTTTCTGGTTAAAAACAAATTCAGCAAATCTTTGACCATCAAACCACAGCTGTTAGATATTCTTCTGTGGGTGTCTGTTTTACTGCTTATTCCAGTGTTATTTATTTAATTGAATGGAATTGAGTGTGAATAAAGTCTAGCAAAACTCTGCCGAGTTAAAATGTCTTTATGGAGTTTCAGTGTAGGCTTCTCGATTCTGCATGCTGGAAGCTTAGCCACTCTTTTAGGATTTTGGTTGTGATCAGGTTCCGACTGTCTCTGAGCTCTCTGTATTGTTCTCTTTCTGTTTGTTTTGCGACTTACATTTTTCCTCCATTGCATTTCCCCACAGTGAGGGATGCAGAGCTCCCCATTATTGGGTGCACAAGGCGTATTTGGATCCTGGCCTAATTTCTGACCCTCCTGGCACACAGCCGCCAAAGTTACGGTGGGGGTGCGCTGGAAGGGCCGTGCTTGCACGTTGGTACTGAGAACTTTAGCTGGATGTAAGTCTTAATTGGTCATTCAGTTTAAGAGGTCTAGGAGCAGAAGGTCAGTCAAGTCATGCAAGTCATTTGCTCTCTTCTGTTGATAGATGGATTGAATGGAAGGCTGTTGCAAAAACATGCAGAGTGCAGCATTTCTACATGCATGTTCAAGGTTATTATAAACCATAAATCCTTTGTATCTATCTTTGGAACGCCAACATCAAATCCTGGGCTTTTGGATCCAGAGGTAGCTTGTGAAATTGCAGTCATATAACACAACTGTTTACTATCACACAGGAAACAAACAAATTGGCAGTTTACATGTCACAAAACCAAAACCCAGACACTACTGGGAGCCACTCTTCAAAATCAACTCAAGAGTTTATCAGCTTTATTGTACAGTATGTGACTCCAAACGCCCTCATCTTGATGAAGTCAGACAGGATATTGCACTATAATGCAGTGATAATCTACAGGGAAATGGGATGAGATAAAAGAAACAAACAAACACCATGGAACATAACAAAAGAAATATCAGTAACTTATGATGGAGCCGTCCGAAGAGCAGAGAGATTTGTCATATTTGAAATGTTACAGCATCACCCAGTGGTGTTGATTTTAACCTGGAGTGGGTTTTGAGCGGTTGGGGAAGTATCGGGGTGAGTGTAAATCACACTTGCTGGCCTCGAATTCAGTCCAGGGTATGTTAACTCATTTAGAGTTAACTAGCGGGTTTCCCACCTGATCTTGTCAGGAACGGAAAGCCCGCCCATTTTCTGGGCATAGGCCCAGTTAAAGTGGGAATGCGCCTCTTAAAGGGAGATTGCATTCATTTTATTGACATTGCTGTCTTTTAGCACTGCAAACTGCAGGGTGAGTCGGAAGCGAGCTCTCAAGTTCTCCAAAGCCTCCCTGGAGGTCCTTGGAAAAGCTGAAGGCAAAGAGGGATGTTCGTTATCCCACCATTGGAAGGAAGAAACCCAAAATGAACAATTACTAGGCCTGACGAGAAGTGACTGAGATGGTCAACTCCAGGAGCATCACCCCATCAGGACCTGCGTTCGTTGCAGAAAACATTACAATGACCTGACAAGTGAGTACAGCTCTTCAATTCTCCATCCCTCTCAATAACACCTGGCAATTGTCCTTTCCACCCAACCCCTGGAATTCTGAAAAATTCCTATCCCAGCAACTCACTAACATCTGGGGACTTGTGCCAAAATTGGGAGAGCTGTCCCACAGACTAGCCAAGAAACAGCCTGACATAGTCATACTCACTGAATCATACCTTTTAGCCAACATCATCATCCCTGTGTATGACATGTCCCACTGGCAGGACAGAGATACCAGAGGTGGTGGCACAGTGGTATACTGTCGGGGGGAATGGCCCTGGGAGTCATTAACATTGACTACAGAGTCCGGACCTCATGAAGTCTAATGGCATCAGGTCAAATATGGGCAAGAAAACCTCCTGCTGATTACAACCTACCGCCCTCCCTCAGCTGATGAAGCAGCACTCCTCCATGTTGAATACGATTTGGAAGAAGTACTGAGGGTAGCAAGGGCACAGAATGTATTCTGGGTAGGGGACTTCAATGTGGCTCAGTAGCACCACTACTGACCAATCTGGCTGAGTCCTGAAGGAAATAGCTGTCAGACTGGGCCCGCAGCAGGTGGTGAGAGAACTAAGCTGAGGGAAAAACCTACTTGAACTCATCCTCACCAATCTACCTGTCACAAATGCATCTATCCATGAGAGTATTGGTAGGAGTGACCACCGCACAGTCCTTGTGGAGACGAAGTCCCGTCTTTACACTGAGGACACTCTCCAGCATGTTGTGTGGCACTACCGCCATGATAGATTCAGAACAGATCTAGCAGCTCAAAACTGGGCATCCATGAGACGCTGTAGACCATCAGCAGCAGCAGAATTGTATTCAACCATAATCTGTAGCCTCATGGCCCAGCATATCCCTCACGCATACCATTACCATCAAGCCAGGGGACCAACCCTGGTTCAATGAGGAATGTAGAAGAGCATGCCAGGAGCAGCACCAGGTGCACCTTAAAATGAAGTGCCAACCTGGTGAAGCTACAGCACAGGACTACATACATGCTAAACAGTGCAAACAGCATGCTATTATCAGAGCTAAGAGATTCCACAGCCAACAGATCAGACCAAAGCTCTGCAGTCCTGCCACAACCAGTCGTGAATGGTGGTGGACAGTTAAACAACTAACAGGAGGACGAGACTCCATAAACATCTCCATCCTCAATGATGGTGGAGCCCAGCATGTGAGTGCAAATGACAAGGCTGAAGCATTCGCAATCATCTTCAGCCAGAAATGTCGAGTGGATGATCCATCTCGGCCTCCTCCTGTGGTCCCCACCATCATAGAAGCCAGTCTTCACCCAATTCGACTCACTCCACATGATATCAAGAAAAGTCTGAGCTGCACTGAATATAGCAAAGGCCCTGACAACACCCAGCTGTCATGCTGAAGACTTGTGCTCCAGAATTAGCTGCGCCTCTAGCCAAGCTGTTCCAGTACAAGTACAACACTGGCATCCAACCGACAATGTGGAAAACGGCCCAGTTATGACCTGTCCACAAAAAGCAGGACAAATCCAATCTGGCCAATTACTACCACATCAGTCCATTCTCAATCATCAGCAAAGTGATGGAAGGTGTCATCGACAGTGCTATCAAGTCACACTTACTCATCAATAATCTGGTCACTGATGCTCAGTTTGGGTCCCACCAGGACCAGTCAGCTCCAGACCTCATTACAGCCTTGGTCCAAACATGGACAAAGAAGCTGAATGCCAGAGGTGAGGTGGGATGTGACTGCTCTTGACATCAAGGCAGCATTTTACCGAGTGTAGCATCAAGAAGACCTAGTAAAATTGAAGTCAATGGGAATCAGGGGGAAAACTCTTCACTGGCTGGAGTCATACCTGTAAGATTCGCAAAATTTCTACATTTCCACAAAGGTTATGAATAAGAAAAGGGACCCTGCATGGACATTTTAATGAAAAAGGGTACCCAAGATGATGTCCGCACCTCGTGGCAGAAAGCCTGTGAGATTTTTAAATCTTGGACTCTGCGGCACAGGCAGCTCGTGGAGAAATCGAAACCAAAGCTGCAGTTTCTGTGAGGAGAGACTTTGCATTTTAAAAACCAGACAGGACTTTGAATTATGTATTAGACCAAATCGGAGACAGATCAAAACCCAGTTAGGCCTATAGTTAAGGCCATCAGGCAGTTTGCATAAATAATCGGGAACAGCTTAAGGAAGCCATCGAGGCTGGACAGGCCTATTAAGATGTATTAATAACAAAACAAGTCAGTTATTAGGCCAGTAGATGTGATTACCAGCCATCTAAAAACAGTTAGAGTAGATTGCTACCGTTATTTAAAATAGCCCGCCAAGATTGGGACAAAGAGCTAAACTGATTTGGCGTGCAGATAAGGGCTATCCAAAGGAGTATAATTGTAGTCCCACTGGCTACCTTCTCTCTCTGCTCTCAGCTTTTGCTCCATCTCCGGCCCTTCGCCCTTGTGGCTACTGCTCTTTCCCCATCCCGTGCTTACCGCCCAGCCACTGCCCGTGCCTTCCCCATTCCATCAGGGACACCCGGCATTGTGCTAGGCAGACACTGACGAACCAGGCCAGGCGAGGCAGGACGCGGCGAGGCGAGGTGTTGAAGAAGACGAATGGAAAGACGACTGAAGAAAAGCTTTGAATAATCAGGCCTTCAGTCCAGCTGACCTGCGACTATCTTCATGCAAACTCCAACTGCCGGCCGAGGAAGAGGAACCATCATCCCTGCGAGGTAAAGTACCCAAGCAGAGACTTTAACTTTGGGGTACTTGTACCTGGACAACGCCCTTGCAGCACCCCGAGACCACGTGACAACGGCAGGCTCCAGAGAGCACAAAGAGCGAACCCCAAACCCCACCGCTGTTTTGAATTCAGCAGATCTTTTGGATTGGTGAGCATGAATTCTCACCCCTCATAGCTTAGCCTCGTTAGGTATAGGGGGTGGGATAAGGATAAGGGGATTGTTAAGATAGTCGTTTTCCATTGATGTGCCGTGTGTTCCCCATTCCCTGTATAAGTATAGTTATTTTGTATTTTGCCTGTAAAAGTTTATACCGGTAACTTTTCATAAGATTGTGTTAATTTCTTCTTCAATAAAAATCTTGGTTTTGCTTACATCCAACCACCTGTCTACTCGAGTCTTTTCTGTATCGCCGCCTTGTACCTAAGTCCGGTGTCTAGAACCCAGGGGCGTGGGAGCGATTTGAACCGCTCATAAACAGTCAGAGGCATAACTGACTGGGCGTACGCGCCACCCCATACCACCCTCTACAGAAATGGCGACCGCGGCAGGACACCGGCAACAAGGTTGCGATGCAGTAGACAATGGTTCGGATGAGCAAACCATGATGGAGGAAAGGATTTCTGATTATGTGTTTAGCAAGGTGAATATCACTAAGAAGTGGATCACCACTCTGTTAAAGGCTGGGCATCTGGTAGATGTAGCAGTTAAGTGGACAGAGGGAAAGGAACACAAGAAGTCCTTAGAGAAGGCAGTTTGGCTGATATGCTTTAAAAAGCAGGTCCAGATTTTGGACAGGCTCGTTGCAGCACAGGCAGTCGAGTTAAGGGAGTCAGCCCTGGAGATCCAGGATAAGGCTCTTGCAGGGGAAAAGTTGTTAGTAGCTTTGCAGGCTCTGAATCAGGAGAGAGTGCACTGAGTGGGAAAACACAGTTGGAATACCTATGGTGCCAAGTCACCAAGGCCAGGGGAAATGAGTTAAGGTTGCGGGAGAAGAACACCCGCTTGGCAAGGAAGATTAGGGAACAGGAAGAGAAAGTACAGGAGCTAAAGGCGGTGTACAAGCTAGCGAGCGAACAGGGGTTTGAGTAGACAGAACACGGCCCCTATAAAGAGAGGATAGAAAATCTGAGCCGGGCCCTCCGGAAGGAAAAAGGCATGGTATGCCTCATAAGCCCAAAGGCAGGCCAAGCAGATTTTATGGGGGACGAGGGAGGACAGTTCCAACGTCACCGGTAGTGTCTAGGGACGACCCGGTTGAGAGAGAGGAGACCTCACGACCACCACCCGTAGCACCAAGTTTCAGCGAGGTTTGGCAGCAAGAGGGGGTGGAACCCGGGGTGGAACCCGGAGTGGAGCCAGAGGTGGAGGCAGAGGTAGAGCAACCCCCGCCAGAGAGGTCGGAGCCGGGACTGATGTGCCCAGCACGGCATCGGAGGTTCAGCCCACCCGCCAATGGCGACATTGAGGGACCCCTCCAAAACCAGTTCGTATTACCCTTTAACACCCAACAGCTTAGGGCTATGGTCAACCATCTCCCGAGGCTCTCCGAAAAGGGAGACCCCTCGATCCACTTCAGGGAAGTAGAGCAAACCGCCAGCATCAACGACTGCGATGACGCTGAGAAGGCCAAAATGCTGCTATTCTCCCTGGAGAGTAGTCTCCTCCAATCCCTCTCTGACGAGTATAAAAGGGGGCAGTGCGGTTATGAGGAGCTCAGAGATGTGGTGCTGGAGGCCATGGGGATGGATGAGGGAAGTCCTTTCTCCCGTGTGGAGAAGACGATCCAGCTCTCAGGGGAAACCCCGCAGGCTTTTGCGGACCGGCTGTGGCCGGTGTACCGGAGGGCCTGTCAGGGGACGCTGGACCAGGCGTTCCTGAACGGGGATTCCCTGACGCATTGGCTCCGCTGCCTGGTGGCGAACAGCTTGCCACAGGTCCGGGCCAAGGCAGAAGCCTGGTTCGATCCCAAAAATCCCCAGACCACCGAGCTCACGGTGATTAGGCAGCTCACTCTGGCTTACAAAAATAGTAGGGGAGCCGATGCACACCCACCCAAGGGAAAGGTGCGTGAGGTAAAACCCGGACCAGGAAGGAAAGAGTGGCACCAGGAAGGGAGTAACCCCCCCAACACCAAGACCAATTGTTACTGGTGTGGGAAGCATGGTTACTGGCGGAAGGAGTGCAAAAACCCTTGGAAAGATAACAAGGGAAAGCATCCCACAGCCCCAGCCCAAAAGGCGGGGGCAGGGACCCCTTCCGCAGAGGTCAAGTCACTTTTGGATGCCATGAGGCCCTTACTGACTGCCCAGGGGAGAGTAGCAGCCGCCACTGGCGCTCTCACCCCATCCGCCCCATCCAACCCACAGCCGTGACTAGAGCCAAAGCAGCCTGTTTATCTGTGTTCTCTCCGATACGATGAGTGGAAAAGACCCCTTTTGGAGATGGAGGTGGAGAAGGTAACCAGGACCTAGCTGCTAGACACGGGGGGATCATGCACCATGGTCTACTCAGCTAACCCCACCACCTCACCTCTCTCCAGCGGGGTCTCATACAGTCTATCGGGGTTCATGGGTAGGGAACAGGCCGACTCGTTTTCCATCCCGCTCACCATTCGTTTAGGACCGCTCCTCTCCAAGTGGACCTGTGTCCTGATGAAATGGGACATGGAGGGTGGAAGAGGGGTCCTGGGAGCCGACTTTATCGTAGGCCACGGGATCCAAGTGGATTTGAGGAATCACTGCCTTTGGGGGGCAGGTAAAGTAAAGAACGGTGAGATCGTAGTAATCCCAGGAAAGGAAGGGAAGGGGACCCTCTGCACCATGAAGCCCAAAGAGGATTATAACCTCGGGCTCATGGTCAGCAACACCCCACCAGAGTTCCAGGCATTTGTGCAGGCCCACCTGGCCATATTTGCCACTCACAAGCACGACTGCGGGAGGGTCACATGGTTTGAGGTTAGCGTAGATGGGGACCCCATGGCCCGACCACAGAAACAGTATAACTTCCCCAGGGAATCAGAACCGGACATGGAAGCAGCCATGTCCTCATTAGTGCAGCAGGGAGTTCTGAGACCGATAGCTACCCACGTGAATTCTCCATTATGGCCGGTCAGAAAGCCGGATAATTCCTGGAGGGCCGCGGTGGACTATCGAGTGCTCAATAGCAACATCCCAGCCTGCGCACTCACAGTAGCAGCAGTTGCCGACCTCATCGGGAGTATTCCAGCATCCGCGACCACTTTCACGGTGCTGGATATTTCCAATGGGTTTTGGTCCATCCCTGTAAGGAGGGAGGATCAGTATAAGTTTGCCTTTATGTTTAAAGGGCAACAGTACACGTGGAACTGTTTGCCTCAGGGCTTCCACAACAGCCCCAGCATTTTCCATCAGTGCATGGCCAACAGTTTGAAGGATTTTAGCCAGCCCAGACAGTTGGTCCAATATGTGGATGACCTGCTCCTGTTCACTGATTGGAAAGAGGAGCATGACCCACTATTGGCCGAACTGCTGGAGCTGTTAGGGCAGAAGTGTTTCAAAGTAAATCCCAAGAAAGCGCAGATCGGCCAGCAGGAGGTGAAATTCCTCGGTCTGACCGTACGCGCTGGAGAAAGGGCCATAGATAAGGCTAGGAGGGAGGCGGTACAAGAACTACCGGTCCCTAACACAGTAACGGGTGTGAGGTCGTTTCTAGGGCTGACCGGGTACTGTACAGATTTCATTGAGGACTATGCAGCCACTGTAGTGTATGTACCCGTCTACCTTTAAGAGAACTACTTTAGGTGTTGCACTACTTTGTTGGCTTCTGTATACTGTAATACCGACGGTGACCACACCGGTATATAAGTGCTGTGTCAGGAAGTATTGGGCAGATTCGCCCTGACCTTCGAATAGTAAAGTCCTGTTTTAAGTTACTCTTGGAGTCTGTGTATTAATTAACTAAACAACCCACAGACTTTACAGTGGCGACGAGTCCGATCGTACCCTGCGGCAACAATAATTCCGAAGCAGTTAACGAGCGTCGAGAAGAGGCAACCGCCCTCGTCATTCTGCTGGGAGAAAACTCGAGTCTGCAGAGCTGGAAAGGAGGAAGAATTCAGAGACAAAGGGCTAGATTTTCAGTTTAGGCAGTTTTGGGGCGCTAGCTTTAGCGCCCGCCCGAAGTTAGCGCCCGCCCCAAAGTAGCGCCCCGTTGCCGGGAATTCAGTGGCTTCGCCCTAAGAGGTTGGTGGAGCGCTAAAAGAGGCGTTCCACTACTCTCTTTAGGCGCTAAGCCGGCGGTCCAGAGGGATAGCGCCCAGGCGGGGCGCAGCACGGGTGCGGTCATTTTTGCACTGACAGCAGACCCCGTGGTGCCGACCAGCTCTTAAAGGGGGAAGGGACGAATTAGTCTGCTGCCACGCCCTGCACACTGCAGCCTTGCAAAGAGGCCTCAACACTACTGCTCAGCCCCAGGGAGTCATGGCAACGCCAGAGAAGGCCCGTCAGCGTGCCCTGCGCTTCTCAGAGGGTGATCTGGACATCATGCTCACAGCTCTGGAGGTGAGGCGCAAGATCTTGTTTCCAGACAGTGGGAGGAATCCAACCCACCACGACTACACCAAAGCCTGGAAGCAGATCGCCCAGAGGGTGACATTCACCGGCGAGGCCCCCAGGACCCACACACAATGCCGTAAGAAGTACAACGATCTGACCAGGATTGTGAGGGTGAGTAGCCTTTCCAGTCTCCTCCTCATTCTTGCATGTACACCTGACATGATGGGCAAAGGGACCTGAAAGTCCTTTTGGCCAGCCCTCAGCCAGCAGCATTGGGACAGTCATGAGCATCAAATGGCCATTCGGCACTCTACACTTTGGCCAAGCTATTCCACCATGGGAGGCAGTGCACACTACATCAGGGCTTCACTCTGTCCAAGCTATTCCACCATGGGAGGCAGTGCACACTACATCAGGGCTTCACTCTGTCCAAGCTATTCCACCATGGGAGGCAGTGCACACTACATCAGGGCTTCACTCTGTCCAAGCTATTCCACCATGGGAGGCAGTGCACACTACATCAGGGCTTCACTCTGTCCAAGCTATTCCACCATGGGAGGCAGTGCACACTACATCAGGGCTTCACTCTGTCCAAGCTATTCCACCATGGGAGGCAGTGCACACTACATCAGGGCTTCACTGCGCCCTTACAGCCCGTCCTTTCTCTTGCAGGCTAAAGTAGCGTTTAATCGCCAGGCCCGTGCCAGGGGTGGCCGCGCCAAGCTGCAGAAGCTCACTCGGCTGGAGGAGCGCGTGTGTGTGCTCATGGGAGCACGTGTGATTGTCCCCACAGCGTGCGGAGTATCCGACCCTCCACTGCCCGGCAATGGTAAGGACCTCGCCTTTTGGCCCTCTCGCGTCGCACTGGCCCATCCGAGCTACCTCCTTTGCCACTGTCCCACCAATGCGCTGAATCCCACCAGTCCTAACTCCCTCGCTGACGCCGTCTCCTCACTCTGAAGCTACTCTTGTGCATTCCTGCTTTCAGCTGGTGACGACCAGGACCCTGAGGCTGCCAGTGACAGCACCTCCAACCAGGAGGAGGAGGAGGAGCAAGCCGGACCTTCGGGGGAACAGTCACGTCCCGCAGGAGAGGAGGAAATGCTCGACACCTCCTCACTGGACGAGTGCCTGGAGGAACTGTCGCAGGGCAATGCAGCTTCTGGGACCAGTGGCGTCCAGCCACCCAGCAGCCGTGCGCGTGGCCCGCGGCCTTCCCCCCAAAGGGGGGAAGGATCAGAGGGGAGTGCTGCTGCTCGGCACACTCGCCGTCACCAACGCGGCAAGGGTCCCCTAGTTCGGCCCCCTCCTCCCCAGCGGGAGAGTCGCGACTCCAGTCCGGACACCTTCACTTCGGAGGAGGTGCGGAAGCTCGATCAGATGGCCGACGACTCGGACCGGCGCCACACGGAGCTCATGAGCGTGGTGGGGCGCATGCCTGAGGCCATCGAGTCGCTGGCGACCAGTGTGCGCGAGTTCGGGGCAGCAACTGCCGCGACTGGCCGCATGCTAACTGATGCCGTCAAGACCCTGGCGGATGTGATGCGCGCGCACACCAGGACCAGAGGGCCACTCACTGCTGCCACACGCGCTGTCTCAGGCAGGCATCGCCAGGGCAGGCGCCGCGCTGGACCATCCCAGCAAGCCGGCCGTCGGCTGATTGCTGCGGATCCTGCAGTGCGGGCCCGGCCGAGTGCCACCGCGCCACAGCACCAGCCAGCGCATCCCAGACGCCAGCTGGCCCACATTGCACCATCCGTCGCCGCCATTCCCCCTCTGGGGCGTCAAGGGCAAGCGGCTGCAGCTGATGGTGGCCAGGCTCAGGCGCGCCACTCAGGAGACGGCCCCTCGAGGCCCAAACGCCGTGTAGGCCGCCCCCCAGCGGCATCTGGCGGAAGGGCATCTGAGCCTCAGGCGCCTTCCCCCAGCCTCGCAGCAGCCACTGGGCAGAGCTTGCGAAGGAGCAGCAGGCAGGGCAGGGGAGGCAAAATGCTGGCCAAGGTCTCGCCCTCGCGGGCCACTCAGTAGAGGGTGTGGCCAGCTTTCCTTTAATATGGCGGTGGCCATCTTTATTTTGCCCATGGTTGTGCTTTTGGAGGGCTTTTTTTTTGCGTTAGGCCGACGTTGAGGCCCGGTTTCAATAAAGGTGGAGTGGCTCCTCCCCAGTTTGTGGGAGTGAGTCGTTTGTTGGGCTTTTTGTGGGGCCCGTTTATTGTTTTTGGGGATTCATGTGGGAAGGGCTTTTCATTTTTGTTTAATAAAAAATTATCTTTATTCATGCAGTCTCCATGGTTGTTCTTCTTAGTGTTTGTTGGCTTCGCCGGCTGAGGGCTTGCGGAGCGGCTGCATTCATCTTCCCTCATGGCCCCTGGCCATTCCCTGACAGGGGGCTTAGAAGTACCGTGTAATAAGGTGGCGTCGTGCGGCCCTTGGCCCTGGTCGCTCCCTCCTGGGAACGTACTCCTGCTCCTCCTCCTCCTCCTCCTCCTCCTCCTCATGCTCCTCCTGCTCCTCCTCCTGAGGTGCTGGTCCAACGTCAGGTGGCAGTGCCTGAGTCCTGCGGATAGCCAGGTTGTGTAGCATGCAGCAAACCACCACAAATTGGGAGACCCGGTCCGGCGAATACTGGAGAGCTCCTCCGGAGCGATCAAGGCAGCGGAACCGCTGCTTGAGGACCCCAATAGTTAGCTCGATGATGTTGCGGGTGGTTTGATGGCTCTCGTTGTAGGCCTCTTCAGCAGCGGTCCTGGGCGCGCGGAGCGGGGTCATGAGCCAGGTGCACAAAGGATAGCCTTTGTCCCCGAGTAGCCATCCTCTTGGGGGAGGCTGTGCCTGGAACATGTCATGCACAGTACTCTGCCGCAGGATAAAGGCATCGTGGCTGCTGCCTGGGAAGCTGGCATTGACTGCCATGATGCGCTGCTTGTGGTCACAGACCAGCTGCACATTCAGAGAATGGTAGCCCTTCCTGTTGCGATACTGCTCGCCATGCTCCAGAGGGGCCCGCAAAGCCACATGCGTACAGTCAATGGCGCCCTGCACCAAGGGGAATTCCCCGAGTCTGGAAAATCCCAATGCGCGCTGATGCTGGCTCTCCAGGGCCATGGGGAAGGAGATGAATTGGCTTCTCCTTCTGAACAGTGCTTCGGTCACCTGGCGGATGCAGCGATGCGCGCCGTACTGGGAGATGTTTGCTATGTCCCCAGCAGCGTATTGGAAGGAGCCGGTGGCATAGAAGTTCAATGCCACCGTCACCTTCACTTCCACCGACAGAGACGTCCTGCACCTGAGCTTTGGCCGCAGATCTCGGCGAAGCAGGTGGCAGATCTCTGCAATCACCCCCTTCCGGAATCGGAGCCTTTTAACACATCGCGCGGCACTCATGTTTAGGTAGGAGCGCTGCTGGCGGTATAGCCTGACTGGGTAAGGCCTACGTGGCCGACGCCTGTAGCCCCCTCTGCCTCTAGCCAGGGCTGCCCCTCTCACAATACGTCTGCGAGCCCTACGGACATGGAGCTGCAGCTCCGCGTTGGCACCCCATGCAACCCCCATCAAATCCTGGCAAACACTCTAATTTCCAAATGGCCACTTGCAGCGCTGTTGCCTGAGTCCAAAAATACCTGGCTCTTGCTGCTTGAAACCAGTTAGCTATCCTCCTTGTTGTGTCTCCAGAAATGCGTTGCACAAGACTGTTTTCTGAAATAATGGATGGCCTTTATACTGGAGAGGACGTTCCCTTTAATTAGCGCCCCCCGGGGCCCGCGCTGGTTGTGTTGCGTTCCTTTTTCCAAACGCTCCGGCCGCCCGCTGCACAATGGGGCGGTCCGACTGAAGTTTGCAATCGGGGCGGCCAAAGGGCGTTGCACGAGGATGTGACGTCATTTTCTGCGCGCGCATCCGGGCGGGCGCTAAACTTTGCGCCGGCGCTAACGGGCAACTTAATTTGGGGCGGGGCGCAAACTGCGCTGCGCCCGGGCGCTACACGCATAGCGCCCGGAAATCACTTCTCTTAAGGCGCTAACTGCTGGCGCAAGCAACTGAAAATCTAGCCCATTGACTTCCATCAGCAACAAGCACTGACTGTCCCTTCTGCCACGGTGAGGAGTGAGCCGATCAGCACAAGAAGCAAGGCGGCCACGGTGACTGTGAGTAAGGGAAAAGTAAAAAGAATAACCTGAGGATAAGGGCGGTGCACTCGACCACGGTCGAGGGGGAAAGGAGCCGGACAGAAGTCGGGCCCAGAGGCGCTGAGACTGGGGCAGCGTGGAGCAAGGAAGCCGCGGTACAGACAGGCTGGGGACGCAACGGCGTCGTGAGACAGCTAGACCGCGACCGGCGAAAAAGGCCGGGCAGCGACCGAAGCCACGAAGCGCTGCGACCGGGGGCGTAGGCGCGGGAAGATATAAAAACTCAGCCGCAGCCGGGGAGGGAAGCACCGGACTGCGAGAGGGCTGGGAGGCGCGATTGGGAGCCGAGCGAGCGGGAGAGGCAGAGCCGACCAAGGGAGACTGAGCGAGAGCCAGTCCAGCAGCTGAAACTGTTCTCCGTCAACGGGGTGTACCCAGCGCCGGTAGAGCCGAGCGAGCGGGAGAGGCAGAGTCGACCAAGGGAGACTGAGCGAGAGCCAGTCCAGCGGCTGAAACTATTCGCCGTCAACGGGGTGTACCCAGCGCCGGTAGAGCCGAGCGAGCGGGAGAGAGACAGAGCCCGAGCAAGGGGAACTGAGCGAGAGCCAGCCCAGCGGCTGAAACTGTTCGCCGTCAACGGGGCGTACCCAGCGCCGGTTGCCCTGCCGAGAAAAGGGAAAGCACTGAAGCCGACGCGCAGGCTGTGAACCTGAAAGCCAGCGGCCGTCGCCCGTGGGGAAAGTGTACCCCTCCCGCCAGGGGAAGAAACGCGGGAAGCCGCCATTAGGCGGAGAAGAAGACAGAAGCGGGGAACCGCCATTGAAGTGGGCGGGGAGAGAAGATAAGCGCGGGAAACCGCCATTTTCGCGGGAACCGCCATCTTGGAAAAAAAAAAATTTAAAGAAATAATTCATGGTGTTATCAGGAAGAGAGGAAGATGCCTAAGCGTGGTAACATCAATGATTTTAATTCCGAGGTAGAAGACTGGGCCACGTATGTGGAACGCATTGAGATCTATTGTGAGGCCAATAAAATAGAAGAAGATGACAAAGCTATAACCTTGCTAAACTCGATGGGCGCGAAGACATACGAGCTCTTGAAGCATCTACTAGCACCAGCTAAACCGGCGGATCAGACTTTCGATGATATTGTGACTGTTCTGAAGGATCACTTGAACCCCACACCGTTGATGTTGGCGGAACGATTCAAATTCTATGCGAGAACGCAAAGGAAAGACGAAAGCAACGCAGAATACTTGGTCGAACTGCGTAGACTAGCGAAACACTGCCAGTTTGGAGGGAATCTGACAGAGGCGTTGCGAGACAAATTCGTGTGCGGAATGTCAAAGGAAGAAACACAAAAACGACTGTTCGAAGAGAACGATCTTACACTTGAGAAGGCTGTCCTTATTGCTGCATCGAACGAAGCCGCAGCGAAAGGAACGGCGGAAATGCAACTAAAGGCAGCGGCACTCAGGGTGCAGCAAATTACTTCGGGTACAACGAAATGCTATCGTTGTGGGAAGACAACACACGACCAGAACCAATGCTGGTTTAAAAACCAGGAATGTAGGAAATGTGGCAAGCTCGGTCACATAGCTAAGGTATGCCGGTCAGGGAAGAAGACCAACAATAATGAGTCACCACAAAAGAGGTACAGGAAGGTACATGAGGTGACTAGGAAGAGTCCGGAAGAACAGAATTCGGACTCACACTCCAACTGCAAGGAACTGGATAGTCTGAGAATTCACAATGTGAGTAATGAAGCTGACCGACAAGCTTGACGGTCATGAATAAGCATGATTATAAAAAGTTATTCAAGCATATTCCCCTACGGGATACGGAACTAGTATTGAAGACATACACGGGGCACAAAGTATACCCCATCGGAAAGATAGAAGTCAAGGTGAGATACAAGGACAAAGAGCACCAAAGGATGGACCTGTATGTGTTGCCTGAGGGAGGTCCACCACTTCTGGGACGGGAGTGGATCAGGAAAATAAAGATAGACTGGCATTCACTAAACACCATGACGGTAGATTCCGGAAAGGAAGATGTCAAACCTGAACGGTTGTCCAGAATATTAGACGAAGCTAAAGAGGTATTCCAGCAAGGACTGGGAACACTGCGAGGAATTAAAGCAAAGGTTAAGATTGCAGAACATGCAAGCCCAAAATTTTTCAAAGCCAGATCGGTACCTTACGCGATACGACCTGCTGTGGAGGCAGAACTGGAAGAACTTGAACGATCAGGGGTACTGTCAAAAGTGGACTGGAGTGAGTGGGCCACGCCCATTGTTCCCGTCATGAAGTCTTCACCAAGTAACAAGCCAGGGGGACCGGGGAAGGTCCGCATCTGCGGAGACTTCAAGATCACAGTGAATCCGGTGCTTCACACGGTACAATACCCGCTTCCGCGGATTGAAGATATCTTTACTTCGTTGGCTGGAGGGAAACACTTCACCAAGATAGACCTGGCACAGGCATACTTACAAATGGAAGTCGAGGAAGAGTCGCGTCAGTACCTTACCATCAACACACACAGAGGCTTGTATCGTTATAATAGACTGGTTTTTGGGGTAGCTTCGGCTCCAGCAATTTGGCAGAGGGCCATGGAGCAGGTATTACAAGGAATTCCAAGCACGCAGTGTTACTTAGATGATATCCTGATTACGGGAGAAGACGAGGAAGAACACCTCACAAATTTGAAACTGGTGCTCACTAAGTTGAAGGAATATGGCCTTCGAGTTAATCGCAAGAAACGTGAGTTCTTCCAAAAACGGATCTCGTACTGCGGTCATGTCATTGACCGAGAGGGGCTGCACAAGTCACCTGACAAGATAAAAGCTGTCGTGAAGGCCCCCGCTCCGGAAAACGTATCACAGTTAAGATCATTCTTGGGGTTGATTAATTATTATCACAAGTTTCTGCCGAATCTATCCACGGTGCTGCATCCGCTGAATGCTCTGTTGCAGAAAGAAGTACCATGGAAGTGGAGTGAGGAATGTAAAAAGGCCTTTCGCAGAAGCAAGGCGTTGATTACCTCTGAAGAAGTGTTGGCTCATTTCAACCCAACGTTACCTCTTCGTCTAGCTTGTGATGCTTCCCCCTATGGAATTGGAGCAGTACTTTCACACAAGTTACCAAATGGCTCGGAAAGGCCAGTGGCATTCGCGTCCCGATCATTGACCTCCGCGGAGCGAAATTATGCTCAAATAGATAGGGAGGCCCTCAGCCTTGTGTGGGGCGTAAGGAAATTCAATCATTATCTGCAGGGCAAGAAGTTCACATTACTGACAGACCACCAGCCGTTGGTGTCCATATTCAACCCTAACAAGGCCGTTTCCACCATGACAGCGCAAAGGTTACAGAGGTGGTCCGTGTTACTTGGGGCACACCAATATGACATCGAATACAAAAGGTCCAAACAGCATGGAAATGCTGATGGGTTATCGCGCTTGCCATTGCCGATAGTAGAAGAAGCGACTACAGTGGACCCGGTAGAGATGTTCCACTCATCCATAGTGGAATGTCTACCAGTAACAAATTCGATGATCGAAAACGAAACAAGAAATGACCCGACTCTCTCACGAGTCTATGATTTAACGGTGGAGGGTTGGCCAGCACAGGGCGAACCAACGCTGCCAGCATTTTCGCAGAGAAAAGAACAGCTGTCAGTGTGTCGAGGAACCCTGATGTGTGGATCTAGAGTGGTGATTCCACCCAAACTTCAACAGAAGGTGTTAAAGGAGCTGCACGAGGGACATCTGGGTGGAGTGAAAATGAAGAACCTAGCAAGAGCGTTTGTGTGGTGGCCAGGCATTGATGGGGACATCGAAGAAATCACTAAGAGCTGTCTAGGATGCCAGAAGGTCCAAAACGCGCCACCACAGGCTCCTCTGCATCCATGGGAGTGGCCCTCATCTCCTTGGCAAAGGGTACACATCGACTTTGCTGGTCCATTTATGGACTCAATGTTTCTAATAGCGGTGGATGCACACTCCAAGTGGCCGGAGGTAATAAAGATGTCCACCACCACCACGGAAAAAACCATCACAGTGTTAAGGACCATGTTTGCTAGGAATGGGCTGCCGGAACAGATCTGTTCTGATAATGGACCGCAATTTGTGTCCGAAGAATTCAAGAAATTCTTAAAGAGCAATGGGGTTAAGCACTACACGTCAGCCCCATACCATCCCGCCTCCAATGGATTGGCTGAAAGGTTTGTCCAGACCTTCAAGAAGGCCATAAAGGCCATGGGTAATGAAGCCATTAACTTACAACATAAGGTGGATAGCTTCTTGTTGGCGTACAGGAATGCAACACATGCGGTCACAAATCAAACTCCCGCCATGATGTTTTTTAATAGACGACTAAGATGCCGGCTGGATTTGCTTAAGCCAAACGTCAGAAGGGACGTAGAGAACCGGCAATTCCAGGGCATGAATGAAAGGCCAACTAGATCTTTTCAGATAGGTCAACAAGTTTTGGCCCGGGACTACCGTACCGAGAAATGGCAGCCTGGAACTATCGGAAAAAGGCTAGGGCCGTTGATGTATACGGTGGACATTGGGGACAGTATAATAAGGCGCCTTTTTGACCAGATCATAGGGTCAGCCACAAATGGCCAACCTACTCCACCACCTTACACGGTTAATGTTGAGACAGAGATACCCAGAACACCTACCTCCGATCTAGTAATACTGGAATCAGATGAACCTGACACTGTCCTTCAAGCCGAATCGACCTTGCCAGAAGCACCTACTACCCCGCCGGAAGTTACGACACCACCGAGGCGTTATCCGGACAGAGTCCGGAAACCTCCAGAGAGACTGAATCTGTGAACTGTCTTGCATAAAGTTGTATATATGTTATAATGTATGTTTAATGGGGAATCAGTATGTTGTAAGCTAAAAAGGGAGGATTGTAGTGTATGTACCCGTCTACCTTTAAGAGAACTACTTTAGGTGTTGCACTACTTTGTTGGCTTCTGTATACTGTAATACCAACGGTGACCACACCGGTATATAAGTGCTGTGTCAGGAAGTATTGGGCAGAATCGCCCTGACCTTCGAATAGTAAAGTCCTGTTTTAAGTTACTCTTGGAGTCTGTGTATTAATTAACTAAACAACCCACAGACTTTACAGCCACCACAGCCCCTCTGCTCTGACTCCTACACAAGGGAGTGGAATGGTTTGGGATGAGGGTTGCCAGGCAGCATTTGTCAGGCTCAAGAAAGACTTGCAGACCGCACCAGCTCTAGGGGCCATAGATGGGGGGAAAGAGATTTTCCTGGAGGTAGCAGCCAGCGGGGACAGCCTGAGCGCTGTGTTGCTCCAAGAGCGGCACGGCCGGTGGTCTACTCCTCCAGGATACTCACTGATGTGGAAAGGAACTATTCCAATAGTGAGCGGCACCTTTTTGCCACACATTGGGCTGTGAAAAGATCATTGATCTTCACAGGCACCTCTCCCATCACCCTCCTCACCCATCACACACCCACCCAGATACATCTGGACGGCAGGATCATGGATGGGACAGTGAGCAGTGCCCGCAGTGCCCGCTGGACCTTGCTCCTCTCACAGATGGATCTGAAGGTGAAGGGTCTCTGTGAGCCAACGCTCGCAGCCTACCTGGTATATCCTGGAACTGCCCATCGGTGTTCCATTGAAGGGGTTTGGGAAGTAAACATAGGTTTACGGGCCGGGATACATCCCACAGGCTGCAAGATCTATGTAGACGGTTCCAGCATGGTATCTGCTGGCAAGCGTCTCACGGGGTGTGGAGCTTACGACCCAGCGGCAAACATTGCCCTGGCGATTAAGCTCCCCAGCACCATGAGCACCCAGCAGGCTGAACTGTCCGCGATGGTGTACGTTGTTACACACCCCGAAATCTTCCCCACCCCCTACACAATTTGCTCGGACAGAATGTTCACGTGCAATTCGTGTACGGGGTACCTGGCCATCTGGTCCCGCTGCGGATACATCTCCGCTGATGGGAGACCACTCACAGTAAAACCCCTGCTGGAAAAGATCCTGGCAGCAGTGGGGGAGGAAGGGGAGGTTTTCATTCACAAGTTGAAGGCCCATTCCTCCACAGAACCCCGCGGCCATGGCAACCAGCATGCTGACTTGCTCGCCAAGGAGGGTGCCCGCACAGGCACTTTCTGGGACCCATTTGGGTCCAGACCCATGGCGGCGGTCAGAAGTAGGGACGGGACCCAAGGGAGTGTAGGGGTAGCATTAGCCCCGAACCTTAAGACGGTCCAAGCCCAAGACCCCGTCCTAAAAGCAGTCCTCAGCGCAGTTGCTGAGGGAAAGGAATAGAAGGTCCGTACGGCACACCGACTCTCTCCGTTAAAGAGGGCATGCTGTTCCGGGGGGAACAGTGAGTTGTGCCGCAGCAGCACCAGAGGAAATTCCTTCAACTGGCCCATGAGGGTCAAGGAGCGGGACACCCCTGGCCTGAGACCACCTGGCAGCGGGTGGAACAGGCGGGATGGTGGCCGGGACTCAGGGACGATGTCCGCGAGTTCTGTGCAGGCTGTCTTGTGTGCGCTACAAACAACCCTGACCCCCACAAAAGGAAGGTACCTATGGGGCACGTCAGGAGGGTAGAGGGACCATGGCAGTCGATACAAGCCGACTACATCGGGCCCCTGCCCACCGCCCAGGGAGGCTATAAGTACTGCCTAGTCTTGGTGGACATGTTTACCAAGTGGGTAGAGGCCTTCCCCTGCAGATCAGCCACAACTCTGGGTACTGCCAGGATCCTGGTCCGGGAAGTGTTCTCGCGGTGGGGACTACCACAGTTTGTGGAGTCCGACCAAGGGAGTCACTTCACCGGACAGGTGATGCAGAACATCCTTATGCTGTTGGGCATTGAAGGGAAATGGCACGTGGCCCACAACCCGCAGTCATCAGGGATTGTGGAACGTATGAACCGGACCCTCAAGGAAAGGTTAAGAAAGGAGACGGTGGATTCGCCCCATAAATGGGCCGAGGTCCTACCGTTGGTTTTGATGGGGGTCCGGGCCAGCCAGTCTAAAAGCACGGGGTATTCCCCGTATGAGCTAATGACTGGCAGGGTTATGCGGACCCCCACCCATGTACTAGCCCCGGTGCTCACGGAGGGTCAGCTCAGAGAGCTAAACTGAGACAGGTTCACCCGAAACCTCTTTTAGCACCTGAAGCAGGTCCATGAGCAGACAGCTGGGAACATGGGAAGGCAGCATCGGAGTAACCGATTGCTGCTCGAACCGAGAAAGCACCACGAGTGGGAGGTAGAAGATCAGGTCATGGTGAGAAACTATGCCCGAGTGGGAAGTTTGCAGCCATTGTACATGGGGCCCTACAGCTTTGTAGATAAAGCCAGCCCCATGGTATACGCCGTGAAGATGCCCCGGTGTACAAAATGGTTTCATATCAACCAGTGCAAGCTGTTTACACCTGAAAGGGGAAAACAGCCAGTTGGGAAAGGGGCTGAGGATAAAGATCCTCAGCCTGCAGCAGGAGCGAGTTCACAGACTGCACAGGCAGGCGCTGTGGCTTCTTTAAGGGAGGGGCCATTCCGCCCATTGATTGGAACACTGCCCCACTCTTCTGAGATCCAGATGAGGAGGAGGGACCTGAGGGTGAAAACCCTGCCCCTAACCCAGGTGTAGAGAGGGAGGGACCTGAGGTCGAAAACCCCGCCCCGGGCCCAGCCATGGGACCTGGGGGCGGAGACTCTCAGCTCGCAGCAGCAGGCTGCGAAAAGTTACCTGCCCCCAGCCCAGGTTCGGGAGGGGTCAAGCCTGAGGGAGCAGCGGTTCAGGTTAAAGGCCCAGCGGCCAAGAAAGCCCCACCCGTCAAGGCCCCCAGAAGGTCCCCACGGATGCCCCAGCCGAGAAAGCCATGGTCACCAGCCCTCCAGTTCCCAAGGGCTGCCACTCGAGCCAGGGAAGGGTCCAAGGACAGAGGTCCTCAGCCAGCAGCCACGGGCTGCGAGGGACCAACAGGGAAGGACGGTGCGGTCACGCCGGGGGTGGCGGTGAACCGCAGTCCGACCAGGAATTAGCCTGGCCGCCCAGAGACGGGCGGCGGATGTAAATAGTTTAGTTTAAGTTTTGGCTTGTGTTTATTTGTTAAGTTTAATTATTTAGCTTAGGCTTGCATGTTTTAGTTTAAGTTAAATAAGGTGATGGGTAGTTTTAAGTAAGCAATCTGCTAAGACTGTGTAAAGTTGGGGTCGAGGTCGCGGGACCCGACCATGCTTCACCAAGCCAGAGAATCTCTTGGGGACCTGGCTGCATGTTTTTGTATCTTTTGCAGAAAGTCTTTCAGGATGAAGGGTGTCGTGATCCCATTCGCCCTGATTGGGATGAGCGTCGAAAGACGAGGCGACGTCCAGGACTCCCACATCTACAGGTGCTCGGGAGACAAGGCGCCCACAGCGATCGATGGGAGCGGTGAACGGGATGCGGAGGAGACCGCCGTCTACCTCCACGAGGGAAGGTGGCCAGGATGGCTGGGGTCCAATTCTTCTCAGTACTCGAGCCAAACCGGATTCACATACTGGGAGACCTCACTCCTGTGCCCCAGGGTACGGGTCGTTACAACGAGGGTCAGCTTCACCGTTGGAAAGCGAATATGTTTGACGTGTAAAGGACACATTCCACTGGAAAGGTGGTGGTGGCTCAGGAAGCTGAGCAAGGACATGAGGAACCCTGAAGTCGAGTGGGAACGGTTGGGGAACAACACCCACCGGACGATTACAGGGCCTCAGGGAGGATTAAGTGTGTGTTGGGACAAGTGGTGGGAACTGGATCAAGGGATTTATATCTGTATGTGGGGGTCAGAGGAGGTCTGCCCCGCAGGCATATCCATCGTTTTCCACCGGCAGTGGCACGACACCGGGGAGGGGATGAAGTGGGATACCAGCCTGAAGGTGTGTGCGGTCCCATACACCCCGATCCCAGTCAATGCCACTGAGCTTGTGCCCCACCCACGGTGCAGGTGGCAAGGTTACCCAGGGAAGGTTGCCCCACCACCACCAAGGGACCAGTGAATGGGTTGGTAATAGTCTCCACCGATCAGATGCTGTACCAGGGGGTACACTACGCGGTAGCCTCTGTGATTTTAAATCTCACCGAGGTACATTTGCCCGAGTGGAGTCCCAAAGAAACAGAGCAGCTATACCAGGCCCTATTAAAGGACATGTTCAAGAAGTTTTACGAGTTCGATTTCGCCCACGTGGACAAAACCGAACTCTACACCACACACCGAGAGTTTTTGGGTAATGCAGGGAGGCAAAGAAGGGGTGTATGGAATGATGTTTTCTCTGTGTTTAATGCTGGGTCCTCTGTCATCAACAGTTTAGAAGACATAGAGTTGCAGACCCAGATAAACAGTTTAAAAACACAGTTAAAGAAGATATTACTGGATGAGAACAAGGTAGTGGGCTCGGAGTTGCATGAGGACCAGGCCATGATGGTCCATTTAAAGGAAATCATAGCGGAGTTGGAAAAGCACGCAAAGACGGTAAATGCTCTCATAAGGGAGGACAGAAATGCTTCTGACCAGGCTGCGCAGGTGTGCGTGTTATACGGGGCGTGGTTACTGGGCGAGGGCCGCAGTAATCTGGAGGATTTAAAACAGGGTTTGGTCCCCTCCTGGATTATCAACAAGCACCTCGCAGCCCTCTACCCTTTTGAGAATGCATTAAGCCCGTGCCAACTTCGGCTAGCCTCCGAAGCATATCCAGTCCCCGTGGATTGTGGGCGGTCCAACCACACAATCATGGAAGTAGTAGTTAGGATGCCGGTCATGGGTAGGACAGCCCGACCCGCACCGGTATACAGGGTGGAGAACATTGGAGTCATTCAAGGGGGTGCACACATTCGTTTCACAGCAGTCCCGCCTTACGTCATTAAGTGGGAGCACGCTATGACAGGTACTGACCTCTCAAGGTGCCGTAGCTGGGGAGCACACGTGTCCCCAGCACTTAAATGCCTATTCGAAACCGCAGTGTGGGTTCAGAGCTGCTGGCGCGAAACCTATAAATTGTACCATGGAGGCAATGACACAAGGCCATGTTCCCCCGTAGGTAGCATATACAGGAGGTGGGACATATTGTGTCACCACCGGCGCGTCCCACTACCAGCATGGACGGCATAGCTGGTGTCCGGTCAGTGAAAGCAGCTTCTGTTCTAAACCCGAGGCAGAAGTTCAAGTGGCCCAGGAGCGAATTGTCCCCATTCCTGAACTCTCCACTGTTCACCTCACTGTGAAGGAGAATTTTACGGATTTGCAAAAGTACGTAGCCCACTTTGGCTACAAAATTCCCCCTCTCCCTGAAGACCTTACCAAAATACTCAAAGCCGTTATAGTTTCGCAGAAACATTTTTACACTCTAGAGCAGAAAGCAGTAGAGATAGGGACTAAGATACTGGATATGGTGATTCCACCCTGGTGGGATATTTTCAATAAAATAGAGGTCCCTTCGTGGATCAGACTGGCTTCCCACATTCTCGTGGTTTGCCAGTTAGGGATAGTGTTGTATTTAGTTTGCATTCAATGTAAGGGAAAAGGTCAGTTGTTAGAATTCCGTAACCAGAAGACCTGGAAGGAACATTATGTAAAGGTGGAGGGAGATATGCCTGTTTAAGTCTTTTTCCTTGTATTTTGACTAAAAGAGTGTTTTATTTGTGTTCTTTATTTTTTAATAAAGAGGTTTTTTTTCCCAGTTTTTTTGCGACGCAGTTAATAAAGATGTATGTGTACCAAGTGGTGCAGGGGTGTTGGACCCCTCCATGCTTGGCTGTGTGTAAAGTCTGTAGTTTTACTCTCTGTATGCTGATGTACACTACATTTTCGCGGAATGGGTAGTGCATGTGTCGTGGGTATATTAGATCGGTAATTACAGGGGAAGGTTGACTATGGAGGGTCAGAAATTTGTTGCTCACTTTGTAAAAGTATGATACTTCAAGCAAGTTTTAGTATCACAGGGAGGAGCGTAAGATTCGCAAAATTTCTACATTTCCCCAAAGGTTATTAATAAGAAAAGGGACCCTGCATGGACATTTTAATGAAAAAGGGTACCCAAGATGGCATCCGCGCCTCGTGGCAGAAAGCCTGTGAGATTTTAAAAGCTTGGACTCTGCGGCACAGGCAGCTCATGGAGAAATCGAAACCAAAGCTGCAGTTTCTGTGAGGAGAGACTTTGCATTTTAAAAACCAGACAGGACTTTGAATTATGTATTAGACCAAATCGGAGACAAATCAAAACCCAGTTAGGCCTATAGTTAAGGCCATCAAGCAGTTTGCATAAATAATTGGGAACAGCTTAAGGAAACCATTGAGGCTGGACAGGCCCATTAAGATGTATTAATAACAAAACAAGTGTAAGGGGTTGTCCTCGAGAGATTTCCCTGAGGTTTCTCTCTCTAGAGGCCTCTCTCTCTTGCACAGTAAAACCTTGAGTGGTTCGACCCACTCGCCCCTTAGATTCTATATTCTGGTCTTAGGTGCAGGAACTACAATGTAAAGAAAACTCTTGTAGACCAAGTTTGATGAAACAAAATGAAATTTTATTGCATAAGGAAAAATATCAAATCAAATGCAAGCAGATAAGGGAGTACATGGGAGGGAAAAACACACAAACAAATCATAACGACACAGTACTAACTAAAGCAAATACAGGCATCTTATACTCTACAAAGATCATCATGAAATAAGGAAACACACGGAACATCGAGGGACAACAACTCATGTTAATTGTACCCTTAAATCCACCCCCTTATTAAACCTATCTAGATCTGATTGTGAAGGGCCAGAAACATGCTCACCAATCCCACTAGGAAGTGCAAGGTTTTGAAATCGAGTCTGTGTTTGGTCCTTTCAGGCGTTTCGTCTCCACGTGGATCGTGGAGCCCCTGCGTGCTGCGCCACACCTCTCTCCTGAGGTGGGGGTCGGGGGCGGCTGGACACCGGCAGGCCTGGATGTCGGCGGGGTTGAGGATTGTCGGCTCGACCCTGCTTAGAGGAGCCTTGGGCTGGCTCCCATCGCTTCTTCAGTTTTTTATCTCTTCTCCCGAGCCGGGGTGGCTGGAAGGTTTCTTCTCTTGGGACCTTTATTTTTTTGTCTCTTCTCCCAAGTTGGGTCGATGGCCTCTCGTTCCGGCAACGGCCCAGGGATGGTCGATAATCTCCCGATGTGTTTCCCCGGGGCGGAACGCTGGTTTCGAGACGGCCTTTTCGATGTTGGCTTTCTTCTTCCTCCTGCGATTGCCTGCTTCTTCTTCTGGGTGCCCGGATTCAAGCTGCGTGTTTCCAGCTCTCCAACCCTGCTAGCCTGTGTTCAAGCTCAAGCTCTTCCCTTTCCACTCAGTGGGCTAGATTTTCAGTTGCTTGCGCCAGCAGTTAGCGCCTTAAGAGAAGTGATTTTCGGGCGCTATTCGTGTAGCGCCCGGGCGCAGCGCAGTTTGCGCCCCGCCCCAAATTAAGTTGCCCGTTAGCGCCGGCGCAAAGTTTAGCGGCCGCCTGGATGCGTGCGCAGAAAACGACGTCACATCCTCGTGCAACGCCCTTTGGCCGCCCCGAATCCAAACTTCAGTCGAACCGCCCCATTCTGCGGCTGGCGTCCAGAGCGTTTGTAAAATGGAACGCAACACACCCTGGGGAGCGCAAATTAAAGGGCACTCCTCCTGCACTATAAACGGCAGTCTGCATGTGTTGTGTGGAAGGATCCAGTGTGTTGTTGTGAACGGTGTATTTATATTCACCACCACCACCACCACCACCACCACCACCACCACCACCACCACCGAAAAAAACACATGCACCCTTCCCCTTTAAGAGCTCACTGGCACCAGAGTGTCTGCCGTGCGCTGCGCCCGAGCTCGGGCGCTGCGCTCTGCACCGCCGGCTTAGCGCCTAAAGATAGCAGTGGAACGCCTCTTTTAGCGCTCCACCAACCTCTTAGGGCGAAGCCACTGAATTTCCGGCAATGGGGCGCTACTTTGGGGCGGGCGCTAACTTCGGGCGGGCGCTAAGGTTAGCGCCCCAAAACTGTCTACACTGAAAATCTAGCCCCGTACCTCTCCAAGCTTGCCCCAACTGCCGAAAAGTCTCTCCAGATATACCTTTCTTCCAGAGGCTTCACTTCCCGCCCAAAATCAGGTTAGCCTTTGTTTTATTTTTGGCGGGCTGGGAGCACAGCGGGGTAGTTATTATATTTTGAAATGTCTTAAACGGCTGTTAAAGGCCCATCTCTGGTCTGGAATTACCTTCATTGTTTTTAATGTCCTGCTGATCTCGTTATCTAGTCCTGGGTGCTATTCTCATGAATATGAAATTGTCCTCTTTTGTCTGGGTCAACATTTTGATGGCCTCTGTCTCCAGGCCGATCTTGACTAGGTCTGCATCTAATCCATATGCATACATGTGGGTCTGGTTTCGTTCTCTCAGAAACGGCTTCCAGAACTTGCTGTAGGTTGAATCCACAAAGCTGTCTGAGGTTGCGCAGGAACCATTTTAAAGTGTCCCAATAAGCTGGTCACATGGTATGGTGGCCATTTTGTATGCCCCTTTTTCTGGGCTTCTTTTAAAACAGTCTTTAAAGTCATGGCCTCTTCTGCCATTTGACCCTTATTAATATAAAGTCCAATTTTGCGAATCCTACACAAGTCAGTTATCAGGCCAGTAGATGTGATTACCAGCCATCTAAAAACAGTTAGAGTAGATTGCTACCGTTATTTAAAATAGCCCGCCAAGATTGGGACGAAGAACTAACCTGATTTGGCGCGCAGATAAGGGCCATCCGAAGGAGTATAATTGTAGTCCCACTGGCTACCTTCTCTCTCTGCTCTCAGCTTTTGCTCCGGCTCCGGCCCCTCGCCCTCGTGGCTGCTGCTCTTCCCCCATCCTGCGCTTACCGCCCAGCCACTGCCCATGCCTTCCCCATTCCATCAGGGACGCCCGGCATTATGCCAGGTGGACACGGACAAACCAGGCCAGGCGAGGCGGGACGCGATGAGGCGAGGTGGTGAAGAAGACAAATGGAAAGCCGACTGAAGAAAAGCTTTGAATAATCGGGCCTTCAGTCCAGCTGACCTGCGACTATCTTCATGCAAACTCCAACTGCCGGCCGAGGAAGAGGAACCATCATCTCTGCGAGGTAAAGTACCCAAGTAGAGACTTTAACTTTGGGGTACTTGTACCTGGACAACACCCTTGCAGCACCCCGAGACCACGTGACGACGGCAGGCTCCAGAGAGCACAAAGAGCGAACCCCAAACCCCACCGCTGTTTTGAATTCAGCAGATCTTTTGGATTGGCGAGCATGAATTCTGACCCCTCATAGCTTAACCTAGTTAGGTATAGAGGGTGGGATAAGGATAAGGGGATTGTTAAGATTGTCATTTTCCCTCGATGTGCCGTGTGTTCCCTATTCCCTGTATAGGTATAGTTATTTTGTATTTTGCCTGTAAAAGTTTATACCGGTAACTTTTCATAAGATTGTGTTAATTTCTTCTTCAATAAAAATCTTGGTTTTGCTTACATCCAACCACCTGTCTACTCGAGTCTTTTCTGTATCACCGCCTTGTACCTAAGTCCGGTATCTAGAACCCAGGGGCGTGGGAGCAATTTGAACTGCTCATAAACAGTCAGAGGCATAACTGACTGGGCGTATGCGCCACCCCACACGCAATACTGTGGCAACAAGAACAGGTCAGAGGCTAGGTATTCTGTGGCAAATGTCTCAACTCCTGACTCCCCAAAGCCTGTCTACCATCTACAAGGCACAAGTAAGGAGTGTGATGGAATACTCTCCACTTGCCTGGATGAGTGGAACTCCAACAACACTCAAGAAGTTTGACACCATCCAGGACAATGCAGCCTGCTTGATTGGCACCCCATCCACCACCTTAAATACTCACTCCCTCCACCACCGGCGAACCGTGGCTGCAGTGTGTACCATCTACAAGATGCACTGCAGCAACTCACCAAGGCTTCTTTGGCAGCACCTCCCAAACCCGCAACCTCTTCCACCTAGAAGGACAAGGGCAGCAGATGCATGGGAACACCACCACCTCCATGTTCCTCTCCAAGTCACACACCATCCTGACTTGGAAATATATCGCCTTCCTTCATCGTCGCTGGGTCAAAATCCTGGAACTTCTTACCTAAGAGCACTGTGGGAGTACCTTCACCACACGGATTGCAGCGGTTCAAGAAGGCGGCTTACCACCACTTTCTCAAGGGCAATTAGGGATGGGCAATAAATGCTGGCCTTGCCAGTGATGCCCACATCCCATTAAAGCAAATTTAAAGAAAGGCTGAAGCCCCACAGCTGCACTCTCCCTTTCAGTAGTCACTAACCAGCTTTTGTCCTTTCATTCTGCAGGAGAAAGCTTTGCACAACACAAAGGAGAGGAGTAAGACCAGGGTAGGAATACCCAGCATGGTGATCCTCTCTGATCTGGAGCAGCAAGCTCCCGACATCATTGCCCCCTCACGAACTGTCCGAATCAAGGCTGGGGGTTGTTGGAACAGGGCCCCTGAACATTACTTATGCCTCTTTCTGTACAACAACTTGTATTTATATAGCACCTGTAACATAGTAAAACGTCCCAAGACGCTTCACAGGAGTATTATACAACAAAAAATTTGACACCAAGTCACATAAGGAGAAGTTAGGGCAGGTGACCATAAGCTTGGTCAAAGAGGTAGGTTTTAAGGAGCATCTTAAAGGAGGAAAGAGAGGTAGAGAGGCGGAGAGGTTTAGGCAGGGAATTCCAGAGGTTAGGGCCTAGGGAACAGAAGACATGGCCACCAATGGTTGAGCAATTATAATCAGGGATGCTCAAGGGGGCAGAATTAGAGCAGTGCAGATATCTCGGGGGGTGGCGGGGAGGTTGTAGGGCTGAAGGAGATTACAGAGGTAGTGAAGGGTGAGGCCTTGGAAGGATTTGAAAACAAGGATGAGAATTTTGAAATCGAAGTGTTGCTTAACCTGGAGCCAATGTAGTTGAGCGAGCACAGGGGTGATGGGTGAACGGGATTTGGTGCGAGTTAGGACACGGGCACCCGAATTTTGGATGACCTCAAGTTTATGTAGGATAGAATGTGGGAGGCCAGCCAGGAGTGCATTGGAATAGTCAAGTCTAGAGGTAACAAAGGCATGGAACAGGGTTTCAGCAGCGGATGAGCTGAGGCAGGGGCGGAGACGGGCGATGTTACGGAGGTGGAAGACACATGTGCCTCAGAAAAACACATGTTCATCCGCTTGTCAATATCAAACTGCATTGTGAAGTCTGTCACCTGCCACTTTGCAACCTGTGAGTGCCAGGCTAACTCTTGTCCCTTTTCTCTTGCCTCCAGGTCATTCTCAGCAAAAAGCCCTGCAGAAGGGCTTACCTCGGAGCAGGGCTATTGGAGAAAGGGCAATTTGACTCATCAGCTGCCTGTCCAAAATGGTTGAAAAGCGGAAACTGGCTGGCGGGTAGGAGAGGAAGTTTTTGCGGCGAACCTGGCGTTGGGGAGACCCTGACTTTCCTTGTGAGGTCCGGAAAAACATTCCTGCTCATCCTGGCCTCAAAAACGAAAGTTTTACACTTACCTTGGAGGGCCTCTTTGGTCGGCAGTCCAGCTGGTGACCTGCTTCAGCCTAGTGGAAAAGTTGCAGCGCTTCCCTGCTTAAACCCCAGTTAAAATCCAATCAAGGTCCGATTGACATCGTAGGTCCCCGATTAGAATTTTTTCATGAGACTCCCGCCTGAGTCCGGTGGGCCCCTCATCTTCAGCCAAAACCAGCATTGTAAAATCGGAGATTGGCAGGAAGGGAGCAGGAAATGGAACTGCTCTATTTTAACTGCCCACCCGCTCCATTCCCACTGAATGGGGAGAGTTAAAATTCCACCCACCAAGTGTTGACTTCTGTGAACCTTTTCCATCTGGTGAATACCTGCTGATGATCTCAGATGATTACTTGAGGTTTCCAGGACTTGTAATTCTGATATCGTTATCTACTCAAGCTACAATCTCATACCTGGGAGACATATTTGCAGTTCTGGGGATTGCAGAAGTTGTCAAGATTGATGATGGTCAGCCATTTCGCAGTGCAGAATTTCAACAATTCTCAGAGTATCTTTGATTTTGTCACAGGAAGGTAACACCATATGGACCAAAAGCCATTCGAGAAGCAAAAAGATTAATGAGGATACTTAAAAGACAATCAGGAAAATCACAAAAGCAAGAATTGTGGAAATTTATGAGAAACTACCTTGTCACTGCACACATGAGCACAAGTGAAGCACCCAATACAGCACTTTTCCAAAAGACAATGATAATAACTTTACCACATAAGCAAAGCAGAACGGGCAACGAACTGGATAGAGGAATATGCTGAGGAGGTTTATGTAATGTATGTACCTTTAAGGGGGAGAACTACTTTTTACAGCTCCTGTATCCTGTAGTACCGGCAGTGACCACACCTGTATATAAACCCTGAGTAGTGATCTGTACAGTCAGTTGCAGTTTCAACCCTCATTCAGTAAACACCCGTTGATCGTTCCCTGCAGTCTGTTGTCTGATTATTGAAGGACACAACATTAAGATACACGGATATAACATTGGCGACGACGCAGATTTGAACCTACCTGCAACTCTGCATCACTTCCCAGGGATTTGCTCCTGGAGAACAGTGGAAGGAGGTCGAGTCCAGAAGCACGGGCGTCGACCACGGGCAACCGCCCAGTCATCCAGCGGAGATTTGAGCATTGCAGGGGAGGCTGTCGAGAGCCAGGCTTGGCTTTCCAGTCACGGTGGTCCAGCGAAACGGGCTGGCAACAGGTACTGCGCAGACCCTTCACGGACAGCAGCGGCTAGAGCCGGCCAAGCGGCACAGAAAAAGGCTGAGCAGCGTCGATCGGGGAGAGAGAGAGGGCAGAGCGCACAGGGTGCAGCCGGTGTTCAGGACCGAGCGGCGTCAATGGGGAGAGAGACGAGAGAGAGCAGAGCGCAGCCGGTGTTCAAGGGCTGAGCAGCATCAACGGGGGAGAGAGGCGTGCAGGAAAACGCGAGGTGCTGCCATTGCCATGAGGAACGCAGAGAGTGGCATTGGCAGCGGTGCAGGAGCAGCGCACAAAACCCACAGGGCGTTGCCATTTGCCACGAGGACCGCCGAGAGCGGCGTTGGCAGCAGCGCGGGAGACGCCATTTTAAGCCGCAGCGGGGAAGAAAGGAAAGCGCGGGAGATGTGATTTTAAGCCAGTCTAACCACACCCAAAAATGCTGAAGAGTGGCAGTATCACAGCATTCGACAATGAAGTCGAAGATTGGACGACATATGTCGAATGCATAGAAGTATACTGCAAGGCGAAGGAAGTGCCAGACGACAAGAAAGCACTGGTATTGTTGAATTCAATGGGTGCAAAAACGTATGGCTTACTACGAAACCTAGTAACCCCAGAGAAGCCAGTAGAAAAGGATTTTGAAAACATAGTGTCAATCCTACAGGAGCACTTAAACCCCACACCGCTGCTGATAGCAGAAAGATTTAAGTTTCACAAAAGGAACCAGCATAAAGATGAAAGTAATGCTCAGTATTTAATGGAACTGCGCAAGTTATCGAAACACTGCCAGTTTGGAACGGGACTAGCAGATACTTTAAGGGACAAGTTTGTGTGTGGGCTTCAAAGTGAAGGAACCCAGAAACGGCTTCTATCAGAAAAGGATCTTACGCTGGACAAGGCTTTCAGCATTGCAGTATCACATGAAGCAGCAGCACGGGGCGCTGCAGAGATACAACGGAGACCGCAAGAATATGGCACAAATGAAATGTCATACGGAACAATGAAGTGCTATCGCTGCGGCAGAACAACACACGACCATAATGATTGCTGGTTCAAGGACAAAGTGTGCAGACAGTGTGGAAAAGCAGGACACATAGCAAGAGTCTGCAGGTCGGGAAAGAAAACCAGCAGCAAGAAATCTCCACAGGAGTAGTACAAGAAGGTACATAAGGTGGCGGAGAGTAGTTCAGACAAACAGAAGACTGATACAGACTCCGGAAGCAAGGAGCTGGGTTGTCTGAAACGACATAATGTGATCAAAATGGAGGATCACCAAACTATCTGGGTCACGCTCAAGATAGCAGGAGTCCAAGTGAAAATGGAATTGGATACAGGATCAGCCCTAACAGTCCTAAACCGAAGGGACTACAAGCGGCTATTCTCACATATACTCTTGAGAGATACAAAGATTGTCTTGAAGACGTACACGGGGCAAAAAGTCTACCCCAAAGGAAAAATAAGGGTGACCGTTATATATAACGGCAAGGAAACACCAAAAATGGACCTATATGTATTGCCAGATGGAGGACCACCACTACTAGGACGTGAATGGATCCGGAAGATACAGCTAGATTGGCATTCCATACAAGCACTGACTGTAGATGCCAAAAAGGATGACGACGTCACACCTGGACGACTGTCAAAAATGCTAACTGACGCACAAGAAGTGTTCCAGCAGGGACTCGGAACACTAAAAGTCATAACAGCGATGATCAAAATAGAGGAAAATGTAAGCCTAAAGATTTTTAAGGCCAGACCGGTACCTTATGCGATCCGCCCAGCCGTCGAAGCAGAGCTGGAAGGTTTGGAACGTTCAGGAGTACTGTCCAAAGTGGACTGGAGCGAGTGGGCTACACCCATCGTTCCTGTAATGAAGAGGTCGTTGAGTAATACGCCTGGGGAACCAAAGAAGGTTCGCATCTGTGGGGACTTTAAGATGACAGTGAACCCAGTCCTTCACACTGTAAAATATCCGAAGCCTCGAAACAGTACCTCACGATCAACACTCATAAAGGTCTCTACCAATACAACTGGCTGGTGTTCGGGGTAGCATCAGCTCCGGCTATTTGGCAAAGGGCAATGGAACAAGTCCTGCAAGGGATTCCAGGGACCCAGTGTTATTTGGATGACATCCTGGTCACGGGCGACAATGACAGTGATCACCTCGCCAACCTGGAGCAGGTGCTTACTAGATTGAAGGAATATGGGCTCCGAGCTAATCGCCACAAATGCGAGTTTTTCCAGAAGCAGATCTCGTATTGTGGCCACGTTATTGATAAAGAGGGGTTACATAAGTCCCCTGAAAAGATTAAGGCAGTAGTCAAGGCTCCAGCACCGGAAAATGTGTCACAACTGAGGTTGTTCCTCCGGCTGGTGAACTACTACCATAAGTTCTTGCCGAATTTGTCTACCGTACTACACCCACTGAACACCCTATTGCAAACGGGGGTACCATGGAAGTGGAGTGACGAATGTAAACGAGCTTTCCAGAAGAGCAAAGCATTGATCACAGCAAAAGAGGTGTTGGCTCATTTCAACCCAACACTACCAATTCGGTTGGCGTGTGATGCATCACCCTATGGCATTGGAGCGGTGCTGTTGCACAAATTCCCGGACGGCTCGGAGAGGCCAGTAGCCTTTGCGTCTCGGTCACTAACCTCAGCCGAGCGTAACTACGCCCAGATTGACAGGGAGGCCCTCAGCTTAGTGTGGGGAGTGAAAAAGTTCAATCACTATCTGCACGGGCAGAAGTTCACCTTGCTGACTGACCACCAACCACTTGTCTCCATCTTTAATCCAAAGAAGGGCGTTCCGGTGATGACTGCGCAACGGCTACAAAGATGGTCCCTTTTTCTAGGGGCCCACCAATATGAAATCGAGTATAAGGGCAAGAAACAGCATGGAAACGCTGATGGCCTATCACGCCTGCCACTGCCTACTGCGGAGGAAGAACCAGCAGTGGATCCTGTCAAAATATTTCATTCGACTATAATTGAATGCTTGCCAGTAACTAACGCTGGTATAGAGAAGGAGACCCGAAATGACCCGACACTGTCTCGGGTATATGATTTGACGGTGAAGGGATGGCCAGCACATGGCAACTCACTGTTGCCAGCATTCTCATCCAGAAGAGAACAGCTGTCAGTATGCCAGGGGACCTTGATGTGTGGATCCCGAGTGGTAATTCCACCCAAGTTAAGGGAGAGAGTGCTCAATGAGCTTCACGAAGGTCATCTGGGAGGGATGAAAATGAAAAGCCTTGCTGAGGCTTATGTGTGGTGGTCGGGGATCGATCAGCAAATCGAGGACCTGACAAAGAGCTGCTCAGGATGCCAGAAGGTCCAAAATGCACCACCACAGGCCCCTCTACACCCATGGGAGTGGCCCTCATCTCCATGGCACCGGGTGCATATTGATTTTGCTGGTCCATTCATGGACTCAATGTTTTTAATAGCCGTGGATGCGCACTCGAAATGGCCTGAGGTGATCAAAATGTCCTCCACCACCACGGAGAAAAGTATTGCAGTCCTATGGACCATTTTTGCCAGGAACGGCTTGCCAGAGCAGATTTGCTCTGATAACGGACCACAGTTTGTGTCCGAAGAGTTTCGAAGATTTATGAAAAGGAATGGGGTAAGGCATTACACATCCGCCCCATATCATCCAGCCACAAATGGATTGGCTGAGAGGTTCGTACAAACCTTTAAAAAAGCAGTAAAGGCCATGTGCGATGATGACATTCCACTGCAGCATAAGGTGGACAATTTCCTGTTAGCCTACAGAAATGCGACACATGCAATCACCAACCAGGCCCCGACCATGATGTTCTTTAACCGAAGGTTGAGATCTCGTCTGGATTTGCTCAGACCAAATGTACGAAGAGATGTTGAGAGTAAGCAATTCCAGCACATCAATGAGAAGCCGACAAGGAGCTTCAATGTAGGGCAACCAGTCTTGGCCCGCGACTACCGAACAGAGAAATGGCAACCAGGAACGATATGCACACGGCAGGTGCCACTAATGTACACAGTGGATGTTGGGGAGAACATTGTGAGACGCCATGCTGACCAGATCCTAGAGTCACAGGAACGAGTCAACCCCATGTCTCGGCCATACGTACCTGGTGAGGAACCCGATGTACAGGTCGCATCTACCTCAGAAACAATAGCATTGGAAGCTGATGAATCAACTGACGATAGGGTGTTAGATTTGCCTCCGCACCAAGAGCGAGACACTCGGGAAAGGCGTTATCCAGAAAGAATCAGGAAGCCTCCCCAAAGACTGAATTTATAAATAGACTATTTTCAGTTAATGTTGCATGTTAAAAGTGTTAATTGTAATTAGTTTGATATTTAATTGTTAAATGTGTGTTATGGTACTGTTAATCTAAAAGGGGAGGAATTGTAATGTATGTACCTTTAAGGGGGAGAACTACTTTTTACAGCTCCTGTATCCTGTAGTACCGGCAGTGACCACACCTGTATATAAACCCTGAGCAGTGATCTGTACAGTCAGTTGCAGTTTGAACCCTCATTCAGTAAACACCTGTTGATCGTTCCCTGCAGTCTGTTGTCTGATTATTGAAGGAAATAACATTAAGATACACGGATATAACAGTTTAGTATATTCAAAAGTCAGAGATCGAATAAGGAGACAGAAGGGATATATTTTTCTCTGTATGTGAAGCTAAAGACATTTATTTTACTAAACTGTCACTATGCAGCTTTGAGAAAGGAAAACTCCCCACCACATGCCAGAATAACATGGAAAAACTGGTCAACTTCCTCCAACTGAACCCTCTGCCATAAAATCTGCTCCTTTGCCCCTGACTCCACCTCCCTTCCTGGCCATTCACTCAGGCCGAGTGAGACTGTACAAAACCTTTGGGCTCGATTTTGTCAATGGGGAGTTTTGGAGGCGGGACTCCCACTTTTTGGGTTGTAGTCCCGCCTCCATCAACTTGTGGCCAACCCACGCTATTTTCCCTTGATTGACCTTGTTAAGCCCACCCAGCGGGCTCAGCAGGCCAATTAACAGACACCTGGTTACTGGTGACATCAGCGATTGACATTTCATCTGTCAAGAGCTTTTGACAGATGAAAAATCAGCGTTTGACAGCTCTGTGAAGCTGTCAATCACTGACAATCTGTCTTCTAACGAGTCCTTCTACTCAGACTCAGTTAGAGAGCTCTCCAGACCAGAAAGCAGAGGCTGCAGCTTTTGACAGTTCAGCGGCCATTCTGCTTTCTGTGCCGGTGAGCTGAGGGACTCCCGAGACCTGAAGGAAGGAAGCCTGCAGGAGTAAGTAAAGGTAAGTAAAACTTATTAAAACACTTTACACTCACCTCACACACTTACCTCTGCACACATGCACCCATCACTCACCTGCACAACGGACATCTCGACCTCTCCACCCCCTGCAGACCAACGGTCCGCCTCGCTAACTTGGCGTGGTTCAGAGCCATTGGGCAGCCCACACTTCAGGGCTAAAAATAGGGATTAGGCAAAAAACTGCCTGTTAACTACCTGTTAACAGACAGTTATTTGGCACTAATCCCCTTCCCACCTCGGGGAGGCGGCTCCCAGCACAGGTCGGGTACCCGTCCCCTGGGACATTGGCACGGAGGCGGGTGGGATGGGTTCCTGCCCCCCCGATTCTGCAATTTTCCCACCACTCCCGCATCCAAACCCGCCTCTTCGGGGCTTGGAAAATCGAGCCCTTGTGTTATGTTTTACCCTGAGCTGAGCTTCTCTTTGACATTCTATCCATTACCAAAACTACTTATTTTCACCTTCATAACACTGCCCATCTCCATCCCTACATCTGCCCCTCCATTGCTGAAATTACACCTTTTTGTCATCTCTACACTCAACTTCACCAATGTCTTCCTAGCTGGCCTCCCGTCTTCCACCCGCTATAAACTCCATCTTGTCCGAAACTCAAGTGCCCATGTCCTGTTCTGCAGTAAGTCCCACTCACCTAGCACCCCCATCCTCGCTGACCTACTTTGGCTCCCTATTCCTATGTGCAATAAATTTAAAGTCAGCGTCCTCATCTTCAAACCCTCCACAGCCTTGCCCCGCTGTATCTCTGCAACCTCCTCCAGCCTTATATCCCTTCTCACACCCATCAGTCTTCTGATTCTGGCCTACTGTGTATCCCCCCTCCCCCTCCATTTGTCCAACCATTGGTAGCAGAACCTTCAGTTGCCTCTTTCTAAACCCTTCTCTTTCTCCACTCCTCTCTACACCTTTAAAAACCTTTACAAAATCCAACTTCTGACTAAGCATTCAGTTACCAACCGCGCCCCCCCACCCCCCCAATCTCCTTGCATGGCTCGATATCCATTCCCTTATCTGCTTCTACCAATGAAGCACTTTGGGATGATTTTTTACATTAAAGACGCTCTATAACCGTAAATCGCTGTTGCCATTTATGACTGCAGAATGAGATGGTCACAGAGATACAAGGAATGTGGCTCAGTACAAGAAAATTAAGCCTCATGAGGTGACATAAATGCTTCTCAGGATGCATACATGCAAACTGCCAATATTTCACCCCAACAACATTTTGGAGGCCCAGTCACCATATCAGTGTTCACTAATACAAATCAGCAGCCCAGCTTCCTTTCCCTCTAGTCTCGCTCCTACTTGGGTCCAGCTGCTATTGCACGGCACCAATCCCTCTATCCTCTCAGTATCAATCATAACACTAATGGCTGGGATTATAGACAATGTATAAAGTTAGCGGAACTCTCATGAGAACAGGAGAACAGAATGAATAGCAGGAATGGATGTTGATGAAAGGGGTAGCAATGAAGGAGAGGAATTAGATCACAATAATGGGGAGAGGGAAGGGATAGAAGCTGATTTGGAGGAGGAGAGGATAATCTGCCATTGGTGTTTTGGAGTGGGGAAGAAAGGAGAATTCCAGTATTAACTGAGAGGGCATGGAGAGGTAGAGTGAAAGGGGGAAAAGGGGGAAGACTTCCATCATGAACTCTGGGAGGAGCAAAGTGTGCCAGTTTGAACTGGAAGAGTGCAAAAGGAATACCAAGTTAACTGGGTTGGAGGGGGAGAACAATGCCAGGTTGAACTGTCAAAAAGGAGAATAGTTCCACTATGAACTAAGAGGGCTGGAGGAAAAGAAAGTCAGGGGAATTTGAACATGGTGGAGCACTTGGGTTTGGGTGCGGGTGGGGGGTTAAAACTGGGAAAAAGCCGGCTCCAACAAGCCGACGTCCGCATTTCACTCGAGCACGTTAGGCTGCGTGTGCGCAATCCCCTTGGGAGAGGCGGATTGCTACTTAACATATGTTAATTGCTCAATTAGAGCAATATTTACACACACTATTGAGTTCAACGTCAGGTCCATGGGCTTTCTGGGCTTCCTGAAACTTATCGGTGAAAACAAGGTGAGAACACAACAACAATTGTCGCCACCATCTACTCTTGCTCACTTGTGAAGTGTGAATCACCAGGTAAAAACCCAAATTTCTGCCTATGTGATCCCACCAAAGTGCGAGTATCTGAGCTCAAGCATGGTATGATGGTGCACCCATGGAAGGACTCAGTTCCTCTGAGAATTCCTCATCAGCGACCTCCATCAGCTGCTGCTGCACGTGTGAGGGCCCTGTCAGAGATAAAAGACATGAATTAGTCCCGGCAAGGTAAGAGTATGTTGCAAGTTATCATTATGAAGATGATCATATTTCACTCGCTGTTGAAATCAAGTCAACATGACTGAGTGCCCTATGACATGTGAGTCGTTAATATTTAATTGCGTCACCAGGTAGCTGACATCTCTCCGTCTCCCCATCTCCAATGGCCAGGGATGCCAAAACTCCACTGATTCCCAGCACCTCCTCCTCTGCACTTGTCAGTTGCGAGCTGTTTGGAGGCCCATCTCCATTTTTCTCCTTCTCCCTGGTGTTCTGTGCTCTCTTCTCCTGCAAGGAGGGAATAAAGAGGCGTATGAGTGAGTGCAATAGCATGTGTTCATCCAATGGATGGAGTGCATTTGGCAAGGGTCAGTATGAGGGAGAGGCATGAAATTGCATAAGGATGAGGGTGAGTGGGAGTGTTGGATGGATAGATGGGGATGTGATTAAGTGCATAGACAGAGAAGGATGGGTGCACTTGCAAGGTAAGTGCGTGTGAGGAGTGATGTGATGGAGCAGGCTTGAGAAGGCAAAGTGAGGGGGTTGGGGTGATGCACACAGCAGGATGTAGGTGAATGTGCAACTGTTGGTTAGGCCATTAAAGCGCTTCCTGCATTGCATCCAGGAGCGTGGCACTAAGATACTGCTGCTCACCTCCTGGGCAACCTCCAACCACTCCTTCTTTGTTTCTGCCACAGGTTTTCTCCTTCCATTGCTCCCTCTGGCTCTTCACAGCCCACAGCAGCACATCAAGGGAGGCATCAGTGAACCGGGGCGCAGCCTTTGAATGGCTCGAATCCATTCTGGAACTTCCTCTTATTTTCTTCCCAACTCCAACTCCTCCAAATTGCAACTTTGGATTAGCTGTTTAAAAACTGGAGTTGAGATCGCGTCATGTGGGTCCTCATCATGCCCACTGCCACGGATTGGATGGCAAACCCGGAAGTAACATTTTCATGAGATGGCTGAGTTAAAAAGCCACTAACAGATGCGCTGAACATACTTCCAGATTTCCCATGCATTATCAGACACCCCAGCTCCCAGCATGTCTCCCAGTTAATATCGGGGCCAGTGTCTCATGAAAAGATATGTGGAATTTGATGAGGCATAGGGCAGGATTTTCATTGGGCCGTGGAGGCAGGATTGGAGGCGTGTTGGGGGTTAAAATTGCAAAAACTGGCATGCGGGCCCAACCCCGCCTCCAAGCAATTTTCGTTAATTCGTGTCTAATGGTCCCGTCTCCGTCCCACCTCCAAGAGGCAGGATAGGCCGTTAAGGCCCTTAACAAGCACTAAATTGCCTCTATAATGCCATTTTGAAAGGCCTTTGTGATTTTAACCCTTTTCCCATGTGAAACACGCCTGTTCTGAAACATGACTGTGAAACCTGGCGGGAGCACAATTGGATTGCAGACTATCAGCTGCAGCTCAACCATTAAAGAGGAGATTTGATCATCCATCATTTGCAGGTGGCAGGACTTTGTTGTCGCAGGTCTGGGGGAACTTTTAGAAGGCATAACCACAGCTGTGGAAGTTTGGAGTCTGACACCCATCTCCAGTGTGACCTCTTGGGAAACCCCTCTCGCCACCTTAACTGAGCGCTTCCTCAACTGAGGCATATGCCAGAAGCATGGGAGCCATTTATTTCCTTCCCTTCTGGACATTAGATGAGGACGAACACCAGCCACGGCACCAGCAGAACCAGGGACAACAGCAGCACCAACAGCAGCAACACCAACAGCAGCAGCAAAAACAGGAGCGCCAAGCTGCTGCTCACCCACCTGAAACTGCACAGGCCAGAAGGGGCCAGCGCATGGAAGCCCATCAGCGCAGGAGATACCCCCCAAACAGGGTCTACAGACACAGGGTCAGCTACCTCAACATGTCTGAGCAGCAATGCCAAAGGCGGCTCCGACTTTCGCGAGAGCTAGTGGGTGACATCTGCGCAATGCTGCAACAACACCTGCAGGCCAGAGGACCAGGTGGACAACCCTTACCAGTGGCCGTCAAAGTCACCACCGCACTCAACTTTTTTGCCTCAGGCTCATTCCAGGGATTAGCAGCAGACATCAGCGGCATCTCCCAGGCGGCCGCACACAAATGCGTTACGCAGGTAACCGATGCCCTCTTTGCCATCACGCACAATCACATCCATTTCACCAAGGATTAAGCAAGTGTCACAGTGCATGCGGATGGATTAGCTAATCTGGCAGGCTTTCCAAGGGTGCAGGGCATCGTTGACTGCACACATGTGGCCCTTAAGGCAGCCCATTGCAATCCAGGTATTTTTGTCAACCGCAAGGGCTTCCACTCCCTTAACGTTCAGCTGGTGTGTGACCACAAGAAGGAAATTTTGCATGTTTGTGCCAAGTACCCAGGCAGTTGCCATGACTCCTTCATACTGCGCCAGTCTAGTGTGCCTCCACTATTCAGTCCACCAGACCAACTTAACGGATGGCTACTTGGAGACAAGGGCTATCCCCTGAAGATGTGGCTAATGACGCCGTTGAGGAGCCCATCCAACGAAGCTGAGGAGAGCAGCAACTCCAGCCACATGTCCACCAGAGCCATAATCGAGCAAACCATCGGTTTGCTGAAGGTGCACTTCAGATGCCTAGATAGATCAGGTGGAGCCCTGCAGTACTCAGCAGCCAGGGTCTCCAGAATCATCGAGGTTTGCTGTGCACTTCACAACATGGCACAGCGTCGTGGCTTGCAGATTCCTGAGGACCAAGTGACTCGTCACATATCCATAAGAGGAGGAGGAGGAGGAGGAGAGCGAAAACGAACATCTTGCAGAGGCCCATCAACCAACGGCAGCAGTACGCAAGAACATTGCTGGCCGGGATGCAAGGAATGCATTCATCTTGGCCATATTTGCTTAGCCTAGCCAATCAAGCACTTTTGCCTCGCAGCTTCTTACATGAGCATCAACACTGTCCATGGACCAGCGGATTCCTAGCAATTTGACCACCATACTGACGATTGCAAGTAATCCTAAGCCTTCAATGTGAAAGTCCCATTCGTGAAATGACACATGCCACAACCACAGCAGTAGCCATCGGATTTTTTATTTACATTATTCATCTGATGGCTTTTTCACAGAAAACATCAAATTTCACCCAAGTGACTACCCTTATGACTATTTGTGCAATATCTTTCTCTTATGCGTGCTCCTACATGGTGCTTCCCCTGTGACTTCAGCAGATGTGGAGGCCCCTTGCTCACTTTCCTGCTGCTCCTGTCTCGACACCTTTGGTGGGCGTCCTCTGGGGTTGCGAACCTCTGAGGGCTCGTCAGCAGTCTGCTGCTCCTGCGGCTGTGCAGGGGTTGAGACACCGATCTCAGATGGGTGTGAACTCTGGTGGGGCTCTGACCGAGGGCTCTGCAGTGGCATGGAAGTGTGAGCTTTTGGAGAGGAGCCCCCACTTCCTTGATGTCTGCCACCAACTTCCCTCTCATGGGTCAGGTCCCCCTCAGCGCTTGCAAGTGGCTTGAGAGCACCTTGCTGCACATCAGGGGGGCCATGGGGACCTGTATCTGCACTGGTAGTCCTACTCAGAAGGGCTTCCATGAAGGTTTTTTTTTTCTGTTCAATAGATTACCATCGCTCCTCCAAAGATGTCATTCTATTCAGAACACTCACCATGTTTTCTGCACTCTGGTGACTTATCACCTCCATGGAGGTTGCCAATCTTTCCATGGTGATGCGTTCATGCGCCAATGACTCCACAAAGGCTCTGCTCATGTTTGCTATGGACTGCTCCATTCGCTCCACACTCGCGGCGACCCTGGAGATAAAACCTGCCAGAGACTCCTGCACCTGTTCCTGGAGTTCCAGCACCGCTGATCTTATGGCTGGACCCAGAGGCAGAGGGTCGACATGCAGCTGAACCGAGCTGGCAGAGTCCTGCGCCTTCCAACTCGGACTCTCCACTGCTGTCCCTGTCTCCACAATCTGCTGATGCTAACTTGTGGTCCAAATGAGGTGTGAGTGTCTGCGCTGATGCTGGGTATGCTGAATTCTGATGACGCGGCGCCCTCCGAGGGACTCTGCATGTCTCAGTGAGGATTGTTCAATCTGATTGGTTGAAGAGCATCGCTGTTGCTTGTTCTGCTCACAGGCGTCACAGATGTCCTGCAGAAGGCGCTGCCCTGGATCAGACACTGGATTAGAGCAAGTCTGTGCTATAAAGCCTGCAAAAACTTTGTGACAGCTCTCAGCGAGGGGAACGGCAAGTGCTGTTCCTTCGCCGCTAACCGCAAAATCTGGGCCAAAATGTTGCTATGATCCTATTCATTTGTAAACCGCGAAATGTTCCCGTGAGCACGACCCCAGAGGGTAATAGCCACCATGATTGGCAGCTCTACTAGTCAATCCCCAGACAGGGAGTTGTAGGAGAGTCAAAGTTTAAGGCCTTGACTTCCTGTCAGCTAGGAAACAAAGGACAGAAGCACATGGTCTACAAGTCAATTCTGGAAGGTCTGCAGAGAGAAAGACATTGCATAACCCCTCCCTCAGGTAGAGCCCATCAGGATCAAAGGAAGGGCTGACCAGAAAAGTGACATTTAACTCATCAGCAGGGACAGTGTGGTGTATGTTATTATTTTCTGTTATGGGGAGCACTGTTAAATTAAATTGAAGTAGTGGTGAGATTTACTGTGATTGTAACTCTATAAATTAATTTACTGACTGTAAATTAAAGTGCTTGAAAATTTGTATCTGACCTTGTCTCACTAAAGTGTTAATTAGTCTGTCTTTCAGAGACTGAAGTAGATATTTTGCAGTAAAGGTAAACTCCAGGTCATAAGGGACTCAGGATCTGTTTATGGGAGAGGACAGTGGCATTGAACCCAAGAGAATATCTAGTGCAGTCACAAAATTTATAACACCCCTCAATGCTAATAACAGCCAAGTACTGGTAGTATATTTAATGGATAACCATTAGTTGAGAGCTTGAACACAGAGCATGGAGACAGAGCTGGGTGAATGCAATTGGAGTGGATCGCAATCAGAGTGGAAGAATTTGGTGAGAGCAGGAATTCAGTGGAGAGGAGGAAGGCGGTTGAGACGTCTAACTGAAAAGGAGGAGTGGAGCCACAGAACCCAAGGTTTCTAAGTTAATAGGCAAAAGAGCGGACCTGCGGGAGAGTGAGAGGAGCAGCTGCAAATAAACGTAGGCCCAAGAGCCCAGAGAGAGCATGAGCATCAGGGAGTGAGGTAAAAAACCTAAAGTGACGCAAAGTGAAGGAGCTAATTGCTGAGTAGCTGGTGATTTTTTTTTATAAGTCTTGAGTTTATTTCTGTTAAGTTAGTTAATAGTCTATTAAGTAGAGGCAAGGCAGTGCACCTCAGTCCCATGGAATGCACATTTTGTGCCATGCGGGAACTCCAGGATGCTTTCCGAGTCCTGGACAAGCACATGTGCAGAAAGTGTTGTAAGCTGGAGGAGCTCAAGATTCAGGTTTCGGAACTTGAGCATCAGCTGGCATCACTGTGGTGTTTCCATGAGGCTGAGAACTATGTGGATAGCACGTTTCAGGAGGTGGTCACCCCAAAGCGTAAGAGTGTACAGGCAGAGAGGGAATGGGTGACCATCAGACAGACAAGGAGGACCAAGCAGTTAATGCAGGAGTCCCCTGCGTGCAACTCACTTTCTAAATAATACTGGTGAAGGCGATGGTTCCTCTGGGGAGTACAGCCAGAGCCAAGTCCATGGCACCATGGGTAGCTCAGCTGTACAGGGGGAGAGGAGGAAGATTGGGAAGGCAATAGTGGTAGGAGATTCGATAGTTAGGGGAAAAGGCAGACGTTTCTGCAGCTGCAGACGTGACTCCAGGATGCTATGTTGCCTCCTTGGTGCCAGGGTCAAGGATGTCACTGAGCGGCTGCAGAACATTCTGAGGGGGGAGGGTGAACAGCCAGAAGTCATGGTCCATATCGGTATCAACGACATAGGTAGAAAGAGGGATGAGGTTCTGCAGGCAGATTTTAGGGAGCTACGAAAGAGATTAAAAAGGAGGACCTTAAAGGTAGTAATCTCCGGATTACTCCTGGTGCCATGAGCTAGTGAGTATAGAAATAGGAGAATAGAGCACATGAATGTCTGGCTGGAGAGATGGTGCAGGATGGAGGGCTTTAGATTCCTGGGACAATGGGACCGGTTCTGGGGGAGGTGGGAACTGTACAGGCCGGACGGGTTGCACCTCAACAGAACTGGAACCAATGTCCTCGCAGAGGGATTTGCTAGTGCTGTTGGGGAGGGTTTAAGCTAATTTGGCAGGGGGGTGGGCACCAGGATGTGGCATCAGAAAGTAGAAACAAGGTGCATAAAGGGTTGGGTGAGACAGCTAGCAATAGAGTAAGAAATAGTACGCTATAAGGTGGGATCAGATTAAGAGGATATAAGGAGATCTGAGATAGGTTTATAATGCATGTGTGTAAATGCACAAAGTGTGGTAAATAAGGTTGGTGAGCTGCAGGCGCAAATAGACATATGGGAATATGATGTTGTGGTGATAACAGTGACCTGGCTCAAAAAAGGGCAGGATTGGGTACTAAATATTCCTGGATATAAGGTGTTCAGGAAAGATAGGGAAGGAAAGAAAGGAGGTGGGGTGGCAGTATTGATTAAGGAGAATGTTACAGTGCTGGAGAGAGAGGATGTCCTGGAGGGGTCAAGTACAGAATCTATTTGGTTAGAGTTAAGAAACAATAGAGGTGCCATTCCACTACTAGGTGTATTCAATCAGCCGGCAACTAGTGGGAAGGATATAGAGGAGCAAATTTGCAGGGAAATTACAGAGAGGTGCAAGGACTATAGAGTAGTGATAATGGGGGACTTCAACTATCCTAATATAGACTGGGATAGTAATAGTGTAAAGTGCAGAGAGGGGGAAGAATTTCTGAAGTGTATTCAGGAGAACTTTTTTGATCAGTACATTTCTGACCCAATGAGGAAGGAGGCATTGCTGGATCTGGTTCTGGGGAATGAGGTAGGTCAAGTGAAGCAAGTGTCGGTAGGGGAACATTTAGGGAACAGTGATCATAGTATAAGGTATAGATTAGCTTTGGAAAAGGACAAGGAGCAATCTAAAGTTAAAATACTTAATTGGAAGAAGGCCAATTTCAGTGGGTTGAGAATGGATCTGGCCCGAGTAAATTGGAATGAAAGGTTGGCAGGCAAAAGTGTAATCGAACAATGGGCTGCCTTTAAAGAGGAGATGGTTCAGGCATAGTCAAGGCACATTCCCACGAGGGGGAGAGGTAGGGCAACCAAAACCAGAGCTCCCTGGATGACGAAAGATATAGAGAGTAAGATGAAGCAGAAAAAAGGGGTGTATGAGAGATGTCAGGTTGAGAATACAAGTGAGAACCAGGCTGAATATAAAAAGTTCAGAGGGGAAGTGAAAAAGCAAATAAGAGGGGCAGAAGAGTGTATGAGAATAGATTGGCAGCTAACCTAAGAGGGAATCCAAAAGTCTTCTATAGGCATATAAACAGTAAATGGGTAGTATGAGGAGGGTTGGGGCTGATTAGGGACCAAAATGGAGACCTACACATGGAGGAAGAGGGCATGTCTGAGGTAAAAAATAAATACTTTGCATCTGTCTTTACCAAGGAAGAAGATGCAGCCAAAGTCATAGTGAAAGAGAAGGTAGTTAAGATACTGGATGGGATAATAATTGATAAAAGGAGGTACTAGAAAGACTGGTTGTACTTAAAGTTGATAAGTCACCAGGACTGGATGGGAGGCATCCTAGGACTCTGAGGGAAGTAAACGTGGAAATTGCAGAGGTACTGGCCATAATCGCCCAATCCTCCTTAGATACAGGGGTGGTGTCAGAGGACTGGAGAATTGCAAATGTTACACCCTTGTTCAAAAAAGGGTGTAAGGATAAGCCCAGCAACTACAGGTCAGTCAGTTTAACCTTGGTGGTGGGAAAGCTTTTTTGTGTATGGGATGTGAGCGTCGCTGGCAGAGCCAGCATTTATTGCCCATCCCTAATTGGCCTTGAGAAGGTGGTGGTGAGTCAATTAGGGATGGGCAATAAATGCTGGCCTTGCCAGCGACGCCCACATCCCACAAATTATTTTTTTTAAAGTCCGTGTGGTGAGGGTAGTCCCACAGTGCTGTTAGGTAGAGAGTTCCAAGATTTTGACCTAGCGACGATGAAGGATCGGCGATATACTTCTAAGTCAGGATGGTGTGTGTCTTGCAGGGGAACTTGGAGGTGGTGGTGTTCCCATGCACCTGCTGCCTTTGTCCTTCTAGGTGGAAGAGGTCGCAGGTTTGAGAGGTGCTGCCGAAGAAGCCTTGGTGAGTTGCTGCAGTGCATCTTGTAGATGGTACACACTACAACCACGGTACGCCGGTGGTGGAGGGAGTGAATGTTTAAGGTGGTGGATGGAGTGCCAATCAAGCGGGCTGCTTTGTCCTGGATGGTGTCGAGCTTCTTGAGTGTTGTTGGAGCTGCACTCATCCAGACAAGTGGAGAGTATTCCATCACACTCCTGACTTGCACTTCTGTGGCACGAATGTTACCTGCCACTTATCAGCCCAAGCCTGAATGTTGCCCAGGTCTTGTTGCATGCAGTCATGGACTGCTTCATTATCTGAGAAGTTGTGAATGGTGCTGAACACTGTGCAGTCATCAGTGAACATCCCCATTTCTGACCTTATGTTGGAGGGAATCATTGATAAAGCAGCTGAAGATGGTTGGGCCTAGGGCACTGCCCTGAGGAACACCTGCAGCGATGTCCTGGTGCTGCGATGTTTGACCTTCAACCACCACAACCATCTTCCTTTGTGCTAGGTATGAATCCAGCCAGTGGAGAGTTTTCCCCTGATTCCTATTGACTTCAGTTTTACTAGGGCTCCTTGATGCCACACTTGGTCGAATGCTGCCTTGACGTCAAGGGCAGTCACTCTCACCTCACCTCCGGAATTCAGCTCCTTTGTCCATGTTTGGACCAAGGCTGTAATGAGGTTGGGAGCCAAGTGGTCTTGGCGGAACCCAAACAGGGCATCAGTGAGCAGTTTATTGGTGAGTAAGTGCTGCATGATAGCACTATTGATGACACCTTCAACCACTTTGCTGATGATTGCGAGTAGACTGATAGGGTGGTAACTGGCCGGATTATATTTGTCCTGCTTTTTCAGGATGGGTCACACCTGGGCAGTTTTCCACATTGTCGGATAGATGCCAGTGTTGTAGCTGTACTGGAACAGCTTGGCTAGAGGCACGGCTAGTTCTGGAGCACAAGTCTTCAGCACGATAGCCAGGATGTTGACAGGGCCCAGTGAGCTGGCAGAGTGCCGGGCTGGTCGATCGCAGCTGAAGCAAAATGGAAAAAATTCAAATACTGCATTGCAACAATTTTACTACTTACCACGCCAACATCCCCTTTAATTTGCACCCCCGAAGCGCCCGGCCTCCCGAACAACACCTCCTGCAGCTGTCGGTGTTGTCGCTCGGCGATGCCACAGCGGGCAGAACCAACGTTCGGGTCTGGGGCGCTACTGGGGCGATGCGCAGGACAATGACGTCATGATGTCCGGGCGCAGGAGATCGTGATGCAATGTGTTACCGCCGCCACAAACCTCTTGGCCAATTTAACGGGTATCGCTCATTTCACTGTGCCTGGTTGGTAAGTCATTAGCGCCCCATTATAGCCCCCTCAGAGCCGGTAACGGGAGGCGCTAAGGAGGCCAATTTCTAGCCCTATGATTCTATGGCAATCTTACTGGGGGTAATTTTGACTTTGTGCGATAGTACAGAATGGCTGATAGAGAATTGGCAGCCCATTTTATAACTCTCCCGATTTTTATTTCCCCCTAAGCCAATAGAAATAAAAATCGGGAGGGATTTAAAGCGGGCTACCGAATTGTTGGCATCCGTTTTACACTATCACCCAAAGTCAAATTCTGCCCACCGCTTTGTCTGAAACGCTAATTAACTGCAGTCAATATAAAAGTATTAATTTCCCCATAACCAAAAGTCTTTTAATGATCCACTCAAGGATCTGTTTTACTGCAAACTGGAGCATTTCTAACAAAACAAGAGACAGTGACAATAGAAATAAATGAATATAACACCACAAACATTACACAACACCAGTTTTCCCTTACATGTGTTAGAAACTTTTATAACTCAATCGTATTTGCACCACTGATGAGTTAGGAGACCCCTGTGGTCCTCGATCAGCAGTGAATTATTCTCTGTTTAAAATTCCTACCATAGAAGGCTTTGTCTCTGCTCACAATTTAGTAGAGAAGGCACTAACAATTTTATTACTCCACGTAGCCTCAGTTTGCAAAGCACAAATCTATATGGCAGCATTTTAACTATGCAGCGTTGTCATTTGAAATTCCTGCAAGTAAGCACAAATAAATAAAAAATAGTTCTGCAGGCTTACATGGTATCCCTGATGTAGGATAGGGTCACTGAAGAGTAATCTGGCGCAGCTTTAGTCTAAACTGATATATGTTTGTCATTGTCCCGCCACTCCCTGAAAAAGCACATTTGGATTTGTCAAAAAAGGGTCTATCGGCCCCTATTACATTTTCACTTGTAATTTTTCCACTCCTTTTCCGCCCCCCTCCTTTCCTTTTGTTTCTCTCTCACACCTGGCAGCTATCTCTTGCCCTGCCAGTACACTTCACACCTAATCTCAGCCTATTACCATCTCGTCTAGCTTCGTATACCTTTTATTGTCTCTTTTACTACCTTTGTTTCTTTTACTTCTTTTGTCCGATCGCAGCCCTGCCTTCGATCTATTTTCTTTTCTTTCCAGTTTTGAAGAAGGGTTCGACCCGAAACGTCAACTCAAATTTCTCTCCACGGATGTTGCCTGACCTGCTGAGTTTTTCCAGCATTTTCTGTTGTTATTTCGGATTTCCAACATCTGCAGTATTTTGCTATCGTATCCCTCTATAGAATGAAGTTGAACTGATTTTCTGCAATGTAATTACATTTTACTTTCATTTGAATTAAAAAGTGAAATGTTATTACATTGTAGAAAATCAGTTCAATTTAATTTTACAGACCCTTGAGGGAAGTTAGTGGTGTGAGAAAGGGAACGCTTATCATTTCAGGCACCCAGGAGGTAATTTTAACCGAACCCACCTGTTGAGACTCTGATGGAATGCTGGTTTTACACGTCGCCCAATTTTACTCTCTATTCAAATCAATGGTGAGCAATATTGGGTGGGCTTCCCAATGGGCAGGTTAGGTTAAAATTACCCTCCCAGAGTCAGTATCAAGCATTCCCAGATCAGGTACAACACAGCCAGTTGCCGAGCAAAGCTCCCTCTATTTTGCCCAACCTGTGTCATCCAACTGAGATTGCCAATTAGTGCCAAATCAGTGATAGTTTAGTGCCATCAGCCTACGCCAAAACACAACTGGATTGAGACTGCCCAAACTCATTTCACGTAGGACCCTTACGGTCCACTGACAGAGGAAACTTTCACCCATCAGCCTAGCTTCTCAAGGTGAAAGGTGAGTATCTAACCCACTCTGCCCCCGAGTTTCTCTTACAAACCCTTTCTAATGAATTTGTAACTGGGATGATCAGTCATTTTGATATTAATCAAAATATATAGGTATTATTACATGGGCAATTTATTATAAATTTATCAACAATAACGGTTAATCTAATTTCTTTGGTCATGTTACAAGTGATCTCTTACTGAGCATATTATTTATCACAAATTCAGAATAAGATTCTGATAAATAAAATTCAGATTCTGAATCATTTCAAAAGAGCAGATAAAGGACAATCCTGCATAAACAAAAATACAAATTTCATACGGTTTGTTAAAATGTTTTAAATCAGTAATTTTTTTTACACACCCAATCAAAGAAACAATTGACAATAATTTTAACACTTTTAATTTTGTCCTCAAACACAGCCTTTTAAATGTAATGTCAAGTTTATTTTCAATTTATGATGATGTGACATTCAGGGAATTGTGTTAACTGGAGGGGGGGGCGGAAGAAAAACGTTTTGTGTTTTCAAGGTTATGCAGCAAGGGATTACTTTGAAACCTTTCTTTTTAGGATTTGTAACCTTTATAGAGAGTCAACGTTCATTGTTCCAAACTCACAGAATGCTATTGTTTTTTGAATCAGTTTTAATGAAACTTCAGTTGAGGCTGCGTAAAAATGTTACAACAAGACCTTTGTAGTAACATGTTTTATTCGAACAAGGTGTGTGTTTACAATTCTATTTCTTATTTTTAAATTGCATTTTTATGTTTAAATAGGTAAAAAGAAAAACTTGCATTTATATAGCGCCTTTCGCAACCTCAGGACATCCCAACATGCTTTACAGGCACTGAGGTACTTTTTTGAAGTATAGTCACTGTTGCAATGTAGGAAATGTGGCAGACAATTTGTGCACAGCAAGATCCCACAAACAGCTATGTTTTAATGACCAGATAATCTGTTTTTTTAGTGATGCTGGTTGTTAAGTAAGGGATGTCAGTGGTGGGGAATGGATCAATCTTCCATTTTTAACACAAAGGGGGTAATTTTCTGATGTTGTGCTCCCAGGGGGCAAAATGGTAGGCAGCGAATTTCCGGTTGACACTCCAGGCGGGCGAGGTTGCCTATCGGAAATGTCAAGCTTGTAAGTATGCTCCTAATGTGTCAGCAACAAGCACTCCCAAATCAAATGGTCACACTTTTACTTCTGAGATGGAAGGTTCTGGGTTCAGCCCCATTCCAAGATTTGAGCACTACCCGTATCTGTGCTGCCACGATGCACGGAATCGAAACACTGCAGTACACCATGGAGTGTGTAACAACTCCAGGGACATCTGCAAATGTTCAGTTGAGCACCCTGCTCCCCCAGTCGTAGAATCCATCAGGCTACTCACAGCATCTCTGTGAATGCTGAGTTTGTAGAGGCTTTGGGTCTGTGTGACAGCCTTGCTGATTGCAACAGTCTCATTGCAGCCATCAGGTCTACTGTCAAGCAGATCAATCTATGGTGATGCTGTCTCTCAAGTTGACCACACATTTGGATCCTCACATCACCCTCCTCCATTGACTGCACATGTACAAGAAAGCGACAGAAGTGGCATGTACTGTAGTGGGCCATCTTTGATCCTTCTTACAGTGGTCAAGGGCCATCTTAATCACATTGCCCACAGTTTTCCGATATGCATTGGCGGCAGATGAGGTTCATTGACATCACTGCATATTCAGAAATTTTAGTGCTCCTGTCTCTGGGGACCACATAGAAGAAGCCGCAGATTAGGTTCTAGGTTACATAGCCACTAACAAGAGCACCAGGGTGGTATACAGTAACAATACTCATATGTAAGTAAATAAAAATTTGCTGCGCTGAATTTGTACTGCGTCCAGAGACTATTCTTGTTATGATGTTGTATATTATTTCAGAAGGTGACAGGAATAGTGTTTGGCTGTTCAATTGGATTGTTGTGCCTTTGGATTAGAAAATTGCAAATGTCACTCCGCTATTTAAGAAGGGAGGGAGAGAGAAATGAGGTGACTACAGACCCATCAATTTAACATCAGTTGTGGGGAAGTTACTGGAATCGATCATCAGAGACAGAGTGACTAAGCACTTCGACAAGCATTAGCTGATGAAAGAGAGTCAGCGTGGATTTGTGAAGGGTAGGTCATGTCTGATTAATCTAGTTGAATATTTTGAGGAGGTCACTGGCATGGTGGATAGGGGAGTGTCCAAGTATATTGTCTATATGGACTTCCAGAAGGTATTTAATAAGGTTCTGCATGAGATTCTTAGCAAAAATGAAAGCACACATAATTGGAGGTAATCTTGAGACATGGGTTGGTAATTGGTTGGAAGGTAGGAGATAGAAATATAGAACATAGAAAAATAGGAGCAGGAGTAGGCCATTCGGCCCTTTGAGCCTGATCTGCCATTCAATGAGATCATGGCTGATCCTCTATCTCAATACCATATTCCCGCTCTCTCCCCATACCCCTTGATGCCTTTTGTGTCTAGATAGATAGAGAGTAGTGATAAAGGGAACATTCTCTGAATGGCAAAATGTGACAAGTGTTGTTCCCCAGAAATCTGTACTGGGCTCAGATTTTCACCTCACATATTAATGACAGATGTAGGAATAGAGAGTTGTATATCCAAGTTTGCCGATGACACTAAGTAAGCAGCCACAGTAAGTTGTGCAGAAGGGATATAGACAGAATAAATGGCCCTGAATTTGCGGCCGGAGGGTTCCCACGGGAAAATGCCTCCGATCAGCAAATAAAATGCCCACGTATCTGGTGGTCTGAAAGAAACGGAGATTTGCAGTCCCGGGTGACGTAAGAAAACTACTAGGCACTTGGTCTAAGCGTTAAACAAAGCTTTAATCAACTGCTTTACAACATGGAGGTCTAGTTGTGTCCTTCACTAGTTCCTGTTAAGAATGTCCTGCGCAAGCTGGGCCCGTGCTCGAGTATTTATACTCTCCCTGGACAGCGCCACCCGCAGGCCGCTCAGCATTATTTCATAAGTCTTTCTTTCATGAATGACTGATTCATGTCACCGGGTATGCGCGGGAAGAGGCCCACGTATCTCAGGGGTACATGCGGTTTGCAAGTGCCCCTGGTATCACATGGGCCAGCCCAACGAATGACAGAAGGGAATCCCCATTCATGCTCATGGGGATTCCATATGTTTGGAATCCCCATAAGTATGAATGGGAATGCCCCAAAAAATACCTCTACACTTCAAATAAATTTTAAAAGACACATATTTAAAAGTAAGCAAAATGACATTTAATTAAATATTTTAATTTTTTGAAAAATAAATTTACATGTTTTAAAGGGGCTAAAAATAAACTTACCTTATTTCACAGGTTTTAAATGTATAAATTATTGATAACATTTTATTTTTCTGTTTTTAAAAATTCTTATGCTGGTAAAAGTAGGCCTTACGCGTGCTTTTACCAGGCGTAAGAATTTCACGGGCATTCGCTGAGCAAAAGTTGGGCAAATAGCCCAACTCTCCACCCACGGATGTCCTTTCCCTGGGGATGTGTTGGATCTGTTAAGAAAATCCGGGTTTTAGCGCAGGCACAGCACATGCCTAAACCTGGAACTTGCGCGGCCCTTAGGGGCGCGTGCGCACCTCATACACACCCGTAGGGGCAGCAAATTACGGCCCATGAGTGGGCAAATCTATAGCAGATTGAGTTCAAAGTGCGCAAGCTTTTGGCCATCTGCCCTCATATCTCCTTATGTGGCTCTGTGTCAAATTTTGTTTGATATCGCCCCTGTGAAGCACCTTAGGATGTTTTACTACATTAACGGTGCTATAAAAATACAAGTTGTTTTGTTGTTGAAAGACAAAGACAAGAAAATGAAAAACATTTTCTTAACGTAGTCTCGGAGCTGTGGAGGAGCAAATGGATTTGCGAGTCTGTATACACAAATCACTAAAAGCTAGTGCACAGGTACAAAACTTATCAAAAAGTCTAAAACATTTTTTCACACAAAGGGTAGTGGGGATCTAGAATTCTCTCCCCCAAATACTGTGGATGCTGAATCAATTAAACATTTTCAAGACTGAAGTAGATTTTTGTTAGTTCAGGATATGGGGCAAAGGCAGGTAAATGGAATTGATGTACAGATCAGCCATGAATGATGGAATAGGCTTGAGGGGCTGAATGATCTAATCCTGTTCCTATGTTACCAAGTCAATGCAGGTGAAGCTGTACTTGTTGAGGTCATGTTAAGATTAGGCTGTTTGTGAAATGGAGAAGGAGGTAATTAGGGGAACGTGTTGTCAATAAACGCCGATCGAACAACTTAAGCAGCAGGTAAAGGTGGTTTAACAGCTTCAGCTTCAATCTCCCCTTTATGTAATCTCCTTGTTGCTGTTCATTGTCTTTTTTTCTCCAGGTAATGTCTCATTGTATAGCAAAGTTCTGTGACATGCACCAGGCTATAATAATGTGCATACTTAAGGCTGGGCTATATTGCAGTACACCATTAATCTGCCTAGGCATCTGAATCTCTACATTAATATGCATATTGTGTGTTTGATGATGAGTCTTGTGGATGCATGTACCTCACCAAACCTGTGCTAGGCAAGTCCATCTGGCTACCGCAGGAGTGTAATATAACAGGGCTACAGAACACCTCTGGATTGAATAATGCGAGCATGGTGGAATGTCCACATAAAGTCACAGACCAGCTGCCCATTAATGGAGCAATAACACTGTGGTTCAAGATTGCACAGTTATTCTGTGCAGGAAGATGTATGATTACATAGGTGTAATCAATGATGCCCTGGACTTGGAGGAATCCTGCTATTTGGAAAAAATGCAGTGCCCTCTCATGCTGTTGCCAATAGTCCATGGGGAATGTGAAAAAGTTACTAGCTGTGGTAAACAATACATCAGTCACCTGTTTTGAAACATCTGTACATCTTGATCAGTCACCTCATAGAGTCATAAGTCATAGAGTTATAACAGCACAGAAGGAGGCCATGCAGCCCATCGAGTCCGTGCCGGCTCTCTGTAGAGCAATCCAGTCAGTCCCATTCCCCTGCTCTATCCCTGTAGCCCTGCAAGTTTATTTCCCTCAAATGCCTATCCAGTCTCCCCTTGAAAATATTGAGTGTCTCCGCTTCCACCACTTCCGTCAGCAGCGAGTTCCAGGTCCTCACCACTCCCTGCGTAAAATAGTTTTCCTTATTTCTCCCCTGTATCACTTGCCCAAAACCTTAAATCTGTGTCCCCTCGTCCTTGTTCCATCAACTAGTGGGAACAGCCTTTCCCCGTCTAGCCTAACCAAACCCGTCATAATCTTGTACACCTCTATCAAATCACCCCTCAACCTTCTTTGCTCTAATGAAAACAAATCCAGCTTCTCTAACCTGTCCTTTTAGCTCAGATCCCCCATCCCCATACATCAGTCACCTGTTTTGAAACATCTGTATATCTTGATCACTAATTTTTAGATGCTAGGGGCCTAAATTCATTAGAATTATAGAATGATACAGCACAGAAGGAGTAATATTAAAATGAAGCCTGGGCTCATTTCAGGCAATCGCCACAACCGCTTAAATAAAGGCTCATCTGAATTTAGCAGTGACCCGTGCGCGTGTGCAAATCATCCGTGAGCCTTCCCGCTGCTACATTTGTCATCAATGTGCCCATAAAGCAGGCACAACAATGTTGAATTGAGGCCCCCTTTGTGTCCAGCCCAGTTTATAAAAGAGTTTGGCACTGCAGAAATGCAAGATGAGATAGTTAAGCCTTTAATGGTTATAATTCTGCAATGTGTCATTGCTTCTATTCATTTATTCATTTACTGCTTATTATATCTGTTTGTCAGTTTTTAGGCCAAGCCATGGTCTGTTCTACTGCCTACCAAAGTAAAGAAAGATCACATCAGGGCATGTGATATAACCAGCAGCTGAAGTACAGTCATGAGAGTTCTCTGTTTGACACCTGGATTCGCTACAATTATTGGAAGGTAAAGTGATTCTCCAGGTCATAGGCATTGAGGGCTTGCCTCCCGAAATTCTCTGAGTGGCTAAACCTGAGAAAAATATCTCGATTAAAGATTGAAAAATGTAATATTGGTGGCAGAATGACGCGAGATTAAATATTACTGGCAGATCGACAGGTTTTTCAAACTGTTTAAATTTAAAGTAAGTAGAGCAGTAGCAAAGAGTGAAAAAAATGTCTACAAAAACTGAAAAAGACATAGGTAGAGAGCTACAATTGGCCCATTTGGCCACTGAGGAAAAAGCAAAGGAACACGACGGCCAACTGAAAGTGTTGACGTTGAAGCAGGGAAAGAACACCGCTGACTTGAAGAAGGAAGAATGACGCAAGTCCAGGCAGGAGAAGGAACATTGCAGACTGGAGGCAGAGGAGCAGAAGAAGCAATGATGACATGTAAAATTTCTATACTAACATAAGGCAAGGGAAAAGGAACGACATGACCGATGTACTTTTGAACTGGCACCCTCCTTCCAGGATCAACCTGCAGATCGGAGTCACCAGAAATTGCAGATTGACGTCCCAATGCAGTTTGCCAGTTTCTTACAGATGAGGCCCGAGGCCCCATTCTGATGCATCTTTGCATCGCGGCCTCCATTTCACACCGGATACTGGCACTACCTGAAATTCTCCCCCTAATGGACGTGACATAATGCAAGGATTCTCCCAATCTGCTGCTGTACCATTGGTGAGAGATCGGTCGAACCCCTGCAGAATTTCCAAGTCAATTTCTCCAATGTCTCTTTGGCAACTTCGCGATCACCATTCCTCCACAAACCAACAGTTTTTTTTCACAGGATGTGAGAGAAACTGGGCAGTCGGGCGGGCAGTTAAAAATCGTCTGTGGGACTCACCAGCTGACAGCCCGCACCAATCTCGCAGGCTACGGTTTTAACCCACTCTTCTGAGCAAGCAAGAAGAACACCCGTCGGAAACCATTGGGGTCCTTTTTAAATATGCAGATCAGGCTCCGGTGACATCATCAGGACCTGACCGTAATTTTAACCATGGGCCTGAGCAGGGAAGCTGTAGTGTATGTACCTTTAAGAGCCCCTGTGTACTGTAATACCGGTAGTGACCACTCGGGTATATAAGCCTGTATAGTGTCTTGTATCTGTTAGTTCACCTCCAGACTTTGTTCAGTAAACACCTGTTAAACCAACTCCTGCATTCCGTGTCTCCATTAATACATGGATACAACAATGGTGACGAATTGGAAATGGACTTACCTGCAATTCGGCAGCACCTCAAGGAGATCGAATCTTCAGACGAAGGTCGAAGAAAAAAAAGAAAAAAAAACAAAAAAAAAACTGTGGTTTCACCAGCTAGCCGGGCTGGTGGCAGGTACTGCACTAATCCTTCCTGGGCGGCAGGCTGGGGCTTGATCGGGTGGCTCTGCAGCGGGGCCGAGCAGCGAGTCAGAAGGCGGAGGCAAACAGAGATGGAGGGTGGAGCACTCGGGTGACGGCCGGCGCTGCAAAGCAGGTCGGCGTTCGGACCAAGCAGAGGGAGGGAAATGTCCCAGAGAGTCTGGCGGGAACGAGTCTCCAACTATTAAAAATATCTGTGTAAATAAAAACTGCGGAGAACAGCGTTGTCAGCAGCGGCAGCGGCGGGAAAGCGCGGGAGGCGCCATTTTTTCTCGGCAGGGAAGAAAGGAAAGCGCGGGAGGCGCCATTTTTGATTTTCAGGATGCCTAAAACTGGCAATATTACTGCTTTCGATAGTGATATAGAGGATTGGACCACATATGTGGAAAGAGTGGAGGTATATTGCACAGCGAATGAAGTAGAGGATGATAAAAAGGCATCGGTACTTCTAAATCTGATGGGTGCAAGGACATACGGGCTGTTACGAAACTTAATCACTCCAGCCAAACCGATGGACAAGAATTTTAAGGAGATTGTTGATACCCTACAGGAGCACTTAAACCCAACACCGCTGCTGATAGTGGAACGATTCAAATTCTTCAGGAGGAATCAGCACAAGAATGAAAGTAACGCTGATTACCTCACCGAAATAAGAAAGCTGTCAAAGCACTGCCAATTCGGGGCAGGACTGGCAGATTCTCTACGAGACAAATTCGTCTGCGGTCTCCTAAGTGAAGGAACACAGAAAAGGCTACTTTCTGAGAAAGATTTGACACTGGACAAGGCTTTCAGTGTGGCTGTATCATACGAAGCAGCAGCAAGAGGAGCTGCAGAGATACAGCAAAAGCCACAGGAATTCGGCACCCATGAAATGGCACGGCATTTTGAGAGATGTTATCGCTGCGGCAGATCCACCCATGACCAGAGGGACTGCTGGTTCAAGGACAAAGCATGCAGGCAATGTGGAAAGATGGGACATATTGCATGTGTATGCCGATCTGGAAACAAAAAATCCACTGACAGAAAAAAAATCAATAAGGAAAAGTACAGAAAGGTACAAATGATGACGGACAGTAGCTCCGAAGACCAGAAGAGTGATAGCGACTCCGGAAACAAGAGACTAAGCTGTCTCAAATTACATAATGTAATTGCCAAAGAAGATTACCAGACCATTTGGGTTACCCTCACGATAGCGGGGTCCCCAGTTAAAATGGAGCTAGATACAGGATCAGCTCTGACCATCATAAATCGACGGGATTACGAGCGGCTATTTCCGCATATACCTATGAAAGGCACATCCATTATCTTGAAGACATATACGGGGCAGAAAGTATACCCCAGAGGGAAAATAAGGGTGCCTGTTGTATACAACGGCAAGGAAATACAGAAGTTGTATTTATACGTTCTGCAAGATGGTGGTCCACCGCTGTTGGAACGTGAATGGATCAGGAAGATACGTTTAGACTGGCACTCCATTCAGGCACTGACGGTGACCAGTAAGAAAAAAAATGATGATGACGTCATACCTGAACGATTAAAAGACATCTTGGCCAACGCCAAAGAAGTGTTTCAACAGGAACTAGGAACCTTGAAAGGCGTCACCACCTCAATAAAAGTGGAAGATGCGGCAATTCCCAAGTTTTTTAAGGCAAGGCCGGTGCCATACGCAATTTGTCCAGCAGTCGAGGCAGAGCTGGAGAATTTGGAAAAGGCAGGAGTGTTATCCAAGGTAGATTGGAGCGAGTGGGCAACACCCATCGTCCCGGTCATAAAGAAAACGTTGAATAAAGATAAATCTGAAGAACAGTGAAAAATTCGCATCTGTGGGGACTTCAAGGTGACTGTAAACCCGGTCCTTCATATGGTACAGTATCCTCTTCCGAGGATAGAAGATATTTTCGCCTCACTATCCGGAGGGAAACGTTTCACCAAAATTGACTTGGCACAGGCATATCTACAGATGGAGGTTGAGGATGCCTCTAAAAAGTATCTCACGATAAACACACACAAAGGCCTGTACCAGTAAAATCGACTGGTTTTCGGAGTAGCATCAGCTCCAGCTATCTGGCAAAGAGCTATGGAGCAAGTCCTGCAAGGGATTCCGGGGACTCAATGCTACCTAGACGACATCCTTGTAAGAGGAGAAAACGACAACGAGCACCTTGCCAATTTGGAGCAGGTGCTCACTAGGCTGAGAGAATGGGGCCTATGAGCAAATCGCCCCAAGTGCGAATTTTTCCTGAAACAAATATCATATTGTGGCCATATAATTAACGAAGAAGGGTTGCATAAGTCACCTGAAAAAATTGAAGCGGTCATAAAAGCCCCAGCACCTGAAAATGTCTCACAATTAAGGTCGTTCCTGGGATTGATAAATTACTATCATAAATTTTTACCGAACTTGTCAACTGTTCTGCACCCTCTTAACGCACTGCTACAAACGGGAGTAATTTGGAAATGGAGCGAAGACTGTAAATGTGCCTTCCATAAATGCAAAGGCTTGATCACGTCCAAGGAAGTGTTGTCTCATTACAACACATCACTGCCAATCAGACTGGCGTGCAATGCATCCCCTTATGGCGTAGGAGCGGTATTATCGCATAGATTCCCTGATGGCTCGGAGCGGCCGATAGCTTTTGCGCCACGCTCATTGAACTCAGCTGAGCGTAACTATGCCCAGATCGACAGGGAAGCACTCAGCCTGGTATGGGGAGTGAAGAAATTCAACCATTACCTACACGGACAAAAATTTACCTTGTTGACTGACCATCAACCCCTCGTCTCCATATTCAACCCTAAAAAGGGCGTTCCCATTATGGCAGCGCAAAGGCTACAGAGGTGGCCCCTTTTCCTAGGGGCACACCAATATGACAGAATACAAAGGATCAAAGCAGCATGGGAATGCTGACGGTTTATCGCGCCTACCATTGCCAACGGTAGAAGAGGCACCTACAGTGGACCCAGTGGAGATGTTCCACTCAACCATAGTGGAATGTCTACCAGTAACAAATTCTGCCATTGAAAAGGAAACGAGAAATGACCCGACTCTCTCACGAGTCTACGATTTAACGGTGAAGGGATGGCCAGCACATGGCGAACCACTGTTGCCAGCATTCTCGCAAAGAAGAGAACAGCTGTCAGTGTGCCGAGGAACCTTGATGTGTGGATCCAGAGTGGTGATTCCACCCAAACTCCAGGATAAAGTGCTAAAGGAGCTTCATGAGGGGCATCTGGGTGGAGTGAAAATGAAGAACCTAGCCAGAGCGTTTGTGTGGTGGCCAGGTATCGATGGAGACATCGAAGAAATGACCAAGAGCTGTCTAGGATGCCAGAAGGTCCAAAACGCCCCACCACAAGCCCCTCTACATCCATGGGAGTGGCCCTCATCTCCATGGCAAAGGGTACACATCGACTTTGCTGGTCCATTTGTGGACTCAATGTTCTTAATCGCGGTTGATGCATACTCCAAGTGGCCGGAGGTAATAAAGATGTCCTCCACCACCACGGAAAAAACCATCACAGTATTAAGGACCATATTTGCCAGGAATGGGCTGCCTGAACAGATCTGTTCTGATAATGGACCGCAATTTGTGTCCGAAGAATTCAGGAAGTTCTTAATAAACAATGGGGTTAAGCACTACACGTCCGCCCCATACCATCCCGCCACCAATGGATTAGCTGAAAGGTTTGTCCAGACCTTCAAGAAGGCCATAAAGGCCATGGGTAATGAAGACATAAATCTACAACATAAGGTAGATAACTTCTTGTTTGCGTACAGGAATGCAACACATGTGGTTACAAACCAAACTCCCGCCATGATGTTTTTCAATAGACGACTAAGATGCCGGCTGGATTTGATCAAGCCAAACATCAGAACGGACGTAGAGAACCGACAATTTCAAGGCATGAATGAAAGGCCAACTAGAACCTTCCAGATAGGTCAACAAGTTTTGGCCCAGGACTACCGTACCGAGAAATGGCAGCCTGGAACTATTTGCACACGACTAGGACCGCTGATGTATACCGTGGACATTGGAGAAAGCATAATAAGGCGCCATGCTGACCAGATCATAGAGTCATCCGAAAAGGGACAACCTACACCACAACTCTATACGCCTAATGATGAAGCAGAGATACCCATAGTATCTACCTCCAATCCGGTGATACTGGAACCAGATGAACCCGACACTGGCATTTAAGCCGAATCGACCTTGCCAAAAGAACCTACTACACCACCGAAAACTACTACACCACCGAGGCGTTATCTGGACCGAGTCAGGAAGCCTCCAGAGAGACTGACTTATAATTGATTAACTGCAGCAAATGTGTAGATTATTGTTCTTGTAAACATGTTAATTAATGATTACTTAAAATGTTATGTACTAATTATCTAAAAGGGGAGGAATTGTAGTGTATGTACCTTTAAGAGCCCCTGTGTACTGTAATACCGGTAGTGACCACTCGGGTATATAAGCCTGTATAGTGTCTTGTATCTGTTAGTTCACCTCCAGACTTTGTTCAGTAAACACCTGTTAAACCAACTCATGCATTCTGTGTCTCCATTAACACATGGATACAACAGAAGCTGTTGTGGCTTTCCTGCCAGGTTCAGCTAATGGGAAGAAAGGTTGAGGCCAGAAGAAGCTCAAAAAGGTAAGTCTTTTTACTTTTTTTACTTTCCTTGTGGAGCCAGGAGGAGCAGAAGTTCGCAAGGAAAGCTGAGGCCATCCGGCCCCCGGCTCCCCGCCAATTGCTAGGCCCTCTCAAAACCCACCTCCTGCCACCCAACATTGTGCTCTTGCCCACTGGCCAGTTGCAATTGCCGCCGGTTTCCAGCCGGAAACTGACCAGCAGCATGCAGTTGAGTTCCAGAAATTAAAATCTCTCGGGCCTCACACTGATGAGGTCCGACCGGTTTTCCATTCGTTTTGGCCCCTACCCAACCGATTTTAACTTGGAGGCAGGTAGGGAGCGGGGGCGCTGGAATGCAGTAGGGAAATCTGGGAGAATGGGTTTCCCTCAGGCCCTGCCGAATTTAACCGCAGCGCCTGATTAACATTTTTTTGTCTGTTTCCCCGCACACCCTCCCAGCCAGCCAGATTGAGAGCTATTGGGTGGGTAGGCCTGCGGCACCAGACTGCAGCTGTGGAGCAGATAGGAGGGAGGGAGGGATCGGAGACCGGGTTCATGGGGGGTGGGGTCGGAAGGCCAGGATTGGCGAGGGGTGTCAGAAGGCTAGGATCAGGGGGGTGGTGGGGGGCGTCGGAAGGCTGGTATCAGAGGCCGGGGGGTGGGGTCGGGGGGCTGGGGATCGGAGGCCGGAGGCAGGGTTCAGGGTCCGGGGATCGGTTGGCCGGAGGAGGCATCGGGGGCCGGGGTTCGGAGGCCAAAGGGTGGGAGGTGGTTTGGGCGGCAGGTTTCGGAGGCTGGAGAGGGGATCAGGGCCAGGGATCAGAGGCCCGGGTGGGTAGGGGATCGGGAAGCTTGCACTAGGAACAGCCACCCAGATGATTGTTAAGGGGCTGACTGGTACTTAAATTGGCTGCTTGCGCTCATTAAGGAAACTGCACAGCATTTTGGTGGATAGCGCTTGACCTAATGCCCTCTCCTAATACTGTTTGGGAGTAAACAAGTCATTGCAGAGGATGTTGAGCACTATTTAAAGGTATATCACCTTTACTGTTCACTTGCTGCTGGAGGCTTGAAGAGGACTTTTGAAACACATCAGGAGAATTTCTGTGACATTTTGTCAAGATTTCACCAACACTCTATCAACATTTATTCTGGAAATTCTCTGAGGACTTCATCTAAAAAAAGTGAGTGCTGTGCTGCTCCATCTTATTGGACACCTTATAGGAGTCAACAGGAGAAAGGGAGTGCTTGGTCATGGGTATCTTGCTAGGGGTCCACCTTATTCAGCAGGAGGAATGGGAGGAGGAGATGAGGCTAGGCAGTGTAGTACCAGCTGCTGCAGGAGAGAGGGACAGGAGGGACAGGTGGGCGAGGTGGACTCCTGCAGGTACAGGACATCCCCCCTCCTCTGGACCTCCGCCACCAGGACCTCCAGTGCTTTGTCTGAGAACCTGTACACTATCTCACTCAGCCCCTGAGCCATCCTGAAAGTGCTGCTGTGTGTCAGCCAGCACACTCCACACCTTCAGCGGAATTGGGTGAGTGAAGCCCACATAGACGGCTCCAAGAAAATTGTGTCTAATCAGCGCTCGAGTGCTAAACCTGGAGGTTTCTGGTTTAGCACCTCCAGGCAAGTTCAAATTATGGTAATCTTATTAGCACAGCACCCATTTAGCACCTGTTTTCACACTTTCATCAAAATAACCCCCAAAACATATTATCGGCTGGATGCGGTGATCTCTAGCTCTGTTGAACATGGGAGGGATGATTACTTTTGGGGTTTACCGGGCCCACATAATAAAATACCTTACTCTCTAACTCAATGTGAGCAAATCCGCAACAGGCTCACCGGAATATCTATACATTGTGTTATATCTATGTACAGATAAAGACTTGCTCTTCACTTCTGTCTTCATGAGCTACCAATTATGAAACATATTTACAATTAATGCAGACAGGAATTCTGAATAGAGGGGTGTGCATATGAAGGTTGCTTTCTTAGTTTCTTAAGAAAATATGGCCTAAAAACTGGACTGCGACATGAAAGTTTCCAGCGTCACTGCGGCCTTGCATTAACGACCGCTGGAAATCGCCGTGCTGGTAGGAGAGAAGACTTCACGCTGGGACAATGCTAACTCACTGTGTAATGCCCTCCTGGTGGCATTGGCAGCAAAGTTGGCGTCCAGTAGCGACGTTCCCTCTTCCAACAGCCTCTGGAAGTGAGCCAATGAGTTTGCTCGGCATTGTGGGACACTAATAGGGCAATGCATTAAAATGGCAACCCCTTCTGAACTGATCAAAATAAAAAGGAAGGAAAAAAATGCAGTTTTCAGTCCTTACAGTGCTACTGTCTTTTAAAAAAAAACTAACATTTGAAAAAACATTCCCAAATCGGAGTCTTCAGCTCTTAAAACTGAATTCCCTTCCGCACATCAAAAAGTGAGAAAAGTGCTTCAGCACTAACACAAATGGCTTAGCAAGCCAGGGATGGGCATCCAGGATCTCGCACGCAGCACTTTGTGCAGGTGGCCAACACTGCAAGTGAGGTCCTCTACCCACAGGGACCAGGAGGGCCTCCAGAAAGAACGATGTGGGAGCACTTCATTGAGGCCGTCGCTGCCAGCAATGTCACCCCCATCACCTGGCTCCAGTGCCCAAAGAAGCTTCATGACCTCAGCCCAGTGTTCAAGGTCAGTGAATGCATCTTCAAAAGCTATCTCCTACCAACTACATCACTAGCCTCATACACTTCTCAATGCACGACTCTCCACCACCCTCCCCACATCACTCACCTACCAACAATCTGTACCAATCATGAGGAACACCTCCCATTCCTAGCTTCACTTCATCCCCTTGGAAGAGATGGTGCTGGCCATTCGTGGCGGAGGCATAGCTGAGCCCTTGGCCAGTGGCAGGGCAGAAAGGTTACAAGATGCAGGTATCTTATTACGTTATCCTCCTTCTCGCATGCAACTGTTGTTTTCCCCCCCTCCCCTCACCACAGCTCCACCCTTGTGCCTTCCTCATTACTCACACCCAAGAAATCCAGCCTACCCAGCCAATGGTTGACCAAGAAGAGGGAGAGGAGAGTGAAGAAGGAGAAGGAACACCGTCACTCGATTTGACACTCCTGTAATGATCAGTAACATGTCATTCTAGAATGGTACACTAGGTGGAGCTGTATGTTTAGTAGTGGGCTACCCACAAGGCAGTAGTCAAGATGGATGCCTGTACATTAGTCCACATGGCTGAATAAATGACTAGCTCAAGCTGGCTGTTCATAATGAAAACGTCTATTTATTTATGAACATAACATGGTACCAGGATTGGTAATAGCTGCTGAATATTGTGAAATGCGACATGGAGAATTTGAAGCCACCAGAGGGTTTGAAACTCATGGGGAATGTCGACTGCAATTGGCGGACTTTCAAACAACAATTCGAACTCTACATTGCCGCCATCGGGTTCGGTACGATGCCAGATGCAAGGAAAATAGCGTTGCTGCTCATGGTTGCAGGTGATAGAGGTATTTAATACATTTGTATTTGATCAAGAGGAGGACAGAGTAAAGATGGATGATGTGCTAAAGAAGTTTGGTACACATTGTTCTCCCAAAAAGAATGAGACCTATGAGAGGTACGTGTTCCGTTCACGGACACAGCAGCAAAATGAGACTTTTGATTGCTTTGTGATGGATCTGAAACTGAAAGCACAGACATGTAATTTCTCTGAACTGAAATCATCCATGATTCGTGACCAGATTGTGTTTGGTATTCATGATAAAAAGGTCAGGGAACGTCTGTTGAGAGAAACCGAACTAACATTGGAGAATGCTGTGAAAATATGCCATGCCAATGAGCTAGCTCAACAGCACGCAAAGACTTTCAGTGAAATCAATAATAATGCGATTGTAATGAGTGACTGTGCTGCTGTCGGTGCTGTGTCCTACAAAGGGAAGAAACAGGGGCAGAACAGAAATGCAAAGCAATCGGAGGATGGAAATTTTAATTGTAAATGCTGTGGGTACCAGCACCAGCCAAGACAATGCCCAGCATTTGGGAAAATGTGCACAAAATGTAATGGAAAGAATCACTTTGCCAAACAATGCTTTTCAAAAGTAAAAACAAAGAAAGGGCAACAAGTCAATGTGATTGAGGACACTGATTTAAGTGAGACATTTTTTATTGGAATGGTGTCATGTGACAATATAGAAAAAGATACAGAAAATGTGCAGCCCTCAGGAATGGACAATGCTGAACATAAAGTTAATGCAGTAAAAGAGGACAAATGGATATTGCCACTGCAGGTAAATGGAGCATTAGTTACATTGAAACTAGACACTGGGGCAAAAGCAAACTTAATCAGTATGAGTGACATTAACAATATGAAAGAAAAGCCCAAAATACTGAAAAGTCAGTACTACTGAAGAACTATAATGGACAGAAAATAGATAGCTTAGGTGTATGCAGACTTAAAGTGACAGTCAAAGACAAAGTGCATCATCTCATGTTTTCTGTTGTGGCTGAAGGACTTGATTCACTACTAGGTGACAAAGCTTGTGAGGACTTAGAACTGGTCAAGAGAGTCTACCATATAAACTGTGCCATAAGCAGACCAGATGACTCTGGATTCTGTAGTGAGTAATTTCCAGGATGTGTTCAAAGGATTTGGAGTTCTACCATTCACTTACAAGATCCAGCTAAAGGAGGATGCTCAGCCAGTGGTACATGCTCCATAGAGAGTTCCAGCACCCCTGTGTGACCGGCTCAAGAAAGAACTGGACAGAATGACCACACTAGGAGTCATCAGGAAAGTCGAAGAGCCAACAGACTGGGTTAACTCCATGGTATGTGTAAAGAAAAAGAACAATGAACTAAGAGTATGCATGGATCCAAAGAACTTAAATGCAAACATAAAACGTGAACACTACCAGATTCCCAAGTGAGAAGAAATCACCAGTGAAATGTCAGGTGCCAGATACTTCACAAAGCTCGATGCCTCACAAGGATTTTGGCAACTAAAACTGGATGAAGAGAGCACCAAATACTGTACCTTCAACACATAATTTGGCAGGTATTGTTTCCTCAGAATGCCTTTCGGGATAATATCTGCATCTGAAATCTTTCATAGAGCGATGGAACACATAATTGAAGGTCTGGAAGGAGTTCGGGTCTATGTTGATGACATCATCATCTGGGGCTCCACACTGAAAGAACACAATGAGAGACTGACTAAAGTGCTACAGAGCATACGCTGGAATGGACTGAAGCTCAACAAAGCCAAGTGTCAGTTTGGCATCCAGGAAGTCACTTTCCTAGGAGATAATCTATCTGGTAAAGGAATAGAGCCAGATATGGCAAAAGTAAATGCCATACTCAACATGCCCCGACCCACTGACAAAAAAGGAGTGCTACGCATCATGGGGATGATAAACTTCATTGGAAAGTTCATTCCTAACTTGTCAGCCAAGACAGCCTGTCTGCGAGACCTGCTACATAAAATAAATGAGTTCGCATGGACAGAAAAACATGAACAAGAGTGATGAACCTCAAAACAGTGCTGACAACCACACCTGTACTCATCTTCTTTGATCCAACAAAGAGAATCAAAGTGTCAACAGATGCATCAAAAGATGGCCTAGGCGCGGTCTTGCTACAAGCAGAGGGTGAAGATTGGAAGCCTGTTGCCTATGCCTCCAGGTCTATGACTGATTCTGAGTGTCGATAGGCCCAGATTGAAAAGGAATGTCTAGGCTTGGTAGTTGGACTAGAAAAGTTCCATGGCTACATATATGGACTTCCCACCTTCACAGTTGAGACAGACCACTGCCCACTGGTTGCCATCATAAAAAAAAATCTGAATGAGATGTCTCCAAGGATTCAACGACTCATGATGAAGCTGCAAAGATATGACTTTGAACTGATCTACACACCAGGCAAACGCATAGTGTTAGCAGATGCACTATCCCGAGCACCCATAATGAGTCATGTGAGCTCTACTGAGGAAGACATGGATGTTCATGTGAGTATGGTCACTGCTGCGCTGCCCGTGTCAGACACAAAATCAAAGCAAATAGCAGAAGAAACAGTAAAAGATACAGTGTTACAAACAGTAATAGAGAACATTCATCATGGTTGGCCAAAAGTTTCCTGTCCAAAGTACTATCACATCAGGTCAGAGTTGAGCGTCGCAAGTGGACTATTACTAAAACAGAACAGAATAGTCATTCCACAGGCTCTACATCAAGACATGCTCAAAAGGACTCATGAGGGACACCTCGGAATTGAAAAATGCAAAAGGAGAGAAAGAGACACTGTTTATTGGCCTGGCATAAATAAAGACATTGAGAATATGATAGGCAAATGTGAGACATGTCAGAAACACCAAAACAAACAAGCAAAGGAACCAATGATAGTAGCTGACTTACCAACAGCACCATGGCAAAAGGTTGGTATGGACCTTTTTCATTTGAATGGTAAAGACTACCTATTAGTGATTGACTACTATTCTAACTATCCTGAGATGGCGCTGCTCTCAAGCACATCAGCAAGCAATGTCATAATGCATGTTAAATCCATCTTCGCCAGACATGGAATTCCCAGGATTTCCGTTAGCGACAATGGTCCGTGCTTCAACTGTAAGGAGTGGCAACAGTTTGCAGCACATTATGACTTTCAACACATCACATCCAGTCCTCTGTATGCTCAGTCGAATGGTAAGGCAGAGAAAGGTGTTCAAGTTCTCAAACAGCTACTGAAGAAAGCAACAGAAAGCAAGTCTGATCCTTATCTCGCCCTGCTTAGCTACCGAGCCTCCCCTTTGGGCTCTGGTTCTTCACCTGCTGAACTCCTAATGGGTCGCAAGTTGCGCACCACGCTACCCTGCTGTGTAAAAGAAAAGCAGAATAAGGAACTGAGACAGAGACTTCAACTGTTAAAGCTGAAACAGAAATCCAACTATGACAAGTCATCCAAAACTCTGGAACCATTGACAAGGGATGATGTTGTCAGGATTGAGGATCCAGATGCATGGAACAGGAAAGCTACAGTTCTTGAGGAAGTACGACCAAGGTCATACACTGTTAGAACTGAGGAAGGACAGATTCTCAGGAGGAACCGCCGTTCCCTCCTGAAAACACAAGAAACTATCCAAGAGCAAATCGATGACAATGCTGCCACTGAATCTTGTCACTCACCACCAGAACAATCAAACACACATACAGGCTCTCATGAAAACACATCAGACTTACCTGTGCTGAGAAGATCCACACGTGAAGTAAAAAAGCCTGATAGACTTAATCTTTGAGTACAAAGAAAACTATAATAAAAGAATGAAAAGCTTAGAGTTCATAAAGTAAAGCTTTGAAAATGTGTTGACTGTTATGAAGATGTTTATGTCGTTATGATTGATTGATATTGATTGATTTTGATTTTGTTTAACCTCCAAGGAAGGGGAATGTAATGATCAGTAACATGTCATTCTAGAATGGTACATTAGGTGGAGCTGTATGTTTAGTAGTGGGCTACCCACAAGGCAGTAGTTAGATGGATGCCTGTACACTAGTCCGCATGGCTGAATAAATGACCAGCTCAAGCTAGCTGTTCATAATGAAAATGTCTATTTATTTATGAACATAACAACTCCCAGCCACCAGCTCCTCAAGGCCGACCAGCAATGCTATTTGGAGTGTCCCCCACTGAAAGTCAGCAGCCTTCCACCAGCCATGCTGCAGCCAGTGGGGTAACACTACATAATATCAGTAGGATAGACGAAGGCACACATAAGACAGTCACTAAGGGAATGCATAAAAGTGATTAGTTGATTTCTTGATGTCATATTGGACGGATAGATGTATAAAGTTGGATTGGAAAGTTTGCTTTGTGGTGGCTTTTATTTCAGCATTGAGGCCAAGAGGACGCTGTGATGGTCAGCAACAGAGGGAAGGCAAGGTGTGTAGGGGGTTTTGCGCAGGCGTGTTCGGGTCAGTCAGCGTTGCCTCTGACTACCTTCCTTGAGTGGTTCGAATCGCTCACCCCCTGGGTTCTGGACACCAGACTTAGATACAGGCAGCGATACAGAGAAGACTCGAGTAGACAGGTGGTTGGATGCAAACAAAACCGAGATTTTTATTGAAGAGGAAAACTCGATACAATCTTATGGAAAATTATTAGTGTACACTTCTACAGGCAAAAATTACAAGAGAGTCATAATAATACTATACTTATACAGGGAATGGGGAACACACGGCACATCGAGGGAAAACAACTATCTTAACAATCCCCTTATCCTTATCCCACCCCCTATACCTAACGAGGTTAAACTATGAGGGGTCAGAATTCATGCTCAGCAATCAAAAGGGTTTGTTAGACTCAAAACAGTGGTTGGGTTCGGGGTTCACTCTTGGTGCTCTCTGGAGCCTGCCGTCGTCACGTGGGCTCCGGGTGCTGCAAGGGCGTTGTCCAGGTTCGAGTACCCCAAAGTTACAGTCTCTGCTTGGGTACTTTACCTTGCAGGGATGATTCTTCGCTGACCGCTTGAGTTTGCATGAAGATAGTCGCAGGCCGGCTGAGGCTGAAGGCCCAATGATTCGAAGCCTACCCTCAATTGGCCTTCCCCGGGTGGCCTTCTCTCCTCCTCCCCTCGTCGCGTCCCGCTTCGCCTGGCCTGAATTGCCCGTGTTCGCCCGACCCAGTGTCGGGGCGAGTCCAGATGGAGCTGGAGAGGGCACGGGCAAAGGCCAGGGGGTAAGGGCGGGACGGGGGAAGAGCGGCAGCCATGAGGGTGAGGGGCCGAAGAGCCGGGGAGTGGCAGTACCGACAGCAGCAGAGCAGCAGGAGGGCAGAGCAGAAGTTCCTTCTTCTTCTCCCGATTGCTACCTGGGGGCCTTCAGTTATACCTTCGTCGAAAAACCCTTATCTGCGCGCCAAATCAGGTTAGTTCGTTGTTTTAATTTTGGCAGGCTAGTTAAAATAATGGTAGCAATCTATACTGACTGTTTTTAGATGGCTGGTAATTGCATCTACCGGCCCGATAATTGACTCGTATTGTCCTGAAAGTCCTTGATGGGCTGGTCCAGCCTCGATGGATGTCTTTAATCTGTTTCCGATTATGTATGCAGACTGTTTGATGGCTTTAGCTGTAGGCCTCATTGAATTTAGATCTGCCTCCAATTCGGCCTAATACATAATTCACAGTTTTGTCTGGGTCCTAAAACACAAAGGCCTAGAAATTCAGTTGTTTGTGCCAGCCGCTAGCGCCTTAGGAGGAGGAGAAGTGGGGCGCTAAGCGGCTAGCGCCCGGGCGCGGCGCGATCTGCGCCTCTAGCGAAATTCGGTTAAGATTTAGCAACGGCGCAAAACCATAGCGCGCTCTCAGCTGCGCGCGCAGATGCTGATGTAATTTCATGGTGCAATGCCCTTTGTGTGCCCCGAACCGGAAATTCAGTGGCGCCGGCCTATTGTGCGCCTGGCGCCCCCCGCAACTGGTAGAGGGGAACGGTTCCCAGTCGCTGCAGGGCGCGGGGGGCGCTAATTAAAAGGGACTCCTCCTGCAGTATAACTGGCAGCCTTTTTGCTTCACTCCTTCTTTGTGAGAGATGGATATTTGGAGAGAGACAAAGGTAGAGAGCTTTCTGGTTTGGCTGAACACTCGCACAGGTAATTGTGGCTTCAGACCAGAGCTTTGCAATTGGATTTAACTTTCAGTGCCATAGCCTTGATTCAATACATCTAATGTGGGCTGCAATGGGTGGAGACGTTGGCTTACTGCATTGCATTCAAAGGGCTCAGAGACGCCGTGAGAGAATGCCAGTCATGGCCAGACGGAGAAGGGCCAACAGGCGTCGGTACAGGAGGCCTTACCCACCCAGGGTATACCGCCAGCAGTTCTCATATCTGAACATGTCTGAGGAACAGTGTGTTTGGAGGCTGTGATTCAGAAGGGAGGTGGTCACTGAGATCTGCCACCTGCTTCGCCAAGATCTGCAGCCACAGCTGAGGAGCAGGACGTCTCTGTCGATGGCAGTGAAGGTGACGGTGGCTCTCAACTTCTATGCCACCGACTCCTTCCAATCCGCTACTGGGGACATTGCCAACATCTCCCAGTTCGCGGTACATTTCTGCATTCGCCACATGACCAATGCCCTTTTCAGAAGGAGACGTCAGTACATCTCCTTCCCCATGACCCTGGGCAAGCAGCAAGAGCGTGCAATGGGATTTGGAAGAATAGCGGGCTTCCCCATGGTCCAGAGCGTAGAACTGATGAACCAGCAATGGTCAGGCCTTGCTTCAGGGCTGCAGTGTGCAGGGCATGGCAGCCAAACAAGTCGACCCTCCCCTTTTAAGAGCTGACCGGCACCAGCGTGTCTGCCTTCATTCAGAAACTCGCCTCATCTTCGCTGCGCCCGCCCTCGGTGTTAGCGCCCCGGATCGTCGGCTTAGCGCCTAATGATAGTCGTGCATCACCTGCTTTAGTGCAGTGGCAACCTCTTGAGGCGATGCAACTGAATAACGGCGAAGGTGGCGCTAAGTTGTGCCGGGCGCAAAATTTAGCGAATGCCCAGCTGTAGCGCCCCAAACGTGGCTATACTGAATTTCTAGGCCAAAGTTCCTTTCACAGGAAACCTGCAGCCTTAGTTTCGATTTCCCCAAACTGTCTGTGCTGCAGAATCCATTTTGGAGACCCGTAGGCTTTCTGCCACGAGGCACGGACGCCATCTTGGGTACCCTTTTTAATTTCAAAAAATGTCCACGCAGGGTCCCTTTTATCGATAATAACCTTCAGGGAGATGCACAAATTTTGCAAATCTTACATTCCCCCTGTGATACTAAAACTTGCTTGAAGTATCATACTTTTCAAGGTGAGCAAAATTTTTCTGACCCTCCATAGTCAGCCTTCCCCTGTAATTATCTATCCAATATACCCACGACACATGCACTTCCCATTCCACAAAAATGTAGCATACATCAGCATACAAAGAGTAAAATCACAGGCTTTACACACACATCCAAGCATGGAGGGGTCCTACACCCCTGCACCACTTGGTACACATATCTTTATTAAACCACGTCGCAAAAGAAAACAACAAAAGAAAAACCTTTAATTGAAAATAACAAACACAAAGAAACAACAATTCTTCAATCGAAAACAGGGAGAAGCTTAAACCAGCTTATCTTCCTCCACCTTTACGTAATGTTCTTTCCAAAAGCTCTGGATGCAAAGTAAATACAGCACTATTCCTAACTGGCAAACCACGAGAATGTGGGAGGCCAGCCTGATTCATGAAGGGACCTTTATATTATTAAAAAGGTTCCACCAGGGTGGATTCACAATATCCAATATCTTAGTCCCTATCTCTACTGTTTTCTGCTCGAGAGTGTAGAAATGTTTCTGTGAAACTATAACGGCTTTTAGAATTTTGGTCAAATGTTCAGGGAGAAGGGGGATTTCATAGCCAAAGTGCGCTACGTACTTCTGCAAGTTCGTAAAATTCTCCTTCACAGTGAGGTGAACAGTGGAGGGTTCAGGGATGGGGACAATTCGCTCCTGGGCCACTCGAACTTCTGCCTTGGGTTTAAAACAGAAACTGCTGTCACTAACTGGGCACCAGCTGTGCTGTCCGTGCTGGTAGTGGGACGCACCAGTGGTGACACAATATGTCCCACCCCCTATATATGCTATCTGCGGGGGAACATGGCCTTGTGCCATTGCCTCCATGGTGCAATTTATAGGCTTCGCGTCAGCAGCTCTGAACCCACACTGCGGTCTTGAGAAGGCATTCAAGTGCTGGGTGTACCCTGAGAGGTCGTTACCTGTCATAGCGTGCTCCCACTTAATGACGTAAGGCGGGACCGCTGTGAACCGAATGTGTGCACCCCCCTGAATGACTCCAATGTTCTCAACCCTGTATACCGGGGTGGGTCGGGCTGTCCTACCCATGACCGGCATCCAAACTACTATTCCCATGATTGTGTGGTTGGACCGCCCACAATCCACAGGGACTGGATAGGCTTCGGAGGCTAGCCGGAATTGGCATGGGCTCAATGTGTTCTCAAAAGGGTGGAGGGCTGTGAGGTGCTTGTTGCTAATCCAGGAGGGGACCAAACCTTGTTTTAAATCCTCCAGGATACTGCGGCCCTCGCCCAGTAACCACGCCCCGTATAACACGCACACCTCATTCTGCGCAGCTTGGTCAGAAGCATTTCTGTCCTCCCTTATGAGAGCATTTACCGTCTTTGCGTGCTTTTCCAACTCAGCTATAATCTCCTTTAAATGGACCACCATGACCTGGTCCTCATGCAACTCCGAGCCCACTACCTTGTTCTCATCCAGTAATATCCCCTTTAACTGTGTTTTTAAACTGTTTATCTGGGTCTGCAGCTCTATGTCATCCAAGCTGTTGATGACAGAGGACCCAGTGTTAAATGCAGTAAAAACATCGTTCCATACTCCCCTTCTTTGTCACCCTGGGTTACCCAAAAATTCCCGGCGTGTGGTGTAGAGTTCGGTCTTGTCCACGTGGGCAAAATCGAACTCGTCAAATTTCTTGAACGCGTCTTTTAATAGGGCCTGGTATAACTGCTCTGTTTCTTTGGGGCACCACTCCGGTAAATGTACCTCCGTGAGATTTAAAATCACAGAGGCTACTGCGTAGTGTACCCCCTGGTACAGCATCTGATTGGTGGGGACTAGTACCAATCCATTCCCTGGTCCCTTGGTGGTGGTGGAGCAATCTCCCCTGGATAACCTCGCCGCCTGCGCCGTGGGCAGGGCACAAGCTCAGTGGCATTGACTGGGATCTGGGTGTATGGGACCGCACACACCTTCAGGCTGGTATTCCACCTTATCCCCTCCCTGGCGTTGTGCCACTGCCGGTGGAACATAATGGATGTGCCTGCGGGGCAGACCTTCTCTGACCCCCACATACAGATGTAAATCCCTTGGTCCCAACATACACTCAGTCCACCATGAGTCCCGGTAATTGTCCGATGGGTGTTGTTACCCAAGCACTCCCATTCGACTTCGGGCTTCCTCATGTCCTTGCTCAACTTTCGGAGCCACCACCATCTGTCCAGTGGAATGTGTCCTTTGCATGTTAAACATATATGCTTTCCAACGGTGATGCTGACCCTCGTGGAAATGACTCGCACCCGGGGGCACAGGAGGGAGGCTTCCCCGTACGTGAATCCAGTCTGGCTGGAGTACTGAGACGAATTGGACCCCAACCATCCTGGCCACCTTCCCTCATGGAAGTAGACAGCAGTCTCCTCCACATCCCGTTCGCCGCTCCCATCAATCGCCAGGGGCGCCTTGTCTCCCGAACACCCATAGATGTGGGAGTCTTGGACGTCGCCCCTCCTCTCCTTGCTCATCCCGATTAGGGTGACTAGGACCACGGTCCGTTCCATCCCAAACATCTTTCTGCAAAAAGATGTAAAAAAAACATGCAGCCAGGTCCCCAAGAGATTCTCTGGCTTGGTGAGGCATGGTCGGGCCCCACGACCTCGACCCAAATATATACACTCTCGGCAGATTTTTTATTCAAACTACCCATCACCTTATTTAACCTAAGCTAAACACCCAAACTTAAGCTAAACAATTACACCTACTTAAACTTAAACCTACTATATACATCTGCCGCCCGTCTCCGGGTGGCCAGGCTAATCCCTAGTCGGACTGCGGCTCGCCGCTACCCCCGGCGTAACCGCACCATCCTTCACGGTTGGTCCCTCGCAGCCCGAGGCTGCTGGCTGAGGACCTCTGTCCTTGGACCTCTCCCTGGCTCGAGGGGCGGCCCTTAGGAACTGGGGGGCTGGTGACCATGGCTTTCTCAGCTGGGGCATCCGCGGGGATTTTCTGGTGGCTTTGGCGGGTGGGGCTTTCTTGGCCGCTGGGCCTTTTGACCGAACCGCTGCTCCCCCAGGCGTGACCCCTCCCGAACCTGGGCTGGTGGTAGGTAACTTTTCGCAGCCTGCTGCCGCGAGCTGAGAGTCTCCGCCCCCAGGTCCCATGGCTGGGTCCGGGGCGGGGTTTTCGAACTCAGCTCCCTCCTTCTCTACACCTGGATTAGGGGCGGGGTTTTTGCCCTCAAGTCCCTCCCTCTCGTCTGGATCCCAGAAGAGTCGGGGCGTGTCCCAATCGATGGGCTGGATGGCCCCTCCCTTCAAGCAAGCCACAGCGCCTGCCTGTGTGGTCTGTGAACTCGCTCGTGCTGCAGGCTGAGGATCTTTACCCTCAGACCTCACCCCAACTGGCTGTTTTCCCCTTTCAGGCTGAAACAGTTTGCACTGGTTGATGTAACCAGCGGCCTGTTTTAAAACCTGTGTGGAGGGCTCGCCCGCTGCCTCGAGCGGACCCTCCAGGGGCTGTCTTTTCTCTTTTCTCACCGGGACGGTCTTACAGACGGGATCTTGGATCCGGGCCCGCTTCGGGTCCGGGGCCAAAGCTACCCCCCGTGTACCTCCCTTGTCCCGGACTGCGGCTTCCGGGCCTGCCCGATAGGGGTCCCGGGATTCTTCTTCCCCAGCCGTATCTATGGCCCTTTCTCCAGCGCGCACGGTCAGACCGAGGAATTTCACCTCCTGCTGGCCGATCTGCGCCTTCTTGGGATTCACTTTGAAACCCTTCTGTTCTAACAGCTCCAGCAGTTCGGCCAATAGCAGGCCATGCTCCTCTTTCGAATCAGTGAACAGGAGCAGTTCATCCACATATTGTACCAACTGTCCGGGCTGACTAAAGTCCTTCAAACTGTCTGCCATGCACTGATGGAAGATGCTGGGGCTATTATGAAAGCCCTGAGGCAAGCAGTTCCACGTGTACTGTTGCCCTTTAAACGTAAAGGCAAACTTGTACTGATCTTCCCTCCTTACAGGGATGGACCAAAACCCATTGGAAATATCCAGCACCGTTAAAGTGGTCGCGGACGCTGGGATGCTTCCTATCAGGTCAGCAACTGCTGCCACCGTGGGTGCACAGGCTGGGATGTTACTATTGAGCACCCGATAGTCCACCGTGGCCCTCCAGGAATTGTCCGGTTTTCTAACCGGCCACAACGGAGAGTTCACATGGGTGGCTATCGGCCTCAGAACTCCCTGCCGTACTAACGAGGACATGGCTGCTTCCATGTCCGGCTCTGCTTCCCTGGGGAAGTTATACTGTTTCTGTGGTCGGGCCATGGGGTCCCCGTCTACTCTGACCTCAAACCCTGTGACCCTCCCGCAGTCGTGTTTGTGAGTGGTAAATGCGGCCAGGTGGGTCTGCACAAATGCCTGGAACTCTGGTGGGGTGTTGATGACCATGAGCCCGAAGTTATATTCCTCTTTGGGCTTCATGGTGCAGAGGGTCCCCTTCCCTTCCTTACCCGGGATAACTATGATCTCACCGTTCTTTACTCTACCTGCCCCCCAGAGACAGTGATTCCTTAAATCCACCAGGATCCCGTGACCTACGATAAAGTCAGCCCCCAGGACCCCTCTTCCACCCTCCACTTCCCAATTCATCAGGACACACGTCCACTTGGAGCAGAGCAGTCCTATCCGAATGGCGAGTGGGATGGAGACCGAGCCAGCCTGTTCCTTGCCAGTAAACCCCGATAGACTTTATGGGACTCCGCTAGAGAGAGGTGAGGTGGTGGGGTTAGCTGAGTAGATCACGGTGTGTGATGCCCCCGTGTCTAACAGATAGGTCCCCGCTACCTTTTCCACCTCCATCTCCATCATGGGCCTCCTCCACTCGTCATATCGGAGCGAGCACAGGTACACAGGCTGCACCGGCTCTAGTCACTGTTGTGGGTGGCATGGGGCTGACGGGGTGAGCGCACCGGTGGCGGCTGCTACTCTCCCCTGGCCAGTCAGTAAGGACCTCATGGCATCCAAAAGTGACTCAATCTCTGCGGAAGGGGCCCCTACCTCCGCCCTTTGGGCCGGGGCTGTGGGATGCTTTCCCTTGTTACCATTCCAAGGGTTCTTACAATCCTTCCACCAGTGACCATCCTTCCCATACCCATAACAATTGGTCTTTGTGCTGGGAGGGTTACTCCCTTCCTGGTGCCACTCTTTCCTACCCGGTCCAGGTTTTACCTCATGCAGCTTACCCTTGGGTGGGTGTGCATCGGCTCCCCTACCGTTTTTATAGGCCAGAGTGAGCTGCCTAATTACCGTGATCTCTGTGGTCTGGGGGTCTTTGGGGTCGAACCAGGCTTCTGCCTTGGCCTGGATCTGTGGCAAGCTGTTCACCACTAGACAACGGAGCCAATGCGTCAGAGGGTCCCCGTTCAGGAATCCCCCGTCCCGCGTCCCCGGGCAGGCTTTCCGGTACACCGATCACAACCAGTCCGCAAAAGCCTGTGGGGTCTCCCCTGAGAGCAGTACCATCTTCTCCACGCGGGAGAAAGGACTTCCCTCATCCATCCCCATGGCCTCCAGAACTGCGTCTCTAAGCTCCTCGTACCCGCTCTGTCCCCTCTTACACTCTTCAGAGAGGGATTGGAGGAGATTACTCTCCAGGGAGAATAGCAGCATCTTGGCCTTTTCAGCATCATCGCAGTCGTTGACGCTGGCGGCCTGCTCTATTTCCCTGAAGTGGATCGAGGGGTCTCCCTTGGCGGAAAGCTTCGGGACATGGTTGACCATAACCCTAAGCTGTTGGGTGTTAAAGGGTAATAAGAACTGGTTTTGGAGGGGTCCCTCATCTTCGCCATTGACGGGTGGGCCGAACCTCCGATGCCACGCTGGGCACATCGGCTCCGGTTCCGACTTTTCGGGTGGGGGTTGTTCTACCTCCGCCTCCACCTCCGGCTCCAGTTTGGGTTCCACCCCCCCTTGCTGCCAAACCTTGCTGAAACTTGACGCTATGGATGGTGGTCGTGAGGTCTCCTCTCTTTCAACCGGGTCGTCCCTAGACACTACCAGTGACACTGGAACTGCTCTCCCCTCGTTCCCGATAAAATCTGCCTGACCTGCCTTTGGGCTTATGAGGCATACCATGCCTTTTGCCTTCCAGAGGGCCCGGCTCAGATTTTCTATCCTCTCTTGGCAGGGGCCGTGGTCTGCCTCCTCAAACCCCTATTCATTGGTAGCTTGTAAGCGGCTTTTACCTCCTGCAATTTCTCTTCCTGTTCCCTAACCTGCCTTGCCATGCGGGCGTTTTTCTCCCGCAACCTTGACTCATTTCCCTTGGCCTCGTTGACTTGACACCGTAGGTATTCCAACTGGGCCTTGTGTTCCCTTACTAGATGTACTCTTTCTTGGTTCAGAGCCTGCAGAGCTACTAACAACTTTTCCCCCGCGAGAGCCTTATCCTGGATCTCCAGGGCTGACTCCCTTAACTCAACTGCCTGTGCAGCAACGAGCCCGTCCAGAAGCTGGATCTGCTTTTTAAAGCACATCAGCCAAACTGCTTTCTCTAAAGACTTCTTGTGTTCCTTTCCCTCTGTCCACTTGGCTGCTGCATCTACCAGATGCCTAGCCTTTAACAGAGTGGTGATCCACTTCTTAGTAATATTCACTTGCTAAAAACAAAATCAGAAATCCTTTCCTCCATCACGGTTCGCTCATCCGAACCACTGTCTACCATATCGCAACCTTGTTGCCGGTGTCCTGCTGCGGTCGCCATTTCTGTAGGGGTTTTGCACAGACGTGTTCGGGTCAGTCAGCGTTGCCTCTGACTACCTTCCTTGAGCGGTTCGAATCGCTCGCCCCCTGGGTTCTGGACACCGGACTTGGATACAGGCAGCGGTACAGAGAAGACTCGAGTAGACAGGTGCAGACAGATGCAAACAAAACCGAGATTTTTATTGAAGAGGAAAACTCAATACAATCTTATGGAAAATTATTAGAGTACACTTCTACAGGCAAAAATTACAAGAGAGTCATAATAATACTATACTTATACAGGGAATGGGGAACACACGGCACATCGAGGGAAAACAACTATCTTAACAATCCCCTTATCCTTATCCCACCCCCTATACCTAACTAGGTTAAGCTATGAGGGGTCAGAATTCATGCTCAGCAATCAAAAGGGTTTGTTAGACTCAAAACAGCGGTTCGGTTCGGGGTTCGTTCTTGGTGCTCTCTGGAGCCTGCCGTCGTCACGTGGGCTCCGGGTGCTGCAAGGGCATTGTCCAGGTTCGAGTACCCCAAAGTTACAGTCTCTGCTTGGGTACTTTACCTTGCAGGGATGATTCTTCGCTGACAGCTTGAGTTTGCATGAAGATAATCGCAGGCCGGCTGAGGCTGAAGGCCCGATGATTCGAAGCCTACCCTCAGTTGGCCTTCCCCGGGTGGTCTTCTCTCCTCCTCCCATCGTCGCGTCCTGCTTCGCCTGGCCTGAATTGCCCGTGTTCGCCCGACCTGGTGTCGGGGCAAGTCCAGATGGAGTTGGAGAGGGCACGGGCAAAGGCCAGGGGGTAAGCGCGGGATGGGGGAAGAGCAGCAGCCACGAGGGCGAGGGGCCGAAGAGCGGCAGAGCGGCAGTACCGACAGCAGCAGAGCAGCAGGAGAGCAGAGCAGGAGTTCCTTCTTCTTCTCCCGATTGCTACCTGGGGGCCTTCAGTTATACCTTCGTCGAAAAACCCTTATCTGCGCACCAAATCAGGTTAGTTCTTTTTTAAATTTTGGCGGGCTAGTTAAAGTAATGGTAGCAACCTATACTGACTGTTTTTAGATGGCCGGTAATTGCATCTACCGGCCCGATAATTGACTCTTATTGTCCTGAAAGTCCTTGATGGGCTGGTCCAGCCTCGATGGATGTGTTTAATCCGTTTCCGATTATGTATGCAGACTGTTTGATGGCTTTAGCTGTAGGCCTCATTGAATTTAGATCTGCCTCCAATTCGGCCTAATACATAATTCACAGTTTTGTCTAGGTCCCAAAACACAAAGTTCTTTTCGCAGGAAACCTGCAGCCTTAGTTTCGATTTCCCCAAACTGACTGTGCTGCAGAATCCATTTTGGAGACCCGTAGGCTTTCTGCCACGAGGCACGGACGCCATCTTGGGTACCCTTTTTCATTTCAAAAAATGTCCACGCAGGGTGCCTTTTATCGATAATAACCTTTGGGGAGATGCACAAATTTTGCAAATCTTACAGGTGTGGGACAAATGTTGAAAGGTGAATTGGGTTTGAGGTCACTGGTACCGCAGGTGTATCATTCCATCCTGCATATCCCGGTCAGAAAGAGGCTGTCTGGGTTGCATCCTTCCATCCGCTTCCTCCTCTTTTGCCTCCTCCTCTTTGGCTCCTTCCTCTTCTGCATCTTCCTCTTCCCTCTGCGAGCGGATGCTGTAAATCTGAAATAAAAGCATATAATGCTGAAAATACTCAGCAGGTCAGGCAGCCCTGAGACTTTGGGCTGGATTTTCCCTGCGGAGGTGGCGGGAGAGCTGATTGGCGGTGTCCGGTCCCGCTCCTGTCTGTAGCCGCTCTCTCAAAAAGATTTTCTGTAGATTGCCCTTGTTAAGCCCGCTGTGGTGTATGTAACCTGTTCCACCTTAAGAGAACTTAAGCCTGTTCCACCTTAAGAGATGTACTACTTTCTCTGGCTGCTGTATACGTAATACCGGTGGTGACCACCGGTATATAAGTACTGTGTAGTGATATTGTATTTAGTATAGTCCTGACCTCCAACTAGTAAAGACCTGTTGAACTTTATTCTTGTAGTCTGTGTCAGTAAATAATCTTAATACAACTGGAACACACAGACTTAACAGTGGCGACGAGTCCGATTCTTACCCTGCGGCAGTTTATATCCACGGCGGCTTCGTCCACAGAACGGGCGTCGAAGAGAGGCATCCACCCCCATCACCCTGCTGGAAGACACGTTGCGCGGCAGGCATCGAGAACCCGGAGTGCAGAAGACATCCTGAACTTGAAGCCTCCATCAGCGGCAGTCAGCTATCTTCTTTCTACCTCGGTGGTGGGTAAGCCGGTCAGCGACGCGAGCAGAAAGTCGGCCGCGTTGGCTGTACAGACAGGGGGAGGAAGACGGAGGAATAAGGGCGGTGAGATCGATCGCGACCGGAGATAAGGGCCGGGCCACATTCGGGCCGAAAGGCGCAGCGCGGGGACATCGATCGCGGCTGGTGATAAGGGCCGGGCCGCTTTCGGGCCAAAAAGGCGCAGCGTCTGGGGCGACTGAAGGCGCGAGAGCCGCGGTGAAGGCGAACGCAGCCGGTGCTAATAACTGGGCTGCAAGAAGGGCTGCGAGGCGCGACATCGGGGAAGCGCGAATGCCCGAGGGAGCCGCGGTGAAGCGGAGACAGCGTCGGGGGAGTTACTAACCGCTGGGAAAGGGGAGCAGCAGCGGCACGCCAAACGCCATTGCAGCCAGTGGGTGAAGACCGCCAAGCGCGGGAAAACCGCCATTTTGTAGGCGGAGGACGAAGACAAGAGCGGGAAGCCGCCATCTTGGGATAAAATAAATTGCAACGATGCCTAAACATGGGAACATTGATACCTTTGATGGCGACATCGAAGATTGGGCCATGTATGTAGAACGCATACAAAATTATTGTAAAGCAAATAAAATCCCAGATGCAGAGAAAGCACTAACGTTATTGAACTTAATGGGTGCGAAGACATACGGGCAATTGAAACACCTTTTATCACCAGATGAACTGGCGGATAAGACGTTCGAGGAGATTGTTACTGTCCTGAAAAATCATCTAAACCCCACGCCGCTGATGCTAGCGGAACGATTTAAATTTTACAGCAGAAGGCAGCTGAAGGATGAAAGCAATGCTGAATATTTAATGGAATTGCATAAGCTAGCAAAGTACTGTCAGTTTGGAACGGGACTAACAGATGCGCTAAGAGATAAATTTGTGTGTGGATTATTAAAAGAAGATACACAAAAGCGACTGCTCGAGGAGAATGAGCTGACGCTTGAGAAAGCGGTCACTATGGCAGCAGCACACGAAGCCGCAGAGAGAGGCACGGCAGTAATGCAGCTACGGTCACCGGAACACAGTACAAATAAATTGGGTTTGAGTACTGTAAAATGTTATCATTGTGGAAAGACAACACACGATCAGAACCAGTGTTGGTTTAAAAACCAAGAATGCAGAACGTGTGGCAGGCTTGGCCACATAGCTAAAGTATGCCGGTCAGGAAAGAAGACCAGCAACAAAAAGTCACCGCAAGGAAAATACATAAAGGTGCACAAGGTGACAAAGACCAGTTCAAACGAACAGAAGTCAGATTCAGACGCTAGCAGTAATGAACTGGGTAGCTTAAGAGTACACAACGTTGGTAAGGATGCAGATCTCCAGACAATTTGGGTCACTCTTCAGATAGCAGGAGTCCAAGTAAAGATGGAATTGGACACTGGATCGGCATTGACGGTCATGAATAAGAAAGATTACAAAAGGTTATTCCAACATATTCCCCTACGGGATACGGAGATTATATTGAAAACATACACGGGGCAAAGAGTGTACCCCATCGGAAAGATAGAGGTAAAAGTGGTCCACAAGGGCGAAGAAAGCCAAGTAATGGACTTATATGTGCTACCTGAAGGAGGTCCACCACTACTGGGACGGGAGTGGATTAGGAAAATGAATATGGACTGGCACTCCTTAAAAGCACTAATGGTAGATTCCAGGGAAACAGATGTCAAACCTAAACGATTGTCCAAAATATTGGATGATGCTAAAGAGGTGTTCCAGCAAGGACTGGGAACACTGAAAGGAATTACGGCAAACATCAAGATTGATGAACATGCACAACCAAAATTTTTCAAAGCCAGACCGGTACCCTATGCAATACGACCTACTGTAGAAGCGGAACTGGAAGCGCTAGAATGTTCAGGTGTACTGTCTAAGGTAGATTGGAGTGAGTGGGCTACGCCCATTGTTCCCATTATGAAACGTCCTTCGAGCAACAAGCCAGGAGAACCAGGGAAGGTTCGCATCTGTGGAGATTTCAAGATCACTGTTAATCCGGTGCTTCACACGGTGCAGTATCCGCTTCCGCGGATTGAGGATATTTTTGCTTCGTTGTCTGGCGGGAAACACTTCACCAAGATAGACCTGGCGCAGGCGTACTTGCAGATGGAGGTTGATGAAGAGTCACGCCAGTACCTCACGATCAACACGCATAGAGGTTTGTACCGGTATAATAGGCTGGTTTTTGGAGTGGCATCGGCTCCGGCAATTTGGCAGAGGGCCATGGAGCAGGTATTACAGGGAATTCCAGGCACACAATGTTACCTGGACGATATTCTGATCACAGGTGATGGTGATGAAGAACAGCTCGCAAACTTGGAACTGGTGCTCAACAGACTGAAAGAGTATGGACTTAGAGTTAATCGGCAGAAATGTGAGTTCTTTCAGAAGCGGATCTTGTACTGTGGTCATGTCATTGACCGGGAGGGGCTTCATAAGTCTCCTGACAAGATAGAGGCAGTTGTAAAGGCTCCCGCTCCGGATAATGTCTCTCAGTTGAGGTTGTTTCTGGGATTGATTAACTATTACCATAAGTTTCTACCGAATCTATCCACGGTACTGCACCCACTGAACGCTCTTTTACAGAAGGGGGTACCATGGGAATGGAACGAAAACTGTAAGAAGGCATTTTGCAAAAGCAAAGAATTGATCACCTCAGAGGAAGTGTTGGCTCACTTCAACCCGACACTGCCTATTCGGTTGGCTTGTGATGCTTCAACATATGGTATTGGGGCAGTACTCTCACACAAGTTGCCAAATGGCATGGAAAGGCCAGTCGCGTTTGCATCCAGATCATTGACCTCCACTGAGCGCAACTATGCGCAGATCGATAGGGAGGCTCTCAGCCTTGTATGGGGAGTGAAGAAGTTTAATCATTACCTGCAGGGCCAAAAATTCACACTTCTGACAGACCATCAGCCGTTGGTATCCATTTTTAACCCAAAGAAGGGTGTTTCGGTGATGACAGCACAGCGACTCCAGAGATGGTCCCTTTTCCTAGGGGCACATCAATATCAAATAGAATTCAAAGGTACAAAGCAGCATGGCAATGCTGATGGGCTGTCGCGCCTGCCACTACCTGAAGCAGAAGAGACAACGAAAGTTGACCCTGTTGAGTTATTTCATTCGACCATCATCGAGTGTTTGCCAGTCACCAATGCAAGTATTGAAAGAGAAACCAGGAACGACCCGACACTGTCCCGAGTTTACGAGGTGACAGTGAAGGGATGGCCAACACATGGTGATCCTCTGTTACCGGCATTCTCGGCAAGGCGAGACCAGCTGTCCGTCTGCCATGGCACTTTGATGTACGGGACAAGAGTGATTATTCCTCCCAAGTTACGGGAAAGAGTTCTAAAGGAACTGCATGAAGGTCATCTGGGGGGAGTTAAGATGAAAAGTCTTGCTAGGGCTTATGTATGGTGGCCGGGCATTGACCAACAGATAGAGGAGTTGACAAAAAGCTGCGCTGGGTGCCAAAAAGTGCAAAATGCACCTCCGATCGCACCGCTACACCCATGGGAATGGCCTTCAGCCCCATGGCAACGCGTACATATTGATTTTGCTGGTCCATTCATGGACTCCATGTTCCTAATTGCGGTGGACGCACATTCCAAATGGCCAGAAGTGATCAAGATGAATACCACTACTTCAGAAAAGACAATTGCGGTGTTAAGAACAATATTCGCAAGGAACGGATTGCCAGAACAGATATGTTCGGACAACGGACCACAGTTCGTGTCGGAAGAATTCCAAAAATTCTTAAAGAAGAATGGGGTGAAACATTATACCTCTGCCCCATATCATCCGGTGACAAACGGGTTGGCCGAGAGATTTGTCCAAACATTCAAAAAGGCAATAAAGGCCATGAACAATGATCAGATTCCGTTACAACACAAGGTGGACAATTTCCTAATGGCATATCGAAACGCCGCTCATGCAGTGACTAACCAAAGTCCTGCCATGATGTTTTATAACAGGAGGTTGCGGTCCAGGTTGGACTTGTTAAAACCAAATGTGCGGAGGGAAGTGGAAAACAAACAGTTCCGGCATATTAATAACAAGTCCACTCGAAGTTTCGACGTAGGACAACCAGTGTTGGCAAGGGGCTATGGAAACGAAAAATGGCAGTCCGGCACAATTCGGGCCAGACAAGGACCTCTGATGTACACAGTAGATATTGGTAACAATGTGATAAGGCGTCATGCGGATCAACTGGTAGAATCAAGAGCAAGGGTCGAACCCCTGGTTGCGACAGAGACAACTGTGGAAGACGTTAATGAACCTGAAGCATCTACCTCGGCAGGGACTGTACCTGATGATGACGTCCAATACATAGGAAACCAACAAGAAGAGTCACCTCAGCAACAAGAATCAGAGACCACTGAAAGGCGTTATCCAAACCGAATCAGAAGCCCTCCTGAGAGACTGAACCTTTGAACTGTTTATACCTGAAGTTATATATGTATATATGTTATGATGTTATGTTAAATGGGGATATGACTGTTAAGCTAAAAAGGGAGGATTGTGGTGTATGTAACCTGTTCCACCTTAAGAGAACTTAAGCCTGTTCCACCTTAAGAGATGTACTACTTTCTCTGGCTGCTGTATACGTAATACCGGTGGTGACCACCGGTATATAAGTACTGTGTAGTAATATTGTATTTAGTATAGTCCTGGCCTCCAACTAGTAAAGACCTGTTGAACTTTATTCTTGTAGTCTGTGTCAGTAATTAATCTTAATACAACTGGAACACACAGACTTAACATCCGCCCTGCAGGGTTCCTGGCCAATTAAGAGGAAGCGGGTCTGATGACGTCATTTGATGACACGTCATCAGCAGGTTTCTGTAAAGGGATCACGGCCACATTGATTTTGACAGTTTTTCTGTCAGTGTTCTGCAACACTGAGGTGCTGCAAACACTGAAAAGCACTGCACAAAGATGGACGGTTGCACCCAGGCTCTCCCATGACTCCCTCCATATGCTTATGGAGGGAGTCACAGCACGCAGGGAGATTCTCTTCCTTTCCAATGGACGGAAGAGTCCTCCCCAAGACATCAACGCAGTCTGGTTGCACATTGTACAGGAGGACACAAGCGGGGATGATGTCAGGGGTCACTGGCTGCAGTGGTGCCAACCTTTCAATGATCTCAGTAGATCACGAAACGTTACTGCAATGCCACACTCAAACTCACCCTGCTGTGCCACTCATCGCATCCCCATCACTTTGCCTTCCAGACCCTTCTCCTGCACATCTTTACTCACACCAACTTACCTTGCACCTCCACCCATTCCTCTCTATCTACATTGTGGGCTGGAATTTGATACTGGGACAGGCTGGGGTTGTGTAATCCACATTTTGTGTTAGCCACCCGATTCTAAATCGATGTGGGAAAATGATGCCATTTTAACTTAATTGGCCAATTGAGTTCCAACGTGTGGGAACCCATGGCCAATGAATTTTTCCAGTCTGAAAGTCGCCTCCGATGATGTCATCATTGCTGCTGCATTTAAGGTCTGCAACAAGCCTTGCTTCTTCTGCAAACTTCCAAGCTTCTGCCCTTGCATGTTAGAGGCACCTGCAGGAAGAATGGCCAGCCAGAGATCTAGGCCTGCACCCTGCTTTGATGACGTTGTCCTGCAGGCTTTAGTAGAGGGAGCAAGAGCAAATAAAGAGGTGCTCTTCCCTTCTTCAGGGAGGAAGAAGCCTCCCCAACAAACCAAGGCTGTGTGGATCCAGGTGGCAGAGGAGGTCAACTCTTTGTCAATAATCCGCAGAACCTGGCTTCAGTGCAGGAAGAGGTTTCATGACCTTCTGCGCACTGGAAAAGTGAGTATGAATTTCCTATCACCCTCAATCTGATCCCCATTGCCTCTCCTCACCAGCACTCAGCTTCAGCAATCTCTTCCTTCACATCCCACTTGACACTGACATTTGCACCCTTTCCCATTCCCTCACTCTCTATGGTCACATTCACCTAACTACTCAACTATGCAGCCCTCACACTCCCTATCACTGTGATGCAATTACAACTTACAACACACAGGGAGGGCCCTTGGTCTTGCCACCTCATAATGATTCTGAAGCTCTAACAGATGGACTTATGATCATCTGCAATATGCAATGTGCATGTAACCTTGGCCTCATATCTCTGACTCTTTCCTTTACTCCCCCACAGGACCATCTATCCAGGAGGAAGAGCATGAGTCTCAAGATTCCTCAGAGGAAGCTGCAACCTCTGAGGGCGCAGCGTCAGCAGAATTCACTGCACCCAACACCAGTGCAGACACACACACCTCGGAGAGAACATTGCGAGATAGAATAGAGTTGACACCTGGTGTATCACAGCTCACAAGTGAGCATCAGCAGATTGTGGAGACAGGGACAGCAGTGGAGAGTCCTAGTCGGAGGGCGCAGGACTCTGCCAGCTCGGCTCAGCTGCATGTCGATCCCCTGCCTCTGGGTCCATCCATAAGATCAGTGGTGCTGGAACTCCAGGAACAGATTTGGGAGTCTCTGGCAGGTTTTGTCTCCAGATTCACTGCGAGTGTGGAGCGAATGGAGGAATCCATTACGAACATGAGCAGAGCCTTTGTGGAGTCATTGGCGCATGAACGCATCACCATGGAAAGGATGGCAACCTCCATGGAGGTGATAAGTCGCCAGAGTGCAGAATACATGGTGAGTGTTCTGAATACAATGACATCTCTGGAGGAGCGATGGTCATCTATTGAACAGAGAAACCAGAACTTCATGGAAGCCCTCCTGAGTAGGACTGCCAGTGCAGATACGGGTCCCCATGGCCTTCCTGATGTGCTGCAAGGTGCACTCAAGCCACTTGCAAGCGCTGAGGGGGACCTGACCCATGAGAGGGAAGTTGGTGGCAGACATCAAGGAAGTGGGGTCTCCTCTCCAAGCATTCACACTTCCATGCCACTGCAGGGCCCTCGGTCAGAGCACCACCGGAGTCCACACCCAACTGAGATTGGTGTCTCAACCCCTGCACAGCTGCAGGAGCAGCAGGCTGTTGGCGAGCCCTCACAGGTTCGCCACCCCAGATGACACCCGACAAAGGTGTCGAGACAGGAGCAGCAAGAAAGTGAGCAAGGGGCCTCCACATCTGTTGAAGCCACAGGGGAAGCACCACGTAGGAGCATGCATAAGAGAAAGATACTGCACAAGTAATAATAATCAATAATCAACTTTATTGGGCCAGAAATTCGTGAACGGGGCTTGCCGCGCGTGCACTTACCCGACGCTCCTGCCGATCACCTCCAGGGACGCCTGGAATTGGTGTTTCAAAAAGAAGAATCCCGGGCAGCGTATGACGTCACGCCGCCCAGGAGTGCAGCCAGCGCGAAGCCTGGAGCGTGCAGTGCAAGTGAGACACGCCCCTTAAGGTCTCATTGGAGTAGGACACGCCCCCAATCTCTCCAAGCAGCTGCAGAGGACTTTGTAGTTACACAGCTGCAGGGAAAGTAAGTTATCTGCTATTTTATGAATGTTTTGTGAACTTTTATAAAATTTTAAAAACGTTTACATTACTTTGAAGAATCTGAAGTAGTTTTAAACAGAATTAAAGCAATTTAAAGACTTTTAAAAGCCCTAAAAGAATTTTTTTAATTCCATGTATTTATTTAGCAATGTCGTCGTCATACGTGTCTTCACACTGTTCCCTTTGGGGAACTGTATGAAGTGGTGGAAGGATTTATGGCCATGATTAACGCTCATTCCGTGACCGTAACCATCTTTGAACCAGCCATTAGGGCGGTTAGTCCTATGGCGGGAGGGTTTTACGGGCTCCCACAAGCTATACAAGGAGGGGGGGCCACCCACACCCACGGACTCAAATATCCCACTGGATGTCAACCCAGAATTTAGAGCCGGAGCTCCGACTCCACTTGCCGGGGCTGTCTGGAGTGGGGTTCGAAACCCTACCCTGATCTGGCCCAGCGGCGGGGATCCTACCGCTATGCCAAAGGCCCAATCCGATTAGCAACGTGAAATGGCTGGAATGAGCACAATTCACGGCATTAAAAGAACTCACAATTGAACTGATGATGACCTCAGCAATCTCCTCAAGGAGGTGGAGGCGCAGCACCTGCTCATCATTGGTAATGAGAAGTCAAAGGCGCCGCAAAAAGGGCAGATGATAGCTTGGTCTTTCAAGTGGCAGCATAGGGCTCCAGTCACGGGGAGGGAAAAGGCGCAGGAAATGTATGGGTGTCACCTTTTGTGCGGAGTGGGCCTTTTGCGTAGCAGTAAGCATCCCCGCCGCTGGGCCAGAAGGAGTAGGGTTTCGAACCCCACTCCAGACAGTCCCGGCAAGTGGAGTCGGAGCTCCAACTATAAATTCTGGGTGGACATCCAGCGGGATACTTGTGTCCGTGGGTGTGGGTGGCCCCCCCCTCAGATGGGTTGTGGGAGCCCGTAAAACCCTCACGCCATAGGACTAACCACCCTAATGGCTGGTTCAAAGATGGTTACGGTCACGGAATGAGCGTTAATCACGGCCATAAATCCTTCCACCACTTCATACAGTTCCCGAAAGGGAACAGTGTGAGGATATGTACGACGATGACCTCTTGCGCAATGCACCTCCTTGGACCCTCAGTCGCAGATGCGAGGGGGCAAATCGTGCAATTGTTAAATTTTTCATTTTTTTTACATGTAAAATGTTGGCCCAGTAATTCCCTTCCAAATGCACGAGTACGGTCGGGGTACTTACGCGTCTGGCTGGAGGAAATGCCGGTTTTCAGCATGCACAGCGCATGCGGGGAAAACCGGCATTTCCTGTCCTCTGAACGAAGGGGTTCAGAGGCAAAACCCATGCGCAGTAAAATTCGCCGCTTTCATTCATGATTTCAGTGAGGTCAAGTCCTTACAACTTACACATGAAAAAAGCATGGGTACAGTTGCTCCAGAGGCTGCGGAGGAAGATATTTCTTATCGTGGAGCTTCTGAAAGTATGTATGTCTGTATATATTCCTTTGCGTGTTATGTATATATTCCTTTACTTATGTGTATGAATGTATTATTTAATTATGACTTTCAGAGAAAGTAACTTATTGGAAAATCATAATTAAAAACATACATTCATACACATTAGTAAAGGAATATAAAACATACATACATATACGTAAAGGAATATATGCGGACATACATACATAATTACTTATTACTGATGAAAAGTTTCTTTCTTAAAAGTGCTGGAAATGTTACATTACTCATTTTAGAACACTCATTTTCACATTCCATTCACACAGCCACAATTGCTCCTTCTACCTACCGTTCTGAAAACCCGTTTAAAAAAAAAAAATTAAACTTTTAAACTTACTTAAAATTTCTTAAAATAACTTCCCTCCCTTTCCCAAACAAAAATATTGCCTTTCAGAAGCTCCACGATAAAATATATCTTCCTCCGCAGCCTTGGAACAACTTTACACCTGCTTTTTTCAAGTGTAACTTGTAAGGACTTACCCTCACTGAATCCATGAATGAAATCTACGAAGTTCACTGCGCAAGCGCTGCCTGTGCAGTCGCACGTGCTGTGCCTATGAACCCCTTCGTTCCAAGGTCTGGAAATGCCGGCGTTCCCCGCATGCGCTGTTCATGCTGAACGCCAGCATTTCCAACGGCCAGATGCGTGAGTACCCCGACCGTACTCACGCCTTTGGTCACGAATTTCTGGCCCATTGTCATTGTTAGTGCACAAGTGCAGTACAACAAAATGTAAGCTTGCGGCTCCCGAGAGTGCACATTTTGATTAAGACATTTAACATACATTTGGCTTGTAACATAAACATAAACATAATAAAGTGCATTGACAGATGTGCAGGCTTTAGAGTTTATTGACAGAGTTCAGTAGGATGACAGCCCTGGGAAAGAAGCTGTTCCTAAATCTGGTCACAAGTGTAGTCACTTGGGTGAAACTTGATGTTTTATGTTAAAAAACCATCAGATGATTACTGTAAATAAAAAATCTGATGGCTACTGCTGTAGATGTGGCGTGTGTCATTTTGCGAATGGGACTTCCACATTGAGGGCTTAGGATTACTTGCAATTGTCAGTATGGTTGTCAAATTGCTAGGAAGCCGTTGGTTCTTGGCCATTATCAATGATCAGGTAAGAAGCTGTGTGGCAAAAGTGCTTGATTGGCTAGGCTAAGCAAATCTGGCCAAGATGAGTGCATTCCTTGCATCCCGGGTAGCAATGTTCTCGCGTACTGCTGCCGTTGGTTGATGGGCCTCTGCAAGATGTTCGTTTTTGCTCTCCTCCTCCTCCTCCTCCACCTCCTCCTCCTCCTCCTCATCTGAGGAGGATATGTGATGAGCCACTTTGTCCTCAGGAATCTGCAAGCCACGACGCTGTGCCATGTTGTGAAGTGCACAGCAAGCCACGACGATTCTGGAGACCCTGGCTGCTGAGTACTGCAGGGCTCCACCTGATCTATCGAGGCATCTGAAGCCCATCTTCAGCAAACCGATGGTTTGCTCGATTATGGCTCTGGTGGACATGTGGCTGGAGTTGTAGCTCTCCTCAGCTTCGTAGGATGGGCTCCTTAACGGCGTCATTAGCCACGTCTTCAGGGGATAGCCCTTGTCTCCAATTGGCCATCCGTTAAGTTGGTCTGGCGGACTGAATAATGGAGGCACACTAGACTGGCGCAGTATGAAGGAGTCATGGCAACTGCCAGGGTACTTGGCACAAACATGCAAAATTTCCTTCTTGTGGTCACACACCAGCTGAACGTTAAGGGAGTGGAAGCCCTTACGATTGACAAAATCGTTTACCTGCGTGATGCAAGTGTGCGCGGCCGCCTGGGAGATGCCACTGATGCCACTGATGGGCAGCACGGTGGCATAGTGGTTAGCACTTTTGCCTCACAGCGCCAGGGACCTGGGTTCAAATCCGGCCTCGGGTGACTGTCTGTGTGGAGTTTGCACATTCTCCCCGTGTTTGCGTGGGTTTTCTCCGGGTGCTCCAGTTTCCTCCCACAGTCCAAAGATGTGCGGGTTAGGTTGATTGGCCATGATAAAAAATTGGCCCTTAGTGTTAGGGGGGATTAAATACGTGGGGTTATGGGGTTACGGGGATAGGGCTTGGGTGGGATGGCTGTCGGTGTAGGGACCGGGTGCTAGGGTTTGGATGATCAGCCATGATCTCGTTGAATGGTGGAGCAGGCTCGAAGGGCCGAATGGCCTACTCCTGCTCCTATCTTCTATGTTTCTATGTTTCTATGTTTCTATGATGTCTGCTGCTGATCCCTGGAATGAGCCTGAGGCAAAAAACTTGAGTGCAGTGGTGACTTTGATGGCCACTGATAAGGGTTGTCCACCTGGTCCTCTGGGCTCCAGGTCTTGTTGCAGCATTGTACAAATGTCACCCACTACCTCTCGCAAAAGTCGGAGCTGCCTTTGGCACTGCTGCTCAGACATGTTGACGTAGCTGACCCTGTGTCTGTAGGCCCTGTTTGGGGGTATCTCCTGTGCCAACAGGCTTCCATCTGCTGGCCCCTTCTGGCCTGTGCAGCTTCAGGTGGGTGAGCAGCAGTTTGGCGCTCCTGTTGTTGCTGCTGCTGTTGGTGCTGCTGCTGTTGGTGCTGCTGTTGTTCATGGTTCTGCTGGTGCCGCGGCTAGTCTTCATCCTCATCTGATGTACAGAAGGGAAGGAAATAAATGGCTCCCATGCTTCTGGTATATGCCTCAGTTGGGGAAGCGCTCAGTCAATGTGGCGAGAGGGGTTTCCCAGCAGGTCACACTGGAGATGGGTGTCAGGCTCCAAACTTCCACAGCTGTGGTTATGCCTTCTAAAAGTTCCCCCAGACCTGAGACAACAAAGTCCTGCCAGCTGCAAATGATGGCTGATCAAATCTCCTATTTAATGGTTGAGCTGCAGCTGATAGTCAGCAATCCAATTGTGCTCCCACCAGGTTCACCGTGGGAAAAGGGTTAAATTCACAATGGCCTATCAAAATGGCATTATAGAGGCAATTTAATGCTTGTTAATGGCCTTAACGGCCTATCCCGCCTCTTGGAGGCGGGACGGAGACGGAACCAGTGGACACGATTTAATGAAAATTGCTTGGAGGTGGGATGGAGGCGGAGTTGGGCCTGCCCACCAGTTTTTACAATTTTAACCCCCCACACGCCTCAAATCCCGCCTCAACGGCCCAATGAAATTCAAGCCCTATTACTTTCCCATCTCACTAGCCACCCCTCGCACTCACCTGCATCCAACTGCAAGCATAGCAACTGACAACACACAAGGGTAGGCACTTGAGAGGTTTAGCCAATGTTCATGTGAAGTTTCTGGTAATGTGTTGTCATACAGTGAAATCTATATTTTCACCACTTCACCTTATTGTACAGATCTGTGCACACCTTGAGAAGAGTCTTACTGAGTTCCAGTGAATGTTGAGACATAACTTCCCCTCCCCCAGTATAGTGATGAGCGTGCATGGAATGGCTTGGACATTAAAGGGATGCTTTACGGTGCTGGTGTTGGATGGTGTCAACCTGGCACATCATGTGGCAGCCAAGGTGTACAACATCAAGTGAAGTAAATCTGGCAATGGTGATGCCATCGTTAGTCACCCAGGCAGCAATGTTGTCAGGGGCTGATGCCTTGTGTCCTGTGTAGCATCTGGTGATGGCGGAGAAGGTTGGTGATGTTGTTGGTGATGTTGGTGGGCCTGGTGATGTTGGTGGTGGGGCTGATTCTGGAAGGATTCAGAGGACCAAGGTGTGATTTTTTCAAGGGCACCGATGTTGCTGCAATAGATGGCAACTGCAGTTGAGATGACAGAAGTGATCTGTCAATGGAGAGAGATATTGTTCTAATGAGGTGGCACTGGATATACAGTTGGCCTTAAACACTTGCAAGCTAAAGAAATCTCTATGGGCTGGATTTTGTCAATGGGGAGCTTTTGGAGGCGGGACTATGGAGAAGGACGATGTAGACATAGAAATAGGGCGGGGGGACTGTGATATGCTCAAACATATTAACATCGAGAGGGAGGAGGTATTGGCGGTTTTAGCTGGCCTAAAAATGGATAAATCCCCAGGCCCGGATGAAATGTATCCCAGGCTGCTGTGTGAGGCAAAGGAGGAGATTGCGGGGGCTCTAACACATATATTCAGGACCTCTCTGGCCACAGGGGATGTGCCAGAGGACTGGAGAACCGCTAATGTAGTACCATTATTCAAGAAGGGTAGTAGGGAAAAACTGGGGAACTACAGGCCAGTGAGCCTAACATCACTAGTAGGAAAATTATTGGAAAAAATCCTGAGGGACAAAATTTGTCTCCACTTGGAGAGGCAAGGATTAATCAGGGATAGTCAACATGGCTTTGTCAAGGGAAGATCATGTCTGACTAATTTGATTGAATTTTTTGAGGGGGTGACTAGGTGTGTGGATGAGGGTAACGCAGTGGATGTGGTATACATGGATTTCAGTAAGGCCTTCGATAAAGTCCCGCACAGGAGACTGGTCAAGAAGGTAAGAGCCCATGGAATCCAGGGTGCCTTGGCACATTGGATACAAAACTGGCTTAGTGGCAGAAGGCAGAGGGTGATGGTCGAAGGTTGTTTTTGTGACTGGAAGCCTGTGGCCAGTGGGGTACCACAGGGATCGGTGCTGGGTCCCTTGCTGTTTGTGGTCTACATTAATGACTTGGATATGAATGTAAAGGGTATGATCAGTAAGTTCGCGGATGATACAAAAATTGGTAGGGTGGTAAATAGCGAGGAGGGTAGCCTCAGTCTGCAGGACGATATAGATGGGTTGGTCAGATGGGCGGAACAGTGGCAAATGGAATTTAACCCGGAAAAGTGCGAGGTGATGCACTTTGGGGGGACTAACAAGGCAAAGGAATACACAATGAATGGAAAGACCCTAGGCAAGACGGAGGGTCAGAGGGATCTGGGTGTGCAAGTACACAGATCCCTGAAGGCGGCGGAACAGGTGGATAAGGTGGTAAAAAAGGCATATGGGATACTTGCCTTCATTAGCCGAGGCATTGAATATAAGAGCAAGGAGGTTATGATGGAGCTGTATAAAACACTGGTCAGGCCACAGCTGGAATACTGTGTGCAGTTCTGGTCGCCACACTACAGGAAGGATGTGATTGCGTTAGAGAGGGTGCAGAGGAGGTTCACCAGGATGTTACCAGGGCTGGAGCGCTTCAGCTATGAAGAGAGACTGGGCAGATTGGGTTTGTTTTCCTTGGAGCAGAGGAGGCTGAGGGGGGACATGATTGAGGTGTACAAAATTATGAGGGGCATAGATAGGATGGATGCTGAGGAGCTTTTTCCCTTAGTAGAGGGGTCAATAACTAGGGGGCATAGATTCATGGTAAAGGGCGGGAGGTTTAGAGGGGATTTGAGAAATAACTTTTTCACCCAGAGGGTGGTTGGAGTCTGGAACTCACTGCCTGAAAGGGTTGTGGAGGCAGAATCCCTCACAACATTTAAGAAGCATTTGGATGTGCACTTGAAATGCCATAGCATACAAGGCTACGGGCCAAATGCTGGAATATGGGATTAGATTAGACAGGGCTTGATGGCCGGCGCGGACACGATGGGCCGAAGGGCCTCTATCCGTGCTTTATTACTCTATGACTCTATGACTCTATGACTCCCACTGTCGTCCCGCCTCCATCGACTTGTGCCCAACCCACACTATTTTCCCTTGATTGACCTTGTTAAGCCCGCCCAGCAGGCTCAGCAGGCCAATTAAGGGACACCTGGTTACTGGTGATGTCAACGATTGACATTTCATCTGTCAAGAGCTTTTGACAGATGAAAAATCAGCGTTTGACAGCTCTGTGAAGCTCAAACACTGACAATCTGTCTTCTAACTTGAGTCCTTCTACTCAGACTCAGTTAGAGAGCTCTCCAGACCAGAAAGCAGAGGCTGCAGCTTTTGACAGTTCAGCGGCCATTCTGCTTTCTGTGCCGGTGAGCTGAGGGACTCCCGAGAACTGAAGGAAGGAAGCCTGCAGGAGAAAGTAAAGGTAAGTAAAACTTATTAAAACACTTTACACTCACCTCACACATTTACCTCTGCACACATGCACCCATCACTCACCTGCACAACGGGTATCTCGACCCCTGCAGACCCACGGTCCGCCTCGCTAACTTGGCATGGTTCAGAGCAGTCGGGAAGCCCACACTTCAGGGCTAAAAATAGGGATTAGGCAAAAAACTGCCTGTTAACTACCTGTTAACAGGCAGTTAATTGGCACTAAGCCCCTTCCCGCCTCGGGGAGGTGGCTCCCAGCACAGGTCGGGTCCCCGCCTCCTGGGGCATTGGCACGGAGGCGGGTTGGGGGTGGGATGGGTTCCTGCCCCCCGATTCTGCAATTTTCCCACCACTCCCGTCTCCAAACCCGCCACCTCGGGGCTTGGAAAATCGAGCCCACTGTGTCTTACAAATGCAGTAACCAACAGTTTCTGAGCTCTGAAACTGAACATCTGCAACATGGCATCCTTTACACCACTTCTGCAGCTGTCAGCTTATCAGAGAAATCAAAGCAGACTCAACTCATGACAGGGTGAGCTGGCGTGTTCCCCGAGCTGCGGGTAACCCGTGGGGAAGCACCTAAAATTACAATGTAGGCTCAAAATAGCATTAAATTGTCTGTTAACAAGCCATTTAATGATCTAAATTTTCTTCCCTGCCACTTGGTGTCGGGTCAGTTCTGCGCAGACAGACCCGTCACCTGGGAGACTCACGTGGAGGCAGGTTGACAGCATGTTTCCTACCCGCTGTCAATCTTTGCTATTTTGACAGCAGACCCGCCTCCAAACCTGCACTCTGAGCGCTGGCAAAATCCAGCCCATGAACTCTGCTTCACTCTCAATGGATGTTGCCTGAGCTGTTGAGCATTTCCAGCCTTTTCTGTCTTCTCAGAGGCCTTTCTTTACCATCCAAGGCCTTGCAAGCATCAAGCAGCACTTCCTGCTCACTTCAAAAACTTTTAACATGTATTTCAGCAAGCCACTACTTCAATAAAATCAAAACAATTCCAGTCCTAAAGCTTAAATGCAAACTTACCTGAAAGATGTGTGTGTCCCTTTAAGAGGTGCTGACAGCGCCTCTATCATTCTACTAAATGCCGGGTTTTCATGGCGAGCTTAGGACCCAGCACTGAACTCTGCGCTAAGGTCCAAGTTCGCCGAGGTGATGTTATGTCGGCATGACGTCACCTCTCCCTAATTTAAATTTGCAGGGCCATCGCTCATACCGGAAGCGCTGCCGGACCTCGGAAATGGTGGACGCCGCGGGACCCACCACCAGCTGGCGAAAGAGCGGCAGCTGCCATCTTTTCACTGCATTTTCCAGGTAACAGGAGGTGTAAAGCCCCTGAATTTTTAGCCCGAGATATTTCCAGTTAACGTACAATTTAACACCAGAAGTGATAAGCACATAACTTGCTGAAGGAGAAGAAAAGTAAAGAACCAGCATTAACAAGCTTAAAAACATTCAAGCACAATTATCTTTATATATATGTCAAACTCTGGTGAGGGTTGAGGTGACTGAAAACAAGGACACACAGTAACTGGAATGGAAATTTAACCTATATCACAATTTTTACATTTTGTTGGTAACATTAATCAAACCTTTGGAGTTAAATGAAAACACAGCTTGAAATGCATGAATTGTGCATTAGAGTATTTTTGCCCTCTGTAAAAAAAAAATCAATTTGCAGCTTAACATCACTGTGTCACACACTCAAAGCCTGTGTGGAATGCAGAACAGGAGAAAAAGGACAAACAAGATTGTTGCGGGAACTATTTCCACCATGGGCTTGTTGAAAAACAAGGAACTTGTTAAAATGCAGCAACAGTCTAACCTTCACATTTGTTGCGTTTAAACACTGCACAAACAGAAGCAAATTAAATCATTCCAAGGCACTAACTTGTGGGAAGAGACAGGCTCGATACAGATGATTTATCTACTTAGACAAATAGAATTGGTGTTGGCGTGTTCTTTTCAAATGCAGTGGTAATTTTTGTTCAATTGAGTTGTCTTTTAAGAAAACTTTTTTGTTGTAGAGAAGGAGTTTCACACTCTAGGGCCGATTTAACCCACCACGCCCGACAGGAATGGAGTAGTGGGCGGTTAAATTCACAGGACGGTACATACTGCTGCATTCCCACTCACCACCAGCTTAACCTCACAGTTTTGTGAGTTGGCCGAGGCACCCACCAGAAGCAGGCGAGGACCTCATGAATACATGTAAACCAGGTGATGTAATAAAACTCACTACGCACTTGGTTTGAGCATAAAGCAAGGCTTTAATCAACTTGTTTCAGAACATGGAGGTCTAGTTGTACTTCACTAGTTCCTTGTCTTACAAAATGTCCCTGAAAAGCTGGGGCCGACGCCCGAGTATTTATACTCCTTGGACGGCGCCACCAGCTGGCCATCCAGCGTTATTTCACGAGTAGTTTCTTGATGAATGATGAGATTTATAACACCAGGGACTTCAGTACCATTTTCATGCGGAATTGCTGCCATCCTGCCCAGTGCCTAACCAGGGATAACCAACACATCACCTTTCCCATTGACCTCAGCAGTCCACAGGAGACAGCTCCGTGATTTTACAGCTGTAGCCAACTTCCCTCACATCCAGTTAAACCTAGCGGGATTGATCCCTTAAAGCCACTGGAATCCCTATTTAAAGGGGCACTGACCTGCAGGATCTGTGTGCTATTTGGATTGCCAGGAGAGTTTCCAGCTTAAAGATAGTTCCTTTCTGATATTTTGTGGCCTTGCTTAGCCTTAGTTAGCTTTATCTGCTTATCATGGGTGCTATTATTACCACTTTCATTTGGATCGGGGAACAGTTGGTAACAGCGGTAAGCAGTACCAACACCAGCAGCAGCAGTTGGGCCTATCAGAAGACAGCAGGTAATGGGAGCTGCTCATAGGAGACCATACCCAGTATACAGGGTGTGCAGACTGAGTCACTTCCTTGGATCTACCTGAAGAGCAGTGCCTCAGGAGGCTGTCCTCTTGCAGGGAGGTTGTTGCAAATCTCTGCAGCCTCCTGCAACAGGACCTGCTGCCTGCTGGACCAGGTGACCATGCTTTGCCAGTGGCTCTCAATGTTACCACAGCCCTTAACTGCTTTGCAATGGACCCTTCCAGTCTGCTATAGTGGACATCAGGTGTATCTCCCACTCTGCAGTACACAGCTCCATTAAGCAAATCACCACTGTCCTGTTCTTCAGGGATAACGTCGGGATGTATACCTGAAATCCTGAAATATGATCCCAGCATGCACACCTGGCCGGGAGTGCTGATGAAAATATACCTGCCTGTGTTTTACTTTAAAATGTGCATTTAAAAACAAAACAAAACAAAAAGAATAGTACTTACTGAATTTGAGTCTAGAACATAATTCTGCATAAATTGATTATCTTATTCAGAAGAACCCTAATGGTGACAAGCATAGAGAGAGGAAGACTGAAACTGGTACAGTAGGAGATGCTGTTCTGATGTTGGATAAAAGCCCATTTTTGAGACAAAATTGAGGAAAGTTAAATTCATGATGTATTTAATCTTTGACTTCCTAGTGCTGTCACTTGGGTCATTTTCTAACACTGGCATCCCTTGCTTTTATCACTGTAAAAAATTATGGCAAAACAGTAACATATAATGCTAATACAAAATGCTAATACAAAAACATATAATGCTTATTGCCAGTAAAATTCACCATATTTATATCTTTCTCTAGATTAAAAAGGTTTGCTTGCTTTCCCAGAATATTATTTGACCTCAAACCTCTGAGTGTAATCATTCTTCCCGACTGTAGCTTAGTTGCCCATTGGAGTCAAACTATTTTATTATTCTTCCATACTGGAGTGAGCATCAATGATTGTTTGAAATTTAAACCTCTAAGGTTTCACTTTACACTGACACTGCAGTTATAGGGCAAGTGTTTCCCAGCCTCCCATGCCACGAGTGTGGCCTTGCATTCAGCAGCAGCTTATCGGAAATCACAGGTGCGTGAAATCAATGGCTGGAAAATGATGGGCAGTGTACTTGCAGTATTCCTATAAGCTGTCTGCTAAGTGGCACGGGGTCTCAGAAAATTTCACAATAGTGTAAATGCAGCCTGAATCCAAAGTTCGGATGGACCCTGACACTAAAGTGAAGCAGAGTGAGACTGCAGGGAGGATAGAGTTTCTGGTTCCCTTCAGAGTTTTTGGGGGGGCTTAACACCCAATTTACACGACACAGGGATGAAGTTCATCTTACTACCGGCCTGATTCCAGGCAGGAGCGGGACGGTAGAGGAACGAAAATCTGGCAGAAACCAGTTCCATGGTATTCCTGTTTGGTTAAGGCCCCGATCAGTTTTCCAGTCGAGTTGTGTACAGATGGCTGAAGCTTTCGCTCACAGCAGGCAGAGGCTTAATTAACGTATTGAAAAAGGGGGTAGGAAAGGGGTTTACACCATATTCAGGCCATGGGGCATGCTTTCAAAATAAGTGCATTAGATCTTCAAAGACCTTTGCAGTTTGTGTTTTGTTTCTAGTTTGCACTTAGGATTTTGTGAGCCTTAGTACCAGGTGCAGTTATTTATTGATTGATTTATTTTGTCTGGAGGGTTTGCTATCAGGGATCCTTCAAGTTGACATGTTCAGAGGAAAAGGGGACCAACAGAAGAATGCTAGACAGGTCAAGCTGCTCTCCCACCCACACAGCAAGATTTCCAGAGAGCGGTCGGTATCAAATGTCACTGTGATCTCACCAACAACACTCAAGAAGTTCGACACCATCCAGGACAAAGCAGCCCGCTTGATTGGCACCCCATTGTAGGGGGTGGCGTGTGTGCAGTCAGCTTTGCCCCTGACTGGGTTTTGAGTGGTTCGAATCGCTCCCATACCCCGAGGTTCTAGACACCGGACTTAGGTACAGGCGGCGATACAGAACTGGAGTAGACAACTGGTTTGGTGCAAGAAAACCGTATTTTTATTAAAGGCACAATAAAATTACAACACTGAAAATCACTGGAATAGTTACAGGCATATAAACGTACACTTAATTAAGAATGGGGAACACACGGCACAACGAGGGAAAAATCACAATAATAATCCCCCTACCCTTGTCCCACCCCCAATATCTAACTAAATTGTGCTGTAAGGGGCCAGGGATTATGCTCACCAATAAGGGTTTCTGGACAGGCCAAATCCTGTCGATTAAGCCGATTGCGGTTTTGGGGGTTCACTCTTTGTGTCCTTTGGGGCCTGCCATCGTCACGTGGCCTCGGGGCGCGGTGGTGGAGTCGTCTAAGTAAAGTACCCTCTTTTCTCCGTTAGAGATAGGGAGTAAAGTCTTTGTTGGGTACTTTACCTTGTAGAGTGGAAAACTTCGGGTTTTGTTCTTCTGGTGGTGGTCTGGTCGTCAAAGTTTTGTTGCGGTTGGGGTTTGGTTGGCGGTCTTCGGTGTTAGCTCGGTCGCGGTGGCCTAGATCACTACCTGTGCAGTGGTAATGATCTGAAGGTATGGTTTACCCGGCCCTTTGTTACTGCGGTGCTCATGGTCGTTCTGCTTCTTTGAGTTCCGAGTAACTCTGGGCTGGTGCGTGTGCCTGCTCATCCCCAATGCTTCTCCGCACTGCCCTTCTCTGCTTGTTCATCGGCCTTGTCATTCATCTTGCCTCGCTTGCCCGCTTGCTGCACACTTTTGGTTACCGGTGGGCCTACAATTATACTATTTTGGAGGTTGTTATCTGCGCGCCAAATCAGGGTTAGTTCTTTGTCCGATTTTTGGCGGGCTTGTTAAAGTGATTATAGTCGTTCACCTTAACTGCTTTTTGGGTGGTTGCCCCATTGCTAAATGATCTTTAATGTCTCGGTGTTTGTTATTCATAATGTTTAATCTGCTTCTTCCTGGCTTGGTAGCTACTTTGAACTGTAACCGATTATTTATGCAAAGGTTTCATGGGTTCGAGATTAAGTCTTTCCTGAGTTCATTGGTTTCAAAATGAAGAATGCGTATTCTGCATTATCTAGTTGTCTGGCTTCAGAAATAACAAGTCTCTCACAGGCCCAGGCATGTCATTTGACCTGCTGTGTTTGCAGGGTCCTGCTTTCCAATCTTGCAGGCTTCTGCCACGAGGTTCAGAAGCCATTTTTGTTGTATCCGTGTGTTAATGGAGACACGGAATGCAGGAGTTGGTTTCACAGGTGTTTACTGAACAAAGTCTGGAGGTGAACTAACAGATACAAGACACTATACAGGCTTATATAGCCCGAGTGGCCATTACCGGCATTACAGTACACAGGGGCTCTTAAAGGCACATACACCACAATTCCTCCCCTTTTAGGCAACCAGTACATAACATTAATTAACATATTACAAGAACAATAATCTACACATTTGCTGCAGTTAATCAATTATAAGTCAGTCTCTCTGGAGGCTTCCTGACTCGGTCCGGATAACGCCTCGGTGGTGTAGTAGTTTTTGGCGGTGTAGTAGGTTCTTTTGGCAAGGTCGATTCGGCTTGAATGCCAGTGTCAGGTTCATCTGGTTCCAGTATCACCGGATCGGAGGTAGATACTATGGGTATCTCTGCTTCATCATTAGGCGTATAGAGTTGTGGTGTAGGTTGTCCCTTTTCAGATGACTCTATGATCTGGTCAACATGGCGCCTTATTATGCTTTCTCCAATGTCCATGGTATACATCAGCGGTCCTAGTCGTGTGCAAATAGTCCCAGGGTGCCATTTCTCGGTGCGGTAGTCTCGGGCCAAAACTTGTTGACCTATCTGGAAGGTTCTAGTTGGCCTTTCGTTCATGCCTTGAAATTGTCGGTTCTCCACGTCCCATCTGATGTTTGGCTTGATCAAATCCAGCCGGCATCTTAGGCTTCTATTGAAGAACATCATGGCGGGAGTTTGGTTGGTAACCACATGTGTTGCATTCCTGTATGCAAACAAGAAGTTATCTACCTTATGCTGAAGTTTTATGTCTTCATTACCCATGGCCTTTATGGCCTTCTTGAAGGTCTGGACAAACCTTTCAGCCAATCCATTGGTGGCGGGATGGTATGGGGCAGACGTGTAGTGCTTAACCCCATTGTTTTTTAAGAACTTCCTGAATTCTTCGGACACAAATTGCGGTCCATTATCAGAACAGATTTGTTCAGGCAGCCCATTCCTGGCAAATATGGTCCTTAATACTGTGATGGTTTTGTCTGTGGTGGTGGAGGACATCTTTATTACCTCCGGCCACTTGGAGTGTGCATCAACCGCGATTAAGAACATTGAGTCCATAAATGGACCAGCAAAGTCGATGTGTACCCTTTGCCATGGAGATGAGGGCCACTCCCATGGATGTAGAGGAGCTTGTGGTGGGGCGTTTTGGACCTTCTGGCATCCTAGGCAGCTCTTGGTCATTTCTTCGATGTCTCCATCGATACCTGGCCACCACACAAACGCTCTGGCTAGGTTCTTCATTTTCACTCCACCCAAATGCCCCTTGTGAAGCTCCTTTAGCACTTTATCCTGGAGTTTGGGTGGAATCACCACTCTGGATCCACACATCAAGGTTCCCCGGCACACTGACAGCTGTTCTCTTCTTTGCGAGAATGCTGGCAACAGTGGTTTGCCATGTGCTGGCCATCCCTTCACCATTAAATCGTAGACTCGTGAGAGAGTCGGGCCATTTCTCGTTTCTTTTTCAATGGCAGAATTTGTTACTGGTAGACATTCCACTATGGTTGAGTGGAACATCTCCACTGGGTCCACTGGAGGTGCCTCTTCTACCGTTGGCAACGGTAGGCGCAATAAACCGTCAGCATTCCCATGCTGTTTTGATCCTTTGTATTCTATGTCATATTGGTGTGCCCCTAGGAAAAGGGACCACCTCTGTAGCCTTTGCGCTGTCAGAATGGGGACACCCTTTTTAGGGTTGAATATGGAGACGAGGGGTTGATGGTCAGTCAACAAGGTAAATTTTTGTCCGTGTAGGTAATGGTTGAATTTCTTCACTCCCCATACCAGGCTGAGTGCTTCCCTGTCGATCTGGACATAGTTACGCTCAGCTGAGTTCAATGAGCGTGCCGCAGCGATAACATCTCTTGAAACCCTGTGTCATTTCATGGGTGCCGAAGTCCTGTGGCTTTTGCTGTATCTCTGCAGCTTCTCTTGTGGCTGCTTCATATGATACAGCCATACTGAAAGCCTTGTCCATTGTCAAATCTTTCTCAGAAAGTAGCCTTTTCTGTGTTCCTTCACTTAGGAGACCGCAGACGAATTTGTCTCGAAGAGAATCTGCCAGTCCTGCCCCGAATTGACAGTGCTTTGACAGCTTCCTTAATTCGGTGAAGTAATCAGCGTTACTTTCATTCTTGTGCTGATTCCTCTTGAAGAATTTGAATCGTTTTGCTATCAGCAGCGGTGTTGGGTTTAAGTGCTCCTGTAGGGTATCAACAATCTCCTTAAAATTCTTGCCCTTTGGTTTGGCTGGAGTGATTAAGTTTCGTAACAGCCCGTATGTCCTTGCGCCCATTTGATTTAGAAGTACTGATGCCTTTTTATCATCTTCTATTTCATTTGCTGTGCAATATACCTCCACTCTTTCCACATATGTGGTCCAATCCTCTATATCGCTATTGAAAGCATTAATATTGCCAGCCTTAAGCATCCTGAAAAAAAAATGGCACCTCCCGCGCTTTCCTTTCTTCCCTGCAGAAAAAAATGGCGCTTCCCGCGCTTTCCCGCCGCTGCTGCTGCTGACAACGCTGTTCTCTGTGGTTTTTATTTACATAGGTTTTTTTTTTCAATAGGTGGAGACTCGTTCCTGCCGGACTCTCTGGGACTTTTCCCTCCCTCTGCTTGGTCCGAACGCCGACCTGCTTTGCAGCGCCGGCCGTCTCCCGAGTGCTCCCCCCCTCTGTCTCTGTTTGCCTCCGCCTTTGCTGCTCGGCCCCGCTGTAGAGCCAGCCGATGGAGCGCCAGCCCGCTGCCCAAGAAGGATTAGTGCAGTACCTGCCACCAGCTCGGCTAGCTGGTGAAACCACAGTTTTTTTTTTTTTCTTTCTTGTTTTTCTTCGACTTCCGTCTGAGGAATCGATCTCCTTGAGGTGCTGCCGAATTGCAGGTAAGTCCGTTTCCAATTTGTCGCCACTGTTGTATCCATGTGTTAATGGAGACACGGAATGCAGGAGTTGGTTTCACAGGTGTTTACTGAACAAAGTCTGGAGGTGAACTAACAGGTACAAGACACTATGCAGGCTTATATAGCTCGAGTGGCCATTACTGGCATTACAGTACACAGGGGCTCTTAAAGGCACATACACCACAATTTTCATTAGTGTACCCTTATTAATAACTTTGTCCTTCAGCATCCCTTTATTACTAACTTTGGGGAATGTGGAAATTTTGAGAACCCTACACCATCCACCACCTTAAACAGTCACTCCCTCCACCACCGGCGTAACGTGGCAGCAGTGTGTACCATCTACAAGATGCACTACAGCAACTCGCCAAGGCTTCTTCGGCAGCACCTCCCAAACCCGCGACCTCTTCCACCTAGAATGACAAGGGCAGCAGATGCCTGGGAACACCATCACCTCCAAGTTCCCCTCCAAGTCACACATCACCGCTGGGTCAATTCCTGGAACTCCCTATCTAACAGCACTGTGGGAATATCTTCACCACACGGACTGCAACGGTTCAAGAAGGTGGCTCACCACCACCTTCTCAAGGGCTACTAGGGATGGGCAATAAATGCTGGCCTTGATGGTGACATCTACATCCCATAAAAAAACAATTTTTAAAAAGATACTGTTAGTGGAGGTTCCTCTTCGCAATGACGGCTGCACCAATGACAGGTGAATGCATGTCTAAGTCTTATATGCTGGAAGGTTCTGCGGAAGTCTCCCAATCACAGCGTGTCATGAATGCATGAAAGTGGGCATGCCAGGTTAATCAGGAATCTGCGTTGTCTCTTTGACTCCGGCTGCCATAACCATTTCTACGGTCCTGGCAAGCCCACCTGGGAACCAGGTGACCTGCCTGCTCAGAGTCTGGATCAGCAGAGGGGAAAATGCCAAACTCTGCCATCTACTACAAGAACACTACATAGAAACATAGAAACATAGAAGATAGGAGCAGGAGTAGGCCATTCGGCCCTTCGAGCCTGCTCCGCCATTCAATGCGATCATGGCTGATCATCCAAATTCAGTACCCTGTCCCTGCCTTTTCCCCATATCCCTTGATCCCTTTAGCCTCAAGAAATATATCCAACTCTTTCTTGAATATATTTAATGAATTGGCCTCCACCGCCCTCTGTGGCAGAGAATTCCACAGGTTCACCACTCTCTGGGTGAAGAAATTCCTCCTCATTTCAGTCCTAAATGGCTTACCCCTTATCCTTAGACTATGACCCCTGGTTCTGGACTCCCCGGCCATCAGAAACATCCTTCCTGCATCTAGTCTGTCCAGACCTGACAGAATTTTATAGGTTTCGATGAGATCCCCTCTCAATCTTCTAAACTCCAGTGAGTATAAGCCCAATCGACACAATCTCTCCTCATACGTCATTCCAGCCATCCCAGGTATCAGCCTGGTGAATCTTCACTGCACTCCCTCCATGGCGAGAACGTCCTTCCTCAGGTAAGGTGACCAAAACTGCACACAATACTCAAGGTGCGGTCTCACCAAGGCCCTGTACAACTGTAGCAAGACATCCTTGTTCCTGTACTCGAACCCTCTTGCTATGAAGGCCAACATACCATTTGCCTTCTTAACCGCCTGCTGCACCTGCATGCTTACCTTCAGCGACTGGTGCACAAGGACACCCAGGTCTCGTTGCACTTCCCCTTCTCCCAATCTATTGCCATTCAAATAATAATCTGGAGGCTACTAAGCAGCATTGCTCCTGCACATGTACAGGGGCAGTAATGGTCAGCTGAGGCCTGAAACTTCCTGCAGTTCTGTCCCATGGGATGGTGAGGTAGATTGGCACAGAGGAAACGTTTCCTCACAGGAGTCTGCTGCAACACCACCTCAACTTCAGCAGCCATCAAAGAGGAGGCCAAGTGCGGCGCTGCACCTTCACGTAACTGCAGACTCATACCTGAATCTGGGGGTTCCTTTTCCTTCATCTTATGTGCTTATGTGCCCTTCATCTTTGGCACATATTGCTGATGGGTTGAGATGCCTTTCAATGCTTTCCAGAAGTTTTCTAAATTTTGTGCCTCTTTTTGTGACAATTTCCTTTAATTGTCCACATCCCTTTAAATTTGACTTAGACATAATTTTTGTCTCCTACCATTGAGAGATGATTTTTGTCTTTCGGTGTAAAACAGCTCTATTCTAGGTTGCACAGCTTTAAGACCCGCCAGGATCCCAAATGCTAGTAATGCACAATATTTATGTTTAACCTTACTTGCTTAACGATTCACAACTTTATGTGCAAACTCCATGGGTGAAATTTGACTTTGATGGTAGCACAAAACGTACGATAGTGAATCAGCAGCCTGTTTCACACCCCGCCGACTTACCCTCTGTGTGATGCTGCTGAAGTTGAATTTCACCACCCAAGGGTTCTACACTGTTAACAAAAGAACCTAATAAGGAGGGCCCTATAAAAGGCCTAATGCATTTATGTTGAAAATGTGTGGGGCTTTTAACTACTTTCCAGCCTGCAGGTCCGCCCGAGGTCTTGTCACACACCAGGGTTCATTGGCGTGCTGGAGACTCACCGTCTATCATGCCCCAGGACTGAAAATAGTGCGGAACCATTCCACGCCTGTTTTTTTAATATGGTTATAAACCACCTACCAGTTTTCAACAAAAGAGTCAGACGCCTATCCCAGGCTCGACTCAGACATCGAGCGTGGCTGTAACTGAGCCAGGCTCCGGCGGAATTGAGTTAGATTTTTGTTCCTCTCATTGCTACCCAAAACTAGCGGCAGTAACATGACAAAAATTGCCTCCACTACGTGGGAATCAAATTCACATCTGGCACCCTCTCTGTGCACAGAGAATGGGAACTCCAAAAATCAGGTACTCCTGCCTATTTCGAAGTACTGTAACACCCACAAGTCAGGATATGACTTCCTTAATTCCTTTCTGACGGTGGCAGCTGTGGCTCAGTGGGTAGCACACTCGCCTCTGAGTTAGAAGGTCAGTGGGTTCATAGTCCCACTCCATGGGACTTCAGCACATAAATCTAGACTGACACTCGGAGGTGCCGTCTTTCGGATGAGAGGTTAAACCAAGGCCCCGTCTGCTCTCTCAGGTGGACGTAAGAGATCCCATGGCACTATTTTGAAGAAGAGCAGGTGAGTTATAGAAACATAGAAGATAGGAGCAGGAGTAGGCCATTCAGCCCCTCGAGGCTGCTCCGCCATTCAATGAGATCATGGCTGATCATCCAAATTCAGTACCCTGTCCCTGCCTTTGCCCCATATCCCTGGTGTCCTGGCCAATATTTATCCCTCAATCAACATAACAAAAACAGATTATCTGGTCATTATCACATTGCTGTTTGTGGGAGCTTGCTGAATGCAAATTGGCTGCCGCGTTTCTACATTACAAAAGTGACTACACTTCAAAAGTACTTCATTGGCTGTAAAGCGCTTTGAGACATCCGGTGGTCGTGAAAGGCGCTATATAAATGCAAGTCTTTCTTTCTTTTTAAAATAATTATAAAGTTATGCTGCTGCTATTTAAAGGAAAGTTACTTGTTGCTTGGCGAGGCAAAGAAGTCTCTTGTTTGAACACTTTAATTGAGCTGCATGGAGGAAGGAAGGAGAAATAAAAAGGCCCCATTTTCTGATGCAGCAAATCCAGGAAACGAGTGTTGCCTAGAAAAGAAAGAACAGTCCACATTGCAGGGCAGAAGGTAGCAAAAAGAATTGTCCATGAATTGCAAGCAAATGATTATGAAGTTTACCAACTCAGGGAGATAGCCATGGTAAGATTTTCAGCAGTTGCCTACACAAGTATGTGGGCAAAGTTTGCATTGAGAATGCGAGAGGCCTAGCGTGGGCTGCAGCGACCCATAGTAGTGCTGTGGAGCCAGAAGGAACACTCCTGTTTCCCCCAGCTCCACGTAAAGATAAGTTTAAAAAAAATATGGAGGTGGTGGCCCCCAGCAATCCCTTCAAGGACCTCAGGTTAGGCACATTAAGAAACAAAAAACCTGAGCGATACAAGCTGGTGCCTACGCTCAGCGCCAACGAATTTGCTGGAAGGGTGCTTTAACGGGCATTTGGCTCCTTGTTAACATATTCAAGGGGCCTAATGTCTGTTTCAGGCAGCCACCAGGGATGCCTGGAAAGCTACCATTACCAATATGGCAGCATCCATAATACAAGCACAGTTCAAACACGGTATGTTGTGCCCCCCAATGCCATAATCATGAGCTTTTGCTCCCTGGTTCTTTGCAGTAGATTTTTCAGCACCTGCTCTGTAAACCTCACTTTCCTCACTCTGTGATGCCCAATTTTACAACAATTTTGCTGAGTAAATATTGGCTTTGCATTCCTTGTTCTATTTCGGGTGCTTGGCATGAGAAAATGATATGCTCACAAACACTCAGTGGTTTCACGAATCCAAGGACATAAGTTAAAGCATTTTTCAGCAGCTTCATCCAAAGTCAGAAGCCAAGTCTCACGTTAAGTAAACATTGAGCAAATATTTGCAAATGATCTTGAACTTTAATTGTCTTGAACTTTAATTTCTATTATTGCTGACTAATTGGCCTTTTCTGCAGGTAACCTTGTGTTTGTGGTGATATGCCAATGTGTATAGACTTTAGATCCCCTGGTATGCTCTCCTCCTTCCAGATAAGAGAAATGAGTTCATGAATTCACGCCAGTAGTGCTTCTCCGCCATGCTTTAGTGCCTCAGCGGGGATTCCATCTGCTCCTGAGGCCTTGTTGTTCTTCAGTTGTCAGATGGCCTTTTCAACCTCATGCCGGGCTGGGGTTGTGCTGAGATGGTGGCGGGTAGCATGCTGTGGGATGGAGTTGAGGACACTCGTGTCGAAGACAGAGTCGTGGTTAAGGAGATCTTTGAAGTGTTCCTTCCAGTGGGTACTGACTGCCTCTCTGTCCTTGATGAGTACCTCTCCGTTCTTGGCCCGCAGTGGGGAAGGGCCTTGGGTGCTTGAGCCGTAGATGGTCTTGACTGCGCTAAAGAATCCACGCATGTCGTGGTTGTCGGCTAGCTGCTGGATCTCCTGCGCTTTCTCCACCCACCATCTGTTCTTTAGGTCACAAGTTTTTTGTTGGACCTCGGCCTTCAGGCTTCTGCAGAGCTGCTTTCTTGCTCTCGAGTTCTGTTGCTGTTTCCAGATCAGGAATGCCTTGTGCTTGGGGTGTATTAGCTCCTGAATCTCCTGGTTATTCTCGTCGAACCAGTCTTGGTGTTTCCTAGTCGAGTGACCGAGCGTCTCTTCACAGGTGCTGATTATGGAGGCCTTGAGTGCAGACCAGACGCTGTGGGCACTCTGTGTCTCTGCATCACTGGGAGTCATCAGGTTGTTTGTGTCGCAGGCTGAATAGGGCTTTCTTAGCAGGGTCTTTGAGTGCTCCCGCATTGATTTTCCTGCGGCATTGTTTCTGTTGCCACCGCTGTTTTGGGGCTACATTGATGAAGATGACAGAACGGATTAGGCGGTGGTCTGTCCAGCAGTCATCAGCTCCTGTCATGGCGCGAGTAATGCGAACATCCTTACGGTCCCTCGCTCTGATGATGACGTAGTCCAGCAGATGCGAGTGCTTGGAATGAGGGTGCTGCCATGAAGTCTTGTACTTGTCTCTCTGACGGAACAAGGTGTTGGTTATGACGAGGCCATGTTCTAAGCATTTCTGCAAGAGGAGGGTACCGTTGGAGTTGGCTTTCCCTACCCCCTCTCTGCCAATGACACCGCCCCAGAGGTCTGTGTCCTTTCCAACTCTGGCATTAAAGTCGCCAAGGAGGATCATCTTGTCACCTGTTGGGACTCGGGACAGGGATTGTTCGAGGCTGGAGTAGAATTCCTCTTTGGTCTCGTCTGTGGCTTCCAGTGTTGGGGCATACGCACTGATGACCGTAGCGCACTGGTTCCGGGCTAGGGTGAGTCGAAGAGTCATGAGGTCCTCGTTAATGCCGCTAGGGGAGTCTCTGAGACACCCAACCAGTTCATTTTTTATGGCGAAGCCTACCCCACGGAGGCAGCGTTCTTCTTCAGGTTTGCCTTTCCAGAAGAAGGTGTAATCACCGCCTTGCTCCTTGAGCTGGCCTTCCCCTGCCCACTGGGCCTCGCTTAGGGCAGCGATGTCGATGTCGAAACGTCTGAGCTCCCGGGCAACAATAGCAGTACAGCATTCCGGTCTGTCGCTGTTGGGGTTGTCCATGAGGGCCCTGACATTCCAGGTCCCGAACTTCCTTTTAAAGGGTGGAAGATGCCTCTGCATGAATTCTTTCAATGTGGGGTGGCCGTTGCACAACAGCTACCACACGGGCTTGACAGAGCAAGGTCTTGGTCCAGTGGCAAGGGGATCCAAGACGATTGGATACCAGGCTCTGGTACAACGGCCTAGCACACACACGCAAACGTACTCCTACTGTCCTCCTCCCTCCTTCCTGCAGGTCCTCTCTGCTTGGGTTTCGTAGGATGCATTGTGGTCCTCCCGACCTCACTGTTGGCCCATGCTGCACCTTCCCTGGGCCCCGACCCCGCTGCTGGTCCACGCTGCGCCACTCCTGGGCCTTGACCTCGCTGCTGGGCTCATCTTCGTTCCTGGGTCTCAACCTCGGACATGAATGATGTTGTCTCTCACAGGATCAAATTAGCACTGATACTCTCGCGATCCCTGGCCCCGAGCTCCACTCGTGATCCACTAGTCACTAGATCACTAGTCTAGTGGAGAAGCGTAGTCTTGACGGCAGAGAGGTCTGGGAATTTGGGAGCTAAGTTTAAGTGAAGAGCCAGTGCTCACTGAGAAAAAAGAACAGGCATAACAGGTGCCGTAATTGTGACCATCTTCAAGAAAGGTGACAAGTCCGATTGTGGTAATTACAGAGGAGTTTCCCTGCTGTCTGCCACAGGGAACGTCATCGCAAGAATCCTCCTCAATCGCCTTCTCCCAGTGGCCGAAGAGCTCCTCCCAGAGTCGCAATGCGGATTCCGCCCACTAAGGGGCACAATGGACATGATCTTCACTGCACGTCAATTACAAGAGAAATGCAGGGAACAGCACCAACCGCTGTACATGGCCTTCTTTGATCTCACAAAGGCCTTCAACACTGTCAACCATGAGGGATTATGGAGTGTCCTCCTCAAATTCAGCTACCCTCAAAAGTTTGTCACTATTCTCCGCCTGCTTCACGACAACATGCAAGCCGTGTTCCTGACCAACGGTTCAACCACAGACCCAATTCACGTATGAACCGGGGTCAAGCAAGGCTGTGTCATCGCACCAATGCTCTTCTCGATCTTCCTTGCTGCAATGCTCCATCTCACCCTCAGTAAGTTCCCCACTGGAGTGGAGCTAATTTACAGAACAAACGGGAAACTGTTCAACCTCCGTCGCCTCCAGCCCAGATCCAAGGTCGTCCCATCCTCTGTTGTCGAATTACAATATGCAGACGACGCTTGCGTCTGCGCGCACTCGGAGGTCGAACTCCAAACCATCGTCAACACCTTTACTGAAGCGTACGAGAGCATGGGCCTTACACTAAGCATTCGTAAGACAAAGGTCCTCTACCAACCTGCCCCCGCCACACAGTACTGCCCCCCAATTATCAAAATCCACGACAAGGCCTTGGACAACATGGACCACTTTCCATACCTCGGGAGCCTACTGTCAACAAGGGCAGATGTCGATGACGAAGTCTAACATTGCCTTCAGTGTGCCAGTGCAGCCTTCGGTCGCCTGAGGAAGAGAGTGTTTGAAGACCAGGACCTCAAACCCGGCACTAAGCTCATGGTCTACAGAGCAGCAGTGATACCCGCCCTGCTGTATGCCTCAGAGACATGGAGCATGTACAGCAGGCACCTCAAAGCACTGGAGAGGTACCACCAACGCTGCCTCCGCAAGATCCTGCAAATCCATTGGCAGGATAGGCACACCAACATCAGTGCTCTTGCTCAGGCTAACATCCCCAGCATCGAAGCTTTGACCATGCTCGATCAGCTCCGATGGACGGGTCACATTGTCCGCATGCCCGATACGAGACTCCCAAAACAAGCGCTCTACTCGGAGCTCCGGCACAGCAAGAGAGCCCCAGGTGGGCAGAATAGACGCTTCAAGGACACCCTCAACACCTCCTTGAAAAAGTGTAACATCCCCACCGACACCTGGGAATCCCTGGCCCAAGACCGCACAAAGTGGAGGAGAAGCATCCGGGAAGGCGCCGAACACCTCAAGTCTCTTCGCCGGGAGCAAGCGGAAGCCAAGCGCAGGCAGCGCAAGGAGCACACGTCAAGCCAAGCACCCCACCCACCCGCCCCTTCAACCACTGTCTGCCCCACCTGTGACAGAGACTGTAGGTCCTGCATTGGACTAATCAGTCACCTGCGAACTCATTTTTAATGTGGAAGCAAGTCATCCTCGGTTCCGAGGGACTGCCTAAGAAGAAGAAGAAAGACTGGTCCAGATTTTAATCAACCCTCAACCAGCTATCCTAAAAAGCTTTGCCATTTAGGAGGTCAGTTTAAATCTGGAATTCACTCCCCAAAATGCTGTGGTGTGGATGCTGAGTCAATTGACACCTGCAAAACTGACTTCTGTAGATTTATGTTGGGTAAGGGTATCAAGGGATATGGAACAAAGGCTGCAGTTTGAGGTACAGATACAAGGAGAAACTGTTTCCAGTGGAAGAAGGATCAGTAACCAGAGGACACAGATCTAACGTAATTGGCATAAGAACCAGAGTTGACATTAGGAAAAAAATGTTTATGCAGCCAGTTGTTATGATCTGGAATGCACTGACTGAAAGTGGGGTGAAAGCAGATTCAGTAATAACTTTCAAAAGGGAATTGGATAAATACTTGAAATGGAATTTTTTTAGGGCTGTGTGGAAAGAGCAGGGGAGTGGAACTAATTGGATAGCTCTGTCATAGAGCCGGCACAGGCATGGTGGGCTGAATGGCCTCCTTCTGTGCTGTATCATTTTATGTTTCTATAAGCACAGATGTAGATCTCGTACTTGTCATACAACTATAAATTCTATTTTTTACTTATTCTCAGGACGTGAGTATCATTGAGTTAGGGGGCCGTTCAGGAACTGAGTCAGCTGTGGCTCAGTGGGTAGCACTCTCTAAGTGGGAGGAGCTAGGAGTGAGCCAGGTGTTACTGATTGCCTAATTGCTGCTGGGAGTTGGAGGGAGTTTTGTAAAAAGTTGGTGGTGGGTTTTGGGGTTTTGTTTTCAGGTTTTAGGGCCTTTTTGGCCCACAAAAAACAGCCAGATGGCTGCTGGGGGGTCCGGAGTGCCGGGCCCCTCAGAGGACAATATTCTCGAGAGGAATTTTATTAGGGAAGAAACTGTGGTGGGAAGGGGAAAAAAAAGGCCCAAAGATTTGGGCCGGGACCTCAGGAGGTTTGGTAAAGAAAATACGGTGGTGGTGCAATGTGAAGATAAGAAGATTCGAGCCTGGGATATAATCCAGGCAGTTCATGAGGACTGTGGTGAGAGAAGCTGTTTTGCCTGCCGACCAAAACCAAATGTGGGATTTGAGGTGACGGTCAGTGGCCGTGAGGAGGTGGAAAAACTGCTGCTCTGTCTGAATGTTGGGGAGAAATTCTTGGAGGTGACTTTGCTATATTCAGAGGAGGTGGTGGTTTCATTTTGACTCATCCGACGCTTCAACAAAAAACTTTTCTTCTTCCTTTCCGATGTCAAGGATCGCAAGCTTCATCAACTCTTGGACACCAACGCCCCTCCGGAACCTTCGTCCCCTTCACTTTCCTCTGACCCCCCTTCTCCCAATCTCACCCCCTGCCGTGTGTTCACTATCCCCTCTGACCTTCCACTCTCTGACCCTGAACGATCAGTCCTCAGCAAAGGCCTGAGCTTCATCCCCTTACGCCCCCACCTCAATGAATTTCGAGCTCGGCACGATGCTGAGCTCTTTTTCCGCCGCCTTCGTCTCCGTGCCCACTTCTTTGGCCAGGAGTCTTCCCCCCGCACAACTGACCCTTTCTCCCGCTTGCAGAAATCCCATTCTACCTGGACCCCTCCCCCTGGCCTCTTACCCTCTCTAGATCTTTTCATCGCTAACTGCCGACGTGACATCGGCCGTCTCCATTTCTCTGCTCCCCTCACTCACTCCAACCTACCTCCCTCTGAACTTGCAGCACTCCATTCTCTTAGATCCAACCCTGACATTGTCATTGAACCCGCTGACAAGGGTGGTGCTGTTGTTGTTTGGCGTACTGACCTCTACCTAGCGGAAGCTGAACGCCAACTCTCCGACACCTCCTCCTACCTCCACCTGGACCATGACCCCACTACCGAACATCAAACCACCGTTTCCAAGACTGTCACTGACCTCATCTCCTCTGGAGATCTTCCCCCCGCTGCCACCAACCTCATAGTTCCCCAACCCCGCACAGCCCGCTTCTACCTCCTTCCCAAGATCCACAAACAGGACTGCCCTGGTAGACCCATCGTTTCAGCCTGTTCTTGCCCTACGGAACTTATCTCTTCCTATCTTGACTCTATCTTTTCTCCCCTTGTCCAGTCTCTTCCCACCTACATCCGCGACTCTTCGGATGCCCTCCGCCACTTTAACAGTTTCCAGTTTCCTGGCCCCAAACGCTTCCTTTTCACCATGGACGTACAATCCCTCTACACCTCCATCCCCCACCCGGATGGCCTGAGGGCACTCCGCTTCTTCCTTGAACAGAGGCCCGACCAGTCCCCATCCACCACGACCCTCCTCCGCCTGGCTGAACTTGTTCTCACATTGAACAACTTGTCCTTTAACTCCACTCATTTCCTCCAAATCAAAGGTGTTGCCATGGGTACCCGCATGGGTCCTAGCTATGCCTGCCTTTTCATGGGCTATGTGGAACAATCTTTGTTCCAGTCCTACTCGGGTCCCCTCCCTCACCTCTTTTTCCGATACATTGATGACTGTATCGGTGCCGTTTCCTGCTCTCGCCCCGAACTTGACAATTTCATTCACTTTGCCTCCAATTTCCACCCTTCCCTCACCTTCACATGGTCCATCTCTGACTCTTCCCTTCCCTTCCTTGACTTCTCCGTCTCCATCTCTGGGGATAGGTTATCGACCAATATTTACTACAAGCCCACTGACTCCCACAGCTACCTGGACTACACTTCCTCCCACCCCGCTTCCTGTAAGGACTCTATTCCATTCTCCCAGTTTCTCCGCCTCCGCCGCATCTGCTCCGATGATGCCACCTTCCACACCAGTGCTTCAGACATGTCTTCCTTTTTCCGCAACCGAGGATTCCCCTCTACCGTGGTTGACACTGCCCTCGACCGTGTTAGTTCTATCTCCCGCACCTCTGCCCTCACCCCTGCCCCTCCCTCCCGGAACCACGATAGGGTTCCCCTTGTCCTCACCTTTCACCCCACCAGCCTCCACATTCAACGGATCATCCTCTGGCATTTCCACTACCTCCAAAGTGATCCCACCACCAAACGTATCTTCCCCTCCCCTCCCCTTTCAGCATTCCGCAGGGACCGCTCTCTCCGAGACACCCTAGTCCACTCCTCTATCACCCCAAACAGCCCTTCCCCTTCGCCTGGCACCTTCCCGTGCAAGCGGAGGAGATGTAATACCTGCCCCTATACCTCCCCCCTCCCCACTGTCCAGGGCCCCAAACACCCCTTCCAGGTGAAACAGCGATTTACTTGTACTTCTCGCAATCTAGTATACTGTATTCGCTGCTCACGATGCGGTCTCCTCTACATTGGGGAGACCAAACGCAGATTGGGTGACCGCTTTGCGGAACACCTCCGTTCAGTCCGTAAGGGTGACCCCGAGCTTCCGGTCGCCTGTCATTTCAATTCACCGCTCCATTCCCACTCGGACCTCACCGTCCTTGGCCTCTTGTACTGTTCCACGGAAGCTCAACGTAAACTCGAGGAACAGCACCTCATCTTCCGATTAGGCACTCTGCAGCCTTCCGGTCTCAATATCGAGTTCAACAATTTCAGATCATAACCTCGGCCCCTATTTCATTTTTACTTATATTTTTCCACTCCTTTCCTCCCCCCCCCCTTTCCTTTTGTTTCTCTCTCACACCTGGCAGCTATCCTTTGCCCTGCCAGTACAATTTACACCTAATCCCAGCATATTACCATCTCGTCTAGCTTCTAATCTCTTTTACTTCTTTTGGTTCTTTTATTCTTTTGTCCGATCGCAGCCCTGCCTTCGATCTAGTTCCTTTTCTCTCCAGTTTTGAAGAAGGGTCAAACCCGAAACGTCAACTCAAATTTCTCTCCACGGATGTTGCCTGACCTGCTGAGTTTTTCCAGCATTTTCTGTTGTTACTTCAAAAGAGGTGTTGGCCCATTTCAACCCAGCACTACCAATTCGTTTGACATGCGATGCATCACCCTACGACATTGGAGCGGTGCTGTCGCACAAATTCCCAGACGGGTTGGAGAGGCCAGTGGCCTTTGCGTCTCGGTCACTAACCTCAGCCGAGCGCAACTACGCCCAGATTGACAGGGAGGCCCTCAGCCTAGTATGGGGAGTAAAAAAATTCAACCATTATCTGCATGGGCAGAAATTCACCTTGCTGACTGACCACAAACCACTTGTCTCCATCTTTAATCCTAAGAAGGGCGTGCACAGCGGTTACAAAGACGATCCCTGTTTCAAGGGGCGAATCAATATGAAATAGAATATAAAGGCATGAAACAGCATGGGAACGCTGATGGGCTATCGCGCCTGCCACTGCCTACGGTGGAGGAAGCACCAGCAGTGGACCCTATCGAGATATTTTGTTTGTCAATAATTGAACGATTGCCAGTAACAAACGCGGATATAGAGAAGGAGACCCGTAATGATCCGACGCTGTCACGGGTATATGAATTGACGGTGAGGGGATGGCCAATACATGGCGACTCACTGTTGCCAGCATTCTCATCCAGAAGAGAACAGCTGTCAGTATGCCAGGGGACAGTGATGTGTGGATCCAGAGTGGTGATTCCACCCAAGTTAAGGGAGAGAGTGCTAAAGGAGCTACATGAAGGTCATCTGGGGGGAGTGAAAATGAACAGCCTTGCTAGGGCTTATGTGTGGTGGCCGGGAATCGATCAACAAATCGACGACCTAACTAAGAGCTGCTTAGGATGCCAGAAGGTCCAAAATGCACCACCACATGCCCCTCTACACCCATGCGAGTGGCCCTCCTCTCCATGGCAACGGGTGCACATTGATTTCGCTGGTCCATTCATGGACTCAATGTTCTTAATAGCAGTGGATGCTCATTCAAAGTGGCCTGAGGTGATAAAGATGTCTTCAACCACTACAGAGAAAACGATTGCAGTCCTACGGACCATATTTGCCAGAAACGGTTTGCCAGAGCAGATCTGCTCTGATAATGGACAACAGTTTGTGTCTGACGAGTTCCAAAAATGTATGAAAAGGAATGGGGTAAGGCATTACACATCTGCCCCGTATCATCCAGCCACCAATGGATTGGCTGAGAGGTTCGTACAAACCTTTAAGAAGGCGATAAAGGCCATGTGCGATGAGGAAATTCCACTACAGCATAAGATGGACAATTTCTTATTAGCCTACCGAAACGCGACACATGCAGCTACCAACCAGACCCCGGCCATGATGTTCTTTAACCGAAGGTTGAGATTTCGTCTGGACTTGCTCAGACCAAATGTGCGAAGAAATGTTGAGGACAAACAATTCCAGCACATCAACGAGAAGCCGACAAGGAGCTTCAATGTAGGGCAACCAGTCTTGGCCCGTGACTATCGAACAGAGAAGTGGCAACTCGGAACAATATGTACAAGGCAGGGGCCATTAATGTACACAGTGGATGTAGGGGAGAACATTGTGAGACGCCACGTCGATCAGATCTTAGCATCACAGGAAGGCGTCAACCCCATGTCTCGAATACCTGGGGATGAACCCGACATACCGGTAGCATCTACTTCAGACCCAGTAGCAGTGGAACCCGATGAACTACCCGATGAAAAGGGGTCAGAATCACCTCTGCACCAAGAACAAGAACCTCCGGAAAGGCACTATCCCGAAAAGGTCAGGAAGCCGCCCCAAAGACTGAATCTACAAATGGACTTTTTGTTATTGAATGTACATGTAAAAATGTAATTGTTATTTGAATATTAAGGGGGGTATTATTAATCTAAAAAGGGAGGAATTGTAGTGTATGTGCTTTAAGTCAGAACTACTTTTTACAGCTCCTGTATACTGTAGTACCGGCAGTAACCACACCGGTATATAAGCTGTGCGCATGCCTCTGTACTCCAGTCTAGAGATGACCCTCCTCCAGTAAAGACCTGTTGTTTGTTTATATACAGCATCCGTGTAATTCTTTATCCACTGAACCATGGATCTAACACTTATAAAGAAGGGATTATATATATAATAAAGAATGCTCGGAAGGAACTTTTGTTCTTGAAAGAAAGAAGAGTTTGATGGGACAATTTCAAATATGAGGTAAAAGTTTTTCGGTATGTTGTGGGAAAAAGAGGGCGGCAGCAAACCGGCATCGAGAAGAGAATATAAACAAAAGGTTTACGGATGTCTGTAAAGCAGTTGACGGAGGGGATAAGAGAGCTTAGACTAAGTTCCGGGTGCTAAAGGAAGAGTGGGAATTATTGCAAGCTGAAAAATGCAAGGGGGCCATTCTCTGTGCAAAGGCTAGAGATGCATTGGAGGGCGAAAGATGCACTGGATTTTTTCTAGAGCAAGAGAAGCTGCGACAGAGATTATCGCTAATTGAGGAGTTGAAGGTTGGGGAGAAGATCATTCATGAAAGTGAGGAGATTTTGGAGGCGGCTAGCAGCTTTTACCAAGAGCTATATACAAAAGAAGACATTTCCAATTTGGAGATGGAGTAGGTTACTCCTTTTATTGAAGAGGGTTTAAAGGAGGATGAGAGAAGCATGTGTGATAAAGAAGTAGGATTAGCGGAAATAAAAGTAGCAATAAGTGGAATGAAGGGGGGGAAAAGCCCAGGGTCCGATGGACTAAGTGCAGAATTTTATAAGGAATTTTTCGAGATTTTAAGTCCATTGCTCTTAGAAGTTTTTAAGGAAATTAAAATTGAGGGAAGCCTGGCCCCATCTATGAGGAGAGGTATCATAAGCTTAGCTTATAAAAATAAAGGGGATAGACGGGATCTGAGGAATTGGAGGCCCATCACACTATTAAATGTGGATTATAAGATATTGGCAAGGGTTATGGCAAATTGTTTGAAGGAGGTGTTGCCGGAGATAGTTTGGCCCTCTCAGTCCTATGGAGTCATAGGCCGGGACATCGCAGACTCTGTGGTCTCAATCCGAGATGCGATAGAGCTCATGGAAGAGAGTGGGAGGAAGGCTTATGTATTAAAGATAGATCAAGAGAAAGCCTTTGATAGGGTCTCTCATGAGTTTTTATTGAAGGTTTTGGAAGCATTTGGTTTCAAGGAAAATTTCATTCAGTGGATAAGGATTTTTTATTCAAACATTTTTAGCTGTGTTAAATGTAATGGTTTTTTATCTAAGTATTTTCCGATACAGAGATCAGTGAGACAGGGTTGTCCCCTGTCCCCACTGCTGTACACATTGGTAGCAGAACCATTAGGTTACATGATGCGAAAGAAACAAGGTGTAGTTGGGATTGTGGTACCCAGTTCCGGGCTGGTGTCGGTGATACACCAATATGCAGATGACACAACCTTAACATTGAGAAATGGGGACTCAGTGAGGAAAGCTATGGATGTAGTGGAGGAATATTGTAGAGCTTCAGGTGCCAGAGTGAATTATAGTAAGTCCCAAAGCCTGGTTGCAGGGAGGGGTAGGGGGGAATGGTTGGGGTATGTCCCTTTAAGGTGGTGGAGGTTTTGGAAGTTCTGGGGGTGCAAGAAAGACAGGGAAGAAGTGGATCGATTAAATTGGGAACCGAAGGTTATGAAAATTAAAAAGATTTTGAGAAGATGGGAAAGAAGGTGGTTGAAAGTGCAAGGAAGAGTGACAGTGGTGTCTGTTCTCCTGCTATCTAGGCTATGGTACTTATTGACGGTGGAGCATATTCCTGAGTGGGCAGAAAAGTCCATCTGAGAGGCTTGTGTGAGGTTTTTATGGGAAGGGAATCCAGCCTTGGTGGCTTACAATACCATCATTGGACAGAGAAATCAGGGAGGACTCAATTTTCCAGATATTGATTTGGAGAAAAAATCCTTTAGAATCAAATGGGTGAAGAGATTTCTTCAGAAGTCAAATACAAGTTTTTGGAAGGGTTGTTTTGAGCATTTTATAAAACGAAGTGGGATAGGAGGGCAGGGGATATTGTATATGGAATACAATAATATGTTTTTGAAATTGATTAAACTTCTCCCTAGGTTTTATAAGGGGTTGTAGAGACTTGGGCTCAATTTTTAAAAAGTGTGCAGTTTATGCCCAAGGGGGCTGAGGAATTTTTAGAACAGCCCTTATTTTTGAATAGGTGGGTCAACATCGAAGGAGAGATTTTATTTAATCAAGCTTTTATAAAAGCTGGGATTATATCTGTGAAAGATGTATTATACGAGGTGATTCCAGGTTGGTTGCCGGAAGCGATAGTGAGGGACATGGTGTGGGAGGAGGATCAGGAGGTAGAAGGAAAAGCAGTAGGAATCATGTATGAGAAGATTGTGAGGGCAATGCCACAGGATTGGATGGAAGAAATAAATGCGGAAATCTCCAAAGGAAGTAAAATGCGTCCTGCTTTTCCAAGCTTTGTACTGGAGAAAGGGGGAGAGTTGGTCCAATTTGACAACTGTAATACTCGAGATTTCTATGAGGTATTCAGAGAATGGAGATTCAAGACACCTACTGGTCAGGAGTTTTGGCAGAGTATATACCCACAGCTGGACTTCAACAGGATTTGGAAGGGAGTGTGGGCGAATTTTAAATGCCCAGAATGGATTGAATTGGATTTCAAATTGGCTCATAACTGGATTTTTACCATGACGGTCTTGTGCAAGATTGGTTGAGTGGAGGCGGCAACTTGCCCAATGTGTGGGACACAGGATGAGATTCTGTCCCATTTACTGGTGTTATGTCCACAGTTAAATGACTTTAAGTACAATGTTCGACAGTTGTGTGAAGCTTTTTTGCTGGGTGGGGACCGAAGAGCGAGAATGGGAATCCCGTGGGACTCAATTTTGAGATGGGGATTGCAGAAGAGTCTGCCAGAGTCTAGCGGAGCGGCAATTAATTTAATGTTCAGTTTGGCTAGATTCGTGATTGTGCAAAGAAGGAATGCTCTGTTTTTTAAGGGGAGGAGAATCAACCTAAAAGAGTATTTTAAATATAAGCTAAAAGATCATTATAAGGCTCTGTGGATGTTTTATTCAGAAAGGAATTTAAGGACAGTATTTTACAACCAATTTTTAAAGTACAATCGATATATGTTACAGGTGACAAATTAAACTTCAGGTTTTGATGTTAAAATGTGATGGCGGAATGGCTGTGCAGAGCGGTGGAATTGATTTGTATCATACAATGTAATGATCACGATGTTGTAAATGTTCTTAATGTTCAATAAAGTATAATATTTAAAAAAAAGTTGGTAGCACCTTCACCTCTGAGTTAATAAAGGTTGTGGGTTCAAGTCCCACTCCAGAGACCTGAGCACAAATCAATTTAGGTTGACACTGGTCGTGAAAGGCACTATATAAATGCAAGTCTTTCTTTCTTCTGAGAATTTATTGCCCAGCCCCTAGTTGCCCTGAGAAGGTGATGGTCACTAAATGACATGCTAGGCCACTTCAGAGGGCAATGAAGACTCAATCGCATTGGTGTAGGACTCTAGTCGCATATAGTGCAAGGCCAGTAGGTTTTTTTCCCCCAATTAGATTTTGGTGAACCAGTTGGGCTTTTACGACAATGCAACACATTTTTATTACCAGATTTTTAAAACTGAATTCAAATTCTCAAACTAAAGCAAAACACTGCAGCTGCAAACTTCCATGGTGGGATATGAACTCAAGTTCTAACTGTATTACTAAACCAGTAATATAACCACTACACTACCATACCCACAATGCTGAGCAGTCTTCTGCAGTACTTTAAATAGAATGCAAATAAGTATATCACTCCGTACTGAGAGTGCAACTGTGAAATGAGTACCCATTGCTACTTTTTGTGCGACTGTCTGAGGGCTCTGAAATTCTAAAGAGAAGTATCTAATTTGTTTCAGCGCTCCCTGCAGGTTGATTTTTCTTTAGCTCTAGATCATTCAACTCTTAAAAAACCTCCATATTGAAATGCTGTGTTTAGAGGTGATACTTCTGTAGTCTTTGGCAGCCAGCTGGTGCTCACTGTGCACCCAGTAGGTTAATACCAGGTTTAGCGTCTAGTTAAATGACATAATGATCCTGGCTGGATTACTGCTGCTAGAAATGTTAATTGTATCACTGAACTCTCTATATGATGGAGCCTCATCTTGTGATATAATTTTCTTTTAAGAAATTTGCATGGAGACACAAAAGAAGAAATGAATTTGAGATAAACTAAAAAGAATTTTTGGTATAACATAATTAACCTCATTCAAAATGGATTATATACTGGAAATAGAAAGATGTTCAAAACCATAATTATGGATCTAAATTATTATTCAGAGGGATTGGCTCTGAGACACTTTCCCTTGGGACCACCATTTTGATATCTTACTTTTAAATTTAATTTGACCCTTAAATAGTGCATTCTTCTTAAAACCAATTTTTTTTCTTTAGCTAAAGGTAATGCAGTTTGAGTTAATTTTCCAAACCTGCATCAAAAGTGTGAACATATACATCCTGACAAGGATGTGCCAGCTACATGTGACAAATTCAATTTTTGTCAGAACCAGTTAGGGAACTGAACATTCTGATGTTCACATTTCCCTGTGTGTAATGCAATGTTTGAATTATAGATGCAACTTTTATAGAACACCAAATACTACAGAGACATGGGCAGATTACATGCTTCAGCTGCTCATCATGTAAGAGTGGTCCACACAAAGTAGATCTCTCATGAATATAACAAGGCCAGAGTTATTTAGAAATGTAAAATGTGCACATTGGGGTATTGTATTGTTGACTATAATAATTTCAAGAAGTGGTTATTGCTAAAGGGATCAAAAGACCCAATGGAACAATTAGCTATTGAGGAGCAACTTTAAAAGAAAATGTAGCCAGAGCCAACCAGAGAAGCTGTCTGTTTAGAGCGCACTGCAATGGACAGTATTTTGGTTGTCAGACCATTGATTATTGAACTACTTAAGGTGAAAAACTATTTCTGCAGAGCAAACTTGTTCATTAATAGTCAAGAGACAGATGATAACCAAATGGAATTGAAGTATGTTGTCCTGTGCAATACTTCTGCATATTATACAGAATAAGATTCAATTACAGTGAATAATTATTTAACTTTAGTGACTTTTATTTTAATGATGAACTTTTTTTTCATAATTGTGTTAACTGGAGCTTTTAAATTTGAAGGGAGCTAAATTGGGCCATGTAGCACCCGTGTTTTAGGTGCCAGTTGGCCAAATAAGACTTGAAAATGGTGTCCGAGATGTGCGCACACTTCCAATGGGAAGTGCATAGGATGCTATCTTGATAAAGGGGTTTGCGCTCACGACTAACGACTGCTGGCAGCATGCAGAGCAGCGAGATGATGACGTGATTCAGTGTGCAAAGCTGATTTGAAGCCACCACTGCCATTTTCCAACTCCCCACTCCAGCCAACGTCCTGTCTTAACCTTGCACAGCTGACCACAACATTAAACGTAATGAAGGACCCCCACCAGCGCTATTTAAAGGGATCATGATGTACTTACAGGTTAGTTGCTGGAAGTTGCTGGTAGTTACTACCAGAGAACTACCAGTATATTTTGGGCATTCAACCTTTGCCACCCATTTTCAACCCCTCGCATTCCTGGTGCATGCTTGCACCACCAGCGTAAGGGAGTTCAAAATCTTAAGGGGGAAAAATTCAGTTGGTTTGCGCCTCCCGTTAGTGCCTTAAGAGGGCGCTAATGGGGTGCAAAGCAACTAGCACCTGTGGGCGGCGATGTTTGCGTCGCTCAACTAGACATTTTGCGGCGGTGCTAAACACTACCGCCCCGATCTCCTGCACCGGCAGATCGTGACGTCAGTCGAGTGCGCAGCGCCCCGGAGCGGACATTGAGTGGCGCCCCCTGCCTTACCGCCTGCCGCTAACAATGACAGGTTGAGGGGAGCGTTTTGTGGTCAGGAAGGGACAGGGGGAGCGCTATTTAAAGGTGGCTGCATCCTGCCTTTTTTTGTTGGTAACATTTTTGCACCACGCATTCTGAGAGAGAGAGAGAGAGAGAGACTTCTGGAGAGATTCAACGCTGTGTGAAGGAGTTTTGGGTACTGAGCAGCACTTTGCAGGTTCATTTTGATTTGCCATTCCTTGTATCAATTTAGAAAAGACTGTGGGGGCTGCACTCTGAGCTCTTTCCCTGGGCCGCTCCATTGTTCTTTCCAGCAGATTTGATGTACAGGTCTCTCCAGGCCGAGATTCAAGGCTGTAATGAGCAGGATATGGATGGAGAACAAGATCAACCCTCCCCTTTAAGAAATGGCCGGCGCCATTGTGTTTGTGTTTAATTGCTGACTGACATCACAAGAGCTTCACCAGCGCTCTGAGGTAGCGCCTCGCTCCTCAGCCTTTGCGCCTTAAGACAGGGGTGTAGTGCCTGATTTAGCGCTCCAATCACCTCCAGGCGTGATAAAAGCCAAGTTTGCAGTCAGAGGCGATAATTAGCGCCAGGCACTAAACTTTGCGCACTGCCGATAATTACGCCCCAAACGGGGCGATACTGAATTTTTCCCCCTAAATCTTTACTCCCTGGCCACTTCAATTGCTATAGTGAGTTTTGAGAGCCAGCTTCTCCTGCAAGAAAGAAGGGCATGTGCTAGTGTTAGCCTGGTGAGATATTTTGAGGATGTGCTTGTCAGGGTAGAATTGTGTTGCTGATGTGTGAAAGCTGGCAGAGGTGCGAGGAGGGGAGGGAAGTGATAATGAGAATAGTAGCAATGATGCAGAGTGCTGCAGGAGCAGCAGAAGGAGGTGGAGTGATGTGTGCTGCAGCGAGTAAAGGAGAGTGGTGGGAGAGGGGAACGGAAGGGTGGGGAGTGCTAAGGCTACAGGTAATGCACAGCAAGACAGAGAATAATTAGAGATATGTTAGGAGTCTTACCTTAGCTAACCTTGTGAGGTCATTGAACTTTACCTGCATTGTAGCCAGGTCCTTGGAGCATTGCTTCTGGCGCTGACCTGCTCTGCCACTTCTGCTCACAGTTGCTGCCAAGCTTGCCAGGATAACTTCTTGCCGCTGGGTGGAAAAATAAGGTCCCTTATTTGGTGAGTGCCAAGAGCAGCTGGTGAGCGCCAAACCTCGGGAGAATTCAAAGGTGAGCCGAAGCTAAAACAGACTGGTGAGTGTAAAAAAGTAAAAAGGTAATCGAAGTCTGACATCACCAGAAAGCAGGTAAGTGATTAAAATTCAAACAGGACTAGACAGACTAGATGCAGGAAGGATGATCCCGATGGCGAGGAGTCCAGAACCAGTGGTTACAGTCTAAGGATAAGGGGTAAGCCATTTAGGGCAAAGATGAGGAGGAATTTCTTCACCCAGAGAGTGGTGAACCTGTGGAATTCTCTACCACAGAAGGCAGTTGAGGCCAATTCATTAAATATATTCAAGAAAGAGTTAGATATATTACTTAAGGCTAAAGGGATCAAGGGATATGGGGAGAAAGCAGGGACAGGGTACTGAATTTGGATGATCAGCCATGATCTCATTAAATGGTGGAGCAGTGTCGAGGGGCCAAATGGCCTACTCCTGCTCCTATCTTCTATGTTTCTATGTTTCTCCTGCCAACCTCCTCCACCAGTACCTCCAAAGCTGCATCTGAATTGCGGGAAGCCCTTCCAGCATCTCCTCTGGCTGTCAATTCAGTGCTGTTCAGAATGAAGCTGATTGCAGCCACAGTACACCTCCCCTTTAAGAGGTGTTGGCTGCCTTTAACTAATGCCAGTGATGTCCGATTCCCTCCTACCTCCACCACTGCTCCCTGCCCCCCGCCCGATTCAGTGATCTGCCAATGAAGATTGTGAATACGGCTGGCAGCTCGCTCATTTAATGATGAACAGGCACGGTGGGCTAATTTAGCATGGTTGGTGAGTATTTCTCTCTTTCTCACTTTTTTCCAAACTTAAATTTTGTGGTTTATAGCTTCTAAGGTCTCTGTTGTGTAGCGGGGAGTGCTAGTAAACAAGGGCCCTTGAGTATATCATTTAATTGTGGTGTAATTGGTGGTATTGATTTGATTTAATTTAATTTGAATTAATTAAAGGGTAAGTCATGGCAACACAGCTCGGCCCCATGGCATGATCCTCATGCACTATGTGGGGAATCAGGGACACTTCCTGTGTCCCTGACGACCATGTGTGTGTGAAGTGTATCCAGCTACAGCTACTGGCAGACTGTATTGCGGCACTGGAGCTGCGAATGGACACATACTGGAGCATTTGCGATGCTGAGGACATCATGGATAGCATGTTTAGGGAGTTGGTCACACCGCAGGTAAAGGCTGCACAGGCAGGAAGGGAATGGGGGACCGTCAGGCAGAGTAATAGGCACAGGCAGAAAGTGCAGGGGTCCCCTGTGGCCATCCCCCTCTCAACTTCCTGGCAACATGGGTGGTTCTGCTGCACAGGACAGGAGGAAAAAGAGTGAGAGAGTTATAGTAATAGGGGAGTCGATTGTAAGGGGACTAGATAGGCATTTCTGCGGCTGCAAATGAGACTCAAGGATTGTAGGTTGCCTCCCTGGTGCAAGGGTCAAGGATGTCTCGGAGTGGCTGCCGGGCATTCTGGAGGGGGAGGGTGAACAGCCAGCTGTCATGGTGCATATAGGTACCAACGATATAGATAAAAAAATGGGATGAGGTCCTAAAAACTGAATATAGGGAGTTAGGAGGTAAATTTAAAAATAGGACCTCAAAGGTAGTAAGAACATAAGAACATAAGAAGTAGGAGCAGGAGTAGGCCATACGGCCCCTCGGGCCTGCTCCGCCATTCAATAGGATCATGGCTGATCCGAATCTAGACTCACGTCCACTTCCCTGCCATCTCCCCGTAACCCCTAATTCCCTTGTCTGCTAGGAAACTGTCTATCTCTGTTTTAAATTTATTTAATGTTGCAGCTTCCACAGCTCTCTGGGGTAGCAAATTCCATAGATTTACTACCCTCTGAGTGAAGAAGTTTCTCCTCATCTTAGTTTTGAAAGGGCAGCCCCTTATTCTAAGAATATGCCCCCTAGTTCTAGTCTCACCCATCAGTGGAAACATCCTCACCGCATCCACCCGATCAAGACCCCTCACAATCTTATATGTTTCGATAAGATCGCCTCTCATTCTTCTGAACTCTAATGAGTAGAGGCCCAACCTACTCAACCTTTCCTCATACGCCAACCCCCTCATCTCTGGAATCAACCGAGTGAACCTTCTCTGAACCGCCTCGAGAGCAAGTGTATCTTTTCTTAAATATGGAAACCAAAACTGCACGCAGTATTCCAGGTGTGGCCTCACCAATACCCTGTATAACTGCAGCAAGACCTCCCTGTTTGTATACTCCATCCCCCTTGCAATAAAAGCCAAGATTCCATTGGCCTTCCTGATCACCTGCTGCACCTGCATACTAACTTTTTGTGTTTCATGCACCAGGACCCCCAGATCCCTTTGTAATGTAGCACTTTGCAGTTTCTCTCCATTTAGATAATAACTTGCTCTTTGATTTTTTCTGCCAAAGTGCATAACCTCACACTTTCCAAGATTATATTCCATCTGCCAAATCTCTGCCCACACACTTAGCCTGTCTATGTCCTTTTGCAGGTTTTTTATGTCCTCCTCACTCACTGCTTTCCCTCCCATCTTTGTATCATCGGCAAACTTGGATACGTTGCACTCGGTCCCTTCCTCCAAATCGTTAATATAGATTGTAAAGAGTTGGGGTCCCAGCACTGACCCCTGCGGAACACCACTAGTTACTGATTGCCATCCTGAGAAGGAACCATTTATCCCAACTCTTTGTTTTCTGTTAGATCTGTAATTTCTGTTAGATCTGTAATCAGGATTGCTACCAGTGCCACGTGCTAGTCAGTGTAGAAATAGAAGGATATTTCAGATGAATACATGGCTAGAGGAATGGTGCAAGGGGGAGGGATTCAAATTCCTGGGACATTGGAACCGGTTCTGGGGGAGGTGGGACCAGTACAAACTGGATGGTTGCACCTGGGCAGGACCAGGACCAATGTCCTAGGGGAGTGTTTGCTAGTGCTGTTGGGGAGGGTTTAAACTAAAATGACAAGGGGTTGGGAACCTGTGCAGGGAAACAGAGGAAAGGGAAGTAAGGATAGAAGCAAAAGACAGGAAGGAGAAAAGCAAAAGTAGAAGGCAGAGAAATCAAGGGTGTAAATCAAACAGGGCCACAGTAAATAATAATTCTAAAAGGACTAAGAGTGTTAAAAAATAAACCTGTAGGCTTTGTGCCTTAATGTGAGGAGCATTCATACAAAGGTGGATGAATTAGCTGCGCAAATAGATGTAAACGGATATGATATAATTGGGATTACGGAGACATGGCTCCAGGGTGACCAAGGCTGAGAATTCAACATCCAGGTGTATTCAATATTCAGGAAGGACAGGCAAAAAGGAAAAGGAGGTGGGGTAGCATTGCTGGTTAAAGAGGAGATTAACACAACAGTAAGGAAGGATATTAGCTCTGATGATGTGGACTCTGTATGGGTAGAGCTGAGAAATAACATGGGGCAGAAAATGTTAGTGGGAGTTGTATACAGACCCCCAAACAGTAATGCTGTGGTTGGGGATGGCATTAAATGGAAATTTAGAGATGCATGCAATAAGGGCACAGCAGTTATCATGGGTGACCTTAATCTACATATAGATTGGGCTAACCAAATTAGTAACAATACTCTGGAGGAGGAATTCCTAGAGTGTATATGGGATGGTTTCCTGGATCAATATGTCGAGGAACCAACTAGAGATCAGGCCATCTTAGACTGGGTATTATGTAATGAGAAAGGGTTAATTAGCAATCTTGTTGTGCAAGGCCCCTTGGGGAGGAGCGAACATAATATGATAGAATTCTTCATTACGATGGAGAGTGAAGCAGTTGACTCAGAGACTCGGGTCCTGAATTTAAATAAAGGAAACTACGATAGTATGAGGCGTGAGTTGGCTAGGATGGATTGGGGAATGTTACTTAAAGGGTTGATGGTGGATAGGCAATGGCAAACATTTAAAGATCGCATGGATGAACCACAGAATTTGTTCATCCCTGTCTGGCATAAAAAATGAAACAAAAAAGGTGGCACAACCATGGCTAACAAGGGAAATTAGGGATAGCATAAGATCCAAGGAGAGGACATATAAATTGGCCAAAGAAAGCAGCAAACCTGAGGATTGGGAATAGTTTAGGATTCAGCAAAGGAGGACAAAAGGATTCATTAAGAGGGGGAAAATAGAGTATGAGAGTAAGCTTGCTGGGAACATAAAAACTGACTGTAAAAGCTTCTACAGATATGTGAAGAGAAAAAGATTGGTGAAGTCAAGCGTAGGTCCCTTGCAGTCAGAATCAGGGGAATTTATAATGGGGAACAAAGAAATGGTGAACCAATGAAATACATACTTTGGTTCTGTCTTCACAAAGGAGGACACAAATAACCTCCCAGAGATGCCGGGGAACATAGGGCCTAATGAGAGGGAGGAACTGAATGAAATCAGTATTTGTAGGAAAATGGTGTTAGGAAAATTGACGGGATTGAAGGCTGATACATCCCCAGGACCTGATAATCTACATCCTAGGGTAATTAAGGAAGTGGCCCTAGAAATAGTAGATGCATTCCTGGTCATCTTCCAAAATTCTATAGACTCTGGCACAGTACCCATGGATTGGAGGGTAGCTAATGTAACCCCACTATTTAAAAAAGGTGGTAAAGAGAAAATGGGGAATTATAGACCGGTAAGCCTGACACTGGAAGTGGGGAAAATGCTAGAGTCCATTATAGAAGATGTAATAGCAGAGCACTTGGAAAACAGTGACAGGATCTGACAAAGTCAATGTGGATTTACAAAAGGTAAATCGTGCTTGACTAATCTACCGGAATTTCTTGAGGATGTAACTGGTAGAATAGATGAGGGAGAAACCAGTGGATGTGGTGTATTTGGACTTTCAGAAGGCTTTCGATAAGGTCCTGCATAAGAGATTAGCGTGCAAAGTTAAAGCACATGGGATTGGGGGTAAGGTATTGACTTGAATAGAGAACTGGTTGGCAGACAGGAAGCAAAGAGTTGGAATAAACGGGTCTTTTTCCGAGTGGCAGGCAGTGACTAGTGGGGTACCGCAGGGATCGGAGCTAGGACCCCAGCTATTCACAATATATATTAATGATCTAGATGAGGGAACTAGATGTAATATCTCCAGGTTTGCAGACAACACAAAGCTGGGTGTGTGTGTGTGCTGTGAGGAGGATGCAGAGAAACTCCAGTATGATTTGGACAGGTTGGGTGATTGGGCAGATGCATGGCAGATGCAGTATAATGTGGATAAATGCGAGGTTATCCACTTTGGTGGCAAAAACAGGAAGGCAGATTATTATCTGAATGGCAATAGATTGGGAGAAGGGGAAGTGCAATGAGACCTGGGTGTCCTTGTGCACCTGCCGCTGAAGGTAAGCATGCAGGTGCAACAGGCGGTTAAGAAGGCAAATGATATGTTGGCCTTCATAGCGAGAAGATTGAAGTACAGGAGCAAGGATGTCTTGCTGCAGTTGTACAGGGCATTGGTGAGACCACACCTTGAGTAATGTGTGCAGTTTTGGTCGCCTTATCTGAGGAAGGATGTTCTTGCCATGAAGATTCACCAGACTGATACCTGGGATGCAGGAATGATGTATGAGGAGAGATTGGGTCGACTGGGATTATATTCGCTGGACTTTAGAAGAATGAGAGGGGATCTCATTGAAACTTATAAATTTCTAACAGGGCTAGACAGACTAGATGCAGGAAGGATGTTCCCGATGGCAGGGGAGTCCAGAACCAGGAATGTCTTCACCCAGAGAATGGTGAACCTGTGGAATTCTCTACCACAGAAGGCAGTTGAGGCCAATTCATTGAATAATTTCAAGAAGGAGTTAGATATATTTCTTAAGGCTAAAGGGATCAAGGGATATTGCGAGAAAGCAGGGACAGTGTACTGAATTTGGATGATGGGCCATGATCTCATTAAATGGCGGAGCAGGCTCGAGGGGCCAAATGGCCTACTCCTGCTCCTATCTTCTATGTTTCTATGTTTCTCCTGCCAACCTCCTCCACCAGTACCTCCAAAGCTGCATCTGAATTGCGGGAAGCCCTTCCAGCATCTCCTCTGGCTGTCAATTCAGTGCTGTTCGGAATGAAGCTGATTGCAGCCACAGTACACCTCCCCTTTAAGAGGTGTTGGCTGCCTTTAACTAATGCCAGTGATGTCCGATTCCCTCCTACCTCCACCACTGCTCCCTGCCCCCCGCCCGATTCAGTGATCTGCCAATGAAGATTGTGAATACGGCTGGCAGCTCGCTCATTTAATGATGAACAGGCACGGTGGGCCAATTTAGCATGGCCCTTGACCCACATGAACAGCTGCATGATCAGAGCGCACCGACCATTTTCCCCCATTTCCAGGCAATATCAAATTTAGGCCCCAATACAACAATAACTTGCATTTATATAGTGCATTTAACGTAGTAAAACATCTTAATGTCTCTTATTTTCATTCTAACACTAAAGAAGAATCTACTTCCACAGCAACACTGTAATTGGGTCCATTGTTCCCCTGAACCATTTTAAGTTTTATATTAAAAAATTGAAAAAGAACAGGGCGAATTTGTAGAAGCATATTTTTTAGATGGCAATAAACTATTTATTTGCATTGCACTGTGACTGTGAGTCAATTTTATTTATGATGTGATGAGATACAACAGCAATGTCTGAGTAAGATTTTTTGTAATTGATGTGTTAACAGTTCAAACCCCGAAGCACCTGAACACACGTACCTTGCATCAGCATTGAACAGTTTATAAAATGTAATTTCTTATTTTGCTGACAGTAAATTGTAAATGTGCTATTGCATGTAGTGGAAATGCAGTTTAGTACCAGTCCAACAGATATATAAAATATAACAATTTAGCTTTAAAGTTTTATTATGCCAGAAAATGCATACATATAACGGAAAGAAAATCTAGTGAGAGGAGAAAACCACTGCGCAGACTTTTTCAGCAGAATGGCCTGTTTCTGTGTTGTAACATGATTCTATCATTGCTCACTCCTGGGAGGGAGCCTGCAAGCTGGGTATTAAGCATAGCGACAGTCTGAAGTTGAATATGATTATAAAGAAAAGCATTTAAATAAGTAAATCTTAAATTTATAATGCAAAATTGAATTTGGGGAAGATTTCCCTCTTTTTATTTGGCCGTTACTTAATTCTCTGAAAATTGAGTGGGCTCCACTTTTCATCTATGCCTTTTGCGCAGGTGATGATTTAACACTTGGTGTAAAAGAGTAAAATCTGGCCCCTCGTTTTCTTTGTCTTCGCTGCGATATTTTTTGTTTCAGCAGCAGCACAAGTAAGTGGGATGCTCTGCTGTCATTCAGGCAGAAGAGATTTTTCGGCAGAAGTACTGTTGGCAGTGTTAATGGACAAATGCTATAACAAGGTAAATTTTCATCTTCACTGCGTGGGCAGTTATCTGACAAAGCAGATCGCTTGCCCATTATAGAACCCATCTGATTTTCATTCCATTGATTTCAGATTACTGTCCACATGGTCAAGATGAAAATCTACCGCAACATTTCTTTGTCCGCAATTTTAAATGGGTTAACTGCTCTGCTAAAATAGCAGACAGAGAAATATTATTTCAACATGCAAAACATTCATAGGCTAATATAACCAGCAGTAATTTGTAGCAATAAGACATGGAGTTGCCATTGACAGTGCAGATGAAGACTATAGTAAACGTAGGTTTGGGCAGCTAATAAGTTTGATTTAACGTTACAGATTTATTGTCAACATTGTCAGCATTTGTAGAGAGGTGTGTGCAACTGGTTTCTGAGTAAAACTGAATAGAAAACATCCCTTTTGTTTGACCACTTTCACCTTGAGCTAATGTTGTTGATGGCAGACACATAGGCCGCGATTTCGCCATCGGAGGCGGGATCGCGGCGGGAGAGGTCGTTGGTGGATCCTGGTCCCACTCCCGGCTTCAGCCACTCTGTGAAAAGGATTTCCCCCTGATTGGGCTTGTTAAGCCTGCCCTGTGAGGTTCCCAGCCAATTAAAAGGAAGCAGGTCTGATGACATCATTTGATGACGCAACATCAGCCGGTTTCCTTAAAGGGACCACGGCCACATTCATTGCGGCAGTTGTGCTGTCAGTGTTCTACAGCATTGAGGTGCTGCAAACACTGACAAGCTCTGCGCAAAGGTGCACGGCTGCACCCAGGCTCCCGCATGACCTCCTCCATATGCTTATGGAGGGAGTCACAGCACGCAGGGAGTTTCTCTTCCCTTCCAAGGGCGGAAGAAACCTCCCCAGGAGACCAATGCCGCCTGGCTGCACAGTGCACAGGAGGACAAAAGTAAGGATGTCATCAGGAGGACCAGGCTGCAGTGGTGCAAACCTTTTAATGATCTCAATAGATCACGAAACGTTACTGCAAATCCACACCCAACATCATCCTGCTGTTCCACTCATCACATCCCCATCACTCTGCCTCCCCTACAATACTCCTACACATCCTTACTCACACCAACATACCTTGCACCTCCACCCATCCCTCTCTATCTACATTATCACTTCCACATCTCAATAGCCACCCCTCACACTCGCCCTCATCCTAGTGCAATTATACCAACTAACAACACACAAGGGTAGGCAGTTGGGTTAGCCAATTTTCATGTAAATTTTCTGTTAATGTGTTGTCAAATATTTTCAACACTTTACCTTATTGGACAGATCTGTGCTCACCTTTGGAAGTGTCTTCATGAGTTCCAGTGATGTTGAGACACAACTTCCCCCCTCCCCAATCGTGATGAGTGTGAAAGGAATGGCTTGGGCATTGTAGGGATGCTTTATGGTGCTGGTGTGGGGTGGTGTTAACCTGACTCATCATGTGGCAGCCAGGGTGTACAGCATCAAGTGAAGTAAACCTGGCCATGGTGAGGCCATCGCTGGCGTCCCAGACAGCAATGTTGTCAGGTGCTGATGCCCTGTGTCCTGTGCAGCATCAGGTGATTGCGGAGAAGGTTGGTGCTGTTGTTGGTGACGTTGGTGTGCCTGGTGATGTTGGTGTTGGGGCTGATCGTGGAGGGATTCAGAGGACCAAGGTGAGATTTTTCCAAGGGCACCGATGTTGCTGGAATAGATGGCAGCTGAAGTTGAGATGACAGAAGCGATTTGTCAGTGGTGAGAGCACTTGCTCCAAGGAGGTGACAGTGGATAGAAAGTTTACTCCAAACACTTCCAAGCTGCACACAGCTCAAATGTGCCTTCCAAGTCCTGAAGGCTCAAGTTTCTGACATTGGAAAGTGAACAGTTGTGAAATGGTAGCTTTCATACCACTTTTGCAGCTGTCACCTATTCATAGCAATGGGGAGACAGAGAACCCGACCTCCTTATATGATGTAATCTCTGAACGATGTGAACCTCGTTAAAAAAGTGGTAAAATAGAAATTGGCTGGCAAAATAGTAGTTAACAAGCGATTAACAAGCATTTAACTATCTTAAGTGCCTCTGAAATCACAGACCCGACACTTTGGAAACTTACATGGACTCCCAACCCATTGTCAATCATCTTGATTTCGACAGCGGACCCGCCTCCAAACCCACACTCTGAGCACCGGCAAAATTCAGCCCATAGTTCTCCTAGCAGCACTCAGAAGTATGAATGATGCCATTGTAATGCAAACAGAAATTTTGTCCCATCATGGTTCTGTATACAGGAAACTTTTGATTTACCGGCCCCTAAATAACCGGAAATCTCGGTTAACTGGCAAAATTCAGGAGTAGGTTCAGGTAACTTTTATTACTTGCCTTCCTCCATGTGTTGCTGTGCAAGGGTATGGCTGCAGCTGTTGCTAAGCTACAGAGACGCTTGCAACTTGTGGCCATTGTTTTGAAGCAAGCAACAGGGTTTGTTGCTTTATACGGCGCCCTCAGCTCCATATCTTTTACTATAGCGTTTGGTTATCCGGAATTTTTGATGAACCAGCACCACGTCGGTCCCATCCGTGCCGGATAAAAAAAAGTTTCCTGTATTTCTGAAAGTTCAGTCAAAATAAATGCTAGGTGTCAAATCCTCAATGTACCTTTGTCCAGAAATGCATCTTGACATCAAATGAAAAATACTGGGTTGGAATTTTCATGGGCGTTCTCCTGATCCCCCTGCGTAACTTTGGGAGAAGATCAGTGGAAACCCCAGAGAAAAGATATAAACAGCCATTTGCACCATTCCTCCAGGATTCACGTTAATCCTACACCACAATTACGGTGGGAGATCTGGAGAATGTCCACGGAAACTTCAGGCAATAGATTATAAACTGTCAGCCATACCAGTTAGAGAAGAAACATCAGAGAGTCATCATTGGAACCTTAATTGACCAGACCTTTGGTGGAAGTAGTTATTACCTAGGTGTTGCTCAGGAAATAGAAATTGGAGATTTGCTATAATTTGTGTACTGAGAACTTTATACCGCAATAAAGATTCTTTATTTTCATATGTTCATTAAAATATCATTCCAGTTTATTAAAGTCCTTTGCTTTAACAACAGCTTAGTCAGAGTCTTAAAGAGGAGAGGGAGGTAGAGAAGAAGTGGTGGGGAGGGAATTCGAGAGAGTGGGACTTAGATGGCTGAAAGCATGGCTGCCAATAATGGAGCAAAGGGAGGGAGAATGCACAAGAGATTGAAGAAGTAATTTGAAAAGAGAAAGCTAATCTTTCACTGGACATTATCTAGTCCTTTGTATATGTTTGACAGTATTGCCCTTCGAGCCTGCTCCGCCATTCAATGAGATCATGGCTGATCTTCGTCTGAGATCATAGCTGATCTTACCAGTTCAGTACCCCGTCCCCGCCTTTTCTCCGTAACCCTTAATCCCCTTAGCCTTCAGAAATATATCCAATTCTCTCTTGAAAATATTTATTGAATTAGCCTTCACAGCCCTCTGTGGCAGGGAATTCCACAGGCTCACCACTCTTTGAGTGAAGAAATTCTTCCTCATCTCTGTTTTAAATGATTTGCCCGCTATTTTTAGACTGTGGCCCCTGGTTCTGTGCTCCCCTGCCATTGGAAACATTCTCTCTGAATTCAGCCTGTCCAGGCCTGCCATAATTTTATATGTTTCGATGAGATCCCCTCTCAATCTTCTAAACTCCAGTGAGTACAAGCCCAAACTATTCAATCTCTCCTCGTAGGTCATTCCCGCCATTCCAGGTATCAGCCTGGTGAATCGCCGCTGCACTCTTTCCATGGCAAGAACATCCTTCCGCAGATGGGGCGACCAAAACTGTACACAATACTCCAGATGCGGTCTCACCAGCACCTTGTACAGCTGTAGTAAGGTATCCCTATTCCTATACTCGAACCCCCTTGATATGAAGGCCAACATACCATTTGCCTTCTTAATCGCCTGTTGCACCTGCATGCTCTCCTTCAGTGACTGGTGCACAAGAACACCCAGGTCCCTCTGCACTTCCCCATCTCCCAATCTATTGCCATTTAGATAATAATCCACCCTCCTGTTTACTAAGGCATCAGTTGTTAGAGTTACTCCAAGAAATCCTGATAATGGAACTAAATCTGGTGGTTGTCAAAAGAATCCTTCTTTAATGCAAGAGTATTTCAGCAAATGCATCAATATCAAATTAAAGTGCCTAAGGGTTTAAATATTAATCACAAGTTCTCAACATGGACCAGAAGGATAATAAGCAACTAAGGTAACTGTCTAAATTCACCTCTATTGAAAAGGTTATGAACCCTTTTCCTGTAATCGGAATCATTTCTAAATCTCCCAAGCAGCGTATCATAATTTCTGATAACACTATGTTTCCATGGAAACTCTAGATAATTTGTGTCAGGATGTAAACTTGCAATAGTGCATAAATTCACAGTGACTTCTGGCAATGCCACCCTGTCATGTTCATGTATGCATAGCAGCAAAAATCAGAAACATGTACAAAGCACAGTTCTACATTGAAAAACTGGCCTCCAACAGACTTGCTTTGGAGTAGTTCAGGAACAAAGATAAAAACAGAACAACACACCATGATCGTGGCTCTTCATTTGAGACCTGCTCTCCCAGAATGTCACTGTAAATTTATGAGCCTATTGTTTCAATCTTTTTTTTACTTGGTTCTGTCAGGGCATTTTACTAATTTGCTGACCATCTGCACCTCAGCTAGGAGTTTAACCAGTAAATGACCCCATTACCAATTCCGTCTGTTGGCACATTCAAGCACTCAATACAGTATACACTCTAACAAATGTATGGTTAATGAGTGGACATGGAAAATAGATATTGTGAACTTGGATTTTTGCACATGCACCAAATAATTACAATTTAATGGCACATGACTTTGAAAAGAGTTTAGAGAGATTAACTGAATAAACTGGAGTCCAAGGTAGGATAGATTATACATAGTCTGTAGAAGGAATGGCTTTGATATGCTGCATGACCTTTTCCCATTCTATGCATTCTTATGTTTTAAATATTGTTAAATTCAGACATTCATAAATTACCTTGAAATAACCTGATTTAGAATTAGAATTTGATTTGTTGCTTGTTCCTAGTGGATCTAATTCAATTTGATGAATTTAAAATAAATAACATAGCTTTGAATTTTACACAGAATTACATATAATTTATGGCACAAAACAGGCCATTTGGCCCAACTGGTCCATGTTGGTGTTTCTGCTCCACACAAGCCTCTTGCCACTCTACTTCATCTAACCCTATCAGCATACTCTTCAATTCTTTTCTCCCTCATGTACTTATCTAGCTTCCCCTTAAACGCATCAATGATTTGCAAAATTCGTTTTTTTTTAAACTTAGGAGCCAGTCAACGCTAGCAAGACAGCATTTATTGCCCACACTCAGCTACCCTGAGAAATCTGAAAAGAATCAAAGGATCTCTTTACAGTGTTGGGATGCCATTGTGAAGCAACAGTGGTGCCTCTAAAACAACATGTTCTATATTGCTGGTACACACCAAGATAAGAAACTACACAATCACTGCAACATCAACCCTCATATAAACAGCCCTCTCGGAATCATACAGCGTGATGAAATCAGAATTTTTGTGTTAGGAGATGTGTACATTTTCTATATATTTGTTGACCAGCACACAGATGGGTAGATTTTGACTTTGTGCGATAGAGTAAAACAGGTGACAGCGAATCGGCAGCCTGTTTTACGTCTCTCCCAATTTTTATTTCACTTGAAGACAATGAGGAGAGATATAAAACTAGCGGCCGACTCGCTATCACCCATTTTACACTATTGCACAAAGTCAAGATCAACCCCAGGGAGTCAAGATGAAACGTTGTCTTCAGGTGAAGCAGGGTCAGCGGTCAGGGGATAATTGGACCAGGGTAGGCAGATGTAATTCAGACCCTGTTTTAAAGTCATACATTCTGTCCTTAATATTACATCATAATTTGATAGTATAAGTTTATTTATAGTTGGCAAGTAGAGAAGTAGTGTTAGAGCATTGGAGTTTCTCTACAGTACCGTATCATCCTATTGTTACACAAACACACATATGTACTATTAAGTTTATGCGATGATATATAAATGTAAATGCACACTATGGTGTGATTTCAGACCTAACCTTAAAGATTAGGTAACAATTATAAACTGCTGGACTCTCAGACATGTATTATGACATCATTTGAAGTGCTCAATTAATGTATTGCTTTGTAAAGCTCCCCAGTGGGTCAGTGAGTAAATATTCTGTCTGGTGTCATACTGAACCATACAGACCTGAAGGTTTGAAGTCCAATCCATTGTCTGTAATAAGTTAGCTGATCTCAGCAGTGCCTGCAATTAAGGTGCTACAATAAGCATCAGCTCGCTGAGCTGGGGGGCAGGGGTGGAGGGTGGGGGGGGGGGGGTGGAAATAGCAAGGGCTCTTGCTCCTGATCACAATCAAGTGGCATCAGCTAGAAAGTAGATGTGGAGTGTAGACAAGATCTGAATTGGTTGTGCTCACATTGACAGTCAAGTAGAGTGCTGACACTCACTGAAGCAGGAAGGTTGACCATTCGGATAAGGAGCCAGTTGATGGCCAGCATCCGTGGAACTCTAACCCACCAGTGTCAGTGCCTTCAGGAGAAAAGGGGAGAAAATTGGTGAATATATTAAGAATATATTGCCTACTAACCTTCAAGGTATTTGTATTTTTTATTCGCTGGCAAGGCCAGCATTTATTGCCCATCCCTAATTGCCCTTGAGAAGGTAATGGTGAGCCACCTTCTTGAACGGCTGCAGTCCATGTGGTGAAGGTACTCCCACAGTGCTGTTAGGGAGGGAGTTCCAGGATTTTGACCCAGCGACGATGAACAGTGATATATTTCCAAGTCAGGCTGGTGTGTAACTTGGAGAGGAACGTGGAGGTGATGGTGTTCCCATGCATCTGCTGCCCTTGCCCTTCTAGTTGGTAGAGGTCGGGAGTTTGAGAAGTGCTGTCGAAGAAGCCTTTGCGAGTTGCTGCAGTGCATCTTGTAGATGGTACACACTGCAGCCACTAGGCACCAATGGTGGAGGGAGTGAATGTTTAGGTGGTGGATGGGGTGCCAATCAAGCATGCTGCTTTGTCCTGGATGTTGTTGAGCTTCTTGAGTGTTGTTGGAGCTGCACTCATCTGGGCAAGTGGAGAGTATTCCATCACACTCCTGACTTGTGCCTTGTAGATGATGATGGAATGGCTTTAGGGAGTCAGGAGGTGAGACACTCACCACAGAATACCCAGTCATGACCTGCTCTTATAGCCACAGTATCTATGTGGCTGGTCCAGTTATGTTTCTGGTCAATGGTGACCTCCAGGATGTTGATGGTGGGGGTTTCGGCGACGGTAATGCCGTTGAATGTCAAGGGGCAGTGGTTAGACTCTTGTGAGGGTGCCGGTCAGTTCCTTCAGTAACCCCTAGATGGCACCTTCACTGGTTGGTTTCTCTTTGTTAATTGTTACTTGTTTCTCCTGTTTGTTACTTAACTGCCTTTCATCTGGTTTATTGGTTTCACCTGTTTTTGCTTGTATTTAAGTTCTGTGGTTTCCTCCCTCTGGGCTCAGTCCTGACAAGGGAGTTAGTCTTGACAAGGTGCTCTGTTTCGACAAGCTACTTGCCTATGTGGTAGCTTGCCTTGACAAGCCGGTTGCCTTAGTGGTTGCTTGTCTTGAGCTCCTATGTCTACAACTGTTTATCTGTGTTATGTTTTGCTTGTATTAAGTTCTGTGGTTTTTCCCTTTGTTCTCGGTCTTGACAAGGTGCTGACAAGTTGCTCTGTCTTGACTAGGTGCTCAGTTTTGGACAAGCTGATTGCCCCGTGGTAGCTTGTCTTGAGCTCAGTTTGGACAAGCCGGTTGCCTCACGGTAGCTTGTCTTGAGTTCCTATCTTGACAAGCCGGTTGCCCTGAGGTAGCTTGTCTTGAGCTCAGTCTGGACAAGCCGGTTGCCTCACGGTAGCTTGTCTTGAGTTCCTATCTTGACTAGCCATTTGCCTATGTGGTAGCTTGTCTTGAGCTCCTATGTTTTGTAACTGTTTACCTGTGTGATTCTAGTGAAGTACTGTTATTTAAGACTGCATATCTGCTTCTCGCCTCATCTGTCTGCACTTGGGTCCAGAACCAGCCTCGCCTGGACAGCACGGCCCTGTGTCTACACGGCCCCGTGACAGCAACCCTGAGAGACTCTCTCTTGTTGGAGATGGTCATTGCCTGGCACATGTATGGCGCGAATGTTACTTGCCAAGTATCAGCCCATGCCTGAATGTTGTCCAGGTCTTGTTGTATGTGGGCACAGACTATTTCTGAGGAGTTGCGAATGGTACTGAACACTGTGCAATCATCAGCGAACATCCCCACTTCTGACCTTATGATGAAGCAGCTGAACCCGGGTTCAAATCCGGCCTCGGGCGACTGTCTGTGTGGAGTTTGCACATTCCCCCGTGTTTGCGTGGGTTTCCTCCGGGTGCTCCGGTTTCCTCCCACAGTCCAAAGATGTGCGAGTTAGGTTGATTGGCTATGATAAATTGACCCTTAGTGTTAGGGGGATTAAATACGTGGGGTTACGGGGATAGGGTGGGATATGTGTTGGTGTAGGGGTTACGGGGATCGGGTGGGATATGTGTCGGTGCAGGCTCGATGGGCCGAAATGGCCTCTATCTGCACTGTGGGGTTTCTGTGATTCTGTGAAGATGGTTGAACGTAGGACACTGCCCTGAGGAACTCCTGCAGCGATATACTGGGGCTGAGATGATTGGCCTCCAACAACCACAACCATCTTCCTTTGTGCTAGGTATGACTCCAGTTAGTGGAGAGCTTTCCCCTGATTCTCATTGACTTCAATTTTGCTAGGTTCTCCTTGATGCCACACTCGATCAAATGCTGCCTTGATGTCAAGGGCAGTTGCTCTCACCTCACCTCTGGGATTCAGCTCTTTTGTCCATATTTGGACCAAGGCTGTAATGAAGTCTAGAGCTGAGTGGTCTTGGCACAACCCAAACTGAACATCAGTGGTGAGTAAGTGCTGCTTGCTAGCACTGTCGACAACACCTTTCATCACTTTGCTGATTTTTTTTTTTTATTACTTCATGGGATGTGGACGTCGCTGGCAAGGCCAGCATTTATAACCCAACCCTAATTGCCCTTGAGAAGCTGGTGGTGAGCCGCCTTCTTGAGCCGCTGCAGTCCATGTGGTGAAGGTACTCCCACAGTGCTGTTTGGGAAGGAGTTCCAGGATTTTGACCCAACGACAATGAAGGAATGGTGATCTATTTCCAAGTCAGGATGGTGTGTGACTTGGAGAGGGCCTTGGCGAGTTGCTGCAATGCATTTTGTAAATGGTACACACTGCAGCCACAGTATGCCGGTGGTGGAGGGAGTGAATGTTCAAGGTGGTGGATGGGGTGCCAATCAAGCAGGCTGCTTTGTCCTGGATGGTGTCGAGCTTCTTGAGTGTTGTTGGAGCTGCACTCATCCAGGCAAGTAGAGAGTATTCTATCACACTCCTAACTTGTGCCTTGTAGATGGTGGATTGAGAGTAGACTGATGAGGTGGTAATTAGTCGGATTGGATTTGTCCTGCTTTTTTGTGGACAGGGCATACCTGGGCAAGTTTCCACATTATTGGGTAGATGCCTGTGTTGTAGTTGTATTGGAACAGCTTGGCTCAAGACACGGCTAGTTCTGGAGCACAAGTCTTCAGCATGACAGCCGGGATGTTGTCGAGGCCCATAGCCTTTGCTGTATCCAGTGCACTCAGCCGCTTCTTGGTATAATGTGGAGTGAATCAAATTGGCTGAAGACTGGCTTCTGTGATGGTGGGGACTTCAGGAGTAGGCCGAGATGGATCATCCACTCGGCACTTCTGGCTGAAGATGGAGAATGTTATGATTGCAAGCTGGAAACTCCTGTACACAATATAGGGCCAGAAATTCGCGGCCAAAGGTGTGAGTGCGCTCGGGGTACTCACGCATCTGGCCGTTGGAAATGCCGGTGTTCAGCATGAACAGCGCATGCGGGGAACGCTGGCATTTCCAGACCTCGAGCGCGTGCGACTGCACAGGCAGCGCTTGCGCAGTGAACTTCGTAGATTTCATTCATGAAATCCGTGAGGGTAAGTCCTCAGAAGTTACACTTGAAAAAAGCAAGTGTAAAGTGGTTCATTGGCTGCGGAGGAAGAAACATTTTATCGTGGAGCTTCTGAAATGCAATATTTTTGTTTGGGAAAGGGAGGGAAGTTATTTTAAGAAATTTCAAGTAAGTTTTAAAGTTAAAATTTTTTTTTTTTTTAAAGGGTTTTCAGAACGGTAGGTAGAAGGAGCAATTGTGGCTGTGTGAATGGAATGTGAGAATGAGTTATGTATGTATGTCCACATATATTCCTTTACGTATATGTATGTATGTTTTATATTCCTTTACTAATGTGTATGAATGTATGTTTTAATTATGATTTTCAAATAAGTTACTTTCTCTGAAAGTCATAATTAAATAATACATTCATACACATAAGTAAAGGAATATATACATAACACGCAAAGGAATATATACAGACATACATACTTTCAGAAGCTTCACGATAAGAAATATCTTCCTCCGCAGCCTCTGGAGCAACTGTACCCATGCTTTTTTCATGTGTAAGTTGTAAGGACTTGACCTCACTGAAAGCAGTAATGAAAGCGGCGAATTATACTGCGCACGCGCTGCCTGTGCAGTCGCACGCGTTCTGCCTCTGAACCCCTTCGTTCAGAGGACAGGAAATGCCGGTTTTCCCCAAAAGCACTGTGCATGCTGAAAACCGGCATTTCATCCGGCCAGATGCGTAAGTACCCCGACAGTGCTCGCGCAGTTGGAAGGGAATTACTGGGCCAACATTTGACATGTCAATAAAATGAAAAATTTAACAATTGCACGACTTGCCCCCTCGCATCTGCGACTGAGGGTCCAAGGAGGTGCATTGCGCAAGAGGTCATCATCGTACGTATCCTCACACTGTTCCCTTTGGGGAACTGTATGAAGTGGTGGAAGGATTTATGGCCATGATTAACGCTCATTCCGTGACCATAACCATCTTTGAACCAGCCATTAGGGTGGTTAGTCCTATGGCGGGAGGGTTTTACGGGCTCCCACAGCCCATCTGACGGGGGGGGGCCACCAACACCCACGGACGCAAGTATCCCGCTGGATGTCCACCCAGAATTTAAAGTTGGAACTCCGACTCCACTTGCCGGGACTGTCTGGAGTGGGGTTCAAAACCCTACTCCTTCTGGCCCAGCGGCGGGGATGCTTACTGCTACGCAAAAGGCCCACTCCGCACAAAAGGTGACACCCATACGTTTCCTGCGCCTTTTCCCTCCCCGTGACTGGAGCCCTATGCTGCCATTTCACGTTGCTAATCGGATTGGGCCTTTGTCATAGCGGTAGGATCCCCGCCGCTGGGCCAGATCAGGGTAGGGCTTCGAACCCCGCTCCAGACAGTCCCGGCAAGTGGAGTCGGAGCTCCGGCTCTAAATTCTGGGTTGACATCCAGTGGGATATTTGCGTCCGTGGGTGTGGGTGGCCCCCCCTCCTTGTATAGCTTGTGGGAGCCCGTAAAACCCTCCCGCCATAGGACTAACCGCCCTAATGGCTGGTTCAAAGATGGTTACGGTCACGGAATGAGCGTTAATCACGGCCATAAATCCTTCCACCACTTCATACAGTTCCCCAAAGGGAACAGTGTGAAGACGCGTATGACGACGACATTGCTAAATAAATAAATGGAATTTAAAAAATTCTTTTAGGGCTTTTAAAAGTCTTTAAATTGCTTTAATTCTCTTTAAAACTACTTCAGATTACTCAAAATAATGTAAACATTTTAAAAAGTTTATAAAAGTTACCAAAATCTTCAAAAAACTTCCAAAAACCTATTTAAACTGCTGCTTTGCATGTAAAAATCCTTAGCAGCGTGACAGAAACATTGGGGGCATGTCCAGTGAAACTGAGACCTCAAGGGGCGTGTCTCACTTACACTGCACGCTCTTGGCTTTGCGCTGGCTGCACTCCTGGGCGGCGTGACGTCATACGCTGCCCGGGATTCTTCTTTTTCATTCACCAAGTCCAGGCGTCCCTGGAGCTGATCGTCAGTAGCGCGGGGTAAGTGTAAATACGGGGCTTGCACGCGCTGCAAGCCCCGTTCTGGAATTTCTGGGCCATAGTTTCCTGCTTTCTGTCTCCCTCCTTTCTTAAATAGGGGTGTTACATTTGCGGTTTTCCAATCTGCTGGGACCTCTCCAGAGTCCAGGGAATTTTGGTATATTGCAACCAATGCATCCACTATCTCTGCAGCCACTTCTTTTAAGACCCTGGGATGCAGGCCATCTGGTCCAGGGGACTTGTCATCTTTTAATCCCATTATTTTACCAAGTACTATTTCCTTAGTGATAATGATTGTCTTTAGTTCCCCCCTCCCTGTGGCCCCTTGATTATCCATTATTGGGATGTTGTTAATGTCTTCTACCGTGAAGACAGATACAAAATATTTGTTCAGAGTCTCTGCCATTTCCCCGTTCCACATTATTAATTCCCCAGTCTCATCCTCTAAGGGACCAATGTTTAGGTTATTTCCTATATATGTCCCAATGTAATCACACTTATGTTTTTTGGTTGACCTGCATACTGACTTCTTGTATTAAGATCTATTGACAATAGAATTTGTGACTTACAAACCTAGGAGTTCAGGGAATAAAAGATTTTGGTAATATTTTAAGACAGTTACCATTGTTACTGTAAAAACCTATTGAAATGTTCATAAAGGTTGCATTTTAAAAACTGTTCAAAGTGCCTTTACAGTAACAGCAGTAAATATTTGGATAACTAAAGCAGTGGAATATACAGGGCTACAGGGAGAGAGAGCAGGGATTAGTTTTTGATTACTCCAGCAAAGAGCTGGCAAAGACACAATGGGCCGAATGGCCTACTTCTGTTCTGTAAATGTTCATGTTTCTGATTAACGTAACTGCAGCTGTTGATATTCAGAAGCAGCTACCCTTTGTATACAGGAGTTCCCCAAGAGAATCCTCCTTTAATAAAAAAAATATGAAAAGCTATAAAATTGAAAAGAAAAACAAATGTCTCAATGTAGTCATTTTACTTCTAGTAATGAGGAAATATTTGACATGCCCCTACTGTGCTCAATGACTTACAGAAACTTTATTGGTCTAAAACAGCAAAATCCATATATTTACAGCTTTTGAGGGGGAATCAGGATACAGTAGGTTGCTTTATGTGATTAATTATGTAAACTGTTACAGAAAAGGAAATAAGCTTCGCACTGTGAGGTCTCTTTATCATGGCGTCCTAGTGTGAATAAAACTATAATTGCTTTCTCTCCAACAGAATTGTGATGTTGATGAGTATGGAAAACAATTTTCTTCTGGGGCCTACAGACCTCCCTTCCTGTTTGTACTCCACTGGGCCCAAAAACCCATGAACAATTTAAGCAGCTCACGCAAGTGCGGCAGTCACAGCATATAACTTGTCAAGTTAATTTATGACGGAGTATAATTGCCTATGTTGTTAGGTTACAAAGTAAAAGTGATTGAGCTCCTAAGCATGGTAGCTTTTCATTTTTTTTCATGTGACATGAAGGGAATTCAAATGTAACATATCCATTTTTTTGCTGAAGAATTGCTTAGTTATCCTCCATTCTTCGGAATCAGCAAAACAAAAAGATCCAAACAACAGTGATGATGACAATTACTGAATGCTCATCATAAATGTCCTTCAGAATTGACACTGATCATCGATTAAACCCCCGGACTGTTTAATTGTCATTGACCTAAAGGTCAACCTGAATAAAAAGGTTGTGTAATCTGAATTAATTATTTGGACTGAAAGACTTTGTTGTGGAGCTCCCCTGGTGGATTAATGGGTAAATGCTCTGCCTGCAGTATTAAGCCATGCACACCAGAAGGTCCAAGGTTGAATCCAGAGTTTGTGCAGGGTTAGCTAATAGCAGCCAGGAAAGCAGTTGACATGGGCTAGGGAGAGGAAGAATCAGCCACAGTTCTCGCTCTTGATCACTTGCCACTTGATCGCTGGCAACTGCACCTGTGTGGATGTCAGGTGAGAACAGGATTGGACTTGGCTGTAATGGCTTCCACAGTTAAATAGCCTCCTACCAGTCATCTTCAAGGTGTAGACATTAAGGGGGAGAAATTTGGTATCGTCCCGTTTGGGGCGCTAGTATTGGCGGTGCGCAAAGTTTAGCGCCAGGCGCAAATTATTGCCACCTCCTGCAAAATTGGGTACCTGCGCCCCTGAGGGTGATTGCGGTGCTAAATCAGGCGCTGCACGACAGTCTTAAGGCGCTAACACAGCGGAGCGAGGCGCTACCTCACAGCGCTGGCGAAGCTCATGTGATTTCAGTCAGCAATGGAACACATAAGAACATAAGAACATAAGAAATAAGAGCAGGAGTAGGCCAATCGGCCCCTCGAGCCTGCTCCACCATTTAATAAGATCATGGCTGATCTGATCCTAACCGCCAATCTACTATCACAGAACCATCTCCTGAATCTAACATAATTAGACACACGAAATAGGAACAGGATCAGGCTACACGACCCCTGGGCCCGCTCCGCTACTCACAGGGCCATGTCCGATCCGAACCTAGACTCATGTCCAAATTCCTGCCCGCTCCCCGTAACCCTTAATTCCCTTTACTTCTAGGAAACTGTCTATTTCTGTTTTAAATTTATGTAATGATGTAGCTTCTACAGCTTTTTGGGGCAGCATATTCCATGGACCTACCACCCTCTGAGTGAAGTAGTTCCTCCTCATCTCAGTTTTGAAAGAGCAGCCCCTTATTCTAAGACTATGCCCCCTAGTTCTAGTTTCACCCATCATCGGGAACATCCTCCCTGCATCCACCCGATCCAACCCCTTCACAATCTTATATGTTTCAATAAGATCGCCTCTCATTCTTCTGAACTCCAATGAGTAGAGTCCCAATCTACTCAATCTCTCCTCATATGTCCATCCCCTCATCCCCGGGATTAACCGAGTGAACCTTCTTTGTACTGACTCGAGAGCAAGTATGTCTTTTCTTAAGTATGGACACCAAAACTGTATGCAGTATTCCAGGTGCGGTCTCACCAATACATTGTACAACTGAAGCAATACATCCCTATTTTTATATTCTATCCCTCTAGCAATGAAAGCCAACATTCCATTGGCCTTCTTAATCACTTGCTGCACCTGCATACTAACCTTTTGAGTTTCGTGCACCAGGACCCCCAGATCCCTTTGTACTTCAGTACTTTCAGTTTCTTGCCATTAAGATAATAAATTGCTCTACGATTTTTCCTGCCAAAGTGCATAACCTCACACTTTCCAGTATTGTATTCCATCTGCCAAATCTCTGCCTGCCTATGTCCCCTTGCAGGTTTTTTATGTCCTCCTCACTCACTACTTTCCCTCCCATCTTAGTATCATCTGCAAACTTTGATATGTTACACTCGGTCCCCTCCTCCAAATCGTTAATATAGATTGTAAAGAGTTGGGGACCCAGCACCGACCCCTGCAGAACACCACTAGTTACTGATTGCCATTCTGAGAATGAACCATTTATCCCAACTCTCTGCCTTCTGTTAGATAGCCAATCCTCTATCCATGCCAGAATATTACCCCCAATCCCGTGATTTTTTATCTTAAGCAATAATCTTTTGTGTGGCACCTTGTCAAATGCCTTTGGGAAGTCTAAATACACTATGTCCACTGGTTCCCCTTTATCCACCCTATATGTTACTTCCTCAAAGAACTCCAGAAAATTTGTCAAACATGACTTCCCCTTCATAAAACCATGCTGACTTTGTCCTATTAAATTATGATTATCCAAATGTCCTGTTACTGTCTCCTTAATAATGGACTCCAAAATTTTACCTACCACAGATGTTAGGCTAACCGGTCTATAGTTTCCAGCCTTCTGTCGACTGCCCTTTTTAAATAACGGTGTTACATTAGCAGTTTTCCAGTCTGCCGGGACCTTTGCTGAGTCCAGGGAGTTTTGCAAAATTATTACCAATGCATCCACAATCCCTACCGCCACTTCCCTCAAGACCCTAGGATGTAAGCCATCAGGTCCAGGTGATGTATCCGCCTTGAGTCCCATTATTTTACCGAGTACCACTTCCTTAGTGATTTTGATCGTGTTTAGCTCCCCCCCCCCTATAGCCCCCTGTTTGTCCAGTGTTGGGATATTCTTAGTGTCTTCTACTGTAAAGAGTGATACAAAATATTCATTGTGTTTTTGCCATCTCCATATTTCCCACCATTAATTTCCCAGTCTCATCCTCTAAGGGACCAACATTTACTTTAGCCACCCTTTTTCTTTTTATATAACTATAAAAACTCTTACTATCTGTTTTTATATTTTTTGCTAATTTACTTTCATAATCTATCTTCCCTTTCTTAATCAATCTTTTTGTTATTTTTTGCTGTCTTTTAAAGTTTTCCCAATCCTCTATCCTCCCACTAGATTTGGCTACCTTATATGCCCTTGTTTTTAGTTGAATACTATCCTTAATTTCTTTACTTAGCCACGGATGGCTGTCTTTTCTTTTACACCCTTTTCTTCTCAGTGGAATATATATTTTTTGGAAGTTGTAAAATAACTCCTTAAATGTATACCACTGATCATGTATCGTCTTACCCTTTAATCTATTTTCCCAATCCACTCTACTCAATTCCGCTCTCATACCTTCATAGTCTCCTTTATTCAAGCTTAGCACGCTTGTTTGGGATCCAACCTTCTCACCCTCTAATTGAATATGGAATTCAACCATGTTATGGTCACTCATTCCAAGGGGATCCTTTACTAGGACATTTTTAATTAATCCTGTCTCGTTACACAGGACCAGATCTAAGGCTGCTTGCCCCCTGGTCGGTTCAGTTACATACTGCTCAAGAAACCCATCCCTAATACACTCAATGAACTCATCCTCAAGGCAGCCCTGCCCAATTTGATTTGTCCAATTAATGATAGTTAAAATCCCCCATAATTATAGATGTTCCCTTATTACAAGCCTCAACTATTTCCTGATTGATACTCCGTCCAACATAGTTGCAACTGTTCGGAGGCCTATAGACTACGCCCACTAGTGTTTTTTTCCCCTTATTATTCCTTACCTCCACCCAAACTGTTTCATTATCCTGATCTTTTGACCCAATATCATTTCTCTGTATTACAGTGATTCCTCCCTTTATTAACATAGCCACCCCATCTCCCCTTCCTTCCTGCCTGTCCTTCCTGATCGTTAAATAACCTGGTATGTTTAATTCCCAGGCATTGTCACCCTGCAGCCATGTTTCTGTAATGGCCATAAGATCATACCCATATGTAGTTATTTGTGCCATTAACACGTCTATTTTGTTACGAATGCTACGTGCATTCAGATAGAGAACTTTGAAATATGTTTTGTGACACTTAGTTCCTGCTTTTGCCCTTTTTATTGCTTTACCTTTTACTCCATACCTTCTGCCCCTTCCTGACACGCTCTGGTTTTTAATTTCCCCTCTGCTACCTAAGTCTATGACCTTCTCTGTTGTCATTTTTATTATTTGCTCTCTCGGAACCTCCCACCCACTAGTTAGTTTAAAGCCCTCTCTACAGCCCTAGTTATATGATCCGCCAAGACTCTAGTCCCAGCACTGGCCAAGTGAAGCCCGTCCCAACGGAACAGCTCCCTCCTGCCCCAGTACTGGTGCCAGTGTCCCAGGAAGCAAAACCCATTTCTCCCACACCAGTCTTTGAGTCACGCATGTAACTCTCTAATTTTATTTGTCCTAGCCAAATTCGCTCATGGCTCAGGTAATAATCCAGAGATTATTACCCTTGAGGTTATGTTTTTTAGTTTGACCCCTAGCTGCTCATACTCCTTTAACAGAACTGGCTTCCTAGTCCTATCTACGTCGTTTGTACCAACATGGACCACAGCAACTGGATCCACCCCCTCCCACTGCAAGTTTCTTTCCAGCCCAGAGGAGATGTCCTTAACCCTGACACCGGGTAGGCAACACAGCCTTCGGGTCTCTCGCTCTTGGCTGCAGAGAACTCTATCTATCCCCCTAATAATACTATCCCCTACCACTACAACATTTCTCATTACTCCCCCCTCTTGAATGGCCCCCTGTTCCACGGTGCTGTGGCCAGGTTGCTTATCCCCCCTGCAGTCCCTGTTCCCATCCCCACAGGGAGTAAGAACCTCAAACCTGCTGGACAAGAGCAAGGGCTGCGGCTCCTCCAGCTCTACCTCCTGGATCCCCGTACCTGCCTCACTGGTAGTCACACCGTCCTGTCCCTGACCATGGGCTACATCTGAATTAATTAACTTCATAGGTGTGATCACCTCCTGATACACAGCGTCCAGGTACTTCTCCCCCTCCCTGATGTGTCGCAGTGTCTGAAGCTCAGACTCCAGCTCATCAACACGGAGCTGGAGTTCCTGTAGCAGCAGACACTTGTCACAGACGTAATCACTGTGAGCCTCAATGGGGTTCACCGGCTCCCACATCTCGCAACAGTAACACATCACCTGCTCCATTCTATGTAATTAATTAAATTTTTTATTGTTAGTTATAGACACCCTCTGCCCGATTATAGATGCTAGTATCCCCTTTAATTAATTGGATTTAATTTAAATATATCCCTCTAATTACACAAGTTAAAAGGTTTACCAACAGTCACTCTGCACCAGAAAGGCCTTATTAACTACAACCCACAGAGTTAAAGTTTGAAAAGAGCACCTAACACCCCACTTACCCTAACTCACACACTTACCCAAACTCACAGCACTCTCTGCTGACTCGCATTCAGTGCTTGCTCACACTAGCCTGGTCTTTTTATACTGTTTGTTTGTTTACAGCCAAATGAGTCACCCCTGCTGATTGGTTAGAAAACTGGTTTCCACTGCCTGCTGTGCCAATTTACTCCTACTGCAGTGTAACCTTGTTTTACTCTTCTTAAACGAACAGAATCCCAAATATTTAACTTTTCCCCTTTACTTAAACTGCTTAAGTAATCTTATCAAGAATGATTTAAAGAGAAATAACAATTAAAGAACTCACACACTTACCCAAACTCACAGCACTCTCTGCAGACACACTGGCACCATCCTATACTTAAAGGGGAGTTCTGACGAATGGTCATCGACCTGAAATGTTAAATCTGTTTCTCTCTTCACAGATGCTGCTTGACCTGCTGAGTTTCTCCTGCATTTTCTGTTTTTTTCTTAAAGGGGAGGGTTGATCTTGCCTTGCTCTCCAGCCACACCCTGCTAATTGCAGCCTTGAATCTCAGCCTGGAGAGACCTGTACATCTAATCTGCTGGAAAGAACAATGGCGAGAACCAGGGAAAGATCTCAGAGTGCAGACCCCACAGTCTCTTCTAATTCGAGACAAGGAAGGGCAAATCAAAACCAACCTGCAAAACTCCTTCATACAGCGTGGAATCTCTCCAGAAGTCTGTCTCTCTCTCTCACAATGTGTGGTGCAAAAATGTCACCTTAAAAAAAAGGCAGGAGGTGTTCCCCTTTAAATAGTGCTCCCCTAGTCCCTTTCAGACAGCATAACGGTCCCCTCAACCAGTCGTTGCTAGCGCCAGGTGGTAAGGCAGGGGGCGCCACTGAATTTCTGGACCGGGGCGCCCCAAGGGCGTTGCACTCTGGAATGACGTCATGATCTGCGTGCGCCGGTGAGCGGGCGCTACAGTTTAGCGCCGGCGCTAAATGTCCGCTCAATTTGGGAAGAGGCGCAGGGTTAGCTGCGCCCGGGCGCTAGTTGGTTAGCGCCCCACTTCTTGACCTCTTTAGGCGCTAATGGGTGGCGCAACCAACCAAATTTTTCCCCCTAAATGCTGCCATTTGAGTAAGGTACCAGAAGGGAAGTTTTTTTGAGTATTGGAATAGTCTGTGTGAAATCAAGTGGACTTTGCAGCAGGAATTAGTTGTTAATACAAGTCCAGCAGACTTTTGTCAGTTGTTGACACATTGTTGAGGGATTAATGTCTAATTTTCCTGCATTCCATAAACACCAACACATCTTAAAGGATTATTGAGTGATTTTTGTTGCTGAATGTTGTTTATATTAATAGTTTTGTTACTATTCAGTAAACCCTAAAAAGGAGCCAAGTGCATGCAGTCTTTGCTACTTGTAGCTATGAGCAGGAGTTGACCTACAGCATTATATTTTTATTAGCAACATGCTCCAACCTCAGTTTATCAGGCAATAGAGGAAATAAACACAGAATGAATGCAGAATATTCCATACATCAAAGCATTTTTGTTTGTTACAAAAGCAGTGTGGTTGAATCGACTGATATTACAGACCAGCTATTCTACAGGTTTTTCATTGACTCAATTCAGTTTTCATTTTACACTAACTGCATAACTGCAGTTTATGATAACCAATCTCAGCTAAATTTGATTTATCAGAAGCCGTGTGAGACCTACACAAATCAAAAGTAAATTAAAGTTTAAAAAGCTCACAGTGCCTCTTTGAAGTTTTTATTGATAGTAAGAAGCCAAGGAGGCAGCCTTACTTTTATATAGTAATGAGTTGCTCTCCAGTGGTGTTGCACATGGGGAGTGAAGACTGAGTATAGTATTCAGGTCAAGCAGCGTTAGAGGGCTAGGGGGGATAATTGGACCCAGACAGAAGGGAGGAGGCAAGAGGAGGAGGCGCAGATAGGAAGGGGAACAAATGGGTAGAATGAAAGGAGGGGGAAACAGGGCAAGGAGAGAGAATGGTGGTGGGAGGGGGAAGGAGGAGGCACTGGGACCAGGGAGAGAAGTGGGGAAGGCAGAAAGGAGCAAAGAGGGTGCAGGGGAAGGGGGAGATGGAATTGCATAAAATTTACAGCACCGAAACAGGTCATTCAACCCAACTGGCCTATGAAAGTGTTTGTGCTCCACACGAACCTCCTCCCACCCTAAAACATCTAACCTTATCTGCATATTCTATTCCTTTCTCCCTCATGCACTTATCAAGTTTCCCCTTAAAGGCATTGATGCTTTTTGCCTCAGCTACTCTTTGTGGTAGTAAGTTACACATTCCAACCACTCTCTGGGTAAAGACATTTCTCCTGAATTTTTTATTGGATTTATTGAAGACTATCTTATACGTATGGCCCCTAGTTTTGGACTACCCAGAAGTGGAAACATCTTCTCTACGCCTACCCTATCAAACCCCTTCATAATTTTAATGGCCTCTATTAGGTCAACCTTCAACCTTCTCTTTTCTAGAGAATGTGTTGTGGGAAGATAAGGGAAAGGGATGCGGGAAGAAGAGGAAAAGAGAGAGAGGGCAGAAATGGGGGGAGTAAAGGCAACAAAATTACCTCAGCAGGGAAGGGTGCCAAGAATTTCATCTGAATGGGGGAAGAGAGGTGGCAATGAACTGTCTGTCACTCCATCCTGGCCCCAAATATCTTCTCATTTGGGGATTAGATAAACCTTCCATTTCCTTGTTTGGTGGGGGAGAGGTTGTTTATTTACACCTCCCCTTGCATTCAGGTCACAAATTTCTTTTTATATAATTGGGATTACAGAGACATGGCTCCAGGGTGACCAAGGCTGGGAATTCAACATCCAGGGGTATTCAATATTCAGGAAAGACAGGCAAAAAGGAAAAGGAGGTGGGGTAGCATTGCTGGTTAAAGAGGAGATTAACACAATAGTAAGAAAGGATATTAGCTCTGATGATGTGGAATCTGTATGGGTCGAACTGAGAAATACCAAGGGGCAGAAAACGTTAGTGGGAGTTGTATACAGACCCCCAAACAGTAATGTTGAGGTTGGGGATTGCATTAAATGGGAAATTAGAGATGCCTGCAATAAGGGCACAGCAGTTATCATGGGTGACTTTAATCTACATATAGATTGGGCTAACCAAATTAGTAACAATACTGTGGAGGAGGAATTCCTGGAGTGTATACGGGATGGTTTCCTGGACCAATATGTTGAGGAACCAACTAGAGATCAGGCCATGGTTGACACGGCCCTCGACCTTGTCCGTTCTAACTCCCGCACTTCTGCCCTCATCCCTGCCCCTCCCTCCCAGAACCACGATAGGGTTCCCCTTGTCCTCACCTTTCACCCCACCAGCCTCCACATTCAACGGATCATCCTCCACCATTTCCGCTACCTCCAAAGTGATCCCACCACCAAACGCATCTTCCCCTCCCCTCCCCTTTCAGCATTCCATAGGGACCGCACCCTCCAAGACACCCTAGTCCACTCCTCTATCACCCCTTCCCCTTCACCTGGCACCTTCCCATGCAAGCGCAGGAGATGTAACACCTGCCCCTATACCTCCCCACTTCCCACTGTCCAGGGCCCCAAACACCCCTTCCAGGTGAAACAGCGATTTACTTGTACTTCTTGCAATCTAGTATACTGTATTCGCTGCTCACGATGCAATCTCCTCTACATTGTGGAGACCAAACGCAGATTGGGTGACCGCTTTGCAGAACACCTCCATTCAGTCTGTAAGGTTGATCCCGAGCTTCCGGTCGCCTGTCATTTTAATTCACCGCTCCATTCCCACTCGGACCTCACCGTCCTTGGCCTCTTGCATTGTTCCACGGAAGCTCAACGTAAATGCGAGGAACAGCACCTCATCTTCCGATTAGGCACTTTGCAGCCTTCCGGACTCAATATCGAGTTCAACAATTTCAGATCATAAACTCGGCCCCTATTACATTTTTACTTATATCTTTTATCCACCCCTTTGTTTTGGTTTTTCCCTCCCCGCCCTTTCCTTTTTTTTCTCTCTCCCACATGGCAGCTGTCTCTCATTCTGCCAGAACATTTCACACCTAATCTGAGCTGTCTTTTGTCTTCACTAGTCCTATCACCAACTCATCTCGTTTTGGATACCTCTTAATGTCTCTTCACTTCTTTTGTTGTCTCCCACTCCTGCCTTTCGATCTATTTCATTTCCTTTCCAGTTTTGAAAAAGGGTTAGACACGAAACATTGACTCTAATTTCTCTCCACGGATGTTGCCTGGCCTGCTAAGTTTTTCCAGCATTTTCTGTTGTTATTTTAGAGATCAGGCCATCTTAGACTGGGTATTATGTAATGAGAAAGGATTAATTAGCAATCTTATTGTGCGAGGCCTCTTGGGGCGGAGCGATCATAATATGATAGAATTCCTCATTAAGAAAGAGAGTGAAGTAGTTGACTCAGAGACTAGGGTCCTGAATTTAAATAAAGGAATCTACGATGGTATGAGGCACGAGTTGACTATGATGGATTGGGTATGTAAGATTCGCAAAATAGATATTGTATTAATAAGGGTCGAATGGCAGAAGAGGCCATGATTTTAAAAACTGTTTTAAAAGCCCAGGAAAAAGGGGCATTCAAAATGGCCGCCAGACCCCGTGACCAACTTATTGGGACACTTTAAAATGGTTCCTGCAGTCCCCAGACAGCTTTGTGGATTCAACCCACAGTAGGTTCTGGAAGTCGTTTCTGAGAGAACGAAACCAGACACCCACACATACATAAAGATTGGATGCAGATCCAGTCAGATCGGCCTGTAGATAAAGGCCATCTAAATGTTTACATATTCATAAAGAACGCATCAAGGACCCATTGAAGATATCAAGAAGACATTAAAAGCAATGAAGGTCATTCCAGACCAGAGATGGCCCGTTACCGGCCATCCAAGAACAGTTTAAAATATAATAACTACCTCGTTGTGCAACCAGCCCGCCAAAATTAAAACAAAAGACTAACCTGATTTGGCGCGAGATAAGGGCTTCTGCTGAGAAGTATAATTGGGAGACACCGGGGGTAGTGAAAAGAGGCTTCATCTTAGATATTGGGAAGAGAGAGGTTCCTTTCTTGATCATCTTCGTGGAATCTTCGGTAATAGCCGTTACTTTCGATAGCAGCTGGAGTTCGGAGAAGAAGACGGTTCGAGCCAGCGTCCTGCCCCGGGGTAAAACATCGGGAGATCATCGACCAACCCTAGGCCGTTGACAAAACGGGAGGTAGTAAAAATACTGAAGAAACCTATATGAAAGCCGGCTAGGGGCTTCCAACCATGGTCAAGCAGATGATCTCCGCTGACATCCAGGCCCGTCAGTGTCCAGCCTGTCCGTGACCTTCACCTCGAGAGAGAGAGAGAGAGAGAGAGAGAGTGAGGTGTGGCGCAGCCCGCTGTGGCTCCACCGACCATGAGGAAACAGGATACCTGAGGGGATCAAAACGCAGACCTGTTTCGCAACTTTATACTTTTCCAACTGGATTGGTGAGCATGTTTCTGGCCCTTCATAATCGGATCTAGATAGGTTTAAGGAGGTGGTCATTTTGGATATAATTAACATGAGTTGTTGTCCCTCGATGTTCCGTGTGTTTCCCCATTTTATGATGATCTTTGTAAGGTATAATATGCCTGTATCCATTTTAGTTAGTACTGTATTGTTATGATTTGTTTTTCCCTCCCATGTACCCTCTTATTTGCTTGCATTTGATTCGTTTTTCCTTATGTAATAAAATATCATTTTGTTTCATTAAACCTGGTCTATAAGAGTATTCTCTACATTGCAGTTCCTGCACTTAAGTCCAGTGTCTGGAATCTAAGGGGTGAGTGGGTTGAACCACTCAAGGTTTTTCTGTGCAAAAAGCTCTGAGAGAGAGTAACCTCTGTGATCTACAGAATCTCTAGAGAGAGAAAACCCCTTACAGGTAACGTTACTTAAAGGGTTGAAGGTGGATAGGCAATGGCAAATATTTAAAGATCGCATGGATGAACTACAGAATTTGTTCATCCCTGTTTGATGTAAAAATAAAGCAAAAAAGATGACTCATCCATGGCTAACAAGGGAAATTAGGGACAACATAAGGTCCAAGGAGCGGACATATAAATTGGCCAGAAAAAGCAGCAAAACTGAGGATTAGGAGCAGTTTAGGATTCAGCAAAGGAGGACAAAGGGGTTAATTAAGAGGGGGAAAATAGAATATGAGAGTAAGCTTGCAGGGAACATAAAAACTGACTGTAAAAGCTTCTATAGATATGTGATGAAAAAAAGATTGGTGAAGTCAAGCGTAGGTCCATTGTAGTCAGAATCAGGGGAATTTATAATGGGGAACAAAGAAATGGTTGACCAATTAAATACATACTTTGGTTCCAGCTTCATAAAGGAGGACACAAATAACCTCCCAGAGATGTTGGGAAAATGCTAGAGTCCATTATAAAAGATGTAATAGCAGAGCACTTGGAAAACAGTGACAGGATCGGACAAAGTCAACATGGATTTACAAAAGCTAAATTGTGCTTGACTAATCTACTGGAATTTTTTGAGGATGTAACTGGTAGAATAGATAAGGGAGAACCAGTGGATGTGGTGTATTTGGACTTTCAGAAGGCTTTCGATAAGGTCCTGCATAAGAGATTAGCGTGCAAAGTTAAAGCACATGGGATTGGGGGTAAGGTAATGTCTTGGATAGAGAACTGGTTGGCAGACAGGAAGCAAAGAGTTGGAATAAATGGGTCTTTTTCCGAGTGGCAGGCAGTCACTAGTGGGGTACCGCAGGGGTCGGTGCTAGGGCCCCAGCTATTCACAATATATATTGATGATCTAGACGAGGGAACTAGTTGTAATATCTCCAAGTTTGCAGACGACACAAAGCTGGGTGGGCATGTGTGCTGTGAGGAGGATGTCGAGAAACTCCAGGGTGATTTGGACATGTTGGGTGATTGGGCAGAAACATGGCAGATGCAATATAATGTGGATAAATATGAGGTTATCCACTTTGGTGGCAAAAACAGGATGGCAGATTATTATCTAAATGGCAATAGATTGGGAGAAGGGGAAGCGCAACGAAACCTGGGTGTCCTTGTGCACCAGTTGCTGAAGGTAAGCATGCAGGTGCAGTAGACGGTTAAGAAGGCAAATGGTATGTTGGCCTTCATAGCAAGAGGATTCGAGTACAGGAGCAAGGATGTCTTGCTGCAGTTGTACAGGGCCTTGGTGAGACCACACCTTGAGTATTGTGTGCAGTTTTGGTCGCCTTATCTGAGGAAGGATGTTCTTGCCATGGAGGGAGTGCAGCGAAGATTCGCCAGACTGATACCTGGGATGGCAGGAATGACATATGAGGAGAGATTTGGTCGATTGGGCTTATATTCGCAGGAGTTTAGAAGAATTAGAGGGGATCGCATTGAAACTTATAAAATTCTAACAGGACTAGACAGGCTAGATGCAGGAAGGATGCTCCCGATGGCGGGGGAGTCCAGAAGAAGGGGTCACATTCTAAGGATAAGGGGTAAGCCATTTAGGACAGAGATGAGGAGGAATTTCTTCACCCAGAGAGTGGTGAACCTGTGGAATTCTCTACCACAAAAGGCAGTAGAGGCCAATTCATTAAATATATTCAAGAAGGAGTTAGATATATTTCTTAAGGCTAAAGGGATCAAGGGATATGGGAGAAAGCAGGGACAGGGTACTGAGTTTGGATGATCAGCCATGATCTCATTGAATGGCGGATCAGGCTCAAGGGGCCGAATGGCCTACTCCTGCTCCTATCTTCTATGTTTCTATGTTTCTATTCAAAACCCCAACTACTGTTCAAGTAGTCCACCAATAATTTTACAAGAAATCATATACACAACCACCCGCCGATGATCGGTCCAGCATTGATTGTAGCTCCTCGCAAGCGAAAAGACTGGCCAGGCCCCACCTTCCGACTGCAGTACCTGATCCTCGTGGGCGAGATGGCTGGCCAAACCACCTTCTTCTGACTGCCGTGCCAATATTCTTTAGCTACTGTGTTTTATACTGTTTTCCTTGCCTTTTGCAGTAAATCAATCATTCAGAGATAGTGAAATGTCCCTTTAATGTTTGGTCTGAGCTGTTTGAGCAGTCAAACATTCACATTAACACATCCTGTGTCACTATCCATTAGTTGTCTTTACCACTGTTCATTCACTCTTAAAATTTACAGAAGTGGCAGAAAACCACTTGGTTGTGGTTCATGGGTTACGTGGTATTCTGCATTTCAAAACTTCAAAGGTTTGGTTTCTCCCCTTTAACCGCTGAAGTCATCAGAGACACGATGTCTGCAAAACTAAGGGGGTTTGTTTATCTCTGTTGTCTATCAAAGCAAATTCCATGTTGCCTTATCAGTAACAACTTTATATTTCACTTTGAAAAAAACCTTTTGGCCTGGCAAAGCATTTCAATATATATTAAAAATTAAGGGTCTGTATATACTTTCGACAATACAGAGGCCTAGTATACCAGCAGTTGCACTGAGAGACTACCTGACAAATGGCCTGGGGTTGGGCATGGTTAGCCAATAAGGGTAAAAGGGATTGTAGCTGAGGAAGGATGTTTTTGCCATGGAAGGAGTTTAGCGAAGATTCACCAGGCTGATACCTGGGATGGCAGGAATGACGTATGAGGAGAGATTGGGTCGATTGGGCTTGTACTCGCTGGAGTTTAGAAGAATGAGAGGGGATCTCATCGAAACTTGTAAAATTCTAACAGGACTAGACAGACTAGATGCTGGAAGGACGTTTCTGATGGTCGGGGAGTCCAGAACCAGGGGTCACAGTCTATGGATAAGGGGTAAGCCATTTAGGACTGAGATGAGGAGGAATTTCTTCACCCAGAGAGTGGTGAACCTGTGGAATTCTCTACCAAAGAAGGCAGTAGAGGCCAATTCATTAAATATATTCAAGAAGGAGTTGGATATATTTCTTAAGGCTAAAGGGATCAAGGGATATGGAGAGAAGGCAGGAACAGGGTACTGAATTTGGACGATCAGCCATGATCTCATTGAATGGCGGAGCAGGCTCGAGGGGCCGAATGGCCTACTCCTGCTCCTATCTTCTATGTCTATGTTTTCTATGAGCCTGGGGGAAGGGCGACTTGGCAGTTGTACAGGCTGCTATTGGGGGATAGATAAACAAGCAAGGAATGGGCTTGGGAGAGAGGAAGAGCCGAGAGCAAAGGCAATTCTCCGTCAGAAAGTGGGCCCTGAACAACAATCATTCAGCGGGTTGCTACCACAGTTGAGCATCAAAAACATAGGCTACTCTACAGCGGCACCAGTGGCCAGAGCCTGCAACTGCATGCAGTTTAAAATACCTGTTTTACTATTAAGTCTCAACATACCATTTAGCAACTATTACATAGAATTAGATAGAATGTACAGCACAGAAACAAGCCATTTGGCCCAACTGGTTTGTGCCAGTGTTTATGCTCCACATGAGCCTCCTCCCACCCCATTTCAGCATAATTTCTATTCCTTTCTCCCTCATGTGTTTATCTAGCTTCCCTTTAAATGCATCTATGCTATTCTCCTCAACTACTCCTTGTGGTCGTGAGTTCCACATTCTCACCACTCTTTGGGTAAAGAAATTTCTCCTGAATTCCCTGTTGGGTTTATTGATGACTATTGTATATTTATGGTCTCCCCCACAAGTGAAAACATCTTCTCTACGTCTACCCTATCAAACGCCATCATAATTTTAAAGACCTCTATTAGGTCACCCCTCAGCCTTCTTTTTTCTACAGAAAAGAGCCTCAGCTTGTTGAACCTTTCTTCTCAGTTCTGGTATCGTCATTGTGAATCATTTTATGCACCTTCTCCGGTATTGTTTCAGCAACTAACATTAAATACTAAAAACCCCTATCACAGCATCACTTACAGGCATCAATGGTACCAAAGAATACTCTCTACTTGCCTGGATGAGTGCAGCTCCAACAACACTCAAGAAGCTCGACACCATCCAGGGCAAAGTAGCTCGCTTGATTTTCACCTCATTGTAGGGTTCTCAAAATTCCCACATTCCACGAAAGTTATGGATAAAGGGACCCTGTATGGACAAGTTATTAAAAAGGGTACCCAAAATGGCTTCTGTAACCTTGTGACCAAAACCGACAGGATTTTAAAGTCAAGGCCCTGCAAACAGGCAGGCCCTGAAACGAAACCTAACATGCAGGAATCTGTGAAAATACTTTGTAAAGCCAGACAGATAAGTAAACACAGAATATGCATTCTTCACCTTGGAACAGATCAAGCCAGGATAGCTCTAATCTGAAAGCCATCTAGTCTTCGCATAAATCATCGGTAACAGCTCACAGGTAGCTGCCAAGTCAGGGAACCCGATTAAGTTTCATAAATGACAAACAGACAGGATATCGAAGCCATTATACCAGGAGACAACTGCCCCAGAAGTCGTTAAAGTAAATGGCTGTAATCATTTTAAACGAGCCCGCCAAAAGTTAGACAAAGGACTGACCTGATTTGGCGCGCAGATAAGGGGCGAAGAACCGGGTATAATTGTAGGCCCATCGGTAGTGCTCTCTCTCTTAGCTCTTGCTCTTGCTCTTATTTCATGCCCTGGCCTCGTGGCGGGCTATCTTCTCACTCCCCGCGCCGCTCAACACCAAGGACGTCCTTTACTACATCGAGGGCCAAATGCGGGAGGAGAACGAGACCCGAATTTGAAAACACACAGGACACACAGGCCACAAACGGGCAGACGAGACGAGACGAAACGAAGAATACGGTAAACCGATAAGGGCAGAGAAGGGCAGCGGAAAGACGCTTTGGGGGACAAATGCCTAGTTATAAGCTGGCGTTTGACGAATAAGTTGGCATTCGAAGCATGGATAGCAGCGTCCATGACGAATAAACTGGCATTCGAAAGATGGGTAGTAAAATCAGTCTAACATTATAAACTGCCAACCAAGCCCCAACCGTTTTAAAAACCCGTCAGCGACTAAACCGCCCGAGGAAGAAGAAGAAGACCCATCGCAACTCGACGACGACGTTAGCTGAGGAAAAGGAGGGTGATTCGCATAAACAACTCCATCGCCGTGCCCTGTGACCACATGGTGATGAAGTACCCCAAAGGACAGCAAGAATGGACCCCAACACTCACAACCGTTAAAAGTCAACAGGTTTCGAATTGGTGAGCATAAATCCCTGGCCCCTCATAGCTTAATCTAGTTAGGTATAGGGGGTGGGATAAGGATAAGGGGATTTTAATGTATTTGTTTCCCTCGATGTGCCGTGTGTTCCCCATTCCCATATAAGTGCAATTGTTTATACCTGTAACCATATCAGTAATTCTTGGTAAGATTGTGTTTCATTCTGCCTTCAATAAAATTTTGGTTTTCTTGCACCAAACCACTTGTCTACATGATTTTCTGTATCACCGCCTGTACCTAAGTCTGGTGTCTAGAACCCAGGGGTGTGGGAGCGATTCGAACTGCTCAGAGACAGTCAGAGGTGAAGCTGACTGGGCACACGCCAACCCCCTACATCATTCACCACCATATATATTCACTCCCTCCACCACCGGTGCACCATGACTGCAGCGTGTACCATCTGCAAGATGCACTGCAGCAACTCAACAAGGCTTCTTCAACAGCACCTCCCAAGCCCTTGACCTCTATCACCTAAAAGGCCAAGTATAGCAGGTGCATGGGAACACCACCACCTCCAAGGTCTCCTCCAAGTCACAAACTATCCTGACTTGGAAATATATCGCCATTCCTTCATTATCACTGGGTCAAAAAAAATGTTTATATTCGTTCATGGGATATGGGAATCGCTGGCAAAGCCAGCATTCATTGCCCATCTCTAGCTGCCCTTGAGAAGGCGGCGGTGAGCTGCCTTCTTGAACCGCTGCAGTCCGTGTGGTGAAGGTACTCCCACATTGTTGTTAGGGAGGGAGGTCCAGGATTTTGACCCAATGACAATGAAAGAATGGCGAAATACTTCCAAGTCAGGATGGTGTGTGACTTGGAGGGGAACTTGGAGGTGGTGGTGTTCCCATGTGCCTGCTGCCCTTGTCCTTCTAGGTGGAAGAGGTCGCGGGTTTGGGAGGTGCTGCTGAAGAAGTCTTGGCGAGTTGCAGCAGTGCATCTTGTAGCTGGTACACACTGCAGCCAGGATACGCCAGTGGTGGAGGGAATGAATGTTTAAGGTGGTGAATGGGTGCTAATCAAGCGGGCTAAACACAGAAACATAGAAGATAGGAACAGGGGTAGGCCATTCGGCCCCTCTAGCCTGCTCCGCCATTCAATGCGATCATGGCTGATCATCCAAGTTCAGTACCCGGTCTACTGCCTTCTGTGGTAGAGAATTCCATAGGTTCACCACTCTCTGGGTGAAGAAATTCCTCCTCATTTCTGTCCTAAAAAGCCTACCCCTTATCCTTAGACTGTGACCCCTGGTTCTGGATTCCTCGACCATCGGGAACATCCTCCCTGCATCTAGTCTGTCCAGTCCTGCCAGAATTTTATAAGTTTCAATGAGATCCCCTCTCATTCTTCTAAACTCCAGTGAGTACAAGCCCAATCAACCCAATCTCTCCTCATATGTCATTCCTGCCATCCCAGGTATCAGCCTGGTGAATCTTCGCTGAACTCCTTCCATGGCAAGTATATCCTTCCTCAGATAAGGCGATCAAAACTGCACACATTACTCAAGGTGTGGTCTCACCAAGACCCTGTACAACTGCAGCAAGACATCCTTGTTCTTGTACTCAAACCCTCTCACTATGAAGGCCAACATACCATTTGCCTTCTTAACCGCCTGCTGCACCTGAATGCTTACCTTCAGTGACTGGTGCACAAGGACACCCAGGTCTCGTTGCACTTCCCCTTCTCCCAATCTATTGCCATTCAGATAATAATCTGCCTTCCTGTTTTTGATACCAAAGTGGATAACCTCACATTTATCCACGTTATACTGCATCTGCCATGCTTCTGCCCAATCACCCAACCTGTCCAAATCATCCTGGAGTTTCTCAGCATCCTCCTCACAGCACACACGCCCACCCAGCTTTGTGTCGTCTGCAAATTTGGAGATATTACATCTAGTTCCCTTGTCTAGATCATTAATATATATTGTGAATAGCTGGGGTCCAAGGACCGATCCCTGCGGTACCCCACTATTCACTGCCTGCCACTCGGAAAAAGACCCGTTTATTCCAACTCTTTGCTTTCTATCTGCCAACCAGTTCTCTATCCAAGTCAATACCTTGTCCCCAATCCCATGTGCCTTAACTTTACACGCTAATCTCTTATGTGGGACCTTATCGAAAGGGCTGCTTTGTCTTGGATGGTGTCGAGCTTCTTGAGTGTTGTTGGAGCTGCACTCATCCAGGCAAGTGGTGAGTATTCCATCACACTCCTTACTTGTGCCTTGTAGATGGTGGAAAGGCTTTGGGGAGACAGGAGGTGAGACACTTACCGCAGAATACCTAGCCTCTGACCTGCTCTTGTTGCCACAGTATTTATGTGGCTGGTCCAGTTAAATTTCTGGTCAACAGTGACCCCCAGGATATTGATGGTGGGGGATTCAGTGATGGTAATGCCATTGAATGTCAAGGGGTGGTGGTTAGACACTCGCTTGTTGGACATAGTCATTGCCTGGCACTTGTGTGGCGTGACTGTTACCTGCCATTTATCAGCCCAAGTCTGAATGTCATCTAGGTCTTGTTGCATGCAAGCATGGACTCCTTCATTATCTGAAGAATTGTGAATGGCGCTGAGCACTGTGCAGTCTTCAGTGAACATCCCTACTTCTGGCCTTATGATGGAGGGAAGGTCATTGATGATGCAGTTGAAGATGGTTGGACCTAGGACACTGCCCTGAGGCACTCCTGCAGTGATGTCCTGGGGCTGTGATGATTGATCTCCAATCACCACAACCATCTTCTTTTGTGCTAGTTATGACTCCAGCCAGTGGAGCGTTTTCCCCCGATTCCCATTGACTTCAGTTTTACTAGGGCTCCTTGATGCCACACTTGGACAAATGCTGCCTTGATGACAAGGGCAGTCACTCTCACCTCACCTCTGGAATTCAGCTCCTTTGTCCATGTTTGGACCAAGGCTGTAATGACGTCTGGAGCCAAATGGTCCTGGCGGAACCCAAACTGGGCATCAGTGAGCAGGTTATTGGTGAGTAAGTGCTGTTTGATAGCACTGTCGACGACATCTTCCATCACTTTGCTGATGATTGAGAGTAGACTGATATGGCGGTAATCAGCCGGATTGGACTTGACCTGCTTTTTGTGGACAGGACATACCTGGGCAGTTTTTCACATTGTCAGATAGATGCCAGTGTTATAGCTGTACTGAAACAGCTTAGCTAGAGGCGCACTAGTTCTGGAGCCCAAGTCTTCAGCACAACAGCCGGGATGTTGTAAAAAGCGGAGGCAGCAGGCTATAGACAGAGCTAAGCGATCCCACAATCAACGGATCAGATCAAAGCTCTGCAGTCCTGCCACATCTAGTCGTGAATGGTGGTGGACCATTAAACAACCAATGGGAGGAGGAGGCTCCATGGATCTCCCCATCCTCAATGATGGTGAAGCTCAGCACGTGAGTGCAAAAGACAAAGCTTAAGTGTTTGCAACCATCTTCAGCGAGAAGTGCTGAGTGGATGATCTATATCGGCCTCCACCTGAGGTCCCCACCACCACAGAAGCCAGTCTTCAGCCAATTTGATTCACTCCACGTGATATCAAGAAATGGCTGAGTGCACTTTATACAGCAAAGGCTATGGGCCCCAACAACCATGTAGTCCTGGGTTGCTGCTTCCCCAGGTTGACACCGCATTTTTAGGTACACCTGGTCTTGCTCCAGGCATGCTCTTCTACACTCCTTATTGAACCAGGGTTGGTCCCCTGGCTTGATGGTAATGGTAGAGTGAGGGATATGCTGGGCCATGAGGTTAAAGATTGTGGTGGAATACAATTCTGCTGCTGCTGATGGCCCACAGCGCCTCGTGGATGCCCAGTTTTGAGTTGTTAGATCTGTTCTGAATCTATCCCATTTAGCACGGTGGTAGCGCCACACAGCTGGGTGTCCTCAGTGTGAAGATGGGACTTCATCTCCACAATGACTGTGCGGTGGTCACTGCTACCAATGCCGTCATGGACAGATGCTTCTGCGACAGGTAGATTGGTGAGGACGAGGTCCTGGAACTCCCTCCCTAACAGTACTGTGGGAGGACCTTCACCACACAGACTGCAGCGGTTCAAGAAGGTGGCTCACCACCACCTTTTGAGGGGCAATTGGGGATGGGCAATAAATGCTGGCCTTGCCAGTGATGCCCACATCCTATGAATGAGTAAAAAAAATGGAAATTTAGGGCCTGAATTTCAGTGTTTCTAATCTGGATATCCCACAGAATTTGTAGTTCGATGTTTTTATGAATAAAGTCAGATTGAACCACAAACTACAGAAAGAAACAGTCAACTCTAAACACACATTTATCTTTTCTCTTTGCAGCTACTAATGGGCCAACTCTGTACTTCCAGCATTTTTGGTTTCTATTACAATAGAAAAATAGGCTGACAACCAGCCCAACCATTCCAACATCAGAAGTACAAAGATGAAATAAATGTTTTAACACAATTCTGTGGCGGAGCCACCAAGGGTCTCAGAGCAATTGGTAATAATCCCTTTAACTACAGTGTAGTGCAACCGCAGACTGCACCTTTAAACTGCCTGATAACTGTACTGTATTGTGTTTTCCTGCACTCCACATGATGACGTCATGACGCCGATCACGTGACCACCAGTGGCGCGAAGAACGCGATGACATCATGACGTCAGCTTCCAGAATCTTCCAGTAGTCATCAAGTGCCCAGCAAGCTGTATAGACCTGTGTACCATTTCTCCTGTAGTTTCCCTGTTAACTTTGTTATTCATTAAAACCTGTTGATTTGATTCATCGAGTCGAATACCTTATTCGGATAGGAACCTCCGTTCCTACATTGGTGACCCCGATCTCGTCGGACAACTTTCGTCGAGGATGAACACGAACGCCGTCGCCCTTAAACTGCCGCAGTTCTGGGAACAGCAGCCAGCAGCATGGTTTTTCCAGGCAGAAGCACAGTTCGCTCTCCGGGAGGTCACAGCGGATGCGACCCGTTATTATTACGTGGTTGCCGCTCTCGACAGTGCCACGGCCTCGCGGGTCATCAGCATCCTTGGAAGCCCACCGGAGGAGGGCAAGTACGAAGCGCTTAAAGCCCGTTTGCTACAGGTATTTGATCTTAATAAGTCGGAGCGGGCACGCAAGCTTATTTCCACGCCCGGCCTCGGGGACTCCAAACCGTCAGAGCTGATGAGTCAAATGCTCACGCTGTTGGGCGCGGAACCCCAATGCTTTTTATTCCGTGAGCTTTTCCTCTGCCAGCTACCCGAACCGGTGCAGGCGGCATTGGCCAACACTGCCATCACAGACGGTGCTGAACTCGCTGCAGAGGCAGACAAGATATTTACGGTTACGCAGTAATGTTGTGCAGCCACGAGGTGCCTTTCCCCCATGCGAGCGAAGCCCAGCCCTCCCCCAGCAGGATGGTGCGCGTACCACGCCCGTTTTGGCACCAAAGCTCGTTGCTGCCGGCCTCCTTGCAGTTTCCCTCAGGAAAAAAAAAAAAACTCCAACAAGCCCGCGTCCTACCGGACGGACGACAAGGTCTAGAAAGTACAGCAAGTTAGCTATGGCGGCGGGCTCAGCGGGCAAACTCATTTACATTACGGATTCCGTTACGGGCCGACGATTCCTGTGCGACACTGATTCCCAGTGCAGCATCCTCCCTGCTTCAAAGCTGGACCTACTATCTGGCGGCCAGGGGCCTTCCCTCGTGACAGTAAATGGCGCTGCCATGTGTACGTTCGGGAAACGGACGGTAAACTTAACCTTCGCCGGTCAGCGTTTTGTCTGCGACTTCATTACAGCTAAGGTCTCACAGGCCATCCTGGGTGCTGATTTTTTCTGTGCAAATGGTCTGCTGGTCGACGTCCAACACTGCCGACTCATTAATGCGTCCACCTTCCATGCAGTGCCCTGCCACCGCAGCACCGCCGTGTCCTGGTCGGTGGCCTGTGCGGTTCCGTCGCAAGACGGGTTTACGCGCCTACTCGGCGAATTCCCGGAGCTCACCAAGCCTACTTTTTCAGCTGCAAGCACACGGCACGGGGTTGAGCACAATATCTCCATGACCGGAGCACCCGTTTACGCTCGGGCGCGACGATTAGAAGCCGGCAAGCTGGCAGCCGCAAAGGCTGAGTTCCAGACCATGCAGTGCCTCGGGATCATCCGGCGTTCGGACAGCCCTTGGTCCTCCCCACTGCATATAGTACCCAAACCAGGCGGCGGATGGCGACCTTGCGGGGATTACAGACGCTTAAACAACGCCACGACACCGCACAGATATCCCATTCCCCACATCCAAGATTTTTCGGCACATCTGGCTGGCAACGCTATATTTTCTAAAGTGGATCTCGTTCGTGGATATCACCAAGTTCCGGTGCACCCTCCTGATGTCCCCAAAACGGCAGTCATCACTCCGTTCGGCCTTTTCGAGTTCCTCCGCATGCCATTCGGTCTGAAAAACGCAGCGCAAGCATTCCAACGGTTGATGGACTCTGTATTACGGGACCTGCCCTTCATTTTTGTATATTTGGACGACATCCTAATAGCCAGCAAGGATACGACAGCTCACATGGCCCATTTACGTACACTTTTCGCCCGACTCAGCCAACACGGCCTTATTGTCAATCCGGCTAAATGCACATTTGGAGTATCCAGCATTGATTTCCTGGGACACAGGATTACCCCAGATGGCGCCATCCCGCTAGCCACCAAGGTAGAGGCAGTTACCGCATTCCCGCAGCCTCACACGGTCAAACCCCTACAAGAGTTCTTGGGGATGGTAAATTTTTATCATCGTTTTGTCCCCAAGGCGGCCCGGTTAATGCAACCTCTGTACGAAGCACTAAAAGGGAAGGCGGGTAAGGATGTTCTCACTTGGACACCGCAAATGGACCAGGCATTCCGCGATACCAAGGCGGCGTTGGCGGATGCAACTATGCTAGCACACCCACTCCCGGGTGCGACTGTTGCCCTCACTACGGATGCCTCTGACTACGCCATCGGAGCGGCTCAAGAGCAGTGGGTCGACGGGGGTTGGCAGCCGTTAGCCTTTTTCAGCCGCCAACTGTGCAAGAACGAGCGAAAGTATAGCACTTTTGACAGAGCGTTGCTAGCCCTGTTTTTGGCCATCCGGCATTTCCGTTTCCTGCTAGAAGGCCGTCCGTTCACTGCAGTCGTGGACCACAAGCTGCTCACCTTTGCCATGGCCAAAACGGCAGAACCTTGGTCAGCTCGGCAGCAGCGCCACCTCACGTTTATATCCGAATTCACAACGGATTTGCGGCACGTGTCAGGCAAGGATAATCTCGTGGCAGATTGCCTTTCCCGAGTTCCAGTCCAGGCAGTCCACCTGGGCATCAATTTCGTCGGACTGGCAGAGGATCAACTGGCAGACCCAGAGGTACAAGCGTTTAGGACCACGCCTTCCAGTTGGCAGGTTGCAGATGTGCCATTTCAAGTGGCAGGAACCACGCTCTTGTGCGGCACATCCATGGGTGCCGGTCGAATGGCGCAAGAAGGTATTCCAGGCAATCCACGGGTTATCTCACCCGGGGATGCGGGCTTCTGAATGGCTACTGTCCCGCAAATTCGTTTGGAAAGGCATGCATTTGGATGTCCGGGACTGGACAAACAATTGCGCCGATTGTCAAAAATCCAAAGTCAACCGTCACGTCAAGGCTCCGGTGGCCAACTTCCCGGTGCCTGAGCGCCGTTTCGACCACGTTCACGTGGATTTAGTAGGTCCCCTTCCCGGGTCGCGTGGATTCACACACCTCCTGACGGTGATAGACCGGACCACCAGGTGGCCAGAGGCGATTCCCTTGGCCGCTACCACCGCAGCAGACGTCACCAGGGCATTCCTTTCGTCGTGGGTGGCTCGGTTCGGGGTGCCATCGGACATCTCCTCGGACCACGGTCCGCAATTCACATCAGAGCTGTGGAACGCAGTGGCACAAGGCCTGGGTACCAAGCTGCACCGTACCACCGCGTACCATCCGCAGGCGAATGGCCTGTGCGAAAGGTTCCATCGGTCTCTCAAAGCGTCCCTCCGTGCCAGCTTGAGGGGACCCAACTGGGTGGACAGGCTCCCATGGGTGATGCTAGGCATCCGGACAGCACCAAAGGAGGATCTTCAGTCTTCATCGGCTGAGCTGGTTTATGGTCAGACGCTCAGAGTACCAGGTGACTTTCTCCCTCCACACACCGAACCATGGTCTGCAGCTCAACAGCTCCTACTTCATCAGGAGGCAGCTAGGAATTTCCTGCCCATCCCAACCTCGCACCATGACCTGCAGAGGCCTCACGTCCCGACAGAGCTCATGAGTTCGGACTATGTCTTTATTCGACAAGACGGTCACAGAGACCCACTCAAGCCATTGTATACCGGACCGTTTCGTGTCATCGCATCAGGGGAAAAGTTTTTCACAATCGAAGTCGGTGGAAAGTCTGATACCATCTCTAGCGACCGGCTCAAACCAGCCCACCTAGATTGGAGTGAGCCTGTCGTGTCTGCCCAACCGCCTCGCCGCGGCCGACCGCCGTTAGCCGCCAGACCAGCCATGCACCAGCCCACCGTCGAACAGCCCGATTCGGCCTCTGACGCGCCTGCACCTCTGACTACCGTTTCTGCCTCGCACGAGACGCCGCTTCTGCCGCAATCCGGCACTGGTTCTTCCACTAATGCCCCGTTTCTGCTGCCTGAATTTTGTCGCCGTTCGGCCAGGATCATTAAGCCTCCTACTCGGTTGACAATGTCCGTTAAAGTGGATTCTAGGGGTGCGCCTGTGGCGGAGCCACCAAGGGTCTCAGAGCAATTGGTAATAATCCCTTTAACTACAGTGTAGTGCAACCGCGGACTGCACCTTTAAACTGCCTGTTAACTGTATTGTATTGTGTTTTCCTGCACTCCACGTGATGACGTGATGACGCCGATCACGTGACCACCAGTGGCGCGAAGAACGCGATGACATCATGACGTCAGCTTCTAGAATCTTCCAGTAGTCGTCGAGTGCCCAGCAAGCTGTATAGACCTGTGTACCATTTCTCCTGTAGTTTCCCTGTTAACTTCGTTATTCATTAAAACCTGTTGATTTGATTCATCGAGTCGAATACCTTATTCGGATAGGAACCTCCGTTCCTACAATTCCAGTGTTAAAATTCCCCCTTCCATTTACCCCAGCAAATAAATAGAGAGAGATATGGAGAAGTTAATTTGCGCTGCCCCTGGATGGGCTCAGTGCACCCTAGGAAAGATTCCCTTCAGCCACCAGCTCCAGAACAGAGATTTGGTCCTGAGCAAATATGCAGGAGGGAGTCTGTTTGCTGGCATATATCATGAGTAGGTTTGGATGAAAAAGGCCCATTTACTCTCTTCGGTTGTTGTCGATCATTTTTAATCTTTTTTTTAATATTGGTGCACGAGTGTTAGACAAGTTCTGGACTCGCCCATGTAGCTTTAGTTTTAAAGCACTGTACTACTTGTCAAAGGGTGCAACTCAAGTGTCAACCTCAACTAACATTCAAACGAGCAACTGTCACTGGAGAGGTTTTGCCAATTTAGCACTGATTGCTCAATCAAGTAGAGAGTACTCTATCTTCAAAGCGAAAGAGAGAAAAAACACTGGCAAGGCCCGTAGTGCTTTGAAGAAGCACGAGTTAGGTTACAGCTAGAGTGCTGCATACAGTTCTGGTCACCACATTACAGGAAAGATGTGATTGCACTAGAGAGGGTACAGAGGAGCTATACGAGGATTTTTAAATTTTTTTATTCATTGATGGGATATGGGCGTCGCTGGCTAGGCCTGCATTTAGTGCCCATCCCTAATTGCCCTTGAGAAGATGGTGGTGAGCCGCCTTCTTGCACCGCTGCAGTCCATATGGTGTAGGTACACCCACAATGCTGTTAGGAAGGGAGTTCCAGGATTTTGGCCCAGCGACAGTGAAGGAATGGCGATACAGGTCCAAGTCAGGATGGTGTGTGGCTTGGAGGGGAACTTGTAGGTGGTGATGTTCCCATGCGTCTGCTGCCCTTGTCCTTCTAAAGTGGCAGAGGTCGCGGGTTTGGAAGGTGCTGTTGAAGGAGCTTTGGCGAGTTGCTGCAATGCATCTTGTAGATGGTACACACTGCAGCCACAGTGCGCCAGTGGTGGAGGGAGTGAATGTTGAAGGTGGTGGATGGAGTGCCAATCAAGCGGGCTGCTTTATCCTGAATGGTGTCGAGCTTCTTGAGTGTTGTTGGAGCTGCACTCATCCAGGCAAGTGGAGAGTATTCCATCACACTCCTGACTTGTGCCTTGTAGATGGTGGAAAGGCTTTGGGGAGTCAGGAGGTGAGACACTCGCCGCAGAATTCCCAGCCTCTGGCCTGCTCTTATAGCCACAGTATTTATATGGCTGGTCCAGTTCAGTTTCTGATCAATGGTAACCCCCAGGATGTTGATAGTGGGGGATTCAGTGATGGTAATGCCATTGAATGTCAAGGGGAGATGGTTAGAGTCTTGCTTGTTGGAGATGGTCATTGCCTGGCACTTGTGTGGTGCGAATGTTACTTGCCACTTGTCAGCCCAAGCCTGAATGTTGTCCAGCTCTTGCTGCATATGGACACGGACTGCATCAGTATCTGACGAATCTCAAATGGTGCTGAACAGTGTGCAATCATCAGCGAACATCCCCGCTTCTGACCTTATGATGGAGGGAAGGTCATTGATGAAACAGCTGAAGATGGTTGGGCCTAGGACACTGCCCTGAGGAACTCCTGCAGTGATGTCATGTGATGTTGCCTGGGCTGGAGAATTTTAGCTATGAGGAAAGATCGGATAGGCTGGGGTTGTTTTCTTTGGAACAGAGGAGGCTGAGGGGAGACTTGATTGAGGTGTATGAAATTATGAGGGGCCTAGATAGAGTGGATAGGAAGGACCTATTTCCCTTAACAGAGAGGTCAATAACCAGGGGGCATAGAAACATAGAAGCTAGGAGCAGGAGTAGGCCATTCGGCCCCTCGAGCCTGTTCTGCCATTTAATGCGATCATGGCTGATCATCCAAATTCAGTACCCTGTCCCTGCTTTCTCCCCATATCCCTTGATCCCTTTACCCTTAAGAAATATATCTAACTCCTTCTTGAATATATTTAATAAGTTGGCCTCAACTGCCTTCTGTGGTAGAGAATTCCACAGGTTCACCACTCTCTGGGTGAAGAAATTCCTCCTCATCTCAGTCCTAAATGGCTTACCCCTTATCCTTAGACTGTGACCCCTGGTTCTAGACTCCCCCGCCATCGGGAACATCCGATTACATAGATTAAAAGTAACTGGTAGAAGGATTAGAGGGGCGTTGAGGAGAATTTTTTTCCCCCAGAGGCTGGAACTCACTGCCTGAAAAGGGTGGTAGAGGCAGAAACCCAAATCACATTTAAAAGTACTTGGATATGCACTTGAAGTGCTGTAACCTACAAGGCTACGGACCGAGAGCTGGAAAGTGGGATTAGGCTGGATAGATCTTCTTCGGCCGGCACAGACACGATGGGCCGATTGGCCTCCTTCTGTGCTGTAAATTTCTATGATTCTATAAGCACATTTACTATCTGGCTAATTATAGATTACCTTGACAGCATGGATAAGTCAATAGGTCAGATCGCTTGATTCTTCTGCCAATGGTTAACAGGAGAGCATATATAAATGGGATAAAATATACATTTTAAAAGTTTTAAAGTCAATGCAACATCAGTAAATGAAAATAAACAGTTGCCCTGAAATTCCGCAAGGCTACCAATGTTCGCCTGCTGACATTTCGGCGGGTAACTTCTAGAAACTCCAGAGAAATTACATAAATGGCTGAAAATGGTTGTTTACACCATTTCTGCCAGTCTCTTGTTGAATCTACAATGGGTGATAGGTGGTAGCCACGTTGAATTTATGGGCAGTACGTTAAATGTTTGGCTCAATATTTAACAGGGTAAAGATTCTCCTGTCAATAATTTTAGCAAAATGTCAGCATGAGTTGAAGAAATTCGGTTGCTTAGCGCCTCCTGTTAACGCCTGGGGGCATTAACAGGGCACTAAGGGGGTTAGCGACTGGGTGTGGCGAATGCGATGCCCACTAAATTAATTTCTGGTTTAGCGCTGGCACTACCTTTTACCACCTGGGCCTCGAGCGCCTCGCAGATCATGACATCATAAAGTGCGCAGCGCCCCGTTACCACCCCAGATGCGAAATTGGCTTCCTCCCCCTGCTGTATCGCCGGCCGTGAACAATGGCAGGAAGAGGAGTTGTTGTCACCTCGGCTGGCTGCTTGGGGAGTGCTATTTAAAGGGAAGGGTTTTCAGGTAGGCCAACCTTTATTATTTCCACCAGTGTTGTTCCTGCTGAAAGTTTGTGGTCTCTTCATTGCTACAAGATGTCCAAGCCCTCTACTTTGTAGACTGTTTGGGGCTGTAATGGCAGTTGCGCAGATCGCCTTGCAACGCAGACCTGCCGACAAGTGGGTTGTGAAGCATCACTGGTCCTTCCCTTTAAGCGAGGGAAGCAGCCTCTGATGTCGTTAGCAATGCACTCCAAATTGTTCAGCGCTCTGCCGCTACCGCCCCACTCCTGGACTTTATGCCCGAGGAGAAGTGGTTAACGCTTGATTTAGCACTCCACTTCCCTCTTGGAGCGCTAACGCTGAATTCCCCGTCAGGAGAGAATCATTAGCGCCTGGCGTTACTTTTCCTACTTTTCAAAAGTTACCGCCCCAACTAGGGTGATACCCAATTTCTAGCCCATATGTCGCAATGGGTGTCTATTCTGAGACTGCTGAGACTAAAGCAGATGGTTTCTCCTACCTTAAGTGAACCACAATTTTCAACTGACAGCTAAACTGCCTGAAACTTGTTAGTAATGTATATGTTGTGGCGGTACCACTGGTTGTCCCTTACATTGAGACACATAATTCCCTTTAACTTACCTTACTGTATGTTTAAATTACCTTTTGGGGCCGTTGCCCTTTTAACTTACCTGTTGGGGCCATTGCCCCTTTAAGACGCGCCCTAGCGCGCTGACGTCATGTCACATACAACGTGATGTGCGTGCGCCAGCACAGCCCGGCCTAGCATCTTCGGCCTCAACGGCCAGCCGACGGGAGCGACGCAATATTCCGCTCCCGTGGCAAGAAGCGGCACAGCCCGGCCTAGCATCTTCGGCCTCAACGGCCTGCCGACGGGAGCGACGCGATCTTCCGCTCCCGCGGCAAGCACCAGCACATCCCGGCCTCCCGACTTCGGCCTCAACGGCCAGCGACGCAACGACACGCATCACGTGACGCCCTAAGCGCGGGAAATGCGAACAACGTGATTACGCCACAACACAAATGCGATGACATCATCACGCTCCCCACAGGACTGCGAACTCAGTCCTCGTGGAGTCCCCGCTGGGACAAGACCTACACCACGGTGCTCCTACAGTCAGCCATCTTACCTGCTATCTTACCTGCTGTAATTAGCCTGTTCCTGTAAATAAACAATTTGTTAATAGTTCGTCGAAGTCAAACTCTCTTATTTAGTGGCGATCTACCCGAACCGTTACATTGGTGACCGAACGACGTGAGTATGGGAGCTCATCAATTCCAACGCTACAATTGGTGAACCCGTATCCGTGTACGATTTTCACGGTAGCAACGCGCAGCCTGACCCTCGTCTTCCCACAAGACGACCAATGCACAACCGACGAACAACCACGGAACAGCAACCGCCTAACACCGATTCCACCACAAGCGACCCCGTCTTTGCGAACGTCTTCGCAACGGAAGCGCAGCTTGGAGGTGAGCCCGTTTTTCACGAACGATTTCACAGAGGTAGAGCACGACCAACGGCAACCGTCATCCACCAGCACTACAATTGGTGGGTTTGTGAACGTCTTTCACAAATGAAGCACGCTATGGAAGCATCAGTCGTTCTGCTGTCGCTACCGCAATCCAGGGAGCCACGGTCTCCCTCATGCTTTATGCAGGTAGAAGCTCTGTTCGCCAAGAACATCGATGCGGCACAGACCACGCACGTGCTCACGGTCTCCATATTCGACTCTTCTACCGCCACACGGATCGTCCGCCTCTACGTCCAAAGCAACAGCAAGTATACATCTCTCCAAGCGCGGGGTACAGCATGTTTGGGCCCACAAGATCGGAGCGCGCCCCGCGGGGATACCACGAGGACTCACCCCCGCAAAACACGAGGACGCACTCCTCACGCACGAGGACACATCCCTCGTGAACACCGACGACTCCTTCTCCGCCGACGACGCATCAGCCCTTCAGCTTGCTGGTTGTGTTACCTACTGCACGATTCGGCATGAACAAAAGGCGTGCCGCCCTCCCGGCTGTTTTCTCCTAAATCTACAACTGTTACAAGTGTTGCTGCCCTCCAGGCAGAGTTAACCCCTCCTGAACGCAACAACAACCTGGACCGTTGCTGCCCTTTCTCCAGTTTTCCCTTTAACAAACGCAAACGTCTACTGAAGCTGCACACATCGAGGACGGGTCCAACGGGCATCCTGCGGCCACGATCAGCCACGTGAAAGTTGCTAGCCTCACTGATCACTGATCAACGCAGCAACTCTTCACCCTCCATTGTGCTCACGTCGTAGCACTATGGCACGCACCGTTCCGTGCGTTCCAGCCTCCAGAAGGTTTCGCTCACCCATCAACGGAGACATCGCCCGAGTCCGCCCAACCTGCCCGTCACTCTGACAAGGCCTGCTGTTTCGCACGTCTCCACGGTCCTTCGCCTGACGGATACATTTTATTCGCTATGACGCGCATAAGGATCCGCTCACGAGCAGCGTCTTCACACCTCGCCTACCAAGTTGAGACAGCATGACCGCCGTGACCACCAGCTTGTCAGATCATCTCATCCTTGGACTTTCGTTAAAGCGAATTCTGGGGGGGCCTATGTGGCGGTACCACTGGTTGTCCCTTACATTGAGACACATAACCTTGCTGTATGTTTAACTTACCTTTTGGGGCCGTTGCCCCTTTAAGACGCGCCCTAGCGCACTGATGTCACGTCACGTACAACGTGATGTGCGTGCACCAGCACAGCCCGGCCTAGCGTCTTCGGCCTCAACGGCCAGCCAACGGGAGCGACGCGATCTTCCGCTCCCGCGGCAAGCACCGGCACAGCCTGGCCTGGCGTCTTCGGCCTCAACGGCCAGCCGACGGGAGCGACGCGATCTTCCGCTCCCGCGGCAAGCACCGGCACAGCCCGGCCTCCCGACTTCGGCCTCAATGGCCAGCGACGCAACGACGTGCATCACGTGACGCCGTAAGCATGGGAAACGCGAACAACGTGATGACGCCACAACACAAATGCGATGACATCATCACGCTCCCCACAGGACTGCGAACTCAGTCCTTGTGGAGTCCCCGCTGGGACAAGACCTACACCACGGTGCTCCTACAGTCAGCCATCTTACCTGCTATCTTACCTGCTGTAATTAGCCTGTTCCTGTAAATAAACAACTTGTTAATAGTTCGTCGAAGTCAAACTCTCTTATTTAGTGGCGATCTACCCAAACCGCTACATTGGTGACCCAACGACGTGAGTACGGGAGCTCATCAATTGCAACGCTACAATTGGTGAACCTGTATCCATGAACGATTTTCACGGTAGCAACGCGCAGCCTGACCCTCGTCTTCCCACAAGACGACCAACGCACAACCGACGAACAACCACGGAACAGCAACCGCCTAACACCGATTCCACCACAAGCGATCCCGTCTTTGCGAACGTCTTCGCAACGGAAGCACAGCTTGGAGGTGAGCCCGTTTTTCACGAACGATTTCAGAGAGGTAGAGCATGACCAACGGCAACCGTCATCCACCAGCACTACAATTGGTGGGTTTGTGAACGTCTTTCACAAACGAAGCACGCTATGGAAGCATCAGTCGTTCTGCTGTCGCTACCGCAATCCAGGGAGCCACGGTCTCCCTCATGCTTTATGCAGGTAGAAGCTCTGTTCGCCAAGAACATCGATGCGGCACAGACCACGCACGTGCTCACGGTCTCCATATTCGACCCTTCTACCGCCACACGGATCGTCCGCCTCTACGTCCAAAGCAACAGCAAGTATACATCTCTCCAAGCGCGGGGTACAGCATGTTCGGGCCCACAAGATCGGAGCGCGCCCCGCGGGGATACCACGAGGACTCACCCCTACAAAACACGAGGACGCACTCCTTGTGCACGAGGACACATCCCTCGGGAACACCGACGACTCCTTCTCCGCCGACGACGCACCAGCCCTTCAGCTTGCTGGTTGTGTTACCTACTGCACGATTTGGCATGAACAAAAGGCGTGCCGCCCTCCCGGCTGTTTTCTCCTGAATCTACAACTGTTACAAGTGTTGCTGCCCTCCAGGCAGAGTTAAGCCCTCCTGAAAGCAACAACAACCTGGACCGTTGCCGCCCTTTCTCCAGTTTTCCCTTTAACAAACGCAAACGTCTACTGAGGCTGCACACATCGAGGACGGGTCCAACGGGCATCCTGCGGCCGTGATCAGCCACGTGAACGTTGCTAGCCTCACCGATCACTGATCAACGCAGCAACTCTTCACCCTCCATTGTGTTCACGTCGTAGCACTATGGCACGCACCGTTCCGTGCATTCCAGCCTCCCGAAGGTTTCGCTCACCCATCAACGGAGACATCGCCCACGTCCGCCCAACCTGCCCATCACTCTGACAAGGCCTGCTGTTTCGCACGTCTCCATGGTCCTTTGCCCGACCGATACGTTTTATTCACCACGACGCGCGTAAGGATCCGCTCACGAGCAGCATCTTCATACCTCGCCTACCAAGTTGAGACAGCATGACCGCCGTGACCACCAGCTTGTCAGACCATCTCATCCTTGGACTTTCGTTAAAGCGAATTCTGGGGGGGCCTATGTGGCGGTACCACTGGTTGTCCCTTACATTGAGACACATAATTCCATTTAACTTACCTTACTTTATGTTTAACTTACCTTTTGGGGCCGTTGCCCTTTTAACTTACCTGTTGGGGCCATTGCCCCTTTAAGACGCGCCCTAGCGCGCTGACGTCACGTCACGTACAACGTGATGTGCGTGCGCTGGCACAGCCTGGCCTAGCGTCTTCGGCCTCAATGGCCAGCCGACAGGAGCGACGCGATCTTCCGCTCCCGCGGCAAGCACCGGCACAGCCCGGCCTAGCGTCTTCGGCCTCAACGGCCAGCCAACGGGAGCGACGCGATCTTCCGCTCCCGCGGCAAGCACCGGCACAGCCCGGCCTCCCGACTTCGGCCTCAACGGCCAGCGACGCAACGACGCTCATCACGTGACACCGTAAGCGCGGGAAACGCGAACAACGTGATGACGCCACAACACAAACGCGATGACGTCATCGCGCTCCCCACAGGACTGCGAACTCAGTCCTCGTGGAGTCCCCGCTGGGACAAAACCTACACCACGGTGCTCCTACAGTCAGCCATCTTACCTGCTAACTTACCTGCTGTAATTAGCCTGTTCCTGTAAATAAACAACTTGTTAATAGTTCGTCGAAGTCAAACTCTCTTATTTAGTGGCGATCTACACGAACCGCTACAAAGTTGTTATTATTTGCAGAGGAAACCTGTTTCGTATTCCTAAAATTAAATAACCTTTGCAATTGTCATTTACATTGTAAAGGAAATCATAGCACCTTGGGAGACTGTTATTGATGAGTTCATTTGGGCAGAGGGCAAAACATTTCTGCGTTTTGAAAGACGTGCAAATTGAGGCTGTTTTCACTTATCAAAACCTCTTCCAAAAAAGCACAGATAAATAATTTATATTTTTTATAGGCAGGTATTTGCTTCTCAAAATCCAGTGAGCAACATGGCTGATATTAACAAAAGACAGCAACAAGGATATAACAGGAATTTAGTAATTCAAATATACAGATAAAAAGCCATTATGACCAGTCATCTACTGTATAAACACTCTTGTTATTTCTGCATTCTTCAAGCAAATAATAACAAACACATCACAGAAATAAGATGTTGCTGGTTGCATTTTTGCCTAATTCACTGGTTACGCTCTCTGGTTTTTGCCGCTGTGTGCAGAAATGCAAACAACAGCTGTGAAATGAAGAAGAACGAGAGAGAAGAGCAGCAACAGAAGGACAAAAGCCAAATATATATAAAGCAGAGACACTTAGCAAGAGAACTAGGAACGAGAGTGCAATAAGAGAAGAGAGCTTGCATACTATGATATAAATAGACATTGCTATGGTATAGGCTCTTTTGAGTTGCAGTTAGGGTGGTGTGTACTAATATATGTTACACTCAATATAAATCCAATTGATATATATTTCTTCAATTCTTCTGCAGACATAGCAAATTTGTAGAAGTACAACAGATACATTTTGATAAAAGGTATCAGTTTTAGAAATGCACCTAGACTGGGGCTATAACTACTGCAAGGCTCTCGTTGATTTAGTGAGAGAATTGACTGAACTGCAAATTTGTGATTTTGCACCAGGATTGTATTGTTTTTGTAATAATATTTATAATGCAGGATTACATCTGGTAAAGATGGCACTCCGACCTGAAACCAGCTTCCCTGCTGATGCCCACTCATATAAAGAGTACAAGCTTTTAGCAGCTGGTGATACTGCACCTTAGTTCCGGGTAAAATGTATGGCTGTTGTCCAGAGAATAATGGCAAGGCATTTTGCTGATTTTGCTGCTAAAGATTTTAATTTTCTGTTCAGAGGTGAGCACCTTAAAAACCTGAAACCATCCCATAGGAGAGGTTTGCAATTATAATGCCTAATTGGAATACTTATTGGAGAGGAGGAGGATGGGAACAACAAGGAATGTTTGGACATCAGGGAGGTCAGGCAGTATATGAGGAGGGCACCCAACCAGTGTTACTGTGTCGAATTATTTACTGGGTCTGCAGGATATTTCTAGACCCTGCCAAAGATCAGTGCCTTTGAATCATAGAATCATGGAAATTAGCAGCACAGAAGGAGGCCATTCGGCCCATCTTGTCTGTGCTGGCCGACAAAGAGCTCTCCACCCTAATCCCACTTTCTAGCACTTGGTCCATAGCCTTGTAGGTTACGGCACTTCAAGTGCATATCCAAGTACTTTTAAATGTGATGAGGGTCTCTGCCTCTACCATCCTTTCAAGCAGTGAGTTCCAGACCCTCACCACCCTCTGGGTGAAAACATTTCTCCTCAAATCCTATCTAAACCTCCTACCAATTACTTTAAATCTATGCCCCCTGGTTATAAGAAATAGGAGCAGGAGTAGGCCATTCGGCCCTTCGAGCCTGCTCCACCATTCAATGAGATCATGGCTGATCTTCTGCCTCAACTCCATTCACCGGTCCTATTGCCATGTCCCTTGATGCCCTTACTAGTCAGAAATCTATCGACTTCTGTTTTGAATATACCCAATGACTGAGCCTCCACAGCCCTCTGGGGTAGAGAATTCCAAAGATTCACCACCCTCTGTGTGAAGAAATTTCTTCTCATCTCATTCCTGAATGGCCTACCCTTTATCCTGAGGCTGTGGCCCCTGGTTCTAGACTCCCCAGCCAAGGGAAATATTCTCCCAGCATCCACCCTATCAATCCCTGTAATAATTTTGTATGCTTCAATGAGATCCCCTCTCATTCTTCTGAATTCAAGAGAATACAGGCCTAGTTTACTCAATCTCTTCTCAAATGACAGTCCAGCCATCCCAGGAATCAATCTTGTGAAGCTTTGTTGCACTCCCTCTATGGCAAGTATATCCTTCCTTAGGTAAGGGGACCAAAATTATACACAGTACTCCAGGTGTGGTCTCACCAAGGCCCTATATAATTGGAGTAAGACGTCTTTACTCCTGCACTCAAATCATCTTGTAATGAAGACCAGCATACCATTTGCCTTCCTAATGGCTTGCTGCACCTGCACATTTACTTTCAGTGACTCATGTACAAGGACACCCAGGTCTCTTTGAGCATCTGCATTCCCCAATCTTTCACCATTTAGGAAATACTCTGCCTTTTTGTTTCTTTCTACCAAAGTGGATAACTTCACAATTATCCTCCTTCTTCTTAGGCAGTCCCTCGGAACCGAGGATGACTTGCTTCCACATTAAAAATGAGTTCTCAGGTGACTGATGAGTCCAATGCTGGACCTACAGTCTCTGTCACAGGTGGAGCAGACGGTGGTTGAAGGGGTGGGTGGGTGGGGTGCTTAGATTGATGTGCGCTCCTTGCGCTTGGCTTCCGCTTGCTCCCGGCAAAGAGACTCAAAGTGTTCAGCGCCTTCTCGGATGCTTCTCCTCCACTTTGTGCGGTCTTGGGCCAGGGATTTCCAGGTGTCAGTGGGGATGTTGCACTTTTTCAAGGATGCTTTGAGGGTGTCCTTGAAGCGTTTCCTCTGCCTACCTGGGGCTCTCTTGCCGTCCTGGAGCTCCGAGTAGAGTGCTTGTTTTGGGAGTCTCATATCAGGCATGTGGACGATGTGACCCATCCATTGGAGCTGATTGAGCGTGGTCAAAGCTTCGATGCTGGGGATGTTGGCCTGAGCGAGAACACTGATGTTGGTGCGCCTATCCTGCCAATGAATTTGCAGGATCTTGTGGAGGCAGCATTGGTGGTACCTCTCCAGTGCTTTGAGGTGCCTGCTGTATGTAGTCCATGTCTCTGAGGCATACAGCAGGGCGGGTATCACTGCTGCTCTGTAGACGATGAGCTTAGTGCCGGGTTTGAGGTCCTGGTCTTCAAACACTCTCTTTGCCAGGTGACCGAAGGCTGCACTGGCACACTGAAGGCGGTGTTGGACTTCGTCTATGGCAAGTATATCCTTCCTTACGTAAGGTGACCAAAATTGTACACTGTACTCCAGGTGTGGTCTCACCAAGGCCATATATAATTGGAGTAAGACTTCTTTACTCCTGTACTCAAATCCTCTTGTAATGAAGGCCAGCATACCATTTGCCTTCCTAATGGCTTGCTGTACCTGCACATTCACTTTCAGTGACTCATGTACAAGGACACCCAGGTCTCTTTGAGCATCTGCGTTCCCCAATCTTTCACCATTTAGGAAATACTCTGCCTTTCTGTTTTTTCTACCAAAGTGGATAACTTCACATTTATCCACATTATATTCCATCTGCCATGTTCTCACCCACTCACTGAGCCTGTCGAGATCCCCTTGAAGCCTCTTCACATCCTCTTCACAACTGACACTGCCACCTAGCCTTGTATCATCAGCAAATTTAGAAATGTTACATTTAGTCCCCTCTTCCAAATCATTGATATAGATTGTGAATAGCTGGGGCCCAAGCACCGATCCTTGCGGTACCCACTAGTCACAGCCTGCCATCCTGAAAAAGACCTGTTTATCCCTACTCTTTGTTTTTTGTCTGTTAACCAATTCTCAATCCATGCTAGTATATTACCCCCAATTCCATGTGCCCTAATTTTGTTCACCAACCTCTTGTTGAAGGCCTTCTGAAAATCCAAATACACCACAGCTACCTGTTCCCCTTTGTCTCTCTCTCATCTCTCCCCCCGTCTCTCTCTCCCCCTGTCTCTCTCTCTCTCCCCCCGTCTCTCTCTCCCCCCCGTCTCTCTCTCTCTCTCTCTCCCCCCCGTCTCTCTCTCTCTCCCCCCCGTCTCTCTCTCTCTCTCCCTCGTCTCTCTCTCTCTCCCCCCAGTCTCTCTCTCTCTCTCTCTCCATCCTCAAAGAACTCCAATAGGTTTATTAAATAGGATTTCGCATTCATTGACCCCTCTGCTAAGGGAAATTGATCCTTTCTATCCACTCTATCTAGGCCCCTCATAATTTTATACACCTCAATTAAGCCTCCCCTCAGCCTCCTCTGTTCCAAAGAAAACAACCCCAGCCTATCCAATCTTTCCTCATAGCTAAAATTCCCCAGCCCAAGCAATATCATCATAAAGTTCCTCTGCACCCTCTCGAGTGTAATCACATCCTTCCTGTAATGTGGTGACCAGAACTTCACGCAGTATTCCAGCTGCGGCCTAACTAGTGTTTTATACAGTTCAAGCATAACCTCCCTGATCTTATATTCTATGCCTTGGCTAATAAAGGCAAGTATCCCGTATAACTTCTTACCTACCTTATCTACCTGTCCTGCTACCTTCAGGGATCTGTGGACATGCACTTCAAGGTCCCTCTGATCCTTTGCACTTCTCAGTGTCCTACCATTTATTGTGTATTCCCTTGCTTTGTTAGCCCTCCCCAAATGCATTACCTCACACTTCTCCAGGTTGAATTTCATTTGCCACTGTTCTGCCCATCTGACCTGTCCATTGATATCTTCCTGCAGTCTACAGCTTTCTTCTTCATTATCAACCACACGGCCAATTTTTGTATCATCTGCAAACTTCTTAATCATACTTCCTACATTCAAATCCAAATTATTGATAAAAACCACAAAAAGCAAAGGACCCAGTACTGAGCCCTGTGGAACCCCACTGGAAACAGCCTTTCAGTCACAAAAACACCCTTCGACCATTACCCTTTGTTTCCTGCCTCAGAGCCAATTTTGGATCAAACTTGCCACATTGCCATGGATCCCATGGGCTTTTACTTTTGTGACCAGTCTGCTATGCAGGACCTTATCAAAAGCCTTGCTATAATCGATATAAACTACATAAAATGCACTACCCTCATCGACCCTCCTTGTTACCTCCTCAAAAAATTCAATCAAGTTAGTCAGACACGACCTTCCCTTAACAAATCCATGCTGACTGTCCCTGATTAACCCATGTCTTTCTAAATGAAAATTTATCCTGTCCCTCAGAATTTTTTCCAATAGTTTTCCCACCACCGAGGTTAGACTGACTGGCTTGTAATTACTCCGGAGCGGCAGCAGTGCAGACCTGTGTGGGAAGCGGCGGCGGCGTTATTTAAAGGCGACCCCGAGGTGGCAGAACAGCAGGTAGGGCCCGGAGCGGCAGCTGGGGGGACCTGTGTGGGAAGCGGCGGTGGTATTTAAGGGCGACCCCGAGGCGGCAGAGCAGCAGCCAGGCCCCGGAGCGGCAGCAGTGCGGACCTGTGTGGGAAGCGGCGTCGGTATTTAAGGGCGACCCCGAGGTGGCAGAGCAGCAGGTAGGCCCCGGAGCGGCAGCAGTGCGGACCTGTGTGGGAAGCGTCGGCGGCAGTGTTTAAAGGCGACCCCGAGGCGGTGGAGCAGCAGGTAGGCGTACTAATCTCCAATCTCAGCTCCGAGAGAGGGAGAGAGAAGTAAAAAGTAATCGAACTGTGACGTCACCAGAAAGCAGGTAAGTGATTGGTTGGTGAGTAATTTTCTCCTTTTAAACTTTAACTCTGTGGTTTATAGTTTCTAAGCTCTCTTTGTAAACCAGGGCCCTTAAATATACCATTTAACTGCAGTGTAACTGGTGGGATTGATTTGATTTAATTTAATTTCAATTAATTATAGGGTAAGTCATGGCAGGACAGCCCGGTACCGTAGTTTGCTCCTCCTGCACTATGTCTGACAACTATGTGTGCAGGAAGTGTGTCCAGTTGCAGCTACTGGCAGACCGCATTGCGGCGCTGGAGCTGCGATTGGATACATACTGGACCATTCACGAGGCTGAGGACGTCGTGAATAGCATGTTTAATCAGTTGTTCACACCGCAGGCAAAGGTTGGACAGGCAGAAAGGGAACGGGCGACCAACAGACAGAGTACTAGGCACAGGCAGGTAGTGCAGGGGTCCCCTGTGGACATCACCCTCTCAAACAGATACACCGTTTTGAGTGCTGTTGGGGGGGATGGCTTATCAGAGGAAGGCAGCAGCAGCCTGCTTCCTGGCACCAGGGGTGGCTCTGCTGCACAGGATGGGAGGAGAAAGAGAGGTAGAGCTATAGTAATAGGGGATTCTATTGTAAGGGGGATAGATAGTCATTTTTGCGGCCGCAAACGAGACTCCAGGATGGTGTGTTGCCTCCCTGGTGCAAGGGTCAAGGATGTCTCAGACCGGCTGCAGAACATCTTGGAAGGGGAGGGTGAACAGCCAGTTGTCGCGGTGCATATAGGTACCAACGATTTTGGTAAAAAACGGGATGAGGTCCTAAAAGCTGAATATAGGGAGTTAGGAGGTAAATTTAAAAATAGGACCTCAAAGATAGTAATCTCAGGATTGCTACCAGTGCCACGTGCTAGTCAGAGTAGAAATAGAAGGATATTTCAGATGAATATGTGGCTAGAGCAATGGTGCGAGGGGGAGGGATTCAAATACCTGGGACATTGGAACCGATGTCCTAGGGGGACTGTTTGCTAGTGCTCTGGGGGAGGGTTTAAACTAAAATGGCAGGGGGTTGGGAACCTGAGCAGGGGGACAGAGGAAAGGAAAACAAGGATAAAAGCAAAAGATAGGAAGGAGAAAAACAAAAGTGGCAGTCAGAGAAATCAACGGCTTAAATTAAACATGGCCACAGTAAATAATAATCTTAATAGGTCTAAGAGTGTTAAAAAACAAAACCTGAAGGCCTTGTGTCTTAATGCAATGAGCATTTGTAATAAGGTGGATGAATTAGCTGCGCAAATAGAGGTAAACGAATATGATTTGATTGGGATTACGGAAACATGGCTCCAGGGTGGCTAAGGCTGGGAACTCAACATCCAGGGGTATTCAATATTCAGGAAAGATAGGCAAAATGGAAAGGGAGGTGGGGTAGCATTGCTGGTTAAAGAAGGGATTAACACAATTGCAAGGAAGGATATTAGCTCTGATGATGTGGAATCTGTGTGGGTAGAACTGAGAAATACCAAGGGGCAGAAAACGTTAGTGGGAGTGGTATATAGACCTCCAAACAATAATGTGGAGGTTGGAGATGGCATTAAAAGGGAAATTAGAGATGCGTGCAATAAGGGCACAGCAGTCATCATGGGTGACTTTAATCTACATATAGATTGGGCTAACCAAATTAGTAACAATACTGTGGAGGAGGAATCCCTGGAGTGTTTACGGGATGGTTTCCTGGACCAATATGTCGAGGAACCAACCAGAGATCAGGTCATCTTAGACTGGGTATTATGGAACAAGAAAGGATTAATTAGCAATCTTGTTGTACGAGGCCCCTTGGGTCGGAGCGATCATAATATGATCGAATTCTTCATTAAGATGGAGAATGAAGTAGTTGACTCAGAGACTAGCGTCCTGTATTTAAATAAAGGAAACTACGATGGTATGAGGCGCGAGCTGGGTAGGATTGATTGGGGAATGTCACTCAAAAGGTTGACGGTGGATAGGCAATGGCAAACATTCAAAGACCGCATGGATAAACTACAGAATTTGTTCATCCCAGTTTGGCATAAAAATAAAACAAAAAAGGTGACTCAAACATGGCTAACAAGGGAAATAAGAACATAAGAACATAAGAAATAGGAGCAGGAGTAGGCCAATTGGCCCCTCGAGCCTGCTCCGCCATTCAATAAGATCATGGCTGATCTGATCCTAACCACCAATCCACTATGAAAGGACTATCTCCTGAATCTAACAGAATTAGACACACGAAACAGGAGCAGGATCAGGCTACACGGCCCCTGGGCCCGCTCCGCTACCCAAAGGGCCATGACCGATCCGAACCTAGACTCATGTCCAAATTCCTGCCCGCTCCCCGTAACCCTTAATTCCCTTTTCTTCTAGGAAACTGTCTATTTCTGTTTTAAATTTATGTAATGATGTAGCTTCGACAGCTTTTTGGGGCAGCATATTCCATGGACCTACCACCCTCTGAGTGAAGTAGTTCCTCCTCATCTCAGTTTTGAAAGAGCAGCCCCTTATTCTAAGACTATGCCCCCTAGTTCTAGTTTCACCCATCATCTGGAACATCCTCCCTGCATCCACCCGATCCAACCCCTTCACAATCTTATATGTTTCAATAAGATCGCCTCTCATTCTTCTGAACTCCAATGAGTAGAGTCCCAATCTACTCAACCTCTCTTCATATATCCATCCTCTCATCCCCGGGATTAACCGAGTGAACCTTCTTTGTACTGACTCGAGAGCAAGTATGTCTTTTCTTAAGTATGGACACCAAAACTGTATGCAGTATTCCAGGTGCGGTCTCACCAATACCTTGTACAACTGAAGCAATACCTCCCTATTTTTATATTCTATCCTCCTAGCAATGAAAGCCAACATTCCATTGGCCTTCTTAATCACTTGCTGCACCTGCATACTAACCTTTTGAGTTTCGTGCACCAGGACCCCCAGATCCCTTTGTACTTCAGTACTTTCCAGTTTCTTGCCATTAAGATAATAACTTGCTCTATGATTTTTCCTGCCAAAGTGCATAACCTCACACTTTCCAGTATTGTATTCCATCTGCCAAATCTCTGCCCACTTACTTAGCCTGTCTATGTCCCCTTGCAGGTTTTTTATGTCCTCCTCACTCACTACTTTCCCTCCCATCTTAGTATCATCTGCAAACTTTGATATGTTACACTCGGCCCCCTCCTCCAAATCGTTAATATAGATTGTAAAGAGTTGGGGACCCAGCACTGACCCCTGCGGAACACCACTGGTTACTGATTGCCAGTCTGAGAATGAACCATTTATCCCAACTCTCTGCCTTCTGTTAGATAGCCAATCCTCTATCGATGCCAGAATATTACCCCAAATCCCATGATTTTTAATCTTAAGCAATAATCTTTTGTGTGGCACCTTGTCAAATGCCTTTTGGAAGTCTAAATACACTACGTCCACTGGTTCACCTTTATCCACCCTATATGTTACTTCCTCAAAGAACTCCAGCAAATTTGTCAAACATGACTTCCCCTTCATAAAACCATGCTGACTTTGTCTTATTAAATTATGATTATCCAAATGTCCTGTTACTGTCTCCTTAATAATGGACTCCAAAATTTGATCTACCACAGATGTTAGGCTAACCGGTCTATAGTTTCCAGCCTTCTGTCTACTGCCCTTTTTAAATAAGGGTGTTACATTCGCAGTTTTCCAGTCTGCCGGGACCTTTGCAGAGTCCAGGGAGTTTTGGAAGATTATTACCAATGCATCCACAATCCCTACCGCCACTTCCCTCAAGAATTAGGGATAGCATAAGATCCAAGGAGAGGACATATCAATTGGCCAGAAAAAGCAGTAAACCCGAGGAGTGGGAGCAGTTTAGGATTCAACAAAGGAGGACAAAGGGATTAATTAAGTAGGGGAAAATTGAATATGAGAGTAAGCTTGCAGGGAACATAAAAACTGACTGTAAAAGCTTTTATAGATATGTGAGGAGAAAAAGATTGGTGAAGTCAAGCGTAGGTCCCTTGCCGTCAGAATCAGGAGAATTTATAATGGGGAACAAAGAAATGGCTGACCAATTAAATACATATTTTGGTTCTACCTTCACAAAGGAGGACACAAATAACCTCCCAGAGATGTAAGGGAACATAGGGTCTGATGAAAGGGAGGAACTGAAAGAAATCAGTATTTGTAGGGAAATGGTGTTAGGGAAATTGATGGGATTGAAGGCCGATAAATCCCCAGGGCCTGATAATCTACATCCTAGGGTACTTAAGGAAGTGGCCCTAGAAATAGTAGATGCATTTCTGATCATCTTCCAACATTCGATGGAATCTGGAACAGTACCCATGGATTGGAGGGTAGCAAATGTTAGCCACTATTCAAAAAAGGTGGTAGAGAGAAAATGGGGAATTACAGACTGGTAAGCCTGACATTGGTAGTGGGGAAAATGCTAAAGTCCATTATAAAAATGTAATAGCAGAGCACTTGGAAAACAGTGACAGGATCGGACAAAGTCAACATGGATTTACAAAAGCTAAATTGTGCTTGACTACTGTACTGGAATTTTTTGAGGATGTAACTGGTAAAATAGATAACAGAGAACCAGTGGATGTGGTGTATTTGGACTTTCAGAAGGCTTTTGATAAGGTCCCGCATAAGAGATTAACGTGTAAAGTTAAGGCACATGGGATTGGGGGCAAGGTATTTATTATGAACACAGCTAGCTTTTGCTAGACACTTTTATTGAGCACATGTGGACTAGGTACAGTATCTGTAGAGGCTCCCATCTTGATTGCTGCCTTGTGGGTAGCCTATTGCCTCATGGGTAATGTAGGCTTAATATACATACAGCTGGGTAGTGTAGTCTTATACATACAGCTATATACAGCTCTACACAGCTCTACGGCTCCACCTAGTGTCCACTATAGAATGACATGTTATTGATCATTACATCCCCCTTTCTTTGAGGTTTAACAAAATCAATATCAATCAACTTTCAAGAAAACAATAAAGATAATATCAGTAACACTTTTGTTAGTGCTCTATAAACATAAACATTTTCAAAACAGTCAACACATTTTCAAAGCTTTACATTGTACTCAAAGATTAAGTCTATCAGGCTTTTTTACTTCACGTGTGGATCTTCTCAACACAGGTAAGTCTGATGTGTCTTCATGAGATTGTTCTGGCGGTGAATGACAAGATGCAGTTGCGGCATTGTCATCAATCTGGTCTTGTATAGATTGAGGTCTCCTTGCGATCTTTGCTTGGAGAGGGTTTCAGTGTTTCCTTCACTTTTCATGCCATAACTCTCAATGTAGTCAATGCACTCTCGAAAAACTGCTGGCAGCTGGATCCCATCATACAGCATAGCCCTCTCAGCAGCCTCGGCTAATGGAACACCAAAGATTGGCCTGAGGGAAGAAGGAGTATCCACCGGAGCTGCTTCCTGCTCTGTTGCAGGCTTCTTCTTTTTCTTTTTCTCTTTCCACTGCTTAACAACATCTGCTGCGGTTATATCTTTGGACTTTTTCTCCTTGTGTTTTTCCTCTTTTTGCTTTTCTTCCTTTGGCTTCTCTTTGACCTTAAAGTCTTTTTCTTTCTTCTTGGAGAAACTAGGGTTTTTGAAGACATGGATACCCTTTGGCCTTTTCATCCTTGATGGGCTCTCTGCTTCATCACCTGAGTCATCTGGTCTGCTTATGGCACAGTTTATACGGTAGACTCTCTTGACCAGTTCTAAGTCTTCACAAGCTTTGGCACCTAGTATCGAATCAAGTCTTTCAGCCACAACAGAAAACATGAGATGATGCACTTTGTCTTTGGCTGTCACTTTAAGTCTGCATACACCTAAGCTATCTATTTTCTGTCCATTATACTCTTCAGTAGTACTGACTTTTTCTGTATTTTGGGCTTTTCTTTCATATTTTTTATGTCACTCATACTGATTAAGTTTGCTTTTGCCCCAGTGTCCAGTTTCAATGTAACTAATGCTCCATTTATCTGCCATGGGATCATCCATTTGTTCACTTTTACTGCATTGACTTTATGTTCAGCATTGTCCATTTCTGAGGGCTGCACATTTTCTGTCTCTTTTTTGATATCGTCACATGACACCATTCCTACAAAAAATGTCTCACTTAAATCAGTGTCCTCAATCACATTAACTTGTTGCCCTTTCTTAGTTTTAACTTTTGAAAAGCATTGTTTGGCAAAGTGATTCTTTCCATTACACTTTGTGCACATTTTTCCAAATGCTGGGCATTGTCTTAACTGGTGTTTGTAACCACAGCGTTTACAATTAAAAATTTCATCCTCCGATTGCTTTTCATTTCTGTTCTGCCCACGTTTCTTCCCCTTGTAGGACACAGCACCGACAGCAGCATTATCACTCATTACAATCGCATCATTATTGATTTCACTGAAAGTCTTTGCGTGCTTTCGAGCTAGCTCGCTGGCTTGGCATATTTTCACTGCATTTTCCAAATTTAGTTCGATTTCTCTCAACAGACGGTCCCTGGCTTTTTTATCATGAATACCAAACACAACCTGGTCACGAATCATGGATGATTTCAGCTCAGAAAAATTACATGTCTGTGCTTTCAGTTTCAGATCAGTTATAAAGCTATCTAAAGTCTCATTTTGTTGCTGTGTCTGAGAACGGAAGATGTATCTTTCATAGGTCTCATTCTTTTTGGGAGAGCAATGTGCATCAATTTTTTTTTAGCACATCTTCTAATTTTTCTCTGTTCTCCTCTGGACTAATTACAAATGTATTAAATACCTCTATCGCCTGTGGACCTGCAACCATAAGCAGCAACGCTATCTTCCTTGCGTCTGGCTTCGTACCGAATCCGATGGCTGCAATGTAGAGTTCGAATTGTTGTTTAAGAGTCTGCCAATTGTAGTCGATGTTTCCTGTGAGTTTCAAATGCTCTGGTGGCTTCAAATTCTCCATGTCGCTTTTCACAATTTTCAGCAGATCTCCACCATCCTGGTACCATCTTATGTTCATTAATAAATAAACATTCTTATTATGAACACAGCTAGCTTTTGCTAGACACTTTTATTGAGCACATGTGGACTAGGTACAGTATCTGTAGAGGCTTCCATCTTGACTGCTGCCTTGTGGGTAGCCTAGTGCCTTATGGGTAATGTAATCTTAATATACATACAGCTGGGTAGTGTAGTCTTATACATACAGCTATATACAGCTCTACACAGCTCTATGGCTCCACCTAGTGTCCACTATAGAATGACATGTTATTGATCATTACAGTATTGACTTGGATAGAGAACTGGTTGGCAGACAGAAAGCAAAGAGTTGGAATAAATGGGTCTTTTTCCGAGTGGCAGGCAGTGACTAGTGGGGTACCGCAGGGATCGGTCCTTGGACCCCAGCTATTCACAATATATATTAATGATCTAGACAGGGAACTAGATGTAATGGCCTAGAAATTCAGTGGGCTGCGCCACCCGTTAGCGCCCAAAGAGGGCACTTAGTGAGTTTTACGCCACTGGCCACGCCTCCCGTGAAATTTAGCAGGGCGCTAATGGCGGCGCTAGCCCTCAGCGCTGCGCCGCTACCGATGATGTCATCGGTGTGCGCAGCACCCTGCTGCTGCCCCGATCGTGAAATTTGGTAGCGTCCCCTGCTTTAACGCAATTTGCGACCGGTTCAGGGGGGCCTACCTGCGGTGGTAGAGGCGCGGAGGTGCGGGGCAGCCATTTCTTTGCTGGCCGCCTGCCAGCATATCTTCGCGCCGCCGTCCCCGGCCTCCTGAGCCCCCGCCCATGTTGTGCCAGCTGTGTCCCAGGAGCCCGGCACTTCTCCTCGGTGCCGGGCTCTTTTGCCGGCACTCGCGATCGCCGATCGCGCTGCAGCAGGCCTCTCCGTTTTAAGAAGGGGAGGAAGGCCTGCAGTACCGCAGTGTGCCGTGCCGCAGCGTGTGGCATGTTGCGCTGCGATTTTCAGTTGCAGCGCCCCAAGAGGGATGCGGGGCACCTCGAGTAGAGCTGCGCTTCCGTCTGGGGCGCTGAAACTGAATTTCTGACGGGTGTTCGCGTCTCCTTCCGGGGCGGTACTTCCGGCGTCCTGGTGAGACTGGCGCCCCAAACGGGGTGCCATTGAATTTCTAGGCCAATATATCCAAATTTGCAGACGACACAAAGCTGGGTGGGCGTGTGTGCTGTGAGAAGGATGCCGAGAGACTGCAGGATGATTTGGACAGGTTGGGTGATTGGGCAAAAGCATGGCAGATGCAATATAACGTCAATAAATGTGAGGTTATCCACTTTGGTGGCAAAAACAGGAAGGCAGATTGTTATCTGAATGGCAATAGATTGGGAGAAGGAGAAGTGCAACGAGACCTGGGTGTCCTTGTGCACCAGTCGCTGAAGGTAACATGCAGGTGCAGCAGGCGGTTAAGAAGGCAAATGGTATGTTGGCCTTCGTAGCGAGAGGGTTTGAGTACAGGAACAAGGATGTCTTGCTGCAGTTGTACAGGGCCTTGGTGAGACCACATCTTGAGTATTGTGTGCAGTTTTGGTCGCCTTATCTGAGGAAGGATATACTTGCCATGGAAGGAGTTCAGCGAAGATTCACCAGGCTGATCCCTGGGATGGCAGGAATGACGTATGAGGAGAGATTGGGATGATTGGGCTTGTACTCGCTGGAGTTTTAGAAGAATGAGAGGGGATCTCATTGAAACTTATAAAATTCTGACAGGACTGGACAGACTAGATGCAGGAAGGATGTTCCCGATGGTCGGGGAGTCCAGAACCAGGGGTCACAGTCTAAGGATAAGGGGTAGGCCATTTAGGACAGAACTGAGGAGGAATTTCTTCACCCAGAGAGTGGTGAATCTGTGGAATTCTCTACCACAGAAGGCAGTCAAAGCCAATTCATTAAATATATTCAAGAAGGAGTTGGATATATTTCTTAAGGCTAAAGGGATCCAGGGGTATGGGGAGAAAGCAGGGACCAGGCACTGAAATTGGATGATCAGCCATGATCGCATTGAATGGCAGAGCAGGCTCGAGGGGCCGAATGGCCTACTCCTGCTCCTATCTTCTATGTTTTGATGTACTCGGTCTATACCTATCTCCCTTTTTAAACAATGGTACCACGTTAGCAGTCCTCCAGTCCTCCGGCAACACATCTGTAGCCAGAGAGGATTGGAAAATGATGGTCGGAGCCTCTGCTATTTCCTCTCTTACTTCTCTTAACAGTCTGGGATACATTTCATCCGAGCCTGGGGATTTATCCACTTTCAAAGATGCTAAACCCCTTAATACTTCCTCTTTCACTATGTTTATTTCATCTAATATTTCACACTCCTCCTCCCTGATTGCAATTTCAGCATTGTCCCTCTCTTTTGTGAAAACAAACGCATAATATTCATTAAGAACCATACCCATGTCTTCCGCCTCCACACACAGGTTACCTTTATGGCTCCCTAATAGGCCCTACTCTTACTTTAGTTATCCTCTTGCTGTTAATGTATTTATAAAACATCTTTGGGTTTTCCTTGATTTTACTTGCCAATATTTTTTCATGCCCTCTCTTTGCTTTCCTAATTTCCTTTTTAATTTCACCCCTACACTTCCTATACTCCTCTAGGGTTTCTGCAGTATTGAGCCCTCGGTATCTGTCATAAGCTTCCCTTTTTTTCTTTATCCTACCCTGTATGCCCCTTGACATCCAGGGAGCTCTAGATTTGTTAATCCCACCCTTTTTCTTTAAGGGAACATACTTGATCTGAACCCTCACTATCTCCTCCTTGAATGCCTCCCACTGCTCTGCCACTGATTTATCTTCAAGTTTCTGTCTCCAGTCCACTTTGACTAAATCACATCTCAGCTTAGTAAAGTTAGCTTTTCCCCAATTGAGAACTTTTATTCCTGGTCTACCCTGTCCTTTTCCATAACTACACTAAATCTAACTGAATTATGATCACTACCACCAACATGCTCTTCCACTGATACCCTTTCCACCTGCCCAGCTTCATTCCCTAAAACTAGGTCCAGAACCGTCGTCTCTCTTGTTGGGCTTGCTATGTACTGGCTAAAAAAGTTCTCCTGAATGCATTTAAAAAATGCTGCTCCCTCTATACCTTTCACACTAATTTTATCCCAGTTAATATTAGGGAAGTTGAAATCCCCTACTATTACTGCCCTATTTTTGCACGTCTCAGGAATGTGCCTACATATTTGCTTTTCTATCTCCCTCTGACTGTTTAGGGGTCTATAGTACACTCCCAGCAGTGTGATTGCCCCTTTTTTCAACCCATATGTCCTCATTGGATGATCCTTCTAAGATATAATCCCTCCTCACAGCTGTAATTGTTTCTTTAATCAATATTGCGACCCCCCTCCTTTTACATCCCCCTCTCTATCTCGTCTGAAAACCCTGTAACCAGGAATGTTGAGCTGCCATTCCTGCCCTTCTTTCAGCCATGTCTCAGTAATAGCTATAATGTCATACTCCCACGTGTCTATCTGTGCCCTCAGCTCATCTGCTTTATTCCCTAGACTCCTTGCTTTGAAGTATATACCATTTAGCACTGCAAAACTCCCTTGTTGTCTATTTTCAAGCCTTTGTTTCCTCTGCCTTCTAAACTCGCTTACTAATTTTCTGCCTTCCATGTCCAGCTTTGCTTCTCTCCCTCCTGAATCTACTCAGTGGTTCCCATCCCCCTGCCAAGCTAGTTAAAACCCTCCCCAACAGCACGAGCACTGGCGAGGATATTGGTCCCGGTCCTGTTGAGGTGCAACCCGTCCAGTTTGTACAGATCCCACCTCCCCCAGAAATGTTTCCAATGCCTCAGGAATCTGAAGACCTCCCTTCTGCACCATCTCTCCAGCCACGCGTTCATCTGCTCTATCCTCCTATTTCTGTACTCACGAGCACCAACAAGCGAGAGTCTAACCACCGCCCACTGACATTCAATGGCATTACCATCGCCGAATCCACCACCATCAACATACTGGGGGTCACTGTTGACCAGAAGCTTAACTGGACCAGCCACATAAATACTGTGGCAACAAGAGCAGGTCAGAGGCTAGGTATTCTGTGGTGAGTGTCTCACCTCCTGACTCCCGAAAGCCTTTCCACCATCTACAAGGCACAAGTCAGGAGTGTGATGGAATACTCTCCACTTGCCTGGATGAGTGCAAGCTCCAACAACACTCAAGAAGCTCAACACCATCCAGGACAAAGCAGCCCGTTTGATTGGCACCCCATCCACCACCTTCAACATTCACTCCCTCCACCACCAGCGTACCGTGGCTGCAGTGTGTACCATCTACAAGATGCACTGCAGCAACTCACCAAGGCTTCTTCGGAAGCACCTCCCAAACCCATGACCTCTACCACCTAGAAGGACAAGGGCAGCAGGCGCATGGGAACACCACCACCTCCAAGTTCCCCTCCAAGTTACACACCATCCTGACTTGGAAGTAATCCTGGAACTCCCTCCCTAACAGCACTGTGGGAGTGCCCTCACCACACGGACTGCAGCAGTTCAAGGAGGCAGCTCACCACCACTTTCTCAAGGGCAACTGGGGATGGGCAAAAAATGCTGGCCTTGCCAGCTACGCCCACATCCCATGAATGAATTTTTTAAAAAGCACGTGGAAGTAATCCGGAAATTACTACCTTTGAGGTCTTACTTTTTAATCTCTTTCCTAGCTCCCTAAAATCTGCCTGCAGGACCTCATCCCTCTTTCTACCTATGGCGTGGTACCGATATGGACCACGACCTCTGGCTCTTTACCCTCCCCCCTCAGAATGTCCTGCAGCCGCTCAATGACATCCTTGACCCTGGCACAAGGGAGGTAACATACCATCCTGGAGCCACATCTGTGGCCGCAGAAACGCCTAACTATCGAATCTCCTATGACTATTGCTGTTCCACTCTTCTTCCTCCCACCCTGTGCAACTGAGCCACCCATGGTGCCATGGACTTGGCTCTGGCTGCACTCCCGAGAGGAACCATCGCCCCCACCAGTATTCAGAGCTGAAAATCGGTTAGTGAGCGAGATGCACTCAGGGAATTCCTGCCCTACCAACCTGGTCATCCTCTTCTGTTTTGCGGTCACCCATTCCCTCTCTGCCTGTACACTCTTAAGCTGCAGGGTGACCACCTCCTGAAATGTGCTATCCACAAAGTTCTCAGCCTTGCGGATGCACCGTAGTGACTCCAGCCGCCGCTCAAGCTCCGAAACCCAGAGCTCGAACTGCTGTAGCTGGTGACTCTTCCAGCACACGTGTTTGTCCAGGGCACGAGAAGTTTCCAGGACTTCCCACATGGCAGAGGATGCACATTACACAGGGCTGAGCTGCCCTGCTATGCCTTTACTTTATAGACTATTAACTTGAAACACTTACCAGCTACTCACCAATCAGCTCCTTCTCTTGTGCCGACATCACTTTTTAATTCTGATGTCGCTCTTTCAAATTCAGCCTTTGTTGAAGGCTTTGTTTTACTAGAGTGGCAGTAAGGGAGCTTTATACCCTGCTGGAGGACAACTTTCTGCAGCAATCCTTGGCAAGAAGCGTCCTTCCTGTACCAATGAAAGTTATCACTACATTGAACTTTGCACAGGTGGCATATTGAACATCTGCCCGTAATCAGTGCATGGGTACAGGCAGAAATTGGCAGACGCTGTGTTTGCATAACTGTATTAAGTTTCCAGGGATTTCTAGGTTAGGGCTCTCAAATTCTACCATATAGTGTGATTCCCAATAGCATGGGCCTATCAATGTAGTCCTTCAGGCTCCTTCTGGAAGAAGTGCTCCCTATATGAACAAGATGGGTTATAATTTCATCAAAGTACAGCTGGTGTGTGATAATTAACACAACATAATGAAAGGGGCGGCCAGACAACCAAGCAGCAGACGCATAATATGTCTTTATTATGAGGTAGTCATTATTTTTTTATTCGTTTATGGGATGTGGGTGTCGCTTGCAAGGCCAGCATTTATGGCCTATCCCTAATTGCCATTGAGAAGGTGGTGGTGAGCCCCCTTCTTGAACCACTGCAGTCCGTGTGGTGAGGGTAGTCCCACAGTGCTGTTAGGGAGAGAGTTCCAGGATTTTGACCCAGCGACGATGAAGGAACGGTGATATACTTCTAAGTCAGGATGGTGTGTGACTTGGAGGTGGTGGTGTTCCCATGCACCTGCTGCCCTGGTCCTTCTAGGTGGAAGAGGTCGCCGGTTTGGGAGGTGCTGCCGAAGAAGCCTTGGTGAGTTGCTGCAGTGCATCTTGTAGATGGTACACACTGCAGCCACGGTACGCTGGTGGTGGAGGGAGTGAATGTTTAAGGTGGTGGATGGGGTGCCAATCAAGCGGGCTGCTTTGTCCTGGATGGTGTCGAGCTTCTTGAGTGTTGTTGGAGCTGCACTCATCCAGGCAAGTGGAGAGTATTCCATCACACTCCTTACTTGTGGCATGTAGATGGTGGAAAGGCTTTGGGGCGACAAGAGGTGAGACACTCACCACAGAACACCCAGCCTCTGACCTGCTCTTGTTGCCACAATATTTATGTGGTTGATCCAGTTAAGTTTCTGGTCAACAGTGACCCCCAGGTTGTTGATGGTGGGGGATTCGGCGATGGTAATACCGTTGAATGTCAAGGGGAGGTGGATAGACTCTCGCTTGTTGGAGATAGTCATTGCCTGACACTTCTGTGGCGCGAATGTTACCTGCCACTTATCAGCCCAAGCCTGAATGTCGTCCAGGTCTTGCTGCATGCGGGCATGGACTACTTCATTATCTGAGGAGGTGTGAATGGCACTGAACACTGTGCAGTCATCAGCGAACATCCCCATTTCTGACCTTATGTTGGAGGGAAGGTCATTGATGAAGTAGCTGAAGGTGGTTGGGCCTAGGACACTGCCCTGAGGAACTCCTGCAGTGATGTCCTGGGGCTGTGATGAATGACCTTCAACCACCACAACCATCTTCCTTTGTGCTAGGTATGACTCCAGCCAGTGGAGCGTTTTCCCCCCGATTCCAATAAACTTCCATTTTACTAAGGCTCCTTGATGCCACACTCAGTCAAATGCTGCCTTGATGTCAAGGGCATTCACTGTCACCTCACCTCTGGAATTCAGCTAATTTGTCCATGTTTGGGCCAAAGCTGTAATGAGGCCGGGAGCCAAGTGGTCTTGGTGGAACCCAAACTGGGCGTCCGTGAGCATGTTATTGGGAAGTGCCGTTTGATAGCACTTTCAATGACACCTTCTTTCACTTTGCTGATGATTGAGAGTAGACTGATGGGGCAGTAATTGGCTTGGTTGGATTTGCCCTGCTTTTTGTGGACAGGACATACCTGGGCAGTTTTCCACATTAAGAACATAAGAACATAAGAAATCGGAGCAGGAGTAGGCCATTCGGCCCTTTGAGCCTGCTCCACCATTCAATGAGATCATGGCTGATCTTCTGCCTCAATTCCATTCACCGGCCCTATCGCCATATCCCTTGATGATCTTACTAGTCAGAAATCTATCGAATTCTGTTTTGAATATACCCAATGACTGAGCCTCCACAGCCCTCTGGGGTAGAGAATTCCATAGATTCAACACCCTCTGTGTGAAGAAATTTCTTCTCATCTCAGTCCTAAATGGCCTACCCTTTATCCTGAAGCTGTGGCCCCTGGTTCTAGACTCCACAGCCAAGGGAAACATTCTCCCAGCATCCACCCCATCAAGCCCTGTAATAATTTTGTATGCTTCAATGAGATCCCCTCTCATTCTTCTGAATTCAAGAGAATACAGGTCTAGTCTACTCAATCTCTTCTCATACAACAGCCACGCCATCTCAGGAATCAATCTCATGAACCTTCGTTGCACTCGAGTATAGTAAGTATATGCTCTGCCTTTCTGTTTTTTCTACCAAATTGGATAACTTCACATTTATCCACATTATATTCCATCTGCCTTTCGAAATCCCCTTGAAGCCTCTTTACATCCTCTTCGCAGCTGACACTGCTGCCTAGTTTTGTGTCATCAGCAAATTTGGAAATGTTACATTTAGTCCCCTCATCCAAATCATTGATATAGATTGTGAATAGCTGGGGCCCAAGCACTGATCCTTGCGGTACCCCACTAGCCACAGCCTGCCATCCTGAAAAAGACTCGTTTATCCCTACTCTTTTTTTTCTGTCTGATAACCACTTCTCAATCCATGCTAGTATATTACCCCCAATTCCATGTGCCCTATTGTCAGATAGATGGCAGTGTTTTAGCTGTCCTGTAACAGCTTGGCTAGAGGCGCGGCTAGTTCTGGAGCACAAGTCTTCAGCACGATAGGCGGGATGTTGTCGGGGCCCATAGCATTTGCTGTACCCAGTGCACTCAGCCATTTCTTGATATCACGTGGAGTGAATCAAATTGGCTGAAGACTGACTTCTGTGATGGTGGGGACCTCAGGAGTATGCCGATATGAATCATCCACTTGGCACTTCTGGCTGAAGATGGTTGCAAACGCTTCAGCCTTGTCTTTTGCACTCACATGCTGGGCTCCACCATCATTGAGAATGGGGATATTCATGGAGCCTCCTCCTCCCGTTAGTTGTTTAATGGTCCCCCACCATTCACGACTGGATGTGGCAGGACTGCAGAGCTTTGATCTCATCTGTTGATTGTGATTGCTTAGCCCTGTCTATAGCATGCTGCTTCTGGTGGTTAGCATGCATGTAGTCCTGTGTTGCAGCTTCCCCAGGTTGGCATCTCATTTTTAGGTACTCCTGGTGCTGCTCCTGGCATGCTCTTCTACACTCCTTATTGAACCAGGATTGGTCCCCTGGCTTGATGGTAATGGTAGAGTGAGGGATATGCCGGGCCATGAGGTTACAGATTGTGGTGGAATACAGTTCTGCTGCTGTTGATGGCCCACAGCACCTCATGGATGCCCAGTTTTGAGCTGCTAGATCTGTTCTGAATCTATCCCATTTAGTACGGTGGTAGTACCACACAACACGATGGAGGGTGTCCTCAGTGTGAAGACGGGACTTCGTCTCCACAATGACTGTGCGGTGGTCACTGCTACCAATACTGTCATGGACAGATGCATCTGCGACAGGTAGATTGGTGGGGATGAGGTCAAGTAGGCTCCCTTTGCAGATAAAAATAGAGTAATGGCTCTTTGAGGATGAGAGATACCCACTGCTCCCTTGGCTACTCACTCCTTTGCATCATTGTAACACATCCTCAGAGAAGGTATCACAATGCCCATACATCCACAAGGATTATCATAAAGAACAGTTGGCATCCTGAGATGTCTCTTGTGTCTGAGCAGGTCAGGGATATGCTGCAGTACCAGCCTGCAAAAGTCTCCCACACCATTGTTGCATCCTTCTAATTGAAAGAGGAATCCATCTTGAGAAGCTAAAATAGGCTGATGAAGATAAGGTGCAGCTGACCAGGATACAGAGGAGGAGGAGGAAATATACCTGCAGCAAGATTCAGCAGTTGCAGAAGCATTTGATGAGACTCCATCACAGAAAACTTCACCTGAGCCATTCTAAGTACTATCATAGTCCCTTCCCACAAACAACATATTCACCAAACCCACCAATAAATGTGGAAGGCCACACATTATCTACAAAGCCCTATTGTTGTCTCAGAAACTCTTTGACCTTCTCTGCTGCCTCCTCACCAAATCCACCCAAGTATATTTCACTCCACATGGATTAACTGCTCTGCCAAAAGTTATTTATCGTGAATATTTACAAATAAGTGCAGTGAGGACTGTAATTGTAGGGTTTCCATCATGAATGGCAAAACCCCATCTCTCCGCCTTTCAATCCAACCACTATGCCATGTAATTAATATGAGAACAAACCCCATCTCAATAATGACATTGCTATAGCTCACGCTATATAATGGTTCTCTCCATTGTGCCAAGCTGATTTGATAACCTATCCAACGAGGAGACAACATTGCTGCCCGAGGTCTTTATAGCTTCAGTCTGAACATTGTGGAGGCATGTAAACACTAGCATAATGGCTCTGCCATTATGGGCCATGCTGCAGATGTCCCTGGAGCTGCCCTCACTCCAAAGCAGACTGCATACTTGGAATCTTTGCAATAGCACCCCACACACTGGACTCCTACACCCAACCAACATGTGTCAGAGTCTAGAGGCACTTACCCTAAAGACTCCAACAAAGTTTCATGCTTAATATGCATTTTTCTTTTAGAAGCTGGGCCTGATCAGGATCCCTGGTGTCACCAGGGGTTAATGAAGACAACTTTGCCCTTTGACAAGGTGCCCCTTGTTCCTCCTCTTTCACTTCTACCTGCTCCTGCACACAAGTGCTCAGTGCACCACCCAGTGAACAGCCCTCAAACTAACTATCTAGATCCACCGGGGGTGATATTTCTCAGTTGGCGTTTGTATGAATAGGACACAGTGATAGGTGAGATGTCAGGCAACTGCTCCTGGGAGGGACCTGCTACTTCTTCATAGATCATACCTGTGAATACATAAAGAACCAACAGTTAGGAAAAACAGCTCTGCTGGACCTGAAGCCCAGTGGCCCAGGGCAGCCAGCTGGTATGATAAATGGTTCTCAGCTTGTGAGTTCATGCTTTTTGTATGAACAAAGAGCAAATACTGATGTTTTATACAAACACTGTGCAGAGACATGTCTGGCTGCATCACCATCTCCAGCCTCCTGTAGGATGTCATGCCCTTGACTCTCTAGGTATCATCTTCATGTATGAGATAGCATCGCATATTGCCACTGGGCCAGATCCAGTTGAATTCTCTTTCCCCAATTGTATGTCAGCTTTTCCTTCAAAAGAATAACCTTCTTTCAGTCATGCTACCACATGGGCAAGCAACGTTGCTGTTGTGTATGTACCTTTAAGAGAATAACTGGTCTCAGACTGCAGTACCGGCAGTGACCACCCCTGTATAAAAGGCGCTAGAGAGCCTCCGTTGGTTAGTTTCGTTTATGCCTTTCACCAGTAAAGAGTTGTTTGTTTCTCTCCTGCTAGTCCGTGTCTCAATCATTCACGGACTTAACACTGGCGACGAGTTAGAAAGAACTTACCTGCAACTCAGCAGCAGCTCCGACGACGTTGAAGGTCGGAAGAAAAAAAAAAAATAGAGTCCATTGAAACTCGAGGAACGGGCGTCGACCGTCAATCATCGGGTTCAAGGCTTTGCAGGAGCGACATTCCAGAGCCAGGCTGGGTTCCTCGGTCCGTGGTTCCCCAGCAAATCGGGCTGGTGGCAGGTAGTGCTCTGATCTTTCCTGGGCTGCAACGGGGCCGGGCAGCGAGTCGGGAAGCAAGGAGAGAGACAGAGGGTGGAGCATACAGGGCGCGGCCGGTGTTTCGAAGCTGGGCAGCGTTCGGACCTCAGAAGAGGGAGGGAAGTGTTCCAGAGGGTGGTCCGCTCCACGACGGGAAAATAATAAAAGAAAAAGAATACGCGCAAGAAACTGTGGAAAGCAGCGCTAACAACAGCAGGGAAGAAGGAAAAGCGCGGGAGGTGCCATTTTGTTAAATCGGAGAAGAAGGCAAAGCGCGGGAGGCGCCATTTTAGATTTGCAAGATGCTGAAGACTGGCTGTATCACTGCTTTTGATAATACATTAGAGGACCGGACCACATATGTGGAAAGAGTCGAGGTATATTTCGAGGCAAATGAAATAGCGGAGGGGAAAAAGGCATCAATATTGCTAAACGTAATGGGCGCTAGAACGTACGGCCTATTGCGGGATCTGATTACTCCAGCCAAACCGAAGGCGAAGAGTTTTAATGAAATTGTTGCTGTTCTACAGGAGCACTTAAACCCTGCACCGCTGTTGATAGCAGAAAGATTTAAATTCCACAGGAGAACTCAGCACAAAGATGAAAGCAATGCTGAGTATCTTACGGAACTACGCAAGCTATCAAAGCACTGCCAGTTCGGAGCAGGACTGGCCGATACCCTACGGGACAAATTTGTCTGTGGACTCCTGCGTGAAGGAACACAGAAGAAGTTACTCGCAGAGAAAGAGCTGACGCTAGATAAGGCTTTCAGCGTGGCAGTATCGTATGAAGCAGCAGCCAGGGGAGCTGCAGAAATTCAACAAAAACCACAGGAATACGGCACCCACGAAATGACACGGGGATTTGCAAAATGTTATCGCTGCAGCAGAACTAACCATGACCAGAAGGACTGCTGGTCCAAAGACAAAATATGCAGACAATGCGGGAAGATTGGACACATTGCACGAGTTTGTAGGTCTGGGAAGAAGACCAGCGACAACATAAAGGCTACTAAGGAACCATACAAGAAAGTACAAAAGATGACGGACAGTAGTTCCGAAGACCAGGTGAGCGATAGTGAATCCGAGAACAGGAGATTAAGCTGTCTCAAACTTCACAATGTAATCGCAAAAGAGGATCACCGAACCATTTGGGTCACCCTCACGATAGCAGGGTCCCAAGTTAAAATGGAATTGGATACAGGATCAGCGCTAACCGACATGAATCGACGAGACTATGAGCAGCTATTTTCACCCATACCCTTGAGAGAGACATCCATCGTCTTGACGACATATACGGGGCAAAAAGTATACCCCAGAGGAAAAATAAGGGTGCCTGTCGAATACAATGGCAAGAAAATACGGAAATTGTATCTCTACATACTGCCAAATGGTGGACCACTGTTATTGGGACGGGAATGGATCAGGAAGATAAACTTAGATTGGCATTCCATTCATGCAATGACGGTGGACGGTAAAAAAGATGAAGACGTCACTCCTGGACGATTGTCAACAATCTTAGCTAACGCCAAAGAGGTATTTCAACAAGAACTGGGCATGCTTAAAGGCGTAACCGCCTCGTTAAAAATGGAAGAGAATGCAGTTCCCAAGTTTTTCAAAGCGAGACCGGTACCATATGCAATTCGTCCAGCCGTCGAGGCAGCGCTGGAGAATCTGGAGAAGGCGGGCGTGTTGTCTAAGGTCGACTGGAGCGAGTGGGCGACACCCATCGTTCCTGTCATGAAGAAAACGTTAAGCAATATGTCCGGAGAGCCAAGGAAGATTCGCATCTGTGGGGATTTCAAGGTGACGGTGAACCCTGTCCTTCACACAGTACAATATCCTCTTCCAAGGATAGAAGACATCTTCTCCTCACTGTCTGGAGGGAAGCGTTTTACAAAAATTGACCTAGCACAAGCATATTTGCAGATGGAGGTTGAAGAGTCCTCTAGGAAGTATCCCACGATAAACACTCACAAAGGTCTTTACCAGTATCATCGATTGGTATTCGGAGTAGCATCTGCTCCGGCGATATGGCAAAGAGCGATGGAACAAGTCCTGCAAGGGATTCCGGGGACTCAGTGTTACTTGGACGACATCCTTGTAACAGGTGAAGATGACAGTGAACACCTTAACAACCTAGAACAGGTGCTCACTAGACTACGGGAACATGGGCTGCGAGCCAACCCTCCCAAGTGCGAATTTTTTAAGAAACAGATATCGTATTGTGGCCACGTGATTGATGAAGAGGGGTTACATAAGTCCCCTGACAAAATTGAAGCGGTTGTTAAGGCCCCAGCGCCTGAAAATGTGTCGCAACTGAGGTCATTCCTTGGGTTGGTGAATTACTATCTTAAGTTTTTGCCGAATTTGTCGACAATTCTGCATCCACTGAACGCCCTGCTACGAACGGGGGTAGCATGGAAATGGAGCGATGATTGTAAACGTGCTTTTCAGAAGAGTAAGGACTTAATCACTTCGAAGGAAGTATTGGCTCACTACAACCCAGCACTGCCAATCAGGCTGGCGTGTGATGCGTCTCCCTACGGCATTGGGGCGGTACTGTCACATAAATTCCTTGATGGTTTGGAGAGGCCGATAGCTTTTGCGTCACGCTCGTTAACTTCTGCCGAGCGTAACTACGCCCAGATTGACAGAGAGGCCCTCAGCCTAGTGTGGGGGGTGAAGAAGTTCAATCACTATCTGCACGGTCAAAAATTTACTCTACTAACCGATCATCAACCTCTTGTCTCCATTTTCAACCCTCAGAAGGGCGTACCGATAATGACAGCACAACGGCTGCAGAGATGGTCCCTTTTCCTAGGGGCACACCAATATGACATCGAGTACAGGGGAACTAAACAGCATGGAAATGCTGATGGATTGTTACGTCTACCGTTGCCGACGGTGGAAGAAGAAGACCTTGCAGTGGATCCAATGGAGTTATTCCACTCGACCATAGTCGAATGTCTCCCTGTGACGAATGCAAACATAGAAAAGGAAACACGGAATGACCCGACACTATCACGGGTCTATGATTTAACAGTGAAGGGATGGCCAGCACATGGCGAACCACTGCTGCCAGCATTTTCGCCAAGAAGAGAACAGCTGTCAGTGTGCAGAGGAACCTTGATGTGTGGATCCAGAGTAGTAATTCCACCTAAGTTGACGGATAGAGTGCTCAATGAGCTTCATGAGGGTCATCTGGGTGGGGTAAAAATGAAGAGCTTAGCCAGAGCGTTTGTGTGGTGGCCGGGAATCGATAGAGAAATTGAAGAGATGACCAAGAGCTGTGCAGGATGCCAGAAGGTCCAAAATGCCCCACCACAAGCTCCTCTGCATCCATGGGAGTGGCCCTCATCTCCATGGCAAAGGGTGCACATTGATTTTGCTGGTCCCTTCATGGACTCGATGTTTTTAATTGCGGTGGATGCACATTCAAAGTGGCCAGAGGTAATAAAAATGTCCTCAACCACCACGGAAAAAACTATCGCAGTTTTACGAACCATATTCGCCAGGAATGGGCTGCCTGAACAGATTTGCTCTGACAATGGACCACAGTTTGTGTCTGAAGAGTTCCGGAGGTTCTTAAAGATCAATGGTGTTAAGCATTACACATCTGCCCCATATCATCCAGCCACTAATGGATTGGCCGAGAGGTTTGTCCAAACATTCAAGAAGGCTATCAAGGCAATGTGTAATGAAGATATACCCCTACAACACAAGGTGGACAACTTCTTGTTTGCCTACCGGAATGCGACACATGCGGTTACCAATCAAACTCCAGCCATGATGTTCTTCAATCGAAGACTACGATGCCGCTTGGATTTGGTTAAGCCAAACGTCCGAAGAGATGTGGAGAACAGGCAGTTTCAGAATATGAATGAAAGGCCGACCAGGAGTTTTGGCCCGGGACTACCGCACTGAGAAATGGCAGCCAGGAACGATTTGTACACGACAAGGACCTCTCATGTATACCGTGGACGTTGGGGAGAGCATTGTAAGACGCCATGCTGACCAGATTCTAGAGTCACTGGAAAACGTCAACTCCACACCACGATCTGATACACCTGGTAATGAAATCGACGTTCCAATTGCAGCTACCGCAGAACCAGTAATATTGGAAGCAGATGAACCAAACAACGACATTGATTCCGACTCAACATTGCCAGAAGAACCTGATACTCGAAAGAGGCATTATCCAGACAGAATCAGGAAGCCTCCTCAAAGACTGAACTTATAATTGCTTAAACTTAACCAATGTATCTAGCAACAGTAATTGTGATTGTAATTCGTTATCATTAGTTGTTAAATGAATGTTATGTACTGTTTATCTAAAAGGGGAGGAATTGTTGTGTATGTACCTTTAAGAGAATAACTGGTCTCAGGCTGCAGTACCGGCAGTGACCACCCCTGTATAAAAGGCGCTAGAGAGCCTCTGTTGGTTAGTTTCATTTATGCCTTTCACCAGTAAAGAGTTGTTTGTTTCTCCCCTGCTAGTCCATGTCTCAATCATTCACGGACTTAACAGTTGCTATCCAGTGTGAGATGGTGAAGACCGTCAGGATTGTGAGGTCAGGCATTTGGCGCGTGCAGAAGGTCTGATGGGGAGGATGTCAGTAGGGGAGCATTAGTCTACATGTGATGAAGGAAAGTGGCAAAGGACATGGTATGTGGTGCACAGATTCGATGATAGGTGGTGTTCTGTAATGGGAGGGTGGAGAATGTTGCTAAAACTCAATGGAGTGGGGCGAGGTGCTGCAACGTGCCTCTGGTATTAGGTGAAGATCTTAAGTAAGAGGTGTCTTTGCACCTGCCTACCTTGCCACTCCTGATAACAGCAGTGAGCATCTTTCGGCATGGCAGCCAAGGTCTGTGTACTGTCCTATTTGCATTCATGCACTCTGCCACTTGCTGTCACTTCCTTCTAGTCACCGCCTTTGGAACCTTTTGACTGTGGCATGGATCAACAATACTCCCATGCTTTCAACCTCAAAGATGATGCTGTAGCGGTTCGTGTAGATCGCCACTAAATAAGAGAGTTTGACTTTGACGAACTATTAACAAGTTGTTTATTTACAGGAACAGACTAATTACATCAGGTAAGATGGCAGGTAAGATGGCTGACTGTAGGAGCACCATGGTATAGGTCTTGTCCCAGCGGGGACTCCATGAGGACTGACCAGAAATTTCCCAGCTCAACTGCTAACAGGTTCCGAGCTCAACTGCCAGCAGGTTCCGAGCTCAACTGTTGGAAGGTTCCGAGCTCTGATGTCATCATGCAGAGTACAGGAGAGAAGCCTGAGTATAGTAACAGACACATACAATAAGGTAAGTTATAGGGAATTATGTATCTCAATGTAAGGGACAACCAGTGGTACCGCCACATGGCCCCCCCCAGAATTCGCTTTAACGAAAGTCCAAGGATGAGATGGTCTGACGAGCTGGTGGTCTCGGCGGTCGTGCTGTCTCGGCTTGGCGAGCGAGTTCCGAAGATGCTGCTCGTGAGGGGATCCGTACGCGCGTCGTGGCGAAAAAAGTGTATCCGTCAGGCGAAGGACCGTGGAGACGTGCGAAACTGCAGGCCTTGTCAGAGTGACGGGCAGGTTGGGCGGACACGGGCGATGACTCTGTTGATGTTGGAACAAGTCCTTGTTATAAGGAAGTCTGCAGGAACGCCAAACGGACGTTCCAGAAGGACTTGACAGGCGAGGTGAGTGAACTCGCCGACTGGTGAGCGAAACCTTCAGGAGGCTGGAACACGCAGAACGGTGCGTGCCATAGTGCTACGACGTTAACACAACAGAGGGTGAAGAGTTAATGCGTTAACCTGTGATCGGTGAGGCTAGCAACTTTCACGTGGCTGATCGCAGCCGCAGGATGCCCGTTGGACCCGTCCTCGATGTGTGCAGCTTCAGTAGACGTTTGCGTTTGTTAAAGGGAAAACTGGAGAAAGGGCGGTAACGGTCCAGGTTGTTGTTGCTTTCAGGAGGGGTAAACTCTGCCTGGGGGGCGGCAACACTTGTAACAGCTGTAGATTTAGGAGAAAACAGCCAGGAGGACAGCACGCCTTTTGTTCACGCCGAATCGTGTAGCAGGTAACACAACCAGTAGGCTGAAGGGCTGGTGCGTCGTCGGCGGAGAAGGAGTCGTCGTTTTTCACGAGGGATGGGTCCTCGTGGTTCGCGAGGGATGGGTCCTTGTGTTTCACGGGGGTGAGTCCTCGTGGTATCCCCGCAGGGCGCACTCCGATTTTGTGGGCCCGAACATGCTGTACCCCGCGCTTGGAGAGATTTATACTTGCTGTCGCTGTGGACGTAGAGGTGGACGATCCGTGTGGCGGTAGGAAAGACGAGTACGGGGACCGTAAGCAAGTGCGTGGTCGGCGCCGCATCTGATGTTCTCGTCGAACGGGGCTTCTACCGGTATAAAGCACGAGGGAGACTGTGGCTCCCTGGATTGCGGTAGCGACAGCAAAATGGCTGGTGCTTCCATGGCGTGCCTCTTTTGTGAAAATTGCTCACAAAAAAAAACGAACGGGGTCCGGTTGAGGTTTGTCCGTATCAAACGGGATCTGCTCCAGGCTGCGCTTACCTTGCGAATACGTTCGCAAAGACGGGGTCGCCTTTGGCGGAGTGAGGCGGTTGCTGTTCCGTGGTTGTTCGTCGGTTGTGCATTGGTCGTCTTGTGGGAAGACGAGGTTCAGGCGCGTGTTGCTACCGTGAAAATCGTTCACGGATACAGGTTCACCAATTGTAGCGTTGGAATTGATGAGCTCCCGTACTCACGTCGTTTGGTCACCAATGTAACGGTTCGGGTAGATCGCCACTAAATAAGAGAGTTTGACTTCGACGAACCATTAACAAGTTGTTTATTTACAGGAACAGACTAATTACATCAGGTAAGATGGCAGGTAAGATGGCTGACTGTAGGAGCACTGTGGTATAGGTCTTGTCCCAGCGGGGACTCCATGAGGACTGACTAGAAGTTTCCCAGCTCAACTGCCAGCAGGTTCCGAGCTCAACTGTTGGAAGGTTCCGAGCTCTGATGTCATCACGCAGAGTACAGGAGAGAAGCCTGAGTATAGTAACAGACACATACAGTAAGGTAAGTTAAAGGGAATTATGTATCTCAATGTAAGGGACAACCGGTGGTACCGCCACAATGCTCTATTTCTTGCAAATGTTGGTGGTTATTTTCAACTTCGTGAGGCAGAAAACTGTCTGTAGCAGATCGGCTGCTGATTACACATCCCACCAGATTTTCCTTTCCATTGACTTGTTGCAGATGTTACAGAACTATCACAGTGACAAAAATTCCTCAACTGAATAAAAGCTGCAACGGAACAAGTCCAAATCAAACAGTGCAACTTCCTACTCACCAAGTGGCAGTGCAGACCTGGGAGGAGTGGCGGCGGTGATAAAAGGCGAGCCTGAGGCACAGGTAGGCCCCACAGCAGCAGCAGCGGCAGTGCGGACCTGGCAGGCGCGGCGATAAAAAGCGAGACCGAGGCGCAGGTAGGCCCCACAGCAGCAGCAGCGGCAGTGCGGGCCTGGGAGGAGCGCCGGCGGTGATAAAAGGCGAGCCTGAGGCGCAGGTAGGCCCCACAGCAGCAGCAGCGGCAGTGCGGACCTGGGAGGAGCGGCGGCGTCGATAAAAGGAGAGCCTGAGGTACAGGTAGGTTTACCAATCTCAGAGCTCCGAGAGTGGGAGAGAGAAGTAAAAAGTAATCGAAGTGTGACGTCACCAGAAAGCAGGTAAGTGATTCATTGGTGAGTATTTCTCTCTTTCTCGTTTTTTCCAAACTTAAATTTTGTGGTTTATAGTTTCTAGGGTCTCTGTTGTGTAGCGGGGACTACTGTTAAACAAGGGCCCTTGAGTATATCATTTAATTGGCGTGTAATTGGTGGGATTGATTTGATTTAATTTAATTTGAATTAATTAAAGGGTAAGTCGTGGCAGGACAGCTCGGCGCCATGGTATGCTCCTCCCGCACTATGTGGGAAATCAGGGACACTTCCTGTCTCGCTGACAACCATGTGTGCGGGAAGTGTATCCAGCTGCAGCTACTGACAGACCGCATTGCGGTGCTGGAACTGCGAGTGGATACATACTGGAGCATTCGCGATGCTGAGGACGTTGTGGATAGCACGTTTAGGGCATTGGTCACACCGCAGGTAAAGGCTGCACAGGCAGGAAGAGAATGGGTGACCACCAGGCAGAGTAGTAGGCGCAGGCAGGTAGTGCAGGGGTCCCAAGTGACCATGCCCCTCTCAAACAGATATACCACTTTGGATATTGGTGAGGGAGATGGCTTATCAGGGGAAGGCAGCAGCAGCCAACTTTCTGTCACTGTGGGTGGTTCTGCTGCACAGGACGGGAGGAAAAAGAGTGGGAGAGCTATAGCGATAGGGGATTCTATTGTAAGGGGAATAGATAGGCGTTTCTGCGGCCGCAAACGAGACTCCAGCATGGTATGTTGCCTCCCTGGTGCAAGGGCCAAGGATGTCTCGGGGCAGCTACAGAGCATTTTGGAAGGGGAGGGTGAACAGCCAGTTGTCATGGTGCATATAGGGACCAACAATATAGGTAAAAACCAGGATGAGGTCCTAAAAGCTGAATATAGGGATGAAATAAAGAATAGATTTGCCTTTCTAATCTAGGCTTTATTAACTTAAAAATCCTGTAGCACATCTTTCAACATCCAGTCCCAACTAAAGGCTGGAAAGAACTGAATTTAAGATGGCCACCACAAATCACATGACATCAACTACCAATGAGATTACAGCATATATCCCAAGGCAGGAAACAAACAACCAATCACAATACTTCTTACTAAACATAAAGAATAATCACCACAAGGGAGTTAGGAGGTAAATTAAAAAATAGGACCTCAAAGGCAATAATCTCAGGATTGCTACCAGTGCCATGTGCTAGTCAGAGTAGAAATAGAAGGATATTTCAGATGAATGTGTGGCTAGAGGAATGGTGCAAGGGGGAGGGATTCAAATTCCTGGGACATTGGAACTGGTTCTGGGGGAGGTGGGACCAGTATAAAACGGACAGTTTGCATCTGGGCAGGACTGGGACCCATGTCCTAGGGGGAGTGTTTGCTAGTGCTGTGGGGGAGGGTTTAAACTAAAATGGCAGGGGGTTGGGAACCTGTGCAGGGAGACAGAGGAAAGGGAAACAAGGATAGAAGCAAAAGACAGGAAGCAGAAAAGCAAAAGTGGCAGTCAGAGTAATCAAGAGTTTAAATCTAACATGGCCACAGTAAATAATAATTCTAAAAGGTCTAAGAGTGTTAAAAAAACAAGCATGAAGGCTTTGTGTCTTAATGCGAGGAGCATTCGTAATAAAATGGATGAATTACCTGCGCAAATAGATGTAAACGGATATGATATGATTGGGATTATGGAAACAGGGCTCCACGGTGACCAGGGCTGGGAATTCAAAATCCAGGGGTATTCAATATTCAGGAAAGACAGGCAAAAAGGAAACGGAGGTTGGGTAGCACTGCTGGTTAAAGAGGAGATTAACACAATTGTAAGGAAGGATATTAGCTCTGATGATGTAGAATCTGTATGGGTAGAGCTGAGAAATACCAAGGGATAGAAAACGTTAGTGGGAGTTGTATACAGACCCCCAAACAGTAATGCGGAGGTTGGGGATGGCATTAAATGGGAAATTAGAGATGCATGCAATAAGGGTACAGCAGTTATCATGGGTGACTTTAATCTACATATAGATTGGGCGAACCAAATTAGTAACAATACTTTGGAGGAGGAATTCCTGGAGTGTTTACGGGATGGTTTCCTGGACCAATATGTCGAGGAACAAACTAGAGTTCAGGCCATCTTAGATGGGGTATTATGTAATGAGAAAGGATTAATTAGCAATCTTGTTGTGCGAGGCCCCTTGGGGCAGTGCGATCATAATATGATAGAATTCTTCATTAAGATGGAGAATGAAGTAGTTGACTTAGAGAAAAGGATCCTGAATTTAAATAAAGGAAACTACGATGGTATGAGGCGCGAATTGGTTAGGATGGATTGGGGAATGTTACGCAAAGGGTTGACGGTGGATAGGCAAAGGCAAACATTTATATCGCATGGATGAACTACAGAATTTGTTCATCCCTGTTGGCATAAAAATAAAACAAAAAAGGTGAATCAACCGTGGCTAACAAGGGAAATTAGGGATAGCATAAGATCCAAGGAGAGGACATATAAATTGGCCAGAAAAAGCAGTAAACCTGAGGATTGGGAGCAGTTTAGGATTCAACAAAGGAGGACAAAGGGATTAATTAAGAGGGGGAAAATAGAGTATGAGAGTAAGCTTGCAGGGAACATAAAAACTGACTGTAAAAGCTTCTATAGATATGTGAAGAAAAAAAGATTGGTGAAGTCAAGTGTAGGTCCCTTGCAGTCAGAATCGGGCGAATTTATAATGGGGAACCAAGAAATGGCAGACCAATTAAATGCATACTTTGGTTCTGTCTTCACAAAGGAGGACGCAACTAACCTCCCAGAGATGTCGGGGAACATAGGGTCTAATGAGAGGGAGGAACTGAAAGAAATCAGTATTTGTAGGGAAATGGTGATAGGGAAATTGACGGGATTGAAGGCCGATAAATCCACAGGGCCTGATAATCTACATCCTAGGGTACTTAAGGAAGTGGCCCTAGAAATAGTAGATGCATTGCTGGCCATCTTCCAAAATTTTATAGACTCTGGGTTGGAGCATAGCTAATGTTACCCCACGAGTGAAAAAAGGTGGTAGAGAGAAAACGGGGAATTATAGACCAGTAAGCCTGACATTGGTAGTGGGGAAAATGCTAGAGTCCATTATAAAAGATGTAATAGCAGAGCACTTGGAAAACAGTGACAGGATCGGACAAAGTCAACATGGATTTACAAAAGGTAAATCATGCTTGACTAATCTACTGGAATTTTTTGAGGATGTAACTAGTAAAATAGATAAGGGAGAACCAGTGGATGTGGTGTATTTTGACTTTCAGAAGGCTTTCGATAAAGTCCCGCATAAGAGATTAGCGTGTAAAGTTAAGGCACATGGGATTGGGGGCAAGGTACTGACTTGGATAGAGAACTGGTTGGCAGACAGGAAGCAAAGAGTTGGAATAAACGGGTCTTTTTCCAAGCGGCAGGCAGTGACTAGTGGGGTACCGCAGGGATCGGTCCTAGGACCCCAGCTGTTCACAATATATATTAATGATCTAGACGAGGGAACTATTTGTAATATCTCCAAGTTTGCAGATGACACAAAGCTAGGTGACCGTGTGTGCTGTGAGGAGGATGCCGAGAAACTCCAGTATGATTCGGACAGGTTGGGTGATTGGGCAGATGCATGGCAGCTGCAGTATAATGTGGATAAATGCGAGGTTATCCACTTTGGTGGCAAAAACAGGAAGGCAGATTATTATCTGAACGGCAGTAGATTGGGAAAATGGGAAGTGCAATGAGACCTGGGTGTCCTTGTGCACCAGTCGCTGAAGGTAAGCATGCAGGTGCAGCAGACGGTTAAGAAGGCAAATGTATGTTGGCCTTCGTAGCGAGAGGAATCGAGTACAGGTACAAGGATGTCTTGCTGCAGTTGTACAGGGCCTTGGTGAGACCACATCTTGAGTATTGTGTGCATTTTTGGCCACCTTATCTGAGGAAGGATGTTCTTGCCATGGAGGGAGTGCAGTGAAGATTCACCAGACTGATACCTGGGATGGCAGGAATGATGTATGAGGAGAGATTGGGTCAATTGGGCTTATACTCGCTGGAGTTTAGAAGAATGAGAGGGGATCTCATTGAAACTTCTAAAATTCTAACAGGACTAGACAGACTAAATGCAGGAAGGATGTTCCCGATGGCCGGGGAGTCCAGAACCAGGGGTCACAGTCTAAGGATAACGGGTAAGCCAATTAGGACAGAGATGAGGAGGAATGTCTTCACCCAGAGAGTGGTGAATCTGTGGAATTCTCTGCCACAGAAGGCAGTTGAGGCCAATTCATTAAATATATTCAAGAAGGTGTTTTTATATATTTCTTAAGGCTAAAGGGATCAAGGGATATGGGGAGAAGGCAGGGACAGTGTACTGAATTTGAATGATCAGCCATGATCTCATTGAATGGCGGAGCAGGCTCGAGGGGCCGAATGGCCTACTCCTGCTCCTATCTTCTATGTTTCTATGTTTCTATGTAAGATGATGCCAAGGGTGAGAAACTCTAGTCATAAGGAGAGACTTGAGATACCGCGACTAATTCCACTGGGGCAGAGATTTAATTGAGGTTTTTAAAATTAAAAGGGTTTGGACAGGATGAATAGGGAAAGAGTATTTCCTCTGCTTGGGGAGTCAATCATAAGGGGTCATCAATTTAAAATGTCCCTAAAAGAGGACGGATGAGGGAAGTTAGGAGAAATTTCTTTACATGGAGGGTTATTAGAGAATGGAATGCTTTGTCACAAGAAGTGGTGGAGGCAGAGACCATTCCATCTTTAACGGGGAAATTGGGTTAAATATTTGAAACAGAAGAAGATGCAGGGTAGGACATTGGGATTTATTTTGGATTGCACTAGCAAATTGTAGGTCAGACCCCACTTTTTCCTTTGGTACCTTTCAGCAAAATCAAATTGATTTGTACCATTTGTTACCAACACCCAAATAATTGTTTGGACTTTAATCTCCAACCAATCCAGTTGGTAGAAGTTACTTAATTGGAAGGAGTTATCATTGCTTTGATTACCCAAGGATCTCTGCATATTCCTTGAAGTGAATGGATGCTACAGGATTATGCAGACATTTTAAAGCCTAAAAGTGGAGCCAAATAAATTCACCAGCAACGTTTTTTTAATTAATTCACAGGATGTGGGTGTCACTGGGAGGCCAGCATTTATTGCCCATCCCTAATTGCCCTTGAGAAGGTAGTGGTGAGCTGCCTTCTTGTGGTTTGTTGGGCCATTTCAGAAGGGCCGTTAAGAATCAACTGCATTGCTGTCTGGAGTCATATATAGGCCAGACTGGGTAAGGACAACAGGTTTCTTTCCCTAAAGGACATTAGTGAACCAGATGGGTTTTTATGACAACCCAGTAGTTCATGGTCACCAGCCTTTTATTCCAAATTTATTTAATTAACTGAATTTAAACTCACCAGCTGCCATGGTGGAATGTGAACTCATCATCCCCAGATCATTAGTCCAGGCCTCTGGATTACTACAACAACACAAAAAGAAAATACTGCAGATGCTGGAAATCTGAAATAAAAACAGAAAATGCTGGAGAAACTCAGCAGGTCAGGCAGCATCTGTGAAGAGAGAAACAGAGTTAACGTTTCAGGTCCATGACCTTTCATCAGAACTGGCTCTGGATTACTAGTCCAGTAACATAACACTATGCTACTGTTCCCACTTGTGAGAAACCCTGTCCCATGGCACAATTCTGGTATATCTGGCTTTCCTCCTGGCATTTTCCAAGTCCATTGGTCCCACTAGTACTCACAGGCTCTAATTATTTCTTCTGATAAAGCCCAGAGCATTTAGAGGATGCTAAAACTGAGACAATGAAGACAGGATGGTAGTGCAGTGGATTTCCTCTGTTTGAAGAGTCAATATGAGGGGAACATTAGCGTAGTGGTTATGTTACTGGACTAGTAATCCAGTGGCCTGGACTAATGATCCGGAGACAATGGCCCAGAAATTCGGGTCGGAGGCTTCCTGCGGGTGCAAGCCCCCGACCTGTACTTACCTTGCGCGCCAGCCATTGAGCTGTGGGCCCCCGTGGAATTCCGATCCTGGGCCTCCTCCAACTGCCGGCAAACAGTGCTTGCATATCCCAGGGGCGCAGTTAGTTCGATGTGTCCCCTGGCATCACGTGGGCCATGGAGAGCCAATGATAGCAGAGAATGCTTCATTCATAAGTTTGACAGGAAGAGCTGTCAAACTTATAAATACTATAAGCCCCAAAACATCACTAAATCTTCAAGTAAATTTAAAAAAACATCACATTTTTAAATCAACTATAAATAACATTAAATAACTGTTTTAAACAATAATTTAAATTTTTGAAAAAAATAATTTTATTTTCTAACGGGGCTAAAAATAAACTTACCTTTCTTTAAAGTATTTAAAAATAATAAACCTGTGGAAAAAATGTTTTAATTTTAATTAATTCACCACTTACCTTGTAAAAAGCAGGCCTTGCAACTGCTTTTTATATGCATTACTTCTGGAGACTTACCCTCCCGGGAAAACCTGCAAAAAAAACATAAGTTTGATGTGCAGGCGCAGCCTCTCCTGCACACGCGTTTGACCTCTGAGCCCCTTCGTTCAGGGGAACGGAAGTGCCGGTTTCCCGTGCATGCGCAGTGCATGCAGGAAACTGCACTTCAGTTGGGCCTACGGGTGAGTACCCCATGCATACTCACCCATGGAGACCCGAATTTCTGGGCCATGAATTCTAAATCCCACCACGGTAGCTGTGGAATTTGGATTCAATTAATTAAATAAATCTGGAATAAAAAGCTAGTATCAGTAATGGTGACCATGAAACTACTGGGTTGTCGTAAAAGCCCATCTGATTCACTTATGTCCTTTCGAGAAGGAAATCTGCCCTCCTTACCTGGTCTGGCCTATATGTGACTCCAGACCCAAGCAATGTGGTTGACTCTTAACTGCCCTTCTGTCATTTAGTTGTATTCAAGAAGATGGTTCACCATCAACCTCTCAAGGGCAATTAATGCTGGCATTGCATCCCGTGAATGAAGTAAAAAAAGAATTAAACAACTGAGACCTGCTCAGGGGGTCTTTGATTACATGGTAATTCAAGACATAAACCTATTTGTGACAAATGCTGATTTAAGTGTTGTCTAGGTCATTTGAAAGTGCTTTCATTATCCAAATTTTCACTCCTAGTGGGTGAAACTCTGGACCAGGAGCTATGAACTTGTAAAAACCATCTTTGCTGAGAGCCAAGGATTGGCTGGACTAACTAATTGGCAAAGATGGATCATAGCACTGACTTTTTCACTTATCTATTCACTGGACTAAAGAAGATAACCGAGCTTATGCTTGATGCATTATGCAAGGCAGCCTTGATCCAATCTTTAATTGCCTTGTATATTAACAAAAAGTGGTAAAAGCATTTTGTACCTTCAATTAGATTAAGACTGGATATTGTCAAGTACGAAATAATTTAGACAGTTTTAATTATCAAGTAATATCTCAACAATTTACATTTATATCGGTTAACATGGAACAGCATCCCAAGGCTCTTCACAAAGCTGTGAAGAAAAAAGAATATAGGTATTGGGGGAGAAATTTGGTATCGCCCCGTTTGGGGCGCAATTATCGGCCGGCAGCAAAGTTTAGCGCCTGGCGCTAATTATCGCCTCCGACTGCAAACTTGGTTTCTATCGCCCCTGGAGGTGATTGGAGCGCTAAATCAGGCGCTACACACCTCTCTTAAGGCACTAACGCTGAGGAGTGAGGTGCTATCTCAGAGCGCTGGCGAAGCTCATGTGATGTCAGTCAGCAATGGAACACAGACACACTGGCGCCGGCCAGTTCTTAAAGGGGAGGGTCGATCTTGCTCTCCATCCACACCCTGCTCATTGCAGCCTTGAATCTCGGCCTGGACAGACCTGTACATCAATTCTGTTGGAAAGAACAATGGAGAGGCACAGGAAAAGAGCTTAGAGTGAAGCCTCCACTGTCTCTTCTAAATCGATGCAAGGAAGGTCAAATCAAAATGAACTTGCAAAGTGCTGCTCAGTACCCAAAACTCCTTCACACAGCATTGAATCTCTCCAGAAGTCTCTCTCTCCCTCTCTCTCAGAATGCGTGGTGCAAAAATCCCGCCGACAAAAAAAGGCAGGAAGCAGCTGCCTTTAAATAGCGCTCCCCCAGCCCCTTCCTGACTGCAAAACATTCCCCTCTACCTGTCGTTGCTAGCGGCAGGCGGAAAGGCAAGGAGAAAGACTCAATACCCGGTCTGGGGCACTACCGGGGCGTTGCACGCTCGACTGATGTCACGATCTGCGGGCGCAGGTAGTGTTTAGCACAACCGCAAAATGTCTGGTCAATTTCGCGAGTGATGCAAACATCGCCACGCCATGGCGCTAGTTGCTTTGCACCCCGTTAGCGCCCTCTTAGAGCACTAACAGGAGGCGCTAATCAACGGAATTTTCCCCCCAATGTTCCTTAGGTAGAGCATAGAATGTGGCTATATGCATAAAAGCCTGTTTTAGGGTACAGAATGGGTGCCGCCCCCAGACCATGGGCCCAATCACACGGAAGCAACTAAGGCCCCATATTGGTCCCACTGATTATGTTAAATAAAATAGGCGGGTTGCCAGTGCTACTCGTGCTGTTCATTGGCAGCTAGCCTAATGATGGGCATCAATATTGTGGATTACTGATGCCATTTAAAGGCAGTCTGCACTTTTTAAAAGATAGGTGCGTTTGGTTGCAGGCAACTGTAACTGGAGGTTGTGGACAATGGCAGGCACAGGAAAAGCTTACCTTAATGGAGGTGAGGATCCCTTTAAATAGGACTTGTGAAGCTGCTTGCCTACTGTTCCCGCCATGATTTGTTGAGAGGGTTTAGGAAGTGGCGTTTCAGGCATGCACTGACACCAATTTCTCAAATGGGTCCTGATTCAAGCGCAGGACCTTTATTGACACATTTAAATGAAGTCTGCATTTGTTTCAGGTGGCCACCGGGGACGTCTATCGAGGGCTCAAACCAATATGATAACAGGCGCACTTCTGGCATAGTTCTGGCGTGGAACATCTCGCTACACAATTCGACTTTATGGCACCTGTTTTGGACCTAGAAAACTTCTCCAAGTTCTACCCCAATAACACTTAAAAAGGGCTGCTGCTTGCTCTTAAAGGGGTTGTTTTCCTGAAAAAGGCAACAGTTTTGGAAACATTGTGTGTTCATTAAGGGCATCAGTAAAGACTCCTGCTTTCACTAATGGCTCCTTGGAAGTGTTACTGCAGGAAGTGCAGCGACAGGGGATTGGTCCTGTTTGGTGTCAAAGAGCACTCAGTTGTAAAATCCCAGATTCGAATTCCATGGAATGAGGTTACTGAGTGAGTAAATGCAGTCTCCCAGGTCCACCATAGCTGAGGGCAAATGAGGAAGATGTTCTATGGCAGCAGGAAAAATGCCAATGCAAGCAGAGACACCTTTGTATACACGTGCACTCTTCCTCGCATACGGCATTGGCCCAGTGTTTATGTACATCTGCTACACTGTCAGAGTTTGAAGTCTCATAGCTTGTAAGGACCATTAACCCAATTTTTCAACACTCCTTCATTCCACAGAAGCTGCATAGCACATTTTCAGTAATATCACACACAAAGCATTTCACAGATCACTAGCAAGACACATGAAAGCCACCAGGCCAGCTATAGTTTAAATGTTTGGCAGAGGGGAGGGGGCATTTTCGTTTGCTCAAGCACTCACTAACATCTTCATTCTTCATACATGTGCTTTGCTTACTTACCAAAGCTTTACATAATCATCGGGAGAGACTCAGGACAGGCGGAAGCTGAAGCAACTGTTTGAGTTTGAGGCCACAGCCCTCATCTTGTTTTGGCAAGGAGAGCATCCGCCACATATCCTCCATTTAGTTTCATCATTCATACACCTACTCCCTAATAATGCACTAAACATCTTATGCTGCTACCTGTCTTGGGAGCCACTTCCTGAGAAAAAACCTTACTCCCTTCCTTTCCTTCAGGTTCTTCTGAAGATGAGGAGGTCAGAGCAAGCATGCCACTGACCCAGGCACTTCCCACCATATTGGGTCAAGAATTCCAACTGTCACAAGCACTGGCATATATACTAACATCCTGGAGAACTTTGTGGGTTAGAGGAAGGGACGTCACAAGTGACAAGTGAAGTGGAGCAAGTGAAGTTGGCAGGAGGCTTGTTCCCAAATTCCCAATATATGCTCTAAGTCCCATGAAGCTCAGCTCCAAAAGCAACAAAGAAGAATTTCCCCCATGGTTTTCAAGTGACCAGTTCCAATAACATAGATTGCTTATTTAATATCTGAAATTCAAACCAAATTAGGAGATGCCAATTGCAATACAAAAAAAGAAAATCAGGTACCACATAATTTAAAAAAAATTATGTATCTGGAGATGTACTTTTATTTTTCAATGTAATCCTTTAATTTTCAAAGAATATTTTTGATCTACAAATAAAATTTGAACCACACACCTCTTTATGTTTGTGATTTTAATGCTATGTCATACAGCTACTAATCGTTACCTGAATAACAGATGCTTTTGTTTAAAACCGAGCAGAAAATTTGACAAGTCTTCACTGCTGGGGTGGAACCTTGCTCAACAGAAGAGCAGATCAGACAATCGGGCGTGAAGGTCAGCATATCCAAATCATGGCCTTCCCAATTTCCTAATTACTAATTTTAAATGACCAGAATATTGGGAGGGTGGTGAATTAGCTGTGCAGATCTCAGCACCCAATTGTCCGAGCTGCACTCCTGTTGATCAAGGCTCAGTGCCAACAGGGATATCTTGGAAAGTTTACCCCTAAATGTTTGAGATAAGTTCTAGATATTAAATGCAAAATTCCCAAACAAAATAGCATTTAGCAACTGCAGTGACATCCACTACCCATTTTATGATTTTTAATCAATTCACAGAATTATATAGTGTACAATATGGTTTGATACAGACACAAAAAAAACAATTGCGTACATGTATAGTTACACACAGTGCCAGTAATCACAGCCATAGCTATATAAATGTGCTTTCTGAAAATATCATTCAGCAAAATAAAAAAAGAGAAAAGTTGACACTGAATGTCAGGTTTTTCAAGCTAAGTAGCAACGAGAGTACTTTTTATAAAATCTTAGTGTCCTTCTTTGTCTCATTTGTCAAAAAAGCTGTTGCTGTGCAGAAAGGATACAATCTCAAGAGACGTCATAACCTACATTGTGAGAAACATCACTATCTGAAAAGGAGGTTCTGTGTTGACAAAAGAAGAATTTTCAACAGCTTTCGTTGTGGAACAATTTTCTTTCAAATGTCAGGAAATGGCTGCACTCTGATGGATGTTGGCAAATACGGAGCTGAGATGTACAGATTAGGAAGGTCCCGAGCACAATTGCTGAGCTGTGCTACATTAACTAATCCAATTGTAGCACCTTGACTTCTGTTCCAGCTAAGGCCATGAAGCGGAAAAAAACAGTCAGGTGTCCCACTCCGGATTGCTATCCAATAACACCTGTTAGAAAGTGTGTATGTTGCAAGAGGACAGAGTCAGACTTTGCTGTGATCTCCTGCCCCAAAATCAAATGTGGCCTATGTTATATCCGTGTATCTTAATGTTGTGTCCTTCAATAATCAGACAACAGACTGCAGGGAACGATCAACCAGTGTTTACTGAATGAGGGTTCAAACTGCAACTGACTGTACAGATAACTACTCAGGGTTTATATACAGGTGTGGTCACTGCTGGTACTACAGGATACAGGAGCTGTAAAAAGTAGTTCTCCCCCTTAAAGGTACATACACTACAATTCCTCCCCTTTTAGATTAACAGTACCATAACACTCATTTAACAATTAAATATCAAACTAATTACAATTAACACTTTTAACATGCAACATTAACTGAAAATAGTCTATTTATAAATTCAGCCTTTGGGGAGGCTTCCTGATTCTTTCTGGATAACGCCTTTCCCGAGTGTCTCGTTCTTGGTGCGGAGGCGATTTTAACACCCTGTCGTCAGTTGATTCATCAGCTTCCAATGCTATTGTTTCTGAGGTAGATGCGACCTGTACGTCGGGTTCATCACCAGGTACGTATGGCCGAGACATGGGGTTGACTCGTTCCTGTGACTCTAGGATCTGGTCAGCATGGCGTCTCACAATGTTCTCCCCAACATCCACTGTGTACATTAGTGGCCCTTGCCGCGTGCATATCGTTCCTGGTTGCCTTTTAGTGTTCCGAGTCCCTGCTGGAACACTTCTTGTGCGTCAGTTAGCATTTTTGACAGTCGTCCAGGTGTGACGTCATCATCCATTTTGGCATCTACAGTCAGTGCTTGTATGGAATGCCAATCTAGCTGTATCTTCCAGATCCATTCGCGTCCTAGTAGTGGTGGTCCTCCATCTGGCAATACATATAGGTCCATTTTTGGTGTTTCCTTGCCGTTATATATAACGTTCACCCTTATTTTTCCTTTGGGGTAGACTTTTTGCCCCGTGTACGTCTTCAAGACAATCTTTGTATCTCTCAAGGGTATATGTGAGAATAGCCGCTTGTAGTCCCTTCGGTTTATGACTGTTAGGGCTGATCCTGTGTCCAATTCCATTTTCACTTGGACTCCTGCTATCTTGAGCGTGACCCAGATAGTTTGGTGATCCTCCGTTTTGATCACATTATGTAGTTTCAGACAACCCAGCTCCTTGCTTCTGGAGTCTGTATCACTCTTCTGTTCGTCTGAACTACTCTCCGTCACCTTATGTACCTTCTTGTACTTCTCCTGTGGAGATTTCTTGCTGCTGGTTTTCTTTCCCGACCTGCAGACTCTTGCTATGTGTCCTACTTTTCCACACTGTCTGCACCCTTTGTCCTTGAACCAGCAATCATTATGTCATAGTCATAGAGTCATAGAGTTATACAGCACGGATAGAGGCCCTTCGGCCCATCGTGTCCGCGCCGGCCATCAAGCCCTGTCTAATCTAATCCCATATTCCAGCATTTGGTCCGTAGCCTTGTATGCTGTGGCATTTCAAGTGCTCATCCAAATGCTTCTTAAATGTTGTGAGGGTTCCTGCCTCCACAACCCTTTCAGGCAGTGAGTTCCAGACTCCAACCACCCTCTGGATGAAAAAGTTCTTTCTCAAATCCCCTCTAAACCTCCCACCCTTTACCTTGAATCTATGCCCCCTAGTTATTGACCCCTCTACTAAGGGAAAAAGCTCCTCAGCATCCATCCTATCTATGCCCCTCATAATTTTGTACACCTCAATCATGTCCCCCCTCAGCCTCCTCTGCTCCAAGGAAAACAAACCCAATCTACCCAGTCTCTCTTCATAGCTGAAGCGCTCCAACCCTGGTAACATCCTGGTGAACCTCCTTTGCACCCTCTCCAACGCAATCACATCCTTCCTGTAGTGTGGCGACCAGAACTGCACACAGTATTCCAGCTGTGGCCTAACCAGTGTTTTATACAGCTCCATCATAACCTCCTTGCTCTTATATTCAATGCCTCGGCTAATGAAGGCAAGTATCCCATATGCCTTTTTTACCACCTTATCCACCTGTTCTGCCGCCTTCAGGGATCTGTGTACTTGCACACCCAGATCCCTCTGACCCTCCGCCTTGCCTAGGGTCTTACCATTCATTGTGGTCGTGTGTTGTTCTGCCGCAGTGATAGCACTTCACTGTTCCGTATGACATTTCATTTGTGCCATATTCTTGTGGTCTCCGTTGTATCTCTGCAGCGCCCCGTGCTGCTACTTCGTGTGATACTGCAATGCTGAAAGCCTTGTCCAGCGTAAGATCCTTTTCTGATAGAAGCCGTTTCTGGGTTCCTTCACTTTGAAGCCCACACTCAAACTTGTCCCTTAAAGTATCTGCTAGTCCCGTTCCAAACTGGCAGTGTTTCGATAGCTTGCGCAGTTCCGTTAAATACTCAGCATTACTTTCATCTTTATGCTGGTTCCTTTTGTGAAACTTAAATCTTTCTGCTATCAGCAGCGGTGTGGGGTTTAAGTGGTCCTGTAGGATTGACACTGTGTTTTCAAAATCCTTTTCTACTCCTTCTCTGGGGTTACTAGGTTTCGTAGTAAGCCATATATTTTTGCACCCATTGAATTCAACAATACCAGCGCTTTCTTGTCATCTGGCACTTCATTTGCCTTGTAGTATACTTCTATGCGTTCGACATATGTTGTCCAATCTTCGACTTCATTGTCGAACGCTGTGATACTGCCACTCTTCGGCATTTTTGGGTGTGGTTAGACTGGCTTAAAATGGCGTCTCCCACGCTTTCCTTTCTTCCCTGCTGCGGCTTAAAATGGCGTCTCCCGCGCTGCTGCCAACGCCGCTCTCGGCGGTCCTCATGGCAAATGGCTACGCCCTGTGGGTTTCGTGTGCTGCTCCTGCGCTGCTGCCAATGCCGCTCTCTGCGGTCCTTGTGGCAATGGCAGCGCCTCGTGTTTTCCTGCGCGCCTCTCTCTCCCGTTGACGCTGCTCGGCCCTTGAACACCGGCTGCGCTCTGCTCTCTCTCGTCCCTATCCCCGTTGATGCTGCTCGGTCCTGAACACCAGCTGCACCCTGTGCTCTCTGCCGTCTCTCTCTCCCCCGTCGACGCTGCTCGGCCTTTTTCTGTGCCGCTCGGTCGGCTCTAGCCGCCGCTGTCCGGGAAGGGTCTGCGCAGTACCTGTTGCCAGCCCGTTTCGCTGGACCACCATGACTGGAAAGCCAAGCCTGGCTCTCGACAGCCTCGCCTGCGATGCTCAAATCTCTGCTGGATGACTGGGCGGTTGCCCGTGGTCGACGCCTGTGCTTCTGGACTCGACCTCCTTCCACTGTTCTCCAGGAGCGAATCCCTGGGAGGTGATGCAGAGTTGCAGGTAGGTTCGAATCTACGTCGTCGCCAATGTTATATCCGTGTATCTTAATGTTGTGTCCTTCAATAATCAGACAACAGACTGCAGGGAACGATCAACCAGTGTTTACTGAATGAGGGTTCAAACTGCAACTGACTGGACAGATCACTACTCAGGGTTTATATACAGGTGTGGTCACTGCCGGTACTACAGGATACAGGAGCTGTAAAAAGTAGTTCTCCCCCTTAAAGGTACATACATTACAGCCTAGAAATTGGATTGTGCTTTGCCTGTTTTACAGGTATAATAAAGGTGGTTAAAAGTCCAATATAGCGGGCAGCGTGCATGCCTTAATTCCACACTGGAAGTGCGCCACCCACCATTTTGATTGGGGCTCCTCTATAGGTGTCCAGGGCACATGCCTAAAACTGATGTTAGGCCCATTGCATATCATAGGGCTAATGCCAATTTCAGGCCCCTTTGAGAAATTGGACTGCGAATGACCGCAGCATGCGTCGTACATGACCTCTGACATCTTGTGCACTCCCCTCTCCAATCAAGCCCCCATTGATGGCCGTGCCTTCAGCTGTCTACACCTCACATTCTGGAATTCCCTCCTGAAACCCTTCTGCCTCTCCACCTCCCTCCCCTCCTTCTTAAAACCTACTTCTTTGACCAAGCTTTTGGTCATCCTTCCCAATAACTCATTTGGCTCGGATCCATTTTGTTCCCCTTATGTCTCTGTGAAGCACTTTGGGATGTTTTGCTATATCAATGGTGTTATATAAATGCAAGTTGTTGTAATGAATAATTAAAAATTGTATCCAAACTACTTATTCCAAAAATACATATTAATAAACATTTAATCAATTTTGAATAAAAACTAAAACAGTACTGTAAAACATTTCAACAAAAAAAACAAAGACTTTTCTGCTTTAAGGGATCCATAACACATGGTGACCCTCTTGTGCCCAATCAAAATGAACATTCAAGGCAAAAGGGTAAATCTTACAAAGTAAGATCATGTGAAGCCCTCCAACCCCTGCATAAATTCATAAAACCACAATAGTGGTACAAAAAACAGGAAATTATCCTTTAACTTTCCTTTAAATGTTCTTGCCCCGATTCTGGGACATCAACAAGGCTATGATACGAAAGGTGAGCAAGGAGACTAAATGCAGCTGGGTGGAAAATTGCGTGCAGCAGGAAATTGGGTGTAAAACATGCCTAAGGCTTGTTTGTCTAAATTTCTGATGCTCCTGCATTTGTTTTGTGCCTGTGCAACTGATCAGAAAATTTACCCTAACTATAGCTAAGAGAACGAATACATTGTCTGATCATCTGCATGAACATTCTATTCACACATTGTAGGGAAATAAAATCAATTGGCCAAAGATTCAGCTTTATTTGCATTTTTTATTTGTGTGGACTCCCTTAAGTGGCCTGGCACAGCCAGTACGGCCCCCTCATTGAAATAGGTTTATAGAGTTAAGGGTTCCTGCCTCTACCACCCTTTCAGGCAGTGAGTTCCAGATTCCAACCACCCTCTGGGAGAAAAAGTTTTTCCTCAAATCCCCTCTAAACTCCTGCCCCTTACCTTGATACTATGCCCCCTGGTTATTGACTCCTCTGCTAAGGGGAAAAGTTCCTTTCTATCTACCCTATCTATGCCCCTCATAATTTTGTACACCTCAGTCAGGTCCCCCCTCAGCCTTCTCTGCTCTATGGAAAACAACCCCAGCCTGTCCAGTCTCTCTTCATAGCTGAAGCACTCCAGCCCAGGTAGCATCCTGGTGAATCTCCTCTGCACCCTCTCCAATGCAATCACATCCTTCCTATAGTGTGGCGACCAGAACTGCACACAGTACTCCAGCTGTGGCCTAACTAGCATTTTGTACAGCTCCATCATAATCTCCCTGCTCTTATATTCTATGCCTCGGCAAATGAAGGCAAGTATCCCGTATGCCTTTTTAACCACCTTATCTACCTGTCCTGCTGCCTTCAGGGATCTATGTACATGCACACCAAGGTCCCTCTGATCCTCTGTCCTTCCTAGGGTCCTACCATTCATTGTGTATTCCCGTGCCTTGTTAGCCAACGCTGCCTCCGCAAGATCCTGCAAATCCATTGGTAGGATAGGCGCACCAACGTCAGTGTTCTTGCTCAGGCCAACATCCCCAGCATCGAAGCTTTGACCACGCTCGCTCAGCTCTGATGGACGGGTGACATCGTCCGCATGCCCGATACGAGACTCCCAAAACAAGCGCTCTATTCGGCACTCCGACACGACAAGAGAGCCCCAGGTGGGCAGAGGAAACGCTTCAAGGACACCCTCAAAGCCTCCTTGAAAAAGTGCAAAATCCCCACCAACACCTGGGAATCCCTGGCCCAAGACCGTATAAAGTGAAGGAGAAGGCACCGAATACCTCGAGTCTCTTTGCCGGGAGCAAGCGGAAACCAAGCGCAAACAGCGGAAGGAGAGCACGTCAACCCAATCACCCCGCCCACCCATTCAACCACCGTCTGCCCCACCTGTGACAGAGACTGTAGGTCCCGCATTGGACTCATCAGTCACCTGAGAACTCATTATTAATGTGGAAGCAAATCATCTTCGGTTCCGAGGGACTGCCTAAGAAGAAGAGAAGAAGCAAAAGTATTCTCTTGTCTTGTTAGTCCTCCCAAAATGCATCACCTCACACTTTTCAGGGTTAAATTCCATTTGCCACTGTTCTGCCCATCTGACCAACCTGTCTATATCATCCTGTAGCCTAAGGCTTCACTCCTCGCTGTTTACCACTCCACCAATTTTCGTGTCATCTGTGAACTTACTGATCAGACCTCCTACATTCATATCTAAATCATTAATGTACACTACAAACAGCAAAGGACCCAGCACCGATCCCTGCAATACACCATTGGACACAGGCTTCCAGTCACAAAAACAACCTTCAACCATCACCCTCTGCCTCCTGCCACTAAGCCAATTTTGGATTCAATGTGCCAAATTGCCCTGGATCCCATGGGCTCTTACCTCCTTGACCAGTCTCCCATGTGGGACTTTGTCAAAAGCCTTACTGAAGTCCATGTAGTCTACATCAATTGCACTACCCTCATCCACGCACCTAGTCACCCCCTCGAAAAATGCAATCAAATTGGTTAGACATGGGCCTAGAAATTCAGTGGCGCCCCGATTGGGGCGACAGCCTCGCCAGGGCACCGGAAGTACCGCCCCGGAATTGTCGCGGCCACCCGCCGCAAATTCAGTTTGAGCGCCCCAGAGGGAAGCACGGCGCTACTTGAGGTGCCCCGCATCCCTCTTGGGGTGCTGCAACTGAAGATCGCAGCACAACGTGCCGCCGCGCCACACGCTGTGGCAAGGCGCGCTGCGGTACTGCAGGCCTTCCTCCCCTTCTTAAAGGGGAGGGGCCTGCTGCAGCGTGGACGATGATCGCGAGTGCCGGCAAAAGAGCCTGGCACCGAGGAGAAGTGCCGGGCTCTTGGGACACAGCCAGCACTCCGCGGGGGGGAGGTGCTCAGGAGGCCGGGGACGGCGGTGCGGAGAGGTGCTGGCAGGCGGCCAGCAAAAAAAATGGCTGCCCCGTATCTCAGCACCTCTACCGCTGCAGGTAGGGCCCCCTGAGCCAGTCGCAAATTGCAACTGTCGTTAAAGCAGGGGGCGCTACTAAATTTCACGATTGCGGCGGTAGCGGGGCGCTGCGCACACCGATGACATCATCGGTAATGGCGCAGCGCTAAAGGCTAGTGCCGCCATTAGCGTCCCACTAAATTTAGCGGGAGGCGTGGCCAGTGGCGTACAACCCACTAAGTGCCCTCTTAGGGCACTAACGGGTGGCACAGCCCACTGAATTTCTAGGCCATGATCTCCCCCTGACAAAGCCATGCTGACTATCTTTGATTAATCCTTGCCTCTCCAAGTGGAGACTAATTCTGTCCCTCAGAATTTTTTCCAATAATTTCGCTACCACTGATGTAAGGCTCACTGTCCTGTAATTCCCTGGTTTATCCCTACTACCCTTCTTGAATAATGGTACTACATTAGCTGTCCTCCAGTCCTCTGGCACCTCCCTTGTGGCCAGGGAGGATTTGAAAATTTGTGTCAGAGCCCCTGCAATCTCCTCCCTTGCCTCACACAGCAGCCTGGGATACATTTCGTCTGGGCCTGGGGATTTATCCACCTTTAAGCCCGCTAAAACCTCCTCCCTCTCAATACTAATTTGTTCAAGTATATCAAGTTTGATGCCCCTGGTCTGAGGTATTTTTACAAGTCAAAAATAAAAGTGGTCAAATATCTGAACAACAACATGTTAGCCACTCCAGATCATTTATCGATTCTCTGAATATTGCACGGAGAATAATAAATGGCTGGTATTAGTTCAATGGAGGAGTATTGATTACAATGTAAATTGCAAGAATGACCCTCAGCCATTTGTTTTCCACTCACTGCTTGACATTGGTTATTTTGGGAGGTAAATTTTCATTTTGGCAGTGCTTCATGTGGATGTCAGGCCCACGATTTTCCATCCATTGATTTTATTGTACAGATTTGGATCACAAATCAACCACACCGGAAGCTTTGCACAGGAATGATGGAGACAAAAAGATTATTCCAAAGCATTATTTTTTTTTAATAAAAGATAAATTTCCCAATCATGCACTGCCAGGAAGGAGCATTCCAAAGGAATGCTGGTTGGAAATAGGGCTCCAGTGGCATTGTGATTGGAGGCAATGGATTATGGTCAGCACTCCCATTCATGAAGCCACTGTAGTGATCAATAGCATGTCATTCTATAGTGGACACTAGGTGGAGCTGTAGAGCTGTATATAGCTGTATGTATAAGACTACACTACCCAGCTATATATTATATTAAGACTGCATTACCCATGAGGCTAGGCTACCCAAAAGGCAGCAGTCAAGATGGAAGCCTCTACAAGATGCTGCACAAGTCCACATGTGCTCAATAAAAGTAACTAGCAAAAGCTAGCTGTGTTCATAATAAGAATGTCTATTTATTAATGAACATAACATGGTACCAGGGTGGTGAAGATCTGCTGAAAATTGTGAAAAGCGACATGGAGAATTTGAAGACACCAGAGCGTTTGAAACTCACAGAAAAAATCGACTACAATTGGCAGACTTTTAAACAGCAATTCGAACTCTACATTGCAGCCATTGGATACGGTACGAAGCCAAACGCAAGGAAGATAGCGTTGCTGCTTACGGTTGCAGGCCCACAGGCGATAGAGGTATTTAATACATTTGTATTTAATCCAGCGGGGAACAGAGACAAATTAGACGATGTGCTACAGAAATTTGATGCACATTGTTCTCCCAAAAAGAATGAGACGTATGAAAGATACATCTTCCGTTCTCAGACACAGCAACAAAATGAGACTTTTGATAGCTTTATAACTGATCTGAAACTGAAAGCACAGACATGTAATTTCTCTGAGCTCAAAGCATCCATGATTCGTGACCAGATTGTGTTTGGTATTCATGATAAAAAAGTCAGGGAACGTCTGTTGAGAGAAACCGAACTAAATTTGGAAAATGCGGTGAAAATATGCCAAGCCAGCGAGCTAGCTTGAAAGCACGCGCAGACTTTCAGTGAAATCAATAATGAAAAGCAATCGGAGGATGAAATTTTTAATTGTAAACGCTGTGGTTACAAACACCAGTTAAGACAATGCCCAGCATTTGGAAAAATGTGCACAAAGTGTAATGGAAAGAATCACTTTGCCAAACAATGCTTTTCAAAAGTACAAACTAAGAAAGGGCAACGAGTTAATGTAATTGAGGACACTGATTTAAGTGAGACATTTTTTGTAGGAATGGTGTCATGTGACAATATCAAAAAGGATACAGAAAATGTGCAGCCCTCAGAAATGGACAATGCTGAACATAAAGTTAATGCAGTAATAGAGGACAAATGGATGATCCCACTGCAGGTAAATGGAGCATTAGTTACCTTGAAACTAGACACTGGGGCAAAAGCAAACTTAATCAGTATGAGTGACATCAACAATATGAAAGAAAAGCCCAAAATACAGAAAAAGTCAGTACTACTGAAGGACTATAATGAACAGAAAATAGATAGCTTAGGTGTATGCAGACTTAAAGTGACAGTCAAAGACAAAGTGCATCATCTCATGTTTTCTGTTGTGGCTGAAAGGCTTGATTCACTACTGGGTGACAAAGCTTGTGAGGACTTAGAACTGGTCAAAAGAGTCTACCGTATAAACGGTGCCATAAGCAGACCAGATGACTCGATGGATTCTGTAGTGAATAATTTCCAGGATGTGTTCAAAGGATTTGGAGTTCTACCATTCACTTACAAGATCCAGCTAAAGCAGGATGCTCAGCCAGTGGTACATGCTCCATGAAGAGTTCCAGCACCCCTGCGTGACCGGCTCAAGAATGAACTGGACAGAATGACCACACTAGGAGTCATCAGGAAAGTTGAAGAGCCAACAGACTGGGTTAACTCCATGGTATGTGTAAAGAAAAAGAACAATGATCTAAAAATATGCATGGATCCAAAGGACTTAAATGCAAACATAAAACATGAACACTACCAGATTCCCAAGTGAGAAGAAATCACCAGTGAAATGTCAGGTGCCAGATACTTTACAAAGCTCGATGCCTCACAAGGATTTTGGCAACTAAAACTGGATGAAGAGAGCACCAAATACTGTACCTTCAACACACCATTTGGCAGGTATTGTTTCCTCAGAATGCCTTTCGGGATAATATCTGCATCTGAAATCTTTCATAGAGCGATGGAACACACAATTGAAGGTCTGGAAGGAGTTCGGGTCTACGTTGATGACATCATCATCTGGGGCTCCACACTGAAAGAACACAATGAGAAACTGACTAAAGTGCTACAGAGCATACGCCAGAATGGACTGAAGCTCAACAAAGCCAAGTGTCAGTTTGGCGTCCAGGAAGTCACTTTCCTAGGAGATAATCTATCTGGTAAAGGAATAGAGCCAGATATGGAAAAAGTAAACGCCACACTCAAAATGCCCCGACCCACTGACAAAAAAGGAGTGCTACGCATCATGGGGATGATAAACTTCATTGGAAAGTTCATTCCTAACTTGTCAGCCAAGACAGCCTGTCTGCGAGACCTGCTACATAAAACAAATGAGTTCACATGGAAAGAAAGTGATGAACAAGAGTGGATAAACCTCAAAACAGTGCTGACAACCACACCTGTACTCACCTTCTTTGACCCAACCAAAAGAATCAAAGTGTCAACTGATGCATCAAAAGATGGCCCAGGTGCGGTCTTGCTACAAGCAGAGGGTGAAGATTGGAAGCCTGTTGCCTAAGCCTCCAGGTCTATGACTGATATTGAGTGTCGATACGCCCAGATTGAAAAGGAATGTCTAGGCTTGGTAGTTGGACTAGAAAAGTTTCATGGCTACATACATGGACTTCCCACCTTCACAGTTGAGACAGGCCACAGCCCTCTGGTTGCCATCATAAAAAAAAACCTGAATGAGATGTCTCCAAGGATTCAACGACTCATGATGAAGTTGCAAAGATATGACTTTGAACTGATCTACACACCAGGCTAGCAGATGCACTATCCCGAGCACCCACAATGAGTCATGGGAGCTCTACTGAAGAAGACGTGGATGTTCATGTGAGTATGGTCACTGCTGCGCTGCCCGTATCAGACACAAAATCAAAGCAAATAGCAGAAGAAACAGTAAAAGATACAGTATTACAAACAGTAGAGAACATTCATCATGGTTGGCCAAAAGGTTCCTGTCCAAAATATTTTCACATAAGGTCAGAATTGAGTGTCGCAAGTGGACTATTACTAAAACAGAACAGAATAGTCATTCCACAGGCTCTACGTCAAGACATGCTCAAAAGGATTCATGAGGGACACCTCGGAATTGAAAAATGCAAAAGGAGAGCAAGAGACACTGTTTATTGGCCTGGCATAAATAAGGACATTGAGAACATGATAGGCAAATGTGAGACATGTCAGAAACACCAAAACAAACAAGCAATGGAACCAATTATACTAGCTGACATACCAACAGCAGCATAGCAAAAGGTTGGTATGGACCTTTTTCATTTAAATGGTAAAGACTATCTAATAGTGATTGACTACTGTTCTAACTATCCTGAGATGGCGCTGCTCTCAAGCACCACAGCAAGCAGTGTCATAATGCATGTGAAATCCATCTTTGCCAGACATGGAATTCCCAGGATTGCCGTTAGCGACAATGGTCCGTGCTTCAACTGCAAGGAGTGGCAACAGTTTGCAGCACATTATGACTTTCAGCACATCACATCCCATCCTTTGTATGCTCAGTCAAATGGTAAGGCAGAGAAAGGTGTTCAAGTTCTCAAGCAGCTACTGAAGAAAGTGACAGAAAGCAAGTCTGATCCTTATCTCGCCCTGCTGAGCTACCGAGCCTCACCTTTAGACTGTGGTTCTTCACCTGCTGAACTACTAATGGGTCGCAAGTTGCGCACCACGCTACCCTGCTGTGCAAAAGAACAGCAAAGTGAGGAACTGAGACAGAGACTTCAACTGTTAAAGCTGAAACAGAAATCATACTATGACAAGTCATCCAAAACTCTAAAACCATTGACAAAGGATGATGTTGTCAGGATTGAGGATCCAGATGCATGGAACAGGAAAGCTACATTTCTTGAGGAAGTAGGACCAAGGTCATACACTGTGAGAACTGAGGAAGGACAGATTCTCAGGAGGAACCGCCGTTCCCTCCTAAAAACACAAGAGACTATTCAAGACCAGATTGATGACAATGCCGCAACTGCATCTTGTCATTCACCGCCAGAACAATCTCATGAAGACACATCAGACTTACCTGTGTTGAGAAGATCCACACGTGAAGTAAAAGAGCCTGATAGACTTAATCTTTGAGTACAATGTAAAGCTTTGAAAATGTGTTGACTGTTTTGAAAATGTTTATGTTTATAGAGCACTAACAAAAGTGTTACTGATATGATCTTTATTGTTTTCTTGAAAGTTGATTGATATTGATTTTGTTAAACCTCAAAGAAAGGAGGATGTAATGATCAATAACATGTCATTCTATAGTGGACACTAGGTGGAGCCGTAGAGCTGTGTAGAGCTGTATATAGCTGTATGTATAAGACTACACTACCCAGCTATATATTATATTAAGACTACATTACCCACGAGGCTAGGCTATCCACAAGGCAGCAGTCAAGATGGAAGCCTCTACAAGATGCTGTACAAGTCCACATGTGCTCAATAAAAGTAACTAGCAAAAGCTAGCTGTGTTCATAATAAGAATATCTATTTATTAATGAACATAACAGTCACTGGGCCAGAACTTCCTGATATTAGCTGAGGGGAAGTTCTGTCATAAAAGGCATGTTCCCACGATGCCACTAAAGAAGGGTAACAAGGAGTGATTGGGACCTACGTGCCTCAGTGTATAAATATATTCCCTTTAAAGCAGTTAGTGTTGTATGGCATTCAGTAAAAAGTGCTTCCACTTTAACTCCAACCTGAGAAGAGCACTTATGTGAATTTTTCCATTTCCCACCAATGATCCTTATGGTCCCTCTCTAAGTGAGATTAGTAATTTAGTGACAATTTGTGGTGAATTATAGGCAGCTTGTGCTATGAGCCCACACCCACTGGGAATTTAGATGAGATTACTCAAATCTAAGGTAATTTCAGGTAGGACCCTCACAGCTTTAGATCACAAGGAATAATGGATGGATCAAACACATAGCATGTAGAAATATTATTAACACCAAATAGATCTGACACATAGCCCCATGACAAACAAAAAGCTTAGTAACATACAAACTAATCACCTGCTGGTGAGTTTAAAATCAAACAGAATGCTGGAAAGAAAAAATACCTTTCAGTTTCAGGAGGCAAACAGTAAGACTGAAAGAGAGGAAAATTTCTATTAGCCATAAAATGCCTATTGGTTGTGGTGCTGATCCCTGTTTATTAACAGCCAAGAACAATGGCTAAAGTGAAATATATTAGAAGGACTACTAGTTCACCCACACTTTGTGCAATCATTAATCTCCCAATAACTTTTTATCCCACTTGCAGAAATGCTTACCACATTCAATTGGCAAATGTCTTCATGAGTATTTGATGCATGTAGTTGAAAATCAATCATCAAAACTCTTTAAGAAAAAATTCTCAAAAATTAGCTGTTTAATTAGTGCTCAATATGTAAATTTGAATTGGTGGATTGATTGAAATATAATAATTTCCGCTATGTAGAATTTGCAAAATTGAACATTGTCCTATAAGGGTCTATTGGCAGAAGGCCTTAATTTTTAAAAGACTGTTTTTAAAAGAAGCCCAGAAAAAGGGGCACACAAAATGGCTGCCAGACCCCGTGACCAGCTTTTTGGGACATTTTAAAATGGTTCCTGCAGTCCCCAGACAGTTTTTGTGGATTCAGACCACAGTAAGTTCTGGAACACAGTTTCGGAGAAAACAAAACCAGACAGTACCCCATACATATAGATTGGATGCAGATCCGATCAGATTGGCCTGTAGATAAAGGCCATCAAAATGTTTACCCAGACAAAGGGAAACAGCTTCATATTCAAAGGGGGACGTTAAAGACAATACAAGGTCATTCCAGACCAGAGATGGCAGTTACCGGCCATCCCGAAGATACTTTAAAACAAAGACTACCCCGCTGTGCTACAAGCCCGCCAAAAGTTAAACAAAGACTAATCTTGATTTGGCGGGAGATAAGGGCCTCCATGGAAAAGTATAACTGGAGTCCTGGGGTAGCGTTGAGAAAAGAATTGGGGTCGGAGACCATCGGGTTTTCGGTAGCCGTTGAGGAGCATCAGCTTCATTGGTGCAGAGTTCGAGTGGAGACGACCGAGGAGAGAATCGGGTTCGGAGGATCGAGATTCGAGTTCGGAGAGAAGCTCGAGAGGGAGAGAGCGGTTTGAGAGGGGAGATCAAGTCAGCATCCAGCCCCGGGGTAACTGTCGGGAGAGCATCGACCAACCCTGGGACGTTGACGAGACAAGAAGAAACCTATATGAAAATGGTCAAACAGTTGGTCTCTCTCCACGCCGACGTCCAGGCCTGCTAACATCCAGCCTGTCCGAGGCCATCACCTCGAGGGAGAGAAGAGTGTGTCGCAGTCCGCTGCTTTCCGCTGACCACATGGAGACAGGACGCCTGAGAGGACCAAAACGCAGACTTCAAAACCTCTATGTTTCTAACTGGGATTGGTGAGCATGTTTCTGGCCCCTCATAATCTAATCTAGCTAGGCTTAGGAGGTGGGCATTTTAGGGGATAATTAACAATGAGTTGTTGTCCCTCGATGTTCCGTGTGCTTTCCTGTTTCATGATGAACATTGTAAAGCGTAATATGCCTGTAGATATGTTGGTTAGTACTGTATTATGATTTGTTTTTCCCTCCCATGTATCTTATTGGCTTACATTCAATTTTTCCTTCATGCAATAAAATTTCATTTTGTTTCATTAAACTTGGTCTATAGAGTATTCTCTGCATTGTAGTTCCTGCCTCAAAGTCCAGTGTATAGAACCTAAGGGGTGAGTGGGTCGAACCACTCGGTAAATTACTGTGCAAGAGAGAGAGAGACCTCATCGATCGAAAACCCCTTACAACTACTAATCCTTAACTAGGCAACATCTTTACTGAAATGGATATATTTTATGGCACATGCAATATTGCACATAGGCAAACAAATAAAAATGTATTTAATATAGTGACCAGAACAGTGACAAGCAGATACAGTATCAAATCTAGATATCATTTATATCGGATTGCCTCCAAATTGGTTCATGTATGAAATCTTGGGAGGTTTTTTTTATGCCAAGGACTCACAGCAGCTTTCAGTTGGCAAGAGTTCCATTGAGGGTTTATAAAGTGGAATGGCCAGAATTCCTTGGGTAGCCCAGGAACTCCCCAGATATGCCTTCTTACCATGGTGGGCAGACGATTAGGTCATTATAGTGCTACCTCTTGAATTCAACCAACTGTATCAGTGGCCATCCGCTTTACATTGTCCAGGATTTCTAGGGCTACCCTAAAGGATGGATCGAGACTTCTGCTTGCAGTACATGCAGGTCAAGTGTTTCCCCGGGCATGGAAATGAATCAGAAGAGGATGGTCCCAGCTCTCCTGCCTCACCTTCCTTTCATTGTGATTGAAGGGTGTCCAGATGGAGGGGACCTATTGATGCTGGTGGGAAACCCTGCGACTGGGACCCCCTCAGATCAAAGGATTTGGGAGAGGGGGGAGCAGGCACTAAGGCAAGGTAGGCTGGAAAGATATGCACAAGCTCCTCCCCTATGGTCATCAGGCTTGGAGGCCTCAAGGCCAGCAGCAAGTTCCATAGCTGCAGCCATCTGTGTTTCTGCCACCTTTTCCAGGGGCGGGCATATGCCAGGGTGTAACCGGACTATACTAATAACCCAACCCACCAAATTCAGGCACTCAAAGGCTTGGACAGGCTGAGGACATGTCATAGAGCTCTATCTAATGAACCTTGGGCTATGCACTAACCAATAGTAATCCAGTCAGTAGTCTTGACAAATTTCCCACGGTATTAGAATCTTAGGTGACTAAATATCAGAAACACATTTGGATTTTTCAACTTCCAGCATAATCTTAGGCCTTTCTTTGCTAAAGTGAACACTTACAGTGGCATTTTTTCTATTCATGTATAACATTTGTCAGATATTTCAAAAGGTAGAGCTCAGCAAGAATTTTTAACATTTTTTATTGTTAATGGGAAACCATTATGCATATAAAAATATTAGGTTAAAAATAAGTTTGCTGAGCTCTGTCTTTTGAAATCTAGAGTTATATTCACCTTGATGGATATTAGCCACAAACCGAAACTATTTTATTTTGTTGTAGAAAAAAAATGCGCACATTGGTAGAGATTTTTCAGCAGCTGCTGTTGTGTTAGTTTAAATGCAAAGGAGTCTTATGCCTAACCTATCCATAGTCAATTTATTTTTAGTAACTGCATTTAATACAATTTTAGATATTCTTATTTATGAAGGACTGCACTTAGTCTTATTAAATACAGGAAGGTTGAGGTGACAGCTCAATGTTTATGAGCTGTAAGATCCAAAATCATTGGAGTATTGTAAGTAATTAAAATGTTTTGATTGTAGCTGCTGCTGTTAGGAAGGAGTTCAGCTGTACAGTTGTACATTTCATCCCTACACAGAACATTAGGATGACCTTGCCTATGTTCTAGAACAAGTCAACTGGAGTAGGAGGGAAAATAAGTGGCACTTTTGTAAAAAAAAAATTCTCAACTGCACATTTGTTTACCTCAGGGATTCAACAGTCAAATTCTTCCAGAAATTGTTTGGCGGTTGGACACAAGTGGGCAAGACAGTCACAGATGGTGTCTGTGTAAATCAGGTTTCTGTCGATTTAAGCAACCTTAGTCGAATTTTTTTTTTCTCCCAGTCTGTGAATAAAGCCCATTTTTATTTGCCACCCACTGGTTACCTAACACACAGGCACACATGAGCTGTGATCAGCCAATCAGTTCTAATTTTGTACTTCAGAAATTATGCAGCAGTAAATTAGAAAATGCAATCAGCGGTACATTATTAAAGTATGAGTTTTGTCATCATTTCACCCTTTTTAAATAAAAACCATTCTTTCATTCTGTAGATTTTTTTTTCAACAATATTTGTTTAACCAATGAATGCTAATGACATCATCAGGAGACTGGCTTGCTGGAGTTATTGAGGCCGGCAGTGTGATGGTGATTGCTTCATGTACACTGTTGAAATTGTAAAGATTGCTGAAGCACCGAGAGTAAATGATTGCATCTTTGATCATATTAATTTCAGCCATGCGCATGGTTGGGGTTCAGTAATTCCTCCAAACCAACCATCCATCAATGTCATCACACTTGCTGTGTAAGCAAAAGCACCCCTTCTTTTTTTTAATGGGGCACGGTCCGCGTGAAAATGTGTTTTGCAAAAATAAGATTTGCTTGGTGAGGGAGTCGAGCTAGAAAGGCCAGGCATTATTTTCACCCCAATGACATCACACACAAGCAAGATGATAAAGGGGTGAATTTTCATCTTTTGCACTTCCAGCACAGAGCCTCGTGCACTGATAGTTCATATCAGGAATTTGGATGCATGGCCCCCCCCTGTTGCCCAACCCCCAATCCCCCCACAATTTTCCATCCATTACTTTTGGTAGATGGAAAATCATAGGGGTGTGCCCCTGAATTCCCACAATGCATCCCTGGCTTGTGATACTATGCTTTGGGAGCACTGAAAATGAAAAGTTATCCTGAGGTGTTTTGATGTAATTTATGTCATTGTGATGTACATTATATGAACACAGAAGAAAATATTTCCCAGGCAATTTTAAATCTTCCATTGCTTAGTTGACTCATCGTTTACAATTTACTGATCCTTCATGTCTATTTTTATAAAATTTATTCAGACGTTTCCTCTTCACAGACCTCTATTTTCTTTCTTTAAATAACAATTTCACTTCAATCTACTCTTCAGCTATTCCCCTATCTCAGTAATCTCTCTCTCTTGCTTGCCTGTGCTCTATAGCTCAGTCTCTCTCTGTCTCTCTCACTGATTTTGTTTTGAGCCAGTTGCCTTCGATTTTTATGTTATGTTCTGATCTTCCTCTTTTTTCTGCCTGACAGTCTATTTGTCCTTTCACTCTGCTGATTTTCTCCCCCTTTCTTTAGTCCCAATTGCGCCTTTAGATTTTTTCCAAGAGTTTCTCCTGTGCCAATCTGACCGCTGGCTTGCTGATCTGACCGCTGCTGTGCCAATCTTACTGCTGGTGTCCAATCTGACCACTGGCGTGCCAATCTTGCTGCTGCCTTGCCACTGTTTCTTCCTATTGGATTGGAAGCTCTGCCCCAGCTTCAATATTTCACACTTTTCTTACTTATTGCCAGCATTCAGGTCCTGAGCCCTGACTGGTAAATAAGTCCCACAGTGTTCCAGTACTCCTGTCCAAATCAGGTTTCCACAAAGTCCTTTTGGACTCTATGTTCTATTATGAATTGTGAGACACCTTCTTTTACAGAGCAAAAAACATAACAAATAATAAATAAAATGATCCTGTGAACAGAAATGGATTAGATAACAGTTCAAGCAAAAGACCGAGACAGAAGTAGCACTAATGAATGCAAGCAGTGGGTGTCATTTTCTGAGACCCTGTGGCACCAGTGGGGCCTTGTACGCAGTAGCCAGCTTATCAAAACATCGCAGGTGCACTGCCCATGATTTTCCAATAAACCTACCATTGCACGCAAGGCCCCCCTGGCGGTTCAGCGTCTCAGAATAATTGGCCCGGTTTGTTTATTTACAGAGAGCAAAATGATCACTCTCAGAATATTCAACCACGCTTGTGCTATATAATTCCAGCACACAATTCTGATCCCATGTTAACCCAATACAACTATACTCATACCCAATTTATATTACAGAACATGATGGTTCAGTATTACCATGGCAAAGGTAAACGGCTGCTGCCTGCACAGTTTGCCATCATGATCACCATTTTATTGTGGCTGTGGGCAGGTTGACCTATGACGTGACATTCAGAAAGTCCGTAGCCAGAAAGGGAAAGTAAAATGCAACTGGTTGTGATAATGGACTGCAGTGGCCGTCCCTCACTTTCCTGCTGGGCACATTTCTCTTTTCCGTTCAGTACTAGGCACCTCGCCTCAGCAAGGTGGCCTTGGAGTGGGTGCAGCACTGATGTACCAAAATGATATCAGGGTTAGAAGGGTTAAATTATGAGGACAGGTTGATCTAATTGAGGTATTTAAAAGAAGAAAATAGAACTCGCATTCATATAGTGTTTTTCACAGCCTCAGGATGTCCCAAAGTGCTTTACATCCAATGAAGTACTTTAAAGTATAGTCACTGTTGTGAATTAAACGATTTGATAGGGTAGATGGGGAGAAACTATTTCATCTGGCGGGGCAGTCCAGAACAAGGAGCCTAAACTTAAAATTAGAACAAGGCCATTCAGTGGCGCTGTCAGGAAGCAATTCTTCACACAAAGGGGAGCGGAAATCTGGAACTCTCTCCCCCAAAAAGCTGTCAATTGAAAATATAAAAACTGAGATTGACAGATTTTTGTTAGGTAAGGGTGTTAAGGGATATGGAACCAAAACACAGATAAATAGATATAAGATACATATTAGCCATGATCTAAGTGAATGGCGGAAAACACTCAAGGGCTGAATGGCCTACTCCTGTTTTTTGATTCCTATGTTTCTCCCTTTGGGACTAGCCTCGGCTAAGAAGCAGTTCCACACTCAAATCTATTTTCCACCCTTCACCAATCCCATTCATTACTATTGGTGTAATGTATGTACCTTTAAAGGGGGAACTACTATCTACAGCTCATGTATACTGTAGTACCGGCAGTGACCACACCTGTATATAACGCTGAGTAGTAATCTGTTGTTTCAGTTGCGATCCGCCCAGCCGTCGAAGCAGAGCTGGAAGGTTTGGAACATTCAGGAGTACTGTCCAAAGTGGACTGGAGCGAGTGGGCTACACCCATCGTTCCTGTAATGAAGAGGTCATTGAGTAATACGCCTGGGGAACCAAAGAAGGTTCGCATCTGTGGGGACTTTAAGGTGACAGTGACACCAGTTCTTCACACTGTACAATATCTGCTTCCGCAGATTGAAGATATTTTCGCTTCGCTATCTGGAGGGAAACGCTTCACTAAGATTGATCTGGCCCAGGCGTACCTGCAAATGGAGGTAGAAGAAGCCTCGAAACAGTACCTCACGATCAACACTCATAAAGGTCTCTACCAATACAACCGGCTGGTGTTCGGGGTAGCATCAGCTCCGGCTATTTGGCAAAGGGCAATGGAACAAGTCCTGCAAGGGATTCCAGGGACCCAGTGTTATTTGGACGACATCCTGGTCACGGGCGAAAATGACAGTGATCACCTCGCCAACCTGGAGCAGGTACTCACTAGATTGAAGGAATATGGGCTCCGAGGTAATCGCCACAAATGTGAGTTTTTCCAGAAGCAGATCTTGTATTCTGGCCATGTTATAGATAAAGAGGGGTTACATAAGTCCCCTGAAAAGATTGAGGCAGCAGTCAAGGCTCCAGCACCGGAAAATGTGTCACAACTGAGGTCGTTCCTCGGGCTGGTGAACTACTACCATAAGTTCTTGCCGAATTTGTCTACCGTACTACACCCACTGAACAACCTACTGCAAACGGGGGTACCATGGAAGTGGAGTGACAAATGTAAACGAGCTTTCCAGAAGAGCAAAGCATTGATCACATCAAAAGAGATGTTGGCCCATTTCAACCCAGCACTACCAATTCGGTTGGCGTGTGATGCATCACCCTATGGCATTGGAGCGGTGCTGTCGTACAAATTACCGGACGGCTCGGAGAGACCAGTAGCCTTTGCATCTCGGTCACTAACTTCAGCCGAGCGTAACTATGCCCAGATTGACAGGGAGGCCCTCAGCCTAGTGTGGGGAGTGAAAAAGTTCAATCACTATCTGTACGGGCAGAAGTTCACCTTGCTGACTGACCACCAACCACTTGTCTCCATCTTTAATCCAAAGAAGGGCGTTCCGGTGATGACTGCGCAACGGCTACAAAGATGGTCCCTTTTTCTAGAGGCGCACCAATATGAAATCGACTATAAGGGCACGAAACAGCATGGAAACGCTGATGGGCTATCACGCCTGCCATTGCCTACTGCGGAGGGAGCACCAGCAGTGGATCCTGTCGAAATATTTCATTCGACTATAATTGAATGCTTGCCAGTAACTAACGCAGGTATACAGAAGGAGACCCGAAATGACCCGACACTGTCTCGGGTATATGATTTGACGGTGAAGGGATGGCCAGCACATGGCGACTCACTGTTGCCAGCATTCTCATCCAGAATAGAACAGCTGTCAGTATGCCAGGGGACCTTGATGTGTGGATCCCGAGTGGTAATTCCACCCAAGTTAAGGGAGAGAGTGATCAATGAGCTTCACGAAGGTCATCTGGGAGGGGTGAAAATGAAAAGCCTTGCTAGGGCTTATGTGTGGTGGCCAGGGATCGATCAGCAAATCGAGGACCTGACAAAGAGCTGCTCAGGATGCCAGAAGGTCCAAAATGCACAACCACATGCCCCTCTACACCCATGGGAGTGGCCCTCATCTCCATGGCAACGGGTGCATATTGATTTTGCTGGTCCATTCATGGACTCAATGTTTTTAATAGCCGTGGATGCGCACTCAAAATGACCTGGGGTGATCAAAATGTCCTCCACCACCACGGAGAAAACTATTGCAGCCCTACGGATCATTTTTGCCAGGAATGGCTTGCCAGAGCAGATTTGCTCTGATAACGGACCACAGTTTGTGTCCGAAGAGTTTTGAAGATTTATGAAAAGGAATGGGGTAAGGCATTACACATCCGCCCTGCATCATCCAGCCACAAATGGATTGGCTGAGAGGTTCGTACAAACCTTTAAAAAAGCAGTAAAGGCCATGTGCGATGATGACATTCCACTGCAGCATAAGGTAGACAATTTCCTGTTAGCCTACAGAAATGCGACACATGCAGTCACCAACCAGGCCCTGGCCATGATGTTCTTAAACCGAAGGTTGAGATCTCGTCTGGATTTGCTCAGACCAAATGTACGAAGAGATGGTGAGAGTAAGCAATTCCAGCACATCAATGAGAAGCCGACAAGGAGCTTCAATGTAGGGCAACCAGTCTTGGCCCGCGACTACTGAACAGAGAAATGGCAACCAGGAACGATATGCACACGGCAGGGGCCACTAATGTACACAGTGGATGTTGGGGAGAGCATCGTGAGACGCCATGCTGACCAGATCCTAGAGTCACAGGAACGAGTCAACCTCATGCCTCGCCCATACGTACCTGGTGATGAACCTGACGTACAGGTAGCATCTACCCCAGAAACAGTAGCATCGGAAGCTGATGAACCAACCGACGACAGGGGGCCAGAATCGCCTCCGCACCAAGAGCAAGACACTCGGGAAAGGTGCTATCCAGAAAGGATCAGGAAGCCTCCCCAAAGACTGAATTTATAAATAGACTATTTTCAGCTAATGTTGCATGTTAAAAGTGTTAATTGTAATTAGTTTGATATTTAATTGTTAAATGAGTGTTATGGTACTGTTAATCTAAAAGGGGAGGAATTGTAATGTATGTACCTTTAAGGGGGGAACTACTTTCTACAGCTCATGTATACTGTAGTACCGGCAGTGACCACACCTGTATATAACGCTGAGTGGTAATCTGTTGTTTCAGTTGCAGTTTGAACCACGTTGAGTAAACACCTGTTGTACCGTTCTCTGCAGTCCTTTTCTTATTATTACACGGACGTAACAATTGGCTCTTCTGGCACAAAAAGAGAGTGAGTGAGGGAGTGAGAGAGAGAGTGGGGTTCAATTGGATAATCTACAAAAAGAAGCATGGGGTTTGAGGTACAAGATTTATCAGCGCATGTTCATTGCGTTGCAGGCAGCATGGTAACTTCGTGCTGCCTGCTGTTTTACATGATTGCTGCATGCAACCAGCGCTGCCCACATGTTCATTGGCGGCATGCATCAGCAGCGGGCCCGATATCGCAACCAACCAGCGCTACTTAAAGGCAGCCTGTACCTCTTAAAGGGGAGGTGCATTGTGCCTGTAAGGAGTGGTGGGAGTATTTTCAACAGTCAATCTAGGCCATGATACATTGAGCAATGGCTAAGATTGCGAGAGAGCGAGCACCAAGGTAATCAGACAATGCACTGGAAGTCTTTGAGGAAGAGGTGGAAAGAAGGAGAGACATCCTAGGCTGAATCTTGACAGGGGCGGATTGCATAGGCGGGGGGGCAGTGTTTCTGTTGGAAAGCCCAGAAGTTTGGGTTTCCCCACATGCCATTGTGTTTTGACTCCACAGTTTGCGTAGTTTTGATGTGACAGGTTCCCTGATTGACAAGTTTGGCTTACAGTCAGGCGGGGAGCACTCCAGAGGATGCTGCAGTCCCAGGTAAGATGCCTGCTGCTGCTCGTGGGAGTGTTGGAGGGGGGGTCCTGTCCCCAACCCAGGTGGCTGGGGGTGCAACCCTGGGGTCGGGATCGGATCCCTGATCCGAGGGCAGGTGTCTGCGGGGGTGAAGGTCTGATGGAGGGAGCTTGGGGGCTAGGGTGAAGTCTTCTCCCCGAAGCTGTCCTCGCCGCCGTTCAGCTGCCAGGTTTCCCACAACCTGGGAAACCCAGCTGGTCAGGGTTAAACCTGCAAAGCAGGTTAAATCAGAGGCTGCCAGTCTTATTAAAATATTTAATGGGCCTACCTGCCTTCTGGCAGCAGGTTGGCTGCCCAATCCTTGTCCCATCTCTGATAAACCCAGAACTGGGTGGGTTGGAGGCGGGTTGGTGTCACGTTTGAGATTTTTAAAGTTTCAACATCACACCCAACCCCAACCCACCTGTTTTTTGGGAATTAAGATTCAGCCCCTGTATCGTCCTCCAAGGCCATCTGCAGTCTCTTGGTGGGCCTTGGTGAGACCACACCTGGAGTACTGTGTGCAGTTTTGGTCTCCTTACCTAAGAAAGGATATACTTGCCATAGAGGGATTGCAGCGAAGGTTCACCAGACTGATTCCTGGGATGACAGGACTGTCGTATGAGGAGAGATTGGGTCGACTAGGCTTGTATTCACTAGAGTTTAGAAGAATAACAGGGGATCTCATTGAAACATATAAAATTCTGACAGGGCTAGACAGACTGGGTGCAGGGAGGATATTTCCCCTGGCTGGGGGGTCTAGAACGAGGGGGGTCACAGTCTCAGGATATGGGGTAGGGCATTTAGGACTGAGATGAGGTGAAATTTCTTCACTCGGGGTGGTGAACCTGTGGAATTCTCTCCCACAGAAGGCTGTGGAGGCCAAGTCACTGAATATATTTAAGAAGGAAATAGATAGATTTCTAAATACAAAGGCATCAAGGAGTATGGGGAGAGAGCGGGAATATGGTATTGAGATAAAGGATCAGCCATGATCATATTGAATGGTGGAGCAGGCTTGAAGGGCCGAATAGCCTATCCCTGCTCCTATTTTTCTATGTTTCTATTTTTCTATGTCTCCTCAATTGAAGGTCAGCAGCCTTCCACCACACATGCTGCAGCCACTGGGGAAGCAGCACTAAGAGCGGCAAAAGCAGATGGAAGACAAGCACTAAGGGAATGCACAAGGATGATTCGTTTTTTTTTCTATGCATTATGTCCTGATTGAATTTCTAAAATTGGATTAGAATGTGCATTTTCTGGTGGTTTTCATTTTTGTGTTTTCGGAAAGAGGACACTGTGATGGTCAGTGATAGAGGAAAGGTAAGGACTGCGGTACTGTTGGTGAGTGGGGTTGTGTGGTTGAGGTTACTGGTATCGCTCATGAATTATTTGATCACGTGCAGCCCAGACAGAAAGAGGCTTTCTATGTTTCAGCCTCCCTTCCTCTTCCTGCTCCTCCGCTTCCTGTTGCAATTCCTCCTCCTCCACTACCTCCACTTCCTCCAGCTCCTCCTCCTCCTCCTCTTCTTCCAGCTCCTCCTCCTCAACTTCTCATCTGATAGGTGGTGGCAAAGGCTGTTCCCTCATAATGGCCAGGTTGTGCAGCATGCAGCATACTACCACAAATCTTGATACCCATGCAGCTAAGTACTGCAGGGCTCCTCCAAAGCGGTCCAGGCAACGGAAGCATTGCTTGAGGACAGCGTCGGCGGGAATCCTGAGCGGCAGAGCGGGGCTATAAAAGTCCCAGAGACCAGGTAAGGCCTCACAGCGTCGGCGGGAATCCTGAGCGGCAGAGCGCGGCTATAAAAGTCCCAGAGACCAGGTAAGGCCTCACAGCGTCGGCGGGAATCCTGAGCGGTAGAGCGGGGCTATAAAAGTCCCAGAGACCAGGTAAGGCCTCACAGAGTCGCGGGAATCCTGAGCGGCAGAGCGGGGCTATAAAAGTCCCAGAGACCAGGTAAGGCCTCACAGCGTCGGCGGGAATCCTGAGCGGCAGAGCGGGGCTATAAAAGTCCCAGAGACCAGGTAAGGCCTCACAGCGTCGGCGGGAATCCTGAGCGGCAGAGCGGGGCTATAAAAGTCCCAGAGACCAGGTAAGGCCTCACAGCGTCGGCGGGAATCCTGAGCGGCAGAGCGGGGCTATAAAAGTCCCAGAGACCAGGTAAGGCCTCACAGCGTCGGCAGGAATCGTGAGCGGCAGAGCGGGGCTATAAAAGTCCCAGAGACCCAGGTAAGGCCTCACAGCGTCGGCGGGAATCCTGAGCGGCAGAGTGGGGCTATAAAAGCCCCAGAGACCAGGTAAGGCCTCACAGCATCGGCGGGAAATTCGAGCGGCAGAGCGGAGCTATAAAGTCCCCAGAGAGCCAGGTAAGGCCTCAGAGCGTCGGCGGGAACTCAGCGGCAGCAGCGGGGCTATAAAAGTCCCCAGAGACCCAGGTAAGGCCTCACAGCGTCGGCGGGAATCCTGAGCGGCAGAGCGGGGCTATAAAAGTCCCAGAGGCCAGGTAAGGTTTACCAGTCTCCAGTCTGGGAACTCGGAGGGAAGGAGAGAGGTAAAAAGTAATCCAAGTGTGACGTCACCAGAAAGCGGGTAAGTGATTGGTTGGTAAGTATTTCTCCCTTTTGAAGCTTAAATCTCTTTGGTTTATAGTTTCTAAGGTGTGATATTCACCATCTAGAATCGGGGCAGAGGGTATTTAAGAATAATATTAATAAATTTAATTAATTACATAGAATGGGAGATCAGGTGATGTGTTGCTGCTGCAATATGTGGGAGCTGGTGGACACCATTGATGTTCACGGTGATCACATTTGCAGTAACTGTTGGCTGCTCAAGGAATTCTGGCTCCGTGTTGAAGAGCTGGAGTCCGAGCTTGAAACACTGAGACACATCAGGGAGGGGGAGAGTTACCTGGACTCTGTGTATCACGAGGTATTCACACCAATTAGATTAATTAATTCAGATGTAGTCCGTGGCCAGGGTCAGGATGGTGTGACTAGAAGTGAGGCAGGTACGGGGATCCAGGAGATAGTGTTGGAGGAGCCGCAGCCCTTGCACTTGTCCAACAGGTTCAAGACTTTTACTCCCTGTGAGGATGGGAACAGGGACTGCGGGGAGGATGAGCAACCTGGCCACAGCACCGTGGAGTGGGGGGCCATTCAAGTGGGGGGAGTTAAAAGAAATGTTGTAGTGGTAGGGGATAGTATCGTTAGGGGGATAGATAGAGTTCTTTGCAGCCGAGAGCAAGAGTCCCGAAGGCTGTGTTGCCTGCCCGGTGCCAGGGTTAAGGACATCTCCTCTGGACTGGAGAGAAACTTGGAGTGGGAGGGGGAGGGTCCAGTTGCCGTGGTCCATGTTAGTACCAACGACATAGATAGGACAAGGAAGGAGGTTCTGCTGAGGGAGTTTGAGCAGCTAGGGGCCAAATTAAAAAGCAGAACCACAAGGGTAATAATCTCTGGATTATTACCTGAGCCACGAGCGAATTTGGCTAGTACAAATAAAATTAGAGAGTTAAATGCGTGGCTCAAAGACTGGTGTGGGAGAAATGGGTTTTGCTTCCTGGGACACTGGCACCAGTACTGGGGCAGGAGGGAGCTGTTCTGTTGGGACGGGCTTCACTTGGCCAGTGCTGGGACTAGAGTCCTGGCGGATCATATAACTAGGGCTGTAGAGAGGGCTTTAAACTAACTAGTGGGGGCAGGTTCCTAGAGAGCAAATAATAAAAATGACAACAGAGAAGGCCATAGACTTAGGTAGCAGTGGGGAAATTAAAAACCAGAGCGTGTCAGGAAGGGGCAGAAGGTATGGAGTAAAAGGTAAAGTAATAAAAAGGGCAAAAGCAGGAACTAAGTGTCACAAAACATCTTTGAAAGTTCTCTATCTGAATGCACGTAGCATTCGTAACAAAATAGACGAGTTAATGGCACAAATAACTACGTATGGGTATGATCTTGTGGCCATTACAGAAACATGGCTGCAGGGTGACAATGCCTGGGAATTAAACATACCAGGTTATTTAATGATCAGGAAGGACAGGCAGGAAGGAAGGGGAGGTGGGGTGGCTATGTTAATAAAGGAAGGAATCACTGTAATACAGAGAAATAATATTGGGTCAAAAGATCAGGATAATGAAACAGTTTGGGTGGAGGTAAGGAATAATAAGGGGAAAAAAACACTAGTGGGCGTAGTCTATAGGCCTCCGAACAGTGGCAAATCTGTTGGACGGAGTATCAATCAGGAAATAGTTGAGGCTTGTAATAAGGGAACATCTATAATTATGGGGGATTTAACTATCATATTAATTGGACAAATCAAATTGGGCAGGGCTGCCTTGAGGATGAGTTCATTGAGTGTATTAGGGATGGGTTTCTTGAGCAGTATGTAACTGAACCGACCAGAGGGCAAGCAACCTTTGATCTGGTCCTGTGTAACGAGACAGGATTAATTAAAAATGTCCTACTAAAGGATCCCCTTGGAATGAGTGATCATAACATGGTTGAATTCCATATTCAATTAGAGGGTGAGAAGGTTGGATCTCAAGCAAGCGTGCTAAGCTTGAATAAAGGAGACTATGAAGGTATGAGAGCGGAATTGAGTAGAGTGGATTGGGAAAATAGATTAAAGGGTAAGACGATACATGATCAGTGGTGTACATTTAAGGAGTTATTTTACTACTTCCAAAAAATATATATTCCACTGAGAAGAAAAGGGTGTAAAAGAAAAGACAGCCATCCGTGGCTAAGTAAAGAAATTAAGGATAGTATTCGACTAAAAACAAGGGCATATAAGGTAACCAAATCTAGTGGGAGGATAGAGGATTGGGAAAACTTTAAAAGACAGCAAAAAATAACAAAAAGATTGATTAAGAAAAGGAAGATAGATTATGAAAGTAAATTAGCAAAAAATATAAAAACAGATAGTAAGAGTTTTTATAGTTATATAAAAAGAAAAAGGGTGGCTAAAGTAAATGTTGGTCCCTTAGAGGATGAGACTGGGAAATTAATGGTGGGAAATATGGAGATGGCAAAAACACTGAATGAATATTTTGTATCAGTCTTTACAGTAGAAGACACTAAGAACATCCCAACACTGGACAAACAGGGGCCTAAAGGGGGGGAGGAGCTAAACACGATCAAAATCACTAAGGAAGTGGTACTCGGTAAAATAATGGGACTCAAGGCAGATAAATCACCTGGACCTGATGGCTTACATCCTAGGGTCTTGAGGGAAGTGGTGGTAGGGATTGTGGATGCATTGGTAATAATTTTCCAAAACTCCCTGGACTCGGCAAAGTCCCGGCAGACTGGAAAACTGCTAATGTAACACCCTTATTTAAAAAGGGCAGTAGACAGAAGGCTGGAAACTATAGACCGGTTAGCCTAACATCTGTGGTAGGTAAAATTTTGGAGTCCATTATTAAGGAGACAGTAACAGGACATTTGGATAATCATCATTTAATAGGACAAAGTCAGCATGGTTTTATGAAGGGGAAGTCATGTTTGACAAATTTGCTAGAGTTCTTTGAGGAAGTAAAATATAGGGTGGATAAAGGGGAACCAGTGGACGTAGTGCATTTAGACTTCCAAAAGGCATTTGACAAGGTGCCACACAGAAGATTATTGCTTAAGATAAAAAATCACGGGATTGGGGGTAATATTCTGGCATGGTTAGAGGATTGGCTATCTAACAGAAGGCAGAGAGTTGGGATAAATGGTTCATTCTCAGACTGGCAATCAGTAACTAGTGGTGTTCCGCAGGGGTCGGTGCTGGGTCCCCAACTCTTTACAATCTATATTAACGATTTGGAGGAGGGGACCGAGTGTAACATATCAAAGTTTGCAGATGATACTAAGATGGGAGGGAAAGTAGTGAGTGATGAAGACATAAAAAACCTGCAAGGGGACATAGACAGGCTAAGTAAGTGGGCAGAGATTTGGCAGATGGAATACAATACTGGAAAGTGTGAGGTTATGCACTTTGGCAGGAAAAATCGTAGAGCAAGTTATTATCTTAATGGCAAGAAACTGGAAAGTACTGAAGTACAAAGGGATCTGGGGGTCCTGGTGCACGAAACTCAAAATGTTAGTATGCAGGTGCAGCAAGTGATTAAGAAGGCCAAAGGAATGTTGGCTTTCATTGCTAGGGGGATAGAATATAAAAATAGGGAGGTATTGCTTCAGTTGTACAAGGTATTGGTGAGACCGCACCTGGAATACTGCGTACAGTTTTGGTGTCCATACTTAAGAAAAGACATACTTGCTCTCGAGTCAGTACAAAGAAGGTTCACTCGGTTAATCCCGGGGATGAGGGGATGGACATATGAGGAGAGGTTGAGTAGATTGGGACTCTACTCATTGGAGTTAAGAAGAATGAGAGGCGATCTTATTGAAACATATAAGATTGTGAAGGGGTTGGATCGGGTGGATGCGGGGAGGATGTTCCCGATGATGGGTGAAACTAGAACTAGGAGGCATAGTCTTAGAATAAGGGGCTGCTCTTTCAAAACTGAGATGAGGAGGAACTACTTCACTCAGAGGGTGGTAGGTCCATGGAATATGCTGCCCCAAAAAGCTGTAGAAGCTACATCATTACATAAATTTAAAACAGAAATGGACAGTTTCCTAGAAGTAAAGGGAATTAAGGGTTATGGGGGGCGGGCAGGAATTTGGACATGAGTCTCGGTTCGGATCAGTCATGGCCCTGTGGGTAGCAGAGCGGGCCCAGGGGCCGTGTAGCCTGATCCTGCTCTTATTTCGTGTGTCTAATTCTGTTAGATTCAGGGGATGGTTCTGCGATAGTGGATTGGCGGTTAGGATCAGATCAGCCATGATCTTATTGAATGGCGGAGCAGGCTCGAGGGGCCGATTGGCCTACTCCTGCTCCTATTTCTTATGTTCTTATGTTCTTATGACACCCATGGTGTGCTCTATAATGTTTCTTGTGGCAGTATGGCTCTCATTGTAAGCCGGCTGTGCACATGTGCATTGGCTCCAGACCGGAGTCAAGAGCCATATCATCGGTGAGTGACCCTTGTCACCCAGTAGCCAGCTTTTGACTTGCTGTGGTGTGTCAAACACAAGTGGCACTGAGGACAGCTGCAGAATGAAGGAATCGTGGCTACTGCCAGGATAACAGGTACTCACTTGTATGATGCGCTGCCTGTGGTCGCACACCAACTATGTTTCTATTCTAGACGCAAAAGGCGTCAAGGGGTTTGGGGAGAGAGCGGGAATATGGTATTGAGATAGAGGATAAACCATGATCATATTGAATGGCGGAGCAGGCTCGAAGGGCCGAATGACCTACTCCTGCTCCTATTTTTCTATGTTTCTATGTTTTTAACTGTACATTGAGGGAGTGGAATCCCTTTCGGTTGATGAAAATGGCAGAGATCACATGTGGTGCCCACAAAGTAATGTGCAGGCAGTCAATGGCACCCTGCACCATGGGGAAGCCTGCAATCCTTGCAAACCCTTGTGCTCACTTCGCCTGCTTGTCTCTGGCAAGAGGGAATGAGGTGAAGCTGCCTCTTTGTGTATAGAGAGCTTCCGTGACTGCCCTTATGCAGCAGTGTACTGCAGACTGTGAGATCTTGCTTACATCTTCAGCAGCAGCCTGGAAAGAACCAGAAGCATAAAAGGTAAGAGCCACGATCACCTTGACAGCCACGGGCAATGTTATCCTTGCCCTACTTTGAGGTTGCACTTGTGGCTGCAGCAGTTGGCAGAATTCATTCACAACCTCTTTTGTGAAGTCAAGACGTCTCATGCATTGGTTGTCGCTGAAGTTCACATCAGAGAATTGGTCCCTAAGGACATTGGGTGGATATGGCCTCCTGCTGAGAGCCCTTCTCCCCTTCCTCCTTGTTATGTCTGTGTATCTTAATGTTGTGTCCTTCAATAATCAGACAACAAACTGCAGGGAACGATTCAACAGGTGTTTACTGAATGAGGGTTACTCTAGAACTAACTGAACAGATCACTACTCAGGGTCTATATACAGGTGTGGTCACTGCCGGTACTACAGTATACAGGAGCTGTAAAAAGTAGGGCCTAGAAATTCAGTCTGGACACTTTTGGGGCGCTAAAGTCGGGCATTCGCTAAAGTTAGCGCCCGCCGGAAAGTGTAGGCCACTTCGCCGAAATTCAGTAGATTTGGCCAAGAGTTTGGGCGAGCGCTGAAACTGGCGTTGCAATGCTATCTTCAGGCGCTAAGCCGGAGATGCGGCCTGATAACGCCGAGGCCGGGCGCAGCGCAGGTGCGGGCATGTTTTGATTGACAGCAGACACCCTGACGCCGGCCAGCTCTTAAAGGGGGAAGGGTCGACTTTGACTGCTGCCACGCCCTGCATAGTGGAGCCCTGCAGCTAGGCCTCAACACTGCTGGTGGGCCAAAATAGCGCCTGAAGCCATGGAGAGGGCCCGTGAACGAGCGCAGCGCTTCTCAGAGCATGCTCTGAGGGTGCTGGTTGATGGTGTGGAAAACAAAAGAGAGATCTTGTGCCCGGACAGTGGCAAGAAGGCTCCCAGGAGGCAGTACAGGAAAGCCTGGAAGAAAATCGCCCGCAGGGTGTCATCCACCTGCGATGTCCCCAGGAGTGCGGACCAATGCCGGAAGAAGTACAACGACCTCACTCGGTTGGTGAAGGTGAGTACCCTTTCCAGTGTCCTCCTCATCCTTGCATGTGCACCTCACATTATGGGCAAAGGGACCTCAAAGGCCTAATGGGCAGCCCTCCTCCCGCAGCTATGGCACTGGCATGATCATCAATAGCACTTTCTGCACTTAACACACTGGCCAAGCTATTCGACCATGGGAGGCAGTGCACACAGCAACAGGGCACCACACTGGCCAAGCTATTCCACCATGGGAGGCAGTGCACACAGCAACAGGGCACCACACTGGCCAAGCTATTCCACCATGGGAGGCAGTGCACACAGCAACAGGGCACCACACCGGCCAAGCTATTCCACCATGGGAGGCAGTGCACACAGCAACAGGGCACCACACCGGCCAAGCTATTCCACCATGGGAGGCAGTGCACACAGCAACAGGGCACCACACTGGCCAAGCTATTCCACCATGGGAGGCAGTGCACACAGCAACAGGGCACCACACTGTACTTACAGGCCGTCCTTTCTCTTGCAGGCCAAGCTGGCGCGGAATTTGAGGAGCCAGTCTGTCACCGGTGGAGGCCGTCCCGAGTACCAGGCGCTCAGTGAGCTGGAGGAGAGCGTGGCTCGACTCATGCGTGGCCGGGTGACTGGCCCTGTTGCCATCGGAGATGCGGACCCTGTACTGGGACCCACTGGTAAGGACATGACCGGTTGGACCTCTCTCGTTGCCCTTGCGCTTCAGATCTACATCCTTTCCCACTGTCCGACAAATGCGCATAATGCCACCACTCAGGCCTCCCTCGCTGACGCCCTGTCCTCACTCTAAAGCTACTCTTGTGCCTTCCTGCTTTCAGCTGGTGAGGAGGAGGTGGTCCCTCAAGCTCAGAGTGCCAGGCCCTTGGAGGAGGAGGACGACGAGGACCAGGAGGAAGGCGGCACATCGGGGGAACCCTCATCCGCGCCAGGGGATGGCAATGGAGGGGAAACGTCTGGCCTGCAGGAGAGCCTGGGGGAAGTGTTGCAGGGGAGGGCAGTTCCTGGGCCCAGTGGTGTTGATGCACGCGGGAAGGGTCGGGCAGCTCGGCGGCCTTCTCCCCAGAGGGAGAGTCCGCCCTCCAGTCCGGAGACGGTCCTCGCCCAGGAGGTGCGCCTCCTCGATGAGATGTCGGCGGCGTCGGAGCGGCGCCACCAGGAGTTCATGGGGGTTGTGCAACAGATGCCTCAGGCCATTGAGTCCCTGGCTCATAGTGTGGTCGCTTTCGGCGAATCACAGGCCAGGGGGGTCGAACAACTCGCGGCAGCGCACGACAGGGGTGTCCAGCAACTCGCGGCAGCGCAGGACGCGAGTCGCGAGTACATGAGTGGTGCCGTCCAGACACTGTCAGAGCTGATGCGGGCACATACCAGGGCAGTTCGGGCACTCACTTCTGCCACACTCGCTGTGGCGCGGAAGCATCGCCAGGGCACCCGCCGCCCTGCTGCAGCACAGCGGTCTGGCCTCCACCAGCTTGCTGCGCTTGCTGCACTGCCAGCCCGGCCGAGTGCCAGTGTCTCTGGCGAACAGCGCGCACCTGCCATCAGCCAGCTTCTTTTTGTAAGGCCGATGATGAAGGCCATTTGGATGGGCAAGTTTTGTTAGTCCTCCCCAGGTTTTGGGAGTGACAGATGTTTTTGACTGTTTTTTGGGGGTCTTGTCCCTTCCCCCTTTAAGAGCTGGCCGGCGTCAGGGTGTCTGCTGTTTCATGTGGGAAGGGCCCTGAGTTTGTGAAATAAAGCTTTTTATTTATTCAGCATGTCCAGGTGTCATGTTTCAAGTGGTTGTTGCATTAACCGGCTGAGGGCTTGCGGAGCGGCTGCCTTCAGGTGCGTTCATTGCCACAGGCCATTCCCTGACAGGGGGCCTAGAAGTGTCGTTCAATAAGCCGCCGGCGGACGGCCCTTGGACCTTGTGGCTCCCTCCTGGGCTGGTACTCCTCCTCCTCCTCCTCCTCCTCCTCCTCCTCCTCCTCATGGTCCTCCTGCTCGTCCTCCTGAGGTGGTGGTGCAATGTCAGGTGGCAGTGCCTGAGTCCTGCGGATAGCCAGGTTGTGCAGCATGCAGCACACAACGACGAACTGGGAGACTCTATCCGGCGAATACTGTAGAGATCCGCCGGAACGATCCAGGCAGCGGAACCGTTGCTTGAGGACGCCTATCGTTTGCTCTATGATGTTCCTTGTGGCTTGATGGCTTTCGTTGTATGCCTCCTCCGCTGGGGTCCTGGGCGCGCGGAGCGGGGTCATGAGCCATGTACACAAAGGGTAGCCCTTGTCCCCGATAAGCCATCCCCTTGGTGGAGGCTGTGCCTCGAACATGTCAGCCACAGTAGTCTGGTGCAGGATAAATGCATCGTGGCTGCTCCCTGGAAAGCGGGCATTGACAGCTAGCATGCGCTGCCTGTGGTCACACACCAGCTGTACATTGAGGGAACGGTAGCCCTTCCGGTTGCGGTAATCCTCGGCATTGTCGATAGGTGCCCGCATAGCCACATGCGTGCAGTCAATGGCGCCCTGCACCATGGGGAAGCCCGCGATCCTGCCAAATCCGACTGCATGCTGCTCCTGCCTCTGTAGGGTCATGGGGAAGGAGATTAATTGGTGTCTCCTCGCGAAAAGTGCATCGGTGACCTGCCGGATGCAGCGATGCGCGGCGAACTGGGAGATGTTCGCTATGTCCCCTGCAGCGGCTTGGAAGGAGCCGCTTGCATAAAAGTTCAGAGCCACCGTGACCTTCACTTCCACTGAGAGAGACGTCCTGCACATCAGCTGTGGACGCAGATCTCTGTGAAGCAGCTGGCAGATCTCTGCAACCACCTCCCTCCTGAAGCGCAGCCTCTTAACACAATGCGCCGCAGTCATGGTGAGATAGGACACCTGCTGCCGGTATTGCCTGAGTGGGTAAGGCCTACGTTGCTGACGCCTGATGGCCCCTCTGCGTCTAGGCATGGCTGGCCCTCTCTCACAGCGTCTGTGAGCCCTTCGCACATAATGCTGCAACTGAGGGTTGGACCCCCATACAGCCCCCATAATAAAGTTGCAAACAGTGAAATCACAATGATTCAAATGTCAAAGCTCTGGCCAGAAGCCAAAAATACCTCTCCTATTTTGTCCCAAATCAGTAAGCTCTGTCCAGAAATCCAAAGCAGTAAAGTCATTGCAGCAAAATGGCTGGGCTTTATAGGTCAGTGTAAGTGCCCTTTAATTAGCGCTCCCCGAGGCCCACAGGGCGTCTGTTGCGTTCCACTTCACAGTTCTTAACAGCGCCACGCCCACATTGGGCGGGCGCCACTGAATTTCCGGTTTGGGGCGCACAAACAGCGTTGCACGACGAAATGACGTCATAAGCTGCGCGCGCAGCTGAGTGGGCGCAAACACTTTGCGCCGGCGCTAAATGTCAACTGAATTTGGGCGTAGGCGCAGATCGGTCTGCGCCCGGGCGCTAAGTGCCTAGCGCTGGAAATATACCCCTCTTATGGCGTTAACGGCTGGCGAACGCAACTGAATTTCTAGGCCTAGTTCTCTCCCTTAAGGTATATATTCATTACCTACATTACAAATCCTCCCCTTTTAGATTAACAGTATCATAATACTCATTTAACAATTAACATTTTTAATATACAATGTTATATGAAAATAGTCCATTCATATATTCAGTCTCTGGGGAGGCTTCCTGATTCTTTCTGGATAACGCCTTTCCCGAGTGTCTCGCTCTTGGTGCGGAGGCGATTCTAGCACCCTGTCGTCAGTTGATTCATCAGCTTGCAATGCTATTGTTTCTGAGGTAGATGCGACCTGTACGTCGGGTTCCTCACCAGGTACGTATGGCCGAGACATGGGGTTGACTCGTTCCTGTGACTCTAGGATCTGGTCAGCATGGCGTCTCACAATGTTCTCCCCAACATCCACTGTGTACATTAGTGGCCCCTGCCGTGTGCATATCATTCCTGGCTGCCATTTCTCTGTTCGGTAGTCGCGGGCCAAGACTGGTTGCCCTACATTGAAGGTCCTTGTCGGCTTCTCATTGATGTGCTGGAATTGCTTACTCTCAACATCTCTTCGTACATTTGGTCTGAGCAAATCCAGACGAGATCTCAACCTTCGGTTAAAGAACATCATGGCCGGGGCCTGGTTGGTGACTGCATGTGTCGCATTTCTGTAGGCTAACAGGAAATTGTCCACCTTATGCTGCAGTGGAATGTCGTCATCGCACATGGCCTTTACTGCTTTTTTAAAGGTTTGTACGAACCTCTCAGCCAATCCATTTGTGGCTGGATGATATGGGGCGGATGTGTAATGCCTTACCCCATTCCTTTTCATAAATCTTCGAAATTCTTCGGACACAAACTGTGGTCCGTTATCCGAGCAAATCTGCTCTGGCAAGCCGTTCCTGGCAAAAATGGTCCGTAGGGCTGCAATAGTTTTCTCCGTGGTGGTGGAGGACATTTTGATCACCTCAGGCCATTTCGAGTGCGCATTCACGGCTAATAAAAACATTGAGTCCATGAATGGACCAGCAAAATCAATATGCACCCGTTGCCATGGAGATGAGGGCCACTCCCATGGGTGTAGAGAGGCATGTGGTGGTGCATTTTGGACCTTCTGGCATCCTGAGCAGCTCTTTGTCAGGTCCTCGATTTGCTGATCGATCCCCGGCCACCACACATAAGCCCTAGCAAGGCTTTTCATTTTCACCCCTCCCAGATGACCTTCGTGAAGCTCATTGAGCACTCTGTCCCTTAACTTGGGTGGAATTACCACTCGGGATCCATACATCAAGGTCCCCTGGCATACTGACAGCTGTTCTCTTCTGGATGAGAATGCTGGCAACAGTGAGTCGCCATGTGCTGGCCATCCCTTCACCGTCAAATCATATACCCGAGACAGTGTCGGGTCATTTCGGGTCTCCTTCTCTTTACCAGCGTTAGTTACTGGCAAGCATTCAATTATAGTCGAATGAAATATTTTGACAGGATCCACTGCTGGTGCTTCCTCCGCAGTAGGCAGTGGCAGGCGTGATAGCCCATCAGCATTTCCATGCTGTTTCGTGCCCTTATAGTCGATTTCATATTGGTGCGCCCCTAGAAATAGGAACCATCTTTGTAGCCGTTGCGCAGTCATCACTGGAACGCCCTTATTTGGATTAAAGATGGAGACAAGTGGTTGGTGGTCAGTCAGCAAGGTGAACTTCTGCCCGTGCAGATAGTGATTGAACTTTTTCACTCCCCACACTAGGCTGAGGGCCTCCCTGTCAATCTGGGCGTAGTTACGCTCGGCTGAGGTTAGTGACCGAGACGCAAAGGCTATTGGCCTCTCCGAGCCGTCCGGGAATTTGTGCGACAGCACCGCTCCAATGCCATAGGGTGATGCATCAGACGCTAACCGAATTGGTAGTGCTGGGTTGAAATGAGCCAACACCTCTTTTGATGTGATCAATGCTTTGCTCTTCTGGAAAGCTTGTTTACATTTGTCACTCCACTTTCATGGTACCCCAGTTTGCAGTAGGGTGTTCAGTGTGTGTAGTACGGTAGACAAATTTGGCAAGAACTTATGGTAGTAGTTCACCAGCCCGAGGAACGACCTCAGTTGTGACACATTTTCCGGTGCTGGAGCCTTGACTGCTGCCTCAATCTTTTCAGGGGACTTATGTAACCCCTCTTTATCAATAACGTGGCCACAATACGAGATCTGCTTCTGGAAAAACTCGCATTTGTTGCGATTAGGTCGGAGCCCATATTCCTTCAATCTAGTGAGCACCTGCTCCAGGTTGGCGAGGTGATCACTGTCATTTTCGCCCGTGACCAGGATGTCGTCCAAATAACACTGGGTCCCTGGAATCCCTTGCAGGACTTGTTCCATTGCCCTTTGCCAAATAGCCGGAACTGATGCTACCCGAACACCAGTCGGTTGTATTGGTAGAGACCTTTATGAGTGTTGATCGTGAGGTACTGTTTCGAGGCTTCTTCTACCTCCATTTGCAGGTACGCCTGGGCCAGATCAATCTTAGTGAAGCGTTTCCCTCCAGATAGCGAAGCGAAAATATCTTCAGTCCGCGGAAGCGGATATTGTACAGTGTGAAGGACTGGTTTCACTGTCACCTTAAAGTCCCCACAGATGCGAACCTTCTTTGGTTCCCCAGGTGTATTACTCAACGACCTCTTCATTACAGGAACGATGGGTGTAGCCCACTCGCTCCAGTCCACTTTGGACAGTACTCCTAAACGTTCCAAACCTTCCAGCTCTGCTTCGACGGCTGGGCAGATCGCATAAGGTACCGGTCTGACCTTAAAAAACTTTGGGCTTGCATTTTCCTCTATTTTGATCGTCGCTGTTATGCCTTTTAGTGTTCCGAGTCCCTGCTGGAACACTTCTTGTGCGTCCCTTAGCATTTTTGACAGTCGTCCAGTTGTGATGTCGTCATCCTTTTTGGCATCTACAGTCAGTGCTTGTATGGAATGCCAATCTAGCTGTATCTTCCGGATCCATTCACATCCTAGTTGTGGTGGTCCTCCATCTGGCAATACATATAGGTCCATTTTTGGTGTTTCCTTACCGTTATATATAACGTTCACCCTTATTTTTCCTTTGGGGTAGACTTTTTGCCCCATGTACGTCTTCAAGACAATCTTTGTATCTCTCAAGTGTATATGTGAGAATAGCCGCTTGTAGTCCCTTCGGTTTATGACTGTTAGGGCTGATCCTGTGTCCAATTCCATTTTGACTTGGACTCCTGCTATCTTGAGCGTGACCCAGATAGTTTGGTGATCCTCCGTTTTGATCACATTATGTAGTTTCAGACAACCCAGCTCCTTGCTTCCGGAGTCTGTATCACTTTTCTGTTCGTCTGAACTACTCTCCGTCACCTTATGTACCTTCTTGTACTTCTCCTGTGGAGATTTCTTGCTGCTGGTTTTCTTTCCCGACCTGCAGACTCTTGCTATGTGTCCTACTTTTCCACACTGTCTGCACACTTTGTCCTTGAACCAGCAATCATTATGGTCGTGTGTTGTTCTGCCGCAGCAATAGCACTTCACTGTTCCATATGATATTTCATTTGTGCCATATTCTTGCGGTCTCCGTTGTATCTCTGCAGTGCCCCGTGCTGCTGCTTCGTGTGATACTGCAATGCTGAAAGCCTTGTCCAGCGTAAGATCCTTTTCTGACAGAAGCCGTTTCTGGGTTCCTTCACTTTGAAGCCCACACACAAACTTGTCCCTTAAAGTATCTGCTAGTCCCGTTCCAAACTGGCAGTGTTTCGATAGCTTGCGCAGTTCCGTTAAATACTCAGCATTACTTTCATCTTTATGCTGGTTCCTTTTGTGAAACTTAAATCTTTCTGCTATCAGCAGCAGTGTGGGGTTTAAGTGGTCCTGTAGGATTGACACTATGTTTTCAAACTCCTTTTCTACTGGCTTCTCTGGGGTTACTAGGTTTCGCAGTAAGCCATACATTTTTGCACCCATTGAATTCAACAATACCAGCGCTTTCTTGTCATCTGGCACTTCATTCGCCTTGCAGTATACTTCTATGCGTTCGACATATGTCGTCCAATCCTCGACTTCATTGTCGAATGCTGTGATACTGCCACTCTTCGGCATTTTTGGGTGTGATTAGACTGGCTTAAAATGGTGTCTCCCGCGCTTTCCTTTCTTCCCCGCTGCAGCTTATAATGATGTCTCCCGCGCTTTCCTTTCTTCCCCGCTGCGGCTTAAAATGGCGCCTCCCACGCTGCTGCCAACGCCGCTCTCAGCAGTCCTCGTGGCAAATGGCGACGCCCTGTGGGTTTTGTGCGCTGCTCCTGCGCTGCTGCCAATGCCGCTCTCTGCGGTCCTCGTGGCAATGGTAGCGCCTCGCGTTTTCCTGCGCGCCTCTCTCCCCCGTTGACGCTGCTCGGTCCTGAACACCGGCTGTGCCCTGTGCGCTCTGCCCTCTCTCTCTCCCCCGTCGACGCTGCTCGGCCTTTTTCTGTGCCACTCGGTTGGGCTCTAGCCCGCCGCTGTCCGGGAAGGGTCTGCGCAGTACCTGTTGCCAGCCCATTTTGCTGGACCACCGTGACTGGAAAGCCAAGCCTGGCTCTCGACAGCCTCCCCTGCGATGCTCAAATCTCTGCTGGATGACTGGGCGGTGTGGTGTATGTGCCTTTAAGAGCCCCCTGTATACTGTAATGCTGGTAATGGCCAGTCGGGCTATATAAGCCTGTATAGTGTCTTGTATCTGTTAGTTCACCTCCAGACTTTGTTCAGTAAACACCTGTGAAACCAACTTATGCATTCCGTGTCTCCATTAACACACGGATACAACAGTGGCAACGAATTGGAAATGGACTTACCTGCAATTCGGCAGCACCTCAAGGAAATCGATTCCTCAGACGAAAGTCAAAGAAAAACAAGAAAGAAAAAAAAAAACTGTGGTTTCACCAGCTAGCCGAGCTGGTGGCAGGTACTGCAATAATCCTTCCTGGGTGGCGGGCTGGGGCTCCATCGGCTGGCTCTGTAGCGGGGCCAAGCAGCGAAGGCGGAGGCAAACAGAGACAGAGGGTGGAGCACTCGGGAGACGGCCGGCGCTGCAAAGCAGGTCGGCGTTCGGACCAAGCAGAGGGAGGGAAAAGTCCCAGAGAGTCCGGCGGGAACGAGTCTCCACCTATTAAAAATACCTATGTAAATAAAAACCGCAGAGAAAAGCGTTGTCAGCAGCGGCAGCGGCGGGAAAGCGCGGGAGGCGCCATTTTTTTTCTGTGGGGAAGAAAGGAAAGCGCAGGAGACGCCATTTTTTTTTCAAGATGCCTAAGACTGGCAATATTACTGCTTTCGATAGCGATATAGAGGATTGGACCACATATGTGGAAAGAGTGGAGGTATATTGCACAGCAAATGAAATAGAGGATGATAAAAAGGCATCAGTATTTCTAAATCTAATGGGCGCAAGGACATACGGGCTGTTACGAAACTTAATCACTCCAGCCAAACCGAAGGACAAGAATTTTAAGGAGATTGTTGATACCCTACAAGAGCACTTAAACCCAACACCGCTGCTGATAGCGGAATGATTCAAATTCTTCAGGAGGAATCAGCACAAGAATGAAAGTAACGCTGGTTACCTCACCGAATTAAGGAAGCTGTCAAAGCACTGCCAATTCGGGGCAGGACTGGCAGATTCTCTTCGAGACAAATTCGTCTGCGGTCTCCTAAGTGAAGGAACACAGAAAAGGCTACTTTCTGAGAAAGATTTGACACTGGACAAGGCTTTCAGTCTGGCTGTATCATACGAAGCAGCCGCAAGAGGAGCTGCAGAGATACAGCAAAAGCCACAGGACTTCGGCACCCATGAAATGACATAGGGTTTCGAGAGATGTTATCGCTGTGGCAGATCCACCCATGACCAGAGGGACTGCTGGTTCAAGGACAAAGCATGCAGGCAATGCGGAAAGATTGGACACATTGCACGTGTATGCCGATCTGGAAACAAAAAATCCACGGACAGGAAAAAAATCAATAAGGAAAAGTACAGAAAGGTACAAATGATGACAGACAGAAGCTCCGAAGACCAGAAGAGCGATAGCGACTCCGAAAACAAGAGACTAAGCTGTCTCAAATTACATAATGTAATTGCCAAAGAAGATTACCAGACCATTTGGGTTACCCTCACGATAGCGGGGTCCCCAGTTAAAATGGAGCTAGATACAGGACCAGCTCTGACCGTCATAAGTCGACGGGATTACGAGCGGCTATTTCCGCATATACCTTTGAAAGACACATCCATTATCTTGAAAACATATACGGGGCAGAAAGTATACCCCAAAGGGAAAATAAAGGTGCCTGTTGTATACAACGGCAAGGAAATACAGAAGTTGTATTTATACGTTCTGCAAGATGGTGGTCCACCGCTGTTGGGGCGTGAATGGATCAGGAAGATACGTTTAGACTGGCACTCCATTCAGGCACTGACAGTGACCAGTAAGAAAAAAAATGATGATGACGTCATACCTGAACGAATAAAAGACATCTTGGCCAACGCCAAGGAAGTGTTTCAACAGGAACTAGGAACCTTCAAAGGCGTCACCGCCTCAATAAAAGTGGAAGATGCGGCAATTCCCAACTTTTTTCAGGCAAGGCCATACGCAATTCGTCCAGCAGTCGAGGCAGAGCTGGAGAATTTGGAAAAGGCAGGCGTATTATCCAAGATAGAATGGAGCGAGTGGGCAACACCCATCGTTCCGGTCATGAAGAAAACGTTGAACAATGATAAATCTGAAGAACAGAGAAAAATTCGCATCTGTGGGGACGTCAAGGTGACTGTAAACCCAGTCCTTCACACGGTACAGTATCCTCTTCCGAGGATAGAAGATATTTTCGCCTCACTATCCGGAGGGAAACGTTTCACCAAAATTGACTTGGCACAGGCATATCTACAGATGGAGGTTGAAGAGGCCTCTAAAAAGTATCTCACGATAAATACACACAAAGGCCTGTACCAGTACAATCGACTGGTTTTCGGAGTAGCATCAGCTCCAGCTATCTGGCAAAGAGCTATGGAGCAAGTCCTTCAAGGGATTCCGGAGACTCAAAGCTACCTAGACGACACTAGTACGATAGCAAAATACTGCAGATGTAGGAAATCCGAAATAACAACAGAAAATCCTTGTAACAGGAGAAAACGACAACGAGCACCTTGCCAATTTGGAGCAGGTGCTCACTAGCCTGACAGAACGGGGCCTACGAGCAAATCACCCCAAGTGCGAATTTTTCCAGAAACAAATATCATATTGTGGCCACATAATTAACGAGGAAGGGTTGCATAAGTCACCTGAAAAATTGAAGCGGTCATAAAAGCCCCAGCACCTGAAAATGTCTCACAATTAAGGTCGTTGCTGGGATTGATAATTACTATCATAAATTTTTACCGAACTTGTCAACTCTTCTGCACCCTCTTAACGAACTGCTACAAACGGGAGTAATTTGGAAATGGAGCGAAGACTGTAAACGTGCCTTCAATAAATGCAAAGGCTTGATCACGTCCAAGGAAGTTTTGGCTCATTACAACCCATCACTGCCAATCAGACTGGCATGCGATGCATCCCCTTACGGCGTAGCAGCGGTATTATCGCATAGATTCCCTGATGGCTCGGAGCGGCCGATACCTTTTGCGTCACGCTCATTGAACTCAGCTGAGCGTAACTATGCCCAGATCGACAGGGAAGCACTCAGCCTGGTATGGGGAGTGAAGAAATTCAACCATTACCTACACGGGCAAAAATTTACCTTGTTGACTGACCATCAACCCTTCGTCTCCATATTCAACCCTAAAAAGGGTGTTCCCATTATGACAGCACAAAGGCTACAGAGGTGGTCCCTTTTCCTAGGGGCACACCAATATGACATAGAATACAAAGGATCAAAACAGCATGGGAATGCTGGTGGTTTATCATGCCTACCGTTGCCAATGGTAGAAGAGGCACCTACAGTGGACCCAGTGGAGATGTTCCACTCAACCATAGTGGAATGTCTACCAGTAACAAATTCTGCCATTGAAAAGGAAACGAGAAATGACCTGACTCTCTCACGAGTCTACGATTTAACGGTGAAGGGATGGCCAGCACATGGCGAACCACTGTTGCCAGCATTCTCGCAAAGAAGAGAACAGCTGTCAGTGTGCCGAGGAACCTGGATGTGTGGATCCAGAGTGGTGATTCCACCCAAACTCCAGGATAAAGTGCTAAAGGAGCTTCATGAGGGGCATCTGGGTGGAGTGAAAATGAAGAACCTAGCCAGAGCATTTGTGTGGTGGCCAGGTATCGATGGAGACATCGAAGAAATGACCAGGAGCTGCCTAGGATGCCAGAAGGTCCAAAACGCTCCACCACAAGCCCCTCTACATCCATGGGAGTGGCCCTCATCTCCATGGCAAAGGGTACACATCGACTTTGCTGGTCCATTTATGGACTCAATGTTCTTAATCGCGGTTGATGCACACTCCAAGTGGCCGGAGGTAATAAAGATGTCCTCCACCACCATGTAAAAAACCATCACAGTATTAAGGACCATATTTGCCAGGAATGGGCTGCCTGAACAGGTCTGTTCTGATAATGGACCGCAATTTGTGTCCAAAGAATTCAGGAAGTTCTTAAAAAACAATGGGGTTAAGCACTACACGTCCGCCCCATACCATCCCGCCACCAATGGATTGGCTGAAAGGTTTGTCCAGACCTTCAAGAAGGCCATAAAGGCCATGGGTAATGAAGACATAAATCTACAGCATAACATAGATAACTTCTTGTTTGCATACAGGAATGCAACACATGTGGTTACAAACCAAACTCCCGCCATGATGTTCTTCAATAGAAGCCTAAGATGCCGGCTGGATTTGATCAAGCCAAACATCAGAAGGGACGTGGAGAACCGGCAATTTCAAGGCATGAATGAAAGGCCAACTAGAACCTTCCAGATAGGTCAACAAGTTTTGGCCCGGCACTACCATACCGAGAAATGGCAGCCTGGAACTATTTGCACACGACTAGGACCGCTGATGTATACCGTGGACATTGGAGAAAGCATAATAAGGCGCCATGCTGACCAGATCATAGAGTCATCCGAAAAGGGACAACCTACACCACAACTCTATACACCTAATGAGGAAGCAGAGATACCCATAGTATCTACCTCCGATCCGGTGATACTGGAATCAGATGAACCCGACACTGGCATTCAAGCCGAATCGACCTTGCCAAAAGAACCTACTACACCACCAGAAACGACTGCACCACCGAGGCGTTATCCGGACCAAGTCAGGAAGCCTCCAGAGAGACTGACTTATAATTGATTAACTGCAGCAAACGTGTAGATTATTGTTCTTGTAACATGTTAATTAATGATTACTTAAAATGTTATGTACTGGTTGTCTAAAAGGGGAGGAATTGTGGTGTATGTGCCTTTAAGAGCCCCCTGTGTACTGTAATGCCGGTAATGGCCACTCGGGCTATATAAGCCTGTATAGTGCCTTGTATCTGTTAGTTCACCTCCAGGCTTTGTTCAGTAAACACCTGTGAAACCAACTTCTGCATTCCGTGTCTCCATTAACACACGGATACAACAGGCGGTATGCCCGTGGTCGACTCCCGTGCTTCTGGACTTGACCTCCTTCCACTGTTCTCCAGGAGCGAATCCCTGGGAGGTGATGCAGAGTTGCAGGTAGGTTCGAATCTGCGTCATCGCCAATGTTATGTCCGTGTATCTTAATGTTGTGTCCTTCAATAATCAGACAACAGACTGCAGGGAACGATTCAACAGGTGTTTACTGAATGGGGGTTACTCTAGAACTAACTGTACAGATCACTACTCACGGTTTATATACAGGTGTGGTCACTGCCGGTACTACAGTATACAGGAGCTGTAAAAAGTAGTTCTCTCCCTTAAGGTATATATACATTACATACATTACACTCCTCCTCCTTCTTCTAGCAGCTTGTCCTGCTCTTCGTGGCCTCTCTTCATTCTCCCAGTCATAGACAATTCCCAGAGGAAGCCCTACCAGGTTACCCATGTCTGGAAGCAACTTGTTACAAGTTACGCATGCACAAGATTTTACACCAACAGAAAAGTACTTCAGCAATAGCCATGCCACTCCCTGCAGACTATTCAAACTTTAGGCAAATATAGGTAAGCTCCAAAAACGTGTACAATTGCATCAACATCCAGAAGAAATAATCCAGCAACTAACATGTAAGAAGTTAATGATCCCTTTAAGTAACGCTGGTGGAGGGTCCTTCATTTTGTTTAACATCATGTTTAGCTGTGTGAGGTTAAGACAGGGCCTTGGCTGGAGCGTGGCATTTAAACATGGCAGGGTTGGCATCAAATCAGCGTTGCACACTGAGTGACGTCAAAATTTGCCTGCTCTGCGTGTTGCTGGTAGCCGTTAGGTGCGTGCACGCAAACATCTTTACCAAGATGCCATGCTGCGCATTTCTCAGGCCCCATTTTCAAACGTTAGGAGGCTGCCTATGTCTAAAACATTGGTACTAAATGCCCCAATTTTGCCCCCAGTAAGTGCTAAGTGTGAGGCTACATCTTATATCTCCTGGTGTGCTTGAGTGTCTTGAATCTGCCACTATGGAAATCGCTGCAGGGCTCAATAACATGAAAACACAAGGAATTGCCATTACTCCATCAAAGCTATTTCCTCTTGTACCCTTACTCTTATATCTTGATATCCAATTACAATTTGAATATTCTCAATATTTTTTATTACCAGCCCTGGCAAATTATTGCTGACATTTTTCAATATGTCAGCAAAAAATGTTCTTCCTGATATCTCTTTTAATTGGTTTTTTTCCCACTAACTTTGATGTCTGTCATTTGGTCTTACCTTTTTAGTTGACTTTATCTATACCATTTAATATTTATATAGTGTGATGAGACTTCTACCTCTATCCAGCCTTCAGGATATACCGTAGAGCCCCGAAAATGTGAGGTTTGCTGACAGCACAGCCTCGCTCGGGGTGAGTGTCATTAGTGAAATCAGCCATGCATGGTGCTGACCTGATCTGTAATCTGCCACATTTCACAGCAAAGAGAAATCCTGGGATTTTCCAGGTTGTGATGGTGACCAGCATAAGCCTTGTTATATAAACAAATTTCATTTAAATGGATCTCGTACTGGATCTTGCAGCTTTCTCAACACTTTCCCACTGATACTGCTGCTCACCCATCTGAAACAGGCACAGCAGTGTTTGGATGGCCTGGCCTGTACAAGTAGGATTCTTAAGATGAGTATCACTTTTTAATTTTTGATGAAAAGGTTTGCTTTATTTTGCTTATGATATTTTAAATCTGCCTTTTTATTGATTGTTTAAGGCTGTTTTGGCTTGATTTTTTTGCATTGCCAACTCTGTTTCTTACAACTGTCTTGTCTCTAACTGCCATTTCACCTGCAACAACTAAGGTGGACAGGGTGGAAATTCCTTTGGGAGTTCCAATGACGCACCTAGATTTGAGGAGGAAGAACAATTCTTCAGGGGGACAGGAAAGACAGATACAGTTGTATGTCACACTGTATGTACACACCCGTTCTTGCCCCAGGATGTGCATTTACTACCCCATTCCCGAGCATCTCAGAGGAGACCTGTAAACAACATCTTCACTTCACAAAGAAAGCCATCATAGAGTCATAGAGTCATAGAGTTTTACAGCACAGAAAGAGGCCCTTCGGCCCATCGTGTCTGCGCCGCCCATCCATCCCTGTCCAGTCTAATCCCATTTTCCAGCATTTGGTCCATAGCCTTGTATGCAATGGCATTTCAAGTGCTCATCCAAATGCTTCTTGAATGTTGTGAGGGTTCCTGCCTCCACCACCCTTTCAGGCATTGAGTTCCACATTCCAACCACCCTCTGGGTGAAAAAGTTCCTCCTCAAATCCCCTCTAAATCTCCTGCCCCTTACCCTGAATCTATGCCCCCTTGTTATTGACCCCCCCACTAAGGGGAAAAGTTCCTCTTTATCTACCCTATCTATGCCCCTCATTATTTTGTACACCTCAATCAGGTCCCCCCTCAGCCTTCTCTGCTCCAAGGAAAACAACTCCAGCCTGTCCAGCCTCTCTTCATAGCTGAGGCGCTCCATCCCAGGTAACATCCTGGTGAATCTTCTCTGCACCCTCTCCAAAGCAATCACATCCTTCCTATAGTGAGGCGACCAGAACTGCACACAGTACTCCAGCTGTGGCCTCACCAGCGTTTTGTACAGCTCCATCATAACCTCCCTGCTCTTATATTCTATGCCTCGGCTAATGAAGGCAAGTATCCCATATGCCTTTTTAACCACCTTATCTACCTGCTCCGCTGCCTTCAGGGATCTATGTACATGTACACCAAGGTCCCTCTGACCCTCTGTATTTCCTAGGGTCCTACCACTCATTGTGTATTCCCTTGCCTTATTTGTCCGTCCAAAATGCATCACCTCGCACTTTTCAGGGTTAAATTCCATTTGCCACTTTTCCGCCCATCTGACCAACCCGTTTATATCGTCCTGTAGCCGGAGGCTTTCCTCCTCGCAATTTACCACCCCACCAATTTTCGTGTCATCTGCGAACTTACTGATCATACCTTTTACATTTTCATCCAAATCATTTATGTAGATCACAAACAATAAGGGACCCAGCACCGATCCCTGAGGTACCCCACTGGACACAGGCTTCCAGTCACAAAAGCAACCTTCGACCATCACCCTCTGCCTCCTGCCACTCAGCCAGTTTAGGATCCAACGCGCCAAGGCACCCTGGATCCCATGGGCTCTTACCTTCTTGACCAGTCTCCTATGCGAGACTTTGTCAAAAGCTTTACTGAAGTCCATGTACACCACATCCACAGCATTTCCCTCATCCACCCCACTAGTCACCCCCTCGAAAAATTCGATCAGATTTGTTAGACATGATTTACCCTTAACAAAGCCATGCTGACTATCCCCGATTAATCCTTGCCTCTCCAAGTGGAGATTAATTTTGTCCCTCAGAATTTTTTCCAATAATTTCCCCACCACAGATGTTAGACTCACTGGCCTGTAATTCCCTGGTTTATCCCTGCTACCCTTCTTGAATAATGGTACTACGTTAGCTGTTCTCCAGTCCTCTGGTACATCCCCTGTGGCCAGAGAGGTTCTGAAAATTAGTGTCAGAGCCCCTGCAATCTCCTCCCTTGCCTCCCACAGCAGCCTGGGATACATCTCGTCCGGGCCTGGGGATTTATCCACTTTTTGGCCCGCTAAAACCGCTAGCACCTCCTCCCTCTCGATGCTAATATGTTCAAGTATGTCACAGTCCCCTTGCCCGATTTCTATGTCTGCATCGTCTTTCTCCATAGTGAACACAGATGCAAAAAATTCATTTAAAACCCCGCCTACATCCTCTGGCTCTACACACAGATTGCCACTTTGGTCCCTAATGGGCCCTACCCTTTCCCTGGTTATCCTCTTGCCCTTAATATACTTATAAAACATCTTAGGATTTTCCTTTATTTTGCTCGCCAGTGTTATTTCATGGCCCCTCCTCGCCCTCCTAATTTCTTTTTTAAGTATGCCCCTGCACTTTTTATACTCCTCTAGGGCTTCTTCTGTCTTTAGTCTTTTGTAACTGCCAAAAGCCCCCCTCTTATTTCTAATGCATTTTTGTATATCCCTTGTCATCCAAGGTTCCCTTTGCTTGTTGGTCCCACCCTTGACCTTTACAGGAACATGTTGGCGTTGTACTCTCTCTATTTCCCTTCTGAAAGTCTCCCACTGTTTTGATGTGGATTTTCCTATAAGCAGCTGCTCCCAGTCCACTTTAGCCAGATCCTGCCTTATCATATTAAAATCGGCCTTCCCCCAATTTAGAACCCTTATTTCCGGGCCGTCTTTGTCTTTTTCCATGACCACCTTAAATCTCACCGAATTATGGTCACTGTCACCAAAATGCTCTCCTACAGACACTTCCACCACTTGCCCGGCTACATTCCCCAGAATTAGGTCCAGTACCGCCCCCTCTCTTGTAGGACTTTCTACATGTTGGCTCAAAAAGCTCTCCTGGATGCACTTTAAGAATTCTGCACCCTCTAAGCCTTTCACACTCTGACTGTCCCAATTTATATTGGGGAAGTTGAAATCCCCCACTATTATTACCCTATTATTTTCGCACTTCTCTGAGATTTGCCTACATATCTGTTCCTCTATCTCCCCCTGACTGTTTGGGGGCCTATAGTACACTCCCAGCAAAGTGCTTGCCCCCTTTTTGTTTTTAAGTTCTACCCATATGGCCTCATTAGAGGAACCCACTAATATATCATCCCTCCTTACAGCAGTAATTGACTCCTTAATTAATATTGCAACACCCCCTCCCCTTTTACACCCCCCTCTGTCTCGCCTGAAGATTCTATACCCCGGAATATTGAGCTGCCAGTCCTGACCCTCCCTCAACCATGTCTCCGTGATAGCAACAATATCGTACTCCCATGTGTTCAACAACAACTTCAGTTCATCCACCTTATTTGCAAGACTCCTTGCATTAAAATATAGCTGTGCCATTTCTTGGAGGCCCACCTGCAGACAACTTGGACCACAGGAACAGATCTTCCCATGGGCCTGAAGGCTACTCTTACATTAAACCTTTATACCACCAGATGCTCCCAAGTCACCACTGGCAATGTGTCAAATTACTCAGCTGGCTGTCTACAGATGCATCAAGTAAGTGGTGGAAGCCTTCTCCTGGCAGTTACACACTTCTAACACAGATTATGCAGGAAGCAGAAAACTACGGTTTGAGCTTGAACTTCTTTGATCTTTACTCTTAACTCTTTGTACTTAAATCAGTCTTGTTTCTGTTCTCTCCACCCTGTCCAATGCTTGTATATATTTTTTATGGTTTAGTGACTGGAATGAGCACTGTAATCCAACAGGGTTAATTTGTTCTTTGTGTTAGAGCTAGTGCAGGTGCATTGAAGTGTTTCAATTTTGTGTGTTAGCATTCATGGAGAAGTTGCTAACTTTTGCCCACGTTCCTAAAATTACTGCTGAGAGCAAGCAGATATAATGTACACCCTGCACTAATAGTGTTTCTGTTTGTGAAGAAGCAATTAAAACATTTCTCCCTGGATTCCTGAGGCTTGGCTTGTAACAGAAAAGGCATATTGATGTCTGTTCAGAGCTGGCATTACATGCTTAAAGTGACTTGAAACTGACAGAATCAGCATGTGGGACAGTAGGGAAGCTGAAGTAAAAGCATAGAGTGGCAAGGAGAGAGGCAAAAATCACAGGCTGTCCTGATGGGAAAGTGCTCCACATGCTGCAAACTCTCCATGTGGGTGTCTAGGGCATATGTTACTGCTGAAGTAAATGTCATCAATTATATTGCTGTGATGCACTACTTGAGAAGTAGAGCTGAAGAATTCTCTTAAAATGAGAACTTTGCATTGTGAATGATGGTATCTAGTAACAGTTTCAGGCAGGGGAAGACCTTCAGTCTATCTAGCCCACTTATCCACAGTATTCCCTTGGTGCATTTCTAATAACCCTGAATGCCATTTTGTTGACAATAACCTGTCTGGTTTCTTCTTGAAACCCATTAAGGTTTCTTGTTCCACCACCTGTGCTGGTAATCTGTTCCACATACTTACCACCCTTTTAGTAAAAAAGTTCCTCCTGTATTCGCTATTTTCAAGATGCTCCCTTATGTTCTCCCTCATAGTACTTTCAAACACTTTCCCAACAGTGGAAGTAAGGCTTACAGGTCTATAAATTGATGGTTCACCCTCGCCCCTTGTTTTCTACTTTCCAATCCTCTGGGACTTGGCCTGGGTCCGTTGAACTCTGAAAAGCATCTGCAAGAGGATTGCAATTGTTTGAACTAATTCCTTCAGTAGCTCGGGATGTAAGTTGTCAGAGCGATCAGCCTTATCTACCTTGAGCTTCAACAACCTTCTCAAAATGCCCTCTCTTGTGATTTTAAAATAATGCATTCAGGATTAACATTTTAGTAACAGGACTATGAAAATTTAGAAACCCTGTTGTCATTCAATCTGCTATTAGGCATGCATGATTGAATTTGTAAGATTCGCAAAATTTCCACATTTCCCCAAAGGTTATTATTAATTAAAGGGACCCTGAATGGACATTTTTAAAAAGGGTACCCAAAGATGGCGTCCGCACCTCGTGGCCAAAAGCCTACAAGATTTTAAAAGCTTGGACTCTGTGGCACAAGCAGCTTATGGGGAAATCGAAACCAAAGCTGCAGTTTCTGTGAAGAGAGGCTTTTGTATTTTGAAAAACAGACAGCAGGACTCTGAATTATGCACTAAGCCAAATTGCAGACAGACCAAAACCAGTTAGGCCTATACTTGAGGCCATCAAGCTGTTTGCATAAATAATCGGAAACAGCTTAAGGAAGCCATCGAAGCTGGGCAGGTCGATTAAGCTGTATTAATAACAAAACAACTCGATAATCAGGCCGGTAGGTGCGATCACCGGCCATCTAAAAACAGTTAGCTTAGATTGCTACAATTATTTAAACTAGCCCGCCAAGATTGGGACAATGTACTAACCTGATTTGGCGCGCAGATAAGGGCCATCCGAAGGAGTATAATTGTAGGCCCACTAGCAACCAATGCTCTCTTCTCTCTGCCCTTGCTCTTGGCTCCTGCTCCGGCCCCTCGCCCTTGTGGCTGCTGCTCTTTCCCCGTCCCGCGCTTAACGCCTGGCCACTGCCCGTGCCTTTCACATCCCATCAGGAACGCCCGGCATTGCACCAGGTGGACACGGACAAACCAGGCCAGGCGAGGTGGGACGAGACGAGGCGAGGTGGTGAGGAAGGCAAATTGAGAAGACGATTGAAGAAACGCTTTGAATAATCGGGCCTTCAATCCAGCTGACCTTCGACTATCTTCATGCAAACTCCAACTGCCGCCCGAGGAAGAGGAACCATCATCCCTGCGAGGTAAAGTACCCAAGCAGAGACTTTAAACTTGGGGTACTTGTACCTGGATGACGCCCTTGCAGCGCCCCGAGACCACGTGATGATGGTAGGCCCCAGAGAGCACAAAGAGCGAACCCCAAGCCTCACCGCTGTTTGAATTCAGCAGATCTTTGATGGTGAGCATGAATTCTGGCCCCTCATAGCTTAATCTAGTTAGGTATAAGGGTTGGGATAAGGATAAGGGGATTGTTAAGATAGTTGTTTTTCCTCGATGTGCCGTGTGTTCCCCATTCCCTGTATAAGTATAGTTATTTTGTATTTGCCTGTAATTTTATACTAGTAACTTTTCATAAGTTTGTGTTAATTTCTATTTCAATAAAATCTTGGTTTACTCACATCCAAACCACCTGTCTACTCGAGTCTTTTCTGTATCGCCGCCTGTACCTAAGTCCGGTGTCTAGAACCCAGGGGCATGGGAGCGATTCGAACCGCTCAGAGACAGTCAGAGGCATAACTGATTGGGCGCCCGCGCCAGCCCACACCACCCCCTACAAATTTGACTTTTAAATAAAGTATAGACATTCAAATTGGGCAGCCAAACAGGATACCTGAGAATTAGCTATATTTACAGGTTGTAACATTTAAGCAGGATTGTTTCTGGACTGAACACAAACCTTGTCTACTGCCACTGCCAGCACAGAAAAACTTGCCTAATTTGTTGTTTTTCTATTACTTACATTGCAAAACAGTAAAATTAAAAAATAGGACCTCAAAGGTAGTAATCTCAGGATTGCTACCAGTGCCACGTGCTAGTCAGAATAGGAATAGAAGGATATTTCAGATGAATATGTGGTTAGAGGAATGGTGCAAGGGGGAGGGATTCAAATTCCTGGGACATTGGAACCGGTTCTGGGGGAGGTGGGACCAGTACAAACTGGACGGTTTGCACCTAGGCAGGACCGGGACCGATGTCCTAGGGGGAGTGTTTGCTAGTGCTGTGGGGGAGGGTTTAAACTAAAATGGCAGGGGGTTGGGAAACTGTGCAGGGAAACAGAGGAAAGGGAAACAAAGATAGAAGCAAAATACAGGAAGGAGAAAAGCAAAAGTGGCAATCAGAGAAATCAAGGGTTTAAATCAAACATGGCTACAGTAAATAATAATTCTAAAAGGTCAAAGAGTGTTAAAAAAAACAAGCCTGCAGGCTTTGTGTCTTAATGCGAGGAGCATTCATAATAAGGTGGATGAATTAGCTGCGCAAATAGATGTAAACAGATATGATATGATTGGGATTACAGAAACATGGCTCCAGGGTGACCAAGGCTGGGAACTCAACATCCAGGCGTATTCAATATTCAGGAAAGACAGGCAAAAAGGAAAAGGAGGTGGGGTAGCATTGCTGGTTAAAGAGGAGATTAACACAATTGTAAAGAAGGATATTTGCTCTGATGATGTGGAATCTGTATGGGTAGAGCTGAGAAATACCAAGGGGCAGTAAACGTTAGTGGGAGTTGTATACAGACCCCCAAACATTTAAAGCAGAGGTTGGGGATGGCATTAAATGGGAAATTAGAGATGCGTGCAATAAGGGCACAGCAGTCATCATGGGTGACTTTAATCTACATATTGAGTGGGCTAACCAAATTAGTAGCAATATTGTGGAGGAGGCATTCCTGGAGTGTATATGGGATGGTTTCCTAGACCAATATGTCGAGGAACCAACTAGAGATCAGGCCATCTTAGACTGGGTATTATGTAATGAGAAAGGATTAACTAGCAATCTTGTTGTGCGAGGCCCCTTGGGGCGGAGTGATCATAATATGAAAGAATTCTTCATTAAGATGGAGAGTGAAGTAGTTGACTCAGAGACTAGGATCCTGAATTTAAATAAAGGAAACTACGATGGTATGAGGCACGAGTTGGGTAGGATTGATTGGGGAATGTTACTCAAAGGGTTGACGGTGGATAGGCAAAGGCAAACATTTAAAGATCGCATGGATGAACTACAGAATTTGTTCATCCCTGTTTGGCATAAAAATAAACAAAATAGGTGACTCAACCGTGGCTAACAAGGGAAATTAGGGATAGCATAAGGTCCAAGGAGAGGACATATAAATTGGCCAGAAAAAGCAGTAAACCTGAGGATTGGGAGCAGTTTAGGATTCAGCAAAGGAGGACAAACGGATTAATTAAGAGGGGGAAAATAGAATATGAGAGTAAGCTTCCAGGGAACATAAAAACTGTCTGTAAAAGCTTCTATAGATATGTGAAGAGAAAAAGATTGGCGAAGTCAAGCGTAGGTCCCTTGCAGTCAGAATCAGGGGAATTTATAATGGGGAACAAAGAAATGGCAGACCAGTGAAATACATACTTTGGTTCTGTCTTCACAAAGGAGGACACAAATAACCTCCCAGAGATGTCGGGGAACATAGGGTCTAATGAGAGGGAGGAACTGAATGAAATCAGTATTTGTAGGGAAATGGTGTTAGGGAAATTGATGGGATTGAAGGCCGATAAATCCCCAAGGCCTGATAATCTATATCCTAGGGTACTTAAGGAAGTGGCCCGAGAAATAGTAGATGCATTGCTGGCCATCTTCCAAAATTCTATAGCTTCTGGAACAGTTCCCATGGATTGGAGGGTAGCTAATGTTACCCCACTATTCAAAAAAGGCAGTAGAGAGAAAACAAGGAATTATAGACTGGTAAGCCTGACATCGGTAGTGGGTAAAATGCTAGAGTGCATTATAGAAGATGTAATAGCAGAGCACTTGGAAATCAGTGACAGGATCGGACAAAGTCAACATGGATTTACAAATGGTAAATCGTGCTTGACTAATTGACTGGAATTTTTTGAGGATGTAACTGGTAGAATAGATAAGGGAGAACCAGTGGATGTGGTGTATTTGGACTTTCAGAAGGCTTTCGATAAGGTCCTGCATAAGAGATTAGCGTGTAAAGTTAAGGCACATGGGATTGGGGGCAAGGTACTGACTTGGATGGAGAACTGGTTGGCAGGCAGGAAGCAAAGAGTTGGAATAAACGGGTCTTTTTCCGAGTGGCAGGCAGTGACTAGTGGGGTACCGCAGGGATCGGTCCTAAGACCCCAGCTAGTCACAATATATATTAATGATCTAGACAAGAGAACTAGATGTAATATCTCCAAGTTTGCAGACAACAAAAATGCTGGGTGGGTGTGCTGTGAGGAGGATGCCGAAAAACTCCAGTATGATTTAGACAGGTTGGGTGATTGGGCAGAAACATGGCAGATGCAGTATAATGTGGATAAATGTAAGGTTATCCACTTTGGTGGCAAAAACAGGAAGGCAGATTATTATCTGAACGGCAATAGATTGGGAGAAGGGGAAGTGCAACGAGACCTGGATGTCCTTGTGCACCAGTCGCTGAAGGTAAGCATGCAGGTGCAGCAGGCGGTTAAGAAGGCAAATTATATGTTGGCCTTCGTAGCGAGAGGGTTCGAGTACAGGATCAAGGATGTCTTTCTGCAGTTGTACAGGGCCTTGGTGAGACCACACCTTGAGTACTGTGTGCAGTTTTGGTCGCCTTCTATGAGGAAGGATATTCTTGCCATGGAGGGAGTGCAGCGAAGATTCACCAGACTGATTCCTGGGATGGCAGGAATGATGTATGAGGAGAGATTGGGTCGATTGGGCTTATACTCGCTAGAGTTTAGAAGAATGAGAGGGGATCTCATTGAAACTTATAAAATTCTAACAGGACTAGACAGACTAGATGCAGGAAGGATGTTCCCGATGGCGGGGGAGTCCAGAACCAGCGGTCACAGTCTAAAGATAAGGGGTAAGCCATTTAGGACAGAGATGAGGAGGAATTTCTTCACCCAGAGAGTGGTGAACCTGTGGAATTCTCTACCACAGAAGGCAGTTGAGGCCAATTCATTAAATATATTCAAGAAGGAGTTAGATATATTTCTTAAGGCTAAAGGGATCAAGGGATATGGGGAGAAGGCAGGGACAGGGTACTGAGTTTGGATGATCAGCCATGATCTCATTGAATGGCGGATCAGGCTCGAGGGGCCGAATGTCCTACTCCTGCTCCTATCTTCTATGTTTCTATGTTTCTATGTAACCTATTTAAAAATATCAGGAATATGTGCCCAAGCTTATAAGACCTCCCCACTATATAAAAGCATTAAATGCTGTAAATAGACAGGAGATCACTCAGTATCTGAAAAGAAAATGCATTTCTTTTACTGGGTCGAGACATTTTATCAGAACTGACAATTTTTTTGGTGCTGTATATTTCTAGTATTTCCTACTTTTATGTCATATTTCCAACATTGGCAATGTATATCTTTTAAACACCTCATTACAGTCAAATTAATGGACAGAAAACCCTGGAAAGTAAGCATAAATGGCATTTTCCTCATTTTCCGGGGTTCCCATGGCTATTCTGCTGAAGTTACGGTACATGAGCGAAAGACAACCCACAGAACTTCACCCCCAATGCTTGTTACTGCAAGAATTACATTGCAAGTTAGTACAATCCTCTCTAAATGTTTATTAAAAAATTCTAGAGAGACAGCTTATCTAAGTAAAAAAGACCACCGTACTACTTTTATCTCGATGTACAGGAAAATCTCTATGCTCCCTGGATGTCATCAAAATGTAGGTACTGCATTGCACTGTCAGGGCCAGCGTGACCGCCTAGGCTAATTTTGAACACCTAAGGGGGTCAGAGAGGAATTTCCAAAAATGTTTTCTGAAATTGGCCTGGGTTTTTAACAGCTTTTTCACCTCTCCCAGGAGTTTACACGGGTGGGGTGAGGAGTGTATGTAAGGCATCACAACTGTGTTGGGCAGGTTGGATGGACCAGAGGGACTTTTCCTGTTTGTCATTGTTGGTATGATCCCAAAAGCTCTCCTATCATTTCATTAACAGCCAAAGACACTGATTTATGGTGGTGAAATAAGACAACTTCCATTTTCATTTTTCTAATTTTTACTTTTTTTATGGATGATACATTCCACAATTTTGTTACTTTCTCTATAAAAGTGCCTATATTCAAAAAGGATGACAAAATAGGCATAGGCAGCAACAGAGCTGTTAGTCTTACTTTAATTCCATAATTGAATCAATTATCAGGAGTAAACTTAAGGATCATCTGTACATCAATAACCTATTTACGTGCAATCAGCATTGATTCAGAAAGCAAAGATCCTGCCTGGCCAACCCCCTCAACCTCTTTGAGGAAGTGACACCCCAAGTGGACTTTAGTAAGCCCTATGACATGGTGTACTTCGACTTCTAAATGGATTTTGATTAAGTTCCACATGATAGGCTATTAATTAAGCTCAAAGCTATGGGAATTCAGGGTAAACCCTGGAAATGGATAAGAAGGTGGCTGAAGGATAGGAAACAACGAGTACTAATTTACAGAATTATGTTATGTCAGAGTGAAGAGGGAAGTACTGAATGGGGTGCCTCAGGTCTTGGTGCTGGAACCACTACTGTTTCTAATTTACATAAATGATTGGCAGAAGAACCAAAGGCGACATGAGGAAAAACTTTTTTACGCAGCGAGTGGTTATGATCTGGAATACACTGTCTGAAAGGGTGGTGGAGGCAGGTTCAATCATGGCTTTCAAAAGGGAGTTGGATAAGTACCTGAAGGAAAAAAAATTGCAGGGCTATGGGGACAGGGCGGGGGAGTGGGACTAGCTGAAGTGCTCTTGCAGAGAGCTGGCATGGGCTCGATGGGCCGAATGGCCTCCTTCTGTGTTGTAACCATTCTATGGTTCTATAATTCAATATGAAGTGGTCCAATTTGCAGATGATACCTAGGAGGGCAGTAGAATCAAAAGAGGCAGCTCAGAGGTTACAGAATTGGTTGAACAAGATATGTAAGTGGACCAAACAATGCTACATATTTTAAGAAAAATAAATGCCACACATACACCATGAATGGGACTGAAATAGCTAAAGATGAAGCTGAAAGAGAGCTAGGAATTTTATTAGTCTTAGCATTAAAGATGTCCAACCAATACAGAGCAATAATCAACCAAGCCAACTGAGTGTCTAACTGCATTCTAACAGTAGAATATAAGTCAGAGGAAGTAATGACCAAACTTTATCCTCATCTGATCAGATCACATTTTGAGTATTGTGTCTATTTCTGGTTGCCAAGAAACAAGAGAGACATTTAAGTACTGGAAATAATACAGAGGAGAGCCACACGTATGATCCCAATATCAGGGCCTGAGTTACAAGAAAAGACTGGAGAAACTGGGGTGGGCAAGGTGACAGGGGCGGGGGGTGATATTAACTCTACCCACCCAGTGGAAACCTGTGGATGGGCACTTAACACCGCCCAGATAATTTAGCTGCCAGAAAACTGCCAGGAACTCACCGTTCCAAATTTTAACCTGCTCTACTGAGCAGATACAAGGACATCTGCCCACAGCAGGCAGGTTCTTCTTTACAGAGGCATGTTGGGGCCCGATTACTCCTCGGGACATGATTGCAATTTTAACTGGTGGCCTGAGCGGGGAAGCTGCTGTAACTTTCCTGTCAGGTGAAGACAGCGGGGAAGAGGAGCTGGGCCAAAGTGGCCTACACACGTAACTCTTTTTTAGGAGCACCCAATAAACACTTCTTTGCATAAGAACATAAGAAGTTGGAGCAGGAGTAGGCCATACGGCCCCTCGGGCCTGCTCCGCCATTCAATAGGATCATGGCTGATCCGAATCTAGACTCACGTCCACTTCCCTGCCCTCTCCCCGTAACCCCTAATTCCCTTATCTGCTAGGAAACTGTCTATCTCCATTTTAAATTTATTTAATGTTGCAGCTTCCACAGCTCTCTGGGGTAGCAAATTCCATAGATTTACTACCCTCTGAGTGAAGAAGTTTCTCCTCATCTCAGTTTTGAAAGGGCAGCCCCTTATTCTTAGATTATGCCCCCTAGTTCTAGTCTCACCCATCAGTGGAAACATCCTCCCCGCATCCACCCGATCAAGCCCCCTCACAATCTTATATGTTTCGATAAGATCGCCTCTCATTCTTCTGAACTCCAATGAGTAGAGTCCCAACCTACTCAACCTTTCCTCATACGTCAACCCCCTCATCTCCGGAATCAACCGAGTGAACCTTCTCTGAACCGCCTCGAGAGCAAGTATATCTTTTCTTAAATATGGAAACCAAAACTGCACGCAGTATTCCAGGTGTGGCCTCACCAATACAGTTTAAAACCTTAAACTACATGGGCCAGAATTTGCTGGAGCAGGGCCTGCCGGGTTAGTTCGACTTTTTCCTGCACCCTTCAGCTCAAAGTTTTTTGTCCTGTGAGTTTCTGGAAGTGCAAGCTTATAATGGAGTAACAAGGGCAACAGGGCATCTGGGACCTTGGTGAATGACAGGACCAACTGTGTATCTCCTTAACCAATAAGATTAAAGGATTGAGAAATAAACAGGGCAAGGACTGAGAAGGAGGGTGAATTAGAGTGAGTGAATTTAATGTCAAATCAGGTACAGAAAGAGAAATAAAGAAAGGAAAAGAAAGATTGGATTAAGAGAGAAAAAAGAGACAGGAAGGAAAAAGAAGAATTGTTTATAAATATAAAATTTGACATTTTAAAAATCTGCAATATCAAATCATTACTTGAAGGAATGAGACTCCACAATTTTAATTGTTCACCATCGGGGCCAAAGAGGTTGATTGGCAGTCATTATCAATTATCACATCGTTAAAAAGGTGCATATGCTATTAATTACTAGACTTAACTTTCTGTGGCAAGTTTAATGGGCAATTAATGTGCAAATGCAACAACTTCATGAAACACACAGGGAGGTTAAATGTGAGATGCTGTTTTTGCAAAGCTAATGGCGGAGCGGCGCAAATCAGCCAGCAACTTGTGGCGATTTGCAATTCATGGGGGTATCTCTTCCTTGCCACAAGTTTCTGGCGGATTTGTACATTAATAACGGTGTGCATCATTCAGTAAAGGAGGAGGTAGTAGAGAAATTGGATATGATAAAAATAGATAAACAGAAGGTACATAACAGGTTGGCAGTGCTCAAAGTTGAAAAGTCACCCAGTCCGGATGGGATGCATCCTAGATTGCTGAGGGAAGTCTTCTTCTTTTGTATGGTAGTAACAAAGCAAATCAAATGAGAATATCTAAGCCAGATATCCAGGCCAAAGCTTCCGGTGTAACAGTGTGGATATCTTGAATTTCCTTTGAGGGCAGTGCGCAATGATGTGCTCCAGGGTCTGATTAGGAGCTCCACAGTCGCATGATGGGGATGCTTTAATCTTCCATCTATGGAGAAGGTGGCAGCATATACCATGATCAGTTCTGAGGCGGTTGATGGTTGTCCACTGTTTGCAAGGAGGGTTTGATCCTTCAGGTTGTACTGTGGGGTCCTCTATAAGGAATCCATTCCGTATGTCACAGTTCTTCCAAGCAGTTCGCCATCGGTCATCAAGGCTGAGGGGAGATCGCTGAAGGGCTTCAGCGATGGTCCAAAATGGCCTTCTAGATTTGAGACGGGTTGGTTATAGGTTGTTCAAGTCGGCCTGGATCGGCATGTCTTTGCTGGTGTAGCGGTTGTATTCTCTGGAGACTGCATATTTGCGGCGTAGGTGTGGTGGTGCGATGTTTGCAAGCACGAGCAGCCAAAGTGTTGGTGTTGATAAAAGTGTACCGGTGATAATTCTCATAGTAGAATTCAGCTGGACATCAATGGATTTGACATGTGCACTTGATAGCCATGCCGGAGAGCAGTACTCCACTGTAGAGTACACCAGAATAAGTGCTGCCGTACAGAGGGTTTGAGTGCCTGCTCTCTATGTGGATCCAGCGGCCTAGAAATTCAGTAGGCTTAGCGCCCCATTTGGGGCGCTGGAGGGCCTAGCGCCGGAGTTATGGCCAGTTGGCAAATTCAGTGGGGCCCTTCCGTCGGCGTTACACCGGTTGCGCTGCGCCGGCACCGATGACGTCATCGGTGTGCGCAGCGTCCCGGTTGCCGTGGTGACGGGCCCCAGCGCCGAAATTGAGTTGCGGCCGCCTCGCCCGTGGCAGCCGCAACTAAGACTTTGGCAACCGAGTCTTGCAGGAGTTAGCACCGGCGCATTAAGGTCGCGCGGCGGCCGGCCGCTTTCCCGCCGGCCGCCTGCCCGCACCCCCCCCCCCCGCGGAACAGATGCGTCTGGCCTGCAAGCCCGGCACTTGTCCGAGGTGCCGGGCTCATTTTTCTGAACATTTGAACGGCCAGCGGGCGGGTGCAGGCAGCTCCTCCTTAACTGAAGGAGGAGGCCTGCACTTCCCCAGCCTGCCGCACCGCATCGGGTGCTGCAGCGCCGGAATTGCGCCGCAATGCGGCACTCAGCGCCCATTTCGAGGCGTTGACACCCTCTAGTAGTGCCGGCAGCCGTTTGGGCGCGGCGCTACTGAATTTTTGGCGCGCGCAGGGGGACTTAGCGCCGGCGCTAAATTTCCGGCGCTAAAGCCCTGGCGAACCCACAACCGAATTTCTAGGCCAGCGAGTTTCTGGATCAAGTTGACCCTACTCTTTAGTTTCTTCCCAAGGTTCTGGAGATGCTGTCTATATGATAGTGTGCAATTGAGCGTGACTCCTAAATAGGAGGGTTTTTTGGCATGGTTTATTTCTGCGCCGCAAAAGGAGACTTTCAAAGCTTGGTTTGCTTGATGGGTGTTGAGGTGGAATGGCGAGGCGATGGTCTTTTGCGGGTTTGGCCGAAGTTGCCATTGGCAGAAGTAGGCCTCCATCCTCTGTAAATCACTGGTCAGGGTCTCCTTGGTGATGGACAGATTCATGTTTTGCGTGGGTAGTAAGGGCGGAAATTGCATAGGCTGTGGCTACAATTTTCCAATCCACATTCAAAAGACGTTTGATAAAGTACCACATAATAGATTTGTTAGCAAAATTGAAACCCATGGAGCTAAAGGGGCAGTGGCTGCGTGGATACGTAATTGGCTGAGGGACAGAAAGCAGAGAGGAGTAGTGAGCGGTTGTTTTTCAGACTGGAGGGAAGTGTGCAGTGGTGTCCCCCATGGTTCGATGTTGGGACCACTGCTCTTTTTTCAGATATATTAATGACCTGAACTTGGGTATTTAGAGCATAATTTCAAAGTTTGTAGATGAAACAAAAGTTGGACATGTAATAAATATGAGGAGGATAGTAGTAGACTTCAGGAGGACACAGACAGACTGGTGAAATGGGCAAGACACATGGCAGATGAAATTTAATGCAGAGAAGTGTGAAATGATTAATTTTGGTAGGAAGAATGAGGAGAGGCAATATCAACTAAATGGTCCAATTTTAAAGGGGGTGCAGGAACCAAGAGACCTTGGGGTGTACCGACACAAGTCTTTGAAGGTGGCGGGACAGGTTGAGAAGGCTGTTAAAAAGGCATAAGGGATCCTTCGCTTTATAAATAGAGGCACAGAGCACAAAACCTTTATAAAATATTGGTTAGGCCCCAGCTGCAGTAATGTGGCCAATTCTGGGCACCACACTTTAGGAAAGATGTCAAGGCATTTGAGAGGGTGTGTGCTGCCTTCCTTTAGGAACTTATGTTGGTTTTCAAGTTAATTCAGGGGTTTAATTAATTTGGGTCGATTCCCATTGTGTGCCGCCACCTAGTGGATATTTGGTACCTAGCAAGTGCAATAAAGCGCAGTAAAGTGCAGTAAAGTAAGTGCTGTAAAGTAAATTGCTGTACATCACAAGACCTGCAGCTCGACACATGGTCTTGGAAGTTATTTTCTTGTTACGCTTCGGCCTTGGACAGTATTTGTCTGTAAGTACTTGAGAATGTTATAGATGATTAGTGTACACTATATTTTGCAGAAAATGTTTAGTTTGTAACCTTTCTCTGTAAGCAAACTTACACAGCTAGCCGTGAATTGCTCGCTCTCTGCATCTAGCTGGTTAACTTGTAGCTGTATTTTGATGCACTATGTACAGGGCTAATTTAAAGTGAATGTAAGAGAATGCCTTTCAGTTTGCTAAATGTATATTCACAGTAAGCTGTGTTTTCACGTGTTTTGGTAAGTTACATGCCAAATGTACTGTGTTGCTCACGCTTACCTAAGTTTGTGTATGCATATCAGTTATGTGCTTGTGTACTAATGTATGCTTCCACTTCTGTATTGTATTTCAGTTTCACAATAAGAATCTTTCAGTAAAGTTTACAAGAAAAGTCAAGCCTTGTGATTTTTAAGGGACGATATCAAGTTGTTAGCTACCTGTCTAGCTCTGCATAGGAACGTGCTGCAAGGGCAGAATAGGGTGCAAAGGAGATTTACTAGAATGGTACCAGGAATGAAAGATTTCTGTTATGCCAAGAGACTAGAGAAACTGTGGTTGAATCACTCTGACTGACTGGTGTAAATATCTATTAAACTTTCCAGACTTGTTTTATTCCACCAATTTCTATACCTCCAAAATCAAAATTAACATTTTTAGGCCTGGAAGACATTCTAGAATTTTGGAAAAATTGCTTCAGTCAGGATGGTGTATAGAATTGAAATTCGCTCACAATATTACAGTCACAGTTAAATCAGGATGTCCGAATTAAATGGAAGACTTGAGAGGTATGCATTATAACATTCCACCAGTAATGTCTTTATTTTGATTTAGAGTTCTTTGTAATCCAAGAATGAATTAAAAAAGATAACTTTATTAAGGTTTGAAACAGCATAATATACAGCAGCATTCAGCAGTTACAGCTTCAGCTTAAAAAATTCCATCTTCTTGAAACCAATTGCCTCAATGATGCATTGCTAGATATTGATTGTTAAGAGAATGCGGGTGAAATTGGTCTTGGGCAGGGGGCGCAAAATGGGTGCTAGCAAATCGGCAGCCTGTTTTCCACCATGCACAATGGAAAAGAAAATCAGGCCGGGTGGAAAACAAGCTGTCGATTTGCTATTGCCTGTTTTGCCCTACCGCTGAAGACCAATTTGATGCTCAATGCCTCTAAATTGCTTACTCAAACTGATGTAAAACATTGACACTTACTGAAGCAAGGAAAATATATAAATGTTCATATTATATCATGGAGCCTCTAGATAAGAAAGACTTTCCTGAGGTCTCCACCTTGACATCATTTTATAACATGATATGTCTTCTTAGGCAGTCCCTCGGAACCAAGGATGACTTGCTTCCACATTAAAAATGAGTTTGCAGGTGACTGATTAGTCCAATGCGGGACCTACAGTCTCTGTCACAGGTGGGGCAGATGGTGATTGAAGGGGCGGGTGGGTGGGGTGCTTGGATTGACGTGCACTCCTTGCGTTGCCTGCGCTTGGCTTCTGCTTGCTCCCGGCGAAGAGACTTGAGGTGTTCGGCGCCTTCCCGGATGCTTCTCCTCCATTTTGTGCGGTCTTAGGCCAAGGATTCCAGGTGTCGGTGGGGATGTTACACTTTTTCAAGGAGGCTTTGAGGGTGTCCTTGAAGCGTTTCCTCTGCCCACCTGGGGCTCTCCTGACATGCCGGAGCTCCGAGTAGAGCGCTTGTTTTGGGAGTCTCGTATCGGGCATGCGGACAATGCGACCCGTCCATCGGAGCTGATTGAGCGTGGTCAAAGCTTCGATGATGGGGATGTTGGCCTGAGCAAGAACACTGACGTTGGTGCGCCTATCCTGCCAATGGATTTGCAGGATCCTGTGGAGGCAGCATTGGTGGTACTTCTCCAGTGCTTTGAGGTGCCTGCTGTACATGGTCCATGTCTCTGATGCATACAGAGACATGGACCATGCAACTGCTGCCCTGTAGACCATGAGCTTAGTTCCGGGTTTGAGGTCCTGGTCTTCAAACACTCTCTTCCTCAGGCATATTCTTATATTCTTATTCTTGTATTCTTATAGGAAGAGCTTGCGTTCATAATATCCAGTAATTTATTGGATGTGGCCTCCTCTTCACTCATGAGTGGTGACTTTAGGTATGGTTTTGAGGTCATCCATCATTTTTAGGCATTGCTCCCAAGTGGTCATTCTTTGCCTATGAACCTAGATGGTGATTTTCAGCCTGCAATTCCGCTATAGTGGCACTACAGTATACATCAGTCCTATTTGTACCCAATATTCACACATGCTCAATTCCAGTAGGGGTCAGGCAGAAGTTGTAACCCCCCCCTTCCCCCCCCCACACTCTCCAAGCCTGAATGAACTTGGCTCACTACCTCATTTTAGTGCCATCCTCTGAAAAACAAACTCAACACATACATGGGATAAAGCATTGTATTTGCCTACTGACCAATCAGCACCAATGGACTGGATTCTGCTGTAATAATAATGGTGAGGCTAACAGCACTCGCTGTTATAATGGGGTAAATCGGACAGCAACTTCTGGCTTCCGCACACGCGCAAGTAAATACGGAAATCCAGGCGTTGCTGTCAGATATACCCTGCATCTACACAGTGTATACTATTGGTGTCCTCACCGATAGACTTGGCACTAAAATCACTGTAATGACATGAACTTGCTATACTTGCCCACTGGTTCTGCACTAAAAATGGTTGAAAGGGTTAGGGCTGGTGCATTCAGGAGTAAGTGAGTTTTTAACGTCATGATAAGTCATAATTAATTTTACAAGACTGGAGTCTCATTCCCTCAGAAGAAAATTAGTGTTGGAGATTTTTTTTAAAGAATTAACTTTTTCTGTCTGTCTCTTTTATCTCTCTCCCTTAATCCCATCTGTATTTCCCAATCTTTATTTCACTTTCTGTACATCATTTAAATCTAATTTATATTTCCTACTTTATACTTCCTGGTTTGGACTCTGCGTAACTCAGTGAGTATTCTTCAATCTGATTGGTTGAAGAGCCTCACTGTTTCTATTCCGGTTCACAGATGCCACAGATCCCCTGTAGAGGGCACTGCGCTGGCTTTAGACACCCGATGACGGGAGGTCTAATCTCTAAAACTCGTCAAAACTTTGTGGGCAGCTGTCAGCCGTTCCTTTGCCGTTGACTGCAAAATCAAGGACTTCATTTTTGAAACATACTTATATTGGGTTTATTTCACCCCAGGCAATTTGCACCATCTTGTTGTAGGTAATTGGTTGTTGAAATCTGTAATTTCTTCTGTCCTTTTGATGCATCACTTCACTAAAGTATTCAACTTCTGATCCACAGAATGAGGCTTATGGCTGAGTGGGGCTTGGTAGCCATTTTGCGCAAAATAAGCCAGAGTCATTAATAAGGGTCACGTGAGTCATTTCCAGTTATTAAGTTGTTTAATGTGCATTATTACCTCTGATTTTCTATTGGCTGACTTAATTTACAGTAAGTGATAAATTAACATGAAAAATTCCAGAAAATCACTTGTTTCAGTTGGATGGTAACTATGCTTAATTACTACATATTTACTACTCCAATAGACCTAATAGCCACAGACATGCTGGTATGATGTTGTTTATCATTTAAAACTTTCAGGTTTTTAAAGTTTTTTGTAACAACTGAATCACTGCATTTCATTTGTGCTTTATATATTTTTCAGATTGCTAACAAAATATCCCTGTGTGGGTGCCAGATGAGGACAGGGTCTAGCTTGGCTGTGATGCTCCTTATGGTAGAACAGCCTAGTCACTGTGTAGGCTCACATGAAGAAGGACTGCTTAGATGAAGTATTAGAGGACGGCTGGCATCCGTACAGCCATTCCTCGGCATCAGTCGCATTCTCACCTCTGAATCAGAAGGTCGTGGGTTCACGGCCCACTCCAGGGACTTGAGCACAGATTCTAAATTGACACTCCAGTGCAGTACTGAGAGTGCTGCACTGTTCCGTCTTTCGGATGAAACATTAGACTGTTCTGTCAGGTGGACGTAAAAGATCCCACGGTACTATTTCGAAGAAGAGCTTGGGAGTTCTCCCAGTGCCCTGGCCAATATTTATCCCTCAACCAACATCACCTGAACAGATTATCTGCTCATTTAATTCACTGCTATTTGTGAGAGCTTGCTGTGTGCAAGTTGGCCACCACGTTTCCTATATTATAACAGTGACTGCACTTCTACAAATTACTTAATTGGCTGTAAAGCGCTTTTGGACCTCCTGAGATCATGAAAGGTGCTATGTAAATGCAAGTCTTTCTTTCTTTCTTTTCAGTTAGTGTCTTCAAAACAGGAGAGAGGAAAATATGGGGGGTGGGTGTATTTATACTACATAGATCTCCTGTGATGTTGCTCATGGGAAGTTGCACAATATGCTAAATGATTGTTTGATAATGACAGGAGCATTATATGGTACAAAATAAATTAATGTCAAAAATGTATATAAAGAAAGAGAAAAATAATCTTATGTTTGTATTATTAAAAATTAAAAATGAAGTTCCCTGGTACTCATCTCCCACCCTTTCCCCACTACTGATTCCCCCCCTTTCCCTACGATCCCCCTGTGTTTCTCCACCATCAGGCTGGGACGTGCTCTGTCCTATTTGGTAGCCACAGCCTTCCTCCACTGATTGTGCGGCCATTCCCTGTTATCAGACAAACAATCGTTGATGTTTGCTTGGGCCTTGTGCTGGATGAGATCTTTCCCTGCCTGCCTCGCTCTGCACCCAGCTCTCACAAGCCGAGCAGATGAACCATAACTCAACAGAGGAAGCCCAGTTCTCCTGCCTGGAAAATGACGGGCTGGGGTGTGCAACTACTTGACACGTGCTCTTGGCGTACCGCAGGAGCACTGAAGTAGAAAATCCCCGTCCTTAGATTGACATAGTGTTGGATTGATTGCCAACGTTATATTTAATAATTTAAAGGGGGTCAAGCTGTGGCACAAATTCTTATCTATTTACAAATTGCTCTGATTCATAAGAACATAAGAAATAGGAGCAGGAGTAGGCCAATCGGCCCCTCGAGCCTGCTCCGCCATTCAATAAGATCATGGTTGATCTGATCCTAACCGCCAATCTACTATCACAGTTTGAAAATTCCTTGTTCCTGTGCTAGAACACAGCTGACTCTAATTTTTAAATGGCATATTATACATGCACAATACATAAAGGAGAATTAAAAAAACAGGAGATATTGCTTCTCCGTAAAACTCTCGTTGCATGTCAGTTGTCCCCATTTTAACTATGACCTGCATGACTACTACCTGTATTCCTGGTAGAAATCCTCCTGTCAAGACCACTAGGAATTGGATGTGTAATCTGTCAATGACAATTGTGCTGGGTTTCTCTTCTTCAGGGTGGAGTTCTTGTAGGCCGGGACTTTGGCCCAACCCTCCGGATCTGCCCCCAACCCTGAGCTATTATCCTGAATCAGGGTTCATTTTATATGCACAGCGGGATCCTGGAATGATTCCCACTGCCAAGAAGAAGTCCGGCATTACAAGGGTGGAAAATTCCAACAGTGCTACAGTGGGGATGGCTCTGAAGCACCAGAAAAGATGGTGAGGGACCTTAAAGGGCCAGAAGCACCCCAAGGATCAAATCAAGGGTTACAATAAAGTCCTCTGCCAAGGTTGAGGTCTTCAGCAGGTAAGTGTTTGGGCTCGGCAGAAGAATAAGAAGATTGATATAAGGCCCTCTCCCTTCATGGGATCTTCAAGGCCTTTATCGTCACTTCCCAGGGCCTACCGCCACCTTAAATGTGGCAGCCCAGGGAAGTAGTGGTAAGTGAGGTGGACAGGAAAAAGTCTCTCAGAAACCTAGGCCCCAGTCTCTGCAGCCATTTCCATGCGATGGGTGGGGTAGGAATGGCCAGTTGAAACGTGATTGGGGCACTGAGGCAGCAGTAGGCCTCACTGCCCATATTTTCTCTCATTCTGCAACTGGGATCTCATCTAATTTCAAGCAGGATGGCAAAGCAGATTCCCCTCAATGTGTCAGTCCCACCTTACTTTAAATGGTCTTCCAGGTATTATCCTCTAACCCTTCGGGTTGAAAAAAGAGCAATTTCATTTTTGCTGTTATTCCAGCCAAAAGCAACAGAAGCTAGATTTGCCGCCTATTGACTATGAATGAGTGGAATTGGTGATGTAAAGAGACAATGGCCTAGAAGTCTGTCTCGGGCAGTGGCACAAAGCGGGCGGTACCGGATGTGCCACCCGTTATACGTGGTGCCTGACATTCAGCTCCATTGACTGCAATAGAACTGAATATAAGCCGATCCGACACTGCCCATTTTGTGCCACTGCCTGAAATGAATTTCTAGGCCACTATTGAAAGGCAGGCACAGAGACATGAAAATCGCCTAATGGAGGCCTTTTGTCAATACAGGAAACTTTCTGGTATCCGGCACTGACGGGACCGAACTGGTGCCGTAAGATCAAAACTGCTGTATAAACCAGCGGCAATGTTAAAACATACAGAGCTTTTCAGCTCCGTGAGAATCAACAAACCCTGCTGCTTAGCAACAGCTTCAAAACAGTCGGCTGCAGCTGCAAGCGTCTCTAGCTGAAGCTGTTGCTTAGCTATAGACCTTGCAGAGCCTGACTGGGAAAAAAAAAGCAACGAGAAGTAAAAAAGCTTATACAAAACGGCTCCTGAATTTTGCCGGTAGATAGAGCTTTCCGGACTTTTAACCTCTGGTTAAACAAAAGTTCCCTGTAGATTAAAAGGAATCAAAGTGGTCTAAATTCTGGTATTTGCATGTAGTAAACCTAAAATGGTCCAAAACAGGGCACTTCAGATTATAGGTTTGGCTTGTCATTTGTCTCTAGTGTGTAAGGTACATGCCTCACAATTAATTTTTCTCTTTGGCAGCTATCAGATCAATTTCATTTTAGTTCACATGGACAGCTCTTTCAGCAGATGTTCACAATGGTCCGTCAGCACTTTGTGTGCCTACACCATAGCTGTAATTATACCTTCGTTGTCTGATTTAAATGTATCCCTGCAGCTGAGGCTCCTCCAGCTGCTCTATATACTGATAGGCCTAAATTGTATATCAGCACTCCCCAGGCATTTTGCATTGTGTGTATGTTATGCTTTCTTGTGAGTAAATGCACTTTTGTGAGTCTCTGGTTTTTTGTGTCTATTGAAATTACACAAAAGTGGCTTTAAAATGTCCAAGCGCGCTCTCATCCCTTACTCTATTCTCCACTGGAGGAGATGACAAGTCACAATATAAATAATTGGATTTTGCTTCTATCAGCAGCCAGGACTATCTTTAGTGTCAGCATTTTTAATTGGATAACTGTACCACCAGCAGGTTTCACATATACCCCCTTCCTTCAACTGGCACTGGTAGGAATATGCTAGTTCAATAAAAGGCCGGCTGGCGCGATTGCTGGTCTGTGCTGAGCTAGCTGCCCTGAGCTGGGACCGAAGTTGGCGGTGCTACAATTGTGCACCAGGGCCCGCTCCTGACCGCTGTCCAGTGATTCCTGCTGGAAAGTATGCCAATGGACAGTATTGGGCTCAGCTTTCTTGTCCTTCATGGTTGAATAGTTTGCTGACACTCACTTCCTGGGCTCATGAGCGGAATAATGGCCACTTGGGCAAGGCACCAGAAAGTTGCTAGCACTCATGAAATAATATTGGCCCAGAAATTCGGGTCCCAACGCATGAGTACGCACGCGGTACTCATGCGTAGGCCCAACGAAAGTGCCAGTTTCGTGCATGCACTGCGCATGCGCGGGAAACCGGCACTTCCGTTCCCCTGAAAGAAGGGGTTGACAGGTGGAATGCGTGCGTGGAGAGGCAGCGCGTGCGCATCGAACTTACGTTTTTTTTGCAGGTTTCTCCGGGAGGGTAAGTCTCCAGCAGTTACACTTTTAAAAAGCAGGCGCAAGGCCTGCTTTTAACAAGGTAAGTGGTGAATTAATTAAAATTAAAACAGTTTTTCAACAGGTTTATTATTTTTAAATACTTTAAAGAAAGGTAAGTTTATTTTTAGCCCCGTTAGAAAATGTAATTAATTTTTTCAAAAATTTAAATTATTGTTTAAAATAGTTATTTCATGTCATTTATAGTTATTTTAAAAATGTGATGTTTTTTCAAATTTATTTGAAGTTTTAGTGATGTTTTGGGGCTTATATTATTTATAGGTTTGACAGCTCTTACTGTCAAACTTATGAATGAAGCATTCCCTGCTACCATTGGCTCTCCATGGCCCACATGATCCCAGGGGACGCATCGAACTAACTGCGCCCCTGGGATACGCAAGCACTGCGCATCGGCAGTTGGAGCAGGCCAAGGATCGGAATCCCACGCGGGCCCACAGCACAATGGCCGGCGTGCTAGGTAAGTGAAGGTCGGGGGCTTGCACCCGCGGGAAGCCCCCGACCCGAATTTCTGGGCCAATATACCAGCAAGAGTCAGCACTATCAGGAGAGGGTGCGGCGGGGGGGGGGGGGAGGGGGCATTTCAGCAAAATAAAAGAGATAAGTGGGCAAAAGTTTCATCCATCACTTGATTGCAGAAACTGCAGCAGAGGTAGGGTCAGCTGGATCTCTTCGCAGACCTGCCATTCTTTAACCGGCTGTTGGCAGGTGCCAAAGAATGGGTTCAGGGAGACTACCATTCTGATTTTCCTGCTCTCCCTCTAAAGAAGTTGTCCTCCATTTGGTTTCTTGCCCCCAGAGGCATGGTTGAGATTGGAATTTTACCATGTGGAGTATTGCAAGCAATCTGCTCCATCATGCCGGCTTATTTTGTTAAGCTTTAATCCTGCAGTCTATTTGCTGCTCCGTTAGACTCTCCTCACCCACGGTATCATGCGAGAAAAATGTCCTTCTCATGTTAACATCTAACGTGCACTGAGCAGAAATTCATATCCTAAAACATGCCTGCAGAAGAAAATTAAAAACTGGGTCGGAGTGCAGTTATTTGCCAGTACCAGCAGTTAAACTGACAAGAGGACAATTCAAGTCAAAATGGCCACCACAGATATTTCATTCTCTTGCCAAGTTCTAAATAACTGTCAGTTATTATTCATTTACTCACTGACCAAACCACTGTTTTCGAATTCAGATTTAAGAAGCAGATCCTGGGTGATTAAGTTAGAAGAGGATTTGGAATCTCAACCTCACCAATTCATGCTGACCATGTCAGTGAAATTTACCATTTCACTCTGTTGTTTTCTAAGGAACTGGCACATTTCATTCCTCCACTGAAACAAATCAAATATGTCAAACAGTTAGTCAACCCCAAAGAAATGTCTGAAGTCATCGCTGCTTTACTTAGGACAGGTATTACTTCAGCTTCCCCACAACAGCGATAGAAAACTAAAGAGGGATCCCTTTTCCATGCTGACCTCTGTAAAGTCTTGAGGTCCATTGAATGTACTCACGTGCCTATTTGTGCACTTACAGAAATTGAACAAATTTAATCTTACTCAAAGAAGGATGCGAGTGTGGGAAATTGATTTTTTTTTTATTCATTCATCGGATGTGGGTGTCACTGGCAATTTATTGCACAGTCCTAATTGCCCTTGAGAAGGTGGTAGTGAGCCTCCTTCTTGAACCGCTGTAGAAACATAGAAACATAGAAGATAGGAGCAGGAGTAGGCCATTCGGCACCTCGAGCCTGCTCCGCCATTCAATGAGCTCATGGCTGATCATCCAAATTCAGTACCCTGTCCCTGCCTTCTCCCCATATCCCTTGATCCCTTTAGCCTTAAGAAATATATGTAACTCCTTCTTGAATATATTTAATGAATTGGCCTCCACTACCACTGCCTTCTGTGGTAGAGAATTCCACAGGTTCACCACTCTCTGGGTGAAGAAATTCCTCCTCATCTCTGTCCTAAATGGCTTACCCCTTATCCTTAGACTGTGACCCCTGGTTCTGGACTCCCCGGCCATCGGGAACATCCTTCCTGCATCTAGTCTGTCTAGTCCTGTTAGAATTTTATAAGTTTCAATGAGAGCCCCTCTCATTCTTCTAAACTCCAGTGAGTATAAGCCCAATCGACCCAATCTCTCCTCATATGTCATTCCTGCCATCCCAGGTATCAGTCTGTGGTGAAGGTACTCCCACAGTGCTGTTAGGGAGAGAGTTCCAGGATTTTGACCCAACAGCGATGAAGGAACGGCAATATATTTCCAAGTAAGGATGGTGTGTGACTTGAGAGGAACTTGCAGGTGGTGATGTTCAAATGCGCCTGCTGCGCTGCTCTTGTGCTTCTATGTGGTAGAGGTCGCAGGTTTGGGAGGTGCTCCCGAAGGAGCCTTGGCGAGTTGCTGCAATGCATCTTGCAGATGGTACATACTGCAGCCACGGTACACCGGTGGTGGAGGGAATGAATGTTTAAGGTAGTGGATGGGTTGCCAACCAAGCGGGCTGCATTGTCCTGGATGGTATCAAGTTTCTTGAGTGTTGGAGCTGCACTCATCGAAGCAATGAGTGTATTCTATCACAGTCCTGACTTGTGCCTTGTAGATGGTGGAAAGGCTTTGGGGAGTCAGGAGGTGAGACACTCGCCACAGAATACCCAGCCTCTGACCTGCTCTTGTTGCCACAGTATTTATGTGGCTGGTCCAGTTAAGTTTCTGTTCTATGGTGACTCCCAGGATGTTGATGCTGGGGAGTCGACGATGGTAGTGCCGCTGAATGTCAAGGGGAGGTGAGTGGATTCTTTCTTTTTGGAGATGGTCATTGCCTGGCACTTGTGTAGTGCGAATGTTACTTGCCACTTATCAACTCAAACCTGGGTTTTGTCCAGGTCTTGCTGTATGTGAGCACGGACTGCTTCATTATCTGAGGAATTGTGAATGGCACTGAACACTGCAATAATCCGCGAACATCTGACCTTATGATGGAGAGAAGGTCATTGATGAAGCAGCTGAGGATGGTTGGGTCTTGGACACTGTCCTGAGGAACTCCTGCAGTGATGTCCCATTTCTAAACTTTCTAGTATAATCTACTGTGGCACATTGGTTCAGCAGGGGTTGCTCTTCTGAGGTTGGGGCTAAGGCACATTGGCCCAGAAATTCGGGTCGGGGGCTTCCCACGGGTGCAAGCCCCCAACCTGCACTTACCTAGCGCACCGGCCGTTGATCTGTGGGCCCGCATGGGATTCCGATCCTGGGCCTCCTCCAACTGGCGGTGCACGGTGCTTGCGTATCACAGGGGCGCAGTTAGTTCGATGCGTCCCCTGGGATCACGTGGGCCATGGAGAGCTGTCAAACCTATAAATACTGTAAGCCCCAAAACATCACTAAAACTTCAAATAATTTTTTAAAAAAACATCACATTTTAAAAATAACTATAAATTACATGAAATAACTATTTTAAACAATAATTTAAATTTTTGAAAAAATTAATTACATTTTCTAACGGGGCAAAAAATAAACTTACCTTTCTTTAAAGTATTTAAAAATAATAAACCTGTGGAAAAAATGTTTTAATTTTAATTAATTCACCACTTACCTTGTTAAAAGCAGGCCTTGCTAGTGAAAATGATTGATTATGGATAATAGAACAAATGTATTACTGGAGGCGTCATTCATGTTGAGGTAATTTATTGGGCTAGATTTTCAGTCGCTTGCGCCAGCAGTTAGCGCCTTAAGAGAAGTGATTGTCGGGCGCTATGCGTGTAGCGTCTGGGCGCAGCGCAGTTTGCGCCCCGCCCCAAATTAAGTTGCCCGTTAGCGCCGGCGCAAAGTTTAGCGCCCGCCCGGATGCGCGCGCAGAAAATGACGTCACATCCTCGTGCAACGCCCTTTGTGCGCCCCGATTCCAAACTTCGGTCGGACCGCCCCATTGTGCGGCTGGCGGCCGGAGCGTTTGGAAAAAGGAACGCAACACAACCAGCGCGGGCCCCGGGGGGCGCAAATTAAAGGGGACGTACTCTCCAGTATAAAGGCCAGCCTTTTTTCAGAAAACACTCTTGTGCAACGCATTCCTGGAGACACAACAAGGAGGATAGCTAACTGGTTTCAAGCAGCAAGAGCCAGGTATTTTTGGACTCAGGCCAGAGCGCTGCAAGTGGCCTTTTGGAAATTAGCGTGTTTGCCAGGATTTGATGGGGGTTGCATGGGGTGCCAACGCGGAGCTGCAGCTCCATGTCCGTAGGGCTCGCAGACACATTGTGAGAGGGGCAGCCCTGGCTAGAGGCAGAGGGGGCTACAGGCGTCGGCCACGTAGGCCTTACCCAGTCAGGCTATACCGCCAGCAGCGCTCCTACCTAAACATGAGTGCCGCGCGATGTGTTAAAAGGCTCCGATTCCGAAAGGAGGTGATTGCAGAGATCTGCCACCTGCTTCGCCGAGATCTGCGGCCAAAGCTCAGGTGCAGGACGTCTCTGTCGGTGGAAGTGAAGGTGACGGTGGCATTGAACTTCTATGCCACCGGCTCCTTCCAATACGCTGCTGGGGACATAGCAAACATCTCCCAGTACGGCGCGCATCGCTGCATCCGCCAGGTGACCGAAGCACTGTTCAGAAGGAGAAGCCAATTCATCTCCTTCCCCATGGCCCTGGAGAGCCAGCATCAGCGCGCATTGGGATTTTCCAGACTCGGGGAATTCCCCTTGGTGCAGGGCGCCATTGACTGTACGCATGTGGCTTTGCGGGCCCCTCTGGAGCATGGCGAGCAGTATCGCAACAGGAAGGGCTACCATTCTCTGAATGTGCAGCTGGTCTGTGACCACAAGCAGCGCATCATGGCAGTCAATGCCAGCTTCCCAGGCAGCAGCCACGATGCCTTTATCCTGCGGCAGAGTACTGTGCATGACATGTTCCAGGCACAGCCTCCCCCAAGAGGATGGCTACTCGGGGACAAAGGCTATCCTTTGTGCACCTGGCTCATGACCCCGCTCCGCGCGCCCAGAACCGCTGCTGAAGAGGCCTACAACGAGAGCCATCAAACCACCCGCAACATCATCGAGCTAACTATTGGGGTCCTCAAGCAGCGGTTCCGTTGCCTTGATCGCTCCGGAGGATCTCTCCAGTATTCGCCGGACCGGGTCTCCCAATTTTTGGTGGTTTGCTGCATGCTACACAACCTGGCTATCCGCAGGACTCAGGCACTGCCACCTGACGTTGGACCAGCACCTCAGGAGGGGGAGCAGGAGGAGCATGAGGAGGAGGAGGAGGAGGAGCAGGAGTACGTTCCCAGGAGGGAGCGACCAGGGCCAAGGGCTGCACGACGCCACCTTATTACACGGTACTTCTAAGCCCCCTGCCAGGGAATGGCCAGGGGCCATGAGGGAAGATGAATGCAGCTGCTCCGCAAGCCCTCAGCCGGCGAAGCCAACAAACACTAAGAAGAACAACCATGGAGACTGCATGAATAAAGATAATTTTTTATTACACAAAAATGAAAAGCCCTTCCCACATGAATCCCCAAAAACAATAAACGGGCCCCACAAAAAGCCCAACAAACGACTCACTCCCACAAACTGGGGAGGAGTCACTCCACCTTTCTTCAAACCGGGCCTCAACGTCGGCCTAACGCAAAAAATAAGCCCTCCAACAACACAACCATGGGCAAAATAAAGATGGCCACCGCCATATAAAAGGAAAGCTGCCCACACCCTCTACTGAGTGGCCCGCGAGGGCGAGACCTTGCCCAGCCTTTTGCCTCCCCTGCCCGGCCTGCTGCTCCTTCGCAAGCTCTGCCCAGTGGCTGCTGCGAGGCTGGGGGAAGGCGCCTGAGGCTCAGATGCCCTTCCGCCAGATGCCGCTGGGGGGCGGCCTACACGGCGTTTGGGCCTCGAGGGGCCGTCTGCTGAGTGGCGCACCTGAGCCTGGCCACCATCAGCTGCAGCCGCTTGCCCTTGACGCCCCAGTGGGGGAATGGCGGCGACGGATGGCGCAATGTGGGCCAGCTGGCGTCTGGGATGCGCTGGCTGGTGCTGTGGCGCGGTGGCACTCGGCCGGGCCCGCACTGCAGGATCCGCAACAATCAGCCGAGGGGCGGCTTGCTGGGATGGTCCAGCGCGGCGGCTGCCCTGGCGATGCCTGCCTGTGGCAGCAGTGAGTGCCCCTGTGGTCCTGGTGTGCGCGCGCATCACAGCCGCCAGGGTCTTGACGGCATCAGTCAGCATGCGGCCACTCGCGGCAGTTGCTGCCCCGAACTCGCGCACACTGGTCGCCAGCGACTCGATGGCCTCAGGCATGCGCCCCACCATGCTCATGAGCTCCGTGTGGCGCCGGTCCGAATCCTCGGCCATCTTATCCAGCTTCCGCACTCTCCCGCTGGGGAGGAGGGGGCCGAACTAGGAGACCCTTGCCGCGTTGGTGACGGCGAGTATGCCGAACAGCAGCACTCCCCTCTGATCCTTCCCCCCTTTGTGGGGAAGGCCGCGGGCCACGCGCACGGCTCCTGGGTGGCTGGACGCCACTGGTCCCAGAAGCTGCATTGCCCTGCGACAGTTCCTCCAGGCACTCGTCCAGTGAGGAGGTGTCAAGCATTTCCTCCTCTCCTGCGGGACGTGACTGTTCCCCCGAAGGTCCGGCTTGCTCCTCCTCCTCCTCCTGGTCGGAGGTGCTGTCACTGGCAGCTTCAGGGTCCTGGTCGTCACCAGCTGAAAGCAGGAATGCACAAGAGTAGCTTCAGAGTGAGGAGACGGCGTCAGCGAGGGAGTTAGGACTGGTGGCATTCAGCGCATTGGTGGGACAGTGGCAAAGGAGGTAGCTCGGATGGGCCAGTGCGACGCGAGAGGGCCAAAAGGCGAGGTCCTTACCATTGCCGGGCAGTGGAGGGTCGGATACTCCGCACGCTGTGGGGACAATCACACGGGCTCCCATGAGCACACACACGCGCTCCTCCAGCCGAGTGAGCTTCTGCAGCTTGGCGCGGCCACCCCTGGCACGCGCCTGGCGATTAAACGCTACTTTAGCCTGCAAGAGAAAGGACGGGCTGTAAGTGCGCAGTGAAGCCCTGATGTAGTGTGCACTGCCTCCCATGGTGGAATAGCATGGACAGAGTGAAGCCCTGATGTAGTGTGCACTGCCTCCCATGGTGGAATAGCGTGGACAGAGTGAAGCCCTGATGTAGTGTGCACTGCCTCCCATGGTGGAATAGCGTGGACAGAGTGAAGCCCTGATGTAGTGTGCACTGCCTCCCATAGTGGAATAGCGTGGACAGAGTGAAGCCCTGATGTAGTGTGCACTGCCTCCCATGGTGGAATAGCTTGGACAAAGTGTAGAGTGCCGAATGGCCATGTGATGCTCATGACTGGCCCAATGCTGCTGGCTGAGGGCTGGCCAATAGGACTTTCAGCTCCCTTTGCCCATCATGTCAGGTGTACATGCAAGAATGAGGAGGAGACTGGAAAGGCTACTCACCTTCACAATCCTGGTCAGATCGTTGTATTTTTTACGACATTGTTTGTGGGTCCTGGGGGCATCGCCGGTGAACGTCACCCTGTGGGCGATCTGCTTCCAGGCTTTGGTGTAGTCGTGGTGGGTTGGATTCCTCCCACTCTCTGGGAACAAGATCTTGCGCCTCACCTCCAGAGCTGTGACCATTATGTCCAGATCACCCTCTGAGAAGCGCAGGGCACGCTGACGGGCCTTCTCTGGCATTGCCATGACTCCCTGGGGCTGAGCAGCAGTGTTGAGGCCTCTTTGCAAGGCTGCAGTGTGCAGGGCGTGGCAGCAGACCAATTCGTCCCTTCCCCCTTTAAGAGCTGGTCGGCGCCACGGGGTCTGCTGTCAGTCCAAAAATGACCGCACCCGCGCTGCGCCCCGCCTGGGCACTATCCCTCTGGACCGCCGGCTTAGCGCCTAAAGATAGGAGTGGAACGCCTCTTTTAGCGCTCCACCAATCTCTTAGGGCGAAGCCACTGAATTTCCGGCAACGGGGCGCTACTTTGGGGCGGGCGCTAACTTCGGGCGGGCGCTAAGGTTAGCGCCCCAAAACTGTCTATACTGAAAATCTAGCCCATTATCTTTTGTACCTGGGCATAATAATCACCTGAGTGCAGCACAGAGGAGAAAATCAGGCCGGGGAAATACGTAAAATCAGGCAGGGTCTGTTATATACCTGCAATCCTGCCCACTCAATTATTTTTCTATGTGCTGCATCAAGGCGATGCTTCACACCCAACTACTAAGGGGTGAAATTTGATGAAGCTCAAAAACGGAGGCGGGAAGCGTGAAGTGCGATCTGCCGACACCCATTCAAAGTGGTGCAAGCAGCACGCAAAATTTGTGCTGCCTGCTCATTTACATGTTTGGAGTGCTGAACTCAGCACTAAATGCACTGCTGGTTGGCTTAGCGCTGAAGAGGGGGGCCAATATCGGGTGTAGTCTACTGTAGTGATCAATAGCATGTCATTCTATAGTGGACACTAGGTGGAGCTATGTAGAGCTGTATATAGCTGTATGTTTAAGACTACATTACCCATGAGGCACTAGGCTACCCAGAAGGCAACAGTCAAGATGGCAGCCTGCACACAGGAGCACACATGGAAGCCTCTACAGATACTGTACCTAGAGAACGTGTACTGAATAAATAACTAGCTAGAAGCTAGCTGTGTTCATAATAAGAATGTCTAGTTATTAATGAACATAACAGTCTACTGGCCTATAAAATTTTCCCTAGTCTCTCTGCACTACTTAAAGGGGAGGTGCTTTGTTGCAGAAGCACCTCATTGTCACTTTAAAGCCATGGCTCAACAGGGAACAGAGAGGGCAAGGAGGTTCTCAGATGCAGCACTGAAGGCCTTGGCCTGGGATGCGCAGAAGACGACAGGTCCTCTACTCACAAGGGTGCAGGAGGCCTTCCAGGCAGCATGCTAAAAAGCAGTGGGAGGAGCTAGCAGAAACTGTCAGTGCCACGTGTGTTGCCCCCATGATATGGATCCAGTGCAGCAAGAAGTTTAATGACCTGACACGAGTGGTCAAGGTGAGTGAATGTATCTTCAAATGCCATATCCCACCAGCTGCACCACTAGCCCCTCACACAGTGCTCAATGCACCATACTGCCATCACTCACCTACCAACAATCTCTAGCAATGACGACTCATACCTCACTTCACTTCACCTTCACACACTAACCACTGCTGCAAGACTCACACTCACATGTCACACCTTGCACACACTGCCAGCTATTCAATCATGACAGGCGCATCACCCAAACACATTGCACCACACTCACTGACACACTTCCGTTTCTCTTAGGTTGCTCACAACAGACATAAGCAGCAACAGATGGGCTTAGGGGAAGCCCGTCTTCAGAACCTACACTGAGCTGGAGGAGACAGTGCTGGAAATCATTGAAGGGGCCGTCACTGAATCTGTGGTGAGCAGCGAAGTTGAAAGAATTGTTGATGATGGTATGCTCATACCTAATCCTTCTTTTCACATCCCACTTCCTCCTCATCCCACAATCTCTTCTCACTTACAAGCTGCTGATGGTGCAAGCATGCACATCTTGCTTTTCCCCCCTCCCCTCACCACATCCTGACCCTTGTGTCTTTCTCTTTTCAGATACCCAAGAACTACCACAGGCCAGCCAGTGCCTGATGTTGTAGAGGAGGAGAGTGGAGAAGAAGAAGAGACACTCGATCCAACACTCCCAGGCACCAGCTCAGAAAATAGCACGGTGTGTAATTTACAGGGTAGTATGGAGGTGGGATCTGCATGTGGTGAGTCACCGGACATGAGTGGGCTGCAGCCAGGCCATGGGAAAAGGGTAGCTTGGGTGCCAGCTCCCTGGAGGATGAGTTCGCACATGAGATCTGCTGCACAGGACTCAGATGATGATTTCGATGGAGCAGCCTTCAGAAGAAGGGTGATGGGCATGCACACAGAAATGGTTGATGCAATGGCAAGCCTGCCTGAAAGCCTCTTGTCAGTGTTAAGGAGCATGGAGGAGTCCGGCTCCAATATTGCACGGGGCTTTCGCGGAGCTTGGAGCCCATGATTTCCAGGATGGAATTGATGGGCAACTCCATTAGGACACTTGTGGACCCAGCCATGATGCTGGGTGTGATGGGCGATGTCGCAGCTTCCATTGCTGCACAAGCGGAACTGACCCAACATCTGAGTGCTGCAGTGGAAGCTCAGACAACTCTCATGCAGTCTCAGCTTTCTGCCACACAAGCTCAGACTGATGCCATCGTGGCTGGGTTTGCGAATGTGAAAAGGGTCTTGTAGGGTCTCACAGCAGTCCAGCAATCTGTGCTCCAACAGATGGCTAGGAATACTGAGGAGCCACCCCGGGGTAGTGGCAGTGGATCTGTGGAGCAAGAACCTGTTGTCCTCTCTCAGGATGACAGCATCCTACTCCCACCCCTGCCACTCCGCCATTGCCCTTGCTGCTGCCTGTCAGCCAGCCAGCCCAGACTGCTGCCGCCCATGCCGAGGTGGTTCTAGGCCCAGAGCTGCTTGAGGTCATCCTGCAAGCCTAACTGCAGTCTCCCCCATGGAAAGTCAGCAGTTTTCCACCAGCCATGCTGCAGCCACTGGGGGAGCACTGCATAGGAGCACTAAAGTCGGCAAAGGAATATGAAAGACAGACAGACTGGGGGTGTCCTGATTGATGTCATGCTGCACGCTGATAGACATTACGATCTGCCTCATTACCATTTTTCTAGCACGTGCAGGCAACTGACCTGCCCAAAATGACAGCCGCTGCAGGATGCGCAAGAAGTGGGCGGAAGCCATTTCTATTGCCAAAACTCATCTTATTAGCCGACGCTAAGGTGCTGAATTTCACAAAAATCTATCCCATTGTGTCAAGTCCCCCAACACTCATGAACTAATGGCTGGGAATTTCCTTGGAGCTGCCTCTGCCCCATTGCTGTAACTTCACCAGAAGTGTGGAGGAAACCCCGTTTACGCACGTAAATGCCACACTTCCGAACAAGTTATGGTGGCGGAGTGGGTGCAGCTCCAAGGAAGGTAAGTTGAATAGTTTCTACAACTTAGGATTTAGAGCACACAAATTGCACTGTAACTCAGAAGAAAAATGCACAGACACCAAGATGGGCTGTGTGTGTCACATCTGCATAGACTCAAGAAAAATTATATGGAATGTTCACCAAGACATTTCAAGATAGAAAATCCAATTCAGGTAAATAAAGATCAGAACTGAATGAACACCTGCAGTGTAAACAAAGCTTCTGAAAGCATCTCAAGTCTTGCTTGTTTTGTGAAATAATTGTTCTGGCTTTTTGGAAATGAGTTGAGATTGAGGGTGCTGATGCACCAAGGTGACTGTCACAGCTAGACTGCGGTGAAGTGTTACAAAACAGACTTCAGCTGCATCGAAGAATTTGTTTTATTTTTATTTTTTTGTGAATTTTTTGCCCACTGAGGTGAAGAATGTTAGTGCTAGGGATCGGAACAATTTCCATTTTATGCACCCAGTGTTAGGATCAAGCGCTAAATTAGTTATAGCGTGATAGATGTAGCCCCAACCTTGGAAGAGCTTGCCCTATTGCACCATTGTGACATTTCCTTTTACCCACACCAGAAGTCTGTGGGTTCAAACCCATTCCAGGATTTGAGCACATGATCTAAGCTGAAACTCCAGTTCAGTACTGAAGGAATGCTGCATTATTGGAGGTCTTATCCTTTGGATGAGACATTAAACTGAGGCCCTCTTTGTTTGTTCCAGTGGTTCAGCTGGACATTAAAGGTTCCATGGCACTATTGAAAAAAAGAGGAGGATGTTATCCTGGTGTCCTGGCCAATATTCCTACCTCAACCAACATCACCAAAAGCAAAATAACTGGTCATTCATTTCGTTACTATTGTAGAGTGTAGAGGAACAGAGGGACCTTGGAGTGCATGTCCACAGATCACTGAAGGCAGCAGGACAGGCAGATAAGGTGGTTAAGAAGGCATACGGGATACTTTCCTTTATTAGCTGAGGCATAGGATATAAGAGCAGGGAGATTATGCATGAACTTTATAAAGCACTAGTTAGGCCACAGCTAGAGTATTGCGTACAGTTCTGGTCACCACATTACAGGAAAGATGTGATTGCACTAGACAGGGCACAGAGGAGATTTATGAGGGTATTGCCAGGACTGGATAATTTTAGCTATGAGGAAAAATTGGATAGGCTGGGGTTGTTTTCTTTGGAACGGAGAAAGCTGAGGGGAGAAATTGAGGTGTATAAAATTATGAGGAGCCTAGTTAGAGTTGATAGGGAGGACCTATTTCCCTTAGCCGAGAGGTCAATAACTGGGGGGCATAGATTTAAATTGGTAGAAGGATTAGAGGGGAGTTGAGGAGAACTTTTTTTCACCCAGAGGGTGGTGGGGATCTGGAACTCACTACCTTAAAGGGTGGTAGAGGCAGAAACCCTCATCACATTTAAAAAGTACTTGGATATGCACTTGAAGTGCTGGGACCTACACGACTACGGACCAAGAGCTGGAAAGTGGGATTAGCTCTTTCTCAGCCAGCACAGACTTGATGGGCTGAATGTCCTCCTTCTGTGCTGTAAATGTCTATGATTCTATGATTCTATTTGTATGATATTGCTGTTCACAAAAAGGTTTTTGGAATGGGGCTTGAACACACAACCTTCTGGTCTTACCTACATAACTGCAGTTACTGCAGATCAAAGTAATTCACTATGGGCTGGATTTTCTCAATGCAGATGAGTTGGAGGTGGGACTACTGCTTGTTGGGTCAATGTCCCGCCTCCATCATCTTCTGGTCAACCAGCGTGATTTTCCCCTGATTGACCTTGTTAAGCCAGTCCTGCAGGCTCAGCAGACCAATTAGGGGGAAGTCACTGACAGAGCACGTCAACGTCTGACATGCAATCTGTCAAAACTTCTTGAAAGAAGAAATGTCAGTGTTTGACAGCTCTGTGAAGCTGTCAAACACTGACATTCTCTAGTTTGATGAGTCCTTGTGTTCAGGACTCATCAAAACTATCAACTTTGTAAATTTCAGATGGCTGTTGGGTTGGAGGATCCAACAGCCAGTCTGTGAAGTCGACAAGGAAGATGTCGGGTCTCCCAATCCAGGGTGGATGAAGGCTGTAGGCAGAAAACAAGGTGTGAGGAAATAACTCTATGTTCTGGCATTTGTATTATCTGTTGTTGTTGTACTTGTTAATGTCTGGAATGTTCTACAGGTGTAACCACTAATGCTCCTCCCTAGCCCCATCCCTCTGGATCCACCGGATTGGTGTGAGTCTTATTTATAAGAGCTGGGTCTTACTCATAAGGGCTGGGTCGGTGATGAATGATGGTTGCCCTGTGTTAACTTGATGCCATGTTCTTACTTAATAAAAGCCTTTAGTTTTAAGCTTTAACCTCTTGGATTCAGGCCGTTATTTGGCACATCAATTTTATTAAGTAACAACTTTTGGAAGATGGATCGATTTTTGAAACCAGAGCATCTGGATATCGATCCCCATTTGGCAGATGCGTCGAAGAAATTTACGCATTGGCTTTGATGTTTTGAACACTTCATCGCATCGTTCGATCCGACGGTTAACAAGTTGGGTCTTCTAACCAACTTGGTAAGTCATCAAACTTACTCTATAATTGAAGATATTACTACATATGAAGAGGCCCTCGCAGCCCTTAAGGCCCAGTGCCTTAAGTCGGTTAACGAAGTATACGCCAGGTATCTTTTGTCTACTCGCAGGCAATTACCCGAGGAATCCCTGGACGATTTCCTGCAGGACCTTAAGGCTTTGGCTAAGGATTGCAACTACAAGGCTGTCTCTGCCATATTGTATCAGGAAGAAGCCATCCGCGATTCTTTCATATCTGGCCTCCGATCTAATTATATTAGACAGAGACGCCTCGAGAATGACTCGTTAGTTTTAAAAACGGTCATCACTACTGCTCGATCGTTAGATGTAGCCCAGAAGAACTTAGAAGTGTATGCATCAGCCCATGCATCTTTTTCAGCCTTGTGTGTTCTGAGTATGGAAGCATCCATAACACCAATGGAGCCTCCACTTAATCCTATTGTTGCGGCTGTACGCCATGGTTCTAAGTGTTATTTTTGTGGCCAATCTAAACACCCCAGGCAAAGATGCCCAGCCAGAGAGGCTACCTGTTTTAAATGTAAGAAACGGGGACATTTTAGTAAAGTGTGTAAGGGTAATCCTGTACCCGATGTCTTTTCTGCTGCCGCCTATCGTTTTACTCTAGCCTCGGTTACGGTTGACCAGACCATACCGTGTTCCTTGTCGAAATCTATGATGGACATCAAGATTAATGGTCATCCTACTGGGTGTTTGATAGACTGTGGCAGTACTGAAAGTTTTATACACCCCAACCTTGTTAACTCCAGTAATGAAAAGAAAAGACTTGTGGTCGATTATAGCCAGACTATAAACTTGTATACCCAATTAGACGCCTATCCTTTGCCTCGTATTTCTGAGTTGGTGAACCAGATAGCTCAGTACCGCGTGTTCTCCACCATTGATTTAAAGTCTGCCTATTATCAACTCCCCATTAAAATAGAAGACCGACTTTATACGGCCTTCGAAGCTAATGGGCGCCTGTACCAATTCCTTAGCGTGCCCTTTGGAGTGACGAATGGGATATCCGTCTTCCAACGGGAGATGGATTGTATGGTGGATGAATACGCGTTGGAAGCAACATTCCCGTACCTGGACAATGTTACTATCTGTGGGCACGACCAACGGGAGCATGATCAAAATCTCGCAAAGTCCCTAGAGACTGCAAAGAGGTTAAACCTGACCTACAATGAAAACAAGTGTACCTTCAATACTACATGTTTGTGTATTCTTGGTTGCGTTGTAGAGAATGGGGTAATTGGGCCAGATCCTGAAAGATTACGTCTGCTTAAGGAATTACCTTTACCTCACACTGTAAAAGCTTTAAGAAGGTGTCTGGGATTCTTCTTGTACTATGCCCAGTGGGTGGCTAGCTACTCAGATAAAGTCCGACCTCTTATTAAGTTGATGCCTTTTCCGCTATCGGCGGAAGCTCAGGAGGCTTTCTTTAATATCAAACGGGACATTGAGAAGGCAGTGGTATGTGCCGTGGATGAGAAGATCCCTTTTCAAGTGGAAAGTGATGCATCTGATTTTGCGTTGGCAGCAACTCTTAATCAAGCTGGTAGACCAGTAGCTTTTTTCTCTCGTACATTGCAAGGACCAGAAGTTCGACATTCTTCAGTGGAAAAGGAGGCACAGGCGGTTATCGAAGCAGTCAGGTATTGGAGTCATTATCTCGCTGGCCAACGTTTTACGCTCATTACTGACCAGCGATCTGTGGCCTTTATGTTCAATACTAAGCAGAGAGGCAAGATCAAAAATGAAGATTTTAAGATGGCGAATAGAACTGTCAACATATGACTATGATATTCAGTACAGGCCTGGAGTATTCAATGAGCCATCGGATGCTTTGTCATGAGGAGTATGTGCTAGTCTAGGTATAGATAAGCTTCAAAGTCTCCACGACACACTCTGCCACCCTGGGGTTACCAGAATGAACCACTTCATTAAGTCCCACAATCTACCCTACTCTATTGAGGAGGTCCAGACAATGGCCAGAACCTATCGTGTTTGTGCTGAATGCAAACCCCACTTCTATAAGCCGTCCGAGCCAGCTCATCTTATTAAAGCAACTCGACCATTTGAGCAGTTGAGTCTCGATTTTAAAGGTCCCCTTCCATCGAGCGACCGTAATGTCTATTTTCTTAATATTATAGACGAGTACTCTCAGTTCCCTTTTGTTATCCCCTGTCCGGATGTGACTAGTGCTGTTGTAATTAAATGCCTCTGCCAACTGTTTTCCTTGTTTGGCATGCCTAACTATATACATAGTGATAGGGGTTCTTCTTTTATGAGCGAAGAATTGCGACAGTTTTTGCTATCGAAAGGGATTGCAACGAGTAGAACTACCAGCTATAACCCTCGTGGTAATGGGCAGGTCGAGAAAATGCGACAGTGTGGAAGGCTGTTGCGCAGACATGTGAGCGGCCACAAGACTGATCCACTGGTGGAGGAAGTACAACTCCTCCATGCTAATCCCCAGTATGCGTACATTCAATATCCGGATGGGCGAGAGGATACGGTCTCTATTAAAGATCTTGCACCTGCTGGAGCTCAAAGAGTTCGACTCTGAGAGTAGAGTTTTCAATCATGGTATTGGACCTTCAGAGACACAAACCCTCAGTGTGGAAAACACTGATGATTCTGGGAATTCGAATGAACCGGAGTTAGTACTCCGGGAGGAGCCTCAGCAAGAGTTACGTCGTTCCCAGAGGACTATCCGACCTCCTGACTGACTGAATCTATAGCAGGGGGTGAATATGATGAAATAACTCTGTGTTCTGGCATTTGTATTGTCTGTTGTTGTACTTGTTAATGTCTGGAATGTTCTACAGGTGTAACCACTAATGCTCCTCCCTAGCCTCACCCCTCTGGATCCACCGGATTGGTGTGAGTCTTACTTATAAGAGCTGGGTCTTATTCATAAGGGCTAGGTCGGTGATGAATGATGGTTGCCCTGTGTTAACTTGATGCCATGTTCTTACTTAATAAAAGCCTTTAGTTTTAAGCTTTAACCTCTTGGATTCAGGCTGTTATTTGGCACATCACAAGGTAAGTGAACATTTTCTAACACTTAACACTCACCTTCCATACTTACCACTCCACACTTGCACACATCACTCACCTCTACATCTTATTTTCAGGTGCCTCCGACCCCCGCAGAACTCCTTCATGTCTCCTCCAACCCGCCGGGATTCTCCGAGGTCGGGAAGCCTTCACCTGAGAAGGTAAAGTGGCACTAATCCTTTTTTCATGTAGTTAACAGGCAGTTAAAAGGATTTAATCCCTTTCCCGCCTCCAGGAGACGGGACCCGAAGCAGCACATCTTCCCGCCTCCTGGCAAAAGGGCATGGAGGCGGTATGGGGGCGGGTTTGCCATCCGCCCCCACTTCCTGCTACTTTACCAGCAGTCCCGTCTCCATACCCGCCTCCTCGGGGCTGAGAAAATCCAGCCCATATGTGAAATGTTTTGAAAGAAGTGATAAAGCATTGTATAAATGCAACTTTTCTATTCCTTCCTTCTTTGTTTCCCAAATTTGGTGTAATGTTGTACTGTGGTCCCATTCCTACTGGGAACTGCCCAAATCAAATCACTGTTAGCGATATTAGCAGATAAATATTTTAATGTTTGTATGGTAGTCATCTGTCCACTATTTATGGGAAATGTTAAGCCATATTAATTAAATGGGTTAGCACCTATATTAAAATAGCAGACAAATGAATGCCATATGAACATGTTAAACATTGATCCACAAATATCATCATCAGTCTTTTCTCGTCTTCAAAGATTAGTTTGGTGGTGGAAAAGTTAGATCATGCACCCCACTAGTGTGATGATGCACTGCAACACAGAATAGTCGCTGGGTACTTAGAGAAGGTGATAGGCATTAGTGACAGGCTGCATATAGCTTTTTGGTCTGCTCTCTTGGTTGAATAATGGTGTATGGCATGGGGGTTACAAAAGAGCAAGGCAAAATAAATATATTTTTAAAATGGAAAATTATAAATTCCTAAAATGTAGAAGCTAAGAATACTTTTAACGCTATTGTATTTGGTTACAGTGAAAATCTCATCTAAACATGAAAAATAATTTCATTATAATAAATTTCCATTTTTATAGCATTGGAGGGATTGAGCTTTATATTATTTTAAGAAGTTATTTCCCTATGGTTAGCTGAATGCATGCAGTGTGCTGCCTAAGATAAGAAATATCAGCAGCTGATTGCTACAGGTATTTTGCCATAAAAGCAAACGAGAGTGGATAAGTGTGGTGGCAGTTTGTGGAATTGACTCCCATTCTTCTGACAATTTGTGCTGAATATGTTTAGTAAAAGCAAAAGGTAATCATGTCACAAATCCCAACACCTCTGGGGTCTCAGACAGAAAATTAGGGCCAGTTCCACACTTTTGAGATTAATTATATTTCTTATTTTTGTGCCGAGCCACAGATTCTTTTCAAAACATTGCTCATGAAAACCTGCAGCTGCAATGCTGACAGTTACACTGGGATCACACCCGCTGGTGCACTCAAAAACTGACCCTGCTGGAGTGTTCTTTTTTATTCGTTCATGGGATCTGGGTGTCGCTGGCAAGGCCAGCATTTATTGTCCATCCCTAGTTGCCCTTGAGAAGGTGGGGGTGAGCCGCCTTCTTGAACCGCTGCAGTCCGTGTGGTGAAGGTACTTCCCACAGTGCTGTTAGGGAGGGAGTTCCAGGATTTTTCCCAGCGATGATGAAGGACCAGCGATATACTTCTAAGTCAGGATGGTGTGTGACTTGGAGGGGAACTTGGAGGTGGTGGTGTTCCCATGCGCCTGCTGCCCTTGTCCTTCTAGGTGGAAGAGGTCGCAGGTTTGGGAGATGTTGCCGAAGAAGCCTTGGTGAGTTGCTGCAGTGCATCTTGTAGATGGTACACACTGCAGGCATGGTGCACCGATGGTGGAGGGAGTGAATGTTTAAGGTGGTGGGTGGGGTAGGGCAATCAAGCGAGCTGCTTTGTCCTGGATGGTGTCGAGCTTCTTGAGTGTTGTTGGAGCTGCACTCGTCCAGGCAAGTGGAGAGTATTCCTTCACACTCCTTACTTGTGCCTTGTAGATGGTGGAAAGGCTTTGGGGAGTCAGGAGGTGAGATACTCACCGCAGAATTCCCAGCCTCTGGCCTGCTCTTGTTGTCACAGTATTTATGTGTGCGGGCGATGGCAGGAGGGCACCTAACTTGTATGGAGCCAGCGGGTGCCCACAGCACTACAGGCATATCTCCAGTGCCCGCCTGCCCCATGCAGCCAGAAAATTCACTGCCTGACTGACGTTGGGGAGTGGTGCTCATACCCCTACCCACCTCCCTCCACCCCCAACAAGACCCCTGCCATCTACCCTTTTCCCCCTGTGCAAGGGTGCCAATCCATATTTCTGTACAAAAATCATTTGAGCCTTTCTTCGGGGGTCCAGGCCACTCCTCTAACCTGACGCATATGCCCTGGTGAGTTCCGCGTGCCCATCTAGAGCCTAGTATACCTAATGTCATGTAACGTACCACTCTCCAGTAATACACCAGATCAAAATTGAACCGAGAAGCAGAGATTCCTTGCTGGCTCTGCCTCCTGGGGTGTCCCCTGATGTCACTAGCCTTGTTATCCACTTAAATGGTTCCACCCCTCACACAGCTGAACAGAAAATCCTGTCATTGGCAGGGACCCAGTGGAACCATGTCCCTGCCGCTTACCAGTGAGTTCCACCTGGACCCTCATCAGGTTTAAGCTGGGAATATGGCAGAACCTTTAAGGAAATTTGGGGCCATTAAATCTAAACATTTTATTATTGTTAACTGTTCGTAAGAAATATCGCAGGTGCCTGTATTTGCATGTAATAACCCCAAATCAGGAAATGGGCAAAACACATGAAACTATAATAACACTTTAAGGATCAACAGGTCTGGATTTTCCCACTTGGTGGAATGTTCTAATCAATGTGAACTTGATTTTTTTCCCATTATATCGTTTTTTAAAAATTAATTCTCGGTGTGTGGGCATCGCTTGCATGGTCAGCATTTATTGGCCATCCTTAGCACAACTGAATGGTTTGCTGTACCATATTGGTGTAGGATTGGAGTCACATATAGGCCAGACCAGGTAAGGATGGCAAGTTTCCTTCCCTATAGGACATTAGTGAACCAGTAGGGTGTTTACAACAATCCAACAGCTTCACACTTTTACTAACACTTGTTATTTATTTCCACATTTTTAACACTAAATTCAAATTCTCAAACTACCATGGTGAGACTTAAACTCACATTCTCTGAATGATTAGTCCAGGTAGCTGGATTACTAGTCCAGTAACATAACCACTACACTAGCGTGCTAGAGGTTCCCTAGCCTCTTGCTGCCTTTGGCTGCAGCCCTACCCCCAACCTTCTCTCTCAACCATCCACAGCCTCTCTGCATTTACAATCCTATAATTACGTTTGTTGTTTCCCATCTTCCTACATATCCTAGGTCTTTAAAATGATGAGATTGATATTGGGGATGAAGTTTCTTGCCATTTCCAGTGCTTTAATGGTACTAGAATGACGTTACTGTTACAGTGAAAGTTGTTTTCGCTTGACATGCATTTAAACGACTTCCCCCTAGTTTCCATGTTGTGCCGCGATCTGCCCATCAAGTTACTACTGGCCACACTTGCATACATCAAGCTGAGTGACAGTGGCAAAAAAAACATGAGTTTCTGGACTTTACACAGATGTTGCACCCGGGACAAATTACACTCGGTCCAATGAAATGCAACAGTTGTCAGGCGCTCCTGCCAAAGAGGCTGAAGATCTTTGAGAACCAATTCGCCAGATAGGAAACACATTTTTAAGCAGTGTTTTATTTGCAGTTCTGCCTGCAGCCACTTGCATTTGCTTCTGGCTGCTTCTCACAGGGTCGGCGCGCCAGCAGATTTTCAAACACCCCCAGCCCCCCCCGCGGGAATGCCATACCTGCTCCTGAGGAGTCCTGAGGGACAGGTATGGCATTCCCTATGGGAACTTATTCTCGTGCTTCTAGGTGCCACTTGAGGGCTAAGACTGCAGGAAGTGGTTGGCTTCTCATGCCACACAAAAGCGTCATGGGATTGAGCAGGTCCTAGCCCCATGGTAGCTGGCTCCTGGCATGAAGCCACTGCTGGTGGCATCTCTGGAGGATGTTCCTGGGCTGCCTTGTCTCACCTCCAATGTTCCACTGACATGGTGCTCTGAGAGGGGCAGCTGAAGACCTGGCGTGTGTTGTTGTCCTGAGGAATGGAAGTATGTAGCTGTGACTCCTTGGTGACTTGGTCCTCATCATCCTCTTCGCCATCATCTTCCTTCTCCTATGTTGACCATTGCAGTGGTGGATCTGCAGATAACGAAGTTCTGCAGCAATGGCAGGGTGGGGGGGAGGGGCTGCAGTGGTTGATGAGGAGTAGGAAAATGATGAGGAGAAGGAGAAGGAGAAGGAGGGCAGAATCTTTTGCCTCATTGACCATGACTTTGACAATGAGGAACAGGATGCTGAAGAAAAGGCCACACATTAGTGCCTGGAGCAACATCCTACCTCATGTTCCTCTGCCACAATCCTCTCAATCTCACCCTTTGTGTCACTTGCTTTCTAACTCCCACGCTCCAATTCAAGTAGTGTCACCCAGAGGGAATTAGATAGTCCAAGTGAGGATGCAGCACCGGGTGATTCGCAGAGCATGAGGGAGAAAAGAAGTGAGGAGTTTGTAAGGATGCACCACCTTCCCAGCAGAGGCTGAGGAGAAGACAGCCAATGGCCATGGAGTTGTGGAACAGAGACCCAACCGGACACCCTCTCAGTTTTTTCTTGCCCACCCTGGGCAACAGCACACTCTTCACCCTCTTAAAGGAACTTTCAGCAACTAACCCCTCACAATGCACTCGGGTTAAGGAGGGATCAAACTTAGGATCTAGCATTATGGGTATCTAGCTCCCTGAATAGAAATTACTGACATGCACAAATCTAAAACCACTTCCTCCACTTTAGCAGGCTGGTACCCTTGCATTTCTTATTGCAGCTCTATCATGCCACTTGGCACACACTGCTGAACTGCTACCCTTACCCTCATTTACTCTGTCTTCCTGCGGGAGAAAATAGTACACAATCCCCAACGGAAGCAGAACACTGGAGGGGGTATCCCTACCTTTAAACCCATTTCACTCTACGAGGAGAGGACATGGAGCTTGTGGGGAGGCACTCTGCTTTTGGTATGAGAGGTGGTGAAGTTAGTAGCATATTGCCAGCACCAGGACGTGACCAAACACCTACAGTGCCGCACTGGCATCCCTGTGCATTACCACACAGACAATAGTTTCCACCCATTTCTCTGTCTCTTTAATCCAAAGGGGATAATGTTCACTTATTCTTAGCTTCTACTCTCCTTTCCAGCAGATCCACCACAGCAACCGGGGCACAGGTTGGTGATGACATTGAGGAGGAGGAAGACAAGGATGATGAAGAAGGAGATGAAGGTGGACTGATCCTGGCAATAGCTGCGCCTCATGAATCCCTTTTAAGTCTACTTTACCCTGAGTACATGGTGAGTGTAAAAACAGGAAATTTGGAGCTGCAGTGCCATTGGTCCTCATTACCATATATTTAAATGAAGGCACAGAGCACTCAGCATGCAAATGGGGGGGGGGGGAAGGGTCAAAAAGTACAAGGGAAGTTGGGGGAAATGATTTAATCCCAGAAACCTGGTGGAAAGGTCTTCTGCCTAATTTTCCTGCCAAAAAAATTTGCTTGTTCCAATTATGTACTGGAAATATATTGAAAACTGCATGGAAATTCAGCCCTTGGGGTTTATCCACTAATGACTTTGAACTAACTGGCTATAATTACCCAATTCAATCTTGTCGTCCTTCTTAAACAAAGGTGTCACATTGTTGCCCTCCAGTCCCCCAGTACAATTTAAATATCTCAGGAAGATTGAAAAATTGTGGTCAGTTACTCTGCTACCTTCATTCTGACTTTCATCAACAGCCTGGGGTACACGCCATCAGCAACCAGTAAATTATCCATCTTGAGTTCTGCTGCTTTCTTTCAGAACCAATTGCTTTTCTATAGTTATATCTAACAATTGTTCCACATTCACCTCTACTACATCTATGTTCTCACTTCCAGCATCAGTTGTAAACTCTGATGCAAAATATTAATTAAGATCACTACCATACCAGATTTGGTAATGGTCCCATGCCCTTCCTCTTGACTGAATAGTAGTAAATGTCAGTGGCTGATGTGAAGAAAAAAACATAAAAGGAGCCTCTCTGATACCTATTACCAATGATTAACTTAACTACAAGATTAAATTATTGTATAAAGACCAAAATATCAAAGATTTGAGCATGAGGTTGCCACATAAAATAGAACTGTTAATGATTAAAATAATGAATCAGGACTAAATCATTATCTAATATGTATTTCAGTATCTCACCCCATGACAAATAGTCCAACAAGGCCACAGAGCTGTTAAAATGAACAGCCCCAGCATGAATCTAATCCTTTCTTCTGACCAGTGCTGCTTCACTTATTCGATCTCTAGTATTGGTGATGATTTTGGAATTTGTTTAAAGGAATTGAGGAGAATGGAGAACAGCTCTTTGCTGCTGATTCATTGCCTGGACTTTGAGAACACTGGGATTGCTTCGGCATGGTTATTGGATCCATTAGTGTTTTGACAAGAGCCATTAATAAATCCACAGACACCGTGACCATCATGATCAGCATGTACTAGGCTAATTACAAAGACAAAAGCTTGGGTTTTGTGAGGCTCTGCTCAAAGTAGAGAGCCTCTCTATAGGCAAGCGTGGGTTATGAGATTGGGTCAGCGGATAGGGCATTTGATTCTCATTGCATCACATTTTATGGTAAAGGAAATTGCCAGGTTTTTGGAGGTGATAATGATGACCAGCGCCGGCCGTAAACCTGCCAAAATTATTTAAATTAATCCCACGCAGGATTTAGTGGCTTTTACATTGCTTCTTCACCAGTAGCGCTGCTCAGTCACCAAAAGCGCCTTTTGAATCATCTACATTTTCCATGTTCTTTTTTATTGCTGGCATTTTTAACATAACACCTTATCATTTGACATTCAACTTAATGTCCCAGAAATTCGGGTCTCCACAGCTGAGTACGCACGGGGTACTCACCTGTAGGCCCGATGGAAGTGCCGGTTTCCTGCATGCACTGCGCATGCGCGGGAAACCAGCACTTCCGTTCCTATGAACGAAGAGGTTCAGAGGTCGAACATGTGCGCAGGAGCGGCTGCGCGTGCACATCGAACTTAGTTTTTTTTTCCCAGGTTTTCCCGGGAAGGTAAGCCTGCAGAATTTAGAAATATAAAAAGCAGGAGTAAGGCCTGCTTTTTACAAGGTAAGTGGTGAATTAATTAAAATTAAAACATTTTTTCCACAGGTTTATTATTTTTAAATACTTTAAAGCAAGGTAAGTTTATTTTTAGCCCCGTTAGAAAATAAAATTATTTTTTTCAAAAATTTAAATTATTGTTTAAAATAGTTATTTCATGTAATTTATACTTTACTAGCTGGGGGTGCCCGGCGTTGCCAGGGCAATTTTGGGGCACGTGGTCTCCCTGCCCCTGTCTGTCCACTGTGTCTGTCCCTCCCCTCCCTTCCCCTCCCTCCCCCTCTCTCTGTCCGTCCCTCCCCTCTCGCTGCCTAGCGCCTCAGGCCCAGTGCTGTTGTGATACCGGCCGTGCAGGGCCTAGCGCTTGAGGCCCGACCGGGGTCTGGTGCCGAGAGGGAGCCCAGCTGAGCTCCTCCACAGGTGGCGTGGTTGACGGCCGGCCGCTGCCGATGCCCCACCCGCTGTGTGTAAACTCACCTGCCGCTCCCGGAGTCGCAATGTGGGGGTTTGTTTGGCTGGTGCTGTCCCTGTGAGGATGAAAAAAATGGCTTCGAAGTTTCGGGAGACTGGAGGATTAGGTCCCGCCCATGACGCACCGATTGGTCAACCATCAGGTCACTGAACTGTAGGATTGGTCAAACAGCACATCACTCAACGCTAATGAGAGGTAGGATTGGTCAACCGCTAATGAGTGGAGTTTTGAGGATTTTTGAACTTTTTTGTACACTGTCCAAACAATTTTTGCCGGACCAAAAAGTAAATGTGCCTATGAGACTCTGCTAATGATAAGCTTTCTTTTGATATAACATGTGTGTAGGTTCGCTGTATAACGTTTGATTGTATAGCCGGACAGACAGACAGAAAGACAAACAGAAAGACAAACAGACCGAAAGACAGAAAGACAGACAGTCCAACCGTTTTATATATACTAGCTGGAGTGCCCGGCGGTGCCGAGGCTTTTTTGAGAGCATGTTGTTGTTGGAAGAGAGAGAGAGAGCGACTGGGGGGAAGAGAGAGAGCGACTGGGGGGAAGAGAGAGAGCGACTGGGGGGAAGAGAGACAGCGACTGGGGGGAAGAGAGACAGCGACTGGGGGGAAGAGAGACAGTGACTGGGGGGAAGAGAGAGAGTGACTGGGGGGAAGAGAGAGAGCGACAGGGGAAGAGAGAGAGCAACTGGGGGGAAGAGAGAGAGCGACTGGGGGGGAGAGAGAGAGAGAGAGACGGGGAAGAGAGAGAGAGAGACGGGGCGAATAGAGAGAGAGAGAGACGGGGGGGAGAGAAAGAGAGAGAGATGGGGGGAGAGAGAGAGTGACGGGGGGAGAGAGAGAGTGACGGGGGGAAGAGACAGAGCGACTGGGGGGAAGAGAGACAGCGACTGGGGGGAAGAGAGTGAGCGACTGGGGGGAAGAGAGAGAGCGACGGGGGGAAGAGAGAGAGCAATGGGGGGAAGAGAGAGAGCGACTGGGGGGAAGAGAGAGAGCGACTGGGGGGATGAGAGAGAGAGACTGGGGGGAAGAGAGACCGACTGGCGGTAACAGAGATAGCGACTGGGGGGAAGAGAGAGAGCGACTGGGGGGAAGAGAGAGAGCGACTGGGGGGAAGAGAGAGAGCGACGGGGGGAAGAGAGAGAGCGACGGGGGGAAGAGAGAGAGCGACTGGGGGGAAGAGAGAGAGGGACTGGGGGGAAGAGAGAGAGGGACTGGGGGAAGAGAGAGAGTGACTGGGGGAAGAGAGAGAACGACTGGGGGAAGAGAGAGAGCGACTGGGGGGAAGAGAGAGAGCGACTGGGGGGAAGAGAGAGAGCAACAGGGGGAAGAGGGAGAGCGACTGGGAGGAAGAGAGAGAGCGACTGGGGGGAAGAGAGAGAGCGACTGGGGGGAAGAGAGAGAGCGACTGGGGGGAAGAGAGAGAGAGACTGGGGGGAAGAGAGACCGACTGGCGGTAACAGAGATAGCGACTGGGGGGAAGAGAGAGAGCGACTGGGGGGAAGAGAGAGAGCGACTGGGGGGAAGAGAGAGAGCGATGGGGGGAAGAGAGAGAGCGACGGGGGGAAGAGAGAGAGCGACTGGGGGGTAGAGAGAGAGGGACTGGGGGGAAGAGAGAGAGGGACTGGGGGAAGAGAGAGAGCGACTGGGGGGAAGAGAGAGAACGACTGGGGGAAGAGAGAGAGCGACTGGGGGGAAGAGAGAGAGCGACTGGGGGGAAGAGAGAGAGCAACAGGGGGAAGAGGGAGAGCGACTGGGAGGAAGAGGGAGAGAGCGACTGGGGGGAAGAGAGAGAGCGACTGGGGGGAAGAGAGAGAGCGACTGGGGGGAAGAGAGAGAGCGACTGTGGGGAAGAGAGAGAGAGCGACTGGGGGGAAGAGAGAGAGCGACTGGGGGGAAGAGAGAGAGTGACTGGGGGGAAGAGAGAGAGCGACTGGGGGGAAGAGAGAGAGCGACAGGGGGGAAGAGAGAGAGATGGGGGAAGAGAGAGAGAGAGAGATGGGGGAGAGAGAGAGCGACTGGGGGGAAGAGAGAGAGCGACTGGGGGGAAGAGAGAGAGCGACTGGGGGGAAGAGAGAGAGCGACTGGGGGAAGAGAGAGAGCGACTGGGGGGAAGAGAGGGAGCGACTGGGGGGAAGAGAGAGAGTGACTGGGGGGAAGAGAGAGTGACTGGGGGGAAGAGAGAGAGTGACTGGGGGAAGAGAGACAGCGACTGGGGGGAAGAGAGGGAGCGACTGGGGGAAAGAGAGAGAGTGACTGGGGGGAAGAGAGAGAGTGACTGGGGGGAAGAGAGGGAGCGACTGGGGGGAAGAGAGAGTGCGACTGGGGGGAAGAGAGAGAGCAACTGGGGGGAAGAGAGAGAGCGACAGGGGGAAGAGAGAGAGACGGGGAAGACAGAGAGAGAGAGACGGGGGAAGAGAGAGAGAGAGAGAGACAGAGACGGGGGAGAGAGAGAGAGGGGGGAGAGAGAGAGAGAGAGACCAGTTCGGACCAGGGAGCGGCGAGGTGAGGCGGAGCCCGGCTTAAAATTCGGCTCCACCAACGAGGCCCGACCAGTTCGGACCAGCGAGCAGCGAGGCGAGGTGAGGCGGAGCCCGGCTTAAAAACCGACTCCACCAACGAGGCTCGACCAGTTCGGACCAGGGAGCAGCGAGGCGAGGTGAGGCGGAGCCCGGCTTAAAAACCGGCTCCACCAACGAGGCCCGACCAGTTCAGACCAGGGAGCAGCGAGGCATACCAAATCAACAGCAGAGGAGAGAGGTAAAAAGTAATCAGAGTGTGACGTCACCAGGGAGCAGGTAAGTGATTGGTTGGTGAGTATTTCTCTCTTTTCAATACAAGCTTGACTTCTGTGGTGTTAAATTTCTAGGGTCTCTGGTGTAGTGGGGACAATTGGTAAATAAAGCGCCCGAGAGTATACCTGTAACTGGGGTATTGAATAAATTTTTTAATTAATTAAAGGAGTAAGTCATGGCAGGAGAGCTCAGACCCGTGTTCTGCTCCTCTTGCTCCATGTGGGAAATCAGGGACGCTGCCAGTGTCCCTGACGACCATGTGTGCGGGAAATGCATCCAGCTGCAGCTACTTGTAGACCGCATTGCGGCGCTCGAGCTGCGGGTGGATGAATTTTGGAGCATGCGCGATGCTGAGAGGCTCATGGATAGCACGTTTAGCGAGTTGTTCACGCCTCAGGGTAGGGCAGCACAGGGGGTGACCATCAGGCGGAGCAACAAAGGCAGGCAGGTAGTGCAGGGAACCCCTGCGGACATCCCCCTTTCAAACAAGTATACCGCTTTGGATACTGTTGAGGGGGATGACTCACCAGGGGAAGGCAGCAGCAGCCAACTTCCTGGCACTGGGGGTGCTCCTGCTGCCCAGGAAGGGGGGAAAAAGAGTGGGAGAGCAATAGTGGTAGGGGATTCTATAGTAAGGGGAACAGATAGGTGTTTCTGTGGCCATAGACGTGAATCCAGGATGGTTTGTTGCCTCCCTGGTGCCAGGGTCAAGGATGTCACTGAGCAGCTGCAGGGCATTCTGGAGGGGGAGGGTGAACAGCCAGTGGTCGTGGTCCACATTGGTACCAACGACATAGGTAAAAAGAGGGATGAGGTCCTGCATCAAGAATTTAGGGAGCTAGGTAACAGATTAAAGAGCAGGACCTCAAAGGTTGTAATCTCTGGCTTACTCCCAGTGCCACGTGCTAGTAAGTATAGGAATGGGAGGATAGAGCAGATGAATGCGTGGCTAAAGAGTTGGTGTAGGGGGGAGGGTTTTACTTTCCTGGATCACTGGGCCTGCTTCTGGGAAAGGTGGGACTTGTACAAGTCGGACGGGTTGCACCTGAACCAGAGCGGGACAAATATCCTTGCGGGGAGGTTTGCTAGCACTGTTGGGGGGGGGTTTAAACTAACTTGGCAGGGGGATGGGATTCAGAGGGGAGCTGAAATAGGGGGGGACGTGCTGCCAATTATAGAGAAAAAAACAAGTCAGCTTGGTAGACAGGGCAAATATATAAGGGCAAGGCTGGATGGCATCTATTTTAATGCAAGGAGTCTTGCAAATAAGGTGGGTGAACTGAAGGTGTTGATAAACACATGGGAGTATGATATTGTTGCTATCACGGAGACATGGTTGAGGGAGGGGCAAGACTGGCAGCTCAATATTCCGGGGTACAGAATCTTCAGGCGAGACAGAGGGGGAGGTGTAAAGTCTGTGGGTTGTATAGCGAAGTAATACACAGACTACAAGAGTAACTTTAACAGGACTTTACTATTCGAAGGTCAGGGCGAATCTGCCCAATAAATCCTGACACAGCACTTATATACTGGTGTGGTCACCGTCGGTATTACAGTATACAGCAGCCAAGATAAAGTAGTGCCACACCTAAAATAGTTCTCTTAAAGGTGAACGGTTACATACGATAGTTCTCTTAAAGGTAGAACAGTTACATACACTACAATCCTCCCTTTTTAGCTTACAACATACTTATTCCCCATTAACAATATCATTAGAACATATATACAAATTATGTAAAACAGTTCACAGGTTCAGTCTCTCTGGAGGTCTCCTGACTCTGTCCGGATAACGCCTCGGTGGTGTAGTAGTTTTCGGCGGGGTAGTAGGTTCGTCCGGCAAGGCCGATTCAGCTTGAAGGACAGTGTCAGGATCATCTGATTCCAGTATTACCAGATCGGAGGTAGGTGCTCTGGGTATCTCTGTTTCTACATTAGCCGTGTAAGGTTGTGGAGTAGGTTGGCTCTTTGTGGATGACCCTATGATCTGGTCAACATGGCGCCTTATTATGCTGTCACCAATGTCCACTGTATACAGCAGCGGCCCTAGCCTTTTTACAATAGTTCCCGGCTGCCATTTCTCGGTACGGTAGTCCCGGGCCAAAACTTGTTGACCTGTCTGAAAAGATCTAGTTGGCCTTTCATTCATGCCCTGGAATTGCCGGTTCTCTACGTCCCTTCTGACGTTTGGCTTAATCAAATCCAGCCGGCATCTTAGTCTTCTATTGAAAAACATCATGGCGGGAGTTTGATTTGTGACCGCATGTGTTGCATTCCTGTACGCCAACAAGAAGCTATCTACCTTATGTTGTAAGTTGATGTTCTCATTACCCATGGCCTTTATGGCCTTCTTGAAGGTCTGGACAAACCTTTCAGCTAAGCCATTGGTGGCGGGATGGTATGGGGCTGACGTGTAGTGCTTGACCCCATTGCTTTTTAAAAACTTCCTGAATTCTTCGGACACAAATTGTGGTCCATTATCAGAACAGACCTGTTCCGGCAGCCCATTCCTGGCAAACATGGTCCTTAATACTGTGATGGTTTTTTCCGTGGTGGTGGAGGACATCTTTATTACCTCCGGCCACTTGGAGTGTGCATCCACCGCTATTAGAAACATTGAGTCCATAAATGGACCAGCAAAGTCGATGTGTACCCTTTGCCAAGGAGATGAGGGCCACTCCCATGGATGCAGAGGAGCTTGTGGTGGCGCGTTTTGGACCTTCTGGCATCCTAGACAACTCTTGGTTATTTCCTCGATGTCTCCATCAATACCTGGCCACCACACAAACGCTCTTGCTAGGTTCTTCATTTTCACTCCACCCAGATGCCCCTCGTGAAGTTCCTTTAGCACCTTATACTGAAGTTTGGGTGGGATCACCACTCCAGATCCACACATCAAGGTTCCTCGGCACACTGACAGCTGTTCTTTCCGTTGCGAAAATGCTGGCAGTGTTGGTTCGCCATGTGCTGGCCATCCCTCCACTGTTAGATCGTAGACCCGTGAGAGAGTCGGGTCATTTCTTGTTCCATTCTCGATCATCGAATTGGTTACTGGTAGACATTCTACTATGGATGAGTGGAACATTTCTACCGGGTCCATTGTAGCTGCCTCTTCTACTACCGGCAACGGTAGGCGCGATAACCCATCAGCATTTCCATGCTGTTTGGAGCTTTTGTATTCAATGTCATATTGGTGTGCCCCAAGTAACACGGACCACCTCTGTAACCTTTGCGCTGTCATAGTGGAAACGGCCTTGTTAGGGTTGAATATGGACACCAACGGCTGGTGGTCTGTCAGTAATGTGAACTTCTTGCCCTGCAGGTAATGATTGAATTTCTTTACTCCCCACACAAGGCTGAGGGCCTCCCTGTCTATCTGAGCGTAATTTCGCTCCGCGGAGGTCAACGATCGGGACGCAAATGCGACTGGCCTTTCCGAGCCATTTGGTAACTTGTGTGAAAGTACTGCTCCAATTCCATAAGGGGAAGCATCACAAGCTAGACGAAGAGGTAACGTTGGGTTGAAATGAGCCAACACTTCCTCAGAGGTAATCAACGCCTTGCTTCTGCGAAAGGCCTTTTTACAGTCCTCGCTCCACTTCCATGGCACTTCTTTCCGTAACAGAGCATTCAGCGGATGTAGCACCGTGGATAAATTTGGCAGAAACTTGTGATAATAATTAATCAACCCCAGAAACGATCTCAACTGTGAAACGTTTTCCGGAGCGGGGGCCTTCACGACAGCTTCTATCTTGTCAGGCGACTTGTGCAGCCCCTCTTGGTCAATGACATGACCGCAGTACGAGATCCGTTTCTGGAAGAACTCACATTTCTGGCGATTAACTCGAAGGCCATATTCCTTCAACCTGGTGAGCACCAGTTTCAAATTTGTGAGGTGTTCCTCCTCGTCTTCTCCCGTAATCAGGATATCGTCCAAGTAACACTGCGTGCTTGGAACACCTTGTAAGACCTGTTCCATTGCCCTCTGCCAAATTGCTGGAGCCGAAGCTACTCCAAAAACCAGTCTATTATAACGATACAAGTCTCTGTGCGTGTTGATTGTGAGATACTGGCGCGACTCTTCCTCGACTTCCATTTGTAAGTATGCCTGTGCCAGGTCTATCTTGGTGAAGTGTTGCCTGCCAGACAATGAAGCAAAGATATCCTCAATCCGCGGAAGCGGGTATTGTACCGTGTGAAGCACCGGATTAACTGTGATCTTGAAATCTCCGCAGATGCGGACCTTCCCCAGTCCCCCTGGCTTGTTACTTGATGAAGACTTCATGATGGGAACAATGGGCGTGGCCCACTCACTCCAGTCCACCTTAGACAGTACCCCTGAACGTTCAAGCTCTTCCAGTTCTGCCTCCACAGCAGGTTGTATCGCGTAAGGTACCGATCTGGCTTTGAAAAATTTTGGGCTTGCATGTTCTGCAATCTTGATTTTTGCTTTAATGCCTCTCAGTGTTCCCAGTCCTTGCTGGAATACCTCTTTAGCTTCGTCCAATATTCTGGACAACCGTTCAGGTTTGATCTCTTCCTTCCCGGAATCTATCGTCATTATGTTTAGTGAATGCCAGTCTATCTTTATTTTCCTGATCCACTCCCGTCCCAGAAGTGGTGGACCTCCCTCGGGCAGCACATACAAGTCCATCCTTTGGTGATCTTTGTCTTTGTATCTCACCTTGACTTCTATCTTTCCGATGGGGTATACTTTGTGCCCCGTGTATGTCTGCAATACTATCTCCGCATCCCGTAGGGGAATATGTTTGAATAACCTTTTGTAATCATGCTTATTCATGACCGTCACCGCCGATCCGGTGTCCACTTCCATCTTCACTTGGACTTTTGCAATCTGTAGTGTGATCCAGATAGTTTGTCGGTCAGCTTCTTTACTCACATTATGAATCCTCAGACTACCCAGTGCCTTGCTGTTGGAGTCTGAGTCCGAATTCTGTTCATCTGGACTCTTCCCAGTCACCTCATGTACCTTTCTGTACTTCTTCTGCGGTGACTTATTGTTGTTTCTCTTCTTTCCTGACTGGCATACCTTAGCTATGTGGCCAAGCTTGCCACATTTCCTACAGTCTTGGTTTTTAACCCAGCATTGGTTCTGGTCGTGTGTTTTCTTCCCACAACGAGAACATTTCGTTGTACCCGAAGTCATTTGATCCACACTGAGTACCGCTGTCTTCCGCTGCATTTCCGCCGTGCCTCTCGCTGCGGCTTCGTGCGATGCTGCAATAAGCACAGCCTTATCAAGTGTAAGATCGTTCTCTTCGAGTAGTCGTTTTTGCGTTCCTTCCTTTGACAATCCACACACGAACTTGTCTCGCAATGCCTCTGTCAGATTTCCTCTAAACTGACAGTATTTCGCTAGTCTACGCAGCTCGACCAAGTACTCCGCGTTGCTTTCCTCTTTTCGTTGCGTTCTCCCGTAAAATTTAGATCGTTCCGCTAACATCAGCGGTGCGGGGTTCAAGTGATCCTTTAGAACAGCAACAATATTAGCGAAGGTCTGATCCGCCGGTTTAGCTGGTGATAGAAGATGCTTCAATAACCCGTATGTCTTCGCGCCCATCGAGTTTAGCAAGGTTATAGCTTTATCATCATCTTCTATTTTATTGGCCTCACAATATATCTCGATACGTTCTACGTACGTGGCCCAATCTTCCACCTCGGCATCGAAGTTGTTGATGTTACCATGCTTAGGCATCTTCACTATCTCTCACTATCTTTCTGTGAAACAACAGGATTTCTCTTTAACTTTTTAACTTTTTCTTTTTTTTCCAAAATGGCGGGTTCCCGCGCTTGTCTTCTTCCCCGCCTACTGGCAAAATGGCGGTTTCCCACGCTTGTCTTCTTTCCCCCTACTGGCAAAATGGCGGTTTCCCGCTCCTGACTTCTTCCTCTGGTGGGAGGGGTAAGCTTTGCCCTCGGGCGACGACCGCTGGTTTACGGGGTTTGTAGCCTGTGCGCCGGCTTCAGTTTATTCTGAAGCGCGCGCTAGAAAAGCCGATCGCGTTCCTTGTCCCCCCCCCTTCTTCTTTTCGGCAGGGGCAACCGGCGCTGGGGACAACCAGTTGGCGTCGGACAGATCCAGCTCCTGGTCCTTCACGGCAGCTGCTGCAAGCCGCTGGCTGGAACCTCGCTCGGTCTCTCTCTCGGGCTCTGTCTCTCCCGCTTGCGCGGCTCTCACTCGCTCTCTCTCGGGCTCTGTCTCTCCCGCTCGCTCGGCTCTCGCTCGCTCTCTCTCGGGCTCTGTCTCTCCCGCTCGCGCGGCTCTCCCTCAGCGGCTTTAAATGCCTCTCCCAGACCTCCCGCAGTCCGGTCCTTTCCTCCCTGGCTGCGGCTGATTCTTCGCGGGTTATTTAGTTATTTATTTATTTATTGCCTCCGCGCCTTATGATCCCGTTCGCAGCGCCTCGCGGCCGCGGTAGTTGTCCGGCCTTTTTCGCCGTCGCGGTCTAGCCGTCTCACAACGTTCCCCAGCCCGCTTGTACCGCGGCTTCCGTGCTCCACGCTGCCCCGTCTCAGCGCCTCTGGGCCCGACTTCTGTCCGGCTCCTTTCCCCCTCGACCGTGGTCGAGTGCACCGCCCTTATCCTCCGTTTATTTGTTTCTATTTTCCCTTTACTCACAGTCACCGTGGCCGACTTGCTTCTCGTGTTGATCGGCTCACTCACCACCGTGGCAGAAGGGACAATCCGTGCCTGTTGTTGATGGAAAACTTCGTGTTTGAACTCTTCCTCCTTTCTTGGTCTGCAGACTCGAGTTTTCTCTCAGCAAAACGACGAGGGCGGGTGCCTCTTCTCGACGCTCGTTTACTTCTTCAGAAGTATTGTTGCCGCAGGGTAAGATCGAACTCGTCGCCACTGTAAAGTCTGTGGGTTGTATAGCGAAGTAATACACAGACTACAACAGTAACTTTAACAGGACTTTACTATTCGAAGGTCAGGGCGAATCTGCCCAATAAATCCTGACACAGCACTTATATACTGGTGTGGTCACCGTCGGTATTACAGTATACAGCAGCCAAGATAAAGTAGTGCCACACCTAAAATAGTTCTCTTAAAGGTGAACGGTTACATACGATAGTTCTCTTAAAGGTAGAACAGTTACATACACTACAGGAGGTATAAGAGGAGGGGTTGTCGCAATATTAATTAAGGAGTCAATTACTGCAGTAAGGAGGGATGATATATTAGCAGGGTCCTCTAATGAGGCCATATGGGTGGAGCTTAAAAACAAAAAGGGGGCAAGCACATTGCTGGGAGTGTACTATAGGCCTCCAAACAGTCAGGTGGAGATAGAGGAACAGATATGTAGGCAAATCTCAGAGAAATGTGCAAATAATAGGGTAATGATAATGGGGGATTTCAACTTCCCCAATATTAACTGGGATAGTCAGAGTGTGAAAGGCTCAGAGGGTGTAGAATTCTTAAAGTGCATCCAGGAGAGCTTTTTGAGCCAGCATGTAGAAAGTCCTACAAGAGAGGGGGCGGTACTGGACCTAATTCTAGGGAATGTGGCCGGCCAAGTGGAAAAAGTGCTACTGGGTGAGCACTTTGGTGATAGTGACCATAATATGGTAAGATTTAAGGTGGTCATGGAAAAGGACAGGGATGGGCCGGAAATAAAGGTTCTAAATTGGGGGAAGGCCGATTTTAATAGGATAAGGCAGGATCTGGCCAAAATGGACTGGGATCAGCTACTTGTAGGAAAATCCGCATCGGAGCAATGGGAGGCTTTCAGAAGGGAGATTGAGATCATACAATGGCAACATGTTCCCGTAAAGGTCAAGAGTGGTTCCAAAAACCACAGGGAACAGTGGATGTCAGGGGATATACGAGAATGGATTAGGAAAAAAAGGAGGGCTTTTGGCAGATACAAAAGGCTAAAGACGGAGGAAGCCCTAGAGGAGTACAAAAAGTGCAGGGGGATACTTAAAAAAGAAATTAGGAGATCAAGGAGGGGCCATGAAATAACACTGGCGAGCAAAATAAAGGAAAATCCGAAGATGTTTGATAAGTATATTAAGGGTAAGAGGATAACTAGGGAAAAAATAGGGCCCATTAGGGACAAAAGTGGCAATCTGTGTGTGGAGCCGGAAGATGTAGGAGGGGTTCTAAATGAATTTTTTGCATCTGTTTTCACTATGGAGAAGGACGATGTAGACATAGAAATAGGGCAGGGGGACTGTGATATGCTCGAACATATTAACATCGAGAGGGAGGAGGTATTGGCGGTTTTAGCTGGCCTAAAAATGGATAAATCCCCAGGCCCGGATGAAATGTATCCCAGGCTGCTGTGTGAGGCAAAGGAGGAGATTGCGGGGGCTCTAACACATATATTCAGGACCTCTCTGGCCACAGGGGATGTGCCAGAGGACTGGAGAACCGCTAATGTAGTACCATTATTCAAGAAGGGTAGTAGGGAAAAACCGGGGAACTACAGGCCAGTGAGCCTAACATCAGTGGTAGGAAAATTATTGGAAAAAGTCCTGAGGGACAAAATTTGTCTCCACTTGGAGAGGCAAGGATTAATCAGGGATAGTCAACATGGCTTTGTCAAGGGAAGATCATGTCTGACTAATTTGATTGAATTTTTTGAGGGGGTGACTAGGTGTGTGGATGAGGGTAACGTAGTGGATGTGGTATACATGGATTTCAGTAAGGCCTTCGATAAAGTCCCGCACAGGAGACTGGTCAAGAAGGTAAGAGCCCATGGAATCCAGGGTGCCTTGGCACATTGGATACAAAACTGGCTTAGTGGCAGAAGGCAGAGGGTGATGGTCGAAGGTTGTTTTTGTGACTGGAAGCCTGTGGCCAGTGGGGTACCACAGGGATCGGTGCTGGGTCCCTTGCTGTTTGTGGTCTACATTAATGACTTGGATATGAATGTAAAGGGTATGATCAGTAAGTTCGCGGATGATACAAAAATTGGTAGGGTGGTAAATAGCGAGGAGGGTAGCCTCAGTCTGCAGGACGATATAGATGGGTTGGTCAGATGGGCGGAACAGTGGCAAATGGAATTTAACCCGGAAAAGTGCGAGGTGATGCACTTTGGGGGGACTAACAAGGCAAGGGAATACACATTGAATGGAAAGACCCTAGGTAAGACGGATGGTCAGAGGGATCTGGGTGTGCAAGTACACAGATCCCTGAAGGCGGCGGAACAGGTGGATAAGGTGGTAAAAAAGGCATATGGGATACTTGCCTTCATTAGCCGAGGCATAGAATATAAGAGCAAGGAGGTTATGATGGAGCTGTATAAAACACTGGTTAGGCCACAGCTGGAATACTGTGTGCAGTTCTGGTCGCCACACTACAGGAAGGATGTGATTGCGTTAGAGAGGGTGCAGAGGAGGTTCACCAGGATGTTACCAGGGCTGGAGCGCTTCAGCTATGAAGAGAGACTGGGCAGATTGGGTTTGTTTTCCTTGGAGCAGAGGAGGCTGAGGGGGGACATGATTGAGGTGTACAAAATTATGAGGGGCATAGATAGGATGGATGCTGAGGAGCTTTTTCCCTCAGTAGAGGGGTCAATAACTAGGGGGCATAGATTCAAGGTAAAGGGCGGGAGGTTTAGGGGGGATTTGAGAAGGAACTTTTTCACCCAGAGGGTGGTTGGAGTCTGGAACTCACTGCCTGAAAGGGTTGTGGAGGCAGAAACCCTCACAACATTTAAGAAGCATTTGGATGAGCACTTGAAATGCCATAGCATACAAGGCTACGGGCCAAATGCTGGAATATGGGATTAGATTAGACAGGGCTTGATGGCCGGCGCGGACACGATGGGCCGAAGGGCCTCTATCCGTGCTGTATTACTCTATGACTCTAAGAGAGGGAGCGACTGGGGGGAAGAGAGAGAGCGACTGGGGGGAAGAGAGCGAGCGACTGGGGGGAAGAGAGAGCGACTGGGGGGAAGAGAGAGAGCGACTGGTGGGAAGAGAGAGAGCGACTGTGGGGAAGAGAGAGAGCGACTGGGGGGAAGAGAGAGAGCGACTGGGGGAAGAGAGAGAACGACTGGGGGGAAGAGAGAACGACTGGGGGAAGAGAGAGAGCGACTGGGGGGAAGAGAGAGAGCGACTGGGGGGAAGAGAGAGAGCGACTGGGGGGAAGAGAGAGAGCGACTGGGGGGAAGAGAGAGAGCGACTGGGGGAAGAGAGAGAGCGACTGGGGGGAAGAGAGAGCGACTGGGGGAAGAGAGAGAGCGACTGGGGGGAAGAGAGAGAGCGACTGGGGGGAAGAGAGAGCGACTGGGGGGAAGAGAGAGAGCGACTGGGGGGAAGAGAGAGAGCGACTGGGGGGAAGAGAGAGAGCGACTGGGGGAAGAGAGAGAACGACTGGGGGGAAGAGAGAACGACTGGGGGAAGAGAGAGAGCGACTGGGGGGAAGAGAGAGAACGACTTGGGGGGAAGAGAGAGAGCGATTGGGGGGAAGAGAGAGAGCGACTGGGGGGAAGAGAGAGAGCGACTGGGGGGAAGAGAGAGAGCGACTGGGGGGAAGAGAGAGAGCGACTGGGGGAAGAGAGGGAGCGACTGGGGGGAAGAGAGAGAGCGACTGCGGGGAAGAGAGAGAGCGACAGGGGGGAAGAGAGAGAGACGGGGGAAGACAGAGAGAGAGAGACGGGGGAAGAGAGAGAGAGAGAGACGGGGGGAGAGAGAGAGAGAGACGGGGGGAAGAGAGAGAGCGACTGGGGGGAAGAGAGAGAGAGCGACTGGGTGGAAGAGAGAGAGCGACTGGGGGGAATAGAGAGAGCGACTGGGTGGAAGAGAGAGAGCGACTGGGGGGAAGAGAGAGAGCGAATGGGGGAAGAGAGGGAGCGACAGGGAGTTAGAGAAAGAGCAACTGGGGGGAAGAGAGAGCGACTGGGGGGAAGAGAGAGAGCGTCAGGGGGAAGAGAGAGAGCGACTGTGGGGAAGAGAGAGAGCAACTGTGGGGAAGATAGAAAGCGACTGGGGGGGAAGAGAGAGAGAGCGTCTGGGGGGAAGAGAGAGAGTGACTGGGGGGAAGAGAGAGAGCGACTGGGGGGAAGAGAGAGAGAGCGACTGGGGGGAAGAGAGAGAGCGACTGGGGGGAAGAGAGTGAGTGACCGGGGGGAAGAGAGAGAGCAACTGGGGGTGGGGAAGAGAGAGAGTGACTGGGGTAAGAGAGAGAGCGACTGGGGGGAAGAGAGAGATCGACTGGGGGGAAGAGAGAGAGCGACTGGGGGAAGAGAGAGAGCGACTGGGGGGAAGAGAGAGAGCGACGGGGGGAAGAGAGAGAGCGACTGGGGGGAAGAGAGAGAGCGACTGAGGTGAAGAGAGAGAGCGACTGGGGGGAGGAGAGAGAGCGACTGGGGGGAAGAGAGAGACCGACTGGGGGAAGAGAGTGGGTGACTGGGGGGAGGAAAGAGAGCGACTGGGGGGAAGAGAGAGAGCGACTGGGGGGAAGAGAGAGCGACTGGGGGGAAGAGAGAGCGACTGGGGGGAAGAGAGAGAGCGGCTGGGGGGAAGAGAGAGCGACTGGGGGGGAAGAGCGAGAGCGACTGGGGGGAAGAGAGAGAGTGACTGGGGGGAAGAGAGAGAGCGAGAGACAGGGGAGAGAGAGAGAGCGAGAGACGGGGTGGGAGAGAGAGAGCGAGAGACGGGGGGAGAGAGAGAGCGAGAGACGGGGAGAGAGAGAGCGAGAGATGGGGGGAGAGAGAGAGCGACTGGGGGGAAGAGAGAGAGCGACTGGGGGGAAGAGAGAGAGCGACTGGGGGGAAGAGAGAGAGCGACTGGCCGGAAGAGGGAGAGCGACTGGGGGAAGAGAGAGAGCGACTGGGGGAAGAGAGAGCGACTGGGGGAAGAGAGAGAGCGACTGGGGGGAAGAGAGAGAGCGACTGGGGGAAGAGAGAGAGCGACAGTGGGGTGGGGGTAAGGGGGAAAGGGGGTGGGGGCGAAGGGAAGGGGGGGTGGGGGGGAAGGGGTGTAGGGGGAGAGGGGGAGGGGGCGGGGGAGGGGGGGAGGTAAAATGTGGGAGGGGAAGGGGAGAGGGGTAGGGGAGGGGAAGGGGGGAGGGGGAGGGGGGGAGGGGAAGGGCGAGGGGGGAGTGGAAGGGGGGAGGGTGAGGGGGAGGGAGGGGGAAGAGGGGTGGAGGGGGAGGGGTGGAGGGGGGTTGAGCCGCTCCCGCTCTCCCGAGCCCCGCCCCCCGAGCACCGCGCTCCCGCTCTCCTGAGCACCGTGCTCCCGCTCTCCCAAGCCCCGCGCTCTCCCGAGCCCCGCCTCCCTGAGCCCTGCGCTCGCGCCCTCCCAAGCCCCGCGCTCCCGCTTTCCCGAGCCCCGCGCTCCCGCTCTCCCGAGCCCCACCCCCCGCCCGAGCCAGCTTCAAGACCAGACAGAGAGACGCCGCCGCACAACCTACTGCGTGAGGCCCGGCCGGACTCAAGTCGCGCTCCGGGCGGAAGTTGGCGTGCGCGCTGACTCCCGCCCCGCCCGCCTTTACTAAGATGGCGGTGGTGGTGATGCTCAGCTCAGGCCTGCCCCCTCCAGCCTTCACAAAGATGGCGGCGATCGCGGGCCTTTTGTCGATCGCGACGGGAGGTGCCTAGCTCGGGCATGGCTGGGCAACAGAGGTCCAGGCTTCAAGGCCTGGAAAAACGGTGAAATGTAGGAAAATTATAGAGGTTAGAGAAAAGATTTACCAATTAATTAACTTTTTTAAAAAATAATTTGTGTTTTAAAAGCAACTTTTTTTTTTGCTGGAAATGTAGATTTGAAAAGAAACACACAGAAAGTCGGAAAAAGAAACGAAGAGTTTGGATTCAAGATGGCGGCTACTTACCTCATTTCAGAACGATAAGGCCCACCCACACACGCACCGATTGGTCAACCGTCAGGTCGCTGAAGTGTCGGATTGGTCAATGGTCCTGTCGGTCGACTCTAGGACGGCCCGCCCGCACGTGTTAGGAACCCGCCCCCGCGATGCAGTGATTGGTCGACCGTCGGGTCGCTCGACTGAACGATTGGTTGACCTTGACGTCACTCGATGCTAATGAGCGGATAATGAGCGGAATTTTGAACGTTTTTTGGATACCGTGGGCGCAATTTTGTCTCACCGAAAAGTAAATATGCTTAAGACCGTTCCGGAATCGTAAGCTTTCTTTTGATGTAATGCACATGTAGTTACGCTCTATAACTTGAGAGTGTATAGCCGGACAGACAGACAGACAGACAGACAGACAGAAGTACCGCTTTATATATAGAAGATAGATAGAAGATAGATTTTTAAAATGTGATTTAAAAAAAAAATTATTTGAAGATTTAGTGCTATTTTGGGCCGTTGCATTTATAAGTCTTGACAGCACTTCCTGTCAGACTTATGAATGGAGCATTCCCTGCTCCGATTGGCTCCCCATGGCCCACGTGATCCCAGGGGATGCATCAAACTAACTGCGCCCCTGGGATACGCAAGCACTGCGCACCGGCAGCTGGACCAGGCCCCGGATCGGAATTCCACAGCTCAGCAGCCAGCGCGCAAGCTAAGTGCAGATCGGGGGCTTGCACTCGCGGGAAGCCCCCGACCCGAATATCTGGGCCATTATGTTTTGATTGGATCCCATAAAACAATATAGCCTGGAAATTACTGTTGATGGTATTAATGGATGATTGCTTAACATATTTGTATCAACTACCTCTGTTGGCACCTGTGCTCTCCGACATTGTAAATGGCCACCTTTGGTCAAGCAATGTCCCTCTCCCTTTCAAAACTGCAGATATCACTCCTTCCTCAAAAAGTGTACCTTTGACCCAGCTACCATCTGCAATTACTGCCCCATCTCTAGCCTCCCTTTCTCTCTAAGGTGTGTCAAGAATGTGTCATCATCTCCCAGCTCCATGCCCATCTCTTTCCTGTTTAAACCCCTTCAGTAGAGCTTCCACCCTACAACTAGCACTTAGAATGCCCTGGCTAAAGAAATAAATTACATCTTGACCAGCCATGATCTTATTGAATGGCGGAACAGGCTCGAGGGGCCGTATGGCCTACTCCTGCCCTTATTTCTTATGTTCTTATGTTCTTCTGGGACTGTAACTTAGTGTGCTATCCCTCCATGAATTCTTCGATCCCTCCAAAATGTTTGGTATGGTCGATCACATCATCTTCCTCCATTATCTCTCCTCTCCATGTAACTGACCTCATGGTTCTAGCATATCTAATTGCGCCCATCCAGCACATTTTGAGTAATTCTTTCATTTCCGGCCTTTGGACAGTCACCTCTGGTGTGCCCCAAGGATCTTTACTTGGTCCCTCCTCTTCCTTATCTGCAGGTTGCCTTCAGTGATATCCTTCACAGACAGAAGGTCAGTTTACATATATTTGCTGATGACACTCAGCTCTGCTTGGCCAACATGTCCCTCAACTATACAACTCTTTTGTGCTCTCAGACGCCCTAGGATAAAAATTGGACAGCGCTAAAAACCTGCCGGTGCCACCACGGGCTGGAGTTAACAGCCGCTGAAATTAATGGCGCTGGCAGGACCGGGATATTGATGCTGGTTGCTAATTAACATTAGCCCAGTGCTAAACTCACAGTGCCAGGCCAGCTCTCCTGGTGGTAATCACAGCAGGAGGCTCCAATGTAGCATGGCCGTAGCATCATTGCAGCAAGCACAGCCTTCTCTTAAAGCAAGGCTGGCATTTTAGAAAGCAGTGTGGTCCCTTAAAGGGGAACTGCCTTCTAAAATAATAAATAATAAAGAAAAACATTTTAAAATAGGCTGTTTTTAGCCCTTAGAGCTTAACTGCCTTCTGAAAAAAATAAACATTAAAAAGAATTTCCAAATGACAGTCTTCAGCTCTTAAAGCTGAATTGCCTTCTGCACTTAAAAAATTTTGAAAGGTGCTCCAGCACGAACACAAATGGCTCAGCAAGCCAGGGAAGAAGCACCCAGGGTCTCGCACACAGCACTCCAGCTTTGTGCAGGGGGTCAACACTGCAAGAGAGCTCCTCTACCCACAGGGGCCAGGAGGCCCTCCAGAAAGAAGGATGTGGGACCAGATTGCTAAAGCTGTCACTGCCAGCAGCGTCAGCCCCACAACCTGGCTCCAGTGCCCAAAGAAACTTCATGGCCTCAGGCCAGTGGTCCAGGTCAGTGAATGCATCTTCAAAAACCTTCTCCTACCAACTACACCACTAGCCTCACACACTGCTCAATGCACGACCTTCCCCCCACTTCACTCACCTACCAACAATCTCTACCAAACATGAGGCACACCTCACATTCCTAGCTACACCTCACCCCCTTATAGGAGACGTTGCTGGCCATTCTTGGCAGGGCCATGGCTGAGCCCTTGGCCAGTGGCGGGGCTGAAAAGATACAAGATGCTGGTAACTTCATATGTTATCTTCCTTCTCGCATGCATCTCTTGCTTTCCCGCCCTCCCCTCACCACAACTCCACCCTTGTGCCTTTCTCATTTCACACACCCAAGAAATGCAGCCTGCCCAGCCAGTGGTTGACTAATAAGAGGGAGAGCAGATTGAAGAAGAAGAAAAAGAAACAAGGTCACTCGATTTCACACTCCCAGCCACCAGCTCCTCAAGGTCAACCTGCAAGGCCATCTGCAGATTCCCCCACTAAAAGTCAGCCATGCTGCAGCCACTGGGTTAGCACTGTGTGACATCAGTAGGATTGGCAAAAGCACACACAAGACACTCACTAAGGGAATGCATAAGGGTGTTGAGTTGATCTCTTGATGTAATATTGGATGGATAGATGTATAAAGTTGGATTGGAAAGTTTGCTTTGTGGTGGCTTTTATTTCAGCATTGTGGCCAAGAAGACGATGTGATGGTCAGCAACAGAGGGAAGGCAAGGTGTGGGACAAATGTTGAAAGGGGAACTGGGGTTGTGGTCACTGTTAACGCAGGTGGATGATTCCATCCCAGATGTCCCGGCCAGAAAGGGGCTGTCTGGGTTGCATCCTTCCTTCTACTTCTTCCTCTTCTGCTTCCTTTTCTTCTGCTTCCTCTTCTTCTGCTTCCTCTTCTTCTGCTTCCTCCTCTTCTGCTTCCTCCTCTTCTGCATCTTCCTCTTCCCTCTGCGAGCAGATGCTGGAAATCTGAAAGGAAAGCAGAAAATTCTGGAAATCTGAAAGGAAAGCAGAAAATTCTGGAAATACTCAGCATGTCAGACAGCATCGTGACCTGAGACGTGAACTCTGTTTCTCTTTCATCAGATGTTGCATGACCTGCTGAGTATTTCCAGCATTTTTTGTCTTCTCAGAGGCCTTCCTTTACCATCCGAGAACTTGCAAGCATCCAGTAGCACTCCCTCCACTGCCTGTACACTTAAAAAAATCTTTAACAAGTATTACACCAAGCCACTACTTCAATAAAATATAAAAAATCCAGTCCAAAAGCTTAAATGCAAACTTACCTGAAAGATGTGTGTGTCCCTTTAAGAAGTGCTAACAGCATCTCTGTCATCTGCTCCACGTTTGCTTTTCCGAGTGAGCTTATGACCCAGTGCTAAACTCAATGCAAAGGTCAAAGTTCGCAGAGCGTGGCGTTAAGTTGGCGTTGCTTGCCGACTGACGTCTCATTTTCCATATTTGCATGTCCAGGGCCAGCAGCGCTATAGCCCTCACCAAAATGGCGGCTGCTGAGTCCCGCACCAGAGAAGGGCGTTAGAGCGTTGGCCACCATTTTTTTCAGGAAACCGGCGGTAACTTGTGGCAGTAAGTAGCTGAATTTTACCACCCCCCATCTAATATCAAGCTGCGGATGAATTAAAATTACCTGCAACTGAACACCAGGTAGACTGAAGCCATTGGGACTAGTTTCAGCTCTGTCGCCTACGCCTGGGCAAGTTCCATCAACAGACCATCATCCAGATGATGAAGCTGAAAATTGCCCCTATTGTTTTCAGCTCCTACCATAAACTCTGGAGTTGTAGGTTTATGTTATTTTATCTGCATATAGTTTTTATTTGTTTTTTGCACTGGAGGTTCTATCAACACTTATCCTGTCACAAGTACAGTTTTGGGCTGGAGACACGGAGTTCCCAATGGAAATCGCTCAGTTCCTATGTTTTGAAGAGGTGGGAGATGAGGATATGAAAGAGGCTAGATTGGAAGCACTTCGAATGAGGCCTCGCAGGCGTAAAACAAGCACAGCAAGACCCAATTTCGAGGATCAATGTCTTGCGCCCCAAGGGCACCTGAAAAATGTCTGGCACGGATATGGTGGGGCTGTTTTTCAGGCATCTGGGGCGACCACCTAAAACAGGTATTATGCATGTGCTAATAAGGGGCCTAACGCCTGTTTTCGGAACACTCTAGGAAATTAGGCTGCCCTGAGCCATACAGGCATCGGGCCTGCTCCGCTCAGGTTTTTGAGACACAGATGCGGCCTAGCCAGCAGCTGTCACTGTAATGGAAAGTTTAATTATTTTGTTTTAAATGAGTGTAGAGTCAGGAGGAGCAGGTTTTGCTCGTAGTGTTCTGCAGCAGTCTGTTTAATGACTGTTGTTTCAGCTGCTCAATGCTCAGTTCCACTGGGCAGAATGCCAAAATGGCATTGGGGTCCTACTTAAGGCATAGGACTCTGATTTTCATTTTTAAGTAGGCTCCCGCCTGTTTTGGACAGGAGTACTGCTCATCTGTTTTCCAGCCCATTCCAAAATTGTGGCGGGTCAAGGTTAACGGATGTAAATACTGTGCCATGATTTCCGGCCCCCTACCACTCCATTCCAAACCAAAATAGGGACAAAAATCAGCCTAATGTTAGTGGCATAGTCAGTTCTTTCAGCCATATGAGAGCATGCATCCACAATAATGAAACCTGCAGATGCATTGTCCCTTTAAATCAACTGTTCTTCAAAACTATCACAGCTCCTTGTGGCAGTCAATATGAGTTCACAGAATGGTTCACAGTTAACATGGTGCTTCATTGTTTCCAGAGTTTCCCTTTTGCACACTTAGTTTTCCTTACACCCAGTTGATGACACAGAAAGAGCATGAGAGATAAGGAGGTGAGTAAAGCCACTATCATTGGTACATGGTGTGCATTGGGAACAGTGCCTTGATTTATCTTGGCCACCCTTGTGAGGTCACTGAACCTCTTCTTGCACTATGTGGGAGGTTTTGGGGTGGTGGCAATAGCAATGACTGCTTCTGCTACTCCCCTCCATAGGGTCTGATCTACCCTCTTATGGAGCTTCCTGCTCTCAGTCCTCAGCAGTCATTCCTTTCTAGCCTTTAAGTTAGCCATTAATGTATCACGGATGTATCTGGAAGCCCATCGTCCTGATGAGCAAAGAGGGGCCGGGTCAGGGGAGATGGAGGGTATGTAGAATTGCGTAGAATTTACAGCAAAGAAACAGGTCATTCAGCCCAACAGGCCTATACCAGTGTTTATGCTCCACACGAGCCACCTCCCGCCCTACTTTATCCCACCCAATCAACATGTCCTTCTCCCTTGTGCATATTTAACTTCCTCTTGGATACATTATATGTTGTTGGTGACATTCCATTCTTTGTTACCTTAGTCAAAGCGTTAATACCATCATTAAAATATTGCTCATAGGAATATCACATAAATGTGTTGAGTTTGTCCACAAATATCACACAATAGTAATATCTAAGCTCATCAGTATGGATCATTTTTTCAGGCAAATATATGGCTTACCGAGTTGTGCAGGCACACAGAATTAAAACAGAAAATGCTGCAAATACTCAGTATGTCAGGCAGCATCTGTGGAGAGAGAATCAGAGTTAATGTTTCAGGTTGATGACCTTTCGTCAGAACTGGAAAAAGTTCAAGAAATAATAGGATTTAAGCAAGTGCAGAGGCAGGGAAAGGGGGGAGGGGAGGAAAAAATAAAGGGGAAGGTCTGTGATAGGGTGGAGGGGAGGAGAGATTAAATGACAAAAGGTATGATTGTACCAGGCAAAAGGAGATGGTAATGGGACACAGAATTAATATAGATATCAAAATGCATGGGAAATTGCAAGACATTATAAGAAAATATACATAAAGTTTTACTTAGATTAGACATTTTCCTCCCACATTTTCCAATTTTTATAGACAATTAGATAATTCTAAAGAAATAATGTACTTAAAGTTGTGTATCCAGCAATGTAAAACAGTCAATGTACACTATCTTATGAAAGAACAATAGGGACCTTTAGTTCAATGGTGCGTTTGAAAATGTCCCCTCTATACAAGCTTCACTATGGAAACAGCAGTTTTTATAATAGATTAATGCATCCATTAAAATAGTATATAGAGAAATGTCATACAAATGCAATAACCATTCATTTGCTAATATCGACAACAGTAAATTCCAGCCCTTTCCCAAATCCGTTCCAATTGGAACTGAGTAATAAGCCAATCCTCATCCAATATTTGCAGACAACATAAAGAAATGACTGCTCCTTTTATTAAAACAACTATAATGCTTTATATTAAGAGCCTCTTTCAAAGTAGCATTGCAGGTGAAATTAAAGACTTAGATATTCTGTCGAACGTTTTAATGAGGTGACCTTGGTTTTTCAGTAGCTAGGTCAGTGCAGTGGCTTTTTGTCCCAACATACCCAAGGGATATTGTGTAAATAAGTCATTAACATGTGTTTAATTGCACCATCATTTTATATTGATTTCTTTCAACTTTTTTGTTAAGGTTACCAGAAAAAGCCACGTTAGAACTAAGCCATGGTTTTAGGCTGAAGATGAAGCTTCATGATGCAACTTGGGGAAAATTCTCCACAGGCAGCAAATAATTTGTTTCAGTGCATAATTAATAGATTTGTCAGAAAGTACTTAGATTGTGAAATACTATGTGTAGACCTCTTTACAGATAGATTAAGATGAATGGATTCTGCACCACGTTAGAAAATCTCATTGCTCAGCATTTGGCAATTTACTGCTTCTGGATTTGCTTGAGTGTTGTCCTGTATTCTTACAAGGCAGCTAGGCAGGGAAAGGGAGGTTCATAGCTTTTATTTATTTATTTTGGTAAAGGAACGTCTAGATGAGAGATTCATGTCCTTTACAAATATACCCGATTCTAATTTTAAAAATGATATTTTGTATCTCTCTTGTTTTGTAACTTACTCATTTCTATTATCTGTTTTCACTTGGCCAAAACATGGAGGATGTATTTTGCCTTCCTTCTTACTGAATAAATTCTGTATGCAACAGCTTATCAATGAATATTCTTTTCATACCACAAGCGTGCTATAAGATATAAATACAAGAGCATATTATATAGAGGATTGGGAAAACTTTAAAAGACAGCAAAAAATAACAAAAAGATTGATTAAGAAAGGGAAGATAGATTATGAAAGTAAATTAGCAAAAAATATAAAAACAGATAGTAAGAGTTTTTATAGTTATATAAAAAGAAAAAGGGTGGCTAAAGTAAATGTTGGTCCCCCTTAGAGGATGAGACCGGGAAATTAATGGTGGGAAATATGGAGATGGCAAAAACACTGAATGAATATTTTGTATCAGTCTTTACAGTAAAAGACACTAAGAATATCCCAACACTGGACAAACAGGGGGCTATAGGGGGGGGAGGAGCTAAACACGATCAAAATCACTAAGGAAGTGGTACTCGGTAAAATAATGGGACTCAAGGCGGATAAATCACCTGGACCTGATGGCTTACATCCTAGGGTCTTGAGGAAAGTGGCGGTAGGGATTGTGGATGCATTGGTAATCATTTTCCAGAACTCCCTGGACTCAGCAAAGGTCCCGGCAGACTGGCAAACTGCTAATGTAACGCCCTTATTTAAAAAGGGCAGTAGACAGAAGGCTGGAAACTATAGACCGGTTAGCCTAACATCTGTGGTAGGTAAAATATTGGAGTCCATTATTAAGGAGACAGTAACAGGACATTTGGATAATCATAATTTAATAGGACAAAGTCAGCATGGTTTTATGAAGGGGAAGTCATGTTTGACAAATTTGCTGGAGTTCTTTGAGGAAGTAACATATAGGGTGGATAAAGGGGAACCAGTGGACATAGTGTATTTAGACATCGAAAAGGCATTTGACAAGGTGCCACACAAAAGATTATTGCTTAAGATAAAAAATCACGGGATTGGGGGTAATATTCTGGCATGGATAGAGGATTGGCTATCTAACAGAAGGCAGAGAGTTGGGATAAATGGTTCATTTTCGGACTGGCAATCAGTAACTAGTGGTGTTCCACAGGGGTCAGTGCTGGGTCCCCAACTCTTTACAATCTATATTAACGATTTGGAGGAGGGGACCGAGTGTAACATATCAAAGTTTGCAGATGATACTAAGATGGGGGGGAAAGTAGTGAGTGAGGAGGACATAAAAAACCTGCAAGGGGACATAGACAGGCTAAGTAAGTGGGCAGAGATTTGGCAGATGGAATACAATACTGGAAATTGTGAGGTTATGCACTTTGGCAGGAAAAATCGTAGAGCAAGTTATTATCTTAATGGCAAGAAACTGGAAAGTACTGAAGTACAAAGGGATCTGGGGGTCCTGGTGCACGAAACTCAAAAGGTTAGTATGCAGGTGCAGCAAGTGATTAAGAAGGCCAATGGAATGTTGGCTTTCATTGCTAGGGGGATAGAATATAAAAATAGGGAGGTATTGCTTCAGTTGTACAAGGTATTGGTGAGACCGCACCTGGAATACTGCATACAGTTTTGGTGTCCATACTTAAGAAAAGACATACTTGCTCTTGAGTCAGTACAAAGAAGGTTCACTCGGTTAATCCCGGGGATGAGGGGATGGACATATGAGGAGAGGTTGAGTAGATTGTGACTCTACTCATTGGAGTTCAGAAGAATGAGAGGCGATCTTATTGAAACATATAAGATTGTGAAGGGGTTGGATCGGGTGGATGCGGGGAGGATGTTCCCGATGATGGGTGAAACTAGAACTAGGGGGCATAGTCTTAGAATAAGGGGCTGCTCTTTCAAAACTGAGATGAGGAGGAACTACTTCACTCAGAGGGTGGTAGGTCCATGGAATATGCTGCCCCAAAAAGCTGTAGAAGCTACATCATTACATAAATTTAAACAGAAATAGACAGTTTCCTAGAAGTAAAGTGAATAAAGGGTTATGGGGAGCGGGCAGGGATTTGGACATGAGTCTAGGTTCGGATCGGTCATGGCCATGTGGGTAGCGGAGCGGGCCCAGGGGCCATGTAGCCTGATCCTGCTGCTATTTCGTGTGTCTAATTCTGTTAGATTCAGGAGATGGTTCTGTGATAGTAGATTGGCGGTTAGGATCAGATCAGCCTTAATCTTATTGAATGGCGGAGCAGGCTCGAGGGGCCGATTGGCCTACTCCTGCTCCTATTTCTTATGTTCTTATGTTATGTTCTTATATATTGGTTATATTTTACTCTTGACTATTATTATAAAGATAAAGGAGACATTAGTACCTCCCTTGTCTTTGTGTGAAGAGGCTTTCGTCTCTCTCCAAATTTTGTTCATCTTGAATATCCTGTTACTCTGAGTTAAAATTGGAAATAATAGCCAAGACTAGACTCAATAATCTGTTTTATCAACCTGAAATGTCGCTAGTTTAAATTTCTACCTCCCTGATTTTTTTGGCACTCTAAATGTTATAGTAATATTAATTCATTGTATCAGTGTTGCCATGCATCTTGTTGCACCCTCCCACTTCAGTTTCTTCTCATGCTCCTGCTTTATAAAAATGTTTTCATACTGCCAGGAATTCAAACCAGCACCTATTTGGGTACATTTTCCAGTCCCGGTGCAAAAGTGTCTGGACTCGAGAACAGCGAGTATTTCACTCGTTCAAATGGAGAGGGGCCAATTGTGCATATTTTCCACAATTGACCTCATTAATTATTCATTAGCAGCTCTGAATGCTGAACGGGAGCTCGCTGACAGTTGAAGGCAGGAATCAGTGTGCAGCTGCAGCTCTTAAAGTCTGCACTTCTATTTAAAGGGGCCCACAAGAATTGTTGCTGTGCACAGCAGATGACATGGCTGGAGCACAGAGCATGTTTGCTCAATTTTCTAACGCTTCTTTGCAGGTCCTCTTGCAGGAAGTGCAGCAAAGGAGGACCGCACTGACTTGGTTGCACTAGAAAATATAGATGGTGTAGGCTATGGGAGTGCTGGCGAGTTCAAAGAAGGTTAGGGCTAATGTAATCCTTTTCTTATTACTCTCCCTCCCCTACTCACTCATTCACTTGCTCATTCACCCACTCACTCACTCACTAAACCATTCCTGCAACAACAACAACAATAAAAACTTGTATTTATATAGCGCCTTTAACATTGTAAAACATCCCAAGGTGCTTCACAGGAGCATCATCGAACAAAATTTGACACTGAACCACATAAGAAGATATTGGGGCAGAAGGGGTAGGTTCTAAGGAACATTTTAAAGGAGGAAAGAGAGGTAGAGAGATTTAGGGAGGGAATTCCAGAACTTAGGGCCTTAGCAACTGAAGGCACGGCCACCAGTGGTGAAGTGATTAAAATCGGGGATGCTCAAGAGGCCAGAATTGGAGGATTACAGATATCTTGGAGGGTTGTTGGGCTGGAGGAGATTATAAAGGTAGGGAGGGGTGAGGCCATGGAGGGATTTGAAAACAAGGATGAGAATTTTAATATAAGGTGTTGTTTAACCAGGAGCCAATCTAGGTCAGCGAGCACAGGGATGATGGGTGAACGGGACGCACTCACACTTCAACATTGCAACAACACACCTTAAACATAATGAAAATTAAATTATGGCGGTGAAATTGGTCTTTGGCGGTGGCATAAAACAGGTGGAAGGGAAGTAAGTGGAAAGAAAATTGAGCGGGCTGCCGATTTGCTATCGCCAGTTTTGCTTTACTGCCAAAGACCAATTTTACCCCTATTATGTTAGCAGTAAGCTATGGACTGATTCTCAGCCAGCATTGTAACATATGCCTCTTCTGTTCCTATAGATGTTCCTGAATAACCCACAGGTCCAATTGGCAGCATCTGTAAGATTCTCAAAATTAATATTGTCAGATAAGGGTCCTTTGGCAGAAGAGGCCTTTACTTTTAAAAGACTGTTTAAATGAAGCCCAGGAAAAGGGACACACAAAATGGCCGCCAGACCCCGTGACTAGCTTTTTGGACACTGCATATAAAGGCTTCTTTGAGAAGTATAACTGGAGTCCCAGGGCAGCCATCGGGGGCTTTTTGCAGCGTTCCCTTTTGCTTTGTGCAGCTTTTGGTAGCCAGCGTGTTCTTTTAAGAGCCGTGGAGGAACGTCGATGCGGAGACCAAGAAGGTGATTCGAGTCTGTGTCCCGCCCCGGTGTAACCATCGACATCCAGGCTTGCCAGTGTCCAGCCTGTCCGTGACCTTCGCCTCGAGGAAGAAGAGAGAGTGTCGCAGCCCGCAGCGCTGACCACGTGGAGACAGGACACCTGAAAGGATCAAAACGCAGACCTGTTTCAAAACTCTTGCAGTTCCTAACTGGATTGGTGAGCATGTTTCTGGCCCCTCACAATCTGATCTAGATAGGCTTAGGGGGTGGGCATTTAGGGGTAATTTTAACAATGAGTTGTTGTCCCTCGATGTTCCGTGTGTTTCCCCATTTCATGATGACTTTTGTAAAGTATAATATGCCTGTATCTATCTCAGTTAGTAATGTATTATGAATTTGTTTTTCCCTCCCATGTACCTTTTATTGACTTGCATTTGATTTGTTTTACTCTATGCAATAAAATTTCATTTTGTTTCCATTAAACCTGACCTATCAAGTATTCTCTACATTGTAGTTCCCGCATCCAAGTCCAGTATCTGGAACATAAGGGGCGAGTGGGTCGAACCACTCAAGGTTTTACTGTGCAAGAGAGAGAGGCCTCTAGAGAGAGAAACCTCTGCGATCGAAAACCCCTTACAGAAAATGGCGACCGTGGCAAGACACTGGCAGCAGGATTGCAATGTATTAGACCCAGGTTTGAATGGTCGAAATGTTATGGATGAGAGGATAGCGGATTATGTTTTTGGCAAGGTAAATCTCACTAAGCCGTGGACTTCTGATCTCTTACTGGATGGGTGTCTGGTAGATGCAGCCATCAGGTGGACAGAGAGCAAAGAACACAAAAAGTCAGTGGAAAAGGCAGTGTGGCTGATGTGCTACAAGAAACAAGTCCAGATTTTGGACAGAGTCGTTGCAGCACAGGCAGCCAAGATCACTGCCCAGGAAGCAGAAATAGAGGAAAAGGCCATGGGTGGGGAAAAACTCATCACAGCGCTTCACGCGCTGAATCAGGAACGCCAAGTTGTAGCCAGCCAACACCAGGCTAGAATAGAGTACCTGGAATGCCAGGTTACTGAGGCAAAGATACATGAAGCGAGAATACAGGAGAAAAATGCCCGCCTCGCACAACAGCTAAGAGCGCCGGAGGAGAGAGTAGTAGAGGTTAAGGCAGCTTATAAGCTGGCCCTTGAGCACGGGTTTGAGAGCGCAGACCATGGTCCCTGCCAGAAGACCATAGAGGACCTGAGAACGGCCTTGGTTAAGGCAAAAGGCATGGTATGCCTCGTAAGCCCAAAAGCAAGTCACATAGACATTTTGCAGGAATCCAAACATCCGATTCCTTGTGAAGTAGTTGTGGCACCAGCCACTGAGCCCTCAGCACTACTGAGCAACAGTGAGGCTTGGCCAGAAGGAGAGGTGGTGAAAGAAAGGGTAGCCGAGGTGGAGCCGGAGGAGGAACAACCCCTGGTAGTAAAGCCGGAGCCGACACCAATGTGTCCTACTCGGCACTAGAGGTTCGGTCCCACCGCTGCAAATGGCACGGACGGACCCCACATGAACCAGCTCATGGTGCCCCACGGTGCCCAACAACTCAGAGCAATGATAAGCCACCTCCCAAAACTCTCCGAGAAGGGAGATCCCTCAGTCCATTTCAGGGAGGTAGAGGAAACAGCCGCCATCAATGATTGTGATGATCTTGAACAGGCAAAGATGCTGCTCTTCTCCCTGGATAGCACAATCCTTCAGTGCCTCTCAGACGGGAGTAGGAGGGGACGGACAGGGTATGTGGAACTCAGAGACGAGGTCTTGGAGGTTCTGGGAGTGGCCAACAGTAATTCATTCCTCCACGTGGAAGGGACTGTGCAGCTAACTGGAGAACCCCCGCGGGTTTTCGCAGAAAGGCTGTGGCCAGTGTATCGGCGCAGTTGTCCGGGCATGCCTGAACGGGCCGCAATGAACGGCGAACAGCGGGTTCATTGGCTCCGTTGTCTGGTTGCTAACAGCTTGCCCCAGATACGGACCCTAGCCAAATCTTGGTTTGACCCCCAAGATCCCGGTATCACGGAGGAGTCCATGCTCCGACAGCTTAACATTGCTTACAAGAATTGTAGAAGTCAGGAGGCACCTCCCTCTAAGGGAAAAGAGCATGAGGCAAAGCCCGCAGCCCCAAGCAAGAAGGAGTGGCGTCAGGAGGGGAATCGCCCTGCCCAAGCCAAGCTCAATTGTTACGGGTGTGGGAAGGATGGACATTGGCGCAGGGACTGTAAAAATCCGTGGAAGGATAATAAGGGAAAAGTTCCCGCAGCCCAAGCCCAAGCCCAGACCGCCGCCCCAGCACGAGTCCAGGTCCAAGATGCAGCCCCTGCCCCTGAAAGAGGAACCGGTGCTGCTATGGATCCCGCTGCGATAGAGTCAATTATAGAGACAATGCGGTCTCTTATGATAGAGCAGGGGAGGATAGCCGTCGCCACTGGTCCTGTCCTTCCTGCAGCCCCGATCGCTGCACCCAAATGACTAGAGCCAGCGCAGCCCGTTGACAAGGCTAGACAGGAACCGGTACAAGACCCACCGGTCCCCACCACTTGCGTAGTGGAGGTGCCCCGGCGCACTAAATGGTTTCACATAAATCAGTGCAAACTATTTAAGCTGGGTGCAAAAGAGACAACAGCCGAAGCCAGGTCTGAGGGTAAAAATCCTCAGCCTGAGGTGTGCGAAGAGTCACAGACCACACAGGCTGGAACCGCAGCCTGCTTGAGGGGAGGAGCTATCCCGCCCACCTGGGAGGTTTCCCCATTGGCCTGGGACTCGGACGGGGAAGAGCCCGAACAGCTAGGTCCCACCTCTGACACGATTCGGGAGGAGGTGGAGTCAGAGGACGGAGATCCCTCCCTCGACTCAAGTTTGGGGGAGGTAGAATTTGGGGGCGGAGATTCTCCACCTGTAGGGACAGGTAGGGAGAAGTCGTCTGCCACAGACCCAAATCCCAAAGGGGCGGAGCCTGAGGAAAGGGAGCCGAAGCCGGCAGTCATGGAGGAGCCACGGGCTGTGAGGGCTAAAGTCCCACCCAAAGGTCCACTCGCCAAGGGAGCCTCACCAAAGGCACCCCCTCGCAGATCGGCTCGAACGCCTCAGCCAAGGAAACTCTGGCCAGATTCCCCCTACCCCAGCCGACACCAACTTGGGAGATCCCTAGAAAAACGCAGTTCCCAATTGACAGCAAAAGGCTGCAAGGGACCCAAGCTACAGGTCAGTGCAGCCCCGCCACAGGGAGCGGTGAGCTGCAGTCCAAACAGGGATTAGGCAGGCCGCATGGGGATGGGCGGCGTTGTACATAAGTTAAGTTTGAGTTTAATTTTAAGTTAAGGTGTGTAATTTTTAAGATGATAATGTGTATAAGTAATAGTTTTGGAATCTGCCCAGCATGTGTGTTGTTTGGATCGAGGTCGAAAGACCCGATCATGCCTTCACCTAGGCCAGAATCCCTCGGGAGCCTGGCTGGATCGTTTAATTTGTTACAGGATCCAAAAGGATAATGGAAAAGATTCTCATCGTGTTCACAGTGATCGGGTGTAGCTGGGCCTATCGGGGCCACACCAAGGACTCCATAGTTTATGGATGTTCTGGGGACACAGCCCCCATCGCAACGGATGGGTTGGGCGCACGTGATGTTGAGGAGACAGCCACCTATTTCCATGAAGGGAGGTGGCCAGGATGGCTGGGGTCGAACTCTACAGAATACTCCAGCCAGTCAGGTTTTAAGTACAGAGAGGCTTCTCTAATGTGTTCCAGGGTGAGGATCATCGCACCCAGAGTCAGCGTTACCGTCGGGAAAAGGACTTGCTTGTTCCTTTGGACCAATGGTGGTGGCTCAGGAAGCTGAGTAAGACCATGAAGAACTCCACGGTCGAGTGGGAGAGACTGGGTAACAATACCCATCGGACTATTACGGGGACTCATGGGGGATTGAGTGTCTGTTGCGACAAATGGTGGGAACTGTTGTGTATGCACCTTTAAGAGAATAACTGGTAACAGACTGCAGTACCGGCAGTGACCACCCCTGTATAAAAAGCGCTAGCAAGCCTCTGTAGTTTCAGTTTCCCGATTGACTCCTTTCAGTAAAGACTTGTTTTGTTCAACTCCTGCTGTCCGTGTCTCAATCATACACGGACATAATACTGGCGACGAGCAGATACTAACTTACCTACAGTCTGCACCACCTCCTGGGATCCATTCCTGCAGCGAAGTGAGCAGAGGTCGAGACCAGAAGGAAGAAAGAAGCAGTAGAAATGGGCGTCGGCCATGGGCATCCGCCCCTGTGTTAGCGGAGTTGAAGATTGCTGGAGAAGCTGTCGAAAGCGGGGCCTGGTTCCTGTCGACGGTGCTTCAGCTAATCGGGCTGGTGGCAGGTAGTACACTGATCCTTCCTGGGCTGCGGCGGTCGCAAACTCGAGCGGGTGGCTTGCAACGGGGCCCAGCAGCGTTGTCGGGAAGAGGAGAGAGAGAGGGTGGAGCACACAGGGCGCGGCCGGTGCTACGAAGCCGGGCTGCGTATAGACCCGAGAAGAGGGAGGCAAGAGTCCCACAGGGTTGTTCCACGATGGGAAAATAATAAAAAATATATATATATTAAACGCGCAGGAAACCGCAAGGAGCTGCAGGTTGCAACGGAAACTGCGGAAAGCAGCGCTAGCAACAGCGGGGAAGAAGGCAAAAGCTCGGGAGGCGTCATCTTAATCAGCGGGGAAGAAGGCAAAGTGCGGGAGGCGCCATTTTGTTAAATCGGGGAAGAAGGCAAAGCGCGGGAGCCGCCATTTTAGATTTTCAAGATGCCGAAGACTGGCTGTATCACTGCCTTTGATAATACAATAGAGGACTGGACCACGTATGTGGAAAGAGTCGAGGTATATTGCAAGGCAAATGAAATAGCCGATGAGAAAAAGGCATCGGTATTGCTAAACTTAATGGGCGCTAGAACGTACGGCCTATTGCGGGACCTGATTACTCCAGCCAAACCAAAGGCGAAGAGTTTTAACAAAATTGTTGCTGTCCTACAGGAACACCTAAATCCTGCACCGCTGTTGATAGCCGAAAGATTTAAATTCCACAGGAGAACTCAGCATAAAGATGAGAGCAATGCTGAGTACCTTGCGCAACTACGCAAGCTATCATAGCACTGCCAGTTCGGAGCAGGACTGGCAGATACACTACGGGACAAATTTGTCTGTGGACTCCTGAGTGAAGGAACACAGAAGAAGTTACTCTCAGAGAAAGAGCTGACGCTAGATAAGGCTTTCAGCGTGGCAGTATCGTACGAAGCAGCAGCCATGGGAGCTGCGAAAATTCAACAAAAGCCACAGGAATACGGCACCCACGAAATGACACGGGGATTTGCAAAATGTTATCGCTGCGGCAGAACTAACCATGACCAGAAGGACTGCTGGTCCAAGGACAAAATATGCAGGCAATGCGGGAAGATGGGACACATTGCACGAGTTTGCAGGTCTGGGAAGAAGACCAGCGACAACAAAAAGGCTACTAAGGAACCGTACAAGAAAGTACAAAAGATGACGGACAGTAGTTCCGAAGACCAGCTGAGCGATAGTGAATCCGGGAACAGGAGACTAAGCTGTCTCAAACTTCCCAATGTAATCGCAAAAGAGGATCACCGAACCATTTGGGTCACCCTCACGATAGCAGGGTCCCAAGTTAAAATGGAATTGGATACAGGATCAGCGCTAACTGTCATGAATCGACGAGACTACGAGTGGCTATTCTCACACATACCCTTGAGAGAGACATCCATCATCTTGACGACGCATACGGGGCAAAAAGTATACCCCAGAGGAAAAATAAGGGTGCCTGTCGAATACAACGGCAAGAAAATACGGAAATTGTATCTCTACATACTGCAAAATGGTGGACCACCATTATTGGGACGTGAATGGATCAGGAAGATAAGCTTAGATTGGCACTCCATTCATGCAATGACGGTGGACGGTAAAAAAGATGAAGACATCACTCCTGGACGATTGTCAACAATCTTAGCTAACGCCAAAGAGGTATTTCAACAAGAACTGGGCACTCTTAAAGGCGTAACCACCTCGATAAAAATAGAAGAGAATGCAATTCGCAAGTTTTTCAAAGCAAGACTGGTACCATATGCAATTCGCCCAGCCGTCGAGGCAGAGCTGGAGAATCTGGAGAAAGCAGGCGTGTTGTCTAAGGTCGACTGGAGCGAGTGGGCGACACCCATCGTTCCTGTCATGAAGAAAACGTTAAGCAATAAGTCTGAGGAGCCAAGGAAGGTTCGCATCTGTGGGGATTTCAAGGTGACGGTGAACCCAGTCCTTCACACAGTACAATATCCTCTTCCAAGGATAGAAGACTTCTTCGCCTCACTGTCTGGAGGGAAGCGTTTTACAAAAATTGACCTAGCACAAGCATATTTGCAGATGGAGGTTGAAGAATCCTCTAGGAAGTATCTCACGATAAACACTCACAAAGGTCTTTACCAGTATCATCGATTGGTATTTGGAGTAGCATCGGCTCCGGCGATATGGCAAAGAGCGATGGAACAAGTCCTGCAAGGGATTCCGGGGACTCAGTGTTACTTGGACGACATCCTTGTGACAGGTGAAGATGACAGTGAACACCTTAACAACCTAGAACAGGTGCTCACTAGACTACGGGAACATGGGCTATGAGCCAACCGCCCCAAGTGCGAGTTTTTTAAGAAACAGATATCGTATTGTGGCCACGTGATTGATGAAGAGGGGTTACATAAGTCCCCTGACAAAATTGAAGCGGTTGTTAAGGCCCCAGCACCTGAAAATGTGTCGCAACTGAGGTCATTCCTCGGATTGGTGAATTACTACCATAAGTTTTTGCCGAATTTGTCGACAATCCTGCACCCACTGAACGCCCTGCTACGAACGGGGGTAGCATGGAAATGGAGCGATGATTGTAAACGTGCTTTTCAGAAGAGTAAGGACTTAATCACTTCGAAGGAAGTATTGGCTCACTACAACCCAGCACTGCCAATCAGGCTGGCGTGTGATGCGTCTCCCTACGGCATTGGGGCGGTACTGTCACATAAATTCCTTGATGGTTTGGAGAGGCCGATAGCTTTTGCGTCACGCTCGTTAACTTCTGCCGAGCGTAACTATGCCCAGATTGACAGAGAGGCCCTCAGCCTAGTGTGGGGGGTGAAGAAGTTCAATCACTACCTGCACGGTCAAAAATTTACTCTACTAACCGATCATCAACCTCTTGTCTCCATTTTCAATCCTCAGAAGGGCGTACCGATAATGACAGCGCAATGGCTGCAGAGGTGGTCCCTTTTCCTAGGGGCACACCAATATGACATCGAGTGCAAAGGAACTAAACAGCATGGGAATGCTGATGGATTGTCACGCCTACCTTTGCCGACGGCGGAAGAAGAAGACCTTGCAGTGGATCCAATGGAGTTATTCCACTCGACCATAGTCGAGTGTCTCCCTGTGACGAATGCAAACATAGAAAAGGAAACACGGAATGACCCGACACTATCACGGGTCTATGATTTAACGGTGAAAGGATGGCCAGCACATGGCGAACAACTGCTGCCAGCATTCTTGCCGAGAAGAGAACAGCTGTCAGTGTGCAGAGGAACCTTGATGTGTGGATTCAGAGTAGTAATTCCACCTAAGTTGATGGATAGAGTGCTCAATGAGCTTCATGAGGGTCATCTGGGTGGGGTAAAAATGAAGAACTTAGCCAGAGCGTTTGTGTGGTGGCCGGGAATCGATAGAGAAATCGAAGAGATGACCAAGAGCTGTGCAGGATGCCAGAAGGTCCAAAACGCCCCACCACAAGCTCCTCTACATCCATGGGAGTGGCCCTCATCTCCATGGCAAAGGGTGCACATTGATTTTGCTGGTCCCTTCATGGACTCGATGTTTTTAATTGCAGTGGATGCACATTCAAAGTGGCCAGAGGTAATAAAAATGTCCTCAACCACCACGGAAAAAACTATCACAGTTTTACGAACCATATTCACCAGGAATGGGCTGCCTGAACAGATTTGCTCTGACAATGGACCACAGTTTGTGTCTGAAGAGTTCCGGAGGTTCTTAAAGAACAATGGTGTTAAGCATTACACATCTGCCCCATATCATCCAGCCACTAATGGATTGGCCGAGAGGTTTGTTCAAACATTCAAGAAGGCTATCAAGGCAATGTGTAATGAAGATATACCCCTACAACACAAGGTGGACAACTTCTTGTTTGCCTACCGGAATGTGACACATGCGGTTACCAACCAAACTCCAGCCATGATGTTCTTCAATCGAAGACTACGATGCCGCTTGGATTTGGTTAAGCCAAACGTCCGAAGAGATGTGGAGAACAGGCAGTTTCAGAATATGAATGAAAGGCCGACCAGGAGTTTTAAGATAGGTTTTGGCCCGGGACTACCGCACTGAGAAATGGCAACCAGGAATGATTTGTACACGGCAAGGACCTCTCATGTATACCGTGGACGTTGGAGAGAGCATTGGAAGACGCCATGCTGACCAGATTCTAGAGCCACTGGAAAACGTCAACTCCACACCACGATCTGATACACCTGATAATGAAATCGACGTACCAATTGCAGCTACCGCAGAATCGGTGATATTGGAAGCAGATGAACCAAACAATGACATTGATCCCGACTCAACCTTGCCAGAGGAATCTGATACCCCAAAGAGGCGTTATCCAGACAGAATCAGGAAGCCTTCTCAAAGACTGAACTTATAATTGCTTAAACTTAACCAATGTATCTAGCAACCGTAATTGTGATTGTAATTAGTTATCATTTAGTTGTTAAGTGAATGTTATGTACTGTTTATCTAAAAGGGGAGGAATTGTTGTGTATGTACCTTTAAGAGAATAACTGGTCTCAGACTGCAGTACCGGCAGTGACCACTCCTGTATAAAAGGCGCTAGTAAGCCTCTGTAGTTTCAGTTTCCCGATTGACTCCTTTCAGTGAAGACTTGTTTTGTTCAACTCCTGCTGTCCGTGTCTCAATCATACACGGACATAATAGGAACCAGATGAGGAGATTTACATCTGTATGTGGGGTTCAGAACACATCTGCCCCACAGGCCTCTCCGTCTTTTTCCAAAGACAGTGGCAGGATGCTGGAAAAGGAATGAGATGGGATGTCAGCGCACGGGCGTGCGGAGTCCCATGCTCTCAGATCCCAGTAAACGCCACTGAGCTCATCACCCTCCCCCGTAAGCCCCTGCCCACGATTCCGGTAGCCAAAGCCCGCAAGGAAGGGTGCCCCACCACTATCAAAGGACCCGGGAACGGATTGGTATTGGTGCCCACAGGTCAGGTCCTGTACCAAGGGGTGCAGTATGCGGTGGCCTCGGTGATTTTAAACCTCACCGAGGTGCGATTGCCAGAGTGGTGCCCCAAAAAAACGGAGCAATTGTACCAGGTCCTGCTAACAAACATGTTCAGACAGTTTTATGAATTCGACTTTGCTGATGTAGACAGAGCCGGATTGTACACCACACCACATGAGGTTTTGGACAGGGTAGGGAGACAAAGAAGGGGTACAGTAAATGATATTTTTACAGCTTTTAACACAGGGACTTCCGTCATCAACATTCTGGATGACGTGGAGCTGCAGACTCAGATTAATGATTTAAAAGGGCGGTTAAGAAACATACTGACGGATGAGAATGAGGTAATTGGTTCTGAGTTACATGAGGACCAGGCCATGACACTACACTTAAAAGAAATTATAGCTGAGTTGGAGAAACACGCTAAAACGGTAAATGCTCTCATCAGAGAGGATCGGAATGCATCAGGTCAGGCTGCGCAGAACGAGGTGTGCGTGCTGTATGGGGCGTGGTTACTAGGTGAGGGCCGCAGTAATCTGGAGGATTTAAAACAAGGTTTGGTCCCCTCCTGGATCAGCAACAAGCACCTCACAGCCCTCCACCCTTTTGAGAATGCATTGAGTCCGTGCCAGCTCAGACTAGCTTCAGAGGCCTACCCAGTCCCAGTGGACTGTGGGCAGTCTAATCATACCATTATGGGTATAGTGGTAAGAATGCCGGTGATGGGAAAGACAGCTAAACCCGCCCCGCTATACAGGGTGGAGAACATTGGAGTCATTCAAGGGGGTGCACACATTCGTTATACAGCGGTCCCACTGTACGTCATTCGATGGGAGCATGCAATGATGGGTACCAACCTCTCGGGGTGCTGGAGCCGGGGAGCACACATCATCCTGTGTCCCCAGCACTTGAATGCCTATGCGAAACCACAGTGCGGGTTCAGAACTGCTGGCGCGAAGCCTATAAATTGCACCATGGAGGCAATGGCACAAGGCCATGTGCCCCCGCAGGTGGCATATATAGGAGGTGGGACATACTGTGTCACCACTGCAGCACCCCACTACCAACATGGACAGCACAGCCGGTGTCCGGTGAGTGACAGCAGTTTCTGCCTCAAACCCAAGGCAGAAGTTCAAGTGGCCCAAGAGCGAATTGTCCCCATTCCTGAACCTTCCACTGTTCACCTCACTGTCAAAGAGAATTTCACCGATCTGCAACGATTCGTTGCACATTTTGGGTATATCAGTCCCCCTCTCCCTGAACACCTCACCAAGATACTAAAAGCCGTTGTCGTTTCACAGAAACATTTTTACACGCTGGAGCAGAAGACGTTAGAAATAGGGGCAGACATATTAGATATAGTGACCCCACAGTGGTGGGACCTGTTCACTAATATAGAAGTCCCTTCTTGGATTACGATAGCCTCCCACATCCTTGTAGTGTGTCAGGTTTTTATTGTGATTTATTTACTGTTTGTACACTGTAAAAAGGTCAGACATTCGCAGAAGTATGAGAACAGAGGAGAATGGAGGTAGCATTATGTGCGGGTAGACGAGGAGACACCCATTTAGATTTTTGCTGCTATGTGTAAAGTTAAAGTTTCCCTCCCTCTTCTATGTTTGATGGTTGTTCATGTGTAATTTTGTGTGTACTTTATTTTTTATTGTTGAATTTCATTACGTGAGTTGTTGTTAATAAAAGATAATATGTACGAACCAGGTGGTGTAGGGGTATTAGGCCCCCCTCCATGCCTGGAAATGAGTGTGTCAGATTTTAAATCCAATGTATTGCCATTTTTAGATGCTTAATGTACACTGTAGGTTTTCTGAAATGGGAAATGCATGTGTCGTGGGATCATAGATAGGTAATTACAGGGGATGGTTTGATTGTGGAGAGTCAGAAAATTTTGCTCACCCAGAATTATGATACTTCAAGCAAGTTATAGTATCATCAGGGGGGACTGTAAGATTCACAAAATTAATATTGTCAGATAAGGGTCCTTTAGCAGAAGAGGCCTTTACTTTTAAAAGACTGTTTAAAAGAAGCCCAGGAAAAGGGACACACAAAATGGCCGCCAGACCCCGTGACTAGCTTTTTGGACACTGCATATAAAGGCTTCTTTGAGAAGTATAACTGGAGTCCTGGGGCAGCCATCGGGGGCTTTTTGCAGCGTTTGCTTTTGCTTTGTGCAGCTTTTGGTAGCCAGCGTGTTCTTTTAAGAGCCGTGGAGGAACGTCGATGCGGAGACCAAGAAGGTGATTCGAGTCTGTGTCCCACCCCGGTGTAACCATCGACAAACCCCGGGCTGTTGATGAGGCAAAGGACAGCAGCCCTACAGAAGGAATCTAGCTGAAAATGGTAATCAGCTAGACTCTGCGAAGAGACCTCTGGTCAAACAGGTGGTCGCCGTCCCCGCCGATGTCCAGGCTTGCCAGTGTCCAGCCTGTCCGTGACCTTCGCCTCGAGGAAGAAGGGAGAGTGTCGCAGCCCGCAGCGCTGACCACGTGGAGACAGGACGCCTGAAAGGATCAAAATGCAGACCTGTTTCAAAACTCTTGCAGTTCCCAACTGGATTGGTGAGCATGTTTCTGGCCCTCACAATCTGATCTAGATAGGCTTAGGGGGTGGGCATTTAGGGGTAATTTTAACAATGAGTTGTTGTCCCTCGATGTTCCGTGTGTTTCCCCATTTCATGATGACTTTTGTAAAGTATAATATGCCTGTATCTATCTCAGTTAGTAATGTATTATGAATTTGTTTTTCCCTCCCATGTACCTTTTATTGACTTGCATTTGATTTGTTTTACTCTATGCAATAAAATTTCATTTCGTTTCCATTAAACCTGGCCTATCGAGTATTCTCTACATTGTAGTTCCCGCATCCAAGTCCCGTGTCTAGACCCTAAGGGGCGAGTGGGTCGAACCACTCAAGGTTTTACTGTGCAAGAGAGAGAGGCCTCTAGAGAGAGAAACCTTTGCAAACGAAAACCCCTTACACATCAAAGTTAAGACTTCACAACTATCAAGCACACTGACTCCATAAATACCAAGTACCATACATGGGTAAATCCACCTCAGGGGATTTAGTTATGCAACATGAGCTGGATTCACTAAGGGGGAAAACATGGCAGGAATGAGCAAGAATGTATAGCACAGGCAGGGGAAGAGCAAAAACCTGTTAGCCAGAAGCCTGTAGACAGGGGTGGATCATGTGGGGTAGACCCTAATAATTCTAATAACTTTATTAAACATTTCTCAATATTAAAGACACTTGCACATGGTAAAACTAAGAATCTGCAATATAAGCAGTTTCTAATAGGTCATTATCAGGACAAGATTAGAACCTGTGAACAGGCATTAATGGACCAATAATCTTCAAGGACAGACGTGGGGGTTGCAGGAATTTTAACCCCCAAGAATGGGTGGGGTTGGGTTGGGTGGGAAGTAAAAATGTTTAAATTGTCAAACCTGACCCCAACCCGCCTACTGCTGACATCGACCTTCTCCCGATCTCAATCTCTTCCTGACCTCAAGCTTCTCCCTGACCCCAATCTCAACCCTGAAGGCAGAGGGCCAACTCAATCCCAAGAGGATCCCACTGAGATCCAGCAATCAGTTATTCCTAGAGTACCAAGGAGCGCTAGGTTAGGTTTTATAGCACTTAAGTCATATAGAAATATACCCTTGCCGTCCTCTTACTCAGCTCTTACCTGTGACTAGATGTCATCCTCCTCCCTCTGCTCCATGGTTATGCCCACTAAATCACCTTTGCAGGCAATAGACTCCCATACACAAGACCTTCAGCTAATTGCCCATCTGCCCTGCAAACACATGGGCAGATATGTGCCTTTGGAAAGAAGGCAAACAGTTTCTGGAGTGGTGTGTATTTTTTTCTCTTTGATGCGCCATCAAACGTACAGTGAAGTGCTGTTAACACACATTGTAACACCATAACCCAATGCATTGATAGTCCTCCATCTAGATTAATGCAATGGCTAAATATTCTTTTACTTCATCTCCATTGGCCTCTGCACGAACTTAACTACCCTGGATCCCATTCCTTTCATAATCCTAAGAAAACGCTGAACAGAGTCTGAATAAATTGCAACTAAATGTAATCTTTGGCTGGCAGGGTTGCTTAGCTTGCATGCACTCAATGATGACCTTGGCTGAGCTGTCTTATAGGATATCTCCAGATACATTCAGTAATTTGGCACCACTGCCTAGCCACCATAAGTAAATGCCAGTGAAATATGGGCTAGGGTCTGCGTTCTGTCAGATTTTCCTGCCGCCCACTCCACTTACTGCTGCTCCCAGAGCCTGCTGGTGGAAGATGGTAGTATGCCCGTGATAGCAGTGACAGTGACCCAATGTGCTCAATTAAAGGAAAATGGCCGAGTAGAAGCCTCCCCTTCCTCCATTGGACTTAACTTTGTAGACCTATACAGCAGAATCGTGAGTTGAGCAATGAGTGCATTCAGGTCTGCTGTTTCAATTATGTAGGCCTCATGCACTTCAGGCTGGGGAGACAGCTCCTTGAGTGCAACATCAGGAAGTCAGCGTGTATAGTAAGTTGTATTGTTCTATATGGACCCTGGTCTAACTCCATTTGGAGCACTATCTGCAGTTCTGGTCAAATTATCAATGGAACTTTGCAAAGATAAAGAAGTGATGAATGAAAGTGATTCCATGTGTCAAGAATTTTAAGTCAATAAGAAAGGTTCAGAATGTTAAGGCTAGATTTCCTTGACAGAGACTCTGAGCTGGCCAAACAAAATTTTTGAGATTATGGAACTGATCTGGGGTAATTGTTCACTGTGCTAGACAATTTAAGTTCAGGTTAAAAATCAGGAAGTTTCAAGCAAGAAGAGAAGTCAAACACTCGTTCTTCACTCAAAGGGAATTAGGGATTGAGGAATATGCTGAAATAATATAAGAACATAAGACCATAAGAAATAGGAGCAGGAGTAGGCCAATCGGCCCCTCGAGCCTGCTCCGCCATTCAATAAGATCATGGCTGATCTGATCCTAACCGCAAATCTACTATCACTGAACCATCTCCTGAATCTAACAGAATTAGACACACGAAATAGGAGCAGGATCAGGCTACACGGCCCCTGGGCCCGCTCCGCTACCCACAGGACCATGACCGATCCGAACCTAGATTCATGTCCAAATTCCTGCCCGCTCCCCATAACCCTTTATTCACTTTACTTCTAGGAAACTGTCTATTTCTGTTTAAATTTATGTAATGATGTAGCTTCTACAGCTTTTTGGGGCAGCATATTCCATGGACCTACCACCCTCTGAGTGAAGTAGTTCCTCCTCATCTCAGTTTTGAAAGAGCAGCCCCTTATTCTAAGACTATGCCCCCTAGTTCTAGTTTCACCCATCATCGGGAACATCCTCCCCGCATCCACCCGATCCAACCCCTTCACAATCTTATATGTTTCAATAAGATCGCCTCTCATTCTTCTGAACTCCAATGAGTAGAGTCACAATCTACTCAACCTCTCCTCATATGTCCATCCCCTCATCCCCGGGATTAACCGAGTGAACCTTCTTTGCACTGACTCAAGAGCAAGTATGTCTTTTCTTAAGTATGGACACCAAAACTGTATGCAGTATTCCAGGTGCGGTCTCACCAATACCTTGTACAACTGAAGCAATACCTCCCTATTTTTATATTCTATCCCCCTAGCAATGAAAGCCAACATTCCATTGGCCTTCTTAATCACTTGCTGCACCTGCATACTAACCTTTTGAGTTTCGTGCACCAGGACCCCCAGATCCCTTTGTACTTCAGTACTTTCCAGTTTCTTGCCATTAAGATAATAACTTGCTCTACGACTTTTCCTGCCAAAGCGCATAACCTCACACTTTCCAATATTGTATTCCATCTGCCAAATCTCTGCGCACTTACTTAGCCTGTCTATGTCCCCTTGCAGGTTTTTTATGTCCTCCTCACTCACTACTTTCCCCCCCATCTTAGTATCATCTGCAAACTTTGATATGTTACACTCGGTCCCCTCCTCCAAATCGTTAATATAGATTGTAAAGAGTTGGGGACCCAGCACCGACCCCTGCGGAACACCACTAGTTACTGATTGCCAGTCTGAGAATGAACCATTTAACCCAACTCTCTGCCTTCTGTTAGATAGCCAATCCTCTATCCATGCCAGAATATTACCCCCAATCCCGTGATTTTTTATCTTAAGCAATAAACTTTTGTGTGGCACCTTGTCAAATGCCTTTTGGAAGTCTAAATACACTACGTCCACTGGTTCCCCTTTATCCACCCTATATGTTACTTCCTCAAAGAACTCCAGCAAATTTGTCAAACATGACTTCCCCTTCATAAAACCATGCTGACTTTGTCCTATTAAATTATGATTATCTAAATGTCCTGTTACTGTCTCCAAAATTTTACCTACCACAGATGTTAGGCTAACCGGTCTATAGTTTCCAGCCTTCTGTCTACTGCCCTTTTTAAATAAGGGTGTTACATTAGCAGTTTTCCAGTCTGCCGGGACCTTTGCCAAGTCCAGGGAGTTTTGGAAAATTATTACCAATGCAGCCACAATCCCTACCGCCACTTCCCTCAAGGCCCTAGGATGTAAGCCATCCAGTCCAGGTGATTTATCCGCCTTGAGTCCCATTATTTTACCGAGTACCACTTCCTTAGTGATTTTGATCATGTTTAGCTCCTCCCCCCCTATAGCCCCCTGTTTGTCCAGTGTTGGGATATTCTTAGTGTCCTCTACTGTAAAGACTGATGCAAAATATTCATTCAGTGTTTTTGCCATCTCCATATTTCCCACCATTAATTTCCTGGTCTCATCCTCTAAGGGACCAACATTTATTTTAGCCACCCTTTTTCTTTTTATATAACTATAAAAACTCTTACTATCTGTTTTTATATTTTTTGCTAATTTAATTTCATAATCTATCTTCCCTTTCTTAATTAATCTTTTTGTTATCTTTTGCTGTCTTTTAAAGCTTTCCCAATCCTCTATCCTCCCACTAGATTTGGCTACCTTGTATACCCTTGTTTTTAGTCGACTACTATCCTTAATTTCTTTACTTAGCCACGGATGGCTGTCTTTTCTTTTACACCCTTTTCTTCTCAGTGGAATACATTTTTTTTGGAAGTTGTAAAATAACTCCTTAAATGTACACCACTGATCATGTATCGTCTTACCGATTAATCTATTTTCCCAATCCACTCTACTCAATTCTGCTCTCATACCTTCGTAGTCTCCTTTATTCAAGCTTAGCACACTTGTTTGAGATCCAACCTTCTCACCCTCTAATTGAATATGGAATTCAACCATGTTATGGTCACTCATTCCAAGGGGATCCTTTACTAGGACATTTTTAATTAATCCTGTCGCGTTACACAGGACCAGATTTGAGGTTGCTTGCCCCCTGGTCAGTTCAGTTACATACTGCTCAAGAAACCCATCCCTAATACACTCAATGAACTCATCCTCAAGGCAGCCCTGCCCAATTTGATTTGTCCAATTAATATGATAGTTAAAATCCCCCATAATTATAGATGTTCCCTTATTACAAGCCTCAACTATTTCCTGATTGATACTCCGTCCAACAGAGTTGCAACTGTTCGGAGGCCTATAGACTACGCCCACTAGTGTTTTTTTCCCCTTATTATTCCTTATCTCCACCCAAACTGTTTCATTATCCTGATCTTTTGACCCAATATCATTTCTCTGTATTACAGTGATTCCTTCCTTTATTAACATAGCCACCCCACCTCCCCTTCCTTCCTGCCTGTCCTTCCTGATCATTAAATAACCTGGTATGTTTAATTCCCAGGCATTGTCACCCTGCAGCCATGTTTCTGTAATGGCCACAAGATCATACCCATATGTAGTTATTTGTGCCATTAACTCGTCTATTTTGTTACGAATGTTACATGCATTCAGATAGAGAACTTTCAAATATGTTTTGTGACACTTAGTTCCTGCTTTTGCCCTTTTTATTACTTTACCTTTTACTCCATACCTTCTGCCCCTTCCTGACACGCTCTGGTTTTTAATTTCCCCTCTGCTACCTAAGTCTATGACCTTCTCTGTTGTCATTTTTATTATTTGCTCTCTAGGAACCTCCCCCCCACTAGTTAGTTTAAAGCCCTCTCTACAGCCCTAGTTATATGATCCGCCAGGACTCTAGCCCCAGCACTGGCCAAGTGAAGCCCGTCCCAACGGAACAGCTCCCTCCTGCCCCAGTACTGGTGCCAGTGTCCCAGGAAGCAAAACCCATTTCTCCCACACCAGTCTTTGAGCCACGCATTTAACTCTCTAATTTTATTTGTCCTAGCCAAATTCGCTCGTGGCTCAGGTAATAATCCAGAGATTATTACTCTTGAGGTTCTGTCTTTTAATTTGACCCCTAGCTGCTCATACTCCTTTAACAGAACCGGCTTCCTAGTCCTATCTATGTCGTTTGTACCAACATGGACCACGACAACTGGATCCACCCCCTCCCACTGCAAGTTTCTTTCCAGCCCAGAGGAGATGTCCTTAACCCTGGCAACACAGCCTACGGGACTCTCGCTCTCGGCTGCAGAGAACTCTATCTGTCCCCCTAATAATACTATCCCCTACCACTACAACATTTCTATTTACTCCCCCCTCTTGAATGGCCCCCCGTTCCACGGTGCTGTGGCCAGGTTGCTCATCCTCCCTGCAGTCCCTGCTCCTGTCCCCACAGGGAGTAAGAACCTCAAACCTGTTGGACAAGAGCAAGGGCTGCGGCTCCTCCAACACTACCTCCTGGATCCCCGTACCTGCCTCACTCGTAGTCACACCGTCCTGTCCCTGACCATGGGCTACATCTGAATTAATTAACTTCATAGGTGTGAACATCTCCTGAAACACAGAGTCCAGGAACTTCTCCCCCTCCCTGATGTGTCGCAGTGTCTGAAGCTCAGACTCCAGCTCATCAACACGGAGCTGGAGTTCCTGTAGCAGCAAACACTTGTCACAGACGTAATCACCGTGAGCCTCAATGGGGTTCACCGGCTCCCACATCTCGCAACAGTAACACAACACCTGCTCCATTCTATGTAATTAATTAAATTTTTTATTGTTAGTTATGGACACCCTCCGCCCGATTTTAGATGCTAGTATCCCCTTTAATTAAATGGATTTAAATTAAATCAATTCCTCTAATTACACCAGTTAAATGGTTTACCAACAGTCACTCTGCACCAGAAAGGCCTTATTAACTGCAACCCACAGAGTTAAAGTTTGAAAAGAGCACCTAACACCCCACTTACCCTAACTCACACTTACCCAAACTCAGAGCACTCTCTGCTGACCTCACACTCAGTGCTTGCTCGCACTAGGACTGGTCTTTTTATTCTGTTTGTTTGTTTACAGCCAAATGAGTCACCCCTGCTGATTGGTTAGAAAACTGGTTTCCACTGCCTGCTGTGCCAATTTACTCCTACTGCAGTGTAACCTTGTTTTACTCTTCTTAAACCAACAGAATCCCAAATACTTAACTTTTCCCCTTTACTTAAACTGCTTAAGTAATCTTATCAAGAATGAATTAAGGAGAAATAACAATTAAAGAACTCTCACACTTACCCAGACTCAGAGCACTCTCTGCTGACCTCGCACTCAGTGCTTGCTCGCACTAGGAGCAGGTAGGTGAAGTTAATCTATTGAACATAATAGACTTTTTGAGCCTAACGGTCTTTTCTTGTTCCTAAAAATTATTACGGCCCCAACATTCCATGCAATTTTTAACGTTTCTTCAGCATAAAATTGGGGCACCCTATTTTCCGGGGCAGCAGATTGGTGTGGGAGGCATTTCTGCCGGTTTCCTGCCCAGAATTTCCAAATGTGGCTTGGCTCTTCCCATGTTCTGCTAGCTGAGATCCTCAGCCACCTAACTTAAATATATTTAAATGAAGGCTAATAGCACTGCAGCCCAAATTTCCTTGTTTTATGCTAGCAATGCAGCAGGGGTAAGTGAGAACGAAAAGTATAAGGCACAACTGTGTGTAAGATCAGCTGACACTGATGGAAATGAAGAGCTTCTGAGCCTGAATGTTGCTGAAAGTTTGATTACAGACTACTGCAGTTTTATGCAGGATTTGACCTGGACATCCTCCAGCATCAAGTCAGCTGAACTACAAAACTGGCAAATTCAGCTCTGCAGAGCATTGTCTGATATAACTCCAGATGCATTGGCGCAACTCACCGCATTGGTTTATAGGGCCTATGTTTTTGTATTTTCTTCAATTTTTTGCCACTTAAGTAATTCATTGTTGGAAAACATTAAAATGTTTTGAGGAAATAAGGTGCTATGCATATGCATGTTTTTCTTCTCTCATCATGTGCACCATTCCATAGCCAAGAGGCCAGGGAGGAATTTTCCAAGACTCCTTCCAATGTAATCAAATACCAAGCAGTATAGCAGAAGAATATGGGTGAACTCACACTCTGATTGTTTGTTCCCTGTCTGGTAATACCTTGTGTTTACTGTTCCCTCAAATTACCCAAAGATTGGGAACTTATCACTTGCTCACAAGCCCACATACTAGCATGCCTCATCTCTTCAATAAATACTATAGTCCCTTGGATAATAGCAATAAAATTAATAAAATAATAAGAAATTAAGCTCAGTGAGCTTACCTAATGAGTAGTTGAGCCACACAGACCAGGAAGGACCTAAGTTCAATACGCAGTGTACACTAAGTTAAGTGCCAGTTCAGCTCAATGGCAGCACTCTTGCCTCTGACCCAGAAGGTCGTGCGTTCATAGTCCCACTCCAGACTTAAGATATTGAACTGACTATTAAGATATAAAAGATCCCATTTTATGATTTGAAGAAGAGCAGCTTTCTTTGTGTCAGGCCAACCTTCAGCCTTCAACAAACATCATCAAAACAGATAATTTAGATGTTCATCTCATTGCTGTCACCCACAGCACTTTGTGGAAAGGGCAGTATGAAAAAGAATTACATAAATAAAATGTGCTGCTGTAACAGCTCATCCAATGTGAGTGGTTTCCCATCGACTAGTATAGCAGCCATTCAGGGGAGTTTTCATGCAGACTATTTATGGTTTTTCCAATAATTGAACTTATTCACAAACAAACAACCTCATAAGACAATAGAAACTATATTGAAGTATTTTTAAAGCACAGCAGGAATTTTACTAACATAACATTTGACAGCAACTTGGCATGTCAAACATTCTCAGTCGTGTTAATTACAAAGTCCTTAATTTGTATATTCAGAAATTAAGTAGTTGGAGTATAATTTTTTTCCCCAATTTCTGAAAATCAAACAGTGTATAAAAGATTCAAAAACAATAGCTCCACCACTAAAATACAGGCTTAGAAACTCGATAATGCCAAAAAACGGGCATGAGCATTGCAATGCGAGATATGTCCACGGCCGTTCAAAAAGCATAGGCAGCATGTCAACTTCGTGCTGCCCCACACACTGCTCAATGCATGACCCGCCCATCACTCACCTACCAACAATTTCTACCAAACACGAGGCACACCTCACATTCCTAGCTTCACCTCACCCCTTAGACGGTGCTGGTCATTCTTGGCAGGGCATGGCTGAGCCCTTGGCCATCAGCGGGGCTGAAAGAATACAAGATGCCGGTATCCTCATAGGTTACCCTTCTTCTCACATCCCACTTCCCCCTCATTGCACAATCACTTCTGATTTGCAAGCTGCTCGTGGTGTAAGCATGCACCTCTTGCTTTACTCCCTCCCCTCGCCACAATCCTACCCTTGTGCTTTCCTCATTTCAGATACCCAGGAAATACAGCCTGTCCAGCCAGTGATTAACCAAGAAAAGGGAGAGGAGAGTGAAGAAGAGAGAAAAGAAACCAGTCACTCGATTTCACACTCCCAGCCACCAGCTCCTCGAGATTGTCCTGCAAGGCCATCTGCAGTGTCCCCCACTGAAAATCAGCCTTACAACAACAACAACAACAACGCCTTTAACGTACTAACATGTCCCAAGGCGTTTCACAGGAGTATTATACGTCAAAAAATTTGACACCGAGCCACATAAGGAGAAATTAGGGCAGGTGACCAAAAGCTTGGTCAAAGAGGTAGGTTTTAAGGAGCATCTTAAATGAGGAAGGAGAGGTAGAGAGGCGGAGAGGTTTAGACAGGGAATTCCAGAGCTTAGGGCCCAGGCAACAGAAGACACAGCCACCAATGGTTGAGCGATTATAATCAGGGATGCTCAAGAGGGCAGAATTAGAGGAGTGCAGATATCTCAGGGGGTTCCACCAGTTATGCTGCAACCACTAGGGTAGCACTGCATAACAGCACTAGGATAGGCAAAGGCACAAGGGAGCGCATAAGGGTGATACGTTGATTTTGTGATGTACTATTGGATGCATATATGGATTAAGTTGGATTAGAAAGTTTGCTTTGTGGTGGCTTTTATTTCAGCATTGCGGCCAAGAGGACGCTGTGATGGTCAGTAACAGAGGGAAGGTAAGGTGTGGGACAAATGTTGAAAGGGGAATTGGGGTTCTGTTCACTGGTACCACAGGCAGATCCTTCAATCCCAGATAGGGGCCTGTCTGGGTTGCCTCCTTCATTCGGCTTCCTCCTCTTTTCTTCCTCCTCTTCTTCCTCCTCCCTCTGCGAGCAGCTTGTCCCCTTTACTGCCTCTGCTCCATCTCCATGTCATGCTGCAGCCCAAGCAGAGCTGCAACTGGTACCAAGTGGTATTCTCAGAGGCCTTCCTTTAAGAGCTAAAGTCTTGCAAACGTCCAGCAGCACTCCCTTCACACTTTAACAACTTTTTATATGTATTGCACCAAGCGCCAGTACTCCAATAAAATATAAAGAGACCAGTACAAAAGCAAAAATCTAAACTTACCTGAAAGCTGTGTGTGTTTCTTTAAGAAGCACTGACAGTGGGCAGCGTTCTGACGTGCGTGGTTTGGACAGGTCGCTAATAAGAGCGGTGATGCCCAAAATCCAAGATCCTGTGTCAATTCAGCATTGCCCGCCGATTGACATCACAATCTGGGTCATTTAAATAGTGAAGCGAGCACAGGCAACGGCAGCGCTGCCGACCTGTCCAAAATGGCGGCTGCCGCGTTCCAATACGGAAATGGTTGGAAGTGAGGTGGCTGCCATTTTTGCTTCCAAACCAGCCTTAATGGCGGGCACACACGGCTCCAATTTCCCGGCCACAGTTCATTCCATTCAGCGATGTGAAAACGGAAAGAAAAAAATGAAGTGCCTGACAACATCACAACTAGAAAGCAATTCCAGAGAGAGTGCTTTCTATCCCAAAGCTTCTGCGATCCATTGCAGGAGATTGAAGTTTGACAGATTATTATTTTTTTTCTACACACAGTAATGTTAAACTTTGTCTATTTTCAACCATTTCACAAAGACAAGCACAATCTCTTTGAGGAACATGTAATTTTTTTTGCAACTAAAATAAAACATAGCGAGTGTCTTTTTGATAAAATAGGCAACCAGCATCAATTGGTTCTGCCCTCGTGAAGCAACAATTAGATTTTTAATAAGCTGAAATATGAAAAAGGTTCCAACTTATTTTTCTTTAATGTGATGTTCAGTTTGTGGTACTGCATTTAAATAAAAAATAACCTGAAGGCTTTATACCAGGTCAATGATGAGTCTGCATTTCAACAATCTACGGTGAACCATTGTGGCCAGAAGCGCACCCAGCACCATATTGGTTCGGGCGCTCATTGGGCCTCCCTGGCGGTCGCCTGAAACAAACTCTGGCCTCATTAAAGTATGTTAATAAGGGTCCTGCGCCTGAATCAGGACCCTTTTGTGAAACTGGCATCTGGGGGAGCCAGATTTGTCCGTTCCTAACCCCGCCCAGCAAAAAATGGCACTCACAGTTGAGACGAATGCTGCTGCAGTGATATTTAAATAGTTCCTCAGCTCCATTAAGGTCAGCTTTATAGGTTGCTTGGAAGTCCACTATTTCTGGCAAGCGATTCTGAGAGGTGTTACTGGCTTCCGTGCTGTCCAGCAACATGGGTATGTCACTTAGGTTACCTTTGAGGCTGCCCAATGAGGAGGGAGAGCAGCAGCAGCAAGGAATGCAGTACAGAGCTGAAGTGGCTGCGAGGGGAGGGCGAAGGAGGGGAGGGCACAGGCGGCATTACAGCATGTGGTCTTCAAAAGCACACTCTCATACCTGAACCTGGCAGAGGAGCAGTGTGTAAGGTGGCTCCACTTCAGCAGGAAGACAGTTACTGAGTTCTGCCACATACTCCAGCAAGAATTGCAGTCCAGTACCAGGGCATGACCAACATTTCCTGCAGCTCTAAACTTTTATGCCCCTGGATCATTCCTGACTCCATCAGGGGACATCGGCAACATTAGTCAGTTTGCTGTGTACACCTCAACCAAGCAGGTGACAGGTGTACTATTCGCAAGGTGTCAACAATACATCACCTTCCCCGTGGTGGCTGGAAAGCAACAAAGAAAGCGCTTTGGGGTTTTCCAGAATTGTGGAATTTCCACAAGTACAAGTAGTAATAGACTGCACCCACTTAGCACCTCATGTTCCTTGCATGAACTAGGAATTTTCAACAACCAGAAGAACTTCCATTTGCTGAATGTCCAACTCATCTGTGACCACAGGCAAAGAATTATACAGGTCTATGCCCAGTTTCCTGGCATTAGTCATGATGCTTTCATACTACGCTAGTTTTCAATACCTGCTCCCTTCCACCTAGACCATCAGATCATAGACCGTCCGCTTGGAGACAAGGGCCCCGATATTTACTGGGACGGGTTTTAAGAGCGGTGGGGGAGAGTTGTGGTTGGGTTGAATGGCCGTGGAGTTTTAACTCCATGACATGCATGGTTTTTTTTAGACAGATTCCCTGCCTGGAAGCCAACCTCATTGACAGGCTTGGCTGCCTGTCGACAGGGAAGTTCTACGGCACAAGACCACAGCCCAGGAACTGGTAGGGTTAATGGTTGTTGGGTGTAGAGATCGCGGGAAAGATGGGGTGGGTAGACCGTGGCTTAGGAGGGTTGGGGGTGATCGCGGGGGAGTCGAAGATCACGGGGGGTCGGGGAGAGATCAGAGGGGCTGTTGGAGATTGCAGGGGGGTGGTTGGGGAGTGATTGGATGGGGGTCAGAGATCGGGAGGGAGAGATGGGGGGATCGGGAGGAGAGTCAGTGATCATGCGGGAAATCAGGTGTTGGTGATGGGGAGGTCAGTGATGGGGTGTCGGTGATCATGGGAGGGAGTTGATGATGGGGCGATCGGGGGGAGATTTTGGAGGTGGTAAGCTGTTTATGGGTTGGCTTGCTGGTCCAGAGGGAAACACTCCTGCTTCTCTTGGCCTACAAGCAATGCTGTAAAGACACTTAACTGATGGATCCGACCCTTCTCGCCTCGTTTTACCTGTCGGGTTTCCCAAGGCCCAGGAAAGCCAGCCGACATGGGTTAAAAATAAAAAGTGTGTAAAAATGGAAGAACACAGCCTCATTAAAAGGTTTCAATGATCAATCCGCCACCTGAGAGCAGATTAGTGGCCCGCCCCTCGTCCTACCTCCATTAAAACCTGAGGTGGGCAGGTTCGAGGTGGCTTGGGTTCCTGCTTCAGATTTTTCTCATTTTAACTTCCCACCCGACCCAAACTCACCCATTTTTGGGGGTTAAAATTACATTCAAGGTGCATCCCCTCAGCGCCTGGCTCATGACTGCTTTCAGGAACCCATGTACATAACTGAAGCATTGCTACAACAAGAGCCACTCAAGAACCAGGGTCCTTATATAGCAGGCCACAGGGCTCTTAAAACAAAGAATCCACTGTCTTGACAGGTCTGCAGGTGTCCTGCAGTTCAGCCCAGAGCGAGTGTCATGCTTTGTGGTTGTCTGCTGCGTGCTATACAATTTTGCACTACAAAAGTGGCCTTGGAGCCACCAGTGGAGGAAGATCTGAAGTGGGAATAGCAGGTAGTGCAGAAGGAGGCAGAGGCTCCAGTAGAAGAGGAAGGCCATCTGCAGGAGCAACAAATTATTGAAGAGAGTTTCTCTTGAAGAATCCCTCCCCAGTGCGCCAACCTCCCCCCCCATCTAGATCATCAGCATACCAAAGAAAAATAGCGTACTACTCCATCATACTTCAGCACTCTTCATTTTGCAGAATTCTTATATTGAACATAGAGAACTAAAAACCATCCTTGTGCGAAGCGCTAATGCCTGCCTGATGTGCCTGAGTAATTCTTCTAGTGCTCCTACGAGGTGGTTCCCTAGTGGCTACAGCTTGGGAGGTGGAAGGCTGCTAAATGTCTGCTGAGGATAGTTGTGATGGCTATGGTGGGCAACCTTGAGAAGTTCTGGCACTTTAGGGCCCAGCTGCAGGCTGTTGGAACTTGACTTTGTCCGGGGCAGTCTGGCCCAGCTGGCTGGCTGCCACCAACAAAGGCACTGGTTGAGAATCTGGTGGGGCAGCAGGTGTGCTGTCATCCTGAGACAGGACAGTATGTGCTTCTCCCGTGGAGCCAATGCCACTCTCATGGGGTTGTGCCTCAGCACTCCCAGTGGTCTGCTCACAAACAAAATGCAGGCATGAGAGGCTCTCGAAGCCCCTTGTCCATGTACTCCTTCAGGCTTTGTAACCCTGAGAAGATGCTGGACCCCAAAGCTAAGATGGTAGCAGTCTGAGCTTGTATCAAAGCTGTCAGAACTGTCCAACATGGTAGGATCCCCTGCAGTCCTCAAAGAGCTCCATGATTGACTACATAGTCTTGATGACGTGCACTAAGACACCACACAAGTTTGAGCTGGACTCCGTCATGCTCTCTAATATTGTGCACAAGCTCACTGGCAGGCAGGCTAGTGCACTTAGAAAGTCTTTGTGTATTGCCATCCGTCTTCTTATGTATAGTGGGCCTCCGAAATCTTCATCAGTGTCCTCTGCAGTAGGGCTATGATACAAGCTTTTTCTCCTGTGATCTGGTTCCTTGGTCACAGGAATCTGCCCACCCTTGCTCCTGCGCACTAGTGCTGGGTGGATCTTCCAGTTCAGACACCTCTAGCATACCCTCTGAATTATGAGGTCATAGAGTCATAGAGTCATAGAGTTTTACAGCACAGAAAGAGGCCCTTCGGCCCATCGTGTCTGCGCCGCCCATCCATCCCTGTCCAGTCTAATCCCATTTTCCAGCATTTGGTCCATAGCCTTGTATGCAATGGCATTTCAAGTGCTCATCCAAATGCTTCTTGAATGTTGTGAGGGTTCCTGCCTCCACCACCCTTTCAGGCATTGAGTTCCACATTCCAACCACCCTCTGGGTGAAAAAGTTCCTCCTCAAATCCCCTCTAAATCTCCTGCCCCTTACCCTGAATCTATGCCCCCTTGTTATTGACCCCCCCACTAAGGGGAAAAGTTCCTCTTTATCTACCCTATCTATGCCCCTCATTATTTTGTACACCTCAATCAGGTCCCCCCTCAGCCTTCTCTGCTCCAAGGAAAACAACTCCAGCCTGTCCAGCCTCTCTTCATAGCTGAGGCGCTCCATCCCAGGTAACATCCTGGTGAATCTTCTCTGCACCCTCTCCAAAGCAATCACATCCTTCCTATAGTGAGGCGACCAGAACTGCACACAGTACTCCAGCTGTGGCCTCACCAGCGTTTTGTACAGCTCCATCATAACCTCCCTGCTCTTATATTCTATGCCTCGGCTAATGAAGGCAAGTATCCCATATGCCTTTTTAACCACCTTATCTACCTGCTCCGCTGCCTTCAGGGATCTATGTACATGTACACCAAGGTCCCTCTGACCCTCTGTACTTCCTAGGGTCCTACCACTCATTGTGTATTCCCTTGCCTTATTTGTCCGTCCAAAATGCATCACCTCGCACTTTTCAGGGTTAAATTCCATTTGCCACTTTTCCGCCCATCTGACCAACCCGTTTATATCGTCCTGTAGCCGGAGGCTTTCCTCCTCGCAATTTACCACCCCACCAATTTTCGTGTCATCTGCGAACTTACTGATCATACCTTTTACATTTTCATCCAAATCATTTATGTAGATCACAAACAATAAGGGACCCAGCACCGATCCCTGAGGTACCCCACTGGACACAGGCTTCCAGTCACAAAAGCAACCTTCGACCATCACCCTCTGCCTCCTGCCACTCAGCCAGTTTAGGATCCAACGCGCCAAGGCACCCTGGATCCCATGGGCTCTTACCTTCTTGACCAGTCTCCTATGCGGGACTTTGTCAAAAGCTTTACTGAAGTCCATGTACACCACATCCACAGCATTTCCCTCATCCACCCCACTAGTCACCCCCTCGAAAAATTCGATCAGATTTGTTAGACATGATTTACCCTTGACAAAGCCATGCTGACTATCCCCGATTAATCCTTGCCTCTCCAAGTGGAGATTAATTTTGTCCCTCAGAATTTTTTCCAATAATTTCCCCACCACAGATGTTAGACTCACTGGCCTGTAATTCCCTGGTTTATCCCTGCTACCCTTCTTGAATAATGGTACTACGTTAGCTGTTCTCCAGTCCTCTGGTACATCCCCTGTGGCCAGAGAGGTTCTGAAAATTAGTGTCAGAGCCCCTGCAATCTCCTCCCTTGCCTCCCACAGCAGCCTGGGATACATCTCGTCCGGGCCTGGGGATTTATCCACTTTTTGGCCCGCTAAAACCGCTAGCACCTCCTCCCTCTCGATACTAATATGTTCAAGTATGTCACAGTCCCCTTGCCCGATTTCTATGTCTGCATCGTCTTTCTCCATAGTGAACACAGATGCAAAAAATTCATTTAAAACCCCGCCTACATCCTCTGGCTCTACACACAGATTGCCACTTTGGTCCCTAATGGGCCCTACCCTTTCCCTGGTTATCCTCTTGCCCTTAATATACTTATAAAACATCTTAGGATTTTCCTTTATTTTGCTCGCCAGTGTTATTTCATGGCCCCTCCTCGCCCTCCTAATTTCTTTTTTAAGTATGCCCCTGCACTTTTTATACTCCTCTAGGGCTTCTTCTGTCTTTAGTCTTTTGTAACTGCCAAAAGCCCCCCTCTTATTTCTAATGCATTTCTGTATATCCCTTGTCATCCAAGGTTCCCTTTGCTTGTTGGTCCCACCCTTGACCTTTACAGGAACATGTTGGCGTTGTACTCTCTCTATTTCCCTTCTGAAAGTCTCCCACTGTTTTGATGTGGATTTTCCTATAAGCAGCTGCTCCCAGTCCACTTTGGCCAGATCCTGCCTTATCATATTAAAATCGGCCTTCCCCCAATTTAGAACCCTTATTTCTGGGCCGTCTTTGTCTTTTTCCATGACCACCTTAAATCTCACCGAATTATGGTCACTGTCGCCAAAATGCTCTCCTACTGACACTTCCACCACTTGCCCGGCTGTGCTCGTCTCTGAGCTGGTGCCTACAAGGGTAAGGTTGAGTGACCTTTCTTCTCCTAATGTGCTGCCCTCTTCTTCCTGTGCTGTCTCAGGGGCCTGTTGAGTTTTTTCACACAAAATATAAAAGAGGAACAAGCATTAGCATTTAGTATCATGGGTAAGGATAAACAGATGAATGGCTACTGAAAGCAACAGCACCTTGTCATACTTAGTGTGTGAGGGTGAGATTCCAGTAAGGGGGGAGGGGGGTCCTTGCAGCTTCTCCTTTACCTGCCATGTTCAGAAGTTGACTTCCAGTTGCCTGCAGCCAAAGTGCACCTCCCTTTTAAGAGGAGTAGACTGCCTTTAAATGTCATCAGGGAGGCCTAGTATTCGCGCCCCACCTGCCCCCCTTCCCTACCACATAAGGTGTGCTGGCTATCTACAGCGCAAGTGGCGTTGGCAGCCTGCCTGGCCCATTCAAATTAGGCATGGGGACCAATTTGGGGCCTTATCTGCGTCCATGTGATTGGGCGTGCGCTCTGAGCGCAACCACCATTCTGTGTCTGAAAACGGACCAATTCCTACCTCATTGTGTTCTAACAGAGGATTACACCTGAAATGTAAAAATGTGGCTTTCTCTTTCAGGTGCTGATTGCCCTGCTGTGCATTTCCAGCATTTTGTGTTTTTATTTAAAATTTCCAGCACTTGTGATCTTTTTATCTCTATTATACCCCTTTACTATGAATGATGTGTTTACCAGTTGCAAGTATTCCTGTAATTTAACTTTGTAATATTCAGCACTAGACATTTAGAGAATACCATTTTTCAAAGATGTTATCTAATAGAAAATGTGCTTAAGTGAAAGTTGCAAAAGAAATTCAATACTCAGAGTTAGATTGCATTTTAAAGACAAAGATCCCATGATACATGATTAATTTAGTGGGCACTATACCTTCTAAATGGTCAGCATGTCATTACCCTTTAAATAAGATTGTGCAAGGTTTTTGCGATTAAGCAGAATGTGTCTCTCAAAAGTGCATAGTGCAATGTATCAGAAATAATCTGACAAAGTTCATAATGTTGTGAATCTATACATTTCTCGTTTATTCAAGTAGCTGCTTTTTGTTTCTTTTACATTAAGAAACCCAATTGAAAGCCTAAGGCTTATAGTGCAGGACATTACCAGGTTGGAAAGAGCAGAAGAGAAGACAAGGTAAACGGGAAAGAGAGGGTTAATGACACTAACTTTAGATTTTAAAAGCTTGAAATGTTGTAGGAGAAAGGAGTTCCACAGTTTTGGTGTCTTGGGAATGAATATATTAGAGTAGGAAGCAGTGCAATAAGTCTGATTTTCAACACAGTAAGAAGGATGCAGGGATGTGGAATCATATAGGAGGAATCGGAGAGTTCAGAAAGTTCAGAGGCGCACTGGCTATAGTAATATCGATAAAACAGAGAGATACAGGAAAAGTTGTAATGGAGAGAAAGAAGTTGGAAGTGAGAGAAGGATCACTTATCAGATGGCAAGCCTTTTTTGACACCCAGCTTCGGAGTGCGGGAGAGTGCTGTACCACTAATACTGCAATTAGTTGCATTTCAGCTAATAGTTTCCTCCCTAATAGACATCCAGTCACAGCTCTGAATCAAGAGTCTAAAAAAGACCACATAGAAATGGTAATTAAATTATTTATAGCTGTTTTGTACTCTTTTCCATGATTTTCTTAACTACCCAATTATGAAACATTTTCACAATAGCTGCAAAGTGTATATTTGACAGCCTCTTTGTTATTCATTATCAATGATCAAACCATCTACAGTAACTACAAGAGGTAAATTGCCGTATCAGGACCAAAAGGTTACGGAACATTTTTCAGAATAAAGTCACAGCGTAAACGGTCATCGCAAATGACTGGAATGAATAATTATGATGATAAACTGATTGCAAATGCATTTCAGAACCTAGTCCCCAGAGTGTAATTGTCCAGTGCAGCAATGTTTTCCTATGGTGGCTATGTCTCTTTGCAGGCTCCCCTTCTCACAGCATTTAGTGGCCTTCAACTGCCCTCTGTCGGCATAAACATTCAACAACTTTCTCCAAGGATTCAGAAAACAATTGATGGATCATTTAGGTTTATACATCAAAGATGTTTGTTGTATATTGAGATGCTTTGCATTGGGAAAGACGTCAATAAATTAATGTTAGTAAAGGAACTAAATTACATAGAATTAAATCATTTTTATGCAGTCACCATCTGAGTCTTTAATAAGTAGTTCAATTTTGGGGATTATTATTTGTATAGAGAGATTTTTGGACTCCAGGGGAATCCAGGGATATGGAGATCGGGCGGGAAAGTGGAGCTGAGGTCGATGATCAGCCATGATCTTATTGAATGGGGGAGCAGGTTCGAGGGGCCGTATGGCCTACTCCTGCTCCTATTTCTTATGTTCTTATGTTATATAATGTGCACGTCTTGAAATATCTGGTAACATATAGTATTTTAAAAACACCTTTAAGATTTTTTTTTAAATTAAACAAATCCTACACATTCTGCAGTGACAGCTCAGTCGTGTTTTGTGCAATTACCTGGATTTTATAAAATCCAATATGGTAAATTTAAAACCACATGTGCAATTATTATTTTAATAAGAGAATGGTACAGCAGGTTATCCTAGTGTGCAAACCGACAGGAAAAAATGAAGATGTGATTGAACCTTTCGTTCATGAGTCCTTTTCCAGGTAAAAGATAAACCTGTGTAGAAGGAGAGAAAGTGATCTGATAAGGAGCAGAATACAAGGTTATATAGGAGTAAGAGAGGAACAACCCAGATACAAATGAATATGTAAGATGGGATGAATAACGAGGTACTTGACGGAGATGATGGGCATAAAGCAGAATGAGGAGGTGGTAGTAACTGTAAAACAAAAGGTTCAAAATGCAGAAACTGACATGAGAGGGTAAGAAAGAAACAGGATAGACAGTTGTACGAGGGAGAAGGGATGCAGCAACTTTAGTCAAAGGAAACATGAGCACTTAATCCAATGGATCCAGTGGGTTGACATTTGGATAATGAGCTTGGTTACTATTGTTCTGTGATATTGAATGCTATGAAAACCATTGTTAAACAACACAAACAGAAAGGTTACAAAGATGATCCTTGAGGTGTAGCCTGAATTTATCCCTAAAGCACCCAGCATCTTCTCAAATACAGATGGTTTGGGATATAATTTTACTCACGATACAGCAAGTGACCTTTCTAGAAATGCAAGAGGATTTCAGAGTATATAGAAACAGCTTGAGGGTCTCTGTATTTGCCCAGGGGGATATGAGTTGTTTGTAAGAAATGCCCTTGGAAATCCATGTTGAGTACCGTGGGAGAAATCAGTCACAGCTTGATTTTTTTTTGGATGTGGTTCTTCCACTGGCATTAACTGAGAACACTGTTATTACCAGCAACACTTTATTTTCTTGCTTGACAGACGTGCTAAATCATCAGTACCAATAGGTTTCCAATTATTCTGGCCCTGAAATTCCTGTGGCTGGAGAGGGTATAAGTGGTAGGGTAGTGTAGTGGTTATGTTACTGGACTAATAATCCAGGAAACGTTAGTTCATAATCCTATCATAGCATATTGAGAAATTGAATTCAGTTTTAAAAATCTAGAAAGAAAAAAAATCTGGTTACAGTAAAAGTGACCATGAAGCTGTTGAATTGTCATAAAATCCCAACTGGTTCATTAATGTCCTTTAAGGAATGAAACCTGTTGCCCTTGCCTATATGGGACTTCAGTCCCACACCAACGTGGTTGACTCTTAACTATCTTCTGAAGTAGCAAGCCACTCAGTATCAAACTGCTACCAGTGCTTCAAGAAGGCAGTCCGCCATCACCTTCTCAGGACAACTCGGGATGAGCAATAAATGCTGGCCTTGCCAGCAACGTCCACTTCCTACTGAACTGCTGACAACCGAACTTCCCTTCCTGATCCCCATGCTAACTGACATTGTAAATGGTTCCCTCTCCTCAGGTACTCTCTATACCCTTTCAAATCTGCTGTAATCACCTCCCTCCTCAAAAAAAACAACTTTGACCCCTCTGTCCTTACAAACTACCACCCCGTCTTTAACTTCCCTTTCCTCTTCAGAGTTCTTGAAGGCGTTATCGCCTCTCAAATTCAAGCCCATCTTTCATGCAGCTCCGTGTCTGAACCTCTCCAATCAGGTTTCTATTTGTGTCACAGCACTGAAACGGCTTTAATCAAAGTCACAAATGACATCCTCTGTGACTGTAACCATTGTGCACTCTCCCTCCCAATCCTTCTCAAACTGTCAGCCTTTGATGTGGTTGACCACAGCATCCTCCTCCAAAGCCTCTCTTCCGGTGTGCAGCTGAGTGGGACTGCCCTTACCTGGTTACACACTTACCCATTCAGTCATAGCTAGAGAATCTCTTGCAATAGCTTTTCTTACCGCCCTTGCACAGTTACCTCTGGAGTCCCATAAGTATCAACTCTTGGCACCCTCCTATTTCTCATCTACATCCTGCCCCTGGGCGACATCATCTGAAGACATGGCATCAGATTCCACATGTACGCGTGGGTTTCCTCCGGGTGCTCCGGTTTCCTCCCACAGTCCAAAGATGTGCGGGTTAGGTTGATTGGCTATGATAAATTGACCCTTAGTGTTAGGGGGATTAAATACGTGGGGTTACGGGGATAGGGTGGGATATGTGTTGGCGTAGGGGTTGCAGGGATCGGGTGGGATATGTGTCGGTGCAGGCTCGATGGGCCGCGGTGGCCTCTATCTGCATTGTGGGGTTTCTGTGATTCTGTGATTCTGTGATACGCCGACAACACCCAGCTCTACCCACCACCACCTCTCTCAAACCTTCCATTGCCTCTGTGTTGTTAGACTGATTGTCTGACATCCAGTCCTGGGTGAGCCACCATTTCTTCCAATTAAACATTGGAAAGATCAAAGCCATGGTCTTCACACCCTACCATGAACTCCGTCCCTCACCATCAATTCCATCCTCCTCCCTGTCTACTGTCTCAGGCTGAACGAGACTGTTCGCAACCTCAATGTCCTATTTAACCTTGAGCTGAGTTTCTAACCCCATGTTCTCCATCACAAATACCACCTACATCTACCTCCATAACATCGCCTGTCTCCACCCTAGTCTTAGCTTATCTGCTGCTTAAACCCTCATCCATGCTTCTAAACTCAACAATTCCAATGCTCTCCTAGCTGGCCTCTAGTCTTCCACCCTCCATAAACTTGAGCACATCCAAAACTCTGCTGCCCGTATCCTAAGCTGCACCAAGTCTCATTCACCCATCACCCTGTACTCACTGCCCTACACTGACTCCCAGTCCACCAATTCCCCGATTTTAAAATTCTCATCCTGACTTTCAAATCCCTCCATGGCCTCGGCCCTCCCTATCTCTATAACCTACAAACCTCTGAGAACTCTGCGTTTCTCTAACTCTGGCTTCTTGTGTATCCCCCACTCCCTTTGCTCTACCATTGGCAGCCGTGCCTTTAGCCAGCTAGGCCCTAAAGCTCTGGAATTCCCATCCTAAACCTTTCTGCCTCTCCACCTCTCTCTCCTCCTTTAAGACGTGTCTTTGACCAAGCTTTTAGTTACCCGGCCTAATATCTCCATCTTTGGCTCTGTGTCATTTTTTTTTGTCTGATTGCGCTCCTGTGAGCGCCTTGGGATGACTTACTATGTTAAAGGCACTATATAAATGCATCATTTTTAAAACTTAAAGCACCAGCAAGGGAAATTAAAGATTTGTGCACAGTAGTGTGTGTGCCTCTGATAATTTCAAGCTCATGAATTTCATGATAATACACAAAAATTATTCTCCTATCAGAAGGATTGTGAGTACATTTTTCCCAGGATAGGTAATAACAAATTTATGGTGGTTTATACTGACATGAACATCGATTCTGTGAAAGAATTAAGGATGCAGTTGTCCACTGAGTAGAAGACCAACAATGAGGAATTTCAATATTTGCATGCAATGTTCCCTCGAAGCTGCGTGTCTGTGAAGTCCCGCGCAGGCCGCTCCGGCTTTTGCATTGTTGAAAACTGCACACGTGCAAAATTTGAATGGGCCACGCAGCAATTTAAAGGGACTGCGCAAGAAAAAAAATGAGAGGGAACATTGTTTGCATGCTTAATAAATTGCAAGCCATTTTTTTCCCCAACACTTCCACCAATTTCTGTCTGTGCTTGGCACCACAGGTTAGCCAACTCTGAAGCCTGCTAACTGCTCGCTAATTTGCTTCAATTTATTTCACTCATCAAAATTAAACTGTCTGGTAAATGCATGCATGCCAACAGTCATTTTTAGCAAGGGTAGTCCAGTGTTTCCTTTGGAAATTTATACCTGTCAGTTTTTCATCAACTCTTGTCCTGAATGAATCATAAACATCAAATTACACACAGCAAAATATTACACTATGCATCTGAAATAGTGAGAGAATAAATCTCCGTTCTCCAGCTATCTTAAAATAAAACATTGTTTGTAGACTGCAATCCAGATCTCTCTAATGAGGTTCAAAAAATTTCCCCACACAAAAACATCAATGGAATACAAATTTCAGTATTGACAGCTGGGTGAAGGCAATACTTGGTTGGCTGTTATTAGGAATTAATACTGGTGGAAACCTCATCCCCTCATGTCACATCAACCCATGATAACTGCCTTGACAATAATGATTCAAGAAACCTGATGCTGATACAGTACACATCTCTGGAGATTGCATCATATAGAAGGTAAGTGGATTAACAAATAACGCACGCAAGGTCAATGTGATCTCCTGCATTGGTTTTGATCGCCTGAGGGGGTTGGAGAGGAATTTTCCCTTATTGGCCCAGGCTTTCTTTTGCCTCTCCCAGGAAATGACATGGCTTCTTGCGATGGGGGGTGAGGGCGCGGTGGTAGGAAGGGTGGTGCATGCTACTCCAGGCATCACGAGTGTGGGGCAGCCTTGATGACCCAAGTGGTCTTTTCCTGCTCATCATTTTCGTATGTTCGTACATTGCATAAATTGCCGCAAGTAATGCATAGTTGATACATATAATATATGTGTCATGCATTACTCCATTCCATTTTATACAGGACCTGTTTACCATTCATTCAGAATATAGCTACTTCATATGGCTGCTGAGAAATGAATGGTTATTTTTTAACACCAACACAGCTTGTCTTGCTCCCAGATATCACTTTTTCTATGGTGGACTTGCAATTCACCCAATGTAGTGTGCAAGTAGACCCTAAAAATCCAAAGTTACCAGATATTTAGTCTGTGTACCACAAAAGTGATATTTTGATGAAAATGTTGCAATTTTTACATTGCAATTAAATTGACAAGAAAAGCAACATTCAAGAGGGTTTTGCTGTATCTGTTCACTACTATAGTATAGAATGGGACTGACTGGATTGTTCTACAGAGGGCCGGCACGGACTCAATGGGCCGAATGGCCTCCTTCTGTGCCGTATGACTCTATGGCCTAGAAATTCAGTATCGCCACGTTTGGGGCGCTACAGCTGGGCGTTCGCTAAATTTAGCGCCGGGCGCAACTTAGCGCCACCTTCGCCGAAATTGAGTTGCATCATCGCAAGAGGTTGCTGCTGCGCTAAAGCAGGTGGTGCACGACTATCATAAGGTGCTAAGCTGGCGAGCCGAGGTGCTACCAGCGAGGGCGGGCGCAGCGCAGGTGCGGTGAGTTATAGATTGCGGGCAGACACGCTGGCGCCGGTCAGCTCTTAAAGGGGGAGGGTCGATTTGTTTTGCTGCCACGCCCTGCACACTGCAGCCCTGAATCTAGGCCTAGACAGACCTGCTTCAACAACTCAATGCCCACGACCATGGAGAAGGCCAGGGAGCGAGCGCAGCGCTTTAGTGAGGGTGCCCTGAAGGTTCTGGTTGGCGCAGTGGAGCGCCGGCAACCTACCCTATTCCCTGACAGTGGCAGGAGGCCGCTGCCCAACGAATACAGGAAAGCTTGGAGGGAGGTGGCAAACAGAGTTACCTCCAGCAGCATGGTCCCCAGGACACCCACGCAATGCAGAAAGAAGTTCAACGACCTCACTCGGATTGTCAGGGCGAGTACCCTTTCCAGTATCCTCTTCATCCCTGCATGTGCACCTCACTTTATGCCAAAGGGTCCTGAAAGCCCCAATACCCAGCCCTCATCCAACACCTATGGGACTCTCATGAAAATCACATGCACATTCACCAATTTACACACTGTCAGGGCTATTCCACCATGGGAGGCAGTGCAGGCAAGATCAGGGCTTGACACTGTCAGGGCTATTCCACCATGGGAGGCAGTGCAGGCAAGATCAGGGCTTGACACTGTACTCAGAGCCCGTCCTTTCTCTTGCAGGGCAAGCTGGCCCACAATCGCAGGCAGCAGCTACAGACCGGGGGAGGCCGTCCTGAACTTAAAGACCTCAGCGACCTGGAGCAGCGAGTGGAGCGGATTATGGGAGGCCGGCTGATTGGCCCTGTCGCCACTGGAGATGCCAACCCCGTTCTGGACAGCAATGGTAAGGTCATCACCTTTTTGACCTCTCTCTTTCCACCTGTGCCTCACAGCAGCATCCTTTGCCACTCTCGAACCAATGCAGTGCATTGCAGCACTCATGCCTCCCTCGCTGCCGCCCTGTCCTCACTCTAAAGCAACTCTTGTGCCTCCCTGCTTTCAGATGCTGAATCGCCAGGTGAGGAGGCGGGCCCTCAAGCTGGCACTGTGAGTGAATCGGAAGGCGAGGATGAGGAAGAGGAAGCTGGACCATCAGTGCCACCCTCAGCCGAGGCAGCCCATGGTCATGATGGGGACACGTCTTCCCTGGAGGGGAGCAGGGGGGAAGGGTCTGATGAGGGTGAAGCTCCGGGGCCCAGCGGGCTGCAGTGAGGGGTAGGGAAGCTCGGTGGCCTTCTCCCCGGAAGGTGAGTTCGGCCTCCAGTCCTGCTACAGTGAGCGCAGAGGAGGTGCGGCTCCTTGGTGAAATGGGCGCCCAGGCTGAGTGCAGGCACATTGAGCTCATGGCTGCAGTGGCAAGGATGCCTGACTGCATAGAGTCACTGGCAAGGAGTGTGCAGGAATTCGGGGCAGCACAGGCCAGGAGTCTGCAGGACTTCGGGGCAGCACAGGCCAGGAGTCTGCAGGAGGACGCTGCATCACAGGCCAGGAGTCAGCAGGAGGTCGCTGCATCACAGGCCAGGAGTCAGCAGGAGGTCGCTGCATCACAGGCCAGGAGTCAGCAGGAGGTCGCTGCATCACAGGCCAGGAGTCAGCAGGAGGTCGCTGCATCACAGGCCAGGAGTCAGCAGGACGTCGCTGCATCACAGGCCAGGAGTCAGCAGGAGGTCGCTGCATCACAGGCCAGGAGTCAGCAGGAGGTCGCTGCATCACAGGCCAGGAGTCAGCAGGAGGTCGCTGCATCACAGGCCAGGAGTCAGCAGGACGTCGCTGCATCACAGGCCAGGAGTCAGCAGGACGTCGCTGCATCACAGGCCAGGAGTCAGCAGGACGTCGCTGCATCACAGGCCAGGAGTCAGCAGGAGGTCGCTGCATCACAGGCCAGGAGTCAGCAGGAGGTCGCTGCATCACAGGCCAGGAGTCAGCAGGAGGTCGCTGCATCACAGGCCAGGAGTCAGCAGGACGTCGCTGCATCACAGGCCAGGAGTCAGCAGGACGTCGCTGCATCACAGGCCAGGAGTCAGCAGGACGTCGCTGCATCACAGGCCAGGAGTCAGCAGGACGTCGCTGCATCACAGGCCAGGAGTCAGCAGGACGTCGCTGCATCACAGGCCAGGAGTCAGCAGGAGGTCGCTGCATCACAGGCCAGGAGTCAGCAGGACGTCGCTGCATCACAGGCCAGGAGTCAGCAGGACGTCGCTGCATCACAGGCCAGGAGTCAGCAGGAGGTCGCTGCATCACAGGCCAGGAGTCAGCAGGACGTCGCTGCATCACAGGCCAGGAGTCAGCAGGAGGTCGCTGCATCACAGGCCAGGAGTCAGCAGGACGTCGCTGCATCACAGGCCAGGAGTCAGCAGGATGCCGCTGCATCACATGCGGCTTCCAGCCAAGTGCTTAGTCGTGCCATGCATTCACTGGCTGGTCTGATGCAGACACAGATCAGGGCCACACGGGCACTAACTGCTGCCACCCTCGCTGGATCAGCCAGGAATCACCGGGGCCCTCGCCGCAGCAGCCCAGCAGTCTGTGCTTCAGCAGATTGCTGCGCATGCTTCAGTGCTGGCCCGTGCGAGTGCCAGTGTCTCAGCCGACCAGGGAGTGCCTGTGCTCTGTCAGGTTGTCAGCATTCCTGTCACTCCCCCACTGCAGCTGCCACCATCCATAGGACAGACTGCTGCCACCCAAGCAGAGTTGGAGCAGTCAGCAGACGTGCCCTCCAGGCCCAGAGTTGGTCCAGGCCGTCCCCCAAGGGCATCTGCCGACTCACTATCTGACCCTCAGCAGACTTCCCCCAGCCTTGCTGCAGCCACTGGGGTCCCATTGAGGAGGAGCTGCAGGGCGGGAAGGGGCCAATCGCGCAAGTGAGGCGGATCACCCTCGCAGGCCAAAAAGTAGGAGGTGTGGCAAAATGTTGAGTTTTTATGAAGGCCGAGGATGTTGTGTTAGTTTTTTATGAAGGCCGAGAATGTTGTGTTTGTTTTTTATGAAGGCCGAGGATCATGGTCATTTTTGTTTCACTGTTTTGTTCATTTTCTCCAGGTTGTGAGAGCCAGTTATGTGTCTGATTGTTTTTTGGGGGGTTTCTCTGTATTTGTTTGTCATGCGGGAAGGGCACAGAGTTTGTTAAATAAAGAATTGTCTTTATTCAGATTGTCCATGTTTGCACTTTGAACTATTTGTTGCCTTGACCGCCTCAGGATTTGCGGAGCGGCTCCATTCATGTTTTTTCAATGGCACAAGCCATTCCCTGAGAGGGGGCCTAGAACCGACTTGCAATAAGCCACTGATGGATGGCCCTTGCACTTTGTGCCTCCCTCCCGTCTTGGTGCTCCTCCTCCTCCTCCTCCTCCTCTGGTGGCAGTGGTTGAGTCCTGAGGATAGCCAGGTTGTGCAGCATGCAGCACAATAAAATGAAATGGGAGACTCGCTCAGGCGAGTACTGTAGGGCTCCCCCGGAATGGTCCAGACAGCGGAACCATTGCTTCAGCACGCCGATTGTGTGCTCAATGATGTTCCTGGTCGCTTGATGGCTGTCATTGTATCGTTCTTCAGCAGGGGTGGTGGGCGCACGGAGTGGGGTCATCAGCCAGGTGCACAAAGGATAGCCCTTGTCCCCGAGAAGACAGCCTCCTGGGTTAGCCGGGGCTTCGAAAATGTCTGCCACAGAAGTCTAGCGCAGGATGAAGGCGTCGTGGCTGCTGCCTGGAAAGCGGGCATTCACAGCTAGTATGAGCTGCCTGTGGTCACAAACCAACTGCACGTTCAGCGAATGGTAGCCCTTCCGGTTGCGGTAATCCTCGGCATTCTCTAGAGGCGCCCACAAAGCCACATGCATGCAGTCAATGGCGCCCTGGACCATGGGAAAGCCCGCTATTCTTGCAAATCCCATTGCACGCTCTTGCTGCTTGTCCGGGGTCATGGGGAAGGAAATGTACTGACGTCTCCTTCTGAAGAGGGCATTCGTGACCTGGCGGATGTCCCCAGTAGCGGATTGGAAGGAGCCGATTGCATAGAAGTTGAGAGCCACTGTCACCTTCACCGCCACCGACAGAGACGTCCTGCTCCTCAGCTGAGGCTGCAGATCTCTCTGAAGCAGGTGACAGATCTCCGTGACCACCTCCCTTCTGAATCGAAGCCTCCGAATGCACTGCTCCTCAGACATGTTGAGGTAGGAGAAGTGCTGTCGGTATACCCTGGGAGGGTAAGGCTTCCTGTGCCGACGCCTGTTGGCCCTTCTCCGTCTGGCCATGATTGGCACTCTCTCTCGGCATCTCTGAGCCCTTTCAATGCAATGCAGAAATCCAACGTTTCCACCCATTGCAGCCCCCATTATATGTGGCCACTCAAGGCTATGGCACTGAGAAATAAATCCAACTGCAAAGCTCTGGCCTGAAGCCAGAAGTACCTGTGCGAGCAATGAGTCAAAGCAGAAAGCTCTCTCCCTTTGTCTCTCTCCAAATCTCTCTCTCTCACACAGAAGGAGTGGAACAAAATGGCTGCCAGAAAGAATGCAGGAAGAGTCCCCTTTAAATAGCGCCCCCCAGCCCCACAGCAACTGGGAACCGTTCCACTCAACCAGTCGCTGGGAGCGCCAGGCGCAAAGAAGGGGGTCGCCACTGAAGTTCCGGTTCAGGGTGCACCAAGGGCGTTGCACCATGAAATGACGTCAGGATCTGCGCGCGCAGCTGAGCGGGCGCTGCGGTTTTGCGCCGCTGCTAGTTCTTGACTTAAGTTCGCAAGAGGCGCAGATCGCGCCGTGCCCGGGCGCTAGCCGCTTCGCGCCCCACTTCTCGCCCTCTTAAGGAGCTAGCGGCTGGCGCTAACAACTGAATTTCTAGGCCTATGACTTTATAATTGCTGCGTACACACTTATGTTTCTGTCTGTGCGTGTCTGTCTGAAACAGGTATTAGCCATAATATCTGTTACATGCATTAAATTTGGTCAAAATGTAGTTTAGTGGAATGAAAAAGCCAGATTTGTATTTCAATTGCATTTTTCTGAAAACAGTCAACACAAATTGTAAGAATAACATATTTTTCACAGGCTTCCAAGAGGTTCCAGTCCATTGTAACTCCATTAAGAAGTAGTAAAAGCCACAACAAATTCAGAGAGAGTCATTATAACATCAGTACAGTAACGAACAGTCCGTTCAGTTGCTGCCTACTGATTTTCAGACCTCACTTCTGGCTGGCACTAACCCAGCTTGTTCAAGTGGTAGAATTCCCACAAGATTTCAATTATTCCTTCATGAATATTTGAATACCGTTTAATATGTACAAAATATTCATTGTCCCCTTTCTGTACATTTTCTAAATGGATCCATTGAGCAGTAAAGTCATCCAGCGCACATCGAACATTTTGACTTCGATCAGTTGTAGGAGAGACCGCCACCTAGTGTTTTGAAATCTGGCTCAGTTAAAATGTTCAAAAAGGAATTGGGTCAGTTCTTAATTCAGCAGAAAGATATGGGTTTGGAGCAGGTAAAAGGTCAGAAATACTTAAAGTCCTGAAGCAGAAATGGTTAATGGAGAACAAACTAGAAAATGGTCTTTTCTTGTTTCTATATGCTTATACTGTATTCTTGAAGACCTAAAAAGAGGATGTTAGCAATGTAATCACTCATTGTGACTATCCAGTCCAGGTCGCGTTGGGTGGTGGATGCAAATGCTGAGTCGCTATTCCTTTAAAAGGAAGAATAATTTGCAAATCTTAGGCAAATCTACTAAGGTCTTAAAATATTTAGGGATAGATTTTGTAAGGCCCTAGCCACGCAGCCAGTGTATATCAGCAGCACGTCCACGATTTACCAATATGCAAAATTTATCCAATTGGCTTCCAATGGTATTGCTGATGGTGAATCAGAGGGTATCTTGTTTCATAATGTGGGCGCATTGATCCTGACAATAACCATCCTTCATAGTCCCAGCAGTCAGAGATTTTTATCCTTGTTTTCAAATCTCTCCATGACTTCGCCCCTCGCCATTTCTGTAACTTCCTCCAGCCTTACAATCAACGTTCCTCCTAAGCTGCGTGGCCATGTGGCCGCTCAGTGGTCTGAAGGTCCCGTGCACACCGCTCACGAAAATTTAAATGGACCACGCAGCCACTTAAAGGGACCGCATGCAAAAAAAATGAGAGGGAGCATTGCTTACAACCCTTCGAGATGTCTACGCTCTGCCAATTTTAGCCTCTTGAACATCCCTGATTTTAATCACACCACAATTGGTGGCCATGCCTTCAGCTGTCTAGGATTTAAGCTCTGGAATTCTCTCCCTAAATCTCTTCGCCTCTCTACCTCTCTCTCCTCCTTTAAGACTCTCCTTAAAACTTACCTCTCATCTGTCCTAATATCTCCTTATGTGGCTTGGTGTCCAATTTTGTTTGATAATCACTCCTGTGAGGCATCTTGGGATGTTTTACTTCGTTAAAGGCACTATATAAATGCAAGTTGTTGTTGTTGAGCTAGCGACCAACTCTCCCTCTCCCCTGTCCACCCCACTTAAGACATGTTTGTGCCTGTCCCTTGTCCTGTGCTCAAGAGTATTTGTCTCCTTTCTGTTCCACACACTGTAAAGCATCTGCCTTTGTCTATCTCTCTCTCTCTCGCTCTGCCTCCATTGTTCTCTGTAAATTGTGCTGTGCTCCTTCGGTCAGAATATTGATGAAAAATTTAAGTTTGAAGCTCAGTTAGCCCAACTTTCTTTCTTTAATTATCTGTTTATTTATTTATTTCATCATTGCTGAGTTGAGAAATAAATAAAGCCAAACTGAACGAACTACCAACTTCATGTATTTCAACAATGCTGCTGTCAAGGCAAGGCTAAGGCCCAGGCATAGGCATAGGAGTGGTGCACAGGCTGCATGTGGATCCAGCTTGGGAAGCATTTGCAGCGAATAAAGATTGAATATAGTGTAGTGCACATTAATGGAGAGTGGGAATGGGACTGGTGGCAGTTGAATGGGAAGTGAAGGTAGGTAAGGAAAGGATGCTGACGGAAGTAAGGGAACATGCCATTGAAATTAACAATGCAATCCTAAAAGAAAACATAAGCTTGACTGACACAGATTCAACTAATCAAGAGGAACCATTGCTACATGCTATTGTACCAGCATTATTCCAGCTAATAGAACATCAATTCTGATACTTCCAACTTCTCCCTGCTCCCCACCTGGGCAGGACAGGAACCTACCTGTAGGGCATTCACCGTAGTTAGAGAACCACTGCACTAGACAATCAGGATTGGAGGAAATCTCATTCAATCCCATTCACAATCAGATATTTAACCAATTCTTTTATAAGGGAGTGAATCAATATAACATTAATTGGTTTTGCTGGGACTCGGTTTTGCATCCTAGTCATCCTGTTGGGCAGAAATAACTCTTCTAACGTCTTGTCTCATTTGAGGCTTATTAATTTCCTTTCAAACTACCATCCCATCTCCAACCTCCCGTTCATCTCCAAAGTCCTTGAATATGTTGTCGCCTCCCAAGTCCGTGCCCATCTTTCCCGCAATGCCATGTTTGAATCCCTCCAATCAGGTTTCTGCCCCTGCCACAGTACTGAAACAGCTCTCATCAAAATCACAAATGACATCCTTTGTGACTGTGACAAAGGTAAACTATTCCTCCTTGTCCTTCTTGACCTGTCTACAGCCTTTGACATGGTTGACCCCTCCACGGTCTCTAAATTTTCAGACTGCTTGTCTGGCATCCAGTTCTGGATGAGCAGAAATTTTCTCCAATTAAATATTGGGAAGTCCAAAGCCATTGGTTTCGGTCGCCACCACAAACTCTGTTCCCTAGCCATTGACTCCATCCCTCTTCCTAATATCTGTCTGAGGCTGAACCACACTGTTGGTAACCTGGGTGTCATATTTGACCCTGAAATGAGCTTCCGACCACATATCCGCGGCATAACAAAGACCGCCTATTTCCACCTCCGTAACATCGCCCGTCTCTGCCCCTGCCTCAGCTCATCCGCTGTTGAAACCCTCATTCATGCCTTTGTTACCTCCAGACTTGACTATTCCAATGCACTCCTGGCTGGCCTCCCACGTTCTATCCTACGTAAACGTGAGGTCATCCAAAACTCATCTGCCCATGTCCTAACTCGCACCAAGTCCTGTTCACTCATCACCCCTGTACTCGCTGACCTACATTTGCTCCTGGTTAAGCAATGCCTCGATTTCAAAATTCTCATCCTCGTTTTCAAATCTCTCCATGGCCTTGCCCCTCCCTATCTCTTAATCACCTCCAGCCCCACAACCCGAGATATCTGCACTCTCTAATTCTGTCGTCTTGAGCATCCCTGATTATAATCGCTCAACCATTAGTGGCTGTGCCTTCTGTTGCCTAGGCCCTAAGCTCTGGAATTCCCTCCCTAAATCTCTCCACCTCGCTACCTCTCTTTCTTCCTTTCAGACACTTCTTAAAACCTACCTCTTTGACCAAGCTTTTGCTCTAATTTCTCCTTATGTGGCTCGGTGTCAGTTTTTTTGTTTTATAGCCCTCCTGTGAAGCACCCTGGGACATATTACTACATTAAAGGCGCTATATAAATACAAGTTGTTGTTGTTATAAATGATCCTGGAGCTTGGCTAAAACTACCTGAACGACGGAGAATGAGGTAACCAGAAAGAAAAAAAAAGCCTTAAGCTGAACCATCATTAATGTATTAGCATAGCAAGTCTGGTGGTGACTGGAGCAGAAACTAATTCAGAACTCATATAGTCCACAGGGATGCAAGACTGTGAAATGTATGTTTCTCCCAGAGGCTATTGCCTCTGGAAACAACATCTGCCACAGGGTATTGTTTGCTTGCAATGAATAAGAAATTCAAGTCATGCAACTTTGCCTGCTGTAGAATCTGAACTGGAGGTAGGATTACGTAGACCAACTTGATCTCCCCTTTCCTGTTCAATAAGGAGAAGTCCACTAAGAGAGACTCAAAGGGCAGGATTTTCATTGGGCCATGGAGGCGGGATTGGAGGCGTGTGGGGGGTTAAAATCCCGAAATCGGGGGGCACGAACCAATTCCGCCCCCAACCTGCCTCCATGCCAGTTTCAAAGGAGGCGGGTACCCGACCCGCACTGGGACCCGTCTCCCAGAGGTGGCAAGGGGATTAGTGCCAATTAAGTGCCTAGTTAACAGGCAGTTTTTAGCCTAATCCCTATTTTCATCCCTGAAGTGTGGGATTCCCGATGGCTCCAAACCACGCCAAGTTAGCAAGGCGGGCCGTCGGGATGAAGGGCTTGGAGGGGTCGAGATGTCCGGTGTTCAGGTGAGTGATGGGTGCATGAGTGCAGAGGTAAGTGTGTTTGGTGTGTTTAAAGGGGGAAAAATTCGGTGTCGCCCCACCATGACTCCTCAATAGCGAGGTCTCCCGCAAGTGAAATTCGGTCAGGATAGTGCTGGGTTGGGGCCAGCTGGGGCCATCTCTTCCGCGTAGGATGAGTAGGCAGGTTCCTCTGGACCCTGTCCGGTTTCTCCCGAAGGTCACTGCGGGGTCTCCTCCTGGATTTGTCCAGTGGCGAGGTGATCCCCAACATTCTGTATCACCATATCTTCATTCAATGCCCAGCTCGGGCTGGGCGAACAGGGCTGCTCCTTTGTCCACTCTCCTGCAAAAGAACTTAAAAGGCCATGCAGCCAGGTCTCTCACTGACCTGCTGCCTTAGGTGGAGACATGGTCGGGTCCCTCGACCTCGGACCAAAATACAAGCATTTGGCACACTTATAAACTTAAACTTTAAACTTAGACACAAAACTACTAGTTACATTCTAAATTTAAAATTTAAACACCTTAAAAGCAAGCTGTAAACATTGGTGACTTAAATCAAACTATAATACAAATGCCGCCCGTCTCCGGACGGCCAGGCTAATCTCTGGTGCCACTGTCGTAGATTACTGCTGCCTGCAGGGAAGCTGGACTGCCTCCTGCTTCTGGTCCCTGGCAGCTTATGGCTGCTAGTTGGGGACCTCTGTGATCTGTTTCCTCCCGGGCTCGGGAGATTGATCTTTGTGGCGGGTGTTATATCCGTGTATCTTAATGTTGTGTCCTTCAATAATCAGACAACAAACTGCAGGGAACGATTCAACAGGTGTTTACTGAATGAGGGTTACTCTGGAACTAACTGTGCAGATCACTACTCAGGGTTTATATACAGGTGTGGTCACTGCCGGTACTACAGTATACAGGAGCTGTAAAAAGTAGTTCTCTCCCTTAAGGTATACATTACCTACATTACAAATCCTCCCCTTTTAGATTAACAGTATCATAATACTCATTTAACAATTAACATTTTTAATATACAATGTTATATGAAAATAGTCCATTCATATATTCAGTCTCTGGGGAGGCTTCCTGATTCTTTCTGGATAACGCCTTTCCCGAGTGTCTCGCTCTTGGTGCGGAGGCGATTCTAGCACCCTGTCGTCAGTTGATTCATCAGCTTCCAATGCTATTGTTTTTGAGGTAGATGCGACCTGTACGTCGGGTTCCTCACCAGGTACGTATGGCCGAGACATGGGGTTGACTCGTTCCTGTGACTCTAGGATCTGGTCAGCATGGCGTCTCACAATGTTCTCAGCAACATCCACTGTGTACATTAGTGGCCCCTGCCGTGTGCATATCGTTCCTGGTTGCCATTTCTCTGTTCGGTAGTCGCGGGCCAAGACTGGTTGCCCTACATTGAAGCTCCTTGTCGGCTTCTCATTGATGTGCTGGAATTGCTTACTCTCAACATCTCTTCGTACATTTGGTCTCAGTAAATCCAGACGAGATCTCAACCTTTGGTTAAAGAACATCATGGCCGGGGCCTGGTTGGTGACTGCATGTGTCGCATTTCTGTAGGCTAACAGGAAATTGTCCACCTTATGCTGCAGTGGAATGTCGTCATCGCACATGGCCTTTACTGCTTTTTTAAAGGTTTGTACGAACCTCTCAGCCAATCCATTTGTGCCTGGATGATATGGGGCGGATGTATGATGCCTTACCCCATTCCTTTTCATAAATCTTCGAAACTCTTCGGACACAAACTGTGGTCTGTTATCAGAGCAAATCTGCTCTGGCAAGCCGTTCCTGGCAAAAATGGTCCGTAGGACTGCAATAGTTTTCTCCGTGGTGGTGGAGGACATTTTGATCACCTCAGGCCATTTCGAGTGAGCATCCATGGCTATTAAAAACATTCAGTCCATGAATGGACCAGCAAAATCAATATGCACCCGTTGCCATGGAGATGAGGGCCACTCCCATGGGTGTAGAGGGGCATGTGGTGGTGCATTTTGGACCTTCTGGCATCCTGAGCAGCTCTTTGTCAGGTCCTCGATTTGCTGATCGATCCCCGGCCACCACACATAAGCCCTAGCAAGGCTTTTCATTTTCATCCCTCCCAGATGACCTTCGTGAAGCTCATTGAGCACTCTCTCCCTTAACTTGGGTGGAATTACCACTCGGGATCCACACAGCAAGGTCCCCTGGCATACTGACAGCTGTTCTTTTCTGGATGAGAATGCTGGCAACAATGAGTCACCATGTGCTGGCCATCCCTTCACCGTCAAATCATATACCCGAGACAGTGTCTGGTCATTTCGGGTCTCCTTCTCTATACCAGCGTTAGTTACTGGCAAGCATTCAATTATAGTCGAATGAAATATTTCGACAGGATCCACTGCTGGTGCTTCCTCCGCAGTAGGCAGTGGCAGGCGTGATAGCCCATCAGCGTTTCCATGCTGTTTCGTGCCCTTATCCTCGATTTCATATTGGTGCGCCCCTAGAAAAAGGGACCATCTTTGTAGCCGTTGCGCAGTCATCACCGGAACGCCCTTCTTTGGATGAAAGATGGAGACAAGTGGTTGGTGGTCAGTCAGCAAGGTGAACTTCTGCCCGTGCAGATAGTGATTGAACTTTTTCACTCCCTGTCAATCTGGGCGTAATTACGCTCGGCTGAGGTTAGTGACTGAGACGCAAAGGCTACTGGCCTCTCCAACCCGTCTGGGAATTTGTGCGATAGTACCACTCCAATGCCATAGGGTGATGCATCACACACTAACCGAATTGGTAGTGCTGGGTTGAAATGAGCCAACACCTCTTTTGATGTGATTAATGCTTTGCTCTTCTGGAAAGCTCGTTTACATTTGTCACTCCACTTCCATGGTACCCCCGTTTGCAGTTGGGCGTTCAGTGGGTGTAGTACGGTAGACAAATTCGGCAAGAACTTATGGTATTAGTTCACCAGCCCGAGGAACGACCTCAGTTGTGACACATTTTCCGGTGCTAGAGCCTTGACTACTGCCTCAATCTTTTCAGGGGACTTATGTAACCCCTCTTTATCAATAACGTGGCCACAATACGAGACCTGCTTCTGGAAAAACTCGCATTTGTGGCGATTAGCTCAGAGCCCATATTCCTTCAATCTAGTGAGCACCTGCTCCAGGTTGGCGAGGTGATCACTGTCATTTTCGTCCATGACCAGGATGTCGTCCAAATAACACTGGGTCCCTGGAATCCCTTGCAGGACTTGTTCCATTGCCCTTTGCCAAAAAGCCGGAGCTGATGCTACCCCGAACACCAGCCGGTTGTTTTGGTAGAGACCTTTATGAGTGTTGATCGTGAGGTACTCTTTCGAGGCTTCTTCTACCTCCATTTGCAGGTACGCCTGGGCCAGACCAATCTTAGTGAAGCGTTTCCCTCCAGATAGCGAGGCGAAAATATCTTAAATCCGCGGAAGAGGATATTGTACAGTGTGAAGGAATGGGTTCACTGTCACCTTAAAGTCCCCATGGATGTGAACCTTCTTTGGTTCCCCAGGCGTATTACTCAACGACCTCTTCATTACAGGAACGATGGGTGTAGCCCACTCGCTCCAGTTCACTTTGGACAGTACTCCTGAACGTTCCAAACCTTCCAGCTCTGCTTCGACGGCTGGGCGGATCGCATAAGGTACCGGTCTGGCCTTAAAAAACTTTGGGCTTGCATTTTCCTCTATTTTGATCATCGCTGTTATGCCTTTTAGTGTTCCAAGTCCCTCCTGGAACACGTCTTGTGCATCAGTTAGCATTTTTGACAGTCGTCCAGGTGTGACGTCGTCATCCTTTTTGGCATCTACAGTCAGTGCTTGTATGGAATGCCAATCTAGCTGCATCTTCCGGATCCATTCACGTCCTAGTAGTGGTGGTCCTCCATCTGGCAATACATATAGGTCCATTTTTGGTGTTTCCTTGCCGTTATATATAACGTTCACACTTATTTTTCCTTTGGGGTAGACTTTTTGCCCCGTGTACATCTTCAAGACAATCTTTGTATCTCTCAAGGGTATATGTGAGAATAGCCGCTTGTAATCCCTTCGGTTTATGAGTGTTAGGGCTGATCCTGTGTCCAATCCCATTTTCACTTGGACTCCTGCTATCTTGAGCATGACCCAGATAGTTTGGTGATCCTCTGTTTTGATCACATTATTTAATTTCAGACAACCCAGCTCCTTGCTTCCGGAGTCTGTATCACTTTTCTGTTCGTCTGAACTACTCTCCGTCACCTTATGTACCTTTTTGTACTTCTCCTGTGGAGATTTCTTTCTGCTGGTTTTCTTTCCCGACCTGCAGACTCTTGCTATGTGTCCTACTTTTCCACACTGTCTGCACACTTTGTCCTTGAACCAGCAATCATTATGGTTGTGTGTTGTTCTGCCGCAGCGATAGCACTTCACTGTTCCGTATGACATTTCCTTTGTGCCATATTCTTGCGATCTCCGTTGTATCTCTGCAGCGCCCCGTGCTGCTGCTTGGTGTGATACTGCAATGCTGAAAGCCTTGTCCAGCTTAAGATCCTTTTCTGAAAGAAGCCGTTTCTGGGTTCCTTCACTTTGAAGCCCACACACAAACTTGTCCCTTAAAGTATCTACTAGTCCCGTTCCAAACTGGCAGTGTTTTGATAGCTTGCGCAGTTCCGTTAAATACTTAGCATTACTTTCATCTTTATGCTGGTTCCTTTTGTGAAACTTAAATCTTTCTGCTATCAGCAGCGGTGTGGGGTTTAAGTGGTCCTGTCGGATTGACACTATGTTTTCAAAATCCTTTTCTACTGGCTTCTCTGGGGTTACTAGGTTTCGTAGTAAGCCATACGTTTTTGCACCCATTGAATTCAACAATACCAGCGCTTTCTTGTCATCTGGCACTTCATTCACCTTGCAGTATACTTCTATGCGTTTGACATATGTCGTCCAATCTTCGACTTCATTGTCGAATGCTGTGATACTGCCACTCTTCGGCATTTTTGGGTGTGGTTAGACTGGCTTAAAATGGCGTCTCCCGCGCTTTCCTTTCTTCCCCGCTGCGGCTTAAAATGGCGTCTCCTGCGCTTTCCTTTCTACCCCACTGTGGCTTAAAATGCCGTCTCCAGTGCTGCTGCCAACGCTGCTCTCGGCGGTCCTTGTGGCAAATGGTGACACCCTGTGGGTTTCGTGCGCTGCTCCTGCGCTGCTGCCAATGCCGCTCTCTGCGGTCCTTGTGGCAATGACAGCGCCTCGCATTTTCCTGCGCGCCTCTCTCCCCCGTTTGCGCTGCTCGGCCCTTGAACACCGGCTGCGCTCTGCTCTCTCTCATCTCTCTCCCCATTGACGCCGCTCGGTCCTGAACACCGGCTGCGACCTGTGCGCTCTGCCCTCTCTCTCTCCCCCATCGACGCTGCTCGGCCTTTTTCTGTGCCGCTCGGTCGGGCTCTTGCCACCGCTGTCCGGGAAGGGTCTGCACAGTACCTGTTGCCAGCCCGTTTTGCTGGACCACCATGACTGGAAAGCCAAGCCTGGCTCTCGACAGCCTCCCCTGCGATGCTCAAATCTCCGCTGGATGACTGGGCGGTTGCCCGTGGTCGACGCCCGTGCTTCTGGACTCGACCTCCCTCCACTGTTCTCCAGGAGCGAATCCCTGGGAGGTGATGCAGAGTTGCAGGTAGGTTTGAATCTGCGTCGTCGCCAATGTTATATCCATGTATCTTAATTTTGTGTCCATCTATAATCAGACAACAAACTGCAGGGAACGATTCAACAGGTGTTTACTGAATGAGGGTTACTCTAGAACTAACTGTACAGATCACTACTCAGGGTTTATATACAGGTGTGGTCACTGCCGGTACTACAGTATACAGGAGCTGTAAAAAGTAGTTCTCTCCCTTAAGGTATATATACATTACATACATTACAGCGGGTACTCTGGTGACCATCTTATCTTGGGCTTGCAGACCTGCTGAGGCCTTCTGAGGGGCGTCTCTGTGGGGAAAACTTTGGCTGACGGACCCTGAGCCTGGGTCACAGCCCTAGCTGGCTGGGAACCTTCTCCCCCTGATGCAAACAGCCCACATTGTTTAATATACCTGGCAGCCTGCCAGTAATCCGGGTTTGTCTCCTTTTCCCTACCCACTCCTGTACTGGGGGCAGGTATTCCCTCACCACCCGCTGCTGGTGGCTGAAAATCTTCCTCTCCAGGTCCAAAACCTGGTACCGCCTCCTTCCATATGTCCACTGCAAGAGGAATTGCTATCCCTTCCTCCCCAGAGTCCCACACCATAGGGGGAACCACTCTAGAAGCGGGCTGGGAAGCTTGTCCCTTTAAACAGGCGACTGCACCTGCACGAACCTCTTCCCCGGAGTCCCACGGCAGAGGCTGTGAAACCTCTGTATTCAAACAGGTGACTGCGCCTGCACGGGAAAACTGAAGAGGAGCCGCTGTGGTCACGGGCTGGGGAACTGCACCTGCGCGAACCTCCTCCCTGGAGTCCCACGGCAGAGGCTGTGAAACCTCTGTATTCAAACTGGCGACTGTGCCTGTGCAAACCCAGTGTTGGGAAACCTCTCCCCTCAGGTGCGCGACTGCGCCTGCGCAGGGAAACTGAAGAGGAGCCGCTGTGGTCACGGGCTGGGGAACTGCGCCTGCATGAACAGACCGTTCAAAAGACTGGGGAATTCCTGTCTGCAGACAGCGACTATGCATGCGCGGGAAGTCTCTTCACAGGGCGGCTCCTCCCTGGGGCCCCCCAAGTGATTTTCTGTGAATGAACTCACAGCAGCCTGCAGATTTCTACTCTCAGGCTGCGGTTTCTCTGTTTCTGAACTAAATAACTGGTTCAAATTTAAACTTTGGCCAAAACTTAGGTCCCACTGGGGCGGGGAAGTGTCCCAATTGGTGGGCCGGACAACTTTTCCCTTGAAACAAGCCACAGCACCTGTCTTTACAGCCTATGAACTTGCACTTGTATGTTCAGATTTATACAATTTATATTGGTTGGCGTGGAACCACTTTGTGCACCGGGGTAGTTTTACTGCATAGACCATGGGGCTGGCCCTATCAACTATACTATAGGGTCCCATGTAGAGTGGCTCTAAACTTCCCACCCGGGCATAGTTTCTTACCATTACTAGGTCTCCTATCTCCCACTGGTGGCTCTTGCTAGGCTCGAGCAGCAGCCGGTTATTCCGATGCTGCTTCCCCATGCTGTCTGCTGCCTGCCCATAAATTTGTTTGAGGTGTTCTAGGAGGGTTCGGGCGAATTTATCCCGGTTTATTTCCTGCAGTTGTCTTTCAGTGAGGACTGGGGCAAGGACATGAGTGGGGGTCCTCATAACTCTGCCGGTCATGAGCTCATGTGGTGAATGCCCTGTACTTTTGGACTGGCTGGCCCGGATCCCCATGAGGATCAGAGGTAGGGTCTCTGCCCATTTTTGGGGTGACCCCACGGCCTCTTTCCTCAATTTTCTTTAAGGGTATGGTTCTTATGCTCCACATTCCTTGAGGACCGCAGGTTGTAGGCTATGTGCCACTGCCCTTTGATACCGAGCAGCATGAGGGTGTTCTGCATGACTTGGCCAGTGAAGTGGCTTACCTCGTCGGACTCCACGAACTGGGGCAGTCCCCACCGCGAGAACACCTCCTTCACCAAGATCTTTGCAGTCCCTATTGCTGTGGCCGTCCTGCAGGGGAAGGCTTCCACCCACTTGGAAAACACATCCACCAGGACGAGGCAGTATTTGTAGCCTCCCTGGGTGGTGGGCAAGGGCCCTATATAGTCGATCTGGATCAACTGCCATGGTCCCTCGACCCTCCTAATGTGTCCCATGGGCACCTTCCTTTTGTGGGGATCGGGATTATTTGCTGCACACACAAGACAGCTAGCACAGAACTTGCGGACACCATCCCGGAGTCCTGGCCACCATCCCGCCTGTTCCACCCGTTGCCAGGTGGTCTCAGGCCCGGGGTGTCCCACTCCCGGCCCCTCATGCGCCAGCTGAAGGAACTCCCTCCGGTGTTGCTGGGGTACTACCCACTGTTCTGCTTTGAACAGCATGCCCTCCCTTACTGTGAGAGGGGCTGTGCTTTAGGGGCCCTCTATCATTTTGCCCTCCATCACTGCGCTAATTATTGCCTTTAGGATGGGGTCCTGTGCCTGGACCGTTTTAAGGTCTGGGGCCAACACTATTCCTGATTTTCCCTGTGTCCCATCCCTGCCTGTAATCTCTGCCACTGGCCCGGACTCATATGGGTCCCAGAAAGTGCCTGCACATGCACCCTCCTTGGCCAGCCCTGGCTGCGGGGTTCTGTGGAGGAATGGGCTTTCACCTTATGGATGAAAGCTGCACCTTCCTCCCCCACAGCTGCCAGGATTTTCTCCAGCAGGGGCTTTACAGTCAAGGGCTTCCTGTCGGCAGAGGTATACCCATGGCGAGACCAGATGGCCAGGTACTCCGTACGCGAGTTGCAAGTGAACATACTGTCAGAGCAAATCGTATACGAGGTAGGGAAGTTGTCGGGGTGTGTAACCACGTACATCACCGCGGACAGTTCAGCCTGCTGGGCACTCATGGTGTTAGGGAGCTTGATTGCCAAGGCAATGTCTGCCGTTGGGTCAAAGATCCCGCAACCCGTGAGTCGTACTCCAGCGGATACCATGCTGGAACCATCTACATAGATCTCGCGGCCCGTGGGATGTACCTGGCCCGTAAACCTATGTTCACTTCCCATACCCCATCAATGGAACATCGATGGGCTGTTCCAGGGTATACCATATTGGCCACAAGCTTTGGCTTGCAAAGGCCCTTTACCTTCAGATCCATCTGTGAGAGGAGAAGGGTCCAGCGTGCAATGCGGATGCTGCTGACTGTCCCACCTTTAATCCTCCCATCCAAAAGCATCTGAGTGGGTGTGTGGTGTGTGAGGAGGGTGATGGGAGAGGTGCCTGTGAAGATCCGGGATTTCTTCACAGCCCAATATGTGGCTAAAAGGTGCCTTTCACATATTGAGTCGCTCCTCTCTACATTGGTGAGTATTCTGGAGGAATAGACCACGGGTCTCAGCCTATCGTGCCGCTCTTGGAGCAGCACTGCACTCAGGCTAACCCCACTGGCTGCTACCTCCAGAAAAAACTCCCTTTTCCCATCTATCGCTCCTAGGGCTGGTGCGGTCTGCAGGTCTCCCTTTAACTTAACAAATGCCACCTGGCATCCCTCATCTCAGGACCACTCCACTCCCTTGTGTAGGAGACGGAGCAGAGGGGCCGCTGTGGCTGCATTGTCCTCTATAAAATCCCTGCAGTACCCCGTCAATCCCAGGAACGACCTCACCCCTCTTACTGAACTGGGAATCGGTAACTCCTGGACCGCTTCCCTCCTTGCCTGTGCGGACAGTCAGACCCAGGAATTTAACCTCTTGCTGACCGACCTGCGCCTTCTTGGGGTTAACTTTAAATCCCTTTCTCTGCAGCAGCTCCAGCAGCTCAGCCAGTAGTGGGCCATGCTCCCCGACCGAGTCGGTAAATAAGAGCAGGTCAACCACACTGCAGTAACTGAGTGGGCTGACTGAACTCTTTTAAACTATCTTTCATGCATTGCTGGAAGATGCTGGGGCTGTTGTGGAAACCCTGTGGCAGACAGTTCCAGGTATACTGCTGTCCCTTAAAGGTGAAGGCAAACTTATATTGGTCCTCCCGTTTTAAAGGGATGGACCAGAACCCATTCAAAATGTCCAGCACCGTGAATGTGTTCGCGGATGCTGGAATACTGCTAATAAGATTAGCCACTGCTTCTACTGTGGGGGCACACGCGGGGATATTGCTGTTAAGCACCCGATAGTCCACCATGGCTCTCCATGAGTTGTCCGGTTTCCTAACCGGCCAAAGTGGAGAATTAACATGAGTGGCTATGGGCCTCAACACTCCCTGTTTAACTAAGGAGGTGATGGCTGCCTCCATGTTGGGTTCTGCCTCCTTGGGGAAATTGTACTGCTTCTGTGGTCGGGCCATGGGGTCCCCGTCTATTTTAACCTCAAACCCTGTGATCCACCCGCAGTCGTGTTTATGGGTGGCAAATGCTGTGAGGTTTGTCTGCACGACTGCCTGCAGTGCCTCCGGGACACCATTTACCATGAGCCCGTGGTCGTAACCTTCTTTGGGCTTCACAGTACACAAGGTCCCTTTACCCTCCTTGCCCGGGATGACCACTACGCCTTCTTCCCTGTCTGTGCTAGACCCCCAAAGGTAATGGTTGCGGAGATCCACGAGGATCCCATGGCTCACCATGAAGTCGGCCCCTAGGATACCCTTTCCTTCCTCCTTATTCCACTTTGCCAGGATGCACATCCACTTAGTTTGGAGCATGCCCAGATGGACTGAGAGGGGCCTGGAGTGTACCCCTGCCTGCTCCTGACTGGTGAATCCCAATAGTATGTATGGAACCCCGTTAGACAGAGGTGGGACTATCCGTATGGATCACGGTGCATGATGCCCCCGTATCCAATAGATATGTACCTGTAACCTTCTCTACCTCCATCTGTATGAGCGGTTTCTTCCATTCATCGTACCGGAGATTACACAGGTAGACAGGCTGCACGGGCTCCAGTCATTGTGGGGAGGCAGAGATGGGCGAGGGGGCTGCAGCATCACTGATGGCTGCTACCTTTCCCTGATTGGCCCTGAGGAAAGATTTTATCGACTCCATGACGGACTCGACTGTATCGGGAGGAGTTTCTGTCTCTGCCTTCTGAGTTGGGGCTGCAGGGGTCCTGGCTTTATCATCTCTCCCAGGCTTTTTACAATCCCTGCGCCAGTGGCCATCCTCCCCGCACCTGTAACAAGTGACCTTGTTCTGGGAGGGACGGCTCCCCTCCTGGCGCCACTCTTTCTTGTATTGAGCCCCTGGTTTAACCTCGTGGACCTTACCCTTTTGCTGAGGGGTCCCACTATTCCTACCGTTCCTATATGCTACCGTGAGCTGCCGGATTACAGTCTCTTCGGTTGCTAGGGGGTCTCGGTGGTCAAAGCAAGAAGGGCTTTCTATGCCATCAAAAAATCAATCCAAATAGAAATCCCAATTAGCATTTGGCTCAAAATTTTCAAATCAGTAATTGAACCAATTGCACTCTATGGCAGTGAGGTATGGGGACCGCTAACTCAACAAGAATTTGCAAAATGGGACAAACACCCAATTGAGATCCTACATGCAGAATTCTGTAAAAGTATCCTCCGGACTCAAAGGAAAACAGTAAACAATGCATGCAGGGCGGAACTAGGCCAATATCCATTAATAATCACTATCCAAAAAAGAGCCACCAAATTTTGGAATCACCTACAAATGAGCAATCCCCAATGCTATCACTACGACGCCCTGAAATGCCAAGAGCTGACCATAAAGAAGAATACCCTCAGTCAACTAGTCCTGGGACTCAGTGAAGTAACTACTAACAATACTAACAATAACCAGCCCCAGGACAGTGACAGGGTAACACAAAGAATTCGACCCAACACAATCGTCGCTAAGCAAAAGGAAAAATATCTGACATATTGGGCAGAAACAACAAAAACCCAAAGCAAACTCAATTGCTACTTGGCCCTAAACAGACAATACAACATAGCTGATTACCTGACCATGGTAAAGGATAACAAACTGAGAAGAACCTTGACAAGGTACAGACTTAGCGAACATAGCCTAGCGATCGAAAAAGGCAGACACAGGCAGACCAGGCTGCCAAGAGAGGACAGGATATGCTCGCACTGCAGTCAGGGAGTGGTGGAGACAGAGATGCACTTCCTCACAGCTTGTGGAAAATATCAGGGCATCAGGGGGAATTTCTACCAAAAATTCTCACAAATATGCCCTGATTTCAGAAATCTGAATGACAACCAAAAACTCCCATTCCTACTGGGAGAGGAGAGAAGCTGTATAACACTGGCGGCACGCTATGTTACAGCTTGCCATGAACAGAGAGCCAACCAGTAAACTAAGAAAAGAATATATATAAACAATGCGAATGTATATTTATACACTCAGGGATATACCTGTTTATACACTGTATGAATAGAACTGCGTTTATGTGGTAAACCATAAATGTATTTTGATGCTTTGGCAACATAAGATGTAACTTATCATGCCAATAAAGCGATTTGAATTGTGAATTGTGAATCAGCCTTTGCTTTTATCTGGGGCAGGCAATTGGACACCAGTCAACGAAGCCATTGGGTCTGCTGCCGCTGGTTCAGGTGTGCCCTATCTTGCCCCCCTGTACACGCGCTTTGTAGACTGGCCACAGCCTGTCTGCAAATGCCTCTGGGGTCTCCCCTTCCTTCTGCAGTGTTTTCCCTATGCGATCGAACGGACTGCCGTCGTTCGCACCCATAGCTTCCAGTATTTCCTCTTTAGGTCCTCAAAACCCTTCTGCCCTCTCTTAGCCTCATCTGAAAGGGTCTGATAGAGCTTACTATCGACAGAGAAAAGCAACATTTTGGCTTTCTCTTCATCATCACAGCCGTTAACACAGGCTGCCTGTTCTATCCCTTGGAAGTGCATTGGGGGGTCTCCCTTTTCGGAGAGCAGGGGAATATGTTTCACCAGGCCTCTGAGCTGTTGGGTATCATAGGGTACCAGATAGGTATGCTGAAAAGCCCCTGGGTCATTATCGTTCACGGGTGAACCGTACCTCCGTTGTCGGAGGGGGTACACTGGTCCTGGTCCCCGCCTGCCTAGCGGTACCTGCTGGCATTCTCCTACCACCCCATTGTCCACCCCTTCTTGCTGCCAGAGCTCCTCAAAACTCGGAGCTGTGGGCTGCGGTCTTGGGATCTCTAATTCCCTAGCCAGCTCTGTTCTGGGTGCTGCCTGTGGGGCGGTTTGATTTGGGCTGCTGGTACTATCCGACGGACTTCCCTTCGGACTTATGAGACATACCAGCCCTTTAGTCCTTAATAACTCCACACCCAAACTCTCTATCTTTCTGTTACATGGGGTATGACCTGCCCCACTAAACCTTTGGTCGCAGGCCAGCTTATAAGTTGCCATTACCTCCCTAACCATTTCCTCCTGCTCTGTTACTTCTGAGGTGATCCGGGCATTCTCTTCCCGCAGTCTCATCTCGTTACTCTTTGCTTCTGTAATTTGACACTTTAGGAACTCTATCTTGTGCCTCGCGTGGCTTTTGCCCTCACTAGCTTCTTGGGTGAGGTGTGCGTTTTCCTCCTGTAGCCTCATCTCACTGTCCCTAGCCTCTGTGACTTCCTGCACAAGGCGCTCTATCTCTGCCTGGCATTTTGTGACCTCTAGTATGAGGCATGCATTTTCTTCCCGCACCCTCATCCCACTATCTCTGGCCTCATTCACCTCTCTTATGAGGCGTTCTACCTCCGCCTGGCATTTTTCAAACTCTGACTCCCGATTCTTGGCCTCTGTAACCTCCTCCCGCACCCTCATCACACCCTTCTTAACCCAGCCACCTATACTATAATAGGTCAGCTTACACGCTGCCGCTAACTTCTGCAGGGCTACCCACAGACTGAAAGCAAGAAAAGCAAGAGCTGATGCTTTCTCCAGATCCAGACCACTTATCATATCAAAAACTGCCTCCAGTCCTGCCGCGGTTGCCAATTTGTAGGGGGCATCTTTCACCTGGTTTACGGTAATTTACCTGGTCAGGCAGCCTTGCCACTGCACTGTGACCAATTCCAATCAGCGGTTTCGAATCGCTAAACCTTTCTTCCAGTTCTGACTGGAAGAACGTATAATTAATGATATATTAAAAATGGACAAATGGTCTGGATGCAAGAAAGTCAAATTTTATTAAAACTAAAGAAACTACACCACACGATCAAAGTAATCATGGTAAAATTGCTTAACAGGGGAAGGCAGACGGCAAAAACGAGTGATAAATGGCTACAATGTTAATCTTACAATCTTAGCAACATTTCCCTTAAATTACCACCCCTTTACTTCTCACTAGCTTGTCTTGCTAGTGTGTCAGAAGCCTTGCTCACCTGCAGTCTAAAGAGTAAAAGAGAAGAGAGAGATGCTTCTGGGAAGCTATCCCTTTTTTTGGGGCCCGCCCAGATCTGATGTTTCTGGGCTAAAACAAAAGAGATCCAAATTGTCCACTGGTCTGGGATGGGTTTGGATAAAGTTGCAGTTTAAATGTGTCCATTGTCTGTGATGGCTTTTGAATAAAGCTGCAGTGGTTTGAATGTGTTCTCCCATTCATTTAAATGGTTCCTCCTCAGTTTGGATGTGTCCACTTGATATACAAACAAATGCTAATAGCATTCAATTGCTTTGTAAACAAAGCATTGTCCTGTGGTCATCTGGAACCACAATTGAATGACAGTCTTGCGTGCTTAGCAAACAAAGTCCCTTTGTTCATGCTGGCTGTTTCAAGCACTTGATCTTAGAGTCAATTTCAGTGAATGGATGTGTGTAAACAACCCAGTGTGCTTGCTGTCCGATGATTGGCTGATTCAAACGGGCTACTCCCCAGTGTAAACAAACAGCTTGTAGGTTACCGGACCCACCCAATACCACAGGGTGACTGACAGCTCGGGCTCCATTCAAACCCACTACAGGGCAGCGCTGAGCTTTTTCATATGCTAACAGCCTGTCTGTTTCATATGCTAACAGCCTGTCTGTCCTTTTAAATTCTGTTTCCATGAGGTCTGTTCAGCCATTTTTAACAGTCCAAAACTCAAGAGTACATCGTTTAATAAAATGTACAATCTTAAAGTGTGCGATTTTCACAAAGCTCTTTGATTCCAGTGTCCTAGTGCTGCCCAGCTTACGAGCTTTTTAATGCAGCCTTTTGCGGTTCTGGGTATGTTTTAAAACATTGTCCAACCCAGAGACAATTTAAATCACACAGGTCTTCATCCACGATGTGGATTAATATTTCCCGATCTTTGGGGGCTGAGGGGATTTTGCGACCCCTACACAGGGCTAAAAATGATCTTATCTTGCTTTAAAGCATTTAAAAATAATAAACCTGTGGAAAAAATGTTTTAATTTTAATTAATTCACCACTTACCTTGTAAAAAGCAGGCCTTATGCCTGCTTTTTACATTTCTAAATTCTGCAGGCTTACGTTCCCGGGAAAACCTGTAAAAAAGACCGAAGTTCGATGCGCACGCACAGCCCCTCCTGCGCACGCGTACGACCTCTGGACCCCTTCGTTCAGAGGAACGGAAGTGCCGGTTTCCCGCGCATGCGCAGTGCATGCAGGAAACCGGCACTTCCATTGGGCCTACGGGTGAGTGCCCAACGCATACTCACCCGTGGAGACCCGAAGTTCTGGACCATTATTGCTCATGAATATCAAGTGCTGTTATTCAGGATTTCAGTTTTAATCGAACAGATTGTTTGAGCTGAATAAAAGTTTCAGATTTTACATCTGACCCGATCATGATGAACTGCGTAAGAAAAATAGTTCTTTTTCAAAAATCGTGAAATAGAAATTCATCTTAGCCGGTAGCACAAAATGGGCAGTATCACATCAGCCATCCGTTATACGCCCCGCCCGATAGTCAGTTCTATTGCAGTCAAGGGGACTAAATATCAGGCGGGGCATAAAATGAGTGGCTGATGCGATACCGCCTGTTTTGCATTATCGTCCAGGAAAACATTTCTACCCCTCCCCCACCCCCAAAACTTCAGAACCAAAGAATGAAAGAAATATACAAAAGGCAGTAAGTTTGAAGTATAAACACCATTTGGATTCTGAACCTTAACTGCTCAGCTCCAGGTTAATTCACAGAACACTTGAATTGGTTGCCAAATCAATGGTTTGCATTTTCAAACATTTGCTTTCCATGTATATACAAGCAAAATATTCCTGTACAATCCTGTATTGATTTCCTTAGTATCAGTTCTCTGTCTTCATTACGAGTAAGTTTCAGATTTAATTCAAATTTTTACCTGGTTTGGTCTGGCTGGTGGGATGCTTGCATCCAAGCACACATTTTTCATTCCTGAGTCTCTGAGTTCAGTTCCTTATTGGCAGCAAGCTGTCTGCGATTGAGGTGAAGTACGTATTGAATTCATGGTGGGGTGAAATTAGTCTTCGAGGGTAGTGCAAAACGAGAGATAACAAAGCAGCAGCTCGTTTTACGCCCGGCCCGATTTTCTTTTCCGTTGACCTCAGTGTTGCATTGGCAGAGACCAATAGCAGGTGGTCAATCTATTTTTGCCCACAGTTTGCCTGTGGCGATCAGAATGACTGGGAATAAAAATAAAAGAATCCATACCATTAAAAGATATGTAAAAACAATTCAGGAAAATATTTTTTGAACCCCTTTCAAAGTAATGTTATTGTTACAATTTCTGGTCTACCTTGGATATTCTCTCAGGTACAGTGGTATTGGGCTCCCCTGTAAGCGGTCCAGCATCATACGTCCAAAAGTGTGCCCACACCATCTAATACAGTTCCCACCATGCATACTGTCCACACTTATCTCAGACAGCTGTCTATATCAATAACTTGCATTTTTATAGCGCCTGTAACATAGTTAAACATCCCAAGGTGCTTCACAGGAGAGTTATCAAACAAAATTTGACGATGAGCCCAACACGTGAGTGCAAAAGATAAGGCTGAATCGTTTGCAACTATCTTCAGCCAGAAGTGCCGAGTGGATGATCCATATCGGCCTACTCCTGAGGTTCCCACCACCACTGAAGCCACGTGATATCAAGAAATGGCTGAGCGCACTGGATACAGCAAAGGCAGTGGGCCCCGACAACATCCAGGCTGACGTCCTGAAGACTTGTGCTCCAGAACTAGCCGCGCCCCTAGCCAAGCTGTTCCAGTACAGCTACAACACTGACAGCTATCTGACAATGTGGAAAACTGCCCAGGTATGTCCTGTCCAAAAAAGCAGGACAAATCCAATCCGGCCTATTACCGCCCCATCAGTCTACTCTCAATCATCGGCAAAATGATGGAAGGTGTTGTCAACAGTGCTATCAAGCATCACTTACTCACCAATAACCTGCTCACTGATGCCCAGTTTGGGTTCCGCCATGGCCACTCGGCTCCAGACCTCATTACAGCCTTGGTCCAAACATAGACAAAAAAGCTGAATTCCAGAGGTGAGGTGCGAGTGACTTCCCTTGACATCAAGGCAGCATTTGACCAAGTGTGGCATAAAGGAGCCCCAGTAAAACTGAAGTCAATGGGAATCGGGGGGGAAACTCTCCACTGGCTGAAGTCATATCTAGCACAAAGGAAGATGGTTGTGGTGGTTGAAGGTCAATCATCACAGCCCCAGGACATCGCTGCAGGAGTTCCTCAGGGCAGTGTCCTAGGCCCAACCATCTTCAGCTGCTTCCTCAATGACCTTCCCTCCATCATAAGGTCAGAAGTGGGGATGTTCACTAATGACTGCACAGCTGATAAGTGGCAGGTAACATTCACGCCACAGAAGTGCCAGGCAATGACTATCTCAAACAAGCGAGCATCTAACCACATCCCCTTGACATTCAATGGCATTACCATCGCTGAATCCCCCACCATCAAAATCCTGGGGTCACCATTGACCAGAAACTTAACTGGACCAGCCACATAAATACTGTGGCCACAAGGGCAGGTCAGAGGCTGGGTATTCTGCGGTGACTGTCTCATCTCCTGACTCCCTAAAGCCTTTCCACTATCTACAAGGCACAAGTCAGGAGTGTGATGGAATACTCTCCACTTGCCTGGATGAGTGCAGCTCCAACAACACTCAAGAAGCTTGACACCATCCAAGACAAAGCAGCCAACTTGATTGGCACCCCATCCACCACCTGAAACATTCACTCCCTCCACAACCGACATACCATGTCTGCAGTGTGTACCATCTACAAGATGCACTGCAGCAACTCGCCAAGGCTTCTTCGGCAGCACCTCCCAAACCCGCGAATCCTACCACCTAGAAGGACAAGGGCAACAGGCGCATGAGAACACCACCACCTCCAAGTTCCCCTCCAAGTCACACACCATCCTGACTTGGAAGCATATCGTCATTCCTTCATCGTTGCTGGGTCAAAATCCTGGAACTCCCTCCCTAACAGCACTGTGGGACTACCTTCACCACACGGACTGCAATGGTTCAAGAAGGCAGTTCACCACCACCTTCTCAAGGGCAACTAGGGATGGGTCTTGCCAGCGATGCCCACACCCCATGAACGAATATTTAAAAAAAACAGAGATGGAGACGTGTGAGTGATGACCGTGGCTGCATGTCCTCATGCAGTAGATGGCAGAGCTAACTCCTCTATTGCCTCTATGCTGAAAAGCACTCATCTAATGTACATGTCCTGAATAAGGTCTTCATAGGACCTGTGTTACCTGCATGTGCTTGGCAGTTGTGGGTACTTTCTGGTGAGGTGCATCATCCTTTATTGCTGTCTCAGACTATTTTCCTTCATTTTTTTCTGCTCCCCCTCCTTCTTCATGATAATGACAGACAAGGGAATACCCTTAGGGAATGTCATACCTGTTCCTGAGGAGCTCTCACTTTTGGTGGGGGCTGGGAAACAAAATCCTCTGGTGGCCTCACACTCCCACAGGCAGTCAGAAGCAAATCCAAGACATTCTATGCTCAATGCAAAAAACAAAATGGCACAAAAAAAGTGCTTCAGGAAGCACTATTGAAACTTCCAACAATCTTCAGGCTCAGAAAGTTCTAATTTCCACTGGTCTCAGCTGATCCAGGCAGCAGCAACACTTTATCTAACTTAACCCGAGTGAATAGCAAGTGTACCTACAGGATATTCTGGTTTGAAGCACCACTAACTTGTATTTAAATGTATTTAAATTAGGTACGTGGCCACTCAGCCACGGGAAGGGCTGAGTCACGTATGGAAATTCAGGGTCTTTGTTTTTTGAACAGGAAACCAGTGTAAACAGCTACCACCTCAATTTGCTGGCCAGGCAAATGATTTGTCCTGACTTTAGGCCTCAGAAATATCAAAACAGAGTGGAATTTCAGGGACTATGTCAGCGGTACAGTCCTACATCAAGGACCTTAGAATTATTTAAATTATTACAAGTATCTGAAGGCAAGATTTCCCATGTTCTCACCTGCACCCTAACGCTTGAGACAATCCACCATGCCTGCCTTATTTGAAGGTGATGGCAGACTGGAAAGATGACTGTTAGGTGACCTGGCTCATGATCTCGTTGAATGTGAACGGTGATGTAATGAGGCAAAGCAGCCAACAGGATAATTGGGGAGACAGATAAGTATGTTGAAGTAGTGCTTCAGGTGTCTTGACAGATTGGGGGCATACTGTAATATAGGCCCAGAAAGGTGTCAAAGGTAATATTAATCTTCTGCTTGTAGCACAACTTCTTTTATTTGTTCTCAGGATGTGAGCAACACTGGCAAGGCTCCATTTATTGCCCATTTCTAGTTGCCTTGAAAAGATGACAATTCTTGTACTGATGCTACTCCCATGATGGTGTTAGGTAGGGAATTCCAGGCTTTTTACCCAGCGATGATGAGGAAATATAGCCGCAATTTCCCCTACCTGGGTGGGTCCATGGTGGGTGAGGTTGGTGGTGGGTTGCGGCCTCGCTGCTGGCTCCATCCCGGCCTCCGACATGACTTTCCCTGATTAGGCTTGTTAAGCCCGCCCAGCGCGTTTCCCAGCCAATTGAAGGGAGCAGGCCTGATGATGCCATTTAATGACGCGTCATCAGCCAGTTTCCTTAAAGGGAACATGCGCAAATTTACATTGACATTTGTGCTGTCAGTGTCCTACAGTATTGAGGTGCTGCAAACACTGACAAGCACTGCACAGAGGTGCATGGCTGCACCCAGGCACTCCCATGACTCCCTCTATATGCTTATGGAGGGAGTCACAGCACACAGGGAGGTGCTGTTCCCTTCCAATGGGCGGAAGAGACCTCCCCAGGAGACCGACGCAGCCTGGTTGCACATTGCACAGGAGGACACAAGCAGGGATGTCGTCAGGAGGACCAGGCTGCAGTGGCGCAAACCTTTCAATGACCTCAGTAGATCATGAAATGTTGCTGCAACACTACACTCGACCTCATCCTGCTGTGCCACTCTTCACATCCCCATCACTCTACCTCCCCTATCCAACTCCTGTACATCCTTACTCACACCAACTTACCTTACACCTCCACCCATCCCTCTCTATTTACATTATCACTTCCTCATCTCACTAGCCACCCCTCACACTCACCCTCATCCTAGCGCAAGCATACCAACTAACAACACACAAGGGTAGGCACTGTGTGTTTTAGCCAATGTTCATGTGAAGTTTCTTTTAATGTGCTGTCAAACATTAAAATCTTTATTTTCAACACTTTCCATTCCTGGACAGATTTGGGTGCACCTTTGGAAGTGATTAGTGAGTTGCAGTGAATGGTGAGACATAACGGTACCCCCCGCAATGGTGATGAGTGTGAAAGTAATGGCTTGGGCATTGTAGGGATGCTTTATGTTGTTGGTATGGGGTGGTGCCAACCTGGCACATCATGTGGCAGCCAGGGTGTGCAGCATCAAGTGAACTAAATCTGGCCATGATGAGGCCATCCCTGGCATTCTGGGCAGCAATGTGCTGATGCCCTGTGTCCTGTGCAGCATCAGGTGATTGTGGAGAATGTTGTTGTTGTTGGTGGTGCTGCTGGTGTGCCTGGTGCTGCTGGTGTTGTGGCTGATCGTGCCAGATTCTAAGGACCAAGGTGAGAGAGTATAAACTGTACCCATGCTGATGGAATAGATGGCAAGTTAAGTTGAGATGACAGAAGCAATCTGTAAATGGTGAGAGAGGTTGTTCCAATGAGGTGACACTGGATAAAGAGTTTGCTCCAAACACTTGCAACCTGTATAAAGTTCAATCTGTCTTCCAAATGCAGTAAGCAACAGCTTCTAACCTTGGAAATTGAACAGCTGTGAGATGGGAGCTTTTACAGCACATTTCAAGCTGTCAAGTAATGAGATGATTCCATGGCCATTCAACTCCCACCCAGCTTAACAGACATGATCCCTGAGCAGCGTGGACCCCGTTCTAAAGGTGAGCTCAAAATTGTAGTTAATCCTCTGTTAACAAGGTCATAATGACCTGAATTGCCTCCCCCACTGCTGCATGTCGGGTCTGCTCACTGCTGACAGACCCAACATTTGGTAAAGGTGCGTGACGGCGAGTTGACAGCAGGGTCCTGACCCACTGTCAAAAAAAAACACTTTCCCACCCGACCCACGTCCGATCACGTCCGCTGACCCCTCGGAAAATTCCCCCCTATATGTCCAAGTCATAATGGTGTGTGAATTGGAGGTAAACTTGGATGTGATGGTGTTCCCATGATATTGCTGCT